>NC_072403.2:117607500-118857500 GCF_028858775.2 Pan troglodytes
TTATATGAGAAACAGTAAAAATGTATCTTTTCTGGGAATTAAAGCTCTTAGGGGACCTATGTATGTCTGATTTATTCCAAGACTACATACAGGGTAAATTTTAATAACGGTGTGATATAGTGTATTTTCTCTACATTTTAACTTTTCTAAAGTGAAAACATTGAGTTTCTGGCCAAAATAGTTTGAATATAAAGATAATTTAGTAAAAGTATAACAATTCTAGACTTTCTATATTCATACATATTGTCATAGGCAGAGATAGTTGTGTAATTTTGCATTATGGATCCTTTTTTTTCTGGTTTAAGGGCAATATGCCATGTGTGTGGGGAGGGGTCAGGGGAGGGAAACTACTTCCCTACAGAAAAGTAGTATAAGTCATCAAAAACAGAAGTTTATTTGTGAGGGTTGTGGTTGGAAAATTGGTCACTATTCACTTTTTGAGATTTTTGAAAAGTCCCTTCTTTACTCCTTATTTCCACAAAGGATAAAAAATCATGTGAATTGGAATGTACACGACATTACTATATTTTTCCAGTTAGCAAATATTCATCTGATTAGACACCACTGACTCCTGAAATATACATGTATATGTATGTACACACAGACACACATACAAACATGTATTTGGTTCATATACATATGTATGTTTCCATTGGCGTTTTCCCTTGTAACATACTTTAATGTTTTGTTCAGTTATTTTTCATTACTTAGATGGACATCATTTACTGATTTTCTTGGTGATATCGTTGTTTAATATGTATAGGAACAAAAAAATGTAGTGAAGATCTGCTTCTTGAAGTTATACAAGCAAAACTGGGGTATTTCTAATTGATTCAAATTGCACCGGGAAGAAGTGATAGATTGGAAATGACCTCAGGGAGCATCCCCAGCGCCAGATTAGACAGTCATAGGCAAATGGGTGGCCTTCGTTAGGAGCCATATGCTTAATTAGGTGGGGTAGTTTGGGCTCGGTGCGTGGGCACAAATGAGGGGATAAAAAGTCAATCAGCATGTGTGGCTCCAGGTACTACATGCACTTGACCTAATTAGAAAGGCCCAGTTTGGAGACCCTCATGGAGTTTCCATCCCACTGTCTGGGAATTAGTGTCCCGGGGCTCCCTTCTTCAAGCTTGTCAGAGCATCCAGGGAAAACTTACCACCCTCACACAAAAGAACTATTGATGGGGGCCATGAGTCAACTGGAAAACATACATGGAACTTTCTCAACTTGTTTCTTTCCATTGCTGCAAAACAGAATGGCTTTTAATTTGGATTTCCACTCAACAAAAGAACGGCATCACATTGACAAACATTTACAAGTGTGCCTTAAGGCAGGGAGGAGACCAGTTCATTAGGAACTAAATTTCTAGTAAATACCTCAATAGGCAGATCCAGTGCACAAAATTCAGACTGAGTTATTTCATGCCTATTTTATGCTTAGATGAACTCTTGAGATGCTCAAGATCACGAAAGGCTCATGGGGAAGATGGGATGCAGAGGATAGAGTGGTCCCAGCTCTACTTTGAGTGGGGGATCTCCTTCAGCCACTTCCTTGGGCATGCAAAGATGATTGCTCAACAGAAACTAATCTTATACTGAATGTCACACGTAACATGTGCTTGTATCTTAGTAAGTCAGTATAGTTGAATCAAAGAACTACATATAAACAATAGAAAAAAAAATGCCCCTGGCAGATGGCAAAGGGAAATTCTGTTTCCAGTTTATTCCTTAATTGAGCTCTGTGTAAAGTACATGAAGAGATTCTGAAACTCTTTTTTTTTTTCTCTGTCTCCAGCTAATGCTGTTTTCCAGTCTTTGAGCTGCCAATGTACGATGAGAAATCCACTCATTGACATGACAGAAAAGACAGTTGTACAGCAGAAATGGTATGGTCTGTTGCAATAAATTACAGGTTTCCTTTTCATGTTCAGCACAAGAGGCGGCCCTCATGCAATTAGCTACAGCTGGTTAAAGAAAAAAACCATGCATCTGCAGACGGATCAGACTGGGAATCAACTCTTATTTTCTGGCACATGTCACTATAAGAACAGAAAAAGAGACCTGAGTTTTGTTCCTGAGCATAATCCATTTAAAAAACTTGTACTTCCCCTTTCTGAATCACCAAGATAGTGTACCATTTGGGGAAATACATCTAGTCATGTTTTTTTTCCTTAAGGCCACTGGCTATGACAAAAAGCTGAGTACCTTTCACTTGATTCTTGTCTTCTTGGGCTTCACAAAACCTTTCTTCCAAGCACCTTAGTTTAATGCCTACTCTTAATTACACAATTCCCACTGTGTGCTATTCTCTGACTTGTAGTTTATATGGGTATGCTAAAGTCTTAGAAAGATGATTTGATATATTTTGTGTCTTTCTGCTGCTGTTCAACGATAATTTTCATGATACAATTTCTAGTTTATTTCAGAAAGATGAAACATGCAGAACTCTCAAGAACCATTCTAATTCCACATGTATGGGGCACTGAGTCATAAATATATTAATAATATATGCATGTCACTCTAGTATATAAAAGATGTACAAATATGTCAATCTCTGTACCAAATGCATAGTTTGTGCTCCCAGAGGCAACTTCACAAAATACTGGTTAACATCAGATCGAGGAAGTTATACATACAAGTCATTATAATGTAGACACATGCAAATAATCCACTTCTTCACACTCTGTATAACACTCTAGTCATTTTTATTCTGCAAAGGAAGTCAGCCCTAGGAAGTCTGGGACTTCTTTCCAGACCTATGATTTTGCTATAACATAATTTTATAATCATTTCAGTATTTAAAAGCACCTGTTTTCTTACCAGTCTTAGTCAAGGAAAGCCATTTTGTAAATGAATGCGGGTAAAAATCAAGAAATTGAGGCAAAAGTTTAAGAGTAAAATTGTCCACACTCATCTTCTGGAACTATTGAGGGGCCCTATGGAGTTATTAATAATTCATTTAGACACATTCAAATCTCATGAAAGTAAGAAGAGGTTTTGCCTTGGTGTCTGTTTTTTTTGTTTAACACAGAAGAGAGAAATCATAATGAAAATCATCTGTAATTACTGATTCCCCCCAAAATTGGCTGTGTTTGTTTTACAGAAAAGCAGAAAAGCTACTGATGTTTCAAAAGGGGGGAGGAGGGAAAAAATAACTCGACAGTTCAGCTGAAGATCACAAGGCATTTGTTGAGATGTCTCCAGAGCATTTGTCTGAAGATTTATTTTTAAAGCTGTGCTTAAAAGTAAAAAGCCGCTTCCCAGTTTCCCTCCCTTGTGTCGCAACCAACCTTAACTGTGCCATCAAAACAAAGAAAACAATGATTCCCATATTTTTGTTTCATTAGGTTTAAGAGAGACATACAGAAAGAACACCCTTTAAACAACGAAAGAGCAAGTCAATGTTACATGTTTGGAAGAAAAGAAAGGAACCAGAGTGTGGGCCCAGACAACAAATTTCTATCATCTTAAAACCTGTAATTTGCTTGAGAATGTGCGGTTTCCTTGAACTGGACTTCCAGTCTCCTTGTGTAATGAGCAAGTTAAGTGTGAATGAAAACAGGTTAGGGGGCAGGGGAATGATGAGATCTGAAGGCAAATACTTGCAAAATTATGAGAGTAAACACTATCTGTTGAACATTTTCAAATTAGTTCTTTTTCCCCCATTAGAAAAATTTTGCTCTTAAAAACAGGGCAGTCTAGAGAGCCCCCCATGTAAGTGTCAAAAATTACATTCAACTGGTATCTATTTAGTAAAAATCATCTTCCGATAAAAGCAAACACACTGTGGAGTGAAAATTAGGAAAATTAACCTGTAAATAATGATAAAGACCTATTGAGCATCACAGCTTTTGAAATTCGATTAATTATCCCTGGAGACATTTCAAACTGAGGAGGACAAAACACTAAAATATGTATTAATATTTTAAAAAGAGCATGGGTGAAATAAATGATCTTTCTTTTTATTTTGCAGTTTAAAATTAATAAATATTCTATATTGGCCATTTTTGAACATTATTTAATCCAAGAAAGGTGACAAATTATAATATTATTAAATAAATGTTTCCTGACAGTCACACCAATCACAAAAAAAGGGAACTGCCTGAATGCACAAAATTTTTTATTTATACCTAGAGAAAAATAACACAGAGCTTCTTGGTGATATTATTTTAATTATTTTGGCAGTTTGTTGATAGTGCTTGAGGATTAGTTCAAAAAATACAGAAGAAAAATTTGCCCCCCATCTAAGCCCAGATCTTCAAACTACTTCTCAATAGGTGATGCAAACTGATGGTTTGATAAGATGATGATTTCCTTTTAATGAATCCCTAGAAGGATATCGAGTTGCAGGTGAGGATGGAAAAATTTATACCTTACCAAAGCCCCACTACAAGTCTTTCACGTAGGAGCATTAAATTCACTCATGCCACAAAATGTACTGAAGGCCTACTATTGCCAGGCATTCTGCTGGGCTATAGTAAACAAAGCAGACAAACACACCTGCTCGCAGCAGAAAATAAACAATAAACATAACATATAAGTAAATCATATAGTATGTTACAGGGTGATAAGTGTTATGACTAAAGGAAAACATAGGGCAGGATAAGGGAGGTCAGGAGGTTGAGTGTTGGAAGTACATTTAAATAGGATGATCAGGAAAAGCCTCACTGAAAAGGTGACATTTGAGTACAGATCTGAAGGAGGTGTGGGAGTCAGGCATATGGATAATCCAGGGTTTCTCAACAGCGGTAATACTGACATCATGGGCCAGATGATTCTTTGCAGTGGGGACTGTCCAGGGCATTATAGGATGTTTAGCAGCATCCCTGGCCTCTATCCACTAGATGCCAGCAGCCCACCCCACCCACCCTACTTGTGGTACCAAAAATGTCTCCAGACATTGTCAAAAGTTTCCTGGAGGAAAAGTAAATCACAGCTGAGAAACTGCTGGTTTGGCTGGAGGTAGGGGCTCACCTAGTAGGGTAAAGAAACAAAAGGAAGTCAAGGTGTGGCCAGAGTGGAGTAAAGGTGGTTGGGGAGTTGGAGCTGAGATCAGAGAGGTCACTGACTCGACTGATCTTGCAGTGCTTTATAGGCCATTATAGATCCCATATCTTTTACTCTGAATGACATGAGAAGTCACTGAAGAGTTTTGAAAGGAGGATACACTGAGTGGAATGAGTGGGGCAGGGGGAGAGGCAGGCAGATCAATTAGAAGGTTCCTACTACACCCAAAGCAAGGGATGATGGTGGCATCCACCAAGGCAGTGAAAGATGATCAGATGCCGGATATGCTTTTCACTTAATGAATGGGATTTCCTGTCATATGAGAAAAGGAAGCTTGAGAAAAAGAGGAGTTAAAGATCCCCACACAACTGGAAGCATAGAAGTACCATTACTGAGCTGAGAATTGCAATAGAGAATTCGGAGAGTAGATCAGGGAATTCGTTTTCAATCATTCCTTGGCAAGTAAGAGACAGGAGAAAATGTATTTTTGTGTACATCATTACGTTTTAAATCAAAGCAGTGGCAAAATTTTTCACATGTGAATGTAATGTTGGGTAAGAAAATAGAGAAAAAACTTTATCTTTATGTAGAATCTGTGTAAATGCTTCTCTTGGTGCTAAAGGACAGAGATTTCATAATGAATGTTTATTCCTAATACAAGAATCTCAACGTAGACATGCTATGTGTGCATCTGCCCTATGAACATATGTCTTGGTTTGTGTTTGTATCAAGGGATGTCTCAATAATATTACAAGTTATTTTTGTTTTCTAAAGAGAATCTTAATTGTTCTAAAATAATGATTATTTCCAGTGGAGATGCTGACTACTAGAAGTAGATTCTTTCAGGGCTTTGTTCTTACTTCTCTCACATCAGTGGCCATGTGGTATCACCGTGTGTCTGGGGTCTTCCATGTCATTCCCACAGAACCCAGGTGTTCAAAGACATGGGTCAGAGTTTATTCACCTTTGTATCCCCAAAGCCTATCACATAGTAGACACAAAATATCAAATATTTGAAGGAGTAAATAAAAGAATGATTACAAAGAAGCCCAACACTGTGATATATACATTTACAACATTAGACACACAAACCAGTCCCAGAAAGGCAGAAACCATATCTCGTCTCCCTCTCTTCTCCTTTCTCTTTCCTTCCCTTTCCCACTCCTCCTGCCTAGTCAGATGGAAGATGGAAGACTTGGAAATCAATCAGCCCTGAGTTGGAATTTCAGCTCTCCCACTGGCTACTTATATGAATTTGGACAAATTATCAAGTGACAAGTCTGTGCTAGATTACTTGATAGGCAGACTAGCTCTTGTTTTGACCTCCAGTAGAGCAACAGCTGGGTGTCTAGGATTTTATAGTCAGAAAATCTTTAAATCCAAAAGTAGTTCTTTCAATTCTCACATGCATGTATTCCATTTTAGCATTACTTACCCAATCTGGAGGGTGGCAGGGCCTCTAAATATCTTAATATTGCCCTCTGGTTGACACTGTTTAGATCCCTAGGACACAGTGAGTAGGACAGACCTGGCCTTGCCTGCATGGAGCTTTCTGCCCAACAAGGAAGGTAGACTTTAAACAAATAATTACACAGATATTTATTTCTGGTTGAGGTAAGTGCTGGAAAGGAAATGAATGGCAGGAATTCAGCCAAATTTAGGGGGAGGGGTGGGCAGAGGGTTTTCCATGAATGGTGAATTGCAGTTAGGGGTGGTATGCATAGTTAAGGAGGGAAGAAGCTAGAGGACATAGGACTTGGGGAAGAAGAGTGCTCCAAACTGAAGGAGCTTAAGAACCCAGTAAGGGCCTGGGCTTCTATATGTCTTTATGAATGAAATCAACATAATAATACTCATTGTAGTTCCTCAGATTATGTTGGCTAGATGAATGAGTTCTCACAACCCCTTGTCAGCTACACACAAACACACACACACACACACACACACACACACTCACATACCCCTAAAATTCCAAAGTCAACCACCTGGCAAGCCCCTGTTCCCAAGGAACTTAGGCTTCTGGCTGGCTCGTATTCAAATGGCCACTTTGTTTTTCATCCAAGTTCTTCTGAATCGCTCTTCAAACCACAAAGGCACTTGTCAGTTATTTGTGTTGTAAATAAGATCGCATCATTCACCTGCAGCAGGCTGTAGCTGATCTACCTTTCCTCAAGGATGCTGTATCTAAATGACTAATGAGGTCATTGGGTGGTTATGGCTACTATTGTTGTCTATATGAAATTACAGCTAAACCTTGTAATCATGGCATCTGCTTTTGCTTTTCTTTTAATGAAGCCTATAGACTAGGGGCCTTTTTCAAAGCTTCACAGTTTTTCTCTTTAGTTCAGAGGAAACTAAATGAAAGGAGCACTTCTTTTTTATTTAAGAATGATTAGAGATTAAGTGAGCTCAACTAAATGAGGAAAATAAAACATGAAGACCTACTCCAGCAGTCACCTCTTCATGAAAGCCCCTGTGGATCATGTATTTATGTTAACTCTGTCATGAAACATGATCTTTATTGCAACTTACCAAATAAGTTTCAGCTCAGGGGCAAGTCTACTTTCCCCCTAGACTACATTTGCAAACTGACCCCTTTCTAAAACCATTAAAATATTCAGGAGAACCCAACTGGCCACTTGCATCCTAGGCCATTCTTCTATTGCAGTCACTTCAGGACCATTAAGAAAAGAGGGGGAAAAATATGGCAAAAAAATGTTCCCAACTCATCATAAGTTCCTCTCATCACTTCTGTAATTTTGAAAATTAAATTGCCAAGATATTTAGAAGTTTTCGAATTGTTTGAATTCTTACAAGTTTCATACATTCTATACACGTCGTCAGAAAGACTTCAGACATCCCCATCACTATGGATAACCAACTAATTGTGCACATTTGCAAGCTGTCAGCTTTTCTACATTTCTCTCTAAAACTTTTCAAATCTAGTTTAATCACCCAGACAGCAAGGGGGAAGAAAGTAGCATTTTATATTGAAGAACAAACTAAAATTAAATAGCAAATCTGGAAAATGCAACCACAGCATGTTGTTTATTCAATCCATATCCATGTTGGGTGTGAACAATGTACATGCTACTCCAGAGGAATACAAAAAAATTAAACATATTATTCCTACTTCCAAGGGCTTATGGTCTAACTGAAGAGATATGTACAAAGATGTTACACTGCATAATGACACAATTTTCTCTGCTATGGATGATTAGTAAGAAAAGGCAGGTGTTTCCCTGTGTCCTGGACATCTTCACATGTAAGGTGCACTAAGTTGCATGCCTTGATGCCAGCTTCCCAACTGGCCCTGTTGGTATTATACCTCTTAGCTTTGGAACATCCAGACTTGCTTGCCTTGCATGTTTCTGTCCATGAGGTGCTGCTGATAATGAGCAGATTCCAGCCTCTCCGCCTCCTCCTCATCATCAAGTAACCTTGATAGGGCACTGCAAGGAGCAATCATAGAGGCTATCCAGACCAAAGGGGCAGAAGGAGCAAATGAAGGGCCCCAGATCAGTCATCTAAAGGTGTTTCATGTCAATGACAATGCCCAGGGAGTGGAAGTACAAGTAGGCGTCCGATGTGTTTCAAAACCCTCTGAAGAAACAGCAAGATGTTTTGGCCTGACCCTTGATCCTAAAAGAACTCTCACTGCTTTCGAATTCTGTACCTCTGAGGTGGTATCTTGACATGTCCCTAAAAAACCTCTACACAACAAAATTCTTGCTCAGCTTAGAAACTCATTGCTGTCAGTAAAATTGACCTATTATGTAACAGCACCTACCTCTCTTGGAAATAAAATTACAAAAATGCTGAGAAATGTACAAAGCAAAAAGGTAAAAACTGGTGTTATTTACAGCATGTTTTTTCAAACTGTAGGTTGAGACCCTTTAGGAAAGTGAAATCAATTTGATGCAACCAAATACAAGTTTAAAAAATGAAACAGAACAGGAAAGAAGAGATGAGAAAATATCAGATAGTATCTCATAAGAGTAAATATTATCTTGTAAAACTTTTGTTCCAGTGTGTGTGTGTGTGTGTGTGTGTGTGTGTGTATGTGTATATGTGTGAAATCATGATGTCACATGTATTTCTTACTATGGCTCATGGTAGAAAGCATTTGAAAAGTACTATATACCATTGCCTCAACACCCTCATCAACATAAATTCCTAAAACCAAACCAACCAAGTTACTGTTGGTGTGACATTTGGTCCTACCCCAAGGTCATACCCAACTCTTAGGTGTGGAAGTGGCTCCAGGATGCCATTTATTTCATGGAATGGAAGAAGAGAACATAATCAAACAAGAAGACACTGATCCCAGCTGCTGCTCCCAGCCAGATCCCTGCATAATACTCTGTACACTTGTATTTGCTTCTTTTGGGGGTGAAGGATGGGGTGTTTTTATGTATGCCCATTGATATGGTTTGGCTGTGTCCCCACCCAAATCTCATCTTGAATTGTGACTCCCACAATTCCCGTGTGTCGTGGGAGGAACCTGGTGAGAGGTGATTAAATTATGGGGGTGGGTCTTTCCTACACTGTTCTCATGATAGTGAAAGAGTCTTACAAGATCTGATGGCTTTAAAACCGGGAGTTTCCCTGCTCATTCTCTCTTGCCTGTTGTCATGTAAAATGTACCTTTTACCTTCCACCATGATTGTGAGGTATCCCCAGCCCACGTGGAACTACAAGTCCATTAAACCTCTTTTTCTTTGTAATTTACTCAGTCTCATGTGTGTCTTTATCAGCAGCATGAGAACCGACTAATACACCCATTAAAAGGCTTTGTATTGAATTTTGGCTCCTAATACTATTTTAATAGTATGTAATAATAGTAATAAATGCATACTTATTGTGTGCTTTATATGCATTATCTCATTTAATTATTCATAGCAACCTTCTAAGGTAGGTTCTAACATTATTCCCATTTTCAGATGGCAAAACCAAGATTCAGAAGATCAAGTAATTTGCTCAAGGTCCACATAGCGGTAGAGCCAACACTCAAATCCAAATCTGTCTGACTCAATACTATTGTCATTTATGGTGTTGTTCATGTAGAAAAGGCTGTTCACTCTTCGAACACTTTGCTTACTAGACCAATTGATCATAAAAGAAAACATTAATCAACGTATTCTTGATCTTTTACTTTTTTTTTTTTTTTTTTGAGACAGTCTCACTCTTGTCACCCAGGCTGGAGTGCAGTGGCACCATTGTGGCTCACTGCAACCTCCACCTCCCAGGTTCAAGCGATTCTTCTGCCTCAGCCTCCTGAGTAGATGGGATTACAGGCATGCGCCACCATGCCCAGCTAATTTTTGTACTTTTAGAAGAGATGGGGTTTTGCCATGTTGGCCAGGCTGGTCTCTAACTCCTGACATCAGATGATCCGCCCATCTTGGCCTCCCAAAGTGCTGAGATTACAGGTGTGAGTCACTGCGCCCCGCCCATCTTTTACTTCTATGTTAAAATCCTTCCCACTACATTTGACCCAAAAGTCAATTGGAATTTTTCAATTTCAACGGAGAACACCATTCATTGATGGGTGGGCGTGACTAATGTACACCACGTACACCCCATGTAGTGATCATCTCTCCGAATACTGTGCTTATTCAAACACAGGTCTCCACATACAGTTGGAAACAAATTTTTTTTGAGAAGTAAAACAAAAATTTTTTTTAATCTGTTACTCTACGTTATTGTTCCTTTGCTTTAGCATTTTAAATAGGTAAGTCTGTAGCATATTTATTAATAATAATTATTCCTTTAGCTCTAAAATTAGAAACCGTTTTCTGTCTAATCTTCCCTTTATACCTTGAATTGTATGTCTTATTCTTTATTCCTTCTAGTTTTTTCTCATTTAAAAATATCCCTTCAACTTCTGGGTTTGTTTTATAGGTATTTGGAGATCTGGTTTACTTTAAAACAATGAAGCAGACAGAAGCCCTTGAGGGTAACTTATGGAGAACTGGGAGGTCCTACTGACTCAATTAAACTGGCAACAAATCAATAGAAACAGAAGAGAAGAGGAAAGAAAACAATAATTAAAACATTCTGTCAAAAAATAGAACAGTAATTAGAAGATGTGAACTATTGTTTTGCCACACTAATTACATTTTTATTTTCAATAGATTGCTGAAGTCCATTAAAAAAAAAACTTAGCCTTTTATAGTATTCTGCTGTGCTGGTGTTTCTACTAGGTTGATAACACTGTGATTATCACAACTGAATGGCTGATATTTTCACCAAAGGGGGCTGGGGCAAAGAAAAAAATGATGCACTGCTCCTTATATAATGTGAATAAAATCCTTTATATATTCATTCTGATGTGACCCATCTTTGGTCATCGTACATGCATTTATGTGTGCATATAAGATCATTTATGATGGATTCTGATGATGGTGGCAATAAGGATGATGATGATAGCTGCTCTTTATTGAGCACCATGTACCAGGCACTTTGCAAAGCACATAACATGTATTATCTGATTTAATTCTCATAACAAATGTATTATTTACATAATTGTATTATTTCCCTATTTTGTAGTTGAGTTCATCTGACTCCAGAGCCTATTGTCTGAATGAGTGTGGTTCAACTAGAGTGTGCTGAGGCCAGCAAAACTCATGACAAGGCCAGCAGAAAAATCAGCTACAAGTTGCTCTGCCCTTCACCAATCATTGCTATACCCATGTGACTATGAGACTTCATTTTATGGGGACTGTGATTTCAAAGCTGTTAAAAATGGGAGGCAAAAACAGGCACCTTACAATTCTTCCAAGGAGTTTTGCTGCAAAGGGAGGTAGAAAAATGAGCCCTACTGATACGGTTTGACTGTGTCCCCACCCAAATCTCATCTTGAATTCCCATGTGTTGTGGAAGGGACCCAGTGGGAGGTAATTGAATCATGGGGACAGGCCTTTCCCATGCTGTTCCTGTGATAGAGAATAAGTCTCATGAGGTCTTATGGTTCTATAAGGGAGAGTTTCCCTGCACAAGCTCTCTTCTCTTGTCTTCTGCCATGTGAGATGTGCCTTTCACCTTCTGCATGATTGTGAGGCCTCCCCAGCCACATGGAACTGTAAATCCATTAAATCTCTTTTTTTTTCCCAAGATGGAGTCTCACTCTGTCACCCAGGCTGGAGTGCAGTGGCACAATCTCTGCTCACTGCAACCTCTGCTTCCTGGGTTCAAGCAATTCTCCTGCCTCAGCCTCCCAAGTAGCTGGAATTACAGGCATGCACTACCATGTCTGGCTAATTTTTTTGTATTTTTAGTAGAGACAGGGTTTTGCCATGTTGGCCAGGCTGGTCTCAAACCAAATGCCTGACCTCAGGTAATCCACCTGCCTCAGCCTTCCAAAGTGCTGGGATTACAGGCGTGAGCCACCACACCTGGCCTAGACCTTTTTATTTTGTAAATTTCCCAGTCTTGGGTATGTCTTTATCAGCAGCATAAGAATAGACTAATTATCTACCTAGTTGATTAAAAAAAAAAAAGTGTGGTCAAGAGAAAGTTCAAAATTCAAGAAAGAACAGCATGCATGCATACTGATGAAATAAGTCAGTAGAAGGGAAATACTGACTGATGTTAGAGAAAAAGGAGAGTCTCTGGAGTAATACCTTTAGGTGGGTAAGAAGAAATGGGAGCTACAGCAAAGTGGGAAGATTAGATTCAAGAAGGAACATAGTAAATTTCATGAGAGTAATAGTCAGGAGGCCGAGCATATGATGCACATGATGGAGATGTGGGTAGATATGGTGAAGGATGTCTGTGGAACTTCTTTTATGATTGAGAAAAATATAAAATTAAAGCAATCAGAAAATCTTCATGAATGGTTATGTTTAAACACACACATGCATACATGCACACACACATGCACATGCACACACACACACATGCATGTGCTCACACACACACAGACAGAAATGCAAACTGAAATATTTCCAGGTGAAATGACACGTCATCTGGTATTGCTTTAAAATGCTTCAGGAAAAAAATTAGAAGTACATCTCAGAGTTAATGGAATAATAACTGACATTAATAATAATAATAACTGACATTTATTGAGAACTTACTGTGAGCCATTGAATTAAGTGCTTTACAACTGAGCATAATTCCTGGCTCTCTTGATTCTGTTTTCATTTGTGCCCATTCTCCCAGAAGGGTAAGAGGGGCTCTTCTTGGCCTTTCCTCCCTTATCTTGTAAACATTCAATCCTAGATCCACAAACCTGAAATCCCTTGGCTGTGCATTGGAAACCACCAGTGAGTGTCAAGTGAGTGACCGACGATCCCTTCCCTTTCCAGCAGCAGTGGTGCCGTCATACCCCGGCGACGCTGCTTCTCCTGGGAAAAGCTGGTACTGAAAAGCTGGTAGAAAGACTGAAAGCTAGTCAGCTGGGCAATTGCTGAACTTTCAGTCCTTCTAATTCTGGGTTTTATTTACTTCTCTGAGGTTGTAGAAACACTGGTATGTACGGGGGGAAAGAACACAGAGGTCTGCTCCAGACAACTGTCTTGATAAACCAAATCTAGGTGTAGGCAACATGATGAAGTCATTGAAATATTAATTAAGGGAAATCTTTATCCTGGTACTTTCTTTCATATCCTTTGTCCTGTGTCCCCTCATTTTGTCACTGAGGGTGGCCCACATCCACTGTTCCAAGAAGAGATATGAACACAGAAAGCACAGGAAAGAGGAATTCACTTCCTCAATTCTGAGTGCAGAAATACAGAAGAAGCATGGAATCCTAGCATAGGAACAATCTGGGATAAAGCCTTTTGAGGAAGAACAAGTCTTCCACAAGGTATGGAACAAAAAATGACCTGTGAAAGGAAGTAGTGTAGTGGCCAACCCTGGGAAAGGGGAGCTGATTGAGGGTAGCTGAAGAAACAGAAATATTGAGAATGCTATGTATTCGTTTGCTAGAGCTGCCATAACAAAGTATCATAAACTGAGGAGTTCAGCCACAGAAATTTATTGTTTCACACTTCTGGAAGCTAGAAATTTGAAATTAAAGTGTTGGCAGGATGAGTTTCTTCTGGGAGCTGTGAGGGAAGGATCTATTCCAGGCCATTCTCCTAGGTTGTCTTCTGTCTGGGTGTCTTCATATCATATTTCCTCTACAGATTGGGCACTAAGAAGTGCCCAAATTTCCCCTTTTCATAAGGACATCAGTCATATTGGATTGGGGCCTGCCCTAATGATTTCATTTTAACTTGATTATCTCTATAAAGATGTCATCTCCACGTATAGTCATATTCTGAGATACTGGGGGGTTAGGACTTCAACATATAAATTTTGGAGGGGGAAGGAGACACCCAATTCAACCCATAACAGGTTGGAATATGGGAATTTTCTTGAAGGGACCCTGCGGATGTGCACCACAATAACACTGTGCTTCTCTGAGCAGCCCTCCATCACTAGTGCCCTGGAGCCATATGGGGGCTGAGGCAGCCTCCATAGACAATTCACCTCCTCTCCCCCACCTCTCGGGACCACAGTATCTTACACTCTCATCATCATCTGGGGCAGTTTCTCTTTGTCCAATGGAACTATTGCACAGCCAGAGGGAATCACACCCATCTGTGCCCTAACACTTGGCACCACCTCATCTATGTAGGCGCATGCCTTATCTATGTAGAGAACCCGATTGTATCAATCCACAACAGATTTCCCTACCACACCAGGTCAGCAGGGCTCTGATCATGGGGCATCAGGGTGGCAATATAAATGGAAAATCCTTCTATCACTATTGTGGTTGAACCACAGAATACCATCGGCAGCAGTGGCACAGTGCTAAAATCCATTCCCGGCATAGGTAATGTGCAAGGTAGACATTTTTTTATTACGTCTATCTTTGTCTGTGAAGGTTTTCTTTTCATGGTTCTGTGTCCAGCTCCAATAGTTGGAGGTTAAAAGAAAAAGTTTGACAAACTTTCTTCTAATTTCTAATCTGATTTCGAATTTTCTAATTCCTCACCTGATTCTAAATTTTCTAATTCCTAATCTGATTCTGAATTTTCAAAGTACTTACTAAGTCCAGGGTATGAAAAGAGTATCAAACCTAAGGATAGAATTACCAAACATGTAAGTCTGTTTTCTAATTTTATAGGGGGAAATCTCACTAATCATGACACATCATATAAAATAATAACTGCCATATAATAACATGTAATAATATGTAATAACAAGTAATATTCAGTGTTATGGTTTTCTCCAGGATTTCTAAGGTCATGGCTAGAAAACACAAAAGGAAGTTTGAGTGTAATTTGCTTCCCCTCTCTCCCAAAAATATTATTAGACACACTTTGAACACATATTTGGTGAGCTCTGCAAATTAAACCAAATTTTGCCCCAGTTCAAGCCAAGTTAATACAAGTCTTAAAGGGCAGGAAATGAGTGGGTGAAGAAAGAATCTGAAATCAATTGATTTAAGAATCACTTCGTCACTGCAGTGACAGCCTTGATGTATAGATTTCTACCTGGGAGAGAGGTCAAGAAACCTTGTCAACTGTTCTCAGAGGCATCAGTGCTGGTGTGGCCAAAAAGGCTCACAAAATGTTGAGCATCTTTAAACAGCATATTCGGATAGAAGAAAAAATATAAGCATTGCCTTGTATTAAAGTAGCTATGGTCACCATACCTCAATGCAGAAGAAACAGAAGAAGAGGAAACCCAAAGAAGTGAAGTTTCATTATTATAGAACTATAGTGGTTTCCAGATTAGAATATGTTAAAAGGATTAGAAATGTCAAATTTGGCAGATGAAGTCACAGAGGCAATACAATTAGTTTCTAAAACCATGAACAGTAACTGTGACCATCCTAGAAAATGGAACTTAGGGTCCTTCCCCTCGCCCCAATAAATATTGGTCATGTCCAAAGGAATGCTATTCACAGTTACAAATAATGTTGATCATCAGACATACTATGAAAATATCTCTTGGTTCCCTAAATACAGTTGACCCTTGGAGATAAAGGGGTCAATGGTATTTGAACTGTATGGGTCCACTTATACAGGTTTTTTTCAATAAAAGTTAAACCAAGTGTGCCTGCCTTTCCTGCATCCCCTTCCACCTCCTCCACCTCTTTTGCCTCTGCCATCCTTGAGACAGTAAGACTAACCCCTCCTTTTCCTCAGCTACTCAATAGGAAGACAATGAGGATGAAAACCATCCATTTCCACTTAATGAACAGTAAATATATTTTCTCTTCCTTATGGTTTTCTTAACAACATTTTCTTTTCTCTAGCTTATTTTGTTGGAAGAATACAACATGTAATACATATAACAAACAAAATTGTGTGAATCAACTGTTCATGTTATCAGTAAGGCTTCTGACCAACAGTAAACTATTAGTAGTTAGGTTTTTGCGGAGTCAGTCAAAAGTTCTGTACAGATTCTCAACTGCATGGGAGTCAATGCCTCTCACCCCTGTATTGTTCAAGGGTCAACTGTATAGCCATTCCTTATTATCTTTTTTCCTTTGCATAATTCAAGCTGGTGGTTGAGTATAATAACCCAATTCTAAATGTTTTCCTATTCAGCTAGGCTGAGCCAAACCCTTCTGCGCTCTCATATGCCAGTTTTCCTCCAGCTATCTTAGTACCCTGTAACCCTACTTCAGGGTACTTCCTTGAAGAATGGTAACCTCCCCCTCATCACATGGTTTAGGTTTCTTGAACTTTATCTCTTTGCTCCGTTTGTACCACTGCCTTGTGCAAAATTAAATTTCCCCTTATTCATCCCAACTTCCTTCTTCCCTTCTTGACAAATTTCTTGGAAGAATAATTTATATAGTTGACACTCACTGATTACATTTCTACAACCCTCATTCAGGCCTCAGTTCATTGCTGCTATGGTCTGAATGTACACATCCCTCCAAAATTCATTTGCTGAAATCTTAACCCTCAAAGTGATGGTATTAGAAGGTGGAGCCTTTAAGAAGTGATTAAGTCATGAAGGTAGAGCCTTCATGAATGGGATTGTTGCCCTTAGAAAAGAGGCCCTAGAGATACCCTTTGCACCTTCCACAACATGAGGGCACAGGGAGAATATGCCATCTGTGAGCCAGACAGTGGGCTCTTAACAGATACCAAATCTGCCAGCACCTTGATGTTGGACTTCCCAATCTCCAGAATTGTGAGAAATTAATTTTTGTTATTTGTAGACTGGGTATAAAATACTCAGTTTAAGGTATTTTGTTACAGTAGCCTAAATGAACTAAGACAATTGTTAACTGGTTTATTTCTTCCACACTCTCTTGAGGTCATTAGTGACTTAATCACCAACTTTAATACCCTGTATTCAGACCATCTTTTTTCTTGAAATTCTACATATAATGGCTTTCAGGGTAAGATACTAGCCTGAATTTTTTTTATTACATTTCTAACTACTCCCTAGTATGCAATCCTCAGTCCTCTTCCCATTCTCTACATTCTTATAAATTCTCATGTATATGCAATTCAATCTCAAATCTGTGTGTCCTACCTTTCCTCTACATCTAGAACAATATTTTTCAAATCCATCATAGCGTCTATTATACCACATTGTAATTATCTATTATATGTCTGTAATGCTCAAAAGACTCTAATTCCCTGAAGACAGCAACTGTGTGTTCCTGGGAAAACCAGTGTGCCTAGAGTAAGAGAGAAAGTGAGAGAAGTAATGGGGGTTAGAAGTCATAGAGCTGCATAAGGGCTTTAGATCTAGATCTTTCTCTATGTACACTGGGAGCCATTGAGGGGTTTGAGGCATAGAAGTACCATGGTCAGAGTTATGTTTTGTGAGAAATCTCTCTAGTATTACATTGAGTGTAGACTGTAGGGAAACAAGAATGGCAGCAAGGAGATCAATTAGGCAGCCTTTGCAATAGTCTAGGCAAGAAATGATGGTGACTCTAACTGAGGTGGTAACAATATTGGTGGCATTAAATAGTCAGATTCTGATTATGTTTGAAAACAGAATTGGATTATTCTGACCAGAAAAAAAATTAAGACTGAGAAGGTGTTTGGCAAGAGAACTCTAAGAATAGAGCTTCCCAGAATTGAATAGTTTCAGGGCAGGGAATATAATGATCAGATTTGTTGTTTCAGTGGCCACTATGCAGGCTTGATGGAGGTTGTTTCAAGAGAACAAGATGAGTCAGGATGTGACAGATTAGCAAGCTACTGTAGTAAAGAAAGAATTGAATCTTCGCCAAAGCAAGGATAGCTTAGATAATAGATCAGATTCAAGAAATACTTATGAGCAAAAACTAACACGTATTTTGTACTTATAAATAACTCTGCAAAAAGTCATATTGAAGAATGTAAGTTGGAAATTTTAATTTTGTAAAACAAAAGAAATCTCTAGTTCACTGAATTTTGTAAATTCTGTCTGCTTGAGAGTTTAGTGATACATATCTTTTTTTGGTAAAATCTAATGGTTAAATCTAATGCTGGCTTAGAACCATTTTCTTGGCTAGGACTCCTATTTAGATGATGCTGATTACTTAATATGAATATTTGCTTTACTCTCCAAAATATATTTGCTGAAAAACTATTCCCCAAAGAATACAATAAAATAAAAATTTAAATCAAAATGATAGTATTTATAATCACCAAATATTCACTGAGAATCCACAGCATTTCAAAAAAATGAATTATGAACTCTAGGGAATATAATAAAATGCATTTATCTGTACTTTTTTTTGAGATGGAGTTTTGCTCTTGTTCTACTTTTTTAAGTAAACTTTTTATTCAAGTATAATATCCATACAAATACGTACACAAATCATAAGTATACACCTCAATGAATTTTCATAAAGTGAACACGTCTTTGTAGCTAGCACTTAGATCAAGAAACAGAATTCAATCAGGCCCCTAGAAACTTCCTCTACCTCCCTTCCTGTAACTACACTTCCTAGAGGAGTCCCTTTCCTGACTTCCATCACCATAGAGGTTTTACCTGTTTTTGAACTTTTATGTAAAAGAAAGCATGCAAGTTGTACTCTTTTTACCTAGCTTTTTACGCTCACTATTATGTTTGTGAGCCTCAGCCATATTATCGCAGGTACTCCATTCATTTTTATTGCTATATACATTTCAATTGTTTGAATATATCACAATTCATTTATTTATTTTACTGTTGATGGAGATTTAAGTTATTCCTAGTTTTTAGCCATCATAGGTAGTGTTACTATGAACATTCTTGTAAGATAGACAGACAGAGATAATCTGTTGGTTATAAACTAAGAATAGAATTTCCTGAGTTATAAGTTATGTGTCTATTCAACTTCAGCAGATAATGCCAAACCGTTTTCCATTGTTGTTACATTACCTTTATTTTTTCTGGTTAAATGTTTAAAAAATATTCTATTCTAGAACTACTTTTGACCTTTTCCAAGAAATAATTTGATCACACATGAGCATTTTATTATTACAAGCTATGTATTAGAATAAGTTGTAAAAATTCTGACTACTTAAGGGAACTATTTTAGAAATTTAGTTCACCTGAAACACTAAGGGAAATCGGTAAGTTAAGAAAAAGAGAATATACAGTAATAATGATAATAGCTAAATTTTTTGTGTGCGGCTACTGGATCTCCCCATGAAGGAGAGCAGGAGTTCCTACAAAAGAGAAAGGAAGCTTATTTCCCCAAATGCCCAACCTAGGTATCTGTGTGTCTCACCAGATCAAAATACCCAGCCCTGAATTGAGCCAAATGCCTGGCCATTGTGAAGTACTGAGTGGAGTCAAGTTACTCCAACTAGGATAAATTATGCTATGTTTGCTGTGTTGTTTAGTGCAGTAGCTTCAGTTCTTAATCCAATGTCCGGCATATAATAGGTGTTCAATATATATTTGTCAGTGAGCATATAAATTAGTTATTAATAAGTAACTTCTGGGAAAAACATCTGGCTGGGAAAAACCATCATAATGATTTATGCTACTGACATAGCCAGACACCATCAAACTACTCTTTGTTCTTCAGTTACTTGTGTGACTGGTAATCTGCTAGGTCACCTTGCCTTTCAAGAGGCAAATGAGTCAGCTCAAACCACTATCACTTATGGGCTGGGAAACCCAATATCCATCCCAAACTCTCCTGAGAATCTTTGAGAAATTTTGACTTTTTGCTCATTACTGATGGTTGTGTACTCTCAATTCCACTAGGTTAGTTTGCCCTGTGAAGCATATTGCCACGTTCTGCACGCTCTCCTTCTCCTATGCTATGTGGTATTGCACAGGACACCAGATTGATTTCTTTCTACCCTCAAAGTACTAGCAATGCAGGACAGTATGTGCGGCAAACTTTTACTAAGGCTTGGGATAGTAGAGTGAGCTTACATCATAGACCCACAAACAACTTGAAATGGACTAGTAGACAGCCTTGTTTTAAAATGTCCCTCAGACACACTGACACTGGGAATCTCAACAGTTGCTATTTCTCACTAGATATTTTTCTCATGAGTTCCAGTCTCCTGACTAATGGGTCAGTCCTCCCTTCCTTGACTCATCTTCTCCACCCTCCTCCTTTCAAACGCCTATTAACTTTACATGTAAATAATTTCAATTTTCTGGATTGATCTATTGTAAAGCATCTAACTGATCTCCCATCTTCCATCCTCCCTATCCTAGAGTCTATTGGTCATACAATAGCCAGCTACAACGTAATCTTAAAACATAAGTCTGACTATGTCACTCTCCTGCTCCAAACCCTCCACTAGCGTCTCACCTAAAATAAAATGCAAACTCCTTGCCACAGCCTGCAAGGTCTTACATGCTCTGGCTCCCATTTGCCACTCTGACCTCATCATCTTCCACTCTGCTCTACCTGTCCTAGTTTGCTTGTTATTCTTTAAATACAGTAAGCTCATTCTACTTCAGGGCCTTTATCCTTGCTATTCCCCCGTGTATATTCTTTATGTTTCTTCTCTCTGTCATCATTCAGTGTCTGCTCAAATGTCACCTTCTCAAAAGGGCTATCACTGAATTAGCTATCTATAGTTGCTCTCCCTTCCCTTCATTTCCTCCAGAGCTCTTACCACCATCAGAAATCTTGTTATTTATTTTAAAAATGATTTGTTTGTTGCCTGTCTCCCTTTATTAGAATCGAAGTGTCATGAGGGTAGAGAATGTCTTGTCTTCTTCACTTGTATATCTCAGGGCCTACAAATGTAGAAACAGAACCTGGTAAACATAAGCATTCCCTATATATTTGTTCAGTGAATAAATGAATGAGTGAAATAATATTTTTATGTCACTCTCTCCCTACTGAACTTGTAGTTAAAACTTTAACTTCTACATTCAAAGGGGCCAATAAATTGGATTCACTAAAAAAAAAATCTATTTCGAATACAAATTATGTCATTGCATTAGGAGTCAGCCATGGCTAGAATCAATTACTGCTTTAAAAAAATATTTTCTCTCTCTTGCACATGAAAGGATAGATACACAAAAACTTAGAGATACAAAAAGTAATCAAATATATTGAATAAGACATATAATTTATTTAAACATGCATGTCTTTAAAGGTTGCCCTATATATATACATCTTTTAAATATATGTGCATATTTTAATGACATTATATATATAGGTTTGAATAAGTAATTGTATTCTTAATGAAACAGAAAAGGGCATTTTAATGGAAATACATGTTAATCTGTCTCATTAGCAAAAAAACAAAATCCAACACTATTTAAAGTAATAAAACAAAACCTGGAAGTAAAAATCATAAAATTCAAAATGTATGGCATCCAATAAAATATTATCAGGCATACAAAACAAAAACCAAGACCCATAATCAGAAGATAAACTAATCAAATTGAAATATATCCAGAAATGACAGAACTACCCCACAAAAATGTTAGACAGCTATTATAATGTGCTCCAAATGTTCAAGAAGGTAGAGAAAAGTACAATCATAGTGAGGAGAAACATAAGATATTTAAAAAGATTCAGATGAGTCCGGGTGTGGCAGCTCACACCTGTAATCCCAGCACTTTGGGAGGCCCAGGAGGGTGGATCATCTGAGGTGAGGAGTTCAAGACCAGCCTGGCCAACATGGTGAAACCCTGTCTGTACTAAAAATATAAAAATTAGCCAGGCATGGTGGTGGGCACCTGTAATCTCAGCTACTCAGGAGGCTGAGGCAGGAGAATTGCTTGAATCAGGAGGCAGAGTTTGCAGTGAGCTGGAAGTTGAGATTGCACCACTGCACTCCAGCCTGGGCAACAAGAGTGAAACTTAGTCTCAAAAGAAAAAAAAAAAAAAAGATTCAGATGAAATTGTAAAGATGGAAAATGCAATATGTTAAATGAAAAATCCATCAGATGAAATCAAAGACAAATTCAATGCTGCAGAAAAGAAAAAAAAATCAGTGGACTTGAAGACAAGCAATACAGACTGTTCAACATGAAGGACAAAAAAAAAAAAAAAAAAAAAAAACACACAGGGAAAAAAATGAATAGAGCAACAATCATCTGAGGGACAATGTTAAGAAGTATAATGTATGCGTTAATGGAGTTCCAGAAGGAGAGAACACAAAAGTTTAATTCTTTTGAAATGATTGAAAATTTTTCACATTTGATGAAAACTGGAAACAAGTTCAAGAACTCAGCAAACCCCAAGCAGAATAAATATAAAGAAAAACACACCAAGACACATAATAATAAAAAAAGATAACCAGTGATAAAGGGAAAATCCTAAAAGAATCTGGAGGTGGAGGGGGTCCAGAAGACACACTACAGAGAAACAAAAATGAGAAATACAGCGGACTACTTCAAAAGCTATGGAAGCCAGAGACAATGGAAAGACATCTAACCGCACAGGAAAACAAACAAAAAAAGAAAACCCAAATATATCAACCTAGAATTCTGTATTTAGCAAAAAGACCTGAGAGAATGTTACTAGATTTACTGCTCTATATGAATGTTAGAGAAAGTTCTTTACATCACAAGAAATTATATCAGATGTTAATTTAAATCAATACAAATGAATGAAGAGCTCTGGAGATGGTAAAAATATGCATAAATAGAAAACATTTTTATCAGCTTGAAACTTCTTTAAAAAGAATGAACTAAAGCGAAACTAATGAATTGTCAAGTTTATAATATAGGTAAAAGTAAAATGTGTGACAACAATAACACAAAAGTGGGGAAACAGAAGCATTGTTATGAGTCTTACACTATACATGAATTGAAGGTAGACAGTAATAAGCTTAAAAATGTATATTGTAAACCCTGAAGTAACCACTAAAACAGTGAAATAAAGTGGTTACTTTATCATAATATAGCTAATAACACAATAGCAGAGAAAAAATGGAAATTAAATAAAAACTAAACTCCACAAAATTTGGAGAAATAAGGAAAAAACAGAACAAAGAGCAGAAATGACAAATAGAAGAAAAAATATGTTAAATTTAAACTCAAACATATTGATAATTAGATTAAATATAATAGTTTAAACACCCGAATTAAAGGGGATTATCAGATTAAAAAGCAAAACCCAATTATACGCCCTGTATAAGACATAAACATGAAGACACAGATAAGCTAAAAGTTATTGAATAGAAAGATACATTATGAAAACACTAATCAAAAGGAAGCTGGAGTGGCTGTATGAAGTAGATTTTAGAACAAGGAATTATATCAGGGATGAAGAAGGTAATTTCATAATGAAAAAAGGGTCAATTCATTAAGAGACTATGAGAATACTAAATATATATGCACCTAATATCAGAGCTTCGAAGTACGCAAGCAATATAATACAGTCATATGTTGCTTAACGATGAGGATAAGTCCTGAAAAATGCATCCTTAGATAATCTTGTTGTGAGAACATCATAGTGTACTTGCACAAAACTAGATGGTATGGCCTACTAAATGCCTAAGCTATATGGTATAGCCTATTGCTCCTAGGCTACAAACATGTACAACATGTTACTATACTTAACACTGTAGGCAACTGTAACACAATGATAAGTATTTGTATATATAAACACAGAAAAGATGCAGTAAAAATATAGTACAAAAGATAAAAAAGGTACACCTCTATAGGGCACTTACCATGAATGGAGCTTGCAGGACTGGAAATTGCTCTAGGTGAGTCAGTGAGTGAGTGGTGAGTGAATGTAAAGACCTAGGACATTACTGTACACTACTGTAAGCTGTATAAATACTGTATGCTTAGGCTACACTAAATTTAGAAAATACAAAATTGTGCTACAACATTACAATAGGTATAATATCATTAAGCAACAGGAATCTTTTAGCTCCATTATGATCTATGGTACCATCATTGTATATGTGGTCCATTTTGACTGAAACATTGTTAGGTGGCACATGACTGTATATATGAAACAAAACTGATACAACTGATGAGAGAAATCAATAAATCAACAATTATAGTTGGAGAGTTTAACAGTTTTCTTTCATTAGCTGAGAGAACAAGTATACAGAAAATCAATGAAAATATAGAAGACATGAACGACATTATCAAAATTTTGACCTAATTGACATTTATAAAACATGCTACCCAACAACAGAAGAATAAATATTCTTTTCCAGTGCACATAGAAAATTTACCAAGATAGGTCATATTCTGGGATAGAAAATCAGTCTCATAAATTTTAAAAGGTTGAAATAACAAAAAATAAGTTCTCTTACCACAGTGATATTATATTAGAAAGTGATAACAGCTATATGGAAAATCTAAAAATATTTGAAAATCAGTCAACATATTTCAGAGTTCATGGGTTAATGAAGAATTCACAATAATTACTGGAAAATATTTTGAGATTAATAGAAACAAAAACAACAGATCAGAAGTTATGGGATGCAGCATAGCACTTAAAGGTAATTTTAAAGCATTAGCCACTTATATTAGAAAAGAACAAATATTTCAAGTAGATAATCTAAGAATCTATATTTAAAAAGCCAGAAAAAGAAGAGCAAATAAAGCCTCAACTAAACAAAAGAAAAAAAAATCGGGTATCAATGATAAAGGAAACAGTAAAATAATAGAGAAAATCAATAGAGAAAAAGCTGGTTTTTAAAAATTACTAATAAAGCTGACAAAACTGTAGACCAGGTGTTGATAAACTATGGCCCATGGACCAACTAAAGTGTGTCACCTGTTTTTAATACTCTGCAGTTATAAATTGTTTTTACATTTTTAAAAGATGTTGGAGGAGGAGCCAAGATGGCCGAATAGGAACAGCTCCAGTCTACAGCTCCCAGCGTGAGCGACACAGAAGACGGGTGATTTCTGCATTTCCATCTGAGGTACCGGGTTCATCTCACTAGGGAGTGCCAGACAGTGGGCGCAGGTCAGTGGGTGCAGCGCACTGGGCACGAGCCAAAGCAGGGCGAGGCATTGCCTCACCTGGGAAGCGCAAGGGGTCAGGGAATTCCCTTTCCTAGTCAAAGAAAGGGGTGACAGATGGCACCTGGAAAATCGGGTCACTCCCACCCGAATACCATGCTTTTCCGATGGGCTTAGAAAACGGCGCACCAGATTATATCCTGCACCTGGCTCGGAGGGTCCTACGCCCACGGAGTCTCGCTGATTGCTAGCACAGCAGTCTGAGATCAAACTGCAAGGTGGCAGCGAGTCTGGGGGAGGGGCGCCCACCATTGGCCAGGCTTGCTTAGGTAAACAAAGCAGCCTGGAAGCTCCAACTGGGTGGAGCCCACCACAGCTCAAGGAGGCCTGCCTGCCTCTGTAGGCTCCACCTCTGGGGGCAGGGCACAAATAAAAAGACAGCAGTAACCTCTGCAGACTTAAATGTCCCTGTCTGACAGCTTTGAAGAGAGCAGTGGTTCTCCCAGCACGCAGCTGGAGATCTGAGAACGGGCACACTGCCTCCTCAAGTGGGTCCCTGACCCCTGACCCCTGAGCAGCCTAACTGGGAGGCACCCCCCAGTAGGGGCAGACTGACACCTCACACGGCCGGGTACTCCTCTGAGACAAAACTTCCAGAGGAAGGAGCAGACAGCAGCATTCGCGGTTCACGAAAAACCACTGTTCTGCAGACACCGCTGCTGATACCCAGGCAAACAGGGTCTGGAGTGGTCCTCCAGCAAACTCCAACAGACCTGCAGCTGAGGGTCCTGTCTGTTAGAAGGAAAACTAACAAACAGAAAGGACATCCACACCAAAAACCCATCTGTACATCACCATCATCAAAGACCAAAAGTAGATAAAAACCAAAAAGGTGGGGAAAAAACAGAGCAGAAAAACTGAAAACTCTAAAAAGCAGAGCACCGCTCCTCCTCCAAAGGAACGCAGCTCCTCACCAGCAACGGAACAAAGCTGGATGGAGAATGACTTTGACGAGTTGAGAGAAGAAGGCTTCAGACGATCAAACTACGAGCTACAGGAAGAAATTCAAACCAAAGGCAAAAAAGTTAAAAACTTTGAAAAAAATTTAGATGAAGGTATAACTAGAATAACCAATACAGAGAAGCGCTTAAAGGAGCTGATGGAGCTGAAAGCCAAGGCTCGAGAACTACGTGAAGAATGCAGAAGCCTCAGGAGCTGATGCGATCAACTGGAAGAAAGGGTATCAGTGATGGAAGATGAAATAAATGAAATGAAGCGAGAAGGGAAGTTTAGAGAAAAAAGAATAAAAAGAAACGAACAAAGCCTCCAAGAAATATGGGACTATGTGAAAAGACCAAATCTACGTCTGATTGGTGTACCTGAAAGTGACGGGGAGAATGGAACCAAGTTGGAAAACACTCTGCAGGATATTATCCAGGAGAACTTCCCCAATCTAGCAAGGCAGGCCAACATTCAGATTCAGGAAATACAGAGAATGCCACAAAGATACTCCTCGAGAAGAGCAACTCCAAGACACATAATTGTCAGATTCAGCAAAGTTGAAATGAAGGAAAAAATGTTAAGGGCAGCCAGAGAGAAAGGTCGGGTTACCCACAAAGGGAAGCCCATCAGACTAAAAGCAGATCTCTCGGCAGAAACTCTACAAGCCAGAAGAGAGTGGGGGCCAATATTCAACATTCTTAAAGAAAAGAATTTTCAACCCAGAATTTCATATCCAGCCAAACTAAGCTTCATAAGTGAAGGAGAAATAAAATACTTTACAGACAAGCAAATGCTGAGAGATTTTGTCACCACCAGGCCTGCCCTAAAAGAGATCCTGAAGGAAGCACTAAACATGGAAAGGCACAACTGGTACCAGCCGCTGCAAAACCATGCCAAAATGTAAAGACCATCGAGACTAGGAAGAAACTGCATCAACTAACGAGCAAAATAACCAGCTAACATCATAATGACAGGTTCAAATTCACACATAACAATATTAACTTTAAATGTAAATGTACTAAATGCTCCAATTAAAAGACACAGACTGGCAAATTGGATAAAGAGTCAAGACCCATCAGTGTGCTGTATTCAGGAAACCCATCTCACATGCAGAGACACACATAGGCTCAAAATAAAAGGATGGGGGAAGATCTACCAAGCAAATGGAAAACAAAAAAAGGCAGGGGTTGCAATCCTAGTCTCTGATAAAATAGACTTTAAACCAACAAAGATCAAAAGAGACAAAGAAAGCCATTACATAATGGTAAAGGGATCAATTTGACAAGAAGAGCTAACTATCCTAAATATATATGCACCCAATACAGGAGCACCCAGATTCATAAAGCAAGTCCTGAGTGACCTACAAAGAGACTTAGACTCCCACACAGTAATAATGGGAGACTTTAATACCCCACTGTCAACATTAGACAGATCAACGAGACAGAAAGTCAACAAGGATACCCAGGAATTGAACTCAGCTCTGCACCAAGCGGACCTAATAGACATCTACAGAACTCTCCACCCCAAATCAACAGAATATACATTTTTTTCAGCACCACACCACACCTATTCCAAAATTGACCACACACTTGGAAGTAAAGCTCTCCTCAGCAAATGTAAAAGAACAGAAATTATAACAAACTATGTCTCAGACCACAGTGCAATCAAACTAGAACTCAGCATTAAGAAACTCACTCAAAACCGCTCAACTACATGGAAACTGAACAACCTGCTCCTGAACGACTACTGGGTACATAACGAAATGAAGGCAGAAATAAAGATGTTCTTTGAAACCAACGAGAACAAAGACATAACATACCAGAATCTCTGGGACACATTCAAAGCAGTGTGTAGAGGGAAATTTGTAGCACTAAATGCCCACAAGAGAAAGCAGGAAAGATCCAAAATTGACACCCTAACATCACAATTAAAAGAACTAGAAAAGCAAGAGCAAACACATTCAAAAGCTAGCAGAAGGCAAGAAATAACTAAAATCAGAGCAGAACTGAAGGAAATAGAGACACAAAAAACCCTTCAAAAAATTAATGAATCCAGGAGCTGGTTTTTTGAAAGGATCAACAAAATTGATAGACCGCTAGCAAGACTAATAAAGCAAAAAAGAGAGAAGAATCAAACAGATGCAATAAACAATAATAAAGGGGATATCACCACCAATCCCACAGAAATACAAACTACCATCAGAGAATACTACAAACACCTCTACGCAAATAAACTAGAAAACCTAGAAGAAATGGATAAATTCCTCGACACATACACTCTCCCAAGACTAAACCAGGAAGAAGTCAAATCTCTGAATAGACCAATAACAGGAGCTGAAATTGTGGCAATAATCGATAGCTTACCAACCAAAAAGAGTCCAGGACCAGATGGATTCACAGCCAAATTCTACCAGAGGTACAAGGAGGAACTGGTACCATTCCTTCTGAAACTATTCCAATCAATAGAAAAAGAGGGGATCCTCCCTAACTCATTTTATGAGGCCAGCATCATCCTGATACCAAAGCTGGGCAGAGACACAACCAAAAAGGAGAATTTTAGACCAATATCCTTAATGAACATTGACGCAAAAATCCTCAATAAAATACTGGCAAACCGAATCCAGCAGCACATCAAAAAGCTTATCCACCATGATCAAGTGGGCTTCATCCCTGGGATGCAAGGCTGGTTCAATATACGCAAATCAATAAATGTAATCCAGCATATAAACAGAACCAAAGACAAAAACCACACGATTATTTCAATAGATGCAGAAAAGGCCTTTGACAAAATTCAACAATCCTTCATGCTAAAAACTCTCAATAAATTAGGTATTGATGGGACGTATCTCAAAATAATAAGAGCTGTCTATGACAAACCCACAGCCAATATCATACTGAATGGACAAAAACTGGAAGCATTCCCTTTGAAAACTGGTACAAGACAGGGATGCCCTCTCTCACCACTCCTATTCAACATAGTGTTGGAAGTTCTGGCCAGGGCAATTAGGCAGGAGAAGGAAATAAAGGGTATTCAATTAGGAAAAGAGGAAGTCAAATTGTCCCTGTTTGCAGATGACATGATTGTATATCTAGAAAACCCCATTGTCTCAGCCCAAAATCTCCTTAAGCTGATAAGCAACTTCAGCAAAGTCTCAGGATACAAAATCAATGTACAAAAATCACAAGCATTCTTATACACCAACAACAGACAAACAGAGAGCCAAATCATGAGTGAACTCCCATTCACAATTGCTTCAAAGAGAATAAAATACCTAGGAATCCAACTTACAAGGGATGTGAAGGACCTCTTCAAGGAGAACTACAAACCACTGCTCAAGGAAATAAAAGAGGACACAAACAAATGGAAGAACATTCCATGCTCATGGGTAGGAAGAATCAATATCGTGAAAATGGCCATACTGCCCAAGGTAATTTACAGATTCATGCCATCCCCATCAAGCTACCAATGACTTTCTTCACAGAATTGGAAAAAACTACTTTAAAGTTCATATGGAACCAAAAAAGAGCCCACATCACCAAGTCAATCCTAAGCCAAAAGAGCAAAGCTGGAGGCATCACACTACCTGACTTCAAACTATACTACAAGGCTACAGTAACCAAAACAGCATGGTACTGGTACCAAAACAGAGATATAGATCAATGGAACAGAACAGAGCCCTCAGAAATAATGCCGCATATCTACAACTATCTGATCTTTGACAAACCTGAGAAAAACAAGCAATGGGGAAAGGACTCCCTATTTAATAAATGGTGCTGGGAAAACTGGCTAGCCATATGTAGAAAACTGAAACTGGATCCCTTCCTTACACCTTATACAAAAATCAATTCAAGATGGATTAAAGACTTAAACGTTAGACCTAAAACCATAAAAACCCTAGAAGAAAACCTAGGCATTACCATTCAGGACATAGGCACGGGCAAGGACTTCATGTCTAAAACACCAAAAGCAATGGCAACAAAAGCCAAATTGACAAATGGGATCTAATTAAACTAAAGAGCTTCTGCACAGCAAAAGAAACTACCATCAAAGTGAACAGGCAACCCACAAAATGGGAGAAAATTTTCGCAACCTACTCATCTGACAAAGGGCTAATATCCAGAATCTACAATGAACTCAAACAAATTTACAAGGAAAAAACAACCCCATCAAAAAGTGGGCGAAGGACATGAACAGACACTTCTCAAAAGAAGACATTTATGCAGCCAAAAAACACATGAAAAAATGCTCACCATCACTGGCCATCAGAGAAATGCAAATCAAAACCACAGTGAGATATCATCTCACACCAGTTAGAATGGCGATCATTAAAAAGTCAGGAAACAACAGGTGCTGGAGAGGATGCGGAGAAACAGGAACACTTTTACACTGTTGGTGGGACTGTAAACTAGTTCAACCATTGTGGAAGTCAGTGTGGTGATTCCTCAGGGATCTAGAACTAGAAATACCATTTGACCCAGCCATCCCATTACTGGGTATATACCCAAAGGACTATAAATCATGCTGCTATAAAGACACATGCACACGTATGTTTACTGCAGCACTATTCACAATAGCAAAGACGTGGAACCAACCCAAATGTCCAACAATGATAGACTGGATTAAGAAAATGTGGCACATATACACCACGGAATACTATGCAGCCATAAAAAATGTTGAGTTCATGTCCTTTGTAGGGACATGGATGAAGTTGGAAATCATCATTCTCAGTAAACTATCACAAGAACAAAAAACCAAACACCTCATATTCTCACTCATAGGTGGGAACTGAACAATGAGAACACATGGACACAGGAAGGGGAACATCACACTCTGGGGACTGTAGTGGGGTGGGGGGAGGGCGGAAGGATAGCATTGGGAGATATACCTAATGCTAGATAAGCAGTTAGTGGGTGCAGCACACCAGCATGGCACATGTATACATGTGTAACTAATCTGCACATTGTGCACATGTACCCTAAAACTTAAAGTATAATAATAATAAAATACACAGTTAAATATTGGTTAATATTGAGAAAAAAAAAGATGTTAAAGAGGAAGGAGGAGACAAAGAAGGGAGGAAGAAGAAATGAGTCTATGGCCCACAAAGCCTAAAATAGTTACTATCTAATACCTTACATAAAAAAGTTTGTCAACCTCTGATCTAGCCAAGTAAATCAGAATAAAGAGAAAAGACATAAAGTATCAATATCATAAATGAAAAAAAGGGTGTCACTACAGATCCTACAGACATCAAACTTATTATTGGAAATCTTAGGAACACTTTATGCCCACAAATTCAACATTTCAGAATAAATGAAAACTCTGTTGAAAGACACAAACTATTATAGAAATAAATCATCTAAATAGTCCTATATCTACTAGGAACATAGAATTTTTAGCTTAAAAATTTTCCTATGAAGAGAATTTTATGCCCAGCTTCAACAGGTAATTCAATTAAAAATCTAAGAAAGAGAATACAAATTTGTCCAGAAAATAGAAGAGGATGGCATCCTTTCCAACTCATCTATAAAACCAGTATTACCCTGATACTAATATCAGACATAAATATTATTATAAGAAAAAAACCCCACAGAATATTAAGGTAACATGCCATGACCAAGTATTGTTCATCCCAAGAACTCAAGGTTAGTTTAATATTTGAGACTCGGTAAATTCAGCATATTAACATACTATAATAAAGGATATAGTATATAGTTATCTCAATAGATGCCAAATAAAAAATAATTACAAACATTTTAATTTTTAATATTTGATAGAAACTTGCAGCAATTTCGGAATGAAAGAGAACTTCCTCAACCTGATATGGGACATCTAAAAAACTATGTAGTTAACAATGTATGGATAGACATATAGGTTGCTGGAACTCCATGGAAAGCCCATAGACATCCACACATATGTTGTCAACTGATTTTCAACAAGGGGCCAAGAAAACTTAATCGGGAAAGAGGAGTCTTTCCAACAAATGGAAAGAACAGATATCCATATTCAAAACTATGAACTCAACCCTTATTTTATATCACCTACAAAAATTAATTATAAACATAATTATCACATAAACGTAAATATATCCTAGAACAATAAATAAGCCCTAAAATTATACAACCTCTAGAAGAGAATAAAAAAGAAAATTATCGTTACCTTGGGTCAGTCAGAGATTTCTTAAATATGACATCAAAAGCTTAAGCCATAAAAGAAAACAGTGTGGATAAATTAAATGTCATTACAATTAAATCTGTATCCTCTTCAAAATACATTTTTAAGGAAAGACAAGTCACAGGCTGGGAGAATGTATCTGCAAACACATATATGAAATAGTCTTACTATCCAGTATACATAAGGAACTCTTGCAACACATTAATAGGACAATCAAACTGATTTTTAAATGGACAAACATTGAATATATACTTTATCAAAGAAGGTATATTATGACAAATAAGCACATGAAAAGATACTAAACATAGTTACTATGGCAATTTAGATTAAAACTACAATGAGATACCTACACATATATTAGAATATCAAAAATTTAAAAGATTGATAATGACAAATAGGTGAGAATGTGGAACAAGAACTCTCATAATTTGTACTTATGCAAATGCAAAATAGAAGAAACTGTTTTGGAAAACAGTTTAGCAGCTTCTTAGAATGTTAAGCACATACTCACTTTATGACCCAGAAATTCTGCTCTAGGTATCTACCCAAAATAAATAAAAATGTATGTTCACAAAAAGACACATACTAAATATCACGGAAGGCAAAAACTAAAAGCAATCTAAATTTCCATTAATTGGCTAATGGATAAATCATAGCAGCAAAATGAAACAAACTACTGAAACACAAAACAACACAGATGAATCTCAAAAGCATTATGCTAAATGAAAGAAGTCAGACACAGAAGATACATACTGTCTGATCCCTTTTAGATAACATCCTAGAAGAGGCGAAACAGTGATAAATTTATCAAAGTGACAAAGGCAGGTCAGTGGTTTCCGGAAGCCAGGGCTCTGGGGAGGGCTATGAGTGCAGAAGTTCAGAAGAGAACATTCTGGGGTGATAGGAATATTCTGTAACCTGATTGCAATGGTGGTTACGTGATTGTATATATTTGTCAACATTTAATGAAACATACACTTAAAATAGATCAATTTTCTGCATCTAAAGTACATAAAATAAAAAGATCCTAAATAATATATTTATTCATTCGTTTATTTATTTATTTATTTATTTATTTATTTGTTGAGCTATTGACAGAGGGTCTTGCTCTGTCACCCAGGCTGGAGTACAACGGCACGATGGGGCTCACTGCAGCCACGACTTTTCAGGCTCAAGAGATCCTCCTGCTTCAGCCTCCTACTGGGACAACAGGTGTGAACCACCACACCCAGCTAATTTTTAAAAAATCATTTTATGTAAAGACAGTGTCTCATTGTGTTGCCCAGGCTGGTCTCAAACTCCTGGACTCAAGTGACCCTCCTGCCTCGGCCTCCCAAAGTGCTGAGATTACAGGTGTGAGCCACTGCACCTGGCCTCTTAAATAAGATATTTTGATAAAACCGAGGTGGGCAGATCACCTGAGGTCAGGAGTTCAAGACCAGCCTGGCAAACATCATGAAACTCTGTCTCTACTAAAAATACAAAAATTAGCCGGGCATGGTAGAGCGTGCCTGTAGTTCCAGCTGCTCAAGAGGCTGAGGCAGGAGAATCACTTGAACCTGGGAGACAGAGGTTGCAGTGAGCAGAGATCATGCTACTGCACTCCAGCCTGGGCGACAGAGCGAGACTCCATTTCAAATAAATAAATGAATAAATAAATCAAACAAAAATATGGAAAAGCATATTAGTATTTTTTGGCTATCTCTAAAATGTTATGAAATCAGGAAAATCATGATCTGATCTAAGGTGCTGTCTTTTGAGCTACAAATAAAGCCATTTGTTTTGTCCACTTTGTTAGAATGAAATATGGAGTTGAATATATATGCTGGGGAAAACAGTTAATAAGCTGCTCATATTATGAATATCCATTTCATAGGAAAGAAAATAGGCTCAGAGAGATTAAGCAACTTTCACAGGCAACCTTAGCTGTCAGTAGCAGAGGTTTCCATCCAGCCTAAGATTTCCTGACACAAAGCAGATGCTCTTTTCTCCTCAGCACGTTGCTTTCACATGTCCAAGACATCCAAAAAGTTGAGGCAATAATAACTCTTAAAACTGAATTTTCTTCATTTGAGGTCTTAGATAGGGGAAATAAATATTTTAAGCATGCAAGCAAAGCAAAGACATTAGAATCTTATAGAACTGGAATAAAATCCCTAATGAGCAACTTACTCATACACAGCCTTTGGAGAGGTAAATATTTCTGACAGTCAGTTCCCTCATCTGAAAAATTGAAATAATAATGTATTTATTACAAGGTCATTATGAAGATGTGAGGTGTTATATGTATAATTCAGTGTAGTATTCTAACAAGTAGTTAAGTCTACGGTATATTTTTGTACTCTCAGTGAGAAAGAGGTCTCCTCTGTTAAAATAAATTTAGAGAATGTGGCCTTACACATATACATCATGGAATACTATGCAGCCATAAAAAAGGATGAGTTCATGTCCTTTGCAGGGACATGGGTGAAGCTGGAAACCATCATTCTCAGCAAACTAACACAGGAACAGAAAACCAAACACCACATGTTCTCACTCATAGGTGGGAATTGAACAATGAGAACACTTGGACACAGGGAAGGGAACATCACACGCCCGGGCCTGTCAGGGGGTGGGGAGCTAGGGGAGGGATAGCATTAGGAGAAATACCTAATGTAGATGAGGGGTTGATGGGTGCAGCATACCACCATAGCACGTGTATACCATGTAACAAACCTGCACATTCCACACAAGAATCCCAGAACTTAAAGTATTTAAAAAAAAAAAAAAAAAAACTCTCAGCAAACTGAAAAAAAAAAAGAAAGAAACGTTCTTCACCTGATAAATGAAAACTTACAAAAACTTTTGCTCAATGTGATATTTAATAATTAAAAACTAAATGTCTTTCCCCTAGAATCAGAGGTTCTGGAAAATGTACTGGGCATTCGAGCTAAGCAGTAAAGCAAAACAAAGAAATTAAAGCTGTCCTAATTGTAAAAAAAAAAAAAAAAAGAGAGAGAGAGAGTGTGAGAGAGAGAGAGAGAGAAAAAAAATGTGGCCTTAAATAGCTTTCTTCATATCAGGATTTCTTAGAACCTTCAATATGCAATACTCATTTTTAATCTCTAGGAAAGGAAATATACATAAGTTATTTCTCACTCTTTTTAACCAGGAAATCATTATGCCATGCTGCATGAATTATAAGACTCTATCTTTTTAAAAAAAAAAGCACATGCCCTTTCTAATTTTTGTCTAACATTTTCTAGTCCATTCCTCTTGAATGTTTAAACAATTCAATGTTATATTTAAAGACATGGGCTTCACAGTCAAATCCAGGATCCAAATTTCTGCTACTTCATTTCTTAGTCATGTAATCTAGACCCAGTATAACTGTTTCTTCACTTGTAAAGTGAAGGTAATAACCTAGTGTAAAGGGATATGGTAAGAATTAAACGAGTTCATAAACATTAAGCATTTGGCGCAGTGCCTGGCACATCATGAGCTCTGAATAATTGTTAATTATCACTCACTTTGGTGTGCTTGTGTTAGAAAGAAGGCTGCAGTTCAAAGTAGACACAAAGAGAAACTGAACTGATTAGCACTGCTCAGAATAGGCAATGACTCTTCCCTGGAACACGTGGATACCTGCCTGCTAACCCCTTCCCACTTGTGGCATGCTCAGAGTATGCCTGGGCAGGAGACCCAGAACATTCACAGCTACCTCAGGTATGAAGAACAAATGTCATGCCCTGGGGACTACACAGTTACCTTCTGGACAGGATGTGACCTCTGTGCTGTCTGGGATAATACGATATTATTGGATAGGGTGTACTTTCTAGCTAACTGGAAAGAGTTCAGAGGAGGGAATCCAATATAATAAAAGATTTGGAGATGAAACTCTGTGAGAGCAGATGAAAAATCTGGGCATGTTGGGTCTAGAAAACAGACACAGCAGCCACATAGGTGCACCACACCATGGGGAAGAAAGATGCATTATTCTCAGGTATACATGAGGTTACCACAGATGACATGGGCTTTAGATATGCACAGAAATGCTCTGGAGAAAATGGATACACTTCATGATGAAATGTTAGGCAATATAGGAGATGCCTAGGATGACTACTGTATTACTTTCAAGAGGAATGTTTAGGACCAGAGTAACCGATCGAATGGGTTTCTTGGAGTAAATCAAAGATCAAGAAATCAACCATGTGGGCATGAGAAGGTTGACCAGATGTAGTAGGCAGGTTCCTTCAGTTGTAAACAAAATCTACTCTGCTCAGCTTTTTGCAGAAGAAGATGTTAGATGCAGAAGAAGAACAGGAGGTGGTCAAATTATCAAGTTTAAAGGAAGACAGTAATTGAGGCAGCTCTAAAGGTCCAGGTGGCAGGAATCGATGGACAATCTCTTCAGAGTATCAATTCATTCAAGATTCCAAGTCCGCAAAGAGAGACTGGTTGGCAGCTCTAGCCACATGTTCACCCCTTGCTGAGAGGAGGATTCAGAACTTTGGAAATTACATTGAGGGAGAGGTGAGAAAATCATCGTGTTATTTAAAGAAAAAAAAGGAAAAATGGACACTAGGTAGAAAAACAAAGTCCATTACACCCACTGAATTACTATTAAAAGTACTAGCTATTACTTATTGAGTACTTGATGTAAAATATGAGAATAATAAAGCTCAGTGGGTTTTAAGCAACTTGTCTAAGGTCATAAAGCTAATAATTGGTGGAGAAGGGATTCAGGGCTAGGGCTTTCTTAATCCAAAGCCCAGTTCCTTAATTAATATACCATACTGCTTTCTGTTTATTAGTTTCATAATCTCTGCTATCACTGTCACTCCTTAATGTAGCTTTTGCCTCAGTCACCAACAAATAAGACAGAGGTCAAAAAAGAGTCACCACAATCCTCTTCCTTCCGTGGCACTGTGCTCCAACACAAGGCGGGGCACTCATAGTCCCCATCATTCCCACACAGGTCCCAGATTTGGAGCACCTGGAGTGGGCAATCCAGGTGTCTAAATTCCTTTGCAATGAGCAAGGTTTGGTTTTGAGGGTCTTGGAGTAAAGGTTGATTGAGAACACCCATTTCACACCGGAACCTCCCTCATCTCTTAAGAATCTGTAAGAGAATCTTGAAATATCAAACCAACATATAACACAGATGCTATTTTAAAAGCAGCTATGTGGGGAAATGGGCTCTTTCTAGGTACATATGCTGTCCTGTGCAACCAGACTATAACCCTCTGCAGCTAAAGACCATACCCTACTTCTCTTTCTTTGAGGCCACTGTAAACAACAGGCATTTAATTATGTGGCTTAAAAGCAAATAGGATGAGGAAAAGGGTGATGACATAAACTTGACCAGTTTTAGATCAAGGATAAGCCTCCCATTTTCATGGTCTATAATCTTAAAGATTCAGATTCTATGAAGCCAAATCAGAGTTCTGGGGAAAGAGAAAAAGGAAAAGAAAAGAAAAGAGAGAAGGAAGGAAGGAAGAGTCAGTATGCATATGGAGTCAAGAAACATTACAGTGTCACTGAACCTCAGCGTTGGGAGGACTGGGGAAAGGAAAAGCCATCCAGTCCAGTTCAATTAGTTAAATCACAGACTTTGGAATTAATCAGGCTTGGGCTCAAATCCCAGCTCAGCTACTTACTAGCTATATGACCTTTTGCAAATTACCCTCTAAACTTCAGTTTCTTCATCAGTAAATATAAGGCCTAACAAATTCGTAGAGAAGATTAAATGAGATTATGTATGCAGAGCCCTTGGCTAGGTCCTTACCCTTAGTAAGCCCCAGCAAATGTTAGTCATTATTTTAATACTTTATTACATGTCTTTTTACCCTACTACAATAGTGTGCCTGGGGATTGGGGCTGGGCTGGGCTTGATTTTAAAGTTATAGAATAATATTGGAGGCTCTAAGCTAAAATTCTTACATACAATACCATAATTTCTGAAAAGACTTCACAGCTAATATAGTTTATATCAGTCATTTTACACCAAGATATACATATTGTTGTCACTGAAAATTATTCCCTAATAAATTTTTTACCATTTATATTTGAGCAACTTTATTGCAATATAATTCAATAAACTTTTATTCATCATGTTCTCTGTGCCAAGCACTGCACTAAGAACTGGAAATACAAAGATCTGAAACACAGTCTGGCTTTAAGTTGCTTGGAACCCAGAAGTAACAACAAACTGCAAACAGCAGGGGAAAAATGAAAAAATTAGAAGATATGTTCAAAAAGGTTATCCTATAACTCAATTATGCAAAGATTAATAAGATGAAAGAAAAGGGACATGAAAAGCAGTTCCAGGAAATGATATGTATATTAGAAATTCCAGAAGAAAATAAAGCAAACGTACAAAAAGCTAACATAAACTACAGAAAACCTTTGACCTGAACCAAAGGGAGATTCAGATCTTTAGATTTCAAAAGTTTATCAAGTATGAGGCAAAATTAATGAAATGACTTAACTTGGCCAACCTTTGAATTTTAATGGGAAAGAAAAATCCTACAAGCCACATGTAGGGAGATGAACAAAATCTTGTTTCCCAGAAAAGGGATATTTTCCAGGTATCATTCCCGTCATCCCCTGCAACAAAAAGTCCTCAAATTCTCTACTCATTCCTATTATTTCTAATGTATATAAACAACAGAAAGACCTATTCTTGGACATACAAAGATAAACAAAGACCAGAAATCATTTATCTTTTCTGATATTTTGAATTGAAAATATTCACCAGCTGACTTAGAAATTAATAAAAAGAACAAACTCAAAACCTAGTTATAAAACCTAATACAAATGTCAAGAGAGTGTAAATAATGTAAAGAATTATTAGAGCATAATAAAAATAAGGGTAGTAAGTCAACTGAGCAAGGAAAAAGAGGAAATCAAAGAATGCTCAATGTTTTATTTCATACCAGGACATTAATAACTTTACATAAACAGCCTTAAAAAGATATAAAGTATTAATACAGGATAAGCTAGCATCTCAAATCATCAAAGGAAAAATGAATTACTCAACAACTCGTTAAAACTACCATCTAAATCTGTGGGAAAACAGAAAATCAAATTGACACAATATATAAGGTACCAAAATGAATCCCAGATGGATTAAATATTGAAATGCAAAATATAAAACCATAATGAGGGCTATATGCAGTGGCTCATGCCTGTAATCCCAGCACTTTGGGAGGCTGAGGCAGGAGGATCACTTGAGACCAGGAGTTTGAGACCAGTCTGGGCAACATAGTGAGCCCCTGTGTCTACGAAATTAAAAAAAAAAAAAAAAAAAAAGCCAGGCATGGGGCATGGTGGCATGTGCTTGTAGTCACAGCTACTTGGGAAACTGAGACAGGGGAACTGCTTCAGCCCAGGAGTTTGAGGCTGCAGTGAGCTATGATCATACCACTGTACATCAGCCTGGGTGACAGAATGAGACCCTGTCTCTAAAATATAAATTTTTTAAATCCCATAATTTTACAAGAATAAAAAATAAGGGACTACATAGTCTAAGGAGAGAAAAGCTTTTCAGTGTGTAACACCAGACAAAAATATAAATAAAAAGGCTGATAAATATTATAAAATCATTTTTCACTGTACTTGAAAGAAACACCATACACAAAATTTGAAAACAATAAACTCGGGGAAAATATAGAGGTTAATTATATTAATTTATATACATTTTATAAATCAGTAAGAAAATGACTATTATATCAACTTTTTAAAAAAGAGTATATTCCAGATTTTGACAAGAAAGTAATATAAATGCTTCATAAATACAGAAAAAAAATCCAACTTGATTATTTAAAAAGTAAGGCAAGTAAAAGTACAATGACATGTTCAAAAGAGCGAACAATAAATAAGGAAATGTTAATGGCATATGTTCAAAAAACCTCTGCACAGAAAACAGATCCTCGATAAATACGTGCAGACTGTTTTCTCCCCACTACCGTCTGTTTTGCAAAGCTTTTTCTGAAAATAAGTATCAGTTTGACACGATAGGGGATATTAAGGTCAGATGATTGCTTCATTATTTACTTTAATATTGATGCTTGCCTCTGATCTTCAGTTGGCTGTCCTTAACAAGCAAAACCTATAGTCACTTTAAATACCTTAAAATGTGATTTACTGTAACTCTCTTGTAACTGAAACTGCAGACATTTAAAAGTCAATATAATTAGAAAGTTGCTTTCTGTGTATAAGTTGTATTTTCACAATTAGTGTCCCCAGTGTGCCCCACTTTGGGGCAGATCAAATTATACTACAATGTGGGTGTATTTTCCTTAAAATATTTTTTTCATTTGGAAAAGACAACTCAAAATATTATGCATATATTTTAAATTCTCTTTTCAGAAAGAAGAAAACAATGCCTCCCACTACTCCACCCAGCAGTCTCCCTCCCACCCCCTGGGGCCATGGTTACAAAATTTGAAGAAATTTTCCATTTCCAGTTTGGATGCCAGATTAATTCATTCCTCTGTTGAAGGATTCCAGGAGCTCCAGCTTGGCTCCTGGTCAATTCGAGGACACTGGGAAGGTAAGGGTCAGAACCAGGCCTAACCTAATGAAGCACGTGTCCTCTTTAGTAGGCTCAGAATGACCTGGTCCCTAGGCTCACTTGAAGATAACTAGGCTTCTCTGAGAATCCTGTGAACCTAACATCACTCGAATTTAGTATATGTGAGACTCATTTACTCCTAGATTCAATGCTCAGAGGGTTGGGTGGATTCAGATTGCCTTCAGAAAATGAGTTAAAGATCATGGAATACATTCGCTTTAGAATTAGCAGGGATGAAAAGGAAAAAAGAACAGGCTTAACAGCATCAGGTAAAATTCAAGTATAACAAACCTGTGAATCTGACAAATCATTTCATGAGAGGGTAATTTTATGGAAACAAATATAGTCCTGGAAACAATATTCACAATCTCAAGGACCTGGGGAGAGAAGAAAACTAACAACAGGAATAAATTATACATTAGAGAAACAAACACAGTTGATGGGAAAGGAAGGTTTCACCTTCAGACAGCTCTCCCCATTTTGTTTCTTTCTAATTCCAGCTCCAGATCCTTTTTGGTATGTGCATTCTTGTCTTGGTGAATTGTTTGGAGATTTATTATTATAATAATTATAATTTCCTTGTGGGGATGGTTAGAATATTTGTTGGGGAAAAAGAAAAAGAAAGTTGAAAAATTGTTACTACTTAATGGCAGGACATAATGTCTGTTAAGTTCTATGTTGCAATCACTTTTTCAGTCTTTCTCCCCAATGCCAACTGCCTACAATTAGTTAACTTTATTATACAGACTAGCAGGCGCGTGGAAGGAGACTAATAAAAATATTTGTTGAGTTTATTATCGAGAAAATGCTTCAACTACTTTCCAAAAAGCACTGTTATCATAGACCAGTGTCTGTCAGGTCATATAAACAGCTCTGCTACGAAGCATGTTTTCTTTTGAAGGGATTTATTGTCATGCAACTTTATACTTTGGAGAAAAACACAGATTTATCGGTAAAGAATATGAGTGTGAAGCTTGCAACTTGCTATCCAGAAGAAATCGTTAAAGAGATATCTTTAAATGTATTCAAATGAGATTGGTTTCCATAGAATGAAGGAAAATGTACAAATCAACAATTTATGAGCATTTTTAAATCTTTTCTTTCTTGAAACTGATAATTAGAAGAAAACCCAATTTTAAGACCTTCACTAATTTTATTGAACATTTATTCAAAATCTTATAAAACATCTTTTATATGTGAAGACAGATAGATAGACGTCACTTTAATGGCTATTGTTGAGAATTCGAGAATGCAGAAAACAATTCTTATAAGTCATGTATCAAGTAGTAGGTCCATTTTTTTGTTTTATTTTTAGTTGGGCCTAGTAGTTATTCTTTTCTTTCTTGAATAGTGCCACTACCTGCCTAAGAATCACAGCTCACTTCCAAGACAGCCATTTCAATGGTGGAAAAGGATTAACAATAACAGATTAATCAATCCCAGGAGAATTTTCTCATTATCCCCAAGGGATGTATTCCTGTACTCTGAGGCAATAAATCCAATTGTAGTGGGGCCATATCTACCCATTGCCCTTACTTAATGGTTATAATGCTTTTGACACAATTACTGTTACTAACTTGATGTATCTTTATCTTTGCAGTACTAAGAAAATAATGCAACATCAACTGAACATAAAACCCCGTTGCTTTCGTTAGAGAAATAAAAGATAACAGCATACTTGAATGGGTAGACTTACCTCTAGAAAGGGAAAATTTCTGTTTTCTGTGGAACTTCAGAGGCACTTTTCTTGTGGGTTAACCACTAGAGGGCATCATGAGGCTATATACTTAACACTTGGAATATTGATTACTTGAATTAATTATTCTTAAAACACTGTTCTTCATGTTCACAATTCTCATTTAAATGAATAAAAATGGAGGTGTAATAATCATTTGTCTTCAACTTAATGTGCATCAGGAATATTCAGCAGAAATGGGACAGAGACTAAAACTCCAAGTTACCAGGTCCATTGAATCACACACCAAGAGAATTCATCTAATTAAAGGGTGGATATGGCTAACAGAAAATGGGATGCTTCAACATGATTCTGGAAGCAAAGTAAATATCTTAGGAATTTATTATCTATTCAATCATTTTTTTCATCATAAGCATTATGAGCCAAGGACCAACATTCAACTAATTGCCACTCTGGAGACAGCCATTTTCAAAGTTCAAACTGTACTTCTCAGAAAATGGAACAGGGTGATTGCTACTTCTTGCTATAAGATCTCTGGATTTCAGCTCATGCTTCATCTCTAACCTGCCAGTTTGGGTGCTTCCTTGACTTCTTTCCTGAAAATATTTGGCAAAAGATGGCCAGGCCATGTTGCCTTTTGTGATACAAGAAGTGCCTTGACTTAAACAGGGGCTACAACAAAGTATTTGACCTATGATGTAATTTCTCAAGAAACCTGGCCTAATGTGGGTTTAACTATTATTTTAGTATTTTTTAGTTAATACATTTTATCTTTTAGAGAAGTTTTAGGTTCACAGCAACATTGAGTGGAATGTGCTGAGTTTCCATATACCTCTGTCCCTGCCCCCTTCCCCCATAACCTCCCCGACTACTGACATCCTGCAGCAGTGGTATATTTGTTACTATTAATGAACCTGTATTGACACATCAGTGTCACCCAAAGTTCATCATTTACATTTGGGTTCACTCTTGGTGAAACTAAGGGTTTTGACAAATGTGTATCCACCTTTGCAGTACCATACATGCCCTAAAAATCCTCTGTATTCCCCCCATTGACCCCTCCCTCTGCAGTAACTGCTGGCAATCACTGATCTTTTTACTGTCTCCATAGTTTTGCTTTTTCCAAAATGTCATATAGTTGAAATCATACAGTACATAGCCTTTTCAGATTGGCTTTTACTTATTAATAGGCATTTGTTTCCTCCGTGTCTTTTCATGGCGTGATAGCTCATTTCTTTTTAGTGTTGAATAATGTTTCATTTCTTAGGTATAAAACAGTTTGTTTATCCATTCAACTACTGAGGGACACCTTGATTGCTTTCAAGTTTTGACAATTATAAATAAGCTGCTATAAACATCCACGTGCAGGTTTTTGAATGAATGTAAGTTTTCAAGTCATTTGGGTATTGTTTTATTTTTAGCTTATCTGAGCTCTTGAGGGAAGAGAACAATGCTTCCTTAGAGTTAACTAAGGTTTAGCCTTTCTTTTGGCTTATAGAGAGCCATGCAGCATTAGGACTGAAAGGAAATTTGGTGGCCTAATCCAGTCATTCTACTTTAGGAAACTGAGGCACATACACATGGACTAGTTGTTATTCTATCCTTTATAAAAGCCTAGCCTTCCTGGATTTTGTTTTTCGGTGTGTGTGTGTGTGTGTGTGTGTGTGTGTGTGTGTGTGTTTGCTTTCAGATGTCACATTAGTTCTTGAATGACTAGTAAATTTTAAAGATCTTTTGCCCATTGGGTTCAGTCTCAGATTTTGCCATTAACTTTTTGATACAAACCATATAAGCATGAAAAAAATCCAGCAAATAATTTTTAAAATGCAAAGTTTGGAATGAGAAGGGGCATGGAGAAGAAACATGGTCACCTGGGTTAGCAAGTTGTCCTGAATTGGTAGTTTTAACTCAATACTGCTGAAGACAATTCTCATCTTGCTGATGACCCAGGCTACTCTGCCCCAAACAATCCTCAAAGCAGGGTACTGGCTTCCCATCTGGAAAATCAGACACAGTAGTATAACTGGATGCTAAATGAGACCTCTCCTGTTACCTTCCTTTCAGCTGAGGTCCCAAAGCTGAGAATCATAGGTGATAACTACTCCCATGTTCTAAAGAGAGATGTTAAACCATCTCTCCAAAGCTTACCAAGGAGGTGGCCCTTACCTCAGTCTGATCAGACGAGGAAGAGAGTGAGTATTACTTTGAAGAGCCCTGTTAGAGGAGAGGGAGGTGCTCCCCCTAATTCAAAACAAATGAAGGGGGCCTTTACAAAAACCATTTGTAGACGGTGTGGGTCTTGCCAGGAGAGAATACTGACATCGCACCGCACTCATACACCTCCCATCTTCTCCCAAACCCTCTCTAAACAGAGGTCCAGAGCAGAGCCTGGTTGGTTACATAATTCTTGGGAAAATTTGGCCTGTGTTTTCTGGAATGTGGAGACTAGTGTTTAATTCTTACTGGAAGAGTCTGAGTCTCAAGAATAGAAGAAGTCTTTGTGGGTGTCCCATCAGTTGCAAGAGCTGGGCTGCATGTCAAGCAATCGGACAAAGGAATATAACCTGTCCTAGGGAATAGCAATGTTGGAGGTTGTCTTGGGAGGAAGGGAGTGGTCTCATCAAGAACCTCCAAAAGCACCTACATTACTTAATACAGGGGCTTACAAAATCTTAGGGAGAGCTAAAGGAGCAAGCCTCCCAGAATCACTCACAGAGTGATACAGAACTGACCCACTGGGAGACTTCATACCTCTGAGGCTACCTCTTGAGTTAGAAGCTGAAGCCATATCCACCACTACTTCTCTCCATATGGGAACATGGCAGGTGGACACAGGAACAACAGAATGGTACATTTGTTACAACTGATGAACCTATATCAATATATAATTACCACCCAAAACTTCATGGTTCCATCATCTCACTTGTTAGAAACCATAGTCTGACAATACCATTCAGGACAAAGGCATGGGCAAAGATTTCATGACAAAATCACCAAAAGCAATTGCAACAAAAGGAAAAATTGACAAATGCTATCTAATTAATCTAAAGAGCTTCTGCACAGTGAAAGAAACTATCATCAAAGCAAACAGGCAACCTACAGAGCAGGAGAAAAATTTTGCAATCTATTCATCTGACAAAGGTCTAATATTCAGAATCTACAAGGAACTTAAACAAATTTGCAAGAAAAAAAAACCCCATTAAAAAGTGGGAAAAGAACATGAACAGACACTTCACAAAAGAAGACATTCATGCAGCCAAAAAACATATGAATAAAAACTCAACATCACTGATCATTAGAGAAATGCAAATCAAAACCACAACAAGATACCATCTCATGCCAGTCAGAATATCGATTATTAAAAAATCAAGAAACAACAGATGCTGGCAAGGTTGTGGAGAAATAGGAACACTTCTACACTGTGGCTGGGAATGTAAATTAGTTCAACTATTGTGGAAGACAGTGTGGTGATTCCTCAAAGATCTAGAACCAGAAATACCATTTGACCCAGTAATCTCATTACTGGGTATATACTCAAAGGAATATAAATCATTCTGTTACAAAGATACATGCATGCATACATATGTTTATTGCAGCACTATTTACAATAGCAAAGACATGGAATCAACCCAAATGCCCACCAGTGATAGCCTGGATAAAGAAAATGTGGTATATATACACCATGGAATACTATGCAGCCATAAAAAGGAATGAGATCATGTCCTTTGCAGGGACATGGATAGAGCTGGAAACCATTACTCTCAGCAAAACTAACACAGGAACAGAAAACCAAACACCACATGTTCTCATTTATAAGTGGAAGCTGAACAATGAGAACACATGGACACAGGGAGGGGAACAACACACACTGGGGCCTGTTGCTGGGTGGAATTGGGGGAGGGGGAACATTAGGAAAAATAGCTAATGCACGCTGGGCTTAATACCTAGGTGATGGGTTGATAGCTGTGGCAAACCACCATGGCTCACGTTTACCTATGTAACAAACCTGCACTTCCTGCACATGTACCCCAGAACTAAAAATAAAAATTTAAAGAAAAACAAAGGAAATCATAGCCTGAAGCCTCAGGAAGATGACCTCTACCTCATTCCTGCCTTCCAAATCTCCTAGTAAGTGAATCTAAGGGACACAAATTCACATCTATTTAATAGAAACCTATCTGCAAAGGAGTCTAAGAAGTGTAGTTTTCGTCTGTTCAATCTCTTTTAGTAAAAGTAAGGTAGGAACAGGCTTAGTGGGTGATTCGGATTTCCCAACATAGCACCCCATGAGAGAAAGGACCCATAATTGGGCTCCTGCTACACTGAGGGCCTCATTGCCAAATAACAGCAGCATTGGCCAAGTAAGAAACATTTTCCCTCTTTTCTCACCTCATTTCCCTCTCCCCTTGTCTCTACTCTGGAGGACCTATAGTAGAACATAGCTGGAAGTATCACAAAGGTAGTGCAAAAATATTACAGAGACCATGTCCATTTCTTGTACTGCAGGTTTCTGAGACTGTGTCAGGCCTGAGTGGTATGGAGGGGTGAAAGCTTTGAATTGACATGAAATCAGGGTTTTGATACATTAGACATTTTATTTGCTGAAAACATAACTGGTCATTAATATCAGAAGGCAAGGGTGATATTTGGTATGTTCTCCAGCTAGGATAGCACAGGTAGTGGCCAATCAGAATGTACAATGGCCATAAGTAACTGGTATAACTGGACCTGACATTGGCCCAGCCTGAAAGTACCTGGAACTGGTGAGGGATCTTCCAAAGATATTGTTTAGAGGAAGGAAAAAAAAAAATCTACCAGAAGTAAAAGTTCAATGTGAGAAAAATGTAATGCTGTAATGCTGTTTTCTGCTTGCACCAGCTCATTTGATCAACTGTTTACAATAGATTTTTCACTTTGGTTAATTCCATTGTTCACTTATTGCTCTGTAGCATTCATGACTGGAGTTTAACAAAGGGCTACTGGACTTTTCCTTTTCGATTCTGAATTTAAAGAGTTGGATCTATGCACTTTCCCTGGACTTATCTGCCATGTTACTCATTCCCCTTTCAGTCCAACAACAGATTCAACAGGGGGAGTTTTGCTGGATGTTTCTATCCTAATATTCTTTTTTTTTTTTTTCTTTGAGACAGAGTCTCACTCTGTCACCCAGGCTGGAGTGTAGTGGTGTGATCTCAGCTCACTGCAACCTCTGCCTCCTGGGTTCAAGCAATTCTCCTGCCTCAGCCTCCCCAGTAGCTGGGACTACAGGCACGTGCCACCACACCCAGCTAATTTTTGGCATTTTAGTAGGGACAGGGTTTCACCATGTTGCCCAGGCTGGCCTCGAACTCCTGGGCTCAGGCAGTCCACCACCTCGGCCTCCCAAAGTGCTAGGTTTACAGGTGTGAGCCACCATGCCTGGCCCCTAATATTCTCTTTTTGATGCAAGAGCTATAACTTAAAGGGGAATGGTAGATGGTTATAAGAACAGGGTAGGCCAGGCGCGGTGGCTCACACCTGTAATCCCAACACTTTGGAAGGCTGAGGTGGGTGGATCGCCTGAGGTCAGGAGTTTGAGACCAGCCTGACCAACATGGTGAAACCCCGTCTCTACTAAAATACAAAATTAGCCGGGCGTGATGGCACGTGCCTGTAATCCCAGCTACTTGGGAGACTGAGGCAGGAGAATCACTTGAACCTGGGAGGCGGAGGCTGCAGTGAGCAGAGATCATGCCATTGTACTCTAGTCTGGGCGACAGAGTGAGGCTCCACCTCAAAAAAAAAAAAAAAAAAAAAAAAAAAGAACAGGGTATAGACATCTGAGATTTCCATAGGAAAACTTTATGAGCCCCAGGCACTCCCAAAGTAACAACTCCCATGAGCCTCACTTCCAAAGGTAACAACTTGACCTTATATCCAGTCTGTTGAGCCTGGCATTTTAATATATTAATCTCTTTGTAAAATATCTCTAAAGACCATTCGTTCTGAAACGTTTGCAACTTCATGATTGTGTGTAATATACTTATTTTTGCAAGTGAGGGTCATGCAGCAGTATATTAAAAAGTAATAAGCTCTCAAAAGCTTCAAATTTATTAAGCAAAGTAATTAAATTTGTTTTAGAATATGGCCAATCCCATTGTCACTGAATTAGGGGATATTATATCAGTGTAAATGTTGGGGCTGGGGATTCTCCCTGTGGCTGTGTTATTGCTATACTACTAGATCCCAGTGGTTTTTAGATGCTCATGGTTAATGAGTCACTTTGCAAAACTATACACTCTAATATCATTGGTCAAATTGATTCTATTCTCTTACTGAAATGATGCATCCACTGTCTTTATTGTGGGGGTCCATGCAGAGTGTCACGATGAGCACTGTCTACTTGTTTTCCAATATCAGTATTTTAGGGTAAGAGGGAAGAGGGACAACATTAATTTATTAAGGACAACTGAAAGCACCGGTTTTTGATGGAGACTTTCAAGAAATATTCCACAATTAGCGGTAAGAAAAGTTCTAAAAATAAATCTATTTATCTTTGTCCTCCCTCTGAATGCAGCCTCACACTCACCAAGAAAACATTTCTGCTCTTTGTAAAGTCAACCCTGTATTTTATGGTTCCTTCTATTTTGTTTTAAAATTGTTGTCTGTTTTGAATCACAAAACCAAAGACTTAGCTGCTTCTTTTGTCATTATGTTAGCTTTCTTCCAAATTCTGACCCCATTTTTTATTTTGTTAAGCAGAATGGCTATACTAGCAAGCATTTGGAAGAATACCTTAAAAGAAATAAAAGGGAATATGCATCAATATTCAGGAAGACAACTGACTTAATAACCAAAATTTATCTTCAAATCGCTCCAGGTTCAATGATGATTTAATATACAATCATATTATATTTTTATTTATTAAAGAAACAAATCCATTCTCATTCTTATTTGATATAAACCTGGGTTTTCAGATTGACAATGAACCTACACATCAGATACATTCAGCAAGTACAATGCCTGTGATGGCTCCAAGCATCAAGGTCATTTGTACTAACTCTTGCATAATTATGCCCCATCATGGGGTGTATTAGGTCTTAATTCTTACCTCGTGCTTATCATTAGAAGAGACAAGCTTCCATCATTCTGTCTCCTCCTAAGTAGAAATAAAAGACTCAGGTGTGGAGGCCAATAAGGAGATTTCCCTCTAAGAAACAGTGAGGTTCTTGCCTGAGGCAAGATGTTTGAAATGTACCACATAAAACTCCTCTTTCTGTTCCCAAATAGGCTTCATATGCCAGTGAAGATGGAAATGGAGCACTGTTAAAATTAAAGACAGTTTTGCCTTTCAACACAACAGATGAGGAGCTGACTCATCCCAAACACCCTAATCAGTGTCTCTTTCTCTCTCTCTCTCAGAAAACCTGGCTTTGAGATGGATTTTCCATGGTGAGAGTTGCAGAACTGAGCCCGGGAGCTACAACTCATCATGGCTTCTGCAGTTCCACAGATAGATGTGTGGACTAGAGATAAGACATGAGACCCCTAAGGAGGTGAAAATAACAACAAGAGCAAACCAAACTGGGACAACTCCAGCAGATCAAGGCCATGCTATTATGACAGTTAGATTTAGATCCATGATGCCACTACGGGAAATCTGCAGTCTGAGTGTTGCCCAGACCCGTGAAGTCTCCTGGGGCAATGCTCAGAATAGGGCCTTTATTCCTTGGTGCGTGCAGTGTCGTTTGTGAAAGCTCCGCCCACAAAGCCATCAGATGGTAACAATTTTCAGTCACTTCCAACTTGAGTTGGTTTTGAACTTTAATATGCAACCTAATTATGACTGCAAACACTTTGTTAAGCAAACAAACTTCAAACCCTTTTTAAAAAACAGCTCTTCTCTGGTCATTTCATCTTGTACAAAGGCTTTAAAAATAAAACTGTGTGGGGAATTAGGGAATCCAGGGATGAAAAAAAACTACACAAAATTAAATGTCTTTAATGTAATCACCGCTTAAGTATTGAGTATCTGAACGTTTTCTTTCTAATCAAAACTTGGAAAATAAAGGATCCTATACTCTATTTTCTCTCTTTAGCCATTCAGCTTCTACCCCAAAATCACAAATAACATTTTCTCTTACTTTAAAATAGAGAAATAGAACTTTTAAATGTGTTCTCAGTTTTCTTTTGCTTACTAACCTCTTCTGATTCTGAAATATCCAGCAGATTTGAGGTTTCTGTTCTCTCTTGTTTTCTCCTCCCCTTGAGATTTTCTCACAGTAACATTTCTTTTCATTTTTTGAGAATTGGGATCATTACATAGCAGATGGACATCAATGAATATCCACCTCTGAGGGCAAAACAAGGGGAACCTGGCAGATCTGCAGTGGAAGGAGATGCTGGGAGTGGCTGGACCCTGAAATAAGTCACCTAAAGAGACTACAGCTGCCTCATCTACCGATTCCATAGGGTCTGCGTTCCTCCCTGTCTTTAGGCGTTGATCCCTCCGAAGTTAAGTTCCCCACAGTCTTCTCAATTTACCTGTGGTCTTTGATAAACATCTTGAGTGTTTTTTTTTTACATTTTCCTTTGGAGAGAGGTCAGAGAATAGAACTCTGACTTCTACTTGTATTATTCAACAAATTTAAGAGGGAAAAGATATAATAGGCATTTCCTCCACATCTCTAAACACTGAGCTCTCCAACACTCTTCAGAAGGAAACTCTGACACCACCCCTCTTTGAGAATCACCTAAGGTAAAGCCTAAAACCCGTGGTTTCAATAATCCATCTCTTCCCAGTTTTCATTTTCAAAAAAGAAATCACTTCACCATTTTTGTGAAAGCAGAAAGATGTTGAAGCCAAAATATTGTGTATAATCAAGAATATCAGAAGACCACTCCCTCCTAGGAAAGCCTACCTGCACTTAGGGTGCTGACTCTGATTTTGTGACAAATGATTTTTGTTGCCGACTAAATGGCTACCCCTCCCTGTGCCTTCTGCCCTCTGACAGTGAGACGTAAGTAGACTGGGAGCTCAGCAGAAGTGTTCGTTACCGACAATAAAAGACACACAAGAGGAAACAAACCTTTTGCCGCCTCTGGATGTTGCCGTCTGCGCTGAGGCTGAAAAAATAGCAGCCATCTTGGGGCCATGAAGGAATTCAGCTAAAAGACAAGCCAATTTACAGAGAGGACAGGTGGAGTGAATCTGGGACCTTGATGGTATCATTTAAACACTAAACTCAGCAAGTCTGGAGCCGCTCAACTTTCAGGTGTTTTGTTATGTGAGCTAAAAATGTTCCTTATTGCTTAGGCTACTTGAAGTTGAGTTTTCTTTCTTTACAACCAAAAGCATCCTGATATTAGTGGTTGCGTTAAAACTTTGAAAACAGAGCAATGTGAAAATTTATTTCCCTTTAAACTCTATTGGCAAAAATTCTTATTTTGACTTTGAATGCAAAGTGCCTTGCTATGTGGAGGGTAACCAGCAAATGCCACTATGCACCATCTCTGAACTGGGCCTCTGTGTTTTAGATGGATCTAGGCATCAAATTCACGCTTCCCCCAGACTCCCAGACCTGCTCCTCCACAGAAGATGGCCTGTCTTATTCCTGGCCAACCAGTGGACTTTTCCTTCTTTAACCCTTCTATCCTGGACTAACTGAAAAATATATATGGGTTCATTTACAGACCTTAAAAATCACAGAGTAAAACTATGATTTTCTTCAGCCCTCACAACAATAGCAATGTTGGGACCACCAGCCTTAACTTGGAAGTATTTCTCCTCTCTCATTCACCATGTATATTACCTCTTTAGCAAGTCAAAGTAGAAACAACAAAAGCCAAACATCTACTGTGACTTGAATGGCCTGAAAACAAGATTTCTTGTTCCGAAGGGCAAAAGAAAGCCCAGCTGTGGATCTTTACATCAGTAGTATGGCAATAAGAGAACTCCAGCAAGCCCCTTGTCATTATTTTTAAGGTTTTAAGGGAATTAAACTGAATGTCAATTTCAAGCACACTCTTGCAGCAGAAGTAAGATAAGCCCCAAGTTCTGACTGGTTTTGTAGAGTTTCTTTTTCAGGCAGGGTAGAGGTCCCATAACGGCTCTCAGCCCATTTGGGAAGGGGCATGGTGGAAGAAAGCCTTGGGTTGAGGCCATGAGAAGATTCTTTCCTTCTCAAATGAAGCCACATTGACCAGACTTCTGCAGACCTTTCTGGGTTTCCTGTCCTCACACTCACAAATCTTGGAAACAGTTGGAGTCTAATAAGTAACTCACTATGGGAATCTCCCCCAAGAGAGGGGGCATCCTGTGATCTCTAGGGAGGAGGTTGGGGTCCTGCCTTAGGGTCAACCAGAGAGCATCTCCTTCCTCCTGCTAACCTGGCATGTTTTTTCTACCACTGACAGGGCTCAGGGGAGTCCAAATTTACTTTCACCACAGCCTAAATTATAGCATTCAGGGTACTTTCTGCTCTTTTAGTTATTTTGTATGTCCTCTTCTCTTGTCCCACTCTAAGAGGAATGTTTTTTTCTCTCTTGCTCACCATCATTCTTTATTCCCCATATGGTGACATGAAAATCTGCTTAGGAGATTTGATTTTATCTCGTGATTCAGTGTTACAGCATTGAACAGTCATTTCTTTTTGAAGAGAACCGTAAAAAATGAATACATCTTTTAAAAGTGAACCTTGATATTATCCAAAAGAAAAATGTGTTTCTATTCTGAAAAAAATAAATTATTTATGTGTTGCTTATTTGGTTTGGGGAGTTTTATTTGGGTGTTTGGAGCTTGTTGTAAGTTTTCGTGCAGGGGTTTTTTCATGACTATTAATGTTGAATGAATCGGCTGGTAGTTGGTAGGAAAGTGCAGTATAGGGTTCACTCATGGAAGTGGCTATTTGATGGGTCACAGAGCTAATTAAAAACAAATTTAAAATAAAAACAAGAAGAAATACTGGCAATAGCATTCAGGATGTACGTGGCAAACTTTGGTTTGTTACAGTATTACTCAAAATGACTCTTTCATGTGGGAAAATATTTTTAGTTCAAATAAAACCAGAAAAGTATAATTGATGTAGTATAAAAGTATAATTTGATCAAACAAAACAGACAAATTAGCGCATGCTTAAATCCTAGGGTCTAAAACAACTTAGGCTACAGAGCCTAAAAGAAATTTGATAAGCTTTTCCTTTCATTTAGGTTTCTTGTGGGTTTTCATAGAACGTGTATATGTAGGTGAAACTCAGCCATCACTTGATTATGACCCAGAGATTAGAAATGTAATCAGGAGACTGTGGCAAAAAGAATGTCAAAAGAAAAAAAAAGCAAAGCAGATCCCTTAAAATTGTTTTCAAGTAGATCTGTCCAGCTGTAAAAGAGCTAAGAAACCTCTGAGGCTCATTTCAAACACAGATGAAATGAGTATGCATGAAACATTTGAATCAGAGGTCTTCTTCAACAAGGGTTTTTATAGAATCTGAATAGTTTTAGGAAAAAAAAAACTGATCATTCACATTGCTTTAGCCTACCTTTTATTTATTCTTTCACTGCATCAAATAGTTAAGAATCTTCTGTATGGCAAACATTTGTGTTAGCAGAGCAAGATGAGTTTCCTAGCCTCTAGGAGCCTACCATAAACAATTACCCAAATAATCATCTTAACAAAGTTATGATCAATACTTAAGGGAAACTCTAGTGTGCTTTAAGAGTGTACCAAAGTAATGCTTAACTTAATCACAGGGTATGGATTCAGAAAAGCCACCTACAGCCTTGAGATTACAACTGAGATCAGAAGAATGAGAAAGAGTTAACTACTAGGTGAACAAAACTGGGAAGATTCCCCAGTAGAAGACACAGATTGGGTGGGAACCAAGGTGTCCTGAAGCCCAGCACATTCAAAGAAACCAAAAAGAGAGAGTGTGTGACTACATGGACGGCGAGCCAGAGATGAGTCTGAGAGGTGGGCAGGGGCCAGGTCACATAGGCAGGGGTGATGTTCTAAACATTTAGCAATTTAGAAAGGCACAGACTTGGCCATTCCGAAGGGAGGCTGGCTATCAAGAACCTGCATAGTGGAACCAGAACAAGGAGATGACCATCAGCCCAGCATGAGAGGCCTTGGAGGACACATTTTGAGTTCTGGACTTGATATTCACAGCAAGAAAAAGACATTGAAGAGTTTCAGCAAGGGAGTATCAGGATCAAATATGAGTCATAAATATTTTCTAGAGAGACTGATCTGCAGATTAGTTAGTTTAGTTTACCAGTGAGTACCCACCACACCAGCTGCAAAGTGCTGTTGAGGTGGGTACTAAAATAAAGAGAAGAGACTGCAGCCCCTGCCCTCAGGAAAACAGAGCAATGTGAAAATTTATTTCCCTTTAAATGCTATTGGCAAAAATTCTTATTTTGAGTTTGAATGCAAAGTGCCTTGCTATGTGGAGAGTGACCAGCAAATGCCACCATGCACCATCATGGTATCCTAGTAGCTCTGTGTTACAAAGGGAAACAATAACTCTTTAAAAAAATTATTGAAGGACCTTTATTTTTCCCTCGGAGAGCTTAACATTCCTAGCTAAATTACTTCCCCCCATGTCTGCTTAAAGCACTTCCTCAAAATACAGAAAGCCACAGAGCCCCTGTGAGGGTTTTGTATCCCAGTAAGCTGTCACTGGCACAAACTTTTCCCTCCAGGTGTCAGCAAGAAATTTCCTTAACCTAAAGGCCACCCCCTTTCTGCAGGTCTGGTTTTGCCAGACAGAGGGCAAGAAGTGCCAGGACAGACTTCCCTATGAGTGCCATCCTGTCTGTTGACCAAGTTTAGGAGCTGTCTTCCCAAAATATCCCTATAAGTCACAGTGGTTTCATCTTCTCACAAGCCACATGAGACTTGTTCTTCTTTTCTTGAATAAAAGTTTTATCAAAGTTATGCAAATTAGTATAGACCCACTGTTAGGGGCTGGGAGGAGAAGCAGTCAATGTAACATGAAATAAAATACACTAAGATCAAAAACAAACTATTCTGTTTAGCTGACTCATTTCAAAATGAAATCAATAATTTTGTAACAAGCGGTGGGGGATCAGCAGATGTTTTCAAAGGATACAAAATTTCAGTTAGATAAGAGATGTAAGTTCAAGAGATCTATTGTATAACAAGGTGTTTATATAGTTAATAACAGTGTATTTCTGTAAATTGCTAGGAGAGTAGATTTTAAGTGTTCTCACCACAAAAAAAAGAGATATGAGATAATGCATATTGCTAATTAGCTCAATTTAGCCATTCTACAATGTACACCTATTTCATAACAGCATGTTGTACATAATAAACAGTTTTTATTTGTAAATTTAAATAAATAAATATCTTTTGAAAAGGTAATTTAGTAACAAACTAAATGCATCTTTAAATAAATGGAAAACCCCATTGTAACACATTCAGGAATTGTAGAAATATGGAGAGCATGCACAAAGAGACAGTTCTTCTTTTCTTCTAATCTCACTCTCCAGGGACACTAATTTAATATGTATACATCAGTATTTTTCTATGTTTATCAATATATAAACATATATAGTTTTTTCTCTTATCAAAATAGAACTATTCCAAGATACTGTTTCACATATTGTTCTTATCACTTAATAACGTGTCTTGAACACCTTTCCAAGGTAACTGTCTATTAGTTCATAGACTGGATTCACAGTTCATACTATGTCCCCTTATTAATATTGAGATTGTTTCCTTTTTTTGCCTTTCAACCAATATTGGAAGGGCATCTTTGTTATTATATCTTTATCTATTTGCAAAATGAAATTCTTAGAAGCCGAACTGTAGCATCATAGAGGATTCACGTTTTTATATTTTTAAAAAATTTCAAATTGCCCTCTAAAAATAGTTATACTAATTTACTTTCCTAAGGAAATTACTTTAAATTGGGCAGGGGTAAGAAATGACTCTACATTTTAATGTTACTGACATTTACCTGCATCATGCTAAGACTTTCACATACATTTAGCCTATGGGTTACAAAGCAGAAATTATGTGGTCATTTTACTGCTGAGACTCTGGGAGTAGACGCTTGGGTGATTTGCACAAAGCCACCCTGGCAACTGGCACAGGAGGGAAGAGTAGGCTCTGATGTAGGGCTGTCTGAGTTCAAATCCTGGTTCTATTTTACAGCTAATTGGCATGGGCTTTACTTCTCTGTGATGGTTAATTTTATGTATTAATGTGACTATGTCATGGCACCCAGATATTTGGTCAAGGTATTTCTTTGAAGGTATTTTTTAGATGTGATTAACACATCAGTAGATTTTGAAGAAAGCAGATTATCCTCCATAATGTGGGTGGGCCTCATCTAATCAGCTGAAGACTTTAAGAGGAAAAAGACTGCGGTCTCCTGAGGAAGAAGGAATTCTGCTTCCATACTGCCTCTAGACTCAGGCTGCAATGTACATGCTTCCCTGGGTCTCCAGCTGGCCTTTTCTGAGATTTCAGACCTGCCAACCCCCGTAATTGCATAAGCCAGTTCTTTAAAATCTCTCTCTCAAGAGGAGACGGCCGGTGGGCGGGGGGCAGGGGGAGTGAGAGGGTGAGAGAGAGAGAACCTACTGGTTATGTTTCTCTGATGAACCCTAACTAACGAATACATTCTCTAAGCCTCATTTTCCTCACCTGTAAAATTGTGACAACACTACTTCCTTTGTGAAATTACAGACTAAACTAAATAATCCATGTAAAGTGCCTAGTGCCAGGCAAATTGTCTGTAGTTCACACATTTTTCACTATTATTTTTTGGAAAATGAGCTTGAACTCACTGCTCTGTTCACTACCACCCTCATCCCTTTCCCTTACAACACATTTTATCTCTCTCTCTCTCTCTCACACACACACACACACGCACACGCAAACACACGCGAACCTTAGGAGAACACAGAACCTAGGCCCTTCAGTTTATAGACAAGAAGTATAAGCCCAAAGTCTAAAGAGATTTACTCAAGAGCATCTTCAGCAATGTTGAAACCAGAATGAGATCTTCTCCATCTCCTGGAGGCTGGTTTCCCACTACAACCCTGCCTCCTTCCTGTGAGTCGGGTATTTCTTATCTCATTCATTTGTTTACCTCACAACCCACTCTGCCTCATGCATGAGCAATGCCATGAGACTGGGGTCTGATTCTGCGATGTGTCACCTTGAATGAGGGCCCACTGTCTCTGTTCCCTTTCCCCTAGATTTCACTTCAGTAAGTCCTGCTGGTGGGGGCAGAGGAGGAGGAACATCAGAAAAGGAAACACTTATCCATGACATGCTTGGCTAAGTTATTACCTAACACCAGAGCACGTCACTGCCCTGCCTTGGCCTGGAAGAAGGTAAACCCTCACTACCCGTGTTTTGTGATGACAACAGGCACGATGAAGCTAGAGCTAGTGTTGTTGCCAGGGTTGCTTGTTCTCCTGAATACAGAAGGTCCTGTGTAACCAGCAACACATTCCCAGCCATGTTCACTCCAGCCTCAGCTTGGTGCTTTCAAAAATACTGTTAATGATGTCTTGCTATTTTCAGTGCTTCAAACAGGTAGGCTTCCCAGAATATGCCCAAATATGCAGAAGAAATCTGAAAAACCACCCATGGCTGAGTTGTCAACCAGAGTGACATTCAATAAATGGCTCAAATTAAAATATATTCATAAATATTTGGTGGAGGTATCATGGCTAATTGAAATGGCATTTTGGTATTTTAAAACTCATTCCAAATATGGAGGTGAACACCCTCCTTGTCTGGGCAGACAGGGTATAGAAACTGAGAATGATGCGCTCCCTCGTATTTGTAGCAGACCCGCCACAAACATCTCTCCATGCAATGCTGAGAAACTCAACTTTGAGAATAAAATGATGAAAAATATTAGAGCCGTATTTATTGCCTGTCAACACCAACAGTGCTCAAGAGAAATTTATTGAGTTCTAGTAAAATGAGCTAAATTTGTGAATAAATGATTTGAATTGGGAATAGGCTTTGAAATGCCTAAAACTTTCCTAAATGAATACATTTCTGCAAATATTGAAATTCCTAGAAAAATTCAATAAAATTCTCTTTTGATGAGGATCATCTTTGTGACTGTACGTAAGTTGGCTCAAAGCCCATAACTAACCCACAGTGTGGTAGGATGAGTCTGGGCTGGGTTGGAGTCCTGACATCTAGGTTTTTTGTTTGTCACTTCTTCTCATTGGCTATACTGTTTGCACAATCTCAAAACCTGCATGTGGCTAATTCCTCACTTGTAAGCTTAACCAGATGAGCTATTTCCCAAGCTAGAAATACAAAGAGAGTGATATTTCTTTTTTGTTATTTATTTTTAAATTTAACCTGCTCTGTTAACCAGCCAGGTAACTCCCTCTTGAGCAATATTCAAGGAAAATTATCAGGAAGTCCAGGAGCATATGCAGCCCCAAATCATGCAGAGAACTGGAGCTGGCCAGGCCACCACTAATGTTGCCACTCAGGGTCCCACAGAGGCACCGTGCAAAACCGCTCCTGCACACTTCAACTGGTCATTCTTGCCCACTGAGTCAGGACTACCCAGCCCAGGGGAGGAACCTGCTCTGGTCTTCAAAGCCGAGCTCTTTGTTTTACTGTCACATGGTGTCTCCCAGTGACAGGGAGGCTGCAAGAGCACGAGTCCCTGGGGCTGCTATAACAAAGAGCTGCAAACTGGGGGGCTTAAACAACCAACATTCATCATCTCATGGTTCTGGACTTTGGCTGGAAGTCCAAAATGAAGGCATCAGCAGGGCTGATTCTTTCTGCAGGCTGTGAGGAAAGATCCAGCCCATGCTTCCCTTCTGATTTCTGGAGGCTTCCGGTGTTCCTTGGCTTTAGGTGGCATTTTCCCTGTGTCTTCACATCATATTCCCTATGCGTCTGTCTCCAAATTTCCCCTTCTTACAAGGACACAGGTCATACTGGATTACAACCCACCCTAATAACCTCATTTTAATTGGATCACCTCTGTAAAGATAATATTTCCAATAAGGTCATGTTCACAGGTACCATGCGTTAGGACTTACACATCTTTGGGGGGACACCAAAACACTGTTGATGTTTAACCATGTCACTGCAGTTTTCAGATGCAAAATGATGAGAGTGTCACATATGCCTTCTGTTGCAATTACTTAGCCTGCCCATTGTGGACAATCCATAAACAAATGGGTGTGGCGGTGTTCCAATAAAACTTTACTTATGAATGTTGACACTTGAATTTTATATTATTTCACTTGTGATGAAATATTCTTATGGTTTTTCTAAACCATGTAAAACTATCGAAACCATTCTTAGCTTGCACACTGTATAAAATGATCAAAGGGCTTGATTGGGTCCTAGAACTGCAGTTTGCCAATTCCTGTAAGAAAGCATTCTTTAACTGAGAAAAAAATTGATCCTCATCAGATTTCTCCCATTTAACTGAGATAATTTCTTTATATTAGTTTCCAGCAACCCCACCTCCCTGCAATAATTTATAAATGTTCTCTTATTCATATGGTGTATGTACTTTACTCCTAAATCGAGTTTGTGTTCTGTAAATAACTTCTCACAAGAAGCTCAGGAAAGAGCTTGAATGTAGGAAGGCAAGACACCTTACTTCTTTATTCTACGGTATCTCCCGACATCCAAAGCAATGTTTGTTGTAGCAAACATTGTGTATGCAAATTGAATCCTTTTTTAATTTTTAATTTTTGCAAGTACATAGTAGGTGTATGTATTTATGGGGTATATGGGATATTTTGATACAGGCATACAATGTGTAATAATCACTTTGGGGTAAATGAGGTATCCATCACCTTAAGCATTTATCCTTTGTGTCACAAACAATCCAATTATACTCTTTTAGTTATTTTTAAATGTACAATTAAATTATTGCTGACTATAGTCACCCTATTGTGCTATCAATTACTAGATCTTATTCATTCTTTTAAACCATTTTTTTGTATCCACTAACCATCCCTGCTTCCCTGCCACCTCTCCCTACTATCCTCTAGTAACCATCCTTCTATTCTTTATCTCCATGATTTCAATAGTTTTAATTTTTAGCTCCTACAAATAAGTATATGCAAAGTTTGTCTTTCTGTGCTTGGATTATTTCACTTAACATAATGATTTCCAGCTCCATCCACGTTGTTGCAAATGACAGAATCTCATTCCTTTTTATGGTTGAGTAGTACTCCATTGTGTGTCTGCACCACACTTCCTTTATCCATTTGTCTGTTGATGGACACTTGAGTTGTTTCTAAATCTTGGCTATTGGCTGGGTGCAGTGGCTTACGCCTGTAATCCCAGCACTTTGGGAGGCCGAGGTGGGTGGATCACGAGGTCAAGAGATCGAGACCATCCTGGCCAACGTGGTGAAACCCTGTCTCTACTAAAAATACAAAAATTAGCTGAGCGTGGTGGTACGCACCTGTACTCCCAGCTACTCAGGAGGCTGAGGCAGGAGAATTGCTTGAATCCGGGGAGGTGGAGGTTACAGTGAGCTGCATTCCAGGTTGGGCAACTGGTGTAACAGAGGTTACACCACTGCATTCCAGCCTGGGCAACAGAGCGAGACTCCATCTCAAAAATAAATAAATAAATAAATAAATAAATCTTGGCTATTGTGAACAGTGCTGCAATAAACATGGGAACAAATCAAATATTTAAACACCCTGATATGGGGTCTTCTCAAACTGTACCCATCATTCTGGCCGAATTCCAGCCTGCCATCCTCCATGAAGCCTCCTCCAGCTATTCCAGTTCATCCTGACATTGGCTTCTCTTTTCCTGTTGAATTCATAATCCATGACATGTAACTGACCACTTAACTCTTGATGAATTCTCACATTAGTTTTGACTTTTCAGCTACAAAACCAAAACCACTCCAAGAAAGGAACTGGTGACATCCTTTTATTGTTGTGTTTTCTCTCCTTTGAAAACTAGTTAACTCTTACATTACAGTAGGCACACTCCAAGGCTGTTTCCCGATGCACAGGCCAGGCTGCTCCCTGGAACTCCTTTAGGGGTTAGGCTGGGCCCATCCACCTACCTCTCTGACCCGAGCCTTTTGCCAAGGCCTAAGCACACTGAAGCAGCAGTGGCTGCCATCCATGTGGGCGCTGAAATTCTAGAGCTCAAAGAAGGGAACTGGTGCCTAACACTCTAGCCATGGCTGGACACCAGGAATCAGTACCTGCTTCAAAACTGACAAATTACAGAATAATTAATTACTAACAGATATTCTTAAGCACAAAGTTTTAGTGCACATTGACCATTTCCTAACTTGAACCCTCTCTAAATAGATGAATTTCTCAAGTAAAGGTAAGCAAGGTCAGTGCTTCTGTTGCACTTTGGTCTCCTCTCTTGGCATTTTCTCTTCTTACAAGATATTGTAGTAAGTAGTATAAAAACTTGAAAATGAAAAGCCTGATTCTTGATGCATAATATGAGCCCCACAACAATAACCAATATTTGGAAGCTTGTCAAAGGCAGGTGTGAAGCACAAGATGAAACGTTTTCATTTCGGATGACTTATAGTAAGATACCAATAAAATACTCCGAGATGTGGTAAGAATAGGCGATATCACCACACCTTGGGCGGGTGAAGCCACTTGGCACAGGCACCCTGCCTCACCACACCCCTGAGGCATGGCAGAACACAAGAGAACCACACCCATTGAGTGTGATGGCTGAGCACAAACCAAACACTTCCAAAGGCAAGGCAGAAAAATCAATACAGACACCACAGGAGGTGATACCAGAAAATGATGTGATGCCGGCAGGATTTTCACTGCAAGGGAAAATAAGTAAAGAAATAAAAAAGACCCCTTCTCCTTTGCAGGTGTAGGGCACGCCTGCCAGAGTTTTACTGTTTTATTGGTGGATGGGGATTCTTGTCTTCTCTGGTCAATTTCTATATGGGACACTTCCTAAGTTACTCGATCCTCTAAACACTATAAGAACTTGGAGACCGAGCTGAAAACTTAATTAGCATTATGCAAACTGTGGGCTTCTGGTATTTCTAGTAAGCTTAGGAAGCTGCCAAACATTCCTGCCAAGTTTCCTTAAGCCTGGAAAGGCCTGCAAATGCTAATCCAAGAAAGCCAGGGAAAGCAACAAATACTAATTTTCTCATAGACTGAAAGGGAAATACTGCGAGACGGGGGCCGGGGGCTTCTTTTTGTGAAGGAACCATGAGGGCCTAAGGATGTCAGCTCTAGAGAAAGCTCCAGGTGGGACCAGATGGAGTTTAGAATAGTCTGCAAGCCACAAAGACATGGGATGGGGAAATCACCCTTGTAGGCACAAGGCAGCTAATGCCAATATTCATCTGCACCAAGGCCCACCTCCTCTAGACAAGGGTAAAGTTCTGAAGAGTTCAGAGAAATTAACCCCAGTAGTCTATATTCCTCAGTAAAGCTGAAGGATGTAAGGTTTCCATACACAACTATAGTGAAAAAAATACATTAACTTCCATTCACAAAGGCTTGATTTTATTTATAGTTTATATGTAGCTCCTTTTTTTTTTTTTTTTAGATGAATTTTCACTCTTGTTCCCCAGGCTGGAGTGCAATGGCGCGATCTCAGCTCACTGCAACCTCCGCCTCCCAGGTTCAAGCAATTCTCCTGCCTCAGCCTCCTGAGTAGCTGGGATTACAGGCATGCACCACCACGCCCAGCTAATTTTTATATTTTTAGTAGAGACACAGTTTCCCCATGTTGGCCAGGCTGGTCTCGAACTCCTGACCTCAGGTGATCCGCCCACCTCGGCCTCCCAAAGTGTTAGGATTACAGGCGTGAGCTACCGTGGCCAGCCTATATGTAGCTCTTTAAACAGTACCTGGCCACCTTCTTCATTTGTTCTACTTCATTACTTAGGAAATTGGCTAGCTTTCAAGAAGAATTTATTTTCCCAAAAAGGATTTTCCAAAATCAGACATAATTGGTATTAACATTTTTTAGTAAAGGAAAAACAAAGCCAATGTATTGAACATTCTATATGTGCTAAGTTCTATGTTAAAGTGTTTCACATTCATTATCTCATTTTCTCTCGAAGAAAGATATTTTCTGTTAATTTTGGGATTGATACAAGACAGAAAAGTTGTTAAACTTTAGAGCAGGGGTCCCCATTTCCCAGGCCATGGACCAGTACCAGTCTGTGGCCTGTTAGGAACTGAGCCACACGGCAGGAGGTGAGCAGTAGGCGAAGGAGCAGAGCTTCATCTGCATTTACAGCCGCTCCCCATCACTTGCATTACTGCTTGATCTCTGCCCCCTGTCATATCAGCAGTGGCATTAGATTCTCATAGGAGTGCAAACCCTTTTGTGAACTGCGCATGTGAGGGATCTAGGTTTTATGCTCCTTATGAGAATCTAATGCCTGATGATCTGTCACTGTCTCCCATCACCCCCAGATGGGACCATCTAGTTGCAGGAAAATGAGCTCAGGGCTCCCACTGATTCTACATTATGGTAAGTTGTATAATTATTTCATTATATATTACAATGTAACAATAATAGAAATAAAGTACACAATAAATATAACGCATTTCAATCATCCCAAAACCATCCTCCCCCTCCCCCAGTCTACGGAAAAATTGTCTTCCACGAAACTAGTTCCTGGTGCCAAAAAGGTTGGGGACTGCTGCTTTAGTGGACTGCAGAGTAAATGAATAATTGAGAGAAAGGTTCATCAGGAGGGAAGAAACTTCGGCTCCAGTCTGGCTGGACAGAGGAGCTGCTGCTGTCTTGGTTAAGTTGTAGGTCAATAATAGTGCTAGAGAGGGTCTCAATCCATTCTTCAAAGAACAATTATCCAGAGCCTCTGTACCCACCCCACTCCATGCACCACCCCGATAGGTCTCTTATTAGAAGCAAAATGGAGAAACAGTCATCTTTTTGCCTCTCTGAGGAGCCAATTCCTTAACTTTGATTTTCATCTAATGTACACTATTTACTGGTTACCGTTGCTTCTTCCAATCATCTATTTTCTCAGCCATATTTATTGAGTGACTACTGTGTGCCAGGTATTGGGCTACACACTGCATCCATGGCGCAACCTCTGCCTGCAAGAAGTCTGCTGTCGATTCCCTTCTCCCTTTTAGGGAGGCAGAGACACCAGCCAGAGCTGCAGGGTGGTGCCCAAAGAAACAATTGAGCTGGGATGTAGTTGGTACTTCAGCCAGGGTAACTCTCTACTCCCATACATGAACCAAAAGACCATGACCTTCAGGGAATCAAAGTTAGAAGGCAGGTAGAAGAGTCTTCAACACAGAAGAAAAATCCAGCTGGTGATTCAGAAATGGAAGGACAGAAATGAGTGCACCTGCTCACCGTGGGGGTGGAGGAGGGTAGAGAGGATTTACCGAGTCAAGGAAGTGTAGTGCACAGGCACTTTTATTGGGACACAGACTCCTCCATGAGCAGGGAGGGAGCTCTCAAGGATGTTGTTTGTGGCATGGAGGCAGCTCAGAGATTCGGAGGAGAGGTACACAAAAACTAACAGCCACACCGGAAAGGGGCATAGCGCGTAGTCAAATGACTATGGAGTCCAGAATCAGACCAGGGTTTTAATCCTGGTACCACTGCTTTCTCAAACTAGTAATGTCAGCTCTGTGAGCCTCAGTTTTCTCATCTGTGTCATAGGAATGATGTTTCTGTTGTGAGAATTAAATGACATGATGTATATAAAGTCCCAGGCCTATTCTAGACATCCAATAAACAGTAGTTATACTCAATGAAGAAAGCACCAAAAAAGACATACTTGTCTCCCCTGGAGAAGTTCAGAGGAGGAATCACCAGTGCACAGCCTTGAAGAATCGGAAAGAGTTCCAATTGGGGATGGAGGGAAGGTAGAAGAAACCACATGGGTGGGACACGTAGCTGGACACTAGAGGCCAGAGTGCCTGGGGGCGGGTGTGAGAGAAGAGGCTGCAGCGCCAGGCCCTGAGGAGATGCCTGCCATGTACAAAAGCTACATCTGCCTTGACCAGAAAGTGGTGGGAGTTTTAAGCAGCAGCCTGCCAGGAACATGATTAGGTGACAATAGGTAACACTCATGCAGCCAATCCCTAATTAGAGCTTCCTATAGGCCAAACACTATTCTAAGCCCTTTACATATATTAACTGAATTCTCACATAATCCTTTGAACTAAGTACTAAGAAAACTAAGGCAGAGAGAGGTTAATGCCTGGGCAACCTGGCGAAACACCATCTCTACAAAAAATACAAAAAGTAGCCAGGTGTGATGGTGCATGCCCATAGTCCCAGCTACTCCAGAGGCTGAGATGGGAGGATTGCTTGAGCCTGGGAGGCGGAGGCTACAGTAAGCTGAGATCACACCATTGCAATACAGCCTGGACAACAGAGTTAGACCCTGTCTCAAAAAAAAAAAAAGTTCCCAAGGACATATCATCCTAACTCAGATGTGCATTTACATGGATAAGGCTGAGAGGAAGGAAGTTTGGAGAGAAGAGAGATTGGAAAAGAGAAGGCACTAGAAATGAGTTAGGAGGGAAGGTCCAGATGGGAAATGAACGTGCCAGAATTGAGGTTGCAGGGAGGAAAAGAAGAGGTTACGCTTAGTGGAAAATCCAGGGTTCAGGGAACCTAGTGACCAGTTGGATGTGGAGACAAGTAATTCCTTTGGGAAAGATTTTGTGAATTTAGTTGGTCTGTTCTCCTCTTTGAAATATTTTTATAACATTCCTTTCCAAGGGGGTGACTTTACCAGAATGACAGCTTGCACTTTCACCAATGTCCATTCACTGGTTCCTAACCCTGAAATCTAGCCAACTAAGGTATTAGGACTTCAAAAAAAAATCAACATGGTGGTGTGGTTTTCACCTTGAAATGGGGTATTTACTCCTCCTCTAACAATAGACATGTTGTTTCTGTCTTCTAGGAGTTTCACTTTGATGTGTCAAAGGAAATGCCATGAACTCTAGGGGAGAGTCATCACTGCGTGAATGCAGGATAAACAGCAGGTGTGGCTGGGGCTTTAGGACAAGTGCCAGTCGTCCTATTCCATTTTTAGAGATAAAAAAAAAAAAAAGAATGTTTCAAGTGCTTTGGTTTTCAGGAGTCAAAGACAGCTTTCAAAAGAGTCCACGAATAGAAGCCCAACATTTCAGAGTGAAGCTGCATGACAGAGACACTTCTTAGTGTCTCCATGATCATGATTAGGAAGCCGAAACCAACACACTCTTCTTTGCATCACTTGGGTGAAGCAGGTGGGAGGCAGATGTCCTGCCTGCACACCTGGGTAGGTTGAAGGCAGCTCTTTAATTTGAACATTGAGCAATCACCTTCCCTTTTAGAACCTTGCAAATTAAATTTGCCCTAGGAACAAGTAAACAGACGATCTGGCAAAAGCCAGGTCCAGGGACCGGAAAGAGATCATAATATTAATAATAACCCCTTACATTTGCATTGTTTCTGTATCCTTCACACAGCGGTCCCAGTGAAATGATCATGTGCTTATTCTTGTCTTCACTGGAAAGCTAAGGAGTCTAGGGCTTAGAGAACTGTCTTGCCCCAGGTAATAGCAAAATAGAGGCAGAGCGGAGACAGGTTTTCTGACGATAAGCCTAGTGTTTCTGCCAGCACACCATCAATAAGCAGATTGTAATGGCTTTGGTTCTTCTAGCAACAGAATCTTCTTTTTTTTTTTCTTTTTCTATTTTACTTTAAGTTCTGGGATACGTGTGCAAAACATGCAGGTTTGTTACATAGATATACATGTGCCATGGTGGTTTCCTGCACCTATCAACCCATCATCTAGGTTTTAAGCCCTGCATGCATTAGGTACTTGTCCTAATGCTCTCCCTCCTCTTACCCCCCACCCCCCAACAAGCCCTGGTATGTGATACAGAATCTGTGACAATAGAAACCTCTCATTCCTGGGGGGACCCTACTCCCCTACTTAGGAATGGACTTGTTATGTAGGATGTAGGTCTCCTCCATTTGGTTAAAGGATAGACAGACGGCTGATCTGAGTTGGGCCAAGCCTCAGTTTTCCCCAGTCCTCCTCATCTTTCTCTCTTGGAGAAAGAAGCTGTCTTCCTCCTGAGGTTGTGAAACTGGGAAGCTTAAGCAGCCTCTGGCCCTCATACTCACCAGGGAGAAAGACTTTTAAAAAGATGGAGCCAAAAATGAATCATGTTTAAGCTTTTGATTCTAGCCATGTCAGAAACTAGTTCTACTTTTGGACTGTTTAGTTATATTAACTAATTGATTACTTCTATTGCTTAAGCTAATTTGAGTGTTTTGCTTTGTCTTTTTTGGTTTGGTCACCTTCAACCAAGAGTCCAAACCAACAGATGCCCAATAGAAATAACAAACCTCAATATGGGTGGCTCAGAGAAGACCTCTTGAATGTACTACCTGGTTCCCTGCCCCCACCTTCCTCTTCCAGGTCCACACACAGTGATGGCTCACCCATGCTGTGAGCAGCCTACAATCAGGTTATTTCAGGGAACTCCGACCCCTCCTTAACCAGAATAACCAGAATGGTTTCTTCCTGCCTCTATCTTGAATTTTTGAGAGGCATGCCTTGGATCAAGTACCTAGGATATATGTTTCTGGGAGCCTTTTAGCTCTGGGAGGTGGAAAGTACGTATAGGTTGGGGCTAAGGTAGGTTGCACCCCTCAATATTCATGGAATCGGGGGATTGGGTGGATTCATTTACTCTTTGAAATAAACTCATGTTCATTTTATTCTTTTGCAGTCTTTCTGATAACTTTCAGGACCCAACTCAATAAAGTAGGGTCCTTCACAAGACCTCCATGAGGCCAGGAAGCCCTCTGAGAATTTCTATTGGGGTCTTCAGTCCAGAGCCCTTGGCCATGTTGCTCCAGTGAAGGCTAGCCCAGAAAAGGCTACAGCAAACTCTGTGCCCCTTCATGTCCCTCTCAGAGCTAAACAGAGACAGCAATGAGACCTAAATATGTTTCGCTTTTCCCACTTTTGCCAAATAGACAGGGTTTCAAAGGAAATGCCTTATGTAAATACAATAACAAAAGCTAACATGCACATAATGAAGTTGAAAGAAAACTGTACCCTGTTTTACTACAGTAGTTTGCACAGATTGCTTCTTTGGAATGATAAATTCCGAGTAAACTGTAGCTATTTTGAGACACAAATTCCAGCCCTCCCCAGTCAAACAAAGTATCTTTGATTTCTTTAAATAATGACATATATGAGGCTTGAGTCCATCCAAAGGAAAGCAAAAGCTGTCTCATTGCTCCTTAAGAACATGCATCCCACAACCACGGTCTTCTTCCCGGCGTGTGTGCATTCTGACTTGCATGATCTGGCCTCAAGAGCATTGTTGGCATACTGTTGTTTGTTTTACTCAGGATTAGCAGAAAATTTCTGTGGGTGTTTTACGTCACTGGAGTAGGAAGCACTGAAAAATTATACCCACTTGATTGATATTTCTGGAAAGAGAACTCTAACTTACTAGAGGAAGGGGGTGGGGTGGCCAGGAAAGAAAAGAATGAGTAAGACTCAAGAAAGCCCCATCAGGAAAGTCCCACTTGGAAAACTGAATTGATGGAGATGAGATTTCTTGCATGAAGCAGCATTAAGCTCTACTTGGTAGGGAAATCAAAGTTCTTATTGTCTCAGAGGGGGTGAAAAAAAAAGTGTGGATCTCATGTCAGTGTCTACCAATTTATGGAACTGAACTTTGGCAAGAGACAGTGAGAGTTACGAAGCAGTACAATTTCCCTTTCAATAAACTACAGATTTGTATGTAATTGGGTGGAAGGGGCCGGTAGAGTTTAGTCTGGAAACATTTGGTACAAAGTTTGAGATTTTTCAGATATTCCAGAGAAGTATAACAGTCACAGAATAATGTCTAGTCCACATGTCTTTTTTTAAAGGCATTAAAGAAAACTAACACTGCAATTTTAAAAATGGGCAAAAGAGTACAAATATAGTTTGTAAAAGAAGAAATACAAATGTGAAGACTCAAACAAACAAACAAGGCCCTGACCTCATTTATAATCAAAGAGGTGCAATATAAAATAATAAGGACCTATTTTTTAATGTACTGCATGAATGAAACATTTTTATGTGATAATCTCTTCTTTGACTGGTGTCAGGAGGCAGGCACACATGTACTGATTCCAGTAACACCACCATTAGGGAAAGTAATTTGCCAATATATTTTTTAAAGGTATGTACTTTGACCCCCATAAGTCTACTGCTAGGAATTTATTCCAGGAAAAATTGTGAGAGGTACACAAATATTTACATTCAGAGTCGCATTGATTAAATGTTGAAAAATGGCAAATAACTCAAATGTCTAACAATATGGGCTACGTTAATTTTTGTTTTTCTGTTTTTTGGGTTTTTTTTTCTTTTTGTTTACATTCTTTCATGAAGGGCTAAATTAATTAAGGTATACTCACACAACTGTTTATTATAAAAATATGTAAAATCATTTTTTTAATGTTGTTATGAGAAAATCTTCAATGTAACAGTAAGAAGAAACATCTAATTATAAATTTTATTTAAAATATTATGTGATATATAAATGTACACATATATAATAAAAACAGTATATATATCTAATATATAGTAAATATATAGTGAGATAAGATATGGGAGGAAATAAAATTTGTTCATGGTAGTAATCACTGGGTGATAAAATTATAAATTTTTTTGAAATTATAAATCTGTAATTTTATAATGTTTGAGGTATGGGAAAATTTTTTCTTAAGGCACACCTTAGATGTCTAAAAGAATATTTCTAGACTGGGCATGGTGGTTCATGCCTATAATCCCAGCACTTTGGGAGGCCAAAGCAGGGGGATTGCTTGAGGCCAGGAGTTCAAGATGCCCAAAATAATATCTCTAAGATAACTGAGTAGCCAGACAGCCAGATAGAACTTGGCAAAAAAAATTTCCCCTTTAATATTTTATTGCATTTATTTTTTAAAAAGCAAGATGGAGGAGTACTGTGAAATAGTAAAGAGGGTATGGGACTCACAAATATGTTGCATGCGATATAAAATGTGGTTTCTTATGTAAAATATGTCTGTGTACATGAATGTGACATATGCATATCCCACACATGTCCCAAATAGGATTAGACCTTTCAATGGCATGAAGACGTGAGAAATTGGTAAGTTACATATATATTGCAGGAAACCTAGAAACCATTTGGTATTAAAGAAAAGTAAAAGTTTATAGAACCAGAAACATGGAATATGTTTGTTTGAGCACTATATTTAACTCTGAGCTTCTTAGAAGTTAAGCCAAATGAGTAAACATAATGAGTTACACAGTTTTAATTATCTGATGAAAGGAAGCACACAAGTTCATCTGGAAAGACAGAGTTCTTTTCCCTACTCACTTCCAGTAAACATTTCCATGTATATCTTCATATAAGAATGTTTCATAGCAAAATGGACTTTGATCTTGGATAGAAGTCAAGGACATCAAATTAAAACAAAGTTCAATGAAGATTTCTATAAGGAGTCAAGCTATATAGTCTTGGTATATTTTTTTCTAGTAAGCTTTCTTGATGCAGGAATACAATTTAAAGAATCCAAAAAGGATTCAAACTGGCTGCAAACAGACTGCTGCAGGCTGGATTGGACACACAGGGTGTTTCATAACAATTTTAATCCATTGTCAATATTTAAGATTCAGATTTTACATAAGAATCCAGTTTCAAGTTTCATTTAAAAGACTGCATTTTCCTTTTCATTCTTTTTTCTCTAATCTTGTCTTCACATTTTATTTCATTAAGTTGATCTTCAATCTCTGATATCCTTTCTTCCATTTGATCGATTCGGCTATTGATACTTGTGTATGTTTCACAAAGTTCTCAGGCTGCGTCTTTCAGCTCCACCAGGTCATTTATGTTCTTCTCTAAACTGGTTATTCTAGTTAGCAGTTCCTGTAGCCTTTTATCAAGGTTCTTAGCTTCCTTGCACTGGGTTAGAACATGCTCCTTTAGCTTGGAGGAGTTTGTTATTACCCACCTTCTGAAGCCTGGATGAAGCTGGAAAACATCATTCTCAGCAAACCAACACAGGAACAGAAAACCAAACACCACATATTCTCACTCATAAGTGGGAGTTGAACAATGAGAACACATGGACACAGGGAGGGGAACATCACACACCAGGGCATGTTGGGGAGTAGGGGGCTAGGGGAGGGATAGCATTAGGAGAAATATCCAATGTAGATGAGGGGTTGTTGGGTGCAGCAAACCACCATGGCACATGTACACCTATGTAACAAACCTGCATGTTCTGCACACGTATCCCAGAACTTAAAGTATAATAATTTTAAAAAAGACTACATTTTTTTTTGACAAATTGAAATCACTTTCTGCATAGCCTTTGGCTGGCCTTGAGCAGCCACTGACTCCTGAGAAGGGTCATTGGTGCATCATGGTCTCTGTCAGGAAGCTTCCTGCAATTGCCATATTGGACTGGCCCCTGCAGATTTGTACATGTGGGAGCCTAAATCTAGAAGAATGAATAGAGAGCATACTTTTTGGATGATACCTTTCTGATATAAATTGTTTCATTTTGACTAAATCTAGATGGCAGTCAATTTAACATTAAACTCCCAAATGGTACATTAAAAGGCAACATAATTGATTCCATGAATCAGAAAAAGTTCATGAAATAGCATGCCTGGAGCTACGATCTGATTCACCTGGGCACCAATGAAGTGATTGTCTCAAAGAAGTCATGTGTTTAAGTCTGAGAGGCTTTGGAATTCCCACTTCCCCTGAAGACCCAGGTGGTTGGCACACAATCAGCCAAGCCTCCATTACCCTTTTTTCTTTTTTCCTCTTCCTCCTTTCCTCTGACTGTTCCCAGCACTGTCATGAAGAATTTGTCTGAGTCTTCCCAGTTGCGGTGATGACTTGCACTGGCCCATATGCACTCTCACCAGTTCTCCCACCCTGCCCCCACACAAACACTGTGATTCATGTCATAAACTTGTAGAAAGACAAATGGGAATTCAGAGTTCAACTGGTGGCACAGAAATGAGAGGTGTTAGCTAATCCATACAGAGACAGCCATAAAAAAAAAAAAAAAAAAAAAACCTTGACCATCTTAGCCAATGTTATATCCAGCCAAGTCTCCAGCACAAAGAAGGAGAAATTTGCCTACTAGACCATCTTTGGTGACAGCAAGAAGGAGACATTCTCTTTAGTCAAGCAATCTGAGTTAGACAGTGTTGGTTGCATGGTCAATAGCCATTGCTTCTCTCTTGTTCATGGTTTTGTGGGTCAGGAATTTGAGAAGGGTGGCTGGAGAGTTCTTGCTTGGGATTTCTCATGTGGTTGTGGACAGATGTTGGATGGGGCTGCTGTGATCTGAAGACTGGACATCCAAGACAGCTCATTCATGTGGCTGGAGTTGACGTTGGCTGTTGGCTGAGAGTTCAGCTGGAGCTGTCAATTAGAGAATCTACATGTGGCCTCTCCAGCGTGGCAGTCTCAGAACAGACCGACTTCTTTCATGGCAACTGTCTTCCTCAAAGTGAGCATCCCAGAAGAACCAGTCAGAAGATGCAATACCTTTTATATCCAAGCCTTAGGAGTCACACAGAATCACTTCCACCATGCTTTGTTGGTTAAAGCAGTCCCAAGCACATTCTAATTTCAGCAGATGGAACCCAAGCCTTGCTTCTCTGAGGGAGGAGGGTCAAAGAATTTGCAGACAAGTTTTAAATCATTCAAAAAAAAAAGAGGTGTAAATCTTCAAAGACAAATTGTGATGCATCAGCACATTGTACTCTTCAAAAATAGGTCTGCATTCACAGAGTAAATGCTGTTCACTTTCATGCAAGAAGAATCCATCCTGAATTCACCAATTTTATGAGGGACTGTAGGTGAAAGACTTCATTATCTGCCACCTCATTTTACCCATTATTTTTTACTACACATAGAGCAGTCTGGTTCCTTCTCAGGCTGGCCCAGTTTTCTCTATGCCTCATTTCTATTCCCTCTTGCTTTCATTCTCTCTGTTTCTCTCTCTCTCCAACTTCAGCTGACTTTTCCTGCTCAGTATCTCCACATACACACAACTGAATTCTGATATAGCCACCCCATTGCCCTGATATTACCCATCTGAGACTGAGGACATTCTCTGGGTTTCAGGTCCAAATTCCAGGATCCAAGCATCTTATTGGTTCAGAAGGAAAGGACATATGTGCTGCTCAGACAGACCTGTTAGAGCAGACCCTTTGAGAAAGGGTATGGAAATTTAGGGACGCTAAGCTATTATATTTGAGTAGCAGAAGACTAATAAATCCATCATACAAAAGGGTTTTGATAACACAAAATAGCTCTTCCGCAAATAAGCATTCCCTTCACTGTGGCTTTCTATGACCTTTGACAAAAACAAAAAGTTTGATTTGTAGTCCACTTGCACACTACCTTCTGCATCTACAACAGGTAGATCTGTGATCTGCACAGGTAGCAATGCTTCAGTGTCCCTGTTTCCCTCACTTGCAAAGTTTACTGATTCCAGACACAAGCTCCCAATTCTTACCAGAACACAACATTTCTACTCATGCAAAACCAATCCCAAACATCACTTACTCCAGATATATAATTGCAAACAAATGGTGAGGTGGATGGCTGGACTCAGATATTCTTCTGAAAGCACAATGATGCTCCCTAGGGCCCAACTGCCTACTGCCCATACACCCGCTATTGACCACATCAATTTACAGGTGTCTCTCTAGTGGCAAAGTCCCCATTTGCCATTTCCTTGCATTTTTGCTTTTGTGTTTGTGTTTAGAAAGTAAAATGGAAAACAAAAATGAATCTAGCCTATATAATTCCATTTCCAGCATACAACTGTCCTAAGCCTGTGCAGCTAGGCCACTTAGTCATGGAAGTTCACAGGATTTAGAAGCTTGGTTTTATGTATATCATTATATAGGTGCTTGAGAAATCCATGAATCCTTTACTGCTTCTATCAAATAAAAAAAAAGTTGATGCAGGTCATCCTTGATTGTAGAGGAAAAGGATGTTGCAGTAGCAGTAGTTAAGGATATATGTGGTTTTTGGTGGGATGGAGGGAAGGTGCTAGCTACTATGAAGAAGTTGAAGATACCTTGTATCTGTTTCCTCCTAATGAGGAAGGGAAGAGATCACACAGGAATGCTGGCAATTTCAAAGAAGTGAGATACAGTAGTTTTAGAATCTGAAGATTATCAGCTGCCAAGTCTCAAGTTAAAAAAACAAAAGAAGTGTCATAGTCAAAACAAGACCTAAAGAATTACTGGGACAAGGATAGGGTATTTAATCCAATGATTAACCTGTAAATATCTGTGATACCACTCAGCAATCCAAACCTGAAACATCTGAGCAGACAGTAGTAACACATTTTTCTCTCTTTAATCAGATTATAAAACATTGTGCCCTGCTCTGATATTTTTCAATCAAGAGACTCAAATTGTTTATCATCTATAATTTGGAGGTCCCTTTAGACTAAAACTTTAACTTAGACTTAAATAATCTCATAAGCAAGAGTGAAAAAGAAATCAAGGCAAGTCCGATATCTTCTATTTTCAACTCTTTTATTCCTTCCTCCCTTATAAATGAAATGTACACAGACAAGTCTTTAGTATTAATCACATCTTTAAGAGGGATCCAGTTAACTAACAGCAAAGGTAAAGTTCTAAGGATCAGCTATTTTGCAAGACATGCAGTCTTGGTTGAAGTGAAGTGGGGTTATCCCTGTTTCTACCTCTTTTCTGTATTTGGTCAACCCAAAAGAACACCTGAATTTAACTGAACCAATTTCTTTACTTTATTGTGTCTTTAATTGCCTTCTAAAGATGGAAAAATTTTACTGACTAAATCGAATGAAGAATACTTCTTTTTCCTATTAGCAGGACATTTTTAACACTGGATTATATCATGTTTTGATATATTATTCCTAATTTCCTTATATTCTCTTGTTCTCTGTCTATCTATCTATCTATCTATCTATCTATCTATCTATCTATCTATTTTTTTCTTTAGACGGAGTCTTGCTCTATTTCCCAGGCTGGAGTGCAATGGTGCGATCTCGGCTCACTGCAACCTCTGCCTCCCAGGTTCAAGTGATTCTCATGCCTCAGGCTCCTGAGTATGTGGGATTACAGGCAAATGCCAGCATGCCCAGCTAATTTTTGTATTTATCGTAGAGATGGGGTTTCGCCATGTTGGTCACGCTGGTTTTGAATTCCTGACCTCAGGTGATCTGCCCACCTCAGGCTCCCAAAGTGCTGGGATTACAGGCGTGAGCCACTGCGCCTGGCTTACATGTTTTTTCAATCTCTTATTTCATTGGTGCATAGAGAAGACCAGTTAGTATATTTTGTCTCTTGGATTTTCTTCTGGAAAACACAATGTACTTCCCCTCCCCACCCACTATATTCTTTTATTTCTGTAATGAAGCTTTTGAATAATCCAGGTTTGTTGGGGATTACCAGGAGCTTTGGAAGCATCTGTCACATTCCTCAGCTTGTTGTACCTTTCCCTTGAGATAAGCCAGGGAACACATGATATACCACATGAGCAAGCCACCAAGAAGAGGTGGCCTTAGGAACACGAACTACTAAAGGTACATAACAATATGGACAAATAATGTGTAAGTAATACACAAAAGGTTCAAGTTTCATCTTAATCCAGGTACAAGGAGAGGTGGAAATAAACGTAGTTGTCAAGAGTTCAAATCCTATGGTCAAAATCATCTGAGTTCAAATCTCAGTTGTGGGATCTTGGATACAACAAATAACCTCTTCTGGCCTCAGTGAAGTAGGAAAGCAAAAATCGGTACTCCATAACATTATCATATAAATCAAGTAAAATAAACTAGCACATTTCCTGTGCACAGTAAGCATTTTTCAATGTATGCTGCTGTTATGTTATAAAAGGCAAAGTGAAACAATGGTTCAGTTGTTCAAACAAAAACAGTATGAACAAAGAAAAAGTAGTGACTATGTCATTCATGAAGATACTTTTCTCCAACCACCTTCCTCTTTCACAGAGCACTATTAACATTGTTCTCAACTGCAAATGTCATCTTTCTCTAAAAGATCAGTGTTCATTTGCCATAAGCATTGAATTGTGCCAGTATGACAACTTTCCTTGACTGCCACGTACCTCTGCAGCCCATTGCCATATTCCTTTGCTCCCCTTCACAGGAAAATTTCTTAAAACAATCTTCTATGTACAGTGACTCCATTTACTCCCCTCCCACATTCTTCAGCCCATTTTCACCAGGCTCTCATCAGCACTATCCATTAAAAACCTCTCATCACAGTCAGCAGTGGCCACCCATCTGCCAAAGCTAATGTTCACTCTTCTGCCTTGTTCTGACTTATCTCTCAGCAGCACTGGACATGCCCCATCCCTTCTTTCTTGGCCTTCTTCACTTTGTTAGGGCACCTTCTCTTTTGGTCTCCTCCCACCTCCCTGGCCAGTCCTTCTCAGACCACTTTGTCATTCTTCCTAGAATTCAGTCCTCAGACCCCTTCTCTTCCATCTATATTCACCTGCTCAGGGACATCTTCTAGTCCCATGGCTTTATATACCTGTCTATAACTTACGGCTTCCAATTTATATCTCCAACATTGGCCACACTGCTACCACCCAGATTCATGTGTCTGTCTTCCAACTGGATATCTTCATCTAGTCATCTAATAGAAGCTCCAGACTTAAAATGTTCACAACTGCACATTTGATTCTCTACTCTTACCCAAAATAAGGGAAAGCTTTCACTTCCTTCAGTCTCATTCATCTCAGCAAACGGCAGTTCTACCACTATCTTTCCAGTTGCTCAGGCCAAAGTCTTCAAATGGTCCTTGACTTTACCATGTCTAGTACATCTTATATCAAATCCTTCAGCAAATCCTGAAGGTCTCACCTTCAAGCTAAACCCAGAATCCAGTCACTACTCATCTCTTACCTCTATCACCCTCATCCAGGCCATCGAAGTCTCTAGGCCTTACTTTAGCTTCCCAACTGTACTCTCTGCTCCTATCTTTGCACCAACAACTTCTTCTCTTGTGGCAGCCAGAGAGAAGTGTTAAAGCAAGTTAGATCAATCCTCTGTTCAGAAACTTTCAGTGGCCTTTCCTTTTCACTCAGAGCAAATGATCTGGCTCTGGCCTCCTCTGCAAAATCAATTTCTCACAGTTGTCCCCTCCTTGCCCACTTTGTTGTCTCCACTGGGCCACTGTAACGTCCTCCCATTTCTCTGCTTCCAGTCTATTTCCCTAGCCCCACATCTGCCTCTGATCTCCCTGATTTCCTTTCTGTTTCTCAAATACTCTAAGTCTTTCCTTCATTACAGGCTTTTTGCATTTGCTGTTCCCTCTGCCTAGAAAAATCTTCCCTTAGATAATCCCATTTGACTTGTGCCCTTTCTTCCTTGGGCCTCTGCCCAAACTTCACCTAATCAGAAAGACTTTCCCTGACCATCCTAAATAAAAAAATCAGCTGCTACACTTTCTATGTTTGTACCCCAAGCCTCATAAAATTTGATCCCCAATGTTGGTCCTATAGTGAGGCATTTGAGTCATGAGATTGGATCCCTCATGAATGGCTTGGTGCCATCCTCACTGTAGTCAGTGAGTTCTCACTCTATAAGTTCCCTTGAGAACTGATATTAAGAATAACCTGGCACCTCCCTCCCCTCTGTCTTGCTTCCACTCTCACCATGTGATCTCCACACATGCTGGCTCTCCTTCATCTTCAACCATGAGTGGAAGCAGCCTGAAGTCCTCACCAGAAAAAGATGCTGGCGCCGTGCTTCTCATACAGCCTGAAGAAACATGAGCCAAATAAATCTTTTTTCTTTTTATTTTACCCAACCTTGGCTATTCCCTTATAGCAACACTAAATGGACTAAGACATCACCCCCAATTTCTTTCTATCCTTTTAACTCACTTTATTTTTCTTCTTAGCAGATATCAACACTAGACACGCTATAAGTGTTTGTTGTTTGTTTGTTTATTGTCATCTGCCCCACTGAAATGTAAGCTCCATGAAAGCAGGGACTTAATTTCAATTATTGGTTTAGCCCAGTACCTGTAACAGTGCCAGGCTGACAGCAAATGATCAGTTATTATTTGCTGAATGAATAAATGAACTAATGAATTGGTCTACTCAATACATAGTTGGTGATAGGCCACTGAAAGGTTTTAAAAGTTAAAGGAGTAGATCAGATTTGTGTGACTTAGAAAAATATATAGTGAAAAATCAGTGAAATTAGTTTATTGTTTAATTGATATCACTAGAAGCAGACTTTTCCATTGCTGACATTTCCAATTGAAGAATCACCTCCTCATTGACTAAATCCTACCACCAGGCTGAATCACATGGGACATGCTGCTGAGCCAGTTTTTCTCCTGTGTGCCCGAATGACTCAGAGTGCCAATGACAGTGCCGGTTTTATTTCCCTGGAACTCCACTTGGAAGTTTGGAATCAATTGTCAACTCCATTCGAGTGTGTCTTGCTCAGCCTGGTTAACTTGAAACTGTTCCTTGAACAAGATTGCTGTTTTATCTTTTGTCATCCACTTGCTGTGTGACTAATTTGAATGTTAACATTTTTAACTAAAAACTCTTTGTTACTAAGCAAAACCATTTGAAAGACTTTCACAATGTCTGGATATCATATTTTTTAGGAAAAAAAGGCAACTTAAAACTTGCTAATTATAAACTAAATATACATGATTTTAATTGAGTGTCAGGAGTCCAAACCTATTAGTTTAGCCTAACAATATATTGTGGCATGCTGTTTGAATTTGTGCCTTACATACGAATGAACCACATATTAAACTTCTAAGGCATGAAAATTTCCTCTCCCCTGCTCCCCTACGTGAAGCAAAATGAGTGAGGTGCCCAACCTGATAAAGAAGGTACGAGTTTTATTATTATTGGCTATCATTATTTTGTTTCAGAAAAATATTTTTGTTTTACTATTTAAAATGGGCTTTGTCACTTCTTCACACTGGATTTAGAAATCCATATCGGTGCTGAAGGACTAGACGTAAGTCTTTAGGATAAAAGGATCAAAGACTTAGTATCTCTAAATATTCTAAGGGAAACAAACAAAAGAAAACAAATAAAGAAAATGGCTTACATTGTCATGATCAAGTAGAAAAAAAACGAGCCTGGATGGCCTTGGGAAATGGTGTAAAACTGTATGCAAACTACTCTTTTGTATGTTTTTAGCCTTGCCTGAGAAAAATGACCAGCCTGTTCAATTCTCACTTCCAGAGAGAAGGAAAGGTAGTAAGGAGCTTCGGATACCCAAGGAAACTTCTGAAGGCAGTAACTTCAAGTAGTTTCTTCAATTTCTCCCAATCTGAAATATTGGTTTGCCACTTCCTGGGACATCTGCTTTCATATGTAAAACTTATAAAACTTATTTAAAAATTAGATCACAATTGACAACAATGAGCAAATAACTGGACATAGTAATGCAGAGAGCTATGTTAAGCTCCTCAACAATATTAAGAAAAATTGTAGCCTCCATTATGACCACTTTAAAGGGTGCCATCCAACGACACTCAACTCTCTGGGTGGGTCAGCAATTCCCCTTCAGGTAGTCAATTAACTTTTTTTATTTATTGATGGTATCAGTGCAACATTCCACAATCTCCCTCCTACTTAGTCATAGAATCTTACAACTGCAAGGCTCAACAACTCCAACCATATTCATTCCACAAGGAGGTACTGATCAGCTACAGTATAGTGCATTGGATACTTGGGGATTCAAAGATACAGTCCAAAAACTTCACGGAACTTTCAGTCTGGTGGATAAAACCTTTATCACAGTGCTGCTGGAATCAATGAAAAATATTATTACGATTGCAAAGATGGGGCCATAGCATGCTGCATGTGGCTTTAGAGGGAGAAGGTGCAGTAAGGTTAGGGAAAGCTTCCCAAAAGACTGACTCTTAAGTCTTGAAGAATGAGTAGGAGGTGAGCTGGCAGTAAGGATCTAGAGGTTGGGGAGAAAGGCAAGGAAATGAAAAACATCTGAGCTATGCTGTCCAGTACCATAGCTACTAGCCACTGTGCATATTTAAATTAATTAAAATCAAATAAAATACAAATTTTAGTTTCTCATTTGCACTAGCCACATTCCAAGTGCTCAATAACCACATGTGGCTAGTGTTTATTGTATTGGACCATGTAAATTTAGAACATTTCTATCATCATAGAAAGTTCTCTTGGACAGCACTACTCTGGACACAAAGAACAACAAAAGCAGAGAGACCTAAGAGCGAATGTTGGTATGAATAACTGCAGGTGGGTAAGTCCAGCTGGAGAACAGAGTACCTAGAGAGGGAGAATGACAGGCACTTAGGCACAGCAGGGGCCATCCCAGGCCATACCCCCATTGATTTCCTTTGCTGATATCACAAAACTCAGGAGGATTCGAGTCCTGGCAAATTCTGTCTCTCATTAACAACCAGTCATTATGGCATTGAAAAGCTGCATGGCTGAAACCTTTGAACAAGCATCTTTGCTTCACCAATTGTGTTTATGAAACCATATGTCTTATGGAAATGAAGGCAACTTACCACATCATGAATTCATTACTTTCCTTTGAAAAAAGGAGATTGAAAGTTTTATATGGGCATCTTATCCCTCTTTTTATTTTTTATATATTAAAAAAAAATCCATGTAACATTTTGCACTTACAAAAACTGGGGTTTTCTTTATATAAATGCTTTTGGTTCTTCAGCACACAGATTTTGGTAGAGTCAAGTATTGGATGTAGGAAAACAGGATCATGCTATTACGAATTCAAGAATGATTACAGGCAAGCTCCATTCAACCTCACCAACCATTTTTCCTCAAATAATTAAAAAAAGGATCACAATGAGGCTTTAAAAATATATTGGTAAATTACACAGGATTACATCAATACTTTAGGATTCTCTATGCTGCAGTTCTTGACTTCCTTAGCAGACCACATGGTGGGTATATGGGTATACAAGGGACTGGGGTCCCAAAACCTTTTCAAGCTGTTTCTTCATCTATAACAGTGTTGAAATGTCCTCTTTGGAGATGTGGCAGATACTAAGTGAGCTAATACATGGAGAACACTTAGCCTATAGGATCTCTCTGTGTGTTTGTGGAGGAGAGTAGTGAGGATGGGGGCGGCCATCCATCAAGCCATGTATATGTTTGATGGTGCTACAAACTTGTTCCAATACTTCTTCTGGAAATGAAATTTCCTGAGATGGGTTCTAAGACCCTTTATATAAAAAAAAAAGCACATCAAAGATTATGAAGTAACAAAACCACAAAAAAAAACCTCACATATATGCCAGACACTGACACTCTATGGCTTTTATGAAACGGGTGTTTATCATGGAGCTTCCCAAGCTTTCTCATTCACAATATGCTTAACAACTCAGTAATTTTTTTTACAGGACCCTAAACCAAAATATAGGCTAACATTTTCATTTATTAAGTAGTTATGGCCAAATATCATGCAAGGTCCAACAGATGTTATTGTGCTTCCCAAGAAAATTTAAAATATCCCACTACATCCCTGTGACTTCACTGTAGCACTCTAGCACACCCCAGCACACATTTGGGAGCCATAGGTTTAGCATGTTATACTTTACAAAGCACTTTCACAGCTACTACCTTGCTTATCTTCACTGTAACTACTGTGAGACACTATGTAGATGAGAAAATTGCACAGCCTGGCCAACAAAGCACGATCCCATCTCTACAAAAATTTAAAAATAAGAAAATAAAAGTTTAAAAAAGTAGCAAGGCATGGTGGTATGCATCTATAGTCCTAGCTACTTGGGAGGCTGTGACAGAAGGATGGCTTGAGCCCAGAAGTTCGAGGCTGCAGTGAGCTATGATTGTGCCATTGCACTCCAGCCTGGGCAACACAATGAGACCCCATCTCAGAAAAAAAAGTGACTACAACATAGTGCATTTAAGGTTTTATAGCTAAGAAGCTGCAAATCAAGACACAAATTTATTGGGATCTGACTCGAAACAATCTTCCTCCTGTTCTGTATGCTGTTTCTTCCTCTACTCAGAAAGTCAACAGCATCTTTTATTAATCTTCATTGTTTTACAGTATTATTCCCTTACTAAAGTGAGATATGCAAGAAATATTTCCATGTTAGGATGCTCCTTTCAAATTTATATTTCAATTCCTTGACTAAACAAACAGTTATTCCAAAATACTTTTTACAGTAGCTGAACCTACACACATACATACACACACACACACACACACACACACACACACAAAACTATTCCAGCAGGTGTGTGCATGTTGTAGAATAAAGCAAGGTGCAGTAGTCCCCCATTATCTGTGAGGGATATGTTCCAGTAACTCCAGTGGTTGCCTGAAACTGAGGATAGTACTTGATTCCCATATATAATGTACTATGTTCTTTCCCATGTATACATACATATGATAAAGTTTAATTTATAAATTAGGCACAATAAAAGATGAACAATAATGATGAATAATAAAACAGAGCAATTATAACAATGCACTATAATAAAAGTTATATGGATGTACTGTCTCTCCTTCTTTCTCTCTCTCTGTCTCTCAAGTTCTCATTGTAGTCTACCTTGGGTAACTGAAAGCATGCAAAGTGAAAGCTCAGATAAGGGGATATTACTGTGCAAGGTTTCAGATAGTAGAAAAGCTGTCATGCAAACTACAGAATGATAAATAATAGCTAACAGTTCTTGAAATATTAACTCATGACAGGTATGTTACTAAATGGATTACAAAATTTAAGCTTTTCCAATAATTCTATGGTGTAGGTACTATTATTATTCACTTGTTAAAGGTGAGAAACTTGAGGTTTAGAGGGAATAACTTAACCAATATGCAACTGAAAGAAAAAAACCTAGAATAGTCAAAACAATCTTGAAAAAAAAAACACGTTGGAGGACTCATAAAACCTGATTTCAAGATTTACTATAAATCTTTACTATACTGTAATCAAGATACTGTGATACTGGCAAGAAGCCAGACATGTAGATTAATGGAACAGGAGACAGTCCATAAATAAATCTACTAAAGTCCCAATTTCAACAAAGGTGCCAAGGCAATTGAATAGATAAAGCTTAATGTTTTCAACAAATAGTGATGAAACATCCATACGCAAAACAATGCAAAAAACCCAACCCACACCTGGCATCTAAAACTATAAAACCTCTAGAAAAAAATGGAAAATCTTTCTGACCTTGGCAGATAAAATTTCTTAGAACACAAAAAGCAAGCTTCATAAAAGAAAAATTATAAATTAGATTCTATCAAAAATGAAACACAGTTGAAAAAAATGTAAAGAAAAGCCACAGACTAGAAGAAAATACTTGCAACACATACCTGATAAAGAACATGCATCCAGAATTTATCAAGAATTCTCTAAACTCAACAATAGAAAAACAAAAATCCCAACATCAAAAATGGGCAAAACATTTGAACAGACAATTCACCAAAGAAAATACAGAGATAGGAACTCAGCACACACAAAAATGCTCAAAATCATTTGTTATTAGGGAAATGCCAGTTAAAACCACAATAACTCACATTATTAGAATGGCTAAAAAAAATTTAAATGGACAAAATTGAGTACTGGTAAAGATGTAGAGCAACTGGAACTCCCATACATTGCTGGTGGGAATGCAAAACAGTGCAACCACTTTGGAAAACAGTTTGCCAGCTTCTTGTAAAGTGAAACATATACTCACCATGTGACCCCGGAGCCCCGCTCATATGCATTTACCCCCAGCAAAACGAAAATACGTCTATACAAAGGCAAATGTTCACAGAAGCTTGATTCATAGTCACCAAAAAGTTGGAAACAACACAAGGTCATTCAACTTGTAAGTGGATAAACAAATCATATTTCATCCACACAGTAGAATACTATTCAGCAATAAAAAGGAAGAAATAACTGATATGAACAGTGTGTCACTACAGTAACGGTTTTTCAACCTTCATTTCCCTTACAGTCAGTTCTTCAAAGCATCCTTGCTGCCATTATATTTGTCATCATACTATTAAGTAGATTGCAACCTGCATCTTTATAATCACTTATATTTTCCAGAACAAATAGGCTAGTTGCCTGAATTGTATTGCATAAATGTTCTGGTCTCCAGGACAGGATTCAGACAATGCACACTAATCATCAGCAACACATTCACGAATTCCAATCCACCAGCCTGATGGCATCATTTAGGTATTGATTTTTGCAAGTTTTTATTTCAGAACGTGAACTTATCTTAGATGTATCTTCAAATTCAAATGTCATCTTACTGTAACCCTAAATGTTGGAAAAAAGTATGAGATGGAGTCCCTGCCACTGTCTAATCAGGGGGAGAGGATTCATAACTTATCTCAGAAGAAATCAATTTCAGGTCATTTTATTCTTTGCAATAAAGTTGATTGATTAAATAATTTAATTGCTATTATTTTAATACTGTTTTATATGAGTAAATTGGTATTCCAGATAAAAATTATTCAATATGTGCCCAACTTTTCATAAGTAAAAGATGGACTATGTGGTATTACATATGATTTATGATCCATATAGCTCAGAATAGCCTCTTTTTACAAAAATAAAAGTATAATTTTCTGTCTAAATCCACTTGAGGTAGATTATTATTTTGGTGGCACCCAATGAATCACTCCTCCTGGGATGCATGCCTTTGTGTATTTCCCTCCCACGTTGACTCTGGAAATGGTCATGTGAGTAGCAGAGGCTTGGTAAGTGCTCGCATACTGGGCCTTATCCACTTGGAATTGTTCACTGTGGGAATTCTTTTTTTTTTTTTTTTGCTACCTAGCCACCATGATGTCACAAAGCTCAAGAAGCCATATAGAAAGGCACAAATAGAAAAGAACCCTTCTCTTCTTTCTTCCTGCTATCTTCATCCAGTCATGGTAGTGAACCAGATTGGACCATTCAGACAACAGTCCCCTAATACAGCTGTTTTAAAACTTCTTGGTCTCAAGACTTCTCTCCCCTCTTAAAAACTACTAATGATTTCAACATTTTTGTTTATATAAGTCATTTCTAGTAAAACTTACTATATTAGAAATTAAAACTGAGAATTTAATAATATATATTTATTAATTCACTAAAATAATTTTAAAGCCATTACATGTTAATATCAGTGCCATTTTAATTAATATTTTAATATTTTATATGTTAATATTAATAACAACTATATTTCTAGCAAATAAACTTAGTGAGGACAGGGGCATTGGTTCACGGTTTTTGCAAATCTCTTTAAAGTCTGGCTTAATAGAAAATAGCAAGATTCTCAGCCGGGCGTGGTGGCTCACGCCTGTAATCCCAGCACTTTGGGAGGCTGAGGCGGGCGGATCACGAGGTCAGGAGATCGAGACCATCCTGGTTAACACAGTGAAACCCTGTCTCTACTAAAAATACAAAAAATTAGCTGGGCGTGGTGGTGGGCGCCTGTAGTCCCAGCTACTCAGGAGGCTGAGGCAGGAGAATGGCGTGAACCCAGAAGGCGGAGCTTGCAGTGAGCCAAGATCACGCCACTGCACTCCAGCCTGGGTGACAGAGTGAGACTCAAAAAAAAAAAAAAAAAAAGAAAATAGCAAGATTCTCATAATCCACTTAATGCATTCAGTCTGTTGCAATATTACCTAAAACTTAGGCTCCAGAAAACTCTACACTCATGGGACAAAGGAAGTGAAAAAAATGCAAATAATGTCTTAGTCTTGTTACAAAATAGCTTTGGCTCTGAGGAACCACACGTTTTGAGATCCATGGCAATGGAATAAACTCCAGGAAGGAACCCAGGTGGCAGAATAGTTTCCTTCAGGGTAGGGCACAGCCCTGTGCCAACCTAGGACACTCATTAAGGACTACGTTAAAGAATATCCTGGGGTCTCTATTGCAAGAATGTATCCCTACTAGGGTCTTGAGAGAGAGGACTTCCCAGGCATGGAGGCCCAGGCCTATTTAGCTGATTCAAAACCCAGATCCATCCCCTGGTCTCTCACTGTCTGATTTCTTGTTTCACTCCCAAATGACCATCACGTAAGCCAGAGAAAGCTCCTCTCCACCACAGAACCCATCCCTGGCTCCTTTAAGCTGTGAAGTCCAGATCAAACACATCTCCAGCTCAAAAAAGGAAGAAATCACAGCTCTGTCCCAAATAAGGACCTTTTTCTCCGAGGCTTTATCCTCTGCCCCAATATTAAGGTCTGGTCTCCCCCACTACTCATGATAACCATTACCCTCATCCACAAGGGTGTGATCTGACCCTGAAGCCCGCAAAAGACAGTCATTTAACAATTGACACCAATATATTAACCAACGTTCAAGCCATACAGTCTTTACCAGAGTCACTGCGTTAAATATCCACAAAGATAAATAATCACAGCATTGACAAAGGCCAAATTAGTGATACAACTTATTCTGTGCTATCAGACTGCAATGATGGCAAAGATAAAGTGATACGTTTCTGTTTTTCACGACACTGAAGGAACTTAGTGTACCCAGACCAACATTTATGTAAAGAAATAGAACAGAGTCGGCCGGGTGCGGTGGCTCATGCCTGTAATCCCAGCATTTTGGGAGGCCGAGGCGGGCGGATCACGAGGTCAGGAGATCGAGACCATCCTGGCTCACACGGTGAGACCCTGTCTCTACTAAAAATACAAAAACTTAGCCGGGCGTGGTGGCGGGAGCCTGTAATCCCAGCTACTCAGGAGGCTGAGGCAGGAGAATGGCATGAACCCGGGAGGCGGAGCTTGCAGTGAGCCGAGATCACGCCACTGCACTCCAGCCTGGGCGACAGAGCAAGACTCCGTCTCAAAAAAAATAGAACAGAGTCATAGACTAGACTAGACTAGACTAGACTAGAATAGACTAGAATAGAATAGACCAGACCAGAGTACAATCCATATCTGGATTCAAAATGATGCTACTTTTACTAGCACTGACCTTGGGGAATGTACTTAAACCTTTGCTACTCAGTGTCTTCATCTATGAAGTGGGGATAATAGGTTCTCCCACGTAGGGTTATGAGGGTTTAGTGGGTTAATATTTTTAAGGGGCTTAAAACAGTGCCTGGAACATACTGTAAGTATTTGTTAAATACATTATACTGTGTGAATGTGTGTGTGTTTGTGTGGACTGGGTTGTGATCAAAGTTTGGAAAAACTCAAAGCTAAAGGAAGTGAGACCCAAACCTAACTTCAATAGACAGAAAGAACACAACTAAGCCAAAGAGGTGTGTGTGGGGGGTGGGGGCACTTTCTAGGGTAGGAATCACAGAATGTCGGGGTCTGGGTTTAAGCCTCTCCTTCCACAGTTTGGGGAGCTAACAAGATGGGGGAGGGGAACATTAAAGAGGAGAGAAAGTTGTTGTTTTACCTTACGTACAATTCTTTTGTACTCAAATCCCCTTTGTCAGGGCCCAGATGTTTTAAAAATGATGCCAAGCTGTGATAAAAACAGACGCACATGCAGGAAACAGAGCACATCCAGCAAGGAAGACTGTTGGGTAATTCAGTTTATTAACGACACGTTCTATGTGGTAACTATTTGCAGATGATCATAAAATATATCCCCGACAGTCATTTCTTTTGGTTGTTATTGTTTTCAAAGTTTCATCTCTAAAATCTCTTAAAACCACTTGCCCAGCTGGGCTGAAAACAACTTACAATCAGACAATTATTTAACCCTAAGCAGGCATAAGGAGGAAGGACAATATGGTTTGAAGGTTTCTGCTCCTATATGTTGGAACCCAGCACAAACAGGGATGCTTGCTACTTCCAAGAACCTACACAAATAATTTGGATCATGATAAGATCACTCTGAATTGGTTATGCCCATCTAACTTAGATCATTGGATAAAATTTCGAACCCAAGAATCTTGACATGAGAGCTCACCTGATGATGCTTAATTGATGATATATTACCATCCAATGCCACCTGACTTATTCCTGAACAGGAGCAGGACTGGCAGGGAGGTGGGGGTAATAAAGGTGGAGGCCAATTATATTCAACTGTACTTAATCTCAGTGGCAGTGAAAGGGCCCTTCATTTGAATCAATTAAAAAAAAAACCTGCAGGGAAGAACGAGACCTTAAGGAGTCTTAAAATATCATCAGTGATAAAATATCATCAGTCAAACAGGCTGTGGGTAAATGCTATTATCAACCCCCAGTCTATAGATGAACCAACCAAACCAAAAGAGATTAAGCAACTTGGACGGTGAAGCTAATAAAAGGGAAGGGAATATAGTGACCAAACCCAAGAAGCCCAGAGTGTTCTCGGTGCTGTATCGCTTGGGGCTTCCCTCATCTTTGTTTCTATTATTCAAGAATATAGTGTGTGTTACAAGTCAGGTATCAAATGTGTAAATAGGTATCGTGCCTGAAAGAAATATGTCCCGATGACCTGTAGGACTGGATTGTCTGAATTACAGTCCTTGCGACTGAATCCAGTTGGCGTGATATAAGCATAAACACACTCCACGTTTCATGCATAAGCTTAACAATAACAGAAAATACTTTCCTTCAGATTGCCTGGTGATTAAGGTAGTGGACATCCACCAAGCTCACACTTAGGGAGGACGAACAACAGGTTTATCAACACTATACTTCACGGAGTGTCAGTCATGAGGTTTTCATGGAGAAGCCAGTTGTTTTGTTTGTTTTTTTAATGACATATTTTCATGTAGTTAGGAAGGGGTGTGCCCATTCAGAGCTTGACTATGACACCAGGAAGTAGAGCATTAGAGTGAAACCCATGAGACAATGACCTTAAGTACAGGTGGTTGCCACAGTGTCTATTATTAGGATCAGTGAAATACACTCAGAAGTCGTGTTGCAAGATGGCAGGATGGAAGGCCAGTTTCCCCTGACAAAGTGCAAAGGCATACTATAAACACTTGCATGAACAAACAGCCTTTGCAGCAACCACAACCAGGAGGAAAATTAGAGGACATTTTCCACAACAAAAGCAGTATTGTTTTCCTGTGGTCACTCTGAAATTCATCCTTTGTTGCAGAAGACGCTGAGGCTCCATCATGGAAATGTGGCATCCCACCCAGCATTCTCCCTGTGGGCCGAAGCGATGGGATAAATTGATTCATAGCGAACTGTTCCTTCTGACTAGGGATCCCACATCTTCAGTTCAATAGGAAAGAGTTCTCCAAAGAACAATGAGGTATAGTGGGCCAAGCCGATCAAGCAGACGTGGTACATCCAATTCTCTCTCAGGGGCTGGGACCCTGGCTGACCTGAGCCAGGACGACTACCTCTGGGCTCCCATTTCCTCATCTTCATGGCGGGGCTCCCCATGCCGGTCCTTAGTAACGATATTTTTACTATATATATGCATATAGCTCTTCCATAAGGCTTCTCCTAATTTTTATTTTTTAAGGTATGGAAGCCAAAACCTGTTTGCTAAGGGAAATGAAAAGCTTACAAGAAAACACATTTTGGTTGTGTAACAGACACGGACGATGCCAGACAACTGTCTGGGTTCAAGTAAAGTCAGAGGGGGAATTACACAAACAGGGATAACAGGGAATCTCGGTAAAGCCTCCTGCCGGAGAGGCCTCCATCATCCTATGACTCCACAAATGCTCTCTCCCCACCCACTCCCGCCCCCAGTTGGGAGGTGAGTCATCTCTGCCGTTTCATCAAGGTGTGCCTAGACTGATTTTTGCCTTCTCGGTATCAAAGTACATGTGATTCAAGAACATTTGCTAATTCAACAAGGATGTGTATGAATCTCTTAAGTTCTCTGGCAGAATGGGATGGGGCATAAAAAAGTAATACTATTATAATTTAGTAAGCTCTAACAACATGCTAGACACCGAGGATATAAAAGGTGAATAAGACCTGGACCCAGGTTTCAAGGGGCTCAAGATCTAGTGAGAAGCCTGACAGGTGAACAGATCACACAGGGTCAACGCTACACTAGAAGTAGCCACAGAGTGTGCAGAAGACACAAGACATTGCCTACAATCCAAAGGCATGTTTATGCCATTTCTGCCATCTGTTTTTGGACCGGCAGAAATTCTTGAGAAAAGCATGTGGTTTTCAGAGGGTCCCCACCCTATTCCCCTTTACCTGGTCAGGTAAAAATGAAAGAAAATAATACAGGTGGAGTTCTGAGTGACACGATTTGCTGTAAGTTCAGTTAAGCTAGGAAAGCTCATTTCTAAAGAACTTCCTGTAAACAAGGTCCATGACTGTCTCCAGCTCATGATGAATAAATGAAATAATTGATCGCAACAGACACGTTGCCTCAAAGAAAGTGTCTCACACAATAATATGTCTTTTATTTTTCCTGTTCTGGGGTGTGGTTAGGTTGACTTTCCCTTGGTTAAGGGACTTTTGGGTCTGACTACAAAAGGTTAAGTGCAGTTGCAAAGTTGAAAGGACCCAGCCAGGAAGTATTTGCTATTTGATAGGTAAAAAGAAAATCCCTTGATGTTACAAAATTAAAACACAACAAAACAAAACAAAACCTGGGTGAAAACATTTTTAGCTCATGAGCTTGAATTTTAAATCTTATGATGATCTCCTCCTTTCCAATACTTTCTCATCCGCAGATATGGTATAAAATTCAATTACAATAGAAGATAGTATGTGCTGCTTTACTTGCCACCTCATTTCCAATCCAGAATACTGGATGCATTTTGTGAAACAAAGCCATAGGAATACAGAAATGTTCATTTCATTCTCCTTTTAAGTGTCAGCCATTGAGACCTTCCAACTACTTATAGATCGAGATATTGAACTCTGCAAAATGGTTTTCTTTGCTGTGATTTCTTTGCTATGTTTTCATCTGCTTAGAAGGATGAAAAACTCACCACTTTCCTTCTCTCTCAGATTTTAATAGATTAATTCAAAAACTCAATCTGAAAACAAGCTTTGAAATTTAAACCTGAACCTCTCCAGTAGAGAAAAGGTAGAGCCAGAGGAAGACAGACCTGGGAGAGGAGGAGAGACCTTCCCATTCCCAGTATTCTCCCAAGTTCAGTTCACTGGCATTCCTTTTTCTTTTTATTCAATTTTAATTTTTAATTTTTGTGGGTACATAGTAGATGCCTATATTTATGGGGTATATGAGATGTTTTGATACAGGCATGCAATGTGTAATAATCCAATCATGGAGAATGGGATATCCATCCCCTCAAGCATTTATCCTTTGTGTTACAAATAATCCAACTATACTCTTTTAGTTATTTTGAAATGTACAATTAAATTATTATTGACTATCATCACCTTCTTGTGCTACTAAATTGTAGGTCTTATTCATTGTTTCTAACTAATTTTTTTTGTATCCTTGGCACTCCTTTTTCTGAAAAAATAAATCAGTTAGAAACAGGTGATGAAATTACAGAACTGATTAAGACATAATGACCAACAGTCCTTTTCAAATTGGGGCAGAAGTAAAAGAAAGAAGGAGGTGGGAACACCTCAGGTTTGTTACTGCTGACTCTACAGTCGCTTTATTGTGTGTGCTCAAGAATAATGAGAAAGGACAGTTGGGGGAAATGTGACAAATTGGAAAATAATAAGAACTAATGCATTACGAAGTGCTTGCTTCATACCAGCACTCTTCTAGCACTCCATACTTATTAACTCATTTACTTCTCACAATCCTGTGAGACTGGGAGGATTATTAACCACACTTCACATGAGGAAATGAAGCACAGAGAGGTCAAGTAACCTACAAAAGACACACAGCTAGCAAGCTTATCTGGCTCCAGCGTGTGTATTTGGCAGTGTGGCTCCAGAATCTGCTTTTGGTTTTGTTTCTTAAACACTAGCCAGCATTGCCTCTTTATATTTTAGTACCTATTTCACAAGAAATTATCGAGTTGCATATGCATAGTAGCACGAAGAGGGAAATTAGCAGGGAGATTCAAGGAAGTTAAAATAGGAAGTGGCTGAGGCAAGAAGCTCCACCAATTTAAGGACTCAGGGGCTGGTCACAGATTGTCCAGGGCTGCCGGTTCAGATAGTCAGGAAACAACCTCGAGGCAGAGCTTCTAAGATCTTATTTCCTCCAAGCTGGAAAGCAACATGGTGTGTCCCCAGGGAGTCTCCTTTGGGAAATCAGCCATCTGCATAGGGTAGCCTGTCCTGCTCCAGGCTCCCTAAGTCACACTCCTTCAAGCTCAGGAGGGGGACGATCCCGGAGCTTGCCTGTTCCCACCCTGCCTTCAGCTTTTGCTATTGGACCATTTCTTCCAGAGCAGCACCCACATCAGAATCTGCGCTGAGCCCCTCTGCTTCTCTTTCCACCTTTCTTATTTTTGCTGTCCTGGGAATACATGTCCCTCTCACTTCATGGAACAACCAACCGTCAGCTTTGGAAAGGGCCTGGGTGATGATCCAGCTAGGGGTGGGGGTTATTGAAAAGGACCATGTGCCCAACTGGGGAGGGGAGAGCACAGGAGATTCTGGTATTGCTCCAAAAGGGGTGTCTTTTTTTAATGTTTAGAGATGATATTCTGGCTCCATTCTTTCATTGGGTAGCCAGGAGGCTGCAACCTGGAGCAGGGAAATGACTTAAGAATGGGTCATACAGCTAGTAAGAGGCAGATGGTAAACTCAGACACAGATCGGCTGCCCTGGGGCTCACTGCATCTGTGCCCACCACTCACCCAAGGGCAGTGCCCTCATCCTCCATGGGCTCTTTTTCCTCCTGGACCTGTATGGAGACAGTCATCAGGGAGTGTTTCTGGCGAATTCGGCCTTCAACCTTCACTCTCTTAGACCATAAATCACCTTTTAACAGGTAAAAGATCAAAAGTTGCTGATCTCACCCTGTGCCAGATGCTTATTTCTAGCTTGCTTTTCTGTTCCACCCCCGACCTGGCTACAAATCTTCCTCCTGTAGTCTTCCTTTCATTGTCCTCTCCATTTCTCTCTGCATTGGATGTTTTGCATCTAGCTCTTGTGAGCTCTCAGGCTGCCCATGGGGATATAGGCCAGAACTATGTTCACTGCACCTGCTTCTTCACTGCTGGCTTTTCACAGCCTGCCTTTGGAGGTCTGATCCCACACCCTACTTTCCATTGTCCAAGAGGTTAATGGGCGGGCTGTGTGCTAATGCAGTGTCCCTGCTGGTGGCCCATGAAGTCCAAGCTGGCTGCATTCTGCGTCTAGCCAGCCAGCCCCTCAGTATCCACATGGAATAACTAAGCAGTTTATCTTAATGTTCTCCCCAGACTCCTCCCTCATAGGCCCAGGTAGATCTACCTTCAACTCTCCTGTTTCCTTCCCTACGGAGATGTTCAGACATAAAAGGAGCCTCCACAGCCACCATTTCATTCAAAACAAGATGCTAATAACTACCCTTTATTCAATATTCACTATGTGACAGGAATCTTCGTAGGTTCTTTGTATATGTGATCTCAAACTTCATAAGAAACCTTCGAGAGGTGATTATCATCAGCATTTTGCAGATGAGGAAGCTGAGTGGTTTTAAGCAATTTGTCCTCTCTCAGATATAAAATGCTGAAGTTGGGGCTGAAACCCAGGTCTGTTGTGGACAACACTGCCCAACCTCTTTCCACCACAGCATCCATGTCTTTGGCCTGATGTTATATTTTGTTCTAATTTCAGGCATTATCCTGGGAGAGCCTTCTAGTGAATTAATGTGCCATGCTATTTCGGTATGGGGATCTGTTTCCTCTACCTCTCAGTGGCATCTGCTCACATGTCTTGCCCTGAGTGGTACTCTGCCGTGCCCTGCCGCCCTTCACACCCAGCAAGGTTCTTCTTTCCGCTGCTAGCTTGGGCCTTCCTTCTTTTGTCCTTCAGTTTGTCTAGAGGAAGTCATTAAAACTGACCCAAGACTAGGAACTTCCTTCTCTGCTCTTGCTCTCCCCTCTCTCCCCACTGAGTTTTGTTTTCTGCACTGATGAGGTTGTCTCAAGCCTTTTTCTTCCTCTTCGAGCTTGAAATTCAGGCTCTCTTCTCAGGTACTTCAGTGCAAAGTCAGCTCCTGAAAGCTGTTGCTCTGGCTCATGATCAGCACCACAGTTTGCCTTTTTGCCTACTGGTTTCCATTCTGCCATCATTGAACAATATTTGCCGGACAATTCTCCTTCCAATTAAATCTCTCCTGTCCCTCCCAGGCAACTGACAACTTAGCTTGAATCTCACTGCTAGTAGTTTGTGGGACCAGGAGTGTGGGCAACGTTTTTCAGGCAGGAGCAGGGCTGAGACTTTGTCAAAAGCAACCAGGCTTGTTAAGAACAGAACACTGACCAGAATCTCAACGTGAGACAGTATGGTTTTGCTCAGGGTCTAGTAGTTTATCCATTACATCAGAAGTTCCCAAACTTCTCTTCAAAAGTGGAACTGAGTTGGAGTTTTACTAAAATAAGATAATAGTGATCTTCTAATTTACAGAGGGGGGAAAGAAAATAAGTAGACTTTTATCACTTTTATTTGTTTCACTAAATTTTCTAAACTTTTATGGTATCTTCTACTGTTTATCTGAAAAAAATTAATAACTTACATCAAAATATCAGAATTTACAAATACATCTTTAAATATTTGACGGACTCTTACTTTTTTGACTATTTTGCATGTATGTATATATAATTAAATGACAGTTTCTACTGGTAAAATTACTACTTCCTGCAATGGAATTCATTATATCAATATTTAATTTCATGATTTTCCCATCAGAGCCATGAGACTACATTTCCTAAAGGGAATGGTGGCTGGGGGAGAGGCACCTAAGCCTTCTGCTTCCTCATTAGATCATTCAAATGCAAGATCAGCCTTGGGCAGTTTGGAGCAGAGCACCTTCCCTGGCTGCCAAGGGTATGAAGCTTCCTCTGTGTTGCAAGGGAAGTATCTACCCAGGGTGGGAGGAGACACCCTGGAGGAGCTGATGTAGGAAAAGGAACCCAGAGCTGGCTCCCTGGAGACTGTGCCACTCCTCCTGCACTGTTACCCCTTCTGCTCCAAGTTTTGATTTACCTTGTGCTTGATGCCTTCCCTACATTTTATCCCATGAGGTTTCCCCAGATGAGGATTTCATTCAGCTCCCGCTCATTGAAATGCTGGGCTGTTCTCGAAAGAGGAAGACGTGCCATGTCGCTGTGATGGGCCAGCACTCTGGGCCCTACAGGTTGAAATCTCCTACTCACGTTCCATGACGCCAACACCTCTGGCATAAAAGTGGAGAGAGCAAATAACAGTTGCCTGGGAACACAGAGTGTTTTGATGTTTTGTGGGTAGACTTCTTTAGTGAGTTACAATGATATTGAAAATGTTCACAAAATAACCACCTTTTCTTGCAGCCAACAGTGAAAAGGCAAAGGCCTCTGGCAGATTTCAAGGCTGAGGTTTCCAGGTATGTTTTATTCATGTGCAAATCTGACCACAACTGCCATCTGTCACCAGGCAGGAAAGGAACATGATGAAGTGGTACCCAGGAATGCTTCCCATTTAGGCCTCCATTACTAGGTTCTCCCTGTCTTGCAGAAATACCCAACTTGTTTGCAAACCTACTTGATAGCAAATTGTCTCTTCTTCCGGCGGTATGAAAAATGAGAAAGGTCACCCACTGATTTCAGTAGTGAAACTTCTGCTCACGGAAGGCCAGGCGTGTGGTGTGGTGGGCAGCATGCAGACAAGCAGGAAGCCATGTGTCATAAAATTACTTGTCCTTCACGAAGCCGGAGGTGCGTGGTCACTTGCCTTGAGGGGCAGTGCACTCTCTGCCCAACTAACTCAGCAAGATCTTCCTGAAACTCTGAAGCAAGGCCTGTGATGGGTGTTGCCTCTCCTGTAGGGCTAAGAGAGCAGCTTAATTTGGCTGGAGGAAGAAGAGACCAAGGGTCTGAGAAAAGAGCATGGCCAGATCGTGCTCTTGTGTGCATGAGAACTACCTAGTGTGATGCTCACAATATCCCCTTCCCCAGTTCTCACTTCATTGATAGGGGCCAAAGTCTTGGAATTTTGCAAACCAAACCCAGCAGGTTGGAATCGGCAGCCAGCACTGAGAACCACTTGCCTGGTGTCCTGATCTCTTGGACACATTGCTCAAAGCCTCACTCAGAAGCATGGTGGCCCTGTTAAGAGCAACGCAAAAGCACCTCTTGTCACTCATTTGGTGGCAGAGACCATGTCCCCAATGCCTCATGTTAAACATGTGCTCTCAGTACAGTGCAGCCTTTAAGGAAGATGAAGCCTGGATTGTGAGAAAGGCTCAACACAGCCACTCACTGGGCTGGTGCACAGAACAGGACACAAAAGACCTTCAGCTCAGAGACTCAGAGAGAAAGCTCACAGTCCCCAGGCAAGTTGCTTAACATCTCTGGTCTCATCATCCTCACTGTAAAATAGAGTGTTGGACACACAAGACAATCTCCAAACTCCTTCCAGCTTTAACAATGTGTAAGTTTATGGTTTTTCATCCCATGCATCTGATCATTTCAATCTGTACTAACCTGTTCTTTCCACCTACAAAATAGAAATGAAATACATCAGCTCCAGAAAGACTGATGTATAAATACTTAGTTGTAAGTGCCAAAAGATTTTAAAGTTCTCTTTGTGGCTACATTTCATCTTGAATGTATAAGTTGAAGCAAATCAAGTCTGGTCAAGGCTTACATTGGAGAAAGATAATGTGAGACTCAGCCCTGCTTTGACATGCCTAAGAATGGCATGTTCTGAGGAAGGGATATGTGGCCAGGGCACATTTTGTTTCTCTTTTTGAGCCTTAAGGAAGGTATATTAATACTGATTCCTGAAAGAACCTGTTAAGCGCTTCCTGATGTAATTCACCTGAGAAATTGCTAAAGAATATGAACTTCCTATGGCAGATTTCAAGGCTGGGGTTTCCAGGTATGTTTTATTCACATGCAAATCTGACCATACCTGCCATCGGTCACCAAGCAGGAAAGGAACATGATGAAGTGGTACCAAAAGCCCTAGGAATTTAAAATTTGCGAAAGTGCAACTGTTAGTTTTCCTTCCTGTCTATGGACATGGATTTCCTTTCTGACTAATTTCTTCGTAGAAAGAGTAATTAGCTTTATTACTAACATTACCTCTGTTACTACCTTTACGCAAATTATTAACAGCCAGCTGTATCACTTAACAGTATTACGAGTACGTGAACTTTTCCTCCCTAAAACACTCGTGATTGATAAACTGATAGATGGATAGATAGATATACACAGGTATGTATATACATGTGTGTATATATATGGTTTTAAATGTGAACTCACAAACACCATCATCATCAGCAGCAGCAGCTATTCATTTTGTTGAGCACCTGTCACAATCCCTGCCCTTGTGGAGGTAGCAATTTAATGAGAGAGAAAATACAAATATCCATCAAAAGAGGTGAATAGCCCTGTATAGCATAAACTGGCAGTTCTTAAAGTGTGGTTCAGAGACCTCTGGGGGACACTGAGACTCTCCCAGGGAGTCCAGTAAGGAAAAAATATTTTTATAATAATACCTAATGATATATAATTATGTTATTTGCTTTCAATTTGCATTTCTCGTGAGTGTACAGTGGACTTTTCTAGAGGTGACATGATCTGTGATATTGCATTGAATGCAGAAGCAGACCAGGAGTCCAGCTTTCTCTTATGAAGCCATAATTATTAGGCTATTTTCATTTACTAAAAGTGAAAAAAGAATGCCACTCTTCTCACTCATATTTTGGTTCTGAAATATTTTTTCATTTCAAATATGCTAACAATGTTAATATGCAATGAGCTTATTTTTTAATGAATTAATAAAAGTATAGGCCATCACCCTATTAAATTACAAGTTCTTGAAAGATCTTTGCCTACTTTACCTTCATGTCCTAAAAACTGATAAATGAATGAATGAATGCTGAATGCCAAAATAATGATTTAGACTTAAACTGTATAGGAGTCCAGAGGAAACACCTATCCTGGGGAAATTTGATGAAGAAAGTGAGATTTGAGGTGGTGTTTAAAGACAGGGGAAGGCTTCCACCAGGAAAATAAAACTAGAATGGACCCTTCCAATGGGGAAATAACATGATCAAAGGCACAGAATCAGGAATTTTTAAAGTGTACTTAAAAAAAAACCCATAGAAAGATTAATGCTAAAACTGGCATTAGTAAGATTCCTATGAGGAGGTGCAAACGAGCAGATAAAGAAATCTGGACATTTTGGTAACGTTTTCTTTGTAGACTTAATTTGAAGAAATGATCATATAAAGCCTGTTGGTTCCTGATGATGAGGAAAGAAGTATTAACACTCTGTAGCTGACTTCACACTGTGAACACTTGGCACTGAAGCTGAAAACTAAGCTAGAATTCAGTAGGGAGGGGTAGTAAATGAAGGTCACTTCCTACACAGATCAAGCCAACCCTCGTCTTGTGTTAAAAGGCTAAATGTTTAGCTAGCATATACATAACACACTTTCCTGAAAATAACAAGTTTAGTGTTGAGATGTTTACAGTTTTTCTAAAATTGCATTTTGATTTTGTAAAAACTTGATTAAAACAGGTCACTAGATGTCATAAAAATGACATCTAGATTTTTTTTAAATCTCACAAAGTAATTATTTGAAACAAATGTGTTAGGCATTTCAAAGTAATTTTTTCTACTAAGCGAGCACCTCTACTTTATAAGTTATATAAAGAATACTATTTTGTATGAATTATTTATATAAGGATTATATGAGAATAATATTTTCCTAAGACATACACTACAGTTTCCATCTCCACACAAAGTTTTACAGAAGTCTTCATTTTGAAGACTCAAAATATTTAAAACTGGTCAAATATTTAAAACTGTATAAATAATTCTATAGAACAGTCAAGTTTGATTAAAATGTAATTTCTTTCAGCATGTTTCTAATACATTGCTAGTTGGCCAAAAACAAAGCAAAAAACAGAAAGCAGAAAAGGCTAACAAACTCCGTGGAGTAGATTTGAAAGTTAAAGAGGCAGAGCCATGATCTCAATTTGAGAAAGGAGGAGGTAGGATAGTGGCAGCCATTATCCAAGCAACTAATCTTGCTAATCTGTCTAGTATGTTCTATTTGTTTTGTGTTTGTTTTGATAAAGTAACAACAAGAAGAAATGAGGATGGAGTTGTTTAGGTGAAATATGAAGCCTTATGGAAATAGATGCATATTTGCTACCAGCAGCTGAATAATAGAATTGTGAACTTGTGAATTTTCTTTAGCATATTTTATACATAGAAAATAGTCATTACATATTTAACAATTAAGGAAAACATTTCCTGCATAGCATCATACGTTATAGACATTTTCTTATAAACAACTAATCAAGACACTATTTTGTTAGAGGCCCTGAATCCATAAAGAAAAATAAGCTTATAAAGTCTTTTGTCCTATAATCCCCTCAATGTAATGGAATCTTTTCTCTAAGTTTTTATGGAGTGCTTCTTTTTAATTTTAAGTAACCATACATATTTTATAAGCAAACATATGCTATCTTTCCAAACCAAAAGACTTTGAAAGTTTTTCCTAGATTAAAACAACAACTCTGCCTCTCTGCACTGGCGTCCATCTGTGTTGGTATGTGTTGTACACACACGTACACACACACACACACACACCATGACACACAGGCAGCAGAGGGAGGCTGGAAAGATCCGTGGAAGGAGAATCAGAAACCTCAGGAACCTGTTATGATTCTGTTTACCTAATTGTGAGACATGAGCAAAGTCACTTAAATTTTCCTGAACCCCAATTTTCTTTTTCATAAATTGTTTATAATAATAACATCTCTGCCTGCCTCAGCAGATCAGGGCGATACTCTAAAAAGATGACATGTAGGAAAATACTTTGTATGAAGATATGATTTTCACAAATATTTAAGTACATTTCTTATGCTGTAAAGGCTCAGTTTCAATAACAGCTATCTTTGTTAAGCAAAAGTTGAGTTATGAAACTAAAAGTACAACTTTCCAAATGATGTGGGATTTCCTGTTCTGTGTTTTACAGGGCCTTGTCCCAGATGGGCAACTATTTATTACCATATGACCAAGCCAAGCTTTGATTACAGTTATTAGGGCATGAAAATATTGGCTAAGCCAAGGTCCCTGTTGTGAAAGATTAGGAGCATGAAAATCTAAGAAGTCATGGGCATGATCCTTCACTCATGGGTTCTAATAGTTAAGAAGGCTGAGAGTAATTTTAAAAAAAAAGAATAGAGCTAAAAATAGAAGGTTAAATATTACCTTATTGATGAATGTACCAACTAGACTTCCCTGCTGATATTAGGAGGTCATGCTGAGGCCTGGACTTTGATGCAATCGCAGGGCTGACCCAAGGCATGAGAGAAGGAAAGCAGGTTCTCCTCCCTGGGGCACCACCCGTTTGTGCTGTTGGGCTCAATTTCAGGTGCCTGCCTGCCCCACTGCCCTGGCCCAATACCTGTGTGATGCCCAAGGCCTGAGACGGAACCTCCCTCTAGAACCTTGCCCCTCTCAATACTTTCAGACTTACCTTCACTCTCAAAGGGTTTCTCATGTCTGTGAAATTGCTGCTTCTGGAGGCAGGCTTCCTGTGCCTCCTATAGGTGACAGTCAATTGATCAATTGAATCCAAGGGTCTCACACTGAAATGACCACCAGGGCCAGGCAGAAAAAGCAAACAGTAAAATGGGCCAGGTGGGTTCTGTCACCCTGGAGAGTGCTTGAACCATTGCATGGGAACAGCGACCTCTGAGCTTCAGCTAGGTGTGACCTTATAGAAATAGAGATCCCAGTGTGGCCAGAAATTTTCATGAAAAACTGGAAATCTAAAGTTTTATTTAAGATCTTGACTTTACATGTGTTGCCAACTAAATCAAAGTTATGTTCTTAGTTTTTAAATATGAGTTTGTTTTAAACTGGAAGTAGACAAAATAAAACATATCAACAGGTCATATTCAGCCAACAGGCAGCCACCTTTTCACCTCTTATTTAATGGGTGCAAAAGGGAGAAATGCTAAAGGAGGACAGAGTCCTCCTTGCCCCACCAGTTAACACATATGCCTTATAGGAACAGCCTGTTGGTGCCCCATTTTTCTTTGTTGTAAATCAAAAGGATCCAAGGATCCAAGAGTCTCACGCTGAAATGACTACACACTGCCTGACCCCTGCAGTCATGTCAGTGGGAGACCCTTGGATTCAAACCATCAGTTGACTGTTATGTGTAGGAGGCACAGGAAACTTGCACCCAGAAGCAGCAATTTCACTGACATGAGAAACCCTTTGAGAGTGAAGGGAAGTTTGAATCTAGTTCAGACTAGATTGGAGGAAAAGGTGATGCATGGCACCTGTGCAGAGGAGGAAAAATTGCTGGAACTGGGTCCTAAAAACTCCCTCTCGTCTGCAATACAGACAAATCCAGCTAACCCTGCCCCGAAATGTTCTTTTGCACTGTAGCAACAGCAGACACCTATTGGTGCCCCACGGATGCTTCCAGTCCCTCCCCCAGGCATTCTGACAGTCTAGAGTCTCCAGTGAAGGGAGAAGAATGTACACCAGAGGGCAGGAAGTCGACACACAAGCCCAATGCCCAGATGAGGAAGTCATTTGCCCAGATAGGTCATTTGGCAAGTTGCTAACAAAAGATCGACACGGAGTTCATTTCCACTTAATCCAAAAGATTGTCACTAATTCAGAGAATCCTCTTTACCCTAGGAGGGACTTGGAGATCATCTTCCCTTGCCTCCCCATTTTTCAGATGGGAAGATCAATGCCTAGAGAGTCTTCTAAACTCAGCAATATCAGTATCACCTACATTGCTTACTGTTCAGGACCAATGCATCGGGAAAATGTTTTCCTACCACCTAGCCTCCTCTATGTAAGTGCAGTTTGCTATACACGGCAGACCAGGCACTTCTCAGAAATGGGAAGGTCAAGTGATATTATCAGTGGTCCATATATCACTCTATTGCTGACTATAATATGAACACCCAATAATTGTCTCCATTTCAACCAGGAAACTGGTTGGGTGTGACAAATGTGCCCTTGTTACTCAAGAGGTCTCTGAAAAGCTTTGCTCTGCCATTCATGGCTTTTGAAAACCAAAAAATGACTCAGTTGGGTTTGATTTAATTACCTTACAGAAACCACCTTTGAGGGCCGGACACGGTGGCTCACACCTGTAATCCCAGCACTTTGGGAGGCCGAGGTGGGCAGATCACCTGAGGTCAGGAGTTCGAGACCAGCCTGACCAACATGGAGAAAATACAAAAATTACAAAAATTAGCTGGGTGTGGTGGCACATGCCTGTAATCTCAGCTACTCGGGAGGCTGAGGTAGGAGAATTGCTTGAACCCAGGAGGTGGAGGTTCCAGTGAGCTGAAATAGCACCATTGCACTCCAGCCTGCACAACAAGAGCAAAACTCCATCTCAAAAAAAAAAAAAAAAAAAGAAAGAAAGAAACCACCTTTGAAACCAGTGAGCCTGTGAATGGCAAAGGGGAACTCCAGCAGTTTGGAAGGAGGCAGGAACAGACTTTCTCTAAAGAGAGCCAGTCTGTCTGTGACCATGGAGAAAGCAAGTTCTAAAGTTCAGGGACCAGTTCATGAGATCTGCCTGGCAGTGCTGCTGCGGCTGGGGAAGGAGCCACTCTTCTTATGTAATGGGAAGGAGGCTTACAACACAGGCCACCAGGAGTGGCTCCCAGTGAAAGCGACCTGTGCTCTACAGTGGCTGTCTGCCATGGGAACTGGTTTCACAGTCAGGTCCTGCTGTGTTGGCATCACGTTTCATGAGGAGGGCTTTAGAGATCTTTCATTATTATTCCAGAAAGAAAGATTATTAATCAGGTCAGCTCCAGTCCTCCCATTTAATCAATGGAGAAACTGGGGTGAGCATTTGCCAGTTCTAGCTGCATTCTAAGGTGAGTGACTTTGAAGCATCCTGCCTGGGATGCTGTGGCCCAGCCCCCTGGGCACAGCCAGGGTCCCCTAAATTGTGGCAAATGGTAAAATGTAAGAAGTGTGGGAGACACTCTAGATCTGGAAGGAATTCATCTTTTGGTTTTAGGGATTTTTTTTTTTTTTTTTTTTTGGTGCTGGGAAAAGGGAAGGGAACTGGGGTGGTCTCTACTGTTTCAGAAATGTAGATTTTTTTACCTTAAATTGTGTCAACCCAGAATATTTTTGCATTTTTAAAAATTATCATGGGACTATATTCTGCATTATGAACAATTTCCAAGTGTGACTTCAACTGGAAACTTTATTAGCTCATTCAGGCATGACTTGTGTCACTTAGCAAACTGCTGCTTCAGTGTAGGAAATAAATGTACTTTCAGGGGTGCACTGCGTCTGACACGCAGAGGAGTTCTTAATTCTGCCCACAAGGAACCGGCCTATTACCTATTATCACATGCTTAAAAGGAAGGTAGCAACTATTCAAGTCAAGTTTTGCAGTGAGGAAAAATAAAATGTGACTTGCCCTGTAGAATAAAACTATTCACATTTGTATAATAGACATTTAAAAAGCATTTTCACATAGCACAAACATAATACCAAGCATAATTTTTTTAAAAAAAGCATTTACTTAACATCAACTGAAGTAAAATATTTGCTTAATCTAAAAAAGCATTTTTATATATAGCTAATGTAATCCTCACCACCATCCTTGTTTTATCGATGAAGCACCCTAGGCTCCGGGGTGTAAAGTAACTTGCCCATAGCTTCTCACATGCTCATGTCAGAGCCTGAACAGTCCTCAACTCCAGTGCTCCTTCCTCCTCACCTCCACTTCCCCAATTAAAGAGGGAGTCAGGCTTTTTCCAACTAGTACTCATCTCTAATTATGAGACAAAATGCCTTCATCCCCCTTTCCCAAACAAGATCTTCCCCTGCTCTGAATTTTTGGTGAAATAATAATTCCATGATGATACATCTTCTTCCTTCACTACTCTCTCCCCAACCAAGTACGGTGTCTGTCTCCTATTGCAATGGACATTTGTGAAAGGAAGGATAGGAGAGAGGAAAGCTAAAAGAGGGTCAGGGAGGAAGGGAAGACTCAGAAAATTCATCTTTTCTCATTACCCCAGCAACTAACCAACCCTAAGTGTTTTGAAGCACTTAATAGGTGCTCTGTATTCCACTAGGATATAAGAGAGGTGTCAGTCAGGGATCCCACCCTAAGGAAAATTATAATACAGCAAAAAGATAACAAAAAATGGATCAAGTAGAGAAGAAAACAATGTGAGACAGACCATTCGATGGGGAGATGAGAGCTGGAGAGAGGAGAGCAGGGAGCTAGGGGAAGGCTCTGAAGGGGAGGGGCTCTGGGGCAGCATGAGGCTGCCTGAGGTCCTGCCTAGGGCACAGAAGAAAGCGCAGGAGTGCAGGCTGACACAGGATCAACTTGATTCCTTGTGTTTTATGTGCTCTACGTGAGAAAGGTTGAGAACCCCAGAAGGTGACACTGGCTACTCTGTAGGCATGAAGTGACTCTGTGAGTCATTGCCAGAATGTCAAAGGGATTTCTTAGTCAGGAAACAGTCTCTGCCTTGGTGTTGATCAACAACTTAGACAAACAGAAGTCTAAAGAGCAAACAGGCCAGCACAGAACCCCAGCCCCTCGGACCAGGCCGTGCCCCACTTACTGTAAATGCCCTTAGCCACACCCAGCCTCTCACCAGTGCAGTGAAGCCTGAGACTCCTGGACCTATGACTCTGCTCTTTGCCCAGCATTTCACTCAAGGGGAATTGACTGACATTGATCCAAAGCACAATGCACACACTAAGATATGTTCAAATAATAATAGTAACTTGCGGAGTGGATTTGTCACTTCCAGGTAAAATATACAAAAAGCTCCATCCACGACACACTGCGTAACTCCCATTAGGCAGAATATGACAGACATAACTTGAAATTAAAAATGACATTCTGCATTGGAGGAAAGGTAGCTTTCATGATTTAGACAGAAACAGTTTTAACAGATAATGTTTATCTCCTGTTGGACAAACTTGTGACCTTGAGTAAATGACTTAGTATTTTTGGCCTCAATTTTCTCATGAGTGTAATGTTTAAGCGGGGGGTAGGAATAATCTCTACACTTCCCTTACAGCTCTGAGATTCAGTGAATCTAATCTCTGTATATCCCTGAAGTAGAAAACAACACTAAAAGGCATGTAATCTACTCATAAAGAGCATTCAGGTCCCTGAATATTTGGAATGACCAGTAAAGCAACATCAGCCTGCTTCTCAGAACTCTCAAATGGTAGACCATAATCTCTTCCCTTATAACTGAGATGAATCAAAAGACCTGGAGATCTGGCAATACTACGGGAGGGTTATTTTAGTAGTGTTTGTTTTCTTGAAGTATTATCAAGTCATTTTTGCCCTAAAAAAAAAAAATCGTCAAATAATTCTGCAACCAAACATTCAAAGTATTGGCAAAGAAAGAGACAGAGAGAGACAGAGAGAGAGACCCAGTCCTTAAACTAGAAGATAGATTTTAAGTCCACTTATTACTCAGATGACCTTTGATTCTCAATCTTCAGGACCTCAAAAGGCTTCCTCTCTTAAAAGGGGGAAGGAGGCAAGAAGAATGCCTTCCATGTCTAGCTCACAGGTTTGCCTGAGGGAGACAGGAGATAGTTGGTGTAAAAGTGCTTCATAAAACCTAATGTGTTCTACAAATGAAAGGGATCATATTTTTTATTGCAAACCATTGTTCTTGTGACTGGAGGAAGCTGGATATATAAGCGCAGTAATCGCTTAAACATGTGTTATAAACTTAAGCCTAATAGTTAATGCCTTTAGCAAAGGAAACATTATTTTTATTATTACCATTATGGAGAGGACAAAGAGAATTCAGTGTTAATCTGAAGGAAACTCACCAGTGGGAGCTCCACCCTGTAAGGATTATTAAACTTGTGACAACACAGGTAACCAGACAACTAGAGCACCTCCTACTTTGAAGCAACACTGGTGATGATGGCATAACTCACCCTTTCCTTAGTATCGGGTGCAACTGGCACCAAGAACAACACCCATGCCCAGGTGACAACTGCGCCAATATGGGTCAGCATCTCATCTCCTCATCAAGAGTAAGCCCAGGACAGAGACCTGGAATGCCAGGGTGAAATCTCTACCTGAGGGGTCTTAGTCGCCCAAGGAGATCTACAGAAGAGCTGAATTCAACAGCTATTTGCTATCCCAGGCCAGACAGCTTTTCCACACAGAAAGGAATACCTCTCTCATCTGAATTGGAATACTCATGACAAGTAGCCTGAAGAGTCATCGGTTAAAAACAAGGGTTGGGCTGGGTTACTCTTGACTTTCTGCATGTCTTGCAGGGCAGAACTTTTCCTGAAAATCCTGATGTTCAGATGTTTACAATTACAGGCAATGAGGCTCAAAGAGCCAGCCTCATGGATCACTTGTGTTTTATTTTTGGTTTTGTTTTCATTAGATGCAACACTGAGCTGAGCCTTGAGCCTTCCAGGGAGTTGCACAACCTCAGCTTTTAGAGATTGTGTTTCATGGTCACGGAAAAAAAAAATAATTGGATTTAATAGGTTTTCACAATCATATTATCTGCTTAACCTTCCAAGATCATTACTCACTTAATTGTTAAGCCCCAAGGAAAGATCATAGGGTAGGGGTTATGCTAGTCAGTCATTACAATTTGAGAGAAAAGCAGATTCTTCACGACTGATGTAAAATCTGAATGTAATATCAAACGTTTTAAGTGTTCTGATTTAAACCCCTTATATTTGAAAGAATTGGGCTCCTTTGATACTTGTTCTCATTACAGAATGAAAACTTGCATGTTATATATGATGCTTATGTATTTGCACATAAATATATATTTACATGTGATATCGATATATCCGCTTATGCATAGATTATATAGGTCTAAATGGACAAAATACAATTCTCAAGCTGTGGGTGACAGGCTTTTTGTCTGTTACTCTGTTGCGTACCTTTGCACTCTCATCCCTTATAGGAAAGGAACTACAACTAGGGATTTGAGGGTCATTAGAACATTGTGCCCACCCCCCAGGGTGGATAGCACACAGGACACATAGTATATATAGGATAAGGATGCTTCAGTCCTGTAGGGAGTAAATTCTTTACTTAGCTCTTACAATACCACAACAGGTCAATCAGGTTGTAAGAAGCTTTAATTAGCTGTTCTACAAATTAGAGCATTCTTCAAGCTCAAAAAGATGTTTTCCATCTTGACACCATCTAAAGGAAAATCTTGAACAAAAGACTCACTCTCAATCTGGTTCATATTCTGTCATTTACTTCTATGGGATTAAAGCAAAACAAAAGCACTTTTTTTAAACTCTCTATACAGAGTGTACTATAATTGGATTCCTTGTTCCTCTTCCAAGCCAAGGCATTGGATCTGCATTGTTTCTGCCAAGTTTTTTCTCCACGCTGCAATGTCCTTGTTTGTGTTCTCTCCCAGTGTTCCAGGTTCTACTGTCAACCCAGGCTCAGGCTGTCCCACATCCTCCCACAGAGGTCTTGCTTTGTTTTGAGAAATGCTCAACAGAAGGAGGAAGTCCAGCATATCCACGGTGCAACTGAAATGCCACCCTAGGAAGACTAAGGCCTCATGGTGGGTGACAGCTGAGGTGACAGCTGAAGATGAGGCTGGCTGAGGGAGGACAATCCCACCAAAGTATAGCGGACACCAGCAGCCTCTCTAGGCTCCCAACAGTCCTAAGGCTGAAGAGACTGTGAACAGGTCTGCACAAAGCCTACAAGCAAAGAAAGTCATAAGCCTTAGGTTTCCCTGCAATGACTTTCTGCAGTAGGTGGAGGAAGGGAAGAAAAAACCTATCTCCATGGAAAAACCACCTTATAAGTCTTTCTATAAATTGCAGTAGAACAAAGGAAAAGTATATGCTCCTGATTAACCATTTCTTTCAGAGGGATGTGGAAGAGTAGGAAGCAGTATTGTAATAAAATCAAAACCTTATTTATTCTGCAAAGGTTACAAATCCATTTGACATTAGATAATTCCTTAATGAGGTGGTCAAAACAAAAACAAGTTGGTTAAATTACTGTTCTAATTTTCAAAAGAATGCTTTCAGTGAAAAGATTTCTTTATGAACACATAATGAGGTTGGTGTTTTGTTACTTGGTTAATACAACTGAAAGAGCACACCAGAAGATTCTGTACACCCACATCAATGGTCGCTGCAATGGCCCAGGATGACCACAGTGTGTTCCAATCATCATCTCCTCCCTACCCCACTCCACTCTCTTGACTCTGGGCTATGGCCAATACTGGCCTAGTTGACTTTCTTTGTCTCCTTTCCAAAAGCAACCGACTCTTCTCAGTGTGCCTCCCAGAGCATCATTCCAAGTATCACTCCTGATCCTCTCATCAGTGTCCCAGTAACAGAGTCACAACCAAGAGATCTCATCAGGACTATCTGCTCCAGGGGATAGGCCAGGCTGAGCTTGGCAGACACACCACATAGAGGCCTGGAGCTTCAGGGGCTTCTAGAACCACTCTCGCTTCCTGAGGCCCCCCCAAGAGGGGAACACTTTTCATCTCTGTACCCACCACCTTCATTCACATTCACATGAAATGTTTTGGAACCATTTAACTTCTACTCCCCCAGCCAGCACCTAAGCAAGATGAAAATTGACTTTAATAACATGGGCATTCATTTAAAAAAAAAAATCTATTGAGAACCTACTCTGAAAAGCACTGTGCTAGGTGCTAAGGATACAGAAATGAAAAGACAAGTAGATCAAGGTGGTGGGTGTTAACAATAGTCACTAAGGTCATGCCAGTTCCTTTGTTCTGACTCTGATCATTACTAAACTCTTAGTTTTATATGGGCTTTAAAACACTTAGACAGCCTGATCTCACTTGATCTTCATGACAATCTTGTCGGAAAAGGATTGTTCATTGGTAGATGAAGAAACTGAGGCTTAAGAGGTAGTGAGTGATTTAACCCCAAGTCACATAGCTAGTAAGTGCTAAGATTGGGAATGATACTTGAAATTTATAACTATAAATCCACTGCTTGCTGTGTGCATCATCCAGCCTCTTCAGGGTCAAGGTGAAAAGTACTTTTCCAAGAAATATTCTGGCAGTAACAGCAACAAACAAGTCTTGAACACCTACCATATGCAAAACCTGTCCTGACCTCTGGGAAGAAGATGTCATAATACAAAGATGAATGCAATATTGTCCCTACTCATGGGAGTTAAGTGTAGGTGAGAAAAGTCACTGGCTATGAACAACTAATTCAAGAAGTTAATGATTTGGTGGAAAGGGAAAGAGAAAGTATTGTGTGGAGGTCGGAACCTAAAGGATCCAGACTGAACTCTGGCATTATGTTTGGGAGCTGCTATCTTTACAGCTCATCCCAACTACTCTCAGGCCAAAAAACAGGAAGCAAATATACGGTTTTCCATGCAGACTTTTCTACAGTAGAGAAAGTGTGCAGTCCCACCGACACACATAATCTGACTTCTAAGAATTACCTCCTAAATTAATAAGTTAAAACAGTATTTTAACAACAGTGAAAAAAAATTCCTTGAAATTTGGCAACTGTGCATGAGTCCTCAAGAACCTAAAAACTTCCAGAGAACTGAAAAAGTGAAGTGTTTTTACCTATAAAGCTAAAAAGCGGACTTTGGACCATCATGATCATCTGTGAAATTCTACATAAAATAGTCACCCCATCTCACTTTGGACATCTATTTAGCTTTGAAACTTCACAGAGGGAAGCAGGACAAACTGAGGTTGCTGCCATTTCTTCTGGAGGATTAGGAAGAATTCAATGAGAGTTGGCATTGGCCATCCTGGATGGCTGAGAAAGTTCTGCTCACAGCCAGTGGCAGCAACTCTGGCAAGAAAAGAGCTCTGGGGCAAGTTAAATGCTCCTTAACACAGGAATATCAGGATAACTGTTGTGCCAGGAGGAGGGTCAAAATGCATTCCCCTCGTATGGGATTAGATTGTGCTGCTTCTGCAGACAACCAATGCTTTCCTTATGTAGGAATATTGTCCCTGTGAAAACTCAGCCATGCTGTTCTGTTCTCTGCTTGAAAGGCCAAACAGGAAATGGGGCGTCCCACCGACTCAGAGCCCACCCTGACCCCTCCTGGCTGTGAAACCCAGATGAAGCCTCCATTAGTGTCTGGTATATGCTGAAGACAATGGAGTGGCAAGGTACCTGAAGACAGGTGCTGTACTTCCTACAGGGGAGGAAGCTAGAACCTAGATCCTGGGAGGCTTGAAAAGGGGAACAGTGGGAGGAGAAAGAAGACTGAGGAGAGGGAGTGGAAGAGAGGAGGAGATGTGTGACAACCACTTTTGGAAAGCGTCTTACCCTTATGTAGTAGAGGGATCAGGATGTTTCTGATCCTGTTCTGCTGCCCTGCTCTGCTAGGTATACTAGGTCTTTGAGTAAAGAACTGTGCTTACCTGTTTCTCTGTTCAGAGGTCTAAAAAAGGAGTCAATTTTCCCTATGGAATATCAGGAGTATCATCATTGGCTATTAGTCTTTGGTTTATTTTTAAGCTACCCAGGATTCATTTAAGGCATTTATTTTATGCTTAAATTAATCATAGTTACCTTCTGTTGCTTGCAACCAAAGGATTCTAGCTAGTCTCTCCCTAACTTTTCAAACATTACACTTCTAAACTCACCTAGATCAGCATCTACATTCTTCTTGCCTTCTTGTTACAGTGAAAGGAACATCCTCTCTCAATTCCTTGGTGGACTCTAGCCCCTACCTACTTCCACACTTTCAGGAACCCCATTCCTTGGGTTACCTTCTGTTTTCTGCATCATCAGTCTCTCACTGCCTCCTAGATCACACCCACCCCTTGCTCCTACATTCCCCATAATCACCACTTCTTCTCTCTACTTCACTTAATAGCCACTCTTCTGTAGAGAGATGTCTAGACGTGCTGCTTCCACTTCCTCACTTCCCAAGTCTCTCTTCAACCCACTCTTGTCTGGTTTTTACCTATAACATGCCACTGACACTGAAACCACTCTCATGAGTTTACTAGTGGCCTCCACACTGCCAAGTCCTTTGGATATTTTCCTGTTCTTGTCTTATGACCTAGTTGGCCACCCGCTCCATCTTGAGGGCTCTCCTTGACTCATGAGCAGGCTGATCTTGCTGAGAACAGCAGCCATGGGAGCTGTGAGAGCTGGGGAGCCAGGAGACTCAATGGAGGGAGGATAGAACCTCATCCCGTTCTTAGAGAGCAGAATGTGTGGTCTTGTTGAATATTTCAGATCGTTGCACCTCCCTAAGTAAAATCTTTCATTGACATCCCACTATTTGGAGTAAAATCCATACCCTTTAAAATGCCCTCAAGGAAAACCCCAAGGAAACTGGCCCTACCAACACCGCCAACGTCAGACGTCAAAAGTATTCTCTTGACTTAACCAATATCTCACATATTCGTTTTAAAACAGGAAGAGGTACTTAAGAGTTGTTTTCTTCTGGGATTTTTCTTTTCTTTTCTTTTCTTTTTTTGAGCTATATAAAGCCATTGTAGTACTTAAAATAGAAAGCAAGGGACAGAAATTTTATCAGTAATTGAATCAAACAAATATTTATTCAGAACTGTCTATCACTACCAAAGAGATTTGGGACAGTGTAGGTCCATTCCCATCCCGGGAGTTTGCTGGTCTTTCAAGCAAACAAAACCATAACTACCTTCTTATTACTCAGTGCTTTTTTTGGTATTGTCTCACTATCCACAGTCACCACAACCAAAGATAACACAGAAAGCCTGTCCTGACTTGTAATATATTGGGTAGACGACATCTCATAGAGTCTAATGTTTTATCCATGTAAATTAAGATGAAGTTTAAGCCAGTGGGTGAGCTTGTCAGCTGCCTTAGAAATGTGATGAAGTAATTGACTGGAACTAAAAACAACAGTTAGCATTAATGCCAGACTTGTCTTTCCCTTTTTCCCCATGCCATGAGTTTTTGAGACATGACTGCAATCCTGAAAGTATATACTTCTGGTTTATTTCACATTTTTGCCTTATAACATTACTCCCAGGGATAAATCAACATCCATGATGAGATTCATACAGGAACTACCCCACCACCTCAGCTTGTATTGTTTTCATGGACAGCACACACTATGTCCTTTTGAAAAGTTTGTAAGCAAAATTGCAAACTCATTAGATCAAGAAAAGAGTGGCTTTCTTTATGACATGGAGCTGAAAAAAAAAGAAGAAAAGAGTGGCTTTCTGTGAGGTAAGTAGGTGGACCAAGGGTCGTGGTTTTCAAACAGCAACAGAATTAAAATCTCTAGCTTTCTAATCTCCTGTTTTTGCCTCCTGTTTGCAATGATCTGTGTTGGGGACCAAGATGGATGACCTTTTTCTGGACAGGCATCCCAAAGTTAACCCAGCCAAATATTCATCTGGATTTTATCAACTTGATGTGGTTAGGAAAATAAAAGTGATTTCAAGAACAAAGTACAAAGTCACACAATTACTCCCTTTTTAAATAAAAATAGATTTTTAAAAACGAAATGACATTTTTTTCAGCCTCTCTTTTTCCTCTTGAGTTAATTTGCTTTGTTATTTTATCTTCTTCCAACATCTTCTTCCCCAACATCTGGGTATAACTGAATTGAAAGATTCTTTCCTGGTTCCTTTCTCCAAAGAAGGTGCATGTAGATGTGACTGGCCTAGGACAGTCCGAAACAGGCACAGAGCCTGCTAGATCATTGGCATTGTTACATTATAACAATTTACCTTCAAGTAACTTGAGCTTTAGCTTTAGTAATTGGGTGAGTCAGAGATCAGAAAGAGATTCAGCAGCATTCACTATAGTCAGCCAAAACATGAATCAGTAGGAATTTGCTAAAAACTCCTAGGAGTTCAGCAATCTTTTCAGCACTATAAGATTTATGGAAGAATAACAGCTGGCCCCTTCTTCAGAAAGCTTGTGACCCAGGAGGGGAAACATGATCAATGGCAAATTTTCTTTGTCTTCTTCACCAGGCCAGTTATTAGTTACGTGTTCTTAGGAGAATTTACCACTATTGAGCCTTAAGATAGGCAGAGCTTTAAAATCAGCACATGTCCCTATATAAATGTAAGAATCTGGTTTCCTAGGGCCTGCTTTTCAATTCCCAGCACACAGGCAGCACTTATAATTTTCCAATGTCTCTCTATTCCCTTATGCGTTCTATTATTTGAATGTTGGTCTCTCTTCCCAACTTGGGGGATGGTGGGAGGTGGGAGTGCGAAGATTCCCTTTGATTGCTGGGATGACTCTAGCCATCACCAACTAGACTTCAACATGGCACCTGACACATATTGGCACTCAAAGAGCAACTGTTTGTCTTCAAATTTGAAACTAAGAAAAAGCAATGAATAGTACGGAGGCCTCAAAACCTGGATGCAGAGGAATGACAGGGAAATGCAGTGTTTAAGAAAAATGCACCAATTGAGAGTATGAGATCAGATTGGAGGGCGGGAGGCTGGAGTCAGGCAGTTTAGCCAGGAAGGGGCTGAAAACGACCTGTGCCTGAGATGATGAGAACCCAAATTAGAAAGTGGGAAGAAACTCAAGGAAGTAAGAGAGGCTTGGGGAAAAAAATGAGTAGAACTTGATGATTATCAGGCACAATGAAAAAGGCTATGGGGCAACCAAGTATAAACGCAAAAGAAACATTAGAGATGACTTCAAAGCTTTGAGTGGGAATGACCATGAGACAGGGGCACCATGGCAAAAACAAGGAAGTAAGAAAAGGAACTGGTTTTGTAGGGGAGATGATGAGCTCAATTAGAGACTGTTGGTTGAGTTTGAGGTGATGGGAAGACTTTCAAGTGAAAATGACCAGTGGGCAGTCAGAGATATGGGAATAAACCTTGAGCAAAAGACAGGACATGAGCCATAAATCTGTGAGTCATCAGCCCTCGTGTTTGCAGCCATGAGAACAGAGTTGACCTCTAAACATGGTGGTGTCCATCAAGAAGCATGGAGGACCAAGGACTGAACCTTGAGTAAGAGGGGGCATGAGGAAGGGATCAAGAGACATGGGGAAAGCTTCAGAAGACTTGAAAGATTAGCAGGAAACCAAGAATAGTGTAAGGGCAGAAACATGAAAGGATTAATAATTTCCAAGAAGAAGGGGGTGGAAAATACAGTGACAGCTGCAGAAGTCAGAATGACCTTGGGAGTTACAGTGGCAACTGGTGACTTCTAGGGGTCAATTTGGGTAAACAGTTGGGGGTGAAAATTAGATTTCAAGGAGTTAAAGAGGGATGAGGAAGAGAGGAAACAGTGACAGAGAATATGAACCATGTATTCAAAATATTTATTAGTGAATTAGAAATAGAATCATGGCTAGAGAGGACAAAAGTGTATACTTAATATCTGGGGAATTTTTTAGAAAATATTTTATCATATTTTATTTGTTAAAAGTGATATTTAATTCTTACATCTTATCTGACATGGCAAGTAGATGTTCACATGGACGTTTATGATCCTTGAAGTGGAACATAATACTCCTTCCTCCTTACACACATACAAACACACACACATACACACATGCACATGTGCACACACACACACACATCAAACATGTATACATTATAAAAGTTCACAGACCCCTTCCCATGTCACAAGGAGTGAACTTCCCAGTATTCTGGCTCCAAGATAAAATCAGACTGGAACTTGCCTCAAATGGGCAATGTTGACCTCTAATGACATCAAGGCTGGGTAGCACCAACTGCCCAGGGTTGCATGCCCTTCACAAGAATGCTCTTAGTTAGGCATTTCATCTTGGCCTTTTGCTGTAGTGTTTGCAATCCACCTTTTGTGCAATCCAAAAGTGTTTGTTTTGTGTAAAACATTGAACTTCATGTTCAGTGTTAATGTTTATTCTTTAGCCTAGCCATATTAGGAGCTTTTTGAAAAATGGCTAATTCCATCATTCTTGAGTGGTCAATCCTACCATGGTTTCAACAGAGTCCTAGAGAAGATTGAGAAACCTAAAGAAGAAACGGCTAAGCCTGTGCCAAAAACAGCAAGAGTGCTCTGATGAAATTCCTCATGGTTCACACGACCGTCATTTGTCTAAAGACCAACCTGCCTCCTGTCACCCTGCCTTACTTTGTCCAAAAACATAAGTACCCTACGCCTCTCCAAAGTTAAGGAAAATGTGACATGTGAATCTGGAATATATATGTACCGTGTAAGTATGTAATATTATTTCAAATCTGGCACCCATAATGTTGCTTGACACTAAGCCAAATTTAGATTTAAATATAGAATATGAACTTCCATAAGTTTAGCTTGGAAAATAAAAACAATTTTCCCAAAACGTGAGAATAGTAAAAACAGATGTCCTTAGATAAGAACACAGAATGTATCCATAATTTTTATTTCAGTAGTTAAATAAAAACTATTTACTAAATCATAACATATACACAGAAAAGTATACAAATTGTAAGTTTAGAACTTAATGAGTTTTCACAAAAGGAGCACCCCCATGTAGCCGGTACCCAGCTCAGGAAATACAACCAGCCCTTTGAGAACCACCTCTCATGGCCCTTCCCACCCACTACCTTGCTGCAAAGGAAATCACTACCCCAGCTTCTAAAATCATGTATTAGTTTTGCCTGTTTTTAAGTTTTATAGAAATGGCACATTAATCTATATATTATTCGGTGTCTGGCTTATTTCACTCAACATTCTGTTTGTGGGATTCAGATTCATCCCTGTTGTTGTAGTTTGTCATAGTTTGTTCATTGTATAAATACACTGCAATTTTATTTATTCATTCCTCTGTTGATGGCCATTTGAGTTGTTTCCAGTTTGGGGCTAGTGTGAATAGTACTGCTGGGAACATTTTTGTATGTCTTTGATGCACATATGCATTTGTTTCTCTTGGGTATAAATGTAGGAGTGGAATTGCTGGGCCACAGACTCATCTTGGGGAGATGGTGCCAAACAGTTCCAAGGTGTTGTACATAATTAGCCTCCCGCCAGAATGTATTTGAGTTATAATTGCTCCATATCATCTCCGGTCCTTGGTATTGTTAGGTGTTTTAGGGTTTTTGTTTGTTTTGTGTTTGCCCATCTGATGGGATTGGCATTTTTTAAAAGTTTCTGCAGAGACTACGGTACAGGGAACAGCACAATCATTCCTAGTCTAAATTAGTCTAAATGAATATTACCAATATTGAGAGCTCCCCATTTTAAGAATTTATAATTATGAAAATTATCTTTTGTAATATCTAAAACTTATTTTGCACTTCCATTGAGTGGGAATTTTGCTGAGTCTTTAGTTTAAAAGTCATACACTTCGTAAAGATCAGACTGCTAGAGTCCCTCCGCCTTACTTTCAGATGTCTTAAAAAATAAACAAAAGATAGGAGGGAGGAAGGGAGGAGAGGAAGGAAGGAAGAAAGGCAGGGAAGAAAGAAAAAAGAAAGGAAATAGTGAGGGAAGGAAGGAAGGCAGGATTGATTCTCCCTAGCCAAAGTGATCTCATGAATGTGACTGTTTTCAACAACAAAAAAAGGGACAGATTCTATAGGAAAACATTTGATTGACTTTAATTCCCCCACAAGTATATATTCTTTGGGGATGATCATGTAAAAAACTAAATAAATAAACAACACACACACACATACATCTCTATATACATGGAAAATAAGGTATAGATGTAAATGAAGTAAAACATTGACATCTACAAGAGGTTATTGGAAAGACTGAACGTCTTTCCAACATGTTGAACGTTGCTTGGTTTGGAGGATGGTTGGTGGGAATGCCCCCGAAGTGTTTGTCATCTTCACAGTCATCTCTTGAATTAACCATGCACAACTCCTCAAAAAGAACCCCCAAAAACTGAGGAGTAAAGACAAAGGGAAAAGGAACGAGCCACCTGTTACCTAGTCCTCCACATGGTTTCACACCCAGTGTAGACACTTTGTAGAAGCCAGTTCCAAAGACAAGCCTCTAAGAAGACTGTCAAGTCACTGTTGCTGTGTCTCCTGGAGCTCCAAAGTGCAGGACGATTGAACAAATGGGCTCCTCCTCCATCCTCCCAGGCCATGCTGCTTTCACCCTATCACAACCTTATAGTCCATCTAGTGTCAGAGCCTTGGAGTGCCTATATGTTTCCCTTAAAAGGTTGTGGAATTCAGAAGGAGAGAGCCCAGGTCTTACTTATCTTTGGAGTCAGCCAGAGTCACAAATGCTTTGCAGGCCCAGAGCAACGACCAAGAAAAGGTACCAAATTGCACTGACCCCCAGGCCAACTCTGTTTACTTTGAGAAAGGTGGGTTGTCTATAAGTTAAAGCACGTAGGTGTTGTTTCTACAATGTAGAACCATTTAGATCATGTTCCTATCATTTTGGATACTTTCACCCTTCTAACTTGTGCATGCACCCACGCATGCATACACACACACACACACACACACACACACACCCCCTTTCCTTCCTCTCCCACACTCTCCCTGTCTTACAAAATGTGCATAAGCACTGCAAAATCACTCTGCTTTCACTGATTAATCACAGCCTGGCTAACTTCACACCATTAAGAATGAAAGTACAGCTGGAAATGGTGTGGTGGAAAGGCTAAGACCAGCAGAAGGAGCAGATAATTCTACTTGTATTGGGCCACTAGCCGGCTGTGTGACCCTTGCCTTTTGGACCTCACTTTTCTCCTGCTGTAGATGGACTCTGAGTTTCCTTCAATGATATTGCACAAAGGTGCATGTCTCCGTAATTCCTCAGAAGGAGGAGCTTCCATTGCTTGTCTCCCAGTTTGTACCAGGACACTGTCAAAGCCAGAGCAAGATCTGATTTTCTGTTTGCTTAGAGTGCAAGTTGGTTTATTAAATAAAAGTGTGGTGGGACTGCTTCCTGTCTGTTTTGGCAACAAGACACTTGGAAATAAGAACACAATAACTGGAGTTTCAGCACTCAATACTCACTCTCCCTTTCCAAATTAAGACTACTTTGATAATTTGTGAGAGAAAGGAGACCACTCAAACAAGGGCAAGAGATTGCACAATAGAAACCCAGCAGGTAAAGAGTTGTATAACTAATTCAGCAGTTCTTTGTATAGCTGAAATACCATAATTTCCCAAATTACTTTCTTTCACATTGCCGTACATGACAGCAGTTGAGGTCTTGGCTTTCTCTTAACCCCAAACAGGTTACATCTTCACAAGTCTAAGGAGATTTTCACCTTGAAACTGTCTGATCCACCATGGGGTTGTAGCTATCCCCTGTATGTGAGACTATTTGCCTTTCCTCCAAAAGCCAAGACCAAAGATGTCACTGTGGGCAGGCAAGACACATTTACTAAAGTTTATTTTTTCTATTGCAAAGTAAAAACCAGGATGTGGAGGCTGATGGAGTGTGGACCAAATAAAAAAACCAGTGGAATTGGTTTCCTTCCCGAAAGCATGAGTTTACAGGTGTGCTTGGAAGTTGTAACAAGATACCTGGTGGGAATTCCAATGCACTTCCTCTTTTGGAAGAGTAAAGGAGAGAATTAATTCTGGCTCCTAAGATCAGGACTGAGACTCTTATCAGAACATGACTTTTTGTGAGTGCTCTCTAATTCCAGGCTGAACACTGCCAAACACCAGATGTTCAGAGTGGTAAACCGTTGGAGTTCTCTGCAAAATCTGTTCATCTAATTGCACTTGGGTGGTGGTTGTCGCTGCTGCTCTCCTGCTCCCACCCCAATACCATGTGTTTTTTTTTTTTAAGGTTAAAGTTCAGCCCTAGCTAAAGCTGCATTCAGAGAGTGGGAGTCAATGTCTGGCCACAGAGCAGAAGGAGGTGGGGAGGGTGACTTTCTCTGTAGTTCTGTGTCCTAGATTTTCTGAAATGATTACATTCTGAGGACTCAGAGGCAGCTCACACTTTCAAGTCTGAATGCTGACTCATGTCCTCCCCTTCAGGGCAACGGAAAGGAAGGGTGGAGTTGGAGGATCTGGGGCTGTAGGGTAGGAGCAGGCAGGGGGGTGGTGGGGAGCAGAAAGAGGGAGTGAGGACACTTGCAAGTCTCTGCTGAACAAAATCCTTCCAACTTTCTTCAAGAGTCAAGAAACCTGACAGTGGAGCCTATGCAACTGCCCAGATGGCACATGTTTTTTTTTTTTTTTTTGGTCTTTTTAGCCTTCTCCTTTCTTTGTTTTCCTTTGAGACCTTCAGGACCTACATAGTTAGTAAAGAGGAGGGGGAATGTCAAGTGAAATGAGTCAAATAAATGGAGGAAAACAATAACAAAAAATCCCCCTATAACTTAGGGTGATTTAGAAGGGAATCTTTGCTGAGCCTTAAAGGTGCCATTTCCTCTAGCGACTTTGATGGGTTCACAAAAGTTTGGGTCATTCAGTCAGCTGGCCATTCACAGGGCCTTTGAGTAGCTTAATCTTTTAGCTAGTCAGCAGTTTGATAGTGTCATTTATCTGGCCATTGACAGGAGCTCACACACTCTGTCTAGTCTCAAGCGCTGTCCAAGTTCCTCTATCAGAAAAGTCACCTGTGATGGGACCAGAAACCAATATACCTCCAGTGACCCAGGACAGGTTTAAACCCAGCTTTTTTTTGTTTTTTTTTTTAATTGTTTGTTTGTTTGTTTGTTTTTGAGATGGGGTCTAACTCTGTCACCCAGGCTGGAGTGCAGCGGCGTGATCTCAGCTCACTGCAACCTCCGCCCCCCAGGTTCAAGCGATTCTCATGTTTCAGCCTCCAAAGTAGCTAGGATTACAAGCATGTGCCAACATGACTGGCTAATTTTGTATTTTTTGTAAAGATGGGGTTTTGCCATTTGGCCAGACTGGTCTCAAACTCCTGGCCTCAAGCAATCCGCCTGTCTTGGCCTCCCAAAGCGTTGGGATTACAGGCGTGAGCCACCGTGCCTGGCCAAAATCCAGCATTTTATGTTACACTTCTGGTGTACACAGATATGTCTTCCACAGAATTGCTGGCTAACAATCTTTTAGTGGTTTTCTTGAATCAGATAATCACTTTGTGACCACTGATTCCTTTGTTCAATAAAAATTCCATGCCTACCAAGTGTCAGGCCCCTTGATAGGAGCTGAGGATATATGAAGCTCTTTTCTACTGGGGAGTCTGAAAATAAGCGCCGACGTTCACACGCATCCACACACAAATGCATACACTTAAATCACACATTACGGTGGGTGTTGTGCAGGAGATGAACAGGCTGCAGTGACAGAACTGAAGGATGAGGTAGAGTCTGCTATGTAAAGAAAAAAATGATCAACTCCACTGACTAAAGTGCTGAGATGGGGTCTCTCATCTTTACTCACCCTGTGCCCAGCCCAGTGGGCACGCAGTGGACATTAATTGTGGGGCCCTAAGCTTCACCCCCATCACTACAGATGCTCTCAGGGTTGACATTTGGTCAGAGGGCACTGGCTGTCCCAGTTGTTCAGCTACTACTGCTTGGTGACTCTGCAATACCCCACCTCACCCACTCCCAAGACCTCCTCTCACTCCATCCCCAAGACCTACCCTACAACTTAGCAACTAAAGGGGAAAGTAGTCTCCAGCAGGTCTGGAGCTGTCCTGTCCTGCCTATTAAATATTTCAGGAATGATATCCATTTTAGAGTTGGGAGAGGGTTGTGCGTGCATGCGTGCATGTTCAAGAGGGAGAGAGAGAGAACGTACATGCCCAGCTGGCTTAGAAACAGCCTGCTGCCTTAGAGAAATTGCTAGGATTTTGACAGTACTGTCTCCTTTACAGTTCCATGACCACCATCAAATAGTCTCTGTAATACCTCCTCCTGCCAAGTTCTGGAACAGAATGGTAGAGAAATTAAACAGACATCGTGTATGCCCTTTAATATTAACATATACACCCTGGAATAATATGTAGCCATAAAAAGGAATTAGATCATGTCCTTTGTAGGGACACGGATGGAGCTGGAAGCCATTATCATTAGTAAATTAATGCAGGAACAGAAAACCAGATACCACATGTTCTTACTTATAGGTGGGAGCTGAACAATGAGAACACATGGTCACAGGGAGAGGAACAACACACGTGGGGTGTGGGGTTGAGGGAGGGAGAGCTTCAGGAAAAATAGCTAATGCATGTTGGGCTTAATACCTAGGCGATGGGTTGATGGGTGCAGCAAACCACCATGGCGCACATTGACCTATGTAACAAACCTGCACATCCTGTACATGTACCCCCAAAATAAAAATATAAATAAAAATTTTAAAAAAATGTTACAGAACTAAAATGAATAACATAGCCCATGTGCGAAAAGTGGCGTTGGGTATGAGGAGCCAAGACATTTGTATTATGTTAGCTAGCTTATTTTGGGCAAGGACAGTCAGATCAAAGTTAATGGTTTCTTCCTCAGAACCCTACTTGGCATCCTGGTATCTGCTTGAGATAAGTCAACCATACAGTCAAACTCTTCAACTGTAGGTACAGGGAGAAGCAGGAATAGAAAAAGACCTATTAAATTATCCTTTTCGTATAGAAACATAAAACACATGTGTCCATGTTTAATATTAAAAACACGGCTATTAAAGTAATAGAAAAATACTTCCTAAAGTTTAGGGGCTTGAGATATAATTCAGAGTAAATTTTTGGAGATCTATAAAAAATCACAAGTAAACCATCTTGCTCTCTCTGACCAACCACTACTGAACTGAAGTCTGGTTTTTCTTTTTTTGATTTAAGAAAGTTCTTTCCAGTCACTGCTATTTCCTTCCGCTCTCATCCAGAGCGTCACAATTCCTTTGGACCTCAAGAACACCTTGGACCTGCCAGTCCTCCCCGACTCTGCTGCCTCTCCTGGGCCTCCCTGGCAGAAAGGAAAATCTCTTGCCTTTCATGGGGCTTAGCTGAACCCCATTCCTGCTTACTCCCTCAGCAGAAGGAGAAAAACAACAACCACAACAAACCACAAGATTGTAGCCATGATGTGCATTCTTCCTGGTGGCATCCTTCTTATCAGGGGGAAAAAAAAAACTTCTCTTTTTCTGCAGTCCATCTCTCCAGTTTTGCAGAAGCCAACTCTGCCTTTAAGGCTGGAGTTCTTGGTATGAAGCTGAGAACGAGTCCACCTGGAGTAGCAGGAACGAGCCATCTAGTGGGGCCAGTATAACCTGGAAATAGCTGTTGGTGGCACTCTGCCCCTCCCTATTGTATGTGTTTTCATCGCATTTATCTTGCCTTCCCTAGTCCCATTTCTTTTTCTCCTGCTCTGCCTAGGCCTCCACTCCCTAATAGGATTGAGTGATTCAGTTACTTCAGTTAATTTCAATTCAACTCATATTACTAGGTAGGAGAATCTCTGTGAAAGCACTTTGTAACAGGTGAAGTGTTTTACAAATATTAGCTTTAACTAAGCACTAATTATCATATCTTATCTGGGGTGTAGGTAGGAGAGATAAGTGCAAAAACGATAAAAAGCCTCGGTCCTGGCGTTCCAGGTTCCTGACATCTAACAGAGGAGATGCAAGACGCTTAAGAAAAATATGATGATAGTGTTCTTCCAAACCTACTGTAGAGGAGGGAGTATTTGAACGGACCTAGAAAGATGTGTGAGACTTCTCCTGGCAGAAACAGTGAGGACATTGAAAAAAACACAAGACACATGATGCATCTCTTGCTCAGGGAGTCACAATAGAAGTGGATCCCTTCCAAAAAGAAAGGAATCCCATTAGACCAGTGATCATCCTGAGACAGAAAAGATGAATGAGGACCCTGGTCATTTAACCATATCTTCAATCCTCCACAACGTTAAATGTAAGAATTAAATGTCCAAGTTACATCTCTGTTTTGGAAGATGACAAGTTACACCTGACATACTTGGATAAATATGACAAAAATTCACTTGTGCACAGAAAGGTGCCAAGTCCCCTTCAGCGTGGTGAGGACTTGAAGAGATGAAGTTTCTTTGAGCTGTACAGAATAGTCTGGAAGTAGGGGTAGGAGGTGGCATTCTTTTCCAGCCAAAGGTACAAACACCCTCTTAAAAAGAAAGGTGCATTTAGAAGGAATGCGGTCCCCATACATCACCTGTGATTAGCTTTTGGGCAACTTTCATGGACAGGAAGGCTTCCATTCAGGAGCAGACAATTCGCTCAATTACCTTGAGGGTCTTAGGTCATCCCCTGAGAATGGGAACAATGTCCCTCAGACCTGCTAAGGAAACTCAATCAACCAACTCAGGTGTGCAATGAAGCGTTTGAAGAGTCATTGAAGGTGCTATTTACTCTCATTGGGTTTTTTGGGTTTTTTTCTTTTTTGGATGGAGGTAGATAACAAGTCTTTTACTAGAACCTTCATCTGGGAGAGTTTTTGTTTTTCTGTTTGTGGCTTTTACCAGTTCTGTATTCAAAGACCAACACAAAACCCCTATTTACTTTCTGTCCTGGAAAATGCTATCAGCTCTGTGTGGAGCACTTGCTAGAAAACCCTCCCCTCCCCACCTCCCTAGCATGACTCTTCAGTTTGGCTTCAGGAGGATGTTTACCTCTCACACTTACCGTTGAGGTTCGAATCTGGCCAACCTTTTACCAGCCTTGAACACATAAAGCCACAGTCTTCCAAGAAGGGCAGTGGGCTCTCCTGGGTGCATTTCAATGATTTCCACCTGCTAACTTTTGCATTTGGAAAATTGCAGAGAACCAGATTATCATGCCATTTGAGACAATTTTGTCAGCTGTGATTTTCCTAAAGTAGGAATCCATATTCAAATATGAGAGCAAGAGGAAATTTTAGCCTAGACATTAAAGAAAAAAAATGAAAAGGGGTAAATAATCTTAAAATTGCAGCAAAGTTTTAGCCTTTCAAAGGGAAAGTGAGGACAAAACTATATCTAATCAAATTCTCACATTGTAAAGAATCTTCTGATTATTCTTACTTTTTTCTCCTCTTTTACATGCATCCAAAATCACTGCTTCTTTGGTGAAGTTTAAAAACGGAATATTTCTGACATATGCTCTCATTGAGTGATTAAAAATGGAAGCCAGAGGGGGAAAATACTCTCTAATTTGCACTCAAAGCAAAACTAGCCACCAAGGTACAGGAAAGAATAATGAGTGAAATAAATCTCTATAAGAAGTAACAGAAAGGGAATGAAAGATGGGCACTTTAAAAACTTCTCTAGATCAGCAATTCAGTGGGTTTAGCTTGCTAGATTTGCAAACACAGAACCAACAAGACAGCAGGATCAGATGGCATGGGCAAGTGTTTTGGTGCCAGAAAACCTTGCAGAGAGAGCATGTTTGTCATTATTTTCAGGGAGTGAGGGGAGGGCAGAGAGAAAAAAGACAAACCCTTCTGGTATCCACCCACACAGAAAATTTTTGTACTTCTTACCATGGAAATATTAACTTAGAGGAAGGGAACAGACCCTTGGGGACTTCCATCCTAAAACCTTTCTGAAAGGGTAATGCCCAGAAGCATATCCAAAAAGGAAGAGACTGGCAAATGAATTTGTGCAGAAACACCAGCAGAATCAGAACACCAGATTTTCCTGCACAAGCTGCACGTAACTCACCAGGGAGTCAGACTGCTCACTCTCTCGCCTTGTGCAACAGAGCCATCCTGGCCTCTCCCAGTCCAGGACCCACTTGTGCAGTCCTTGGCAGAGCCCACGATCTACTGAAACACCACAGCACTGTGTCTATTCCTACTCAAAACACACAAACTCCCTGCAGCATACTTCAGCGTCCACCTTAGTGGCCATACTCAAAATCCTCTTCGAATCTCCTGAGGACAGGAACCAGGCACTAGATCCACTTGGGGACCCAAATTATTCTGAGTTCAAATCCCTTCACCATAGAATAAATCTCCAAATTCCTCTTTCTAATGTATCATGAACCAGCACCAATTGGGTGGGTAGTTTTGGAAGACTGCTAATAAACTTTCCCCACTGGCAGTATCTCCCTCTTCCTTCTTCCTTCGAAGAGGGGAATTCATAAAAGCATTTGCATAAAATTATATGGAAAATATTGAATTCAGGATCCATTCCTTTTCCATTGCAAACACTACTGCATTCACAGTAGGTTGACGACTGTTTGTACTCTTAGAGCACTCTGCCAGTATAGTGATGTATCTTCTTCAGGCCCCAGGTGCCCATATGCTCCAAGTTTAAAGTAACGTGAGAGTCCAGAAAAGAAGCCCCAAAACATGTACTCCTTCCCCATTTCCAGGAACACTCATGTGCATGGGACTGTACAGTCACTTAAATGTTCACTTACACATGGAGATGAACAATTTTTGCTATTGTAGCAAAATTTCATAATGCTTTGAAAACAGATTTGTTCTAAAATGAAAAGCACTAAAGAAATACAAAGAAAAATATTTTTTCCTGTTGAGGACTTAGGTGAGAATGTTTCAAGTCCTGAGTTGTGAGACCAGCTTTGCCTCTCACTAGCTATCACAGAAGTTTTTCTAGATACAAAGATTTCATCTGAAACATGAAGCGGGTGAACTAACAGATTTTGAAGGCTCCTTTCACAACTAAAAGTTCATGACCAATTTTCTTCATATAAATACTCATGTATCCACAGCCACTCAAACTACCCTCTCTATTTCCCAGCCCACTGCAGCCACGGCCGTGGCGAGTACCCACGCCCAGAGGGGCTCCCAGCCGCTGAGCACTGGGACTTCTCCAAAATCACATTAAGCTGGCTCTTGTATTTTTAGTTGCCTGCCTCTCTTCTTCCCCCTGTTAGTACAGATTACCCGGAGTTAACGCTCTAGTTGATTCAGCCAAAAATCACCTGGCAGATGTACAGTGTGGGTGGTTTGCCACACATATAACAATAGGACATTAAAACGTCAAACAGCCCTTGAAACTATCAAGATGAGTGGCCTCCACATAAGAAGATCCAGTAGAATTTAGGGAAAATATTGGATCACTTGTTTCTTTATTTTAACATATTTCTTTTAAACTTCTATTTCAGGGGTGTGTTTTGTACTGTACATAATATATTAGATCTTTACAGATGCATATTTATAAATTAGTATACATCCATTAGGCATACATGCTAAATTTTGTTGTTGTTGTTGTTACTTATAGGAGTACTGGTCCATGGCCTCTTAGAAACTGGGCCACACAGGTGGGCGGCGGGTGAGGAAGCATTACTCCCTGGGTTCTGCCTCCTATCAGATCAGCAGCGGCATTAGATTCTCATAGGAGCGCAAACCCTACTGTGAACTACGCATATGAGGGATCCACATTGCACACTTCTTATGAGAATCTAACTAACGCCTGATGATCTGAGGTGGAACAGTTTCATTCCCTAAATCACCCCCCTCAACCTCCCCTGTGGAAAAACTCTCTTCCAGGAAACCCGTCCCTGGTGCCAAAAAGGTTGGGGACTGCTGATTTAAGATGCTGGGCCAAGTTCTGTCCACCACCTGTTTCTGTAAATGAAGTTTTATTGGGACTTAGCTAAGCCCATTCATTTACATAGTATCTTTGGCTATTTTGATACTACAATGGCAGAGTTCAGTTGCTGCATCAGAGAGGGTATGGCCCACAAATCCTAAAATATTTTCTGTCTGGCCATGTATAGAAAAAATTCACTGACCCTTGATCTAGACTAACCCCATTTTGATGGGTTGAAGGAATTGAAGCCCAGAGTTGTTGAGTACATTACCAAAGCAGACTGGAGCCAGGGCTCTTCTTCAAAGCATTCTTTAGCCAATGCTTTGTACACACAATCACACTGTCATCCTCATACCTCGTGTTCTTTCAGATCTTTTGACATCCAAACTAAGATACTACTAGACTAAATTTTATTTCATCCACAAATGGCTGCTTTTACCTGAGCTCACCTCTCGGCCTTCCCCCATCCCTCATTCTCCCAGCTGGGTTGCTGCAGCTTCCATAGTGGGTAGCCTGCCCCTGCCAAAAAGTGCTGTACATATTACTCATCTGCTGTTTGTACCAAACAGAAGATCACCTGGGTTTCTTCCTTTTTTTCACACACTATAATTACTATGCTGTATTTCTCAAAACACTTAGAAACTCAGCGACCAATAACATGTTAACTTATTTGGAATATCCCACAGAGGTATTAGTACTGGTAACATAATGAAAATCAGTCAATGTCCACCTCTTTGACCATATAAACTTTATATTAGAGTCAAGAAGCAGTTGCTGGCACAGGAGGTCTTCCATCATGGGGAACTAATTTGGGACTGAGTTTCATGTTAGAATTAGTTAGGTTAGCAGTTTCCCAAGTGTTGTCCCATAGCAGCAGCAGCAGCAGCATCCCCTGGGAACTTGTTAGAAATGCAGAGTCTCAGGCCCTACCCCCAAACTACTGAATCAGAAACTCTGGGGGTGGGCCACAGGTATCTGAGTTTTAACAAGTCCTCCCGTTGATTCTTAGGCTTGCTAAAGCTTAGAAAGTATTGATGGGAGGGATTGAGCATCACTACTAAGGACCAGGTGCTAGAAGGATAGGACCTTTTCTACCACAATCCCTCTTCCCTAAAGTCTCCATTCCTGCCAACATTCATGGCATGTTTCTATTTGCTGGAGCTCCAGGAAGAGATACCACTTCCTTGCCTTCCATGGAGCAGTAAATGTAAGAGTGACCTTTGGGCACTGAATGGAAAAAGAAATCCCAGCTTGCTCAGTGACTATTGTTCCTTCCCTCAATTATGATCATTTTACACTGCAAAACTCACTGCAAACTAATTGTATTTCTAAACGTTTATCAAGGACCTACTAAGTACAAAACTCTGTGTATACATGAATCCTGTACATCTATCTCAGCGAATACTGAACCAGTACTACGGAGTACACAATCAAATGAAGGAGATACATTTTCAGGTTTAAAAAAATCACATGCAAACAAATACTATGAAAATCCAAATCGAGAGCTTTGAAGGAAAGAAGCAAGTTGCTACACGGATGTGTCATGAGAAAAACTTGACCAAATGGGAGAGCTGGGGATGCTCCCCTAGGGAACTGACATTTCAGCCGATCTGTCTGCAGACAAGATTTTTAAAAAGGAGAAAGCATTGTCCACTTAGAGAAATAAGCATGTGCAAAAGCCCTGTAGCAGAAGGATAATAATATTTTAAAGAACTGAAAGCAGACCCGTGGAGCTGAAGCTCAGAATGAGGATGGAATGGCATAAGAGGTGGTAGGGGAAGTAAGATGCGCCCACATGAAAGATTTTGTTTATTGTTCCAACAGTGAGATCACTCTGGCTGCTGTGTGAGAAACTGGAAGGAAGCTAAAATGAAGTGACCATTGTAGTTTTCCAGGCCAGACATGAAGGTAGGTTAGGTTAGGGGAAGGTGGACAGAAGTAAATAGGTTTTGGAAGATACTTAAGCAATAGCAACATAGAAGGTTTGGTGACATGGAGTATGAGAAGGTCAAGGATGATTGCTTAGTGTTTGGTGTGGGAAACTCGATAACTGCTCACAGATATAGAAAGCAGAGGAGCAGGTAGGGTGAGGTTAAGGTAGGTGTGGGAAATCTGTGAGGCCTGTTTTGAATGGGCATGTTTGGGGTTCATTTCATATTTACAATTGGAAACTTTCGGTAAGCAATAGCAGAGTTGTTCAGGAGTGCAGAGAGAGATCTGCGCTGGACATATAAAATTGATAATCATAGGCATATAGATAATACTTGAAGCTATAGGTTCAGATAAAATTACCCATGGAGAATGTATAGAGTGAGAAGAGTGTCTGAGACAAACTCTGTGGGAAATACACATAGTCAGATATATGACGGAGATTGTCCTCTCAAAGAAGAATGAAGAGAAAGACTAGAGAGGTTGAGAGAAATCAAAAGAGCAGGCATTACAAAAAGCAATTGAAGAAAATGTTTCCAGAAGGAAAACATGTTCAAGATCTCTACTCCCAGTATAGAACTTCAGGAAGTGTTGCCATTTTGTCTCAGATGTGGCAGTAAACAGGAACCTTGGCAAGGAATATGCTGAAGCTAGAAAAATTGTCAGCATTTTTTCAGGGAAAAAAAAAGATTCTGCCCTGTTAAGCCTTATCACTCAATTTTGGAGATTCCAATCTTTTCTACGGATTAAAGCAGTCATTAAAATTCAATCAAACAAAAAGAAATATTTGACTAAATTTGTTTCTGTATAGTAAGTGACATGCAAAAGGCTCTATCACCTAAGTTTTCTTCCCAAAGGCCGCATTGGGGACTCAGATTTTTGGACAGTAATGGAAAGCTCCTTTCTTGGTGCTGGCTAAGACAACAAATACAAATGTCTTGACTCTGAAACCATGCCATAGGAGAATAGCATCAAGCAATGTCAAATACAACTCAGTGAAAGTAGAAATTGGCACAATAGCTGAGTTACCGCTTTAGATTCACAGAGTTCCTTTTAATAACAGCTTCTAAAACTTCCCACCTGGTCTGTTGAACATTACGTCATGTCAAACCTATTCTATACCCAAGGGATTAACACAGACAAGTGTAATGACTTGGCCAAGACAACACAAGTCAGGGAGGTCTTGAGGGCAAAGGCAATCTGCCAGGGCAAGGCTTATATGTTATTCTTCCCATCAATGCAAATAAAAGTTAAAATATGAGCATTCGGGGGTAGTTATTGCCTGAGAAGTGATATGAGGGAGTGGTACATACACAGAAAGAGTAATTGAGCAGTACACTTAGAATTTGTATACTTCACTATATATGTGCTATACTTCACCAAAAATAAAATAAACATGAACATAAATACTATTTGATTTCAAAATGTTTACCTGGGTTTCCCTAACTTGAGGCTGTCACCAGTTGTACCAAACCATTAGCTTCATTTTCACTTAATTTTGCATGATTATTTTGGCCAGAATAGTGGGTAGTGGGTGTGATTGTCCCTAAAGGCCTGAACCTGCATCATATCTTCTGCATTAGGCTACTAGGCACTTAAGACACATCTATCATATTTAGTCATCACTTAAATCCAGTGAGGTAGTTTTTATTGTTCTGATTTCACAGATGAGGAAATTGAGATACCAAGAGGCTAAATAACTTACTATATGTATCTGAGTCCAAAGCCAGTGATCTTTTCAATAAATCCAATATGAAATAAAGAAACATTGCCCAGGAAGAAATATGACCAAGTGGCAAGTTCCATCAGTAGACAAAGTGAGGACACATGAAAGACTAACCAAGGAGGAAGGCAGAAAAAGGGAAAGGACCCAGACTGTGGGAACAAAGCCTGCGTATGTGTGGGAAGCTTGGCAAAAGCTGTTATGCAGAGGATATTTGGAAAAAAGTAAAACATGTAGAAAGAAGACACAAATAGATAATTTTAACTGTTTAAAGAAGATTACATCAGTCTAACATTTAGCCACTTTTGAATCTAAAGAGGACAGTTAAAATAGAAACATGTTTTATTTCTAGACAAATTTTCTCCAGCTGTTTTAACAAATTTTCTCCAGCTGTTTTAACAAATTATTACACAATTATTTTCAAATGAGACTGTCACATCATTAATTTGGCTTTTTGGTCACCTTTTCTAAATGTTTTCCTTGGGTCTGGTCACTTGCTGAACTCTCATTAGTTGTGATAAATGATTATCTTTCCATTTTTAGGCATACCATCATATAATCCACAAAAAAGGATAATTCCACTCTTTCTTTTCAATTTGTATGCCTCTTATTTATATTTCTTGGCTTATTGCATTGGCTGGACTTTCTAGTTCAGTGTTGACTAGTAACAGTAATAAGAGATACTCTTTTCTCTAATGGAAATGTTTCTAACTTTACATTTGTATTCTCCTTTCCTATATTTCAAAGTCTCTCTTATGTTCCACCTCTTTCTTTGCTTTTACTGTGCTTACATCTATCTTGCAGAAAAAATATTGAAAAAATGGTGAACTAAGTTTCTGGTCCTTTTCCTTTAGACATGGGAAATGAAGGCTTCCAGCCTCCCAGCTGGGATCTTGAAGCACCTGAATCCAGGGAATCCCCAGAGCCCAGGGGAGGCAGAAGGTGAACATAAGCATGAACCCATCACCACCCATGTAGAAGAGGCAAACGCTCACCTTGTAAAGAGTGGAGAAGCCAGGGTGGGAGTCTAGGAGAGCCTGTGTGCCACATGGTCCATGTATCAAGGGGCCAGCACCAGTCTCTGGTTTCAGATACAGGATATGGGCACTGATTTGTCTGTTCATTACCATGTGCAGAAGTCACTGGGCATTTTCATGTGAACCAGAGTTTGTCATCTATTTGGATTCGTGGACTAACAGAGACCTGATTCTAAAGAGATGTTTCCTGCCTTATGAAACATGCCATTAAGAATTAAGAGGAATTGTTTTTTCTTTTTTCTTTTCTTTTTTTTTTTTTTTGAGTTGGAGTCTTGCTCTGTCACCCAGGCTGGAGTGCAGTGGCACCATCTCGGCTCACTGCAATCACTGCCGCCCAGGTTCAAGCGATTCTCCTGCCTCAGCCTCCTGAGTAGCTGGGACTACAGATGCCCGCCACCACGCCCAGCTAATTTTTATATTTTTAGTAGAGACAGGGTTTCACCATGTTGACCAGGCTGGCCTCGAACTCCTGACCTCAGGTGATCCACCTGTCTCGGCCTCCCAAAGTGCTGGGATTACAGGTGTGAGCCACTGAGCCCAGCCTAAGGTTGGTTATTAATACTAAATAACATTTTTGCCCCACAGCATCAACATCACTACCCTAAGGATTTGAAAAATCAGAAGCATCTCCCTCACTGAGGCAGGAAGTCTTCAATCACCTCTGAATTCTGACCTCCCATCCATTAACATCTCTCCTTTGGCAGAATATGGAGACCAACAGAAATGCTTCAGACTACATAAGAATCACAGTCTCCTGACACATTGAAAAACTACAGAACAGGAAAAAAATTCTTTTACAACTTTTATCAGTTGCTACTTAGTAATATATTTAAAATATTCAAAATATGTGTACATGAGGAAATCGGGCATAAGTATGATGTAATTTAAATATATATATACATATATGTGTATATATATATGTATATACACATATGTGTGTATATATGTATATACATATATATGTGTGTGTATATATACCATATATATATATATATAATGGTTTTCTTGATTGGCTGAGATCCTTGGCACATGCAGAGCAACTATAACATCTAAGAAGTTACAGATTTAAGTAACCCCAAGCAGAATCTGATTGCCAGCTACCCCAGGTTCTCCTGAGAAAGTTGTGCCACTGATGAATCAGACATCACAGATATACATATGCCAATATGTATATATATACCAATATCTTTTTTAAAAAACAAAGAGGTTCCTTGTCTGAAAAATCACTATTGCATTGGATGGCTGTGATGATCCCATTGAGGGACAATGTACATCAGAAGACAGTTCTCCTAATCCACACTCCAGCTCTTCCAGTTCTAGGGAGATCTGCCTACCTTTTTCCTTCCTCAACATCTAGACCAGAAAAGGTAGCCAGATTTAGAGAAGGAAATCAGAGGTGGGTACTTTAGTGTTTGACATCTTAGATTGAGAAAGGAAGAAAAGGGGAAGAGAAATCAAGCTATGCCTCCGAGACTAAGAACACAAGAATAATAAAAAGAACAAATAAAGCATTTGATACAGAAAGAAAAAAAATCATCTATGGAGACCAATGCTATCAGCTTCTTTAAATTACTGAGTGGAGAGTGAGAGGTGGTTGTCCCCTAAGCAAGTGGTGAAGTGAAGATACAAACATAGTGGGGATTCCTGAAGAGTCATTCTCTAAGACAAGACTTGGCCCCTGATGGCTTCTTACTAGCAGTATTTTCTTTTTGAGTCATGACTTTGCTTTTATAGGAATAGTCACAGACAAAATATTTTAAAAGATAACCATTTGAAGAAGAACAAAAACTTCCCTTTATCCACTCTATCTCCTCATCTTAGGGAACTTCTAAAAGTTAAAGCTTCAGCAAGTTGGACTTTTTTCTCCCTTTTTTTTTAATTGAGCTAAAATATACACAGAGAAAAGTACACATTTCATAATGTACAACGGGAAGAATTGTTGAAAATTAACACCCCCTGGTAACTAGCACCCAGTTTAAGAAACAATGTCACCAGCATCCCTCTTGCCCCTTTCCAGTAAATAATTCAAAGGCACCCATTATTTTGACCTCTACCAGCATTATCTGATTTTGTCCTTCAAAAACAATTGGATTATACTGTGTGTACTGTTTTATCTGACTTGTTTGTCTGACGCACTCACATTTTCATGTGTGGTTATAGGTCATTCATCTTTATTGCTATGTTGCATTCTATTATATGCATATATCACATTTTAATTGCTCAAATTTATTGTTTGTGGGCATTTGTGTCATTTCTAGTTTTGGCTCTTACAAATAGTGCTGCTGTAAACACTCTAGCACATGTCATTCAGGGTCCATTTTATTCCAGCCTTTAAAATTAAGGAGCATACCATTGGTGAAAAGGAGAAAAATATTGTATTAGAATTGATGGATACTTAAATGATGGATACTTAAAATCGCAGCCTTATGATTGCATATTTGAATATCATTATGAAAATATGCTTCTGAAATTAAACTCTAAAAACTATAATAATATAATGATAAAATAAGAATCCTACTGAAAACGAAAAGTTAACATCTACTTTTAAAACAGCAAGTACAAAAGGATAAATGTTTGAGGTGATGGATACCTCATTCTCCATGATGTGATTATTACACATAACATGCCTGTTTCAAAATATCTCATATACCCCATAAATATATATACCTACTATGTACCCAGAACAATTAAAAATAAAAATTTTTTAAGTAAAATACTTTTTCTTTAAAAATGAAATCAAAATGACAAGTGATGTGTCAAAGTAATACAAAGAAGCTAACAGTACAGGTCTTTTTCTTTTTTTAACTTCACATACTTATTTATTTCCATTAAGAAATAGAACTACCCAGAACAATTAAAAATAATTTTTTTAAATGAATAAAATACTTTTTCTTTAAAAAATAAAAATAAAATAACAAGTGCATGTGCCAAAGTAATACAAAGAAGCTAATAGCACAGGTCTTTTTCCTTTTTAACTTCACATACTTATTTATTTCCATTAAGAAATAGAACTACCAAACCCACAGCCAATACCATACTGAATGGGCAAAAGCTGGAAGCATTCCCTTTGAAAACTGCCACAAGAAAAGGATGCCCTCTCTCACCACTCCTACTCAACATAGTATTGGAAGTTCTGGCCATGGCAATCAGGCAAGAGAAAGAAATAAAGGTTATTTAAATAGGAAGAGAGGAAGTCAAATTGTCTCTCTTTGCAGGTAACATGATTGTATATTTAGAAAACCCAATTATCTCAGCCCAAAATCTCCTTAAGCTGATAAGCAACTTCAGCAAAGTCTCAGGATACAAAATCAATGTGCAAAAATCAAAAGCATTCCTATACACCAATAATAGACAAACAGAAAACCAAATCATGAGTGAACTTCCATTCACAATTGCTACAAAGAGAGTAAAATACCTAGGTATACAACTTACAAGGGATGTGAAGGACCTCTTCAAGGAGAACTACAAACCACTGCTCAAGGAAATAAGAGAGGACACAAACAAATGGGAAAACATTCCATGCTCATGGATAGGAAGAATCAATATCGAGAAAATGGCCATACGGCCCAAAGTAAGTTATAGATTCAATGCTATCCCCATCAAGCTACCATTGACTTTCTTCACAGACTTAGAAAAAACTACTTTAAATTTCATATGAAACCAAAAAAGAGCCCATATAGCTAAGACAATCTTAAGCAAAAAGAACAAAACTGGAGGCATCATGCTACCTGACTTCAAACTATATTACAAGGCTACAGTAACCAAAACAGCATGTTACTGGCACCAAAACAGATATATAGACCAATGGAACAGAACAGAGGCCTCAGAAATAACACCACACATCTACAACCATCTGATCTTTGACAAACCTGACAAAAACAAGCAATGGGGAAACGATTCCACATTTAATAAATGGTGCTGGGAAAACTGGCTAGCCATATGCAGAAAACTGAAACTAGACCCCTTCCTTACACCTTATACAAAAATTAACTCAAGATGGATTAAAGACTTAATTAAATGTAAGACCTAAAACCGTAAAAACCCTAGAAGAAAACCTAGGCAATACCATTCAGGACACAGGCATGAGCAAAGACTTCATGACTAAAACACCAAAAGCAATGGCAACAGAAGCCAAAATTGACAAATGGGATCTAATTAAACTAAAGAGCTTCTGCACAGCAAAACAAACTATCATCAGAGTGAACAGGCAACCTAAAGAATGGGCAAAAATTGTTGCAATTTTCTAATTGCAAAGGGCTAATATCCAGAATCTATGAGGAACATAAGCAAATTTACAAGAAAAAAACAACCCCATCAAAAAGTGGGCAAAGGATATGAACAGACACTTCTCAAAAGATGACATTTATGCAGCCAAAAAACACATGAAAAAATCTCATCATCGCTGGTCATTAGAGAAATGCAAATCAAAACCACAATAAGATACCATCTCATGCCAGTTAGAATGGTGATCATTAAAAAGTCAGGAAACAACAGATGATGGAGAGAATGTGGAGAAATAAGAACGTTTTTACACTGTTGGTGCAAGTGTAAATGAGTTCAACCATTCTGGAAGACAGTGTGGCAATTCCTCAAGGATCTAGAACCAGAAATACCATTTGACCCAGCAATCCCATTACTGGTTATATACCCAAAGGATTATAAATCATTCTACTATAAAGACAACATGCACACGTATGTTTATTGCAGCACTATTCACAATAGCAAAGACTTGGAACCAACCCAACTGCCCATCAATGATAGACTGGATAAAGAAAATGTGGCACATATATACCGTGGAATACTAAGCAGCCATAAAAAAGGATGAGTTCATGTCCTTTGCAGGGACATGGATGAAGCTGGAAACCATCATTCTCAGCAAATTAACACAGGAACAGAAAACCAAACACCGCATATTCTCACTTATAAGTGGGAGTCGAACAATAAGAAGACTTGGACACCGGGAAGGGAACATCACACACTAGGGCCTGTTGTGGGGTGGGGAGGCTAGGGGAGGGATAGCATTAGGAGAAATACCTAATGTAGATGATGGGTTGATGGGTGCAGCAAACCACCAGGTCATGTGTATACCTATGTAACAAACCTGCACGTTTTGCACACGTATCCCAGAATTTAAAGTATAATAAAAAAGAAAAAAATAGAACTACTTATATGATTCGGCAATTTTATTACTGGATATATACCCAAAGGAAATGAAATCTGTAAGTCAAAGAGATAGCTGCACTCCCATGTTCACTGTAGCACTATGTATGGAATCAACCAATGAGTCCATCAATAGATGAATGGATAATGAAAATATGGTATATTTACAAAATGGAATACTATTCAGCCTCAAAAGAGAAGGAAATTTTGTCATTTGCAAAAACACGTATGAGCTTGGAGGATATTAGTTCAAGTGAAATAAGCCAGGCACAGGAAGACAAATACCACAGCATCTCACTTACGTGTGGAATCTAAAAATGTTGGACTCAGACACAAAGAGGAGAATGGTGATTAGTAGGAGCTAGCAGAAAGGGGAGGGGATTGGGGAGATGTCAGTGAAAAGATACAAAATTTCAGTTAGGAGGAATAAGTTCAAGAGATCCATTGTATCATATGGTGACTATAGTTAATAAAAATATATACTTGAAAGTTGCTGAGTAGATTTTAAGCATTTTCACAGCAGGCCAAATTTTTATGAGACTCTTAAACGTGCATATTACGGCCAGTGGAGCTTAGCTCTTCACGAATGTGAGGTGCTATCATTAGGAATAAATTTTTGTTTATAAATCCCCTTACCTTTGTTCCCCAAAACACTCATTTACTCCCACCAGGAACAAGCACTCAAACCACAACCAAGTATGATATTCAGAAGTTTTACTAGCTGAAGAAAGTCAATCAGTCCAAGAAATGTGTATGACATCTTACTTCTGTCTTCTCCTGGGTTCAGATCCTTAACTTGCTAATTCACTATAATGGGAGTTAGCAAAGCGTGGCCCTCAGGACAAATCCAGACCACAGTCTGCTTTCTTTTTTTTTTTTTTTTTTTTTTTTTTTTGAGACGGAGTCTCGCTCTGTCGCCCAGGCTGGAGAGCAGTGGCGTGATCTCAGCTCACTGCAAGCTCCGCCTCCCGGGTTCACGCCATGCTGCTGCCTCACCCTCCCGAGTAGCTGGGACTACAGGCGCCCGCCACCACGCCCGGCTAATTTTTTGTATTTTTAGTAGAGACGGGGTTTCACCGTGTTAGCCAGGATGGTCTCGATTTCCTGACCTTGTGATCCGCCCGCCTCGGTCTCCCAAAGTGCTGGGATTACAGGCATGAGCCACCGCACACAGTCTGCTTTCATAGAGCCTACAAGCTAAAGAACGGCTTCCCATTTTTAAGTAATTGAAAAAAATCAGATAAAGATTTTCATAATATATAAATTAAATAAAATTATGTTATATAAAATAATATATAAATTATTTAAAATTCAAATCATTGGCCTTAAATAGTTTTCTTGGAAGAGAGCCACACTTATTCATTTACTTCTTGTCTATAGCTGTTTTTGTGCTACAACGGTCAAGTGTTCTGACATAAACCACATGACCTGCAAAACCAGAATAGTTCTCTCTGATGCTTTATAGAAAAAGTTTGCCAGCACCTGCACTGCATAAAGTCTGGCTGTTCCCATCCTACAGTCTGAGAGCTTCATATGTCATAATGTACTCAGTATAATTCAAATGCAATATCATTAAAAAGGACAAAAGCAAACATTTATATTGGATTTTGTGGGACAAACCTTATTCGAAATGTTCCACCATGTTGTCCATACGTAATATTCTAATGGATGGGTGTTGTCCATATGTAATATTCTAATGGTTTGGTAACACCAATACTTAAACTTTCAAGCAACATCTCCAAATTTCCTCTTGCATCTAGAAGAGACAAAAATTCTTGTTCAGAGAACACATGCCTTGATTTGGGGCTAAGAAACATGCTGACTGAGCCTTGGTGCTCCTTACACTTAGATTTAACCTGAAGGTAAAAGTCTGATAGAAATAAGTAACCAGAAAAGCACAAACATTGAAGCACTCTTAGAAAAACTCAGCCCATTACATGTTTCTTTTAGATTATTAGAAATGATTCAGCTGCTCCAGTAACAATTTCTTTTGCCATGGGAAAGAAATCTACTCCACCTAACTGCAAATGTTTTTAAACTAAATTTCCTTCTCAAAGAGTTACCACATCTACTGTTAATAACATAACTGATTGTAAACTGTTTTTAAATCTTTTCAGATTTATTAGAGGTGGGGGGTAGGGAATTTAGTCTAGAATGTAGAAAAGCTGCGTTCTAGCTAAAGAGGTGAGTCTAACCTAGCCTTCTAGTTAGTCTAGAATGTAAAATGGCAGCCACAATGACAAGTTTCAATGGATCTCAATAGAGACTTAAGTGCCTTGCAAAACAAGACTGTCATTTCCAAAGTAGCATCCTGAAATGTTTAAATGTTTATGATAGAAACCACTCGAATCATCCCCAGCGAGTTTCTCAGAAGGGGCAGCTGGAGGAGGGAAGGGCAGCTGGAGGAGGGGAAGGGGCCGCAGGAGGAGGGGAAAGGGAGGCAGCTGGAGGAGGGGAAGGGGCAGCTGGAGGAGGGGAAGGGGCAGCTGGAGGAGGGGAAGGGGCAGCTGGAGGAGGGGAAGGGCAGCTGGAGGAGGGGAAGGGGCAGCTGGAGGAGGAGAAGGGGCAGCTGGAGGAGGGGAAGGGGCAGCGGGAGGAGGAGAAGGGGCAGGTGGATGAGGGGAAGGGGGCAGCTGGAGGAGGGGAAGGGGGGCAGCTGGAGGAGGAGAAGGGGGACAGTGGAAGGAGGGGAAGGGGGGCAGCTGGAGGAGGGGAGGGGGCAGCTGGAGGAGGGGAAGGGGCAGCTGGAGGAGGGGAAGGGGGCAGCTGGAGGAGGAGAAGGGACAGCTGGAGGAGGGGAAGGGGCAGCTGGAGGAGGGGAAGGGCCAACCAACTGGAGGAGTTCATTATCAGATTATGTTTTAAAGGTAATATACCCACTACCTTTTCTCAGATATTTAAAAGAACTACCATAGGAAATGGTGAAATAGGGAAGGACATTAGACTCAAGAGGGAATAATTTATTATAGTCTCAGAATTCTCTAACTCATCAGCCACAAAGTATACTCTGAGGAGGCTCCATTCATTATGCAGGATCCATGTGATACATGACGAGTAAAAGGCGGGCTTCAACTCCCAAGGGGCCTGCATGCTTGTTAGTGAGACATGGCAGAACTTCACTCTAATAGGCATTTCTAAATGAAACTACTATGGAAAACATAACAGAAAAAGAAATCATACCCTGAAATCATATTATGAGTAGGAGGAGACTCAAACGTACTTTTCCTAGGGGGTTCTCAGTTGCTTTTACTAATGAGGCAAACAGCTCTGCTCCATAGATTTTAGCTTCTGTGGATTGGAGAATGAAGCAGAAATTACTGTGTTTTTTCTCAGCTGCAGAAAAGGTAACTGAACTAGACAAGTTCTGCACCTAAGGCAGTGACTGAGCCTACAGACTCCGAGCACCAGGAAAATTGCATCAGTAGGGAAGAATCAGACAGCCATGGTGTGGATGGAGGACGAGATGAGCTGGGAGACACAAGAAACGGCACAGTGGGAGAGAGAGTGAGACTGACAAGCCTTCTGTGAAAATACATCCACAGAATTGGCCAAGGACTTCTCATAGAGGGTTTTAACATCCACATTTTGTTGTGGCCAAGTTTCCAAAAGGAAAGTTTAAGGAAAACAGTGATTTTTTAAAAATGTGTGATTAGATGTCTCAAGGGAACACCTCTTCCCAGTGTAACTATGCTCTCTATGTACCAACCACAGACTTGTCCAGATGAGCTCTCGGCCTCTCACCTAGTTTTCCTCATTGTCAAGAGCACCCACTTAAGTGAGAGTTTCCCAGGAATTATGGTCTGTGGTCTTGAAAAAAGGCCCGAGGAACACCCCTGATAGAAACAGACAATTTGGGCCCATTAGGCTCTTCTGGCTCAGGAGAACATGGCACGCTGGCCATTCCATGGAGTCTCTACCTTCTCCCCTCAACCTAGGTCACACACAGACAAGCTTCCCTCATCTGTACATACCACAGACTTAACTTTCACCGCTGAGTAGGGGAGGATTTCTCAGTGCACCATTGCCCTTTGGCAATTCCCTGTTGAAATATGTATTTCTGGGCCTGCATGTACCTTAGGGTTCATGCACTTAGTGATTCTTTCTGTTTTATAAAGCTAATTGCCTCTGTAGCAATTTCTACACCCTTAGGTGCCACGACAGTCTATGTTTTTGGAAATGTGAGCACTCACTCAAACTGACTTCAGAGCTATAATTTATGGAACAGATTGAGTCACTGATCTCAGTTGGCCGCCTTTGTCCTGGTGCACTTCCTTCTTTTCTAAAGGGAATTTTCTTTGAAGAAGAAAAAAATCACTTTTAGATTACTTGCTGTAGAACATTTTTGAAAGGGAGTTTTCTTGGAAAATTATATAAATCCAATGGTGAAGTTCTCATAGAGCAAAAAGTCTGCTCTTAGATATATGCTGTAAACATTTACAAAGAGCCTACAGAAAATCTTACATAGTGGAGATTGTTTTTAAGATATTTTAATAGAAAAAAATTAACTCTTAATAAAGTTGATTTGGGGGTCTACCACTACCTAGTCCTAGCCATTTAACCTCTCTGGGCCTTACTAGCCAACAATTATAAAACAAATTAGTTGGATAACATAATTGTATTTTATCGTGCTGAGAATAAATATAAAATGAAAAATGTTTGTTTGTTTGTTTGTTTGTTTCCCGAGACAGGGTCTCGCTCTGTTGCCTGGGCTGGAGTGCGATGATGCAATCTCGGCTCACTGCAACCTCCACCTCCCAGGTTCAAGCGATTCTCCTGCCTCAGCCTCCCAAGTAGCTGGGATGACAGGCATGCACCACCACAGCCAGCTAATTTTTGTATTTTTAGTAGAGATGGGGTTTCACCATATTGGCCAGGCTGGTCTTGAACTCCTGACCTCAGGTGATCCACCCAACTCAGCCTCCCAAAGTATTGGGATTACAGGCGTGAGCCACTGTGCCTGGCCGAAAAATGTTTTTAATACTACAATTAAATATGTATTCTAGTAAGATTTTTAAAATCCTGATTCACAAACCTACATAATAGGAGGTAAATACAAATGTTATATGTCAATTTATATAGGAAGAATCCCTTTCATAGCCAGTTGATGCAGGAATCTCTCAAAATGTGATCTAATTCACAAAATTGATCCAACTCACAAAAACTTACAAATGTAACCACTGGAGCCCTCAAAGTGCTTGAATATGATGCCTTTAATGTACACGTCAATCAATACTTTAAAATCTATCGGATACATTGATGTCCTGAGCATTTTCTAGACATCTAATTTAATCATCACTAACCTAGAATTTACAGATAAACTGGGGGTCGACTGGATGACTGCTGTTTAAGGTCACACAGGGAGTGAGCTGGTGCCAAGGTTTGAATCCCACCTGAGGCTGACATAACTATTCACTACTAACTCTTCGTGCTTTATACAGTTTGGTTCCTGTGAGTCCTTATTTTGTCACAAAAGGAGATCTGATCAAGTTTATTCATTCTTTTAAAATAGATTTTTATTTTAAGTTCCTTCTTCCTCCATTCCCTCTCCCAACTCCTTTCAATTTTAATGTTCTTTTCCCTTTTGTGGCTGGGTTTGATTCTACACAGACTTCTTAGGAAAATTGTGTTCGTGTAAAACTGAAGAGTCCAAGGGCTTCCTCACTGGAATAAGCAGGTCTCATTTGAGGGTGGGGAGCTCTTGAGGAGGGGAAGTGGCTCACTTCAGGAAGTCCTGAGAAGGGATTTTCTCATGTACATGTGCAAGTTTTTATGTATCTGCATACTTTACTCTCTTTAGTTGATGTAAAATGTTACGACTATTGTTTTCTTTCCTAAAGGAAGAGTTTCACCTGCATTCTATCTCACTTACTAAATGCAAGCAATCACCAGATCTCTTGTAATTCTACAAAAGCAATTAATCAAAATGGTGACTTCCAAATTGTTGTCTTCCCAGTTATGTCTATAAGCAAATTGAGACCTGCCAAATATCAGTCTCAAAAATGCATATTTTTCCTGCATGCATAACTCCTGCACTAACGCTGTGTCTTGAGAACAAATGGTATGCAGTGCCAAAGCCTTAGGAAGGTCACTTTTTTTTTCATTCTCATGTTTTCTTTCTAACCTACTACTCATAGAGTCACAGGAACTTCTGAGAGCCTTCTATTTTAGACCTATATATTAGATGGTTACTAATTACTTTAAACTGATTGTTTTTTCCTGTTGAATATTCCGGATTTCTGATTGAGCAATATCTTGAAATTCCAAAAGTTGGCATGCTGGTAGTTTCCTTATGTTCCACACATTTTCAAGCACATTGACAGTGACTGTTCCCTGTTTCCAGAGGATGAGGACAGTGGTACCATGTTCCTTCATCAGCTTGCACAATCAGCCCAATTGTCCTCAGATGGATCGTTCACACTGTGGCAGATTGTCTTGACTACAAGTTCTTCTCTTGGCTCTGAAATCTTCTGCTTAAACAAGTTATTTCATTGACATAAACAGGATCTTCTTACCCTGGCCCAACACTAACTGGAAGAAAAACCTTTTTAGGATTTGTCTTTCTCTGCCACAGAGAAAGTGTGACCCCAGAAGCTTGAAATGGGCACCATTTTGTAAAGATAGGCCTCAGCATTACTCCGAAATTCATGATATCTTGGGAACCAGGTGTGCAGTCAAAAATAACAGCTTTTATTTCTGTAACTTTTATTTCTGTAGCTCTTATTTCTGCTCACTTAGAGTGAACAAAACTCATTTACATACATTATTTCATTGATTCTAACAATAATCCTGTGAGGTAAGCAGGACAGAAACTTATTGCTATTTTTCAGATAAGGAAACCAAATTCAAATAAATTGTTATTATTCATAAAATGATAGTAACCGACACCATATAGGGTGTTTGGGGCACAAAGCGCTTTCCTATGCATGAACTCAATCGTACTGACAGCAACACTGCAAGGAAGTCAGACAAATTATCCCACTGTTTCAGCTTAAGAAGCAGATGAATAAAGGGATTCCTTGTTAGGATTTCTGCTCACAAATGTTTCTACAAAGCTCTTTGCAGAACACACCCTCTCAGAAACTGCCCCTCCTGGTGGGCAGCTTCAGGGAGTGCTTGCTGCAACACGTTCTGCTTGCTAGTTCTGACCCCACCCTTCCTCCCACTCACTCCCAAACCCACCGTCAGCCTCAACGCAGCTGTGGAGAACAACTCAATTCGATATATTTTTATTGATAATTTGAATAAAGGTAACATAAATAACATGACTTAAATTTTGGAAAATAGACAAAGAAGAAAAAAACCAACAAGAAGTCCCATGACCTCAATCTCTGTATTAGGCCAAGTTTCCTCTAGCTTTCTTTCCCCCATGCATCTGCTTTTCTTCTATTTGTAATCATAAGATCGATTTGTATACATTTTAAATCTGCATCATTTCCACTTGACAGAGTATTCTTTTTTTTTTTTTTTTTTTGAGACAGAGTCTCTCTCTGTCTACCAGGCTGGAGTGCAGTGGCGTGATCTTCACTCACTGCAACCTCCGCCTCCCGGGTTCAAGTGATTTTACTGCCTCAGCCTCCCAGAGATCACAGGCATGCACCACCATGCCTGGCTAATTTTTGTATTTTTAGTAGAGACAGAGTTTCACCATGTTGGCCAGGCTGATCTCAAACTCCTGACCTCAAGTGATCTGCCCGCGTTGGCCTCCCAAAGTGCCCGGATGACAGGCAAACTTCTCATTTTCTAATCGCTGAGGACACATAGCTCAGACATATGAGTATAGATAATTTTTCTTCTATATTTCAAGTTCAATATTATTAAAAGACTATAAAATCTACAGTCCTTATTGTAACAACACAAGAGAAGCTACAGACACTGGATGACTGTGGTTTCAAATCATAAATGTTTCCTCTTGATTCTAGACTCCTATGGAAGTCTAGATTCAAGTAACTGTTGCATCCGCTGTTGAATCTCCAATGCCTGTTGCAATGTGTGGCACAGTAAACATGCAATAAATACATATTGGCTGAGTAAAGAAACTAATATCAGAGTAACTAGAAGTTATTGACTCCTGCCTCAAGTAAGCAGGCTGACTGGAGGAACTTAGTTTGCTGAAGACACCTGTTTGAGAGGAAGTGGGAGTTAAATGACCTAACTTACTAGTGTAAAAAAAAAAAAAAAAGAAAAAAAGGACATAAATTTAAACACCAAATATATGTAGTCTGCTTAATGATAGCAGTAAAGGGCCTCACTGTAGTGCCCCGGTTCCTCCGAAACATAAATGCGAAGGACAAGAGGATCTAGCATGTGTCTGAAACGCCATCACTGAATCCTCTTGATATTCTTTAAGACGCAAATCCACAGAGCTTCACTAGAACAGCCAAAGATTATCATTTCGAAGAAAGGGGATATAGTGAAACAAACATGTATGTACCAAAGACAGCAAAAGGGCCTACGTCCGCTGACATGTTCAAACGTTTTAAGGAAAGCTATTATTTCAAGCACATGTCAAAAGGATAGAGAAGGGAGTAGAATGAATTACAGAATAACTAGTGTTTATGCCTGAGAGGTCCCTGGGCTGTTCTGTACCTCCTGGAAACTGTTTATGTGCACAAGTCCTGTGATCATGGGGCTATGATTAGTGGATGCTGACAGTGTGACAGCAGAGGAAGGCATGAATCACCACTGTTCCATATAGGAGAAAGGTGAACAAGACCGACTCTGCCCCAAAGACAGTCTTCTTTTTCCACATTCTAAGTTCTGGTGACTTGGTGCTATAGGACAGGGTAGGAAAAAGAGAGAGGACTGATGAGGAATAAATTTCACGATTTTAGGAAATTCCACTTCTGAAAACTCTCATCTTTTGTGACATTATAATTTCTTAAGTTATACCTAACAGCTAATAATTTTCCATTTTCCACAGACTCATTATCTTTTAAAATTATTGAAATCTTCCAATGCCTGGCACTGCATTTCTGAAATGGTCCTATCTGTAGGAAGATGTTTATTTCACTTTGATCCAAGCTTTCTCTGCATCAAGAACCCAAGACGGGAGTGCTACCAGTCAAGGGAAGGTAAATAAAAATTGATGACTTTCTCAGTTTTCTAGGAATTATCCACCAATGAATTTGACTGGATGGTTGAGTTGTAGTAAATATGTCACAGCATTAAGGATATTTTGTTGTCATCTGGAAATGGTAGAAAAAGTAGCCAGAAAAAGCTCTTTCCTGAATGCAGGTGGAGATGTCCATTCTTGGCAAAGTCTATAAAATAATGCTTGATTGAGATGCTTGACCTGTCTTTTGCTACAAAAGCAGAATATGAATCTCATTTGAAGCACTGAACTAGAGTAAAATGTGACAATATTCAAAACTGCCTGAATCAGTCATAAAACACTAGTCGGCTTCAAGTATTGACATTCTTTAAGAAAGACACTGAGGTTCTGAATACTTTGAATCTGTTATGTCTGTCCCTTTGAGTGGAGTACAGCCAGTCCATATCTTACTGTCCTTTCAAGAAAAGTTCTTGAACAAAGTGGATGCGCTTTCTGTCATGGAAGTCAGTGGTGGATTTGGAAACGTAGCCTTCTTTTATCTTCCCGTGGGTCTTTTCTCGAATCTGAAAAGCTGACACTTATTGGATTATATGGTGGGGATCATAGGGTGGGGAAAACCCATCCTATGGATGATAGGCTGGGGAAAACCAGTTAACTACAGGTAATCAAGAAGAAAATGCCCTCTGAATGACATGAGGTGGGACATTTGAAGAGAGTTGATGTCATCTTCTGATGCCTTTCCAGCGATTTGCTTAGAAGAAATCTGTCCATGATCACTTAAATAGAGGCAGAAAAAAACCCCTGGGGTTAGACGAGGCCTTTATCCACAGCTGAAACTGATGAGGCCTCCTGGCAAGACCCCAAAGCCAAAGACTTTGTTTCCCGTCTTCTCAAAGTCCTGACCTCCAGTATTTAGGGAACCAATAACATTTTTTCATTTCTGGAGTTATGTTTCTCATGCAACTCATGGCAGCTGCTTGCCAGCTCAGCATTTAGACTAATTTGTTACAGAAAATGGGGTAAATGTGTGTTTACCAAGGTCCAAAAATTAATATGAGGTCTAAACACATTTATATGCAACCTAACAAGGTATATGATACTTTTATCAGCATGTGTATTGTAAAATTAGAATTTTGGAACTCAGAACATTTCATTTCTAGATGTGTCTCAGTTTCTCACATTAGTTGTTTTGGTTTATTTTGTTTTGGTTTTAGAAAATGGGATGACAAAATATTCTGATAGTGGTTATCTTTTTTAAAAAGATAAATTGTTTTTAAAGACAGTTTTAAAAAATTCTCTGAGAAGAAATATAATTTGTATATTAACTGCAAATAAGTATTATTTTAAAATATTTTCTTGCATATATATAGTAGCCATGGGATTTATATATAGCCTTAGCAATCTTGCATACTTATTTTGAGGACTGAAAACTTCTGCCCAAATAATGGGGGGGAAAAAAACCAGAAGAACATATATATTGTGTTCATTTCCTCAGATACCAAAACTTTGCAAGCAGTCGGCACATATATGTCATATTACTATCCACCTCCACTTGAAAAAAATTGTAATATTCAAGTACAAAGAGGAAAAACTAATATTTGATTGTCCTATCTGTAGCTAAAAACCATCCATTGGAAGCCACATATATTCACTTCCTTTAAAAAGATTTTCCAAGAACTCTCTCAAAAGAACCAGAAAGCTTCCCAAGCCATAGCCAGCACATTGTTCCCTTGTCCTCTTTGGGGTTTCATAACAACAGTTGATGAGAGAAAAGGTAATGAGCTGTGGCAACATTTTCTCAAGTTAAGCCTCCTCAAATGTTGGAGTTTGGATCCAGGTTAAGTATTTTGCTGCGTAATTATTTATGTATCTATTTTTGGCCAAATATAACTCCCTGTTTCTAGGAAAGAAGAAGGTTGGAACAGTGTAGTGAAAAGGATCATAAGGCTTCTTTCATACCAAAGAGTGCTCACAAAACCACATTTTGATGTTATGTGTAAATGAATCAGAAACTTAGGGTTTGCATTTCCCTAAAAAACACAGAGATTTTTAAAATAAATGAATAAAAAAGATGTCCCCCATACAATACATTTGGCATATTGCCCATTAACACTTCAAAGAAGATAATTCAACACTTGCAGTAGACAAAAAAGAGATTTGCCCAAGTCTGGTCTGAGAGTATGGGAATGCATCTTAGCTGTGGCCAGCGCTGTAGATCCACCTTCAAGGATTCATCTTCTATGACCAAGACCAAGTTAAGCACAAAATCACACACACACAGTTTTTCAACTTAAAATGGTAAAACAGTTCCTTAACTGCTTAACATTTTCTTTAAAGAAAAAAAACTGATGGACACCATCCACAGTGGACAAAATAAAACATAACTCATTATTCTCTATCTTTAAAAACTCATTTATTAATTCTTTCAAAAAATATTTATTGGACACCTGCTATGTACCAGGCACTCTTCTGGGCTCAAGGGGTTCAATGGTAAATATGACAGATGAGGCTCTGTATTTATGGAGTTTGTCATGACAGAAACCCTTCTCTGCCATGTCAATGTTATAAAGCAATTCTTGTAGACAATTCCAAGTTATTGTCAAAAACTTGGATTTAGACATCTGGATGACTAACTTTGTGAGCCTCCTGAACATCTGAGGAAGAGGGAAGAATAAAAGGACCCAGAGAGCCTCCAAGAAGATGTTATGACAGGCAGGCCTCAAATTTACTTGGGTTAGCTTCCTAGCAAAGATACTGTGTAAATTGATCTGCTTTTCAGAAAGCAGCCAGTATCATAAAATAAAGTGATGTTTCTTTTCAAGGGTGTCATCTTAATCATCTATAAGTGATGCAACTGTACCTTACAAGGCAAAAACCTTTAACCAAATATAAATCAATTCAACAGGGCAAGCGCAGAAGTAGCATTTTCTGTATTTCCAGCTCAAGAGAGGTGCTATGAGGAACTGGGGAAACTCATAGGGCCTGAAGAACAGCTTCAGATGTTGCCCAGAACTTAGATGCCCCGACCTATACATGTATCATGGAACCAGCAGGATGTTCAGGTGGATCTCCAACTTCCAAAAATCGCCCACAGCTTTCATCTTAAATCACACACCACGACCCAACAACCTGCTGTTCCAAGCTCTGACTCCCTGACCCTCATCTCCCTCTTTCTACAGCTCTTCCTGTGGCTTCAAAACCCCCTACCCAGAGAGGTACCCCCACTCTCTCACCCCAGCATTCTTCATCTTAACTTCCTAGGTGTTTCCCGGAAGGTTACACCCCCAGTGCCTACCCCCATTCCTGGGTCATGGTCAGTAAAACATTTTTGTTGGATGGATGGATGGATGGATGGATGGATGGATGGATGGTTGGATGGATGGATGGATGGATAAGCTTCCCTGGAAAAAAAATCTTGACCTGAGGTTTGTCAGAAACTAATGCTTCCATGTCAGCCCCTGGCAAGATGCCCCAGCCAGATTCTTCCCATCACTAAATCCCTGGTAGAAGTCAACATGAGTAGATTTTGCTGTCAAAGAGACCAAGACTTTGGCCAATTACTGAACATCTCTGAGCCTCAGGGCCTCTGCCTCATCCAGGCTGTTGAGGATGGAATGAGATGGGCTCCATAAAGCACCAGGCACATGCTAAACACTTCCTCTCCACCCATCCGTCTTCTAAAGTCAAGTCAATTAAGCTGAGAAAAAAATATTTAACCACATGCAATTACATTTGATTTGAGAGCTCCTGAGGAAGAGGGTTGGGAAGGGCTGAAGAGTTTGGGAAGTCTCGAAAAAACTTGTTGATATTTTCTTGAGAACAGCTATGCCTAAGAACTGTAACCAGGGACACCATGGAAAGGGTGGCGAAAAAGGAGTAAGTTGTCCTAGAATGTGTTAGATTCAGAATTTGTCAGGAAGCAGTGACAAGATCAGTGGTCTCCAAAGTGCACGACATAACCCACTGGGGTGTGGAAAGAAAGCATTAAAACTTCTATTTATAGTTTTTTAGTCTAAAAAAAATACTTTTCTAAGTTAAGCTTTCCCAGTATTTACTATATAATTAACACTGGCCTCCTCAGAGACACTGGTTTCCTCATCCTATCCATGTGTTAGGAGAGTACTGCCCTCAATGATGGCTCAAAGGGTCCCCAGTGGTAGGGTTCCCTTGGTAGACAGTGGCACTAGGGGCTTGCAATGCATTGCAGCTCACATGTGCCTGGTTAAGTAGGCTTTCAGCTCATACAATCTAGTTTGAACTAAACTAGCCTTCTCAAAACAATCAGATGGCCCAAAAATTTCCTTTGAAGAAATTTTTGGATTGAAAAGAAGAGTAATACTATAAGGATAAACAAACAACAAGAAACTGGCAAAGCCAACACTTCTACTCTCCTCCTCATCCACATTATGAGATAAAAACCATGGTGACCTCATCAGAACTGACATATTAAACCACACTGCTCTCATTATAAATATTATTCACAGTATTTATCTCAGCAAGAGCAAAAAGGTCTTTTGTACTATTGAACTACATAAATTAAAAATTATCTCATGCTACTATAAAGACACATGCACATGTATGTTTATTGCGGCACTATTCACAATAGGAAAGACTTGGAACCAACCCAAATGTTCAACAATGATAGACTGGATTAAGAAAATGTGGCACATACACACCATGGAATACTATGCACCCATAAAAAATGATGAGTTCATGTCCTTTGTAGGGACATGGATGAAGCTGGAAACCATCATTCTCAGCAAACTATCGCAAGGACAAAAAACCAAACACCGCATGTTCTCACTCATAGGTGGGAATTGAACAATGAGAACACATGGACACAGGAAGGGGAACATCACACACCGGGGACTGTTGTGGGGTGGGGGAAGGGGGGAGGGATAGCATTAGGAGATATACCTAATGCTAAATGACGAGTTAATGGGTGCAGCACACCAACATGGCACATGTATACATATGTAACAAACCTGCACGTTGTGCACATGTACCCTCAAACTTAAAGTATAATAATAAAAAAAGAATCATAATTTGAATAATAAAAAAATGCTTAAAACATTTTCATGGCAGCCTTAGCTCATGCTACCACTAAAAATTATATGTTATGTATGCTTTATAAAATGTTACATATTTCCATGCAGTAGAACATGCATCTATTTAATCCATAAATAAATAGAGATACACTGGAGGCACATGTTTTTAAGTTTTGACTGACAAGGGTTTCCCCCGATGAGATGGGAGACCCTGCTCTATACAGCAGTTTGTATATGCACATTCTGCAAGAGATCACCTGGTTGCAATGAGTAGAGCACTGCGACTAAGAATGGGTGTGAGCCAAGTCCTGTCTGGGTTCCTGGAGACCACCAACAGTCAGCCCATGGAACAGAATCCATGATGGCAGGCGCCCCAGAGCTGTTAGGTTTACATCCCGGAGAAACAACTGCACGGTCAGCGGCCAGGAGCCGCTTCCTTCCCAGGCAGGAAGATTAGCCCACCCGAAGACCCAGTAACACTGGTGAACACTTATGGTCCTGTTTACAACCCTTACTCCTTGAGAAGGTCAGTTCAAGACTACAGAAGATTGTAGAGAGGAAGTAGAAAGATAAATGGAATGTGGCTTTTTGGATAGGAAGGGGGAAACTTTCCATTGTAGCAATCAGTCTGGAGGAACATAGTGAGATAGAATTTGAAGAGAAGAATACAAGGGGCAGTGCAAAAGAATGACTTGGTCAGGGGCAGAGATGAAAGATGAACCAAGCTACCATTCTAGCAAGCAGAAATAGGGAAGGAAGCACTCTGGATGCCAGGATTCTCTGCTTGAGACATAATAATTAATAGTGACATGCTTCCCAGTAGCAGAAAAGAGTGCAGGAAAGAGGAGGGGGAGTGCTCATGATTTAGCCGGAACTAGGGAATTCAAAACAGGCATGCACGCGGATGTGGGCAGAGCCCATTGAGGAGGGTGCCACCTCCGTAGCGAGTGCTGTCAGGGAACCCAGTATGCAGGCAAGCAAAGTGCAAGGTGGTTGATGTTTTAGCTTCCTCAACCTCCCCATCCTTCCCCACTCCTCAATTTAGCAGGGCACTTTTTTTTTCTTTTCCTGACGGAGTCTTGCTCTGTCACCCAGGCTGGAGTGCAGTGGCGCAATCTCAGCTCACTGCAACCTCTGCCTCCCAGGTTCAAGCCATTCTCCTGCCTCAGCCTCCCGAGCAGCTGGGATTACAGGCACGTGCCGCCACACCTAGCTAATTTTTGTATTTTTAGTAGAGACAGGGTTTCACCATGTTGCCCAAGCTGGTCTCGAACTCCTGACTTCAGGTGATCCACCTGCCTTGGCCTCCCAAAGTGCTGGGATTATAGGCTTGAGCCACCGTGCCCGGCCGTACTAGGGCATTCTTAATGGTAGTCTGGTGGTGGGGGGCAGTGTAGGAGACGACGAGAAGGGAGGTGGACATTTCTACTGAGGAGATAAAAAAGGAAATGACACCAAAAGGACAAGAAAAGAGAGCAGGAAAAAGAGGTGGCAAAAGAGAAAAGAGGTGGAAGGGGAGTCATTGACCAGAGGAAAAAAAAAACTACAAAAGCACAATAAAAATATCAATGAAATTTAAAAATTAGTGAAGGATGATAAAAATATTGGGGCTGAGGAGTAGAGTTCCATCACAAAAGATAGGAATAAACCAGCCAGAATTTTAGTGTGTGGTAAAGTACATTTTACTCATATGACTCTATAGAAGAAAGAAAACTACATGGGGCCCAAACCCTCATTTTGGGGATAATAAAACTGAGCCCCTGCCCACCCCCAAGAAGGTAATCAGCTTTCCTAGGAGCAAGGAGGAGCAGCCAAACCCCTGGCATCTAGGCCAAGACCCTCTCCTTCCTCCATTGTTATCCAAACACCCAGCCATGTTTCCCAGGACGCAGGCCTTCAGCTCACCACAGGGTCCCTGAGGCTGCCAGATTGTTGATTTCACAATCTATGGGACAGTCAGCATGAACGTGAAGAAAAAAGAATCGATAAAAGAAACGAAATGATTGGGAACATTCAAAGCCAGCAGCAGGAGAAACTCAACATGAGCAATCATCCTTCAAATAACACTTCCTCACAGACTAAAAGTGGCAGCAAGTGAAGTTGGATTCAGGCCCAGCTGCGTCCTCCCGCATCTTGTTGGGAGCAGGCACACTGGTTAATTCTCCTACTTTGGAGAAGAGAAGCTGTTCTTTTGTCATGAACTGCAATTCTTGGAACAAACACAGCATCCTACTTTAAATCCGGAAAAAATGGGCAAGTTCGGTTTGGAATGAAGCTCATATATATTTGCGTAAGTCTTTACTTAGGGAGTGATGATAGCCTTATCATCACTATGGCTGAAAAATGAACTTGATTGTTCAATTCCCAAAGGAATTGAAAACACATAGGCAAGAACTTAGAACTACCGTCTCTTAAAATAATAGACCACAGAGCTTCATTTTCTAATTAGTTTATGTTAAACTTGTATTAAGAACTCAGTTAAATATATTGACTTAAAGACTGTTTTTTGTATCTAAACTTTTCTTCAATGACTAAAGCTGTTCATGTTTTGTTTTTTTTTTTTTTTTACTAGGATCAGTCAAACCAAATGTGCCTGACATGGAAAAACAGTTTCGATCTTTTGTGAAATATAGTTTGATGTTTTTCCTAAGTTTTATATCAGAATATTCCACAAAGGCTAATTTAGTCTAAAGTGAAAGAAAAAACTGTGAGGAGGCTGGGCGCAATGGCTCACACCTGTAATCCCAGCATTTTGGGAGGCTGAGGCGGGTGGATCACGTGAAGTCAGGAGTTTAAGACCAGCCTTGCCAACCTGATGAAACCCTATCTCTACTAAAAAATACAAAAATTAGCCAGGTGCGGTTGTGCACACCTGTAATCCCAGCTACTGGGGAGGCTGAGGCAGGAGAATCGCTTGAACCCAGGAGGTGGAGGTTGCAGTGAGCCGAGATCGCGCCACTGCACTCCAGCCTGGGTGAGAGAGTGAGATTCTGTCTCAAAAAAACCCGTGAAAAACACACAATGCACTGGGAGAAGGTTCCGCTTGCTCATGTGGCAGGTGAGGCTCTGGGATACACAGCCTTGACTCTCTCCTTTGCTCAGTCACACATACCCCAGTGTGAGAAAGGTACCGCTGGGGCTGGTGTCTGACTTTAATGCCGGAAAGTTATGCCCCATTCGATTCTCTCTCAATGCTTCCGATTGTACCAACTAGAAAGTCTCAGCTTGAGCTACTGCGGTCTTAACAGCTAACAATTGCTTTCCTCACCTCTTAGTTTCAAAGAAAGGGTAACTCTCAGGACATTTTACAGGCAACATTTACTAGCTTCAATTTGATAAACGTCCTTTTTTTTTTTTTCATCATACAGTTGACCCTTGAACAATGCAGAGGTTACAGATGCCAACCCCCCACTCCATCCCACCTGCACAGTTGAAAATTCTTGTATAGTTTTTGACTCTCCAAAACTTAACTACTAATAGCCTACTGCAGATTGGAAACCTTACAGATAAACAATCAATTACCACATACTTCATATGTTAAATGTATTATACACTCTGTTCTTACAATAAAGTAAACTAGAGAAAAATAAAATGTTATATAGAAAATCATGAGAAAATATATTTACTATTCATTAAGTGGAAGTAGATAATCATAAACGTCTTCATCCTCCTCATCGTCACTTTGAGGAGGCTGAGGAGGAGGAGGAAGAGGAAGGATTGGTCTTGCTGTCTCAGGGGTGGCCCACCACAAGAGAACAGGGGCAGTGCTGAAACAGCTGGTGATAATTGAAGTTTCCATCTGGATTTTCCCACTGTGTCTTAGGAACATGGAGGAAAGACACATGCCGGAGGCAATTACCCTACCCCAGCAAAACTGCAGCCATTCTTTCTTGTTTATTCCTTGGCTTGGCTTAAGCAATTTTTGTTTTTTTTTTTTTTTTTTTTTTTGAGATCTGGTTTCACTCTGTCACCCAGAATGGAGTGCAGTGGCACAGTCTTGACTCATGCAGCCTCGACCACCTGGGATCTAGCAATCCTCCTGTCTCAGCCTCCCAAGCAGCTGGGATGACAGGCATCCACCACCACGCCTGGCTAATTTTTTAATGTTTTGTAGAGATGGAGTTTCTCCGTGTTGTTCAGGCTGGTCTCGAACTCCTGGGCTCAAGCAATCCACCTGCCTCTGCCTCCCAAAGTGGTGGATTACAGATGTCAGCCGCCATGCCTGGCTGGCTTAAGCAATTGTGAAGTGAAGATGGTGAAGTGCTCCATGTCCTAATTTCATCAGGACGGTCTAAACTATTGGAGTCTCCAAGGCCTGGTCACCTTGAGGAGCAGGGCAGGCTCTAATCCCATTTGTACACAGGGAAATGAAGAGGCAGTTTGGGATTTGCAGTGCTTATGATTAAATGTACAATATGCTGGTCCTCAAGTGATTCCTAGAAATGCCTAATTCTTTGTGTATGGTCCATAATTTGATATCCTGGCCTGGGGGGAAATCAACCTCCATCTTAGCCACTCTGCACTTCTTTTTCCTCATCTATAAATAAGGGATTAAAACAATAAACATAGTTCAAATGGTGGCTGCAAGAATTCAATGGAGTAAATGCCATAAACCACTAGTACAGGGCTCGGTAAATATCATCTCCTCTTAGTATTAGTTGATATACAGAATGTTCCTGAGCTGCTGGGTATAGTTTAGGGTTATGCAGAAAACAAGGGTTTTGGCTGGGCACGGTGGCTCACACCTGTAATCCCAACACTTTGCGAGACCAAGGCAGGCAGATCACTTGAGGCCGGGAGTTCGAGACCAGCCTGGCCACCATGGTGAAACCCCATCTCTACTAAAAATACAAAAATTAGCTGGGTGTGGTGGCATGTGCTAGTAGTCCCAGCTACTCAGGAGGCTGAGGCACAAGAATCACCTGGACCTGGGAGGTGGAGGTTGCAGTGAGCTGAGATTGTGCCACTGCACTCCAGCCTGGGTGCCACAGCAAGGAAAAGAAAGAGAGAGAGAGAGAGAGAGAAAGAGAGAGAGAGAAAGAAAGAAAGAAAGAAAGAAAGAAAGAAAAAGAGAAGAAAGAGAAGAAAGAAAGGAAGGAAGGAAGGGAGGAAGGAAGGAAGGGAAAGGAAGAGAGAGAGGGAGAAAGAGAGAAAGGAAGAAAAAGGGAAAGAAAGAGAGAAAGAGAGAAAGAAAAGGGTTTTTTTTCCTTCCTTTATTCCCTCTATTCCTATCTCTCTTTCTTAACTCAGACTTCTCATCCCGCACTCACTGCTCTTAAAATGTGGTCTTTCCATTGAGATTAGTGAGAGAACTGTACCGCTTCAAAATTCAAAGAAGGAAATTTTAAAAGGAGCAAATATAACTGGATTCAACCTAGACAGGAAGAGTCAGGGATTTCATGATCCAACCCTAATGGAGCTCTTTTTTCTTCTATACTGCAATCTTCTGCCCTGTATAAAGAGATGCCTATTGTGGCAGGTCTTTTGAAATGCCAGTGAAATGGGATGCAGAGACCAGTCATGTCTATACACGACCTGAAGCCTCCATTTGACCTAGCCTCATCAGAGGAAAAAAGAATATCGCATCAAATTAAATGTGCCTGGACCTAGACCTTTAATTATACAGCTTCACCATCCTCAAGGAGGCCACCACTCATTTAAAATTGTCTATTGCCTACACAAGTAATGTTTGCAAGATAACAAAGCAATCCCAAATTGGGCCATAATGACCAAAGTCTGCACCACTTGATGCCCCCAAATAGCTAAATCTAGACACAAATCACCTTATTCCCATCCTGTGGGACTGTGATATAAACTACAAAGTAAACTTGCATTGATGAAGACTGCAGGCTCTCTTCAAGACACCCTGTTAACTAGCCATCCACCCTGCTTACTTCCACTCTGATGAAATGTATTGACTATTGATCCCAAGGAAAAGCTTGCTTAGAGAGCACAGTTCACTCAGAAATTGCCTGCAAGAACTGTATGATAATACTGCCTTTACTTCGGAAAGCAGATTTTTTATTTTATATGTTTACAAAGCCTTATTTGTAATTTTTGGCAAATAAGGTTTTGGCAGCTTTGAAAAAGAGTCATGATTTGTTCCTCTTAACACAGAGTAATGAGATGATCTTGTATTTGGCTCGATGGCACAACATCTTTTAGGATGTTTTATAATCATTTTTTCCTTATCATAAATGTGGTCGCTTTAAGATAATGCTGGTCCATTGCAGAAATTTCGGAGAATGTGACAAGGCGACTACGCATCCATAATCCCACCACCCAGACAATCACTGTTAACATTTTGGTATGTTTTCCTTCACTGAGGAATGTGACTGGAATGGTTAAAACCTTCCTATGTACTTACCTTTGTATACTGCTCTTTACACTTAATTTTCTACTATCAGCACTAATGATCGCTAAAAACATTAAAGATCTTTTTAATAACTTTATTCCTTTTCAGAAGGTTGTGCTATCATTTACTTATCCATTCTTTTAAAGTAGGACGTTTAGGCTGTATTCAGGTTTTCTGCTCTTATAAGCAATGCTGTATTGGACATCTTTATGCATACGTTTCTGTTGGTGTTTTCGACTATTTCCTTAGGACAGACTTCTTGATGCCAATTATTGAGCAGAGCATATGAATCTTTCACAAATGTTTGTTTATAATATGTAGCATACACACAGGCTCATACTTATCTTATTTTTTAGTTGACAAATTATGGTTGGTTGTTCTTAACTAAAAAAATCATACATTTGAAATTAAGTTTTAGTCCCATATGAAATGAAATGATCAATGCACGTTTTAGATATTTCTTCAGTGACTGATGAGACTAATTATATATTTAACTGATTTGATTTATAACTAGGGTCTACTTAATCATAAATCTGGGCATCGAGGTGGGATTAAAGGATCAAGCAGATCAGGTTTAGCGACAGGACTAGGGACCAGTGAAAAAGCAACAAGGAGCCCCAAACTCTATGTAGCCTTATGAAACATTTTGGCGTCTGTGCCACCGGGTGAAACAGTATGCACTCACCTAGCTCCTGATGTGTAGGAGGTGTTTACAGGGCACGAGGGAAAACGCAAACTTCTTCTCTACAGATAGAGAAGGTGCATTAGGCCGGAAAGCACAGCCAGGAATATATGGGTCTTCCACCTGTGGGCCTCCATGGCCTCCAGAAAACCCCTCCCATTCACAGCTCCTCTTCTGCTAGAGGAGAGAAGGCACTTCTGGTTTACAATCCCCACAACACTGGCTGAGGAACACCCAAAGAGCTTCCACCTCTGTCCACAGAGCCCCCACCCTTTTGCATTCAACATGTGAGGAAGTGATCAGGTGGATATTTTTCAATGTTCGTTCAAGTTCTGTGTAAGGTTAGCAGATACATCAGGCCTGCAGCGAGGCAGTAATCCCCTCCTCTGGGATTCCCTGCACTCGCCTCTTAGGAATGTGTATGAGTGAGGGAACATTCATTCACTCTTTTTATTCATCCATTCATTTCTCAGTTTGTCCTTTTATTCAAAAAAGAGTCATTGAATCTTATCTACCACTGTGCAGCAGCTCCTGTGCTAGGCAATGGAGGACTCAACAGGAGACATGACAAATGCGCTGCCCCCGTAAGACTTGTGGCTAATCAAAGAGGCAAGGAATGAAACAAGCAATGGCAACACAGAGGAAATGCAGGACTATGGCAGAGGGATGCTAGGCAGAGGCCTGATGGCTGTCCCAGAGCAGAAGGGGCCCAGGAGGAAGGGCAGGGCTGCAGGGGGCCAGAGAGGCAAGGAGAAAATGCTCTAGGCAGGGAGGGGGCATGAGCTGGGAGAGGAGCAATGGGCACTGCTTGCAGGATGACGGCCCAAGGGTTAGCATCAGATCCTACTCACAACTGGAAAACAACAGTGCATTAGAGCAGGAAGCTGCCAACTTGGACATCTGACAAGGACAGAAAGTAGGGCCCATAATGTGAAAGAGCCTGCCCAAGTGCCAAAGGAAGTTGATTTTGTGCAAGATGGATGCACAGGCTTCTGCCACAGGCACATCAGCCAGATATTGGGGTTTTTCTCAGGTAACTTTCCTATGGGGACTCCATGTGGACGCATTCCTGTGTATAAATATGTGTGTTCTGGATAATAGTAATGGTAGCCTTTGGGTTCAAAGAGAAAATGCTGGACTTCATAAAATCCCTTTATGAACTAAGTTGAAGTCTGATATTTGAAGAACTGCATTAAATAGGGCTAGAAGAAGTAGCTGCATTCATAACACTGAGACATTCATAACACTGAGCATTCACAGCTGAGAGGATGCACTTCCCTACTGAATCACTTTAAGACAGAGTTGCAAATCCCATTATCTGTGAGTGCTGTGTGAATACATATGCCAAGACGAGTAGTGAACACAGGAAATTGTGCTGAAAATTAATCGCCCTCAGCAATCAATGGGGATAGGCCCCACACGAGAGAAGGTCCGACTAAGGATGGAGCGCACTGCGATGAGACCTTTCTTATATGACCTAGGTGCTCCCAAGACTGCAAACTTCCACTCCTTTGTATCTTTCTTTTCAGCCTGCTAACTGAACCGTGCTAATGGATATCAGAACAGTCCTTGTGGTTTTTCCTATCAAATCTGTTAAAAGGGGAAGAAGGTTCCTGTTGTTAATTGCAGGGGATCTCCTATTCTTTGTTTTAAAGAAAGTTTAAACAAAATGCTCACCCACTCTGGGGCTTTAAAGAAAGTTCAAACAGAACAAAGTTCTCTTGCCAAGGTTTAAGGCAAATCTCCTCCGTCCAGATGGCTTCCTCAGGCAGGCCAATGTAAGAACCAAGACACTCACCCCTGCTGCCTCTTAATGCCGCGCCTTGATTGTTGCTAACGATCCCCAGCTGTCTTTTGTTGCTGGCTCCTTAACCTCTCTCTGCCGGCCACATCTGCCTGCAACTCTGAGAGGGGAAGAGGAGATGCTGACAAAAGAGGCATCCAAGAGATGCTTTGGAGGCTGCCCTCAAAGCAACGCAGATGGGGTCCCGAGTCGTGGGACTGTGCACCAGGAACTTGATTAGAAATTAATTCTCCACAATAAACTTCAGGAAAAAATGTGAATGTCATATTTCATATCAAGGAAATAAACCTGATGATGGGAAATGCCACTAACCAAGGCAAATCCACTAAGAATCCAGGAGTCTGGCCATGATACTTGGCAGGTCACTTTCCCTATTGACTAGTCTACATATTTACTGGGCAGCAGCCCGGAATGGGTTGGTGGCCATAAGAATTCCCACTGTGTTCCAGCAACATGTGTCCACTTTCTCCACGGCCTTCCCCAGCTGCCCCCTTTATTCCAGCCCATCACCCAGCAGACATACTCACTTTTGATCTGTACCAGATACAAGTGGGTCACGTCTGCATCCTGTATTGATTTAATGCTTCCCCTTTGTTTTCTGTGTGTCCTACGAGTGTCTAGCTATGTCAGCCAGTGGGTCTGAATATCCCTGCCTGCCCGGAGGTCCATTCAATTCAGACATTAAAAAGTGCACCTTGTTACTATCACCCCATAGGGTGCACTACAGTCTAATAGACAAATCCACTTCATCAATAGTAATCTAAGTACCCTCTCTATGCTGTGTACCCCTTCTTCCCCAAACCCTATTTCTTGAGGGAAGCAAACCTATTATCTTTAGCCTAAAATCCAAACAGTTGGCTGACTTAGCAAGGTTTTTATTTGCTCCTTTGTTTCTTTTCCTTTTTTTTTTTTTTGAAACGGAGTCTCGCTCTGTCACCCAGGCTGGAGTGCAGTGGCACGATCTCAGCTCACTGCAAGCTCCGCCTCCCAGGTTCACACCATTCTTCTGCCTCAGCCTCCCCAGCAGCTGGGACTACAGGCGCACACTGCCACACCCGGCTAACTTTTTGTATTTTTAGTAAAGACAGGGTTTCACTGTGTTAGCCAGGATGGATGGTCTCGATCTCCTGAGCTCGTGATCCACCAGCCTTGGCCTCCCAAAGTGCTGGAATTACAGGCGTGAGCCACCGTGCCCAGCCACTCCTTTTTTTCTTTTAGCCCACATTAGGATATTATTGAGTCTTCTCGTTTTCATACAAAATATTGGAAAAGAAGCGTGAGCTCACTAGTTCAGCTGGTATACCCGTGGCATGAGGCTGCAGGGGGCACAGAATGGTGTAGGAGCTGGAGGGTGGCAGGCTTTGCATTCAGACCTGGATTGCGAGTCTGTCACTTGGATTCCTTAGCTTGTGACAGTGGCCACATTTTATGACATATCTGAGCCTTTGCCTTATCATTCGTGAAACATGTTCTGGCATTGCAGAGACAATATATGCAAAGTTCCTAGCCCAGTGCCTTGGATGCAGTTGGTACTATGGGAACTATTATTAGATGTCAAAAGGTGGTTTTTTTCATTTGTTTTTTCCTTTTTTTGAAACGGAGTCTCTCTCTGTCACCAGGTTGGAGTGCAATGGCGCGATCTTGGCTCACTGCAACCTCCGCCTCCCAGGTTCATGCCATTCTCCTGCCTCAGCCTCCCGAGTATCTGGGACTACAGGTGCTGGCCACCATGCCTGGCTAATTTTTTGTATTTTTAGTAGAGACAGGGTTTCACCGTGTTAACCAGGATGGTCTCCATCTCTTGACCTCGTGATCTGCCTGCCTCGGCCTCCCAAAGTGCTGGGATTACAGGCGTGAGCCACCATGCCTGGCCAATGTCAAAAGGTCTTTTTATTTAGTTGAAATGTGAGCCAGTTTCTTCCCAACATGTGGACATTTTGTCTATGAGGAGATGATGTAGAAAAGAACGGATGATTCAGTTAAAAAGCAAACTAGCAGTAGATGCAAAGTGGCTGGTGACCAGGGTCTGCTCACACACAGCGGCCCTGGGGAAGGAAAGCTCCTATAGTCCCTCCGACCACCTTCAAGATTTTTTATGCATTAGGACCGTCCACCAGACGTCACCTGCAACCTCACCCGCAACCTACGTCTGCTTACCATTTAAACAATCAACCAGGTTGGCAAGACCTTCCAAACTTGACCCCAAATTTGACCTCGTCCTTATACACTCTGTGCCTAGAGCATACCTGACTACAGCAGCATACAAATATCATCTCACCCAGAAAAAGAAATCCTAAAATGAGGCTTCCCAATAGAGAGCTCAAATTTTGTATTGACTCTTGCTCCCTGCTCCTAACAGAAACTCACTGCAAATGATGAAAATATTTGACTGTCTTCTCCCATGTGGGTGTGATGCCCTTATCCTGTCAGACTTCCACATGTGTCTTAGAGAGTTAGCAATTAGAAGCAGGACCCAACTGCCTTCCAGGGCCTTCAATAATCACAGAGTATAGCAAGACATTTGACAAAAGTGAGAGCAAAGTGGAAGCAGGAAGCTTGACTTTCTTACATTGTCCCAGAGATGCAAGAAAAGCTCTTTGAGCCTCCTCCAAATCAATGATATACTGAGAAATATGTTATACCATGTTAGCAGCATTTCCTAAAGAAACATTGGTTTACTACTAGAAAGTTTGCTGAACAATCATTTCCAGAGTGCTCACAGGCCCAAGGAAAGGCAGAGGCAAAGAAAGTGTAAGGCCGGGCATGGTGGCTCATGCTTCTAATCCCAGCACTTTGAGAGGCTGAGGAGGGCAGATCACGAGGTCAAGAGTTTGAGACCAGCCTAGCCAACACAGTGAAATCCCATATCTACTTAAAATACAAAAATTAGCTGAGTGTGGTGGCAGGTGCCTGTAATCCCAGCTACTTGGAAGGCTGAGGCAGGGGAATCACTTGAACCCGGGAGGCGGAGGTTGCAGTAAGCCGAGATCATGCCACTGCACTCCAGCCTGGGCAACAGAGTGAGATTCCATCTCAAGAAAAAAAAAGAAAGTATAAAAGCAGATTGCAGATTATTTTTCATACAGTACAGCACCCTCTGTGTGTATGAGTACTATCAAATACATTCTGAATTTCACTAGCTTATATTTTCCAGATTTCTTCAAGTTCTCAACATCACTTATCTTTAAAGAGGATTATGGTGAAGCTTGACTCCATCCATGCACATGGATATGCCCCTCCTTGAAGGTAAAACAGAATTATTGCTGGTCTCTTCTCCCAACTCTGAACTTCCCTTTCCAGGGAACCCAGAGGTTTCCATGCATCTGTTGAACACCCCCAACCCAAAATCTGCATCCTATTCAAAAGCACAACATCGTGGTATTAAGTTTTTGTGAATATAAGTAGAGGATTATGTAATGAAAAACCAACAATAGTAATAACTCCTATCACAGAATAAACCAGCCACAGCTGCAGCCTGAAACAGATGGTGAAGAGCCACATCCAGAAATCAGAAACAGCCATTGTGCTGAATCAAGGTACCAGAGGCACACTGGGCACTCCCTCAGAAACACCCTCGGACCTCTGTGACTTGACTGGCAGGAGGTCTGCCCCTCTGAACAACAACAAGCACAAAATCAAAGAAAGAGAGTGGTATGAGAGCCTATTTCCATCTGTTTTCCTTTCCAGGTTGGCCAGCTGCACTGGGTGACATCCTCACAGGACCAACCTCTTTGCAGGTTCTGGCACCATCAGTCACTCCAGCCACTGCACACAGCACATAGTCCTGCACATCTGCAGGCTTTAGCTGAGATGTTTCCAGAAACCTGGCTTGGTGTTCCAGATGTCACTGCTAGTGTCCATGTACCAAGGTCAGCAAGACAGGGTAGAAAATCTGCAGGGTGATGTCCCATTCAAGAGTATAGAGACCAGGAGCTCACAGCAACTCCAGTCCTATCTGCCCTTGGACTTAAGATAACAATGTTAATCTCTTCTGATAGTTATGCAGGGAGGAGGAGTTTCCTTGGATCAAATATTGCAGATACGATCAATTAGGCAGGGCAAGGGCTGGAGAGGAAAGGTTGTCTCCCATTCCTCATGGGCCACCCTGCCTTTAAGCCTCCCCTGCAAACAATAAGCTGTGGCTCACACAAATGCAATGGCAAAAGGTGCTACTTTTCTCTTTTTATTTATTTATTTAAAATATTCAAAGGCAATTATAGAAACAGATTTATTACAGATAAATTTAGTGTCGTTGAAAACTTCAGCCAAAAAAAACAAAGAATTGGTTATATAACAGGCAAATTATAATATGACTGGACCCTTTGTTAACATCACATTTTTTTAAATCTTTTTTTTCATATACTTTAAGTTCTAGGGTACATGTGCACAACATGCAGGTTTGTTACATATGTATACATGTGCCATGCTGGTGTGCTGCACCCATTAACTAGTCATTTACATTAAGTATATCTCCTAATGCTATCCCTCCCCGCTCCCCTTACCCCATGACAGGCCCTGGTGTGTGATGTTCCCCTTCCTGTGTCCAAGTGTTCTCATTGTTCAATTCCCACCTATGAGTGAGAACATACGGTGTTTGGTTTTCTGTCCTTGTGATAGTTTGCTGAGAATGATGGTTTCCAGCTTTATCCTTGTCCCTACAAAGGACATAAACTCATCCTTTTTTATGGCTGCATAGTATTCCATGGTGTATATGTGCCACATTTTCTTAATCCAGTCTATCATTGATGGACATTTGGGTTGGTTCCAAGTCTTCGCTATTGTGATAGTGCTGCAATAAAGATACATGTGCATGTGTCTGTATAGCAACATGATTTATAGTCCTTTGGGTATATACCCAGTAATGGGATGGCTGGGTCAAATGGTATTTCTCATTCTAGATCTTTGAGGAATCACCACACTGACTTCCACAATGGTTGAACTAGTTTACAGTCCCACCAACAGTGTAAAAGTGTTCCTATTTCTCCACATCCTCTCCAGCACCTGTTGTTTCCTGACTTTTTAATGATCACCATTCTAACTGGCATGAGATGGTATCTCATTGTGGTTTTCATTTGCATTTTTCTGATGGCCAGTGAACATCACATTTTAAAGCCATTTATCTTTCACTTGTTGAGCTATTGAGTAAGTGGATCACTTTGTAGGCAACTCTTTTAGTAATTTAAAAAAAAAGAGCTGGGTTAATACACAAGCAAGAAAGTGATATGTTTCACGGGCAAGTTTGAAAATCCTGTTTGCCTGCAGAGTAACAAATGTAGGAGTAACAAGGACACTAACTTCGGCTAGTTTCTGTGGGATAGACACAGGGCAGACTAAACTAGGTGACACAGATGTGTGTGGACCTGAGCTGGAGTATGGGGACAGATGAGAAATTACAGACCCAGACCAAAAAAAAAAAAAAAGAAAAAAAGAAAAGTAGAGAAACTTTCCCATCAATAGTAGAACTGAGACTGCCTGACACAGCAAGTTTCCTTCCTCCTATCCTCCACCCAAAGGCTCTCTTGATCATTCAAATTGTACAGACAGTTGTGTGAACAATATGCTGGCCTTTGGGCCTATGAGTGATTCCTCTCCTATCAAAGAAAATGGAGCTGATAAGATAATGGCAATAACTGTCAGTGGCACTTACTGAAATAACTTAATATGAACTAATTGGGACTGCCTATCTCTCTCTGGGGGCAAGTATCAGGAAATGGTTGGAAGAGGAAAAGAAAGAGGAGGGAAGAGAAGAGAGAGAACGAGGAGAAGAAAGACTGCTCTAAGTCAGCATTAGGCTACAGCCAAGTCTTTTCCAGAAAATGGAAAAGCCTCCTTTAAAGTAAAATCTTCATATGAACTGTTTCCCCAACTCTTTTCCATTCCTTTCCCTTATCTTTCTTTTTTTTCCCCTTCCTACCTTTTCTCTTACCTCTTTCCTTTGGTAACACCAAAAGGACTTAAAGTGGCTTGAAAGCAATTAAAAAACAAAATGCAAAAATATAAATGATGTTAGAAATTCAGAGGCACATGTAATACGCTGTACATTACAATAGAAAGTTGAGGCCTTGGGAAAGTTAGAATGCATATATGCAGGCTAAGGACCTCACAAATATGCAAATTGAACTCCACATTTCTCCATAAAATCTTCGGTAGCCAAAGTGAAAAAGAAAATCCAATTATATGTTTTGTATTGTTCATGTCAGGACTAGGAAAAATGAGAAACCAATTCTAATCCTTGAACTGTGACTGACTATTTTTTTGTGGTTTTACATCTGCCAAATAAGAAGTATATCTGTTCCATATTTCATAGTAATATATGTAGTGAGAAGTAGTAAGACCATTTATACAAAGAAGTCATCTTATAAAAAAAGCAGTAGATATTTTTCACAGTGTTTTGGAACCAAAAAAAGCATGGCCTAGATCTTAAGTATGCATAATTAAACATGTTACCTATTCATAAAGTAAAATATCAGATTCTGCCTCATAAAATCTGGGCCTGTCTGATTGTTTCTGGGATTTATTATTTGTTTGTTTTTGTTTTGCTATAATTATTTGGTAGAGCAGGATTGCAACTCCATCCAAAAACTTTGGTGAAGACTTAATACAGTCAAATTACTCTACAGTGATTACAGAGCACGTGTACCTATTCTGCATTTTGAGAAGATGATGAGTAGCTACAAGAGAAAATGACTGACTAACTTCAAAAGGTAGAAAAGGTCCTTTCCAGGATCTAGAACCAGAAATACGATTTGATCCAGCAATCCCATTACTGGGTATATACCCAAAGGATTATAAATCATTCTACTATAAAGACACATGAACACGTGTGTTTAGTGCAGCACTATTCACAATAGCAAAGACTTGGAACCAAACCAAATGCCCATCAGTGATAGACTGGATAAAGAAAATGTGGCACATATATACCATGGAATACTATGCAGCCATAAAAAAGGATGAGTTTATGTCCATTGCAGGGACATGGATGAAGCTAGAAACCATCATTCTCAGCAAACTAACACAGGAACAGAAAACCAAACACTGCATATTCTCATTCATAAGTGGGAGTTCAACAATGAGAACACATGGACACAGGGAAGGGAACATCACACACTGTGGCTTGTTGGGGGGTGGGGGATTGGAGAGGGATAGCATTAGGAGAAATGCCCAATGTAGATTATGGGTTGATGGGCACAGCAAACCACCATGGCACGTGTATACCTATGTAACAAACCTGCACGTTCCGCACATGTATCCCAGAACTTAAAGTATAATTTTTAAAAAAAGAAGAAAAAAAATTCACACACACACACACACACACACACACACAAAAAAAAAAGGGTTCTTTCCAGATTCCCATCTTGGAATATTCCTAAATTTCAAGAGGAAGTTTCCTGGAGTTAGCCATTTAAAAAACAAACAAAACACTTTTGTGACTGCATTTCTACATCAACCCTATTCAGAAAACCAAAATTCAATGGAGAGTTAACAAATCTGAATCTTTAATATTTACTCTGCCTGAAAAACAATTGACACATTTTGTTGTTTTCAGATATTTTATAACAAGACTAACATTATAGTGACCTATATATAAAATTATTGTTATAATTTATTATTCCATATTATTGCTTAAGTCTATCACATATAATGCAGAATCTTGGACACAGGCACTTAAATATCAAAACAATGAGATGTGAAACAGGAATAAAAGGTAAAATAGCCAGAAAGAAAAAAGTTATGAATTGAAGAATGATAATTTATTAAGAAAATCAATGGGAAAAGTAGTAGATGTAATAACATAGTTGAGAAAATTATCTGGATATAAGAGAACTATCAAAAAATTGCCAAGATTCTATACTTTAAGCAATTACCATTAAGAAAATATAACAGGAAAGCTTTTTCCATTCAAAATTGCAATAAATGATAAACACAGAAAAAAACCCTAACCAACTACATAGCTATGCAAATCAATGATAAATTCATTCATGAATATGAATTGGCAAACATAAATTACCAAATATTTGTAAAAAATGAGTAACAGAAACAGAAGGACTAGGATAAATAAACAGAAAAACTGACTTTAGAAGAAACAGAGACCGCTCAAGGAAAGGTCAAAATGGTGATTTGATAGTCTCGAAGACATTTAATGATGCCATCTCCACTGCAAGGAAGAAGAAAAGGCTACTATAAAAGGAGCAGAGACCATGACAAAGTCATACAAAAGAAAAAACATGATTGACAACATAAAATATGTAGAGACTAAATAGTAAATTAAATGGAGCAAAAGACCAAGTTGGTGATCTAGATATTTAAGTTCAGATACTATCCCAGGATATAGAGTAAAAATGCAGAGATGTAAATATGAGCAAAAAGATGGGAAGATAGATCCAGATTGTTCCTTTCCAGTGTAAGAGAGATTCTATAAGTAATAAACATTCAAAAGAAATAGTAAAATATACTTTCACCAGGCTAAGAAAAAAATCACAAGTCCTAAGAATGAAAGGGCCCTCCAAGTATGGGAAGAAATTAATGAAAAAAAAAAAAAAGATCCACATCTAGACACATACTGGAAAGTTTCAAAATTCTAGTGGTTTCCAAAGAAACTAAATACCTACAAAGAATAAGAATCAAACTGACACCAGACTTCTCATCACCACAATAAATGCTAGAAGAAGAAGAAACAAGCCATCTATTTCTTAAGAGAAAATTATTTGAATCAAAATGTCTCTGCTCTGCCAAATTACCAATCAAGGGTCAACAAAAGGCATTTTTAAACATGCAAAAACTCAGAAATATTATCATCCAAGAATTCAATAAGAATATATTATTCATGGAAGTAAAAGAGAAATCCCAAAAAAGAGTTTTAAAGAGAATGTGATGAGAATCAAAAAGCAGTGGCGTCTGATTACGACCCAGAAGAAGTAAAAGAAGCTGAAAATAACTAAATGAGGATCCACCGGACCTTGACCTTTGAAACTATCTATTCTCTGCAAAAAGATTTTTAACACAGGGTTGCTTTTCCTTCAAAATGGGCCCAATCAAATGACTTAGTTCTTTCTGTTTTGAGGGTCTTAATTTTTAAAAAGTGTCTTTAGAGCAATAACAAAAGAGCTTGATTTTATTAAAGGAAAAAATGTAAATGACATAAACCTTAACAATTCAGAAATGATAGAAATCAGAAGTTGAAGCAGGAAAGGGAAGTGAGAGGTAGTAAAATGCTCTTGATTCCTCATGGGGGATGTAACATACACTAGCACACAAGGCAGGAAAGAATGTTTTAAGTGTGAATATATTGAGTAACAAAATATTGAATTTCCTTGATCAAAAAGGCCAAATGAGAACATGCCTCTCTTTCCTCCCCAATGCAATAAAACATAAAGCAAAATGAAAACGTATAAACCCGTACTATCACAGAGAACTAACAGGAGGGGAACTATCAGAACACGAGAGATTTCAAAAAGTTTCTGAAAGAGGGAGGAAGAAGTTCTGATAATTAAAACAGAGTGAGAGGAACCTCAAACTAGATAGAATTCATGGGGAGGAAGTTGTAGTGGAAAAGGAGTTAGGGTGTCCCAGGTGCGAAAACACGTCAGAGGGCGGGAATGAGGAAAATAGCTCAAAAGTTTTAATCTGGAAGAGTTAGCCACTTCACCGTATATCCCAGTCCCTACCCTTGTCCCCAGACTGACAGAGAGCCACACACTATCTCTAGGTCCTCTCCTCCAAAATTATAGGGTTCTTCACTAAAGGAATTAAACTCTCTGAGGAGAACTAGGGAAGCCAATGTGAAGTCCCCCTCTCTCTGGTATTTGGGGGACATCCAGGGTCCACACCCTTTCTATCTAAAGTGAACAAACCTCTCAATTCATGGAACTGCCAGATATCTTTTCTACACAGCCCCTGATGCCCTCAAACTTAAGTGGAAATGGATGGAATTGATGGACAAGTGAAATGCAATAACAAAATAAAATAAAGAGATCAAAACAAGCTCTTGAAAAACTGATCTCAGGGAAACAGAAGATCCAAACAATCAATGATGACTTAAAAAGAATCTTAAGTATTCACAAATCACTAATGTTTTATTGAAGTATAAAATACATACCGAAACATGAACAGATCATAAGTGTACAGCTCAATGTAACATCAAAAAGTAACTACCACCTATATCACTCAGATTAAAAACAAAACAAAAATCTTACCAGCATGCCTGAAGCCCCCTCCATGCCCCCTCCATTCAGGCACTACTCCCTCTCTCTTCCCCAAAGGAACCTGACTCCTAACACCATAAATTTGTTTTGTCTCTGAGTTTTATATAAATGGAGGGTGTGATAAGTATGTTTCTGCCTTCTTTCCCTTCATATTGTGTTCATGAGATTCATCCATACCAGTTGTGTGTAGCTGCTGTTCATTCATTCTTACTGCAGCATAGCAATCCATTGTAGAAATAAGCCATAATTTTTTATTCTCTGTTGCTGATCATTTGGTGGTTTCCAGTTTTAGTCTTTTACAAATGGTGCTATTGTCAACAATTTTTACATGTGTTTTGGTTCACATATGACACATTTCTGTTGGATATAGAAATAGAAGTGGAATTGTTAGGTCACAGGGTATGCTAAATTCAACTTTAATAGATAATAGCAAACAGTATTCCAAAATGGTTGTACCGATTTACACACCCACTAGCAACATATGAGAGTACTAGTTGATCTTATGCCCTTCTCAATCCTTGGTAAAATCAGTTGTTCTTGTTTTTTTGTGGTTGTGTGATTGAAGCTTTATTGTATTCCCTGGTTACTAATGAGGTCAAGCACATTTTATGTATGTATTGGATGTTTAGATATTAGATATACTTACTGGATGTCGTATGCAATGGCTATTCTTTTGTCTTGCCCATTTTTATTGTGTTGACTTTTTATTAATGAGGGGTGTGTGTGTGTATGTGTGTGTGTAGAAAGAAAGAAGCTTTTATATGTTCTAGATAGGAGCTCTTCATTAATTATACATATTGCAAATATTTTTTCCCACTATATAGAAAAATAGAATAAATATCAGACAATAGAAAGAGCAAGAAGCTGGGAGATATTTGATACACAAAGTTCTATGCCTCTCATGAATGAAACAACTCTCAGAAAAGGTTTGACCGTCTTTGTGCCTTAAGAGAATTTTGTGGCCACCTGAGGAGAGCTTCCTTTAAAGCACTGAATCATGTTGGGCCATCAGAATAAGTTTCCCATAGAATAAGCCCCAATCTTGGCAGACAGGGTCCTCCTGGCATCCCCTTAGCATGAGAGGTGGGTGAAAGCTGCTGCATGTCCTCACTGGAGACTCAGGCTTGGGTTATCACACGCTTATGGAGTGCAGAGTAGAACGACAGGGTCCTCAGTTGGAAGCATTATCCTCAATTATTCTCTTGCCCTCACTCTCCACATTTAATCCGTGAACAAACCCCATGGACCCTACTTCCAAAACATGCTACTAACATGTCCCCTTCTCCTCTTCCAGCGCAGCCACTTTAATCAACCCACCACAACACCGGCCTGGAGTCCTACACAGCCCCATCCACTTCCTTCCACTCTCGCCCCTCTACAATCCCTTCTCCACATAACAGCCAAGTGGCCATTTTAAAATGGAAATCAACTTGTCAGTTTCCTATTCCAGTGGCTTCCACCGTTCTCAGAATAAGATCCAGCCTATGCTTCAAACCCCTCCTTGATCTGGTTCCTATTTCTCTACCTCATCTCCCTATATCTTCTCACCTCGTCCATCAGCCCTCACCTCCCTGGCCGTCTTTCTGTCCTTGGATATGAAAAGCTTGGTCCTAACTCGGAACCTCTGCCCACTCATTGCTTCTCCCCCATGTTATTGACTCCTTTTTGTCCCTTTCTTAGAGAGGCTTTCCTGATCATTCAGACTGAAGGAGCTACCTGGTCCCTCTCTATCACAAAACGCTACTTTTGTGTTACCTACTGGTTTTGTCATGTTGCTGTTGTTTATTTGCTTGCTCATTGTTGAGTGTCTCCACACACTCAAGTACCTCTGTGCGGGCAGGACAACATGTGTCTCCTTCTCATCTTGTACCCAGCACCTAGCACAATGCCTATGTAGAGAAGGAGCTCAATAAATATCTGTCGAATGGAAGAATGAACATTCAATCATTGCTGTCCCTGTGAGACCCCATTTGGGATCCATTGAACTCTAAGCACTTGAAGAAACACATTGTCTATATGAGGGGTTGGATTTAGTAGTCTTTCGGGTATTATAAATTAAAATTAGCAATTATCATGTTGCTTTGCTAATTTTGCCCCCAAAAGAAGCTTTTAAAAAAATTCTTAGCTATCTTTTCAAATTTGGATGTAGGGTGAGTACCTTGCTTTTCCTAGGCAAGGATGGAATCAAACTTGGCTTCTCCTGGTTTGCGGTTACAGATAGAAACTCCCCACAATTCCATTTAGGAGAGCACTCTCAGCTCCTTGAATTCAGGCAGTTTCACCAAGGATTTGAAGAAATCCTTACTCCCACAGGACTTTCTTAGCTCCTAAATTTTATCGTTTGCTTTTGTGTAAGGGAGACTAAACATTAGACATATTGAGAATTAGAATAAGTCCCAAGAAAGAAATAGACAAGAAATCTAATTGCAGAGTAGGCTTCAATGAAGACAAGCTAATTATTAAATAAATAACACAGCTTGCTGGCCTCTTGGATAAAAGTATGTGTGTAATTCACCCATAGATATAGTTCTAACAATATTTAGCAGCTGCCATATATCAAAAATGTATTATGTGCCATGCAGTGGGTTAATTCTTACCTAGTTAAAGGTAGAATAAATTGATCTTATCAGGGTACTAGATCAAGCCTGGAAGAATTGAGTTCTTATTATATGGGATAGATAATTCAAAGGTTGGTGCCCTTGTATGAACTAAAATCAGAATGACTAGTTTCTCCTTGTCCCTGCTAAAATTACAATGCCAGAAATTGACTGTTGGAAAGTCCTGAAATTCCAAGGAACCCCAGGAGATACAAAGTTGAATGTAAGATACAATGCCTGCCTTCAAGTTGTTCACCATCCTAAGTGGGAAAGACAAATAGGTAAATTCAATCCAGAATGCCAAGGACTATAAAAAGGAATAAGAACAAAGGAGGAAGCATGGGGTTCTCCAAGGAAGTGATGTCTAACCTGAGTTCCTGAAGGAGGAATAGGAGTCTGGAAGGAGTACTCCTCCCCGGCAGAGGGGCCAGCACATGGCAAGGACTAGTGTGAGAAAGGGCACCATTCATTAGGGGAAGTGAAAGCAATTCAGTATTGGCCAGGGAGCAGAGTGTGTGCGGACATGGTAAGACGTGATGCTGAGAAGTAAACGGAGTCTAGGCCATGAAAACTTTGTAAGCCATGCTAAGCAGTTTGGAAATTATCACATGAGCCATAGTGATTCTCTGAAGAATTTAAAGCCAGGGAGTGATTGATCAGATTTGTGTTTAGAAAAATCACTTTCAAAGGGTGGGACTGGAGCCAGGAGTGGGCAGTGGTTGCAAGAAGATCGTGGTGATGGTAGCATTGGCCAAATTAGAAGCAATAGGAATGAAGGAAGTAGTACAAGAAAATAGGAGGAGAGGGAAGTAAGCAGAAAGTAAGAATGACTTCCAGGTTTTCAGATGACTATTCTGGAAGAAAAGATTACACTTTGCAATATATGATCAAGGATGTTTCCAGATCAGGAAAGATGTGTTCATTTGTCTTTCAAGACTCTGAATTCCACAGATCCACGATTACAGTGCCACTAATACCATCAGGGACTCAACCATAGTTAAGAGGAAGCTCTAAACTCTAGTTTCATGCACTGGGGGAATCCATTTCATCTGAGGAGGAAGAGGACTTGAAAGGAAGTTAACCAGAGGCACCAACTGATTATAGTCTAGGCAGAGAACTAGGGAGAGGAAAATTAGATGTTGGTCAATCTAAAGAATAGACCTTCCTGGCAAGCAAGCAAAGGGAAAATCAAGTAGAATAGAATGATTTGTGTTAATGGGACATCACTGAGCAAGCAATTTCCAAGGGGGGATGAGTTCACGGCAGAACTGGATTGCATCCCATTTGATAGAATGTGCTGATTTGCTGAGAAGGTTGTTATGCAAAGGTGTGAAGAGGGCAGCATTAGAACCTAGGCCCTGTACTTAATAAGCTGGCTCAGAAATTTCTCAGCTGTCTTCAGAACCGCTTCTTGTTTGCTGTAAGGGAATTGGGATGGGGGTTGGGAGAGACAACGTTGGAGAGGATTGGAGATCCTCTTTAACCAACTTACAGAACTCACCCAAGTCCTCTGTGGAAGTCTGCAGCCTTTGTGTACGTGGTTGTTTTACAGACTGAGATATAACTAAGACCAGAAATGCTGAACTAATTCCGAAGCAGTCAACCACCACAAGAGGTTTATAGGGGCAGCGTACTAAGGAAACTCACCAAGAAACAGACAAACACCACTGTTGACAAGCCTTCTGTCTTGAAGCCTAATGTTTTCTCCTGGGGAAATGAGATAGACCAAGAGAAGCCACAAGGCCCCTTTTTGTCTAGAAGTGGTGCCCTGAGGTCTCGAGAAGTTCTCCAGTTGGGCTTTAAAAATCCCCACAGATCCAAAGTATTCTTGGGGGTCAAGGGGGTCTCTACAATTTTTCAATTTTGTGTTTCCACTTCAATAATTGTGAAAATTAATAAAATCATATTTGGGAGTGTCTTTATGATTCCTTCAAATCCAGGCCTGCCCTTTAATGCCAGTGCTATCTTTGTTTCTAGTGTACAGTCACATTGGTGGCAAGTAGTACTTTGTTGTCATGGACTAATGGGTGTTGGAGGAGGTGGGGAGACAGAAAACGTATGCAATAGAAGTGATTTTCCAAGTGAAGTACTACTAAGTACTCCAGTAATGCTAGTGTACTAAGGTAATGTTAGGGTATATAAGTAGCTAAGTAGGTAATACTTACAATGCTAAGATAATTTTAAGGTAATAAGATGGCAGTCAGGAAGAAAGAGCTACATCCTGCTTTAATAAATGACAAGGCATGTCATCTTAGTCAGAAATGCCCCAGGGGAGAACTCAGGGGACACACAGGCAAGGCAAGCAGGAGAAAGGGCTGTGAACACAGCCAAATGGCTACCTGAAAGCATCAGAGATTAGAGTAAAAAGGGGTGGAGGAAGCTCTAGGTCAGGATGGGACAGAAGGACCAGAAAGGAAAGTGCTTGGGAGACCTTAAGTATGTGGGAAGAACTTTGTCTTAAAAAGAGTCCTTCACAAAGGTAGTGTTTACCCCTGATTCTTTTCTTCTACTCAGCCTCTTCCGTGTTAGTGGTTTTGTTGTGCTGTGCATTCAAGAATACCAAGGTTTGAGTTGTAATTTGTTAGTATAAATTCTTAAGGCCAGAGTGACCTTTTTTTAGACTAGAACACTGTTGCACTTTTTCACATTCTTCTGCTTATGTAACAAGGACAAGCATACAGCTAAATGGCATTTGCAGGCCAACACTAAATTCATTCATTTACTCGACTCAGTACATTGACTGAGTACTGATTCTGTGGTAGCCATTAGGATACAGTAAAGAACAGAAGTAGCTCAGTCCCTGCCCACGTGCAGCTTTCTACAGAGTAGTAATCTAGGGAATAGCCAACATTGCCAGGCCATGCTAAAGGTGTAAAAGCTCCTCTCCACTCTGACAATGCACTTATTTTTCCAATAAAAATAATAAAATAAATGTCAATGTACTCATAAATCGATAGCACCAGAGGTTATTTTGATGTTCTCTGGGACCTTCGTATTCAAAGAGTAGCTCACATTCCAGCACCTGCAGCATCACCGGCAGCTTCTCAGAAATGCAGAGTCCAGGTCCCGCCTCAGACCTGCTGAGTCAGAACCTGCATTGTTACCCAAGTGACCCTTATGCATGTCAACATTTGAAAAGCCCTTTTCTCTTAACATGTTTTAAGAGAAATGGCTGCCTTTTCACCCATGAGGATAAATCTGCAAATATTTTATATGGTTATTTGGAAACTATCATTTAGATTTGGTTATAGTTTCTCTGGATGTGCACTATCTCAATGGATCTTGGGCCAGCCAAGAAAAGTGTGTCTGTTTAATAGTCTAAAAATAAATTTTCAAGTTCCCTTTAGAACTTCTGCATTTCTCATACTTAGTTTTTAACTTTTACTTCCAAATGGTCTACTGAAGGAAAAGAAAAGTCTTGATTGCTTCGACTTTTCTCAAAAAAATTATGAAACTTTTAACCTTGGAACTCACTGATTTAGAATATTTATTAAGATTTTTAAAAATAATAAAAAATTTGATTATGTATCAATAGAGCCTCACAGTTGAAATCTTTAAAAATTAAGAATGTTAACTATCACAGATGTTTTCTGCCAATTACAGTAAGGATATGTATTCTTTATTGTCAACTACAAAGATAACCTAGAGAATTAATGTTTTATATTTATATATGTACATCTGCATGTCTGGGTGTGTGGGTGAAAGGAGAGAGAGAGAGGGAAACTTTGCAAAACAATGTTAAATAAAACTATTTCAAGACCTCCTTGTTGAACACTCAAACAACAAGGAAAGTCAGAATTGTTTGGAAAACACTTTATCAGTTCTAATCCCTTCACATTCTCTATTCCAGTCTCCTGCCTCAGAGCTTTTCCTCTACAGTTTTAATCGCCTACAATGCTTTCTCTTCTCCTTACAAACTTTCTTCATCACCAATTATCCTGGGTGTCTTTTACGTCTTTCTTTCCTGGACTTCTACTACTGACACTCCCCTACGGCATCACACTATTAACTGACACTTCAATATGCTTTATATTTTTTACTGCTAAGATTTTAAGCTCTGTGAGGCAGAATTTAAACTCTAGATATATAAGAAAATTCCAAGCACATAATAGCTACTCAATAAATACTCATCAGTTGATTAGTCAACTATATAAAACTATACTTGAATTGAATGAACAAGGGTAAGAAAGCCTTCATGTTACTTAATTTAAATGAAGCTGAATATAATTAGAATTAATAAGATTGGCAATAGACACCTGGCCTAAGATCAAGAGATTTGGGGGTTTCACAGTATTTGGTTACTCTTTTTTTGTTCAGTTTCCCCTTCCAGTTCGCTAAAAAACAAACAAAAAAATTATAAAAGGTTCTTTTCAGAATGTTTCTGTACCCACAAATTTTATCAGTATTAGTAACAACCCGATGAGCACAATCAGATGGGAGCTATAAATAAAAGGAACAGTCTAATAAGAATTCACAGGCACGTGTCTATCATCTAAGAAGACATAGCTCAACTTGAAACCCTGTCTACACATGACTCCATGGCTGACCCCAAAAAGCCCAAAATTAATTTAAAAATTTCCCATCCTCTTTCCTTTTTGATATTTTATAAATATGATGCTAAATCTTTAAAATCCACTAAAAGTCCCATCTCTTCCGTGAATCTTTCTTCTACGGAAAATCACCACTCCTCTCGTCTGTAAACTGCAATTAAACTGAGATTTCAAACCACCTCAAAGGGTATTCGTTCTCATAAATGCTTTGTGTTCTTATCTCTCCAGCTAGATTTAAAACCTTTGATATATCTATACAAGCCTAGGTACACAGACACACAGAGAAATTTGCTAATCAAGTCGAACAATTTTAGTTACAGTTCAAGAAAGATGATATTTGCTCAAGTGTAGTCGGATAGGAAGTTTTAGCACCGAATTAAAGTCCTAAATAAGAAAGGTAGAAGATTAGGAAATGCTGAATGCAAATAATGAATTGTTTTGTATCTCAAAAATGTTTGGGTCCATAGATTTTTCTGAAACTCATGGGACATCAATTTTAAATGCATATGCTTCTGAACGTGACATCTTCTGGGTTGAAGCATCAGCTCATAAGAAGGTACATGGTCTCTACTTATAGACTAGACTCAGAGAGTCTAATAAATTCAATTCGGAGTTATTCTTTTCCAAAATCAAATGCCAAATCTTTTAACACTGGCCAGTCCTCATAAAACAGTCTATCAAACATAATGGAAAATTTTTTAAAGTTCCTGGAATAAATGTCACTCCGACTATATTTTTTTCTTATCCAATGGGAAAACAGCACAAGACTCAATTTTATTAGAAAACTGTAGCATTCCAAATTTCATCATAGTCAACTCATTCTTAGCACCCAGACCCAGTCCCATGCACGTCACCCTACCACCCTCACTCCCCAGTTCCCAGTGATAGGCAAAAAAAAAAAAAAAGAAAAAAAAAGAACTTCACCCAAGTTCTGCTGACGTCAATAGGGTGTTTGCGTGCAAAGTCTTGTGGATGGATTGAAGACAGTGTGTTGTAACTTTTCTTAAGGCCCCAATTATTCAAAGAAACCTCACTTCTAAAGGGAAGTATCAAAAATCCAGAACTCTCTTTCAAGGAAAAAGCAGCAAGTAAATCTTAAAAGAATTAATAATGGATAATGCCCTAAACCTCATAGTAATAACAAACGGTGATCATACATCCTTAGGGAAAAAAATGCAAAGGAAAAAAGCATAACTAAGAAGAGAATCATAAGTATCCACAATTGCTTATATTTGAGGCTTTTTGTTTTTTGTTTCTTAAACATTTTCAGTTATGTCAAATACCATCTGCAAATGTAAGTTCTCAGAGTTTTCTGACTATGGTACTGAACATTCAGATACTGTAAAGAGCCATTTGCTCAAGATAATAATTAATATTTATTCCAAAATAATAAACGTGAGATGCTGGACTTCGTGCTACACAGTGGGGAACAAAGAGTACCTAAAAAAAAAAAAAACTAAATTTGAAGAGAAATGTTCTTGCTCTCAAACATTTACAATCGAGTTAGAATAACAGGTATAACATATTCTGCCTTGTTTTCACATACATTTGCTACATGTCTGATACATATATGAAATAATGGAATAAAGCTTTAAACAGCAATCAATCAATAAAAGCAATGAAGTTCCATGTGTACTGGATGGGTGTGGCCAATCCAAGTGCATCCTAAGAAGTGTGAGCAGAGATGAGTAGGTATCTGGGCAAGGGTGATTTGCCCCCAAGGAAACATTTTTTTGGCCAATTCTTAAGACTGTTTATTTCCTGCACTATACCTCATCACAAGACGGCAGACTGGAAAAATATCTCCACGACTTGGAACTGTTCTTGTTTACAAAGCTGTGTCAACTATAAGTTCAAAATAAGGGCATACTTCTTTTTCAATTTCTATATGAAAAGAAATCCTTTCATTCCAGGAAAGATAGCATTACCCAAATGAATCACAAAATTGTTCCTTTGACACACTTCAGATTTGTGGTTGTTAGAAACAACTCTCAAATAGAAAACACTGTCTAATTGTCAGTAGCTTGTTCCTCTGAGTCTTTTATTAGGGTTGGTACAGACCAGCTGACAAGTTATTTCAATTCATTTCAGTTCTATAAACCATCTGTAAAGAGCTGTTCTCAGGGCTGAAATGATACAAAAAAGGAAGAACAAAGAGTTGTTACCCCATCTCTCCAGTGGACTCACTCGCACAGAATGATGTTAATAACCCCACAGCAGCAGGGACAGAAACACAGCCAGTCTGGTTATCTTAACCTTTATAGCTTGCTTTTTTTCATGTGCGAAAATTCCATTAGTGGAGCTGAGCATTTTATTTAGCATTTGAATTTTACTACTTATGTCTTAAAGGGCAAACCCAACTACATAGGCATGACTTTTTTTCTTTGAAGTCCCAGAGCACTCTATCTAGTACTCTCTTAAGACACTTACATTCTCTACCCCACCTGACAGTTGTTTCAGGTAAGTGGTATGTTTGCTTGTTCAGATGCCTCCCACTGAGGAAGTAACTCAGTAAAGAGTTAACCACTCACTGCCTGGCACAGTGAATGAATGAATCAATGGAGAATAGATTCTATGCTCTCTGGGGGCAGAGTGCATATCTAATTATTCATTGTATGCCCCAAAATACACAATAGGGTTTCAGTAAATAGGTGTTATATCACTGAACTGAATCACCGTATCTTAGAGTCAGTGCAGCCATATGCAGATATCCCTTCTGCAGCATCTATTATGGGTGACCACTCAACATCTCTTGGAATGCTTCCAGTGACAGTGCTCAGTACTTCTGCTGCAATTTCAACCCTTAGGTTAACATGACAAATAAAAAAGAATTAATTGTATCTTTATCTAGATATAGTGCTGTTAAAGCAAATTAAAATATATTAATTATTCTTGCCTTCCTTTTTTTTTTTTTTTTTTTTGAGATAGAGTCTTGCTCTGTTGCCCAGGCTGGAGTGCAGTAGTGCAATCTCAGCTCATTACAACCTCTGCCTCCTGGGTTCAAGTGATTTTCCTGCCTCAGCCTCCCAAGTAGCTGGGATTACAGGTGTGTGCCAGCATACCCGGCTAATTTCTTGTATTTTTAGTAGAGACAGGGTTTCACCATGTTGGCCAGGCTGGTCTTGAACTTCTAACCTCAAGTGATTTGCCCGCCTTGGCCTCCCAAAGTGCTGGGATTACAGGTGTGAGCCACTGTGCCTAGCCTATCCTTGCCTTTCTAAAGATTGCATTTTCTAGCAGAGTATCATTGCTGAGCCCAACTCAATGTCCCGAGGTGTCTGTTTGTAAGAGTTGATCACCTGTGACAGTGCGCTTCACAACACAGATTTGACTTCCACCGCAGACTGTCCAAAATTTCAATTGTCGGTACCCCAGAATCACCTACGAGCCTTGTAAAAATACGAATGCCAGACTCTGCTTCTGACTCACTGCATCAAAGTATCTGGGGGTGAGGTCTGGGTATACAATTTATCTAACTAGGGTTGAAAAATGCTGAGATAAGGACATTTTTGCTTTAAAGCTCAAGAAAGAGAGACATTTTTGTGCCAGGAATCCTTCAGTCTTGAGTGAGAGAATCAAGGGCATGGAGGGGAAGAAAGATGTGGAGACATTTCCTTGTCCAGCTCCACAGACTTTTTGGGCTTCTACGAGGGAAGCAATCAGTGAGAGTTGAGAGGGCCCATGAATCTGTAGGCCATACAGCTCCAGGGCTAGAAGGACAGCAAGCATGGTGATGCAGCTCAGATGGTCAGGTTCTCAGGGAGGGCAACAACAGCCACAGCCACCAGACACCCTCAAGCAACAAGAAGAGCCACGGTGGGAGAATCAGAACGGGCCAGAGGTCACAAGGTGGCTGTGGTTAATAGACCGACTTGAGCACATGGCAGACACCCTGCTGGGGACTTCCAGACTAATTCAAGAGGAGGACTCTACAGGGAGATTCATTCACTCATTAAAACACTACAGGGAGATTCATTCATTCATTTAATACATACTTATTGAGCACCTACTCTCAGCCAGGCTCTCTTAGAAGTTCCAAGATTACAGGAGATGGGAATAAATGTAGAATCTCACTTAGGAAACCTGAATTCTTAGTGCTCATGTGACCCACAAGGCTCCAACTAGCAAAGTCCTGAGGCATTAGGAATAGAATTTGAATACATAACGTGGAATTAGGTATACACGAAGAGATAAGGGTGAGTATCTCCTTTTCTGACTTTTACTTGAAGAAAAGAAAAATCACTTTTTGGAGACAGAGAAAGATATACATATAGATAGAGATAGATACAAACAAAAAAGACAGACCTTAATGTGTGTAGGTGTATATACACATATGTGTGTGTGTGTATATATATGGTTGGTGCAAAATTAATTGCAGTTTTGCCATTCAAAGTAATGGCAAAGGCTGTGCAATTACTTTTGCACCAACCTAATATATACACCTACACACATTTTTCAAGGCATAATCCCATGCATACACTGAGAGTTTCTTGGGATACCAGGCGTCTCTTATCCACCAAGTTAAACTTGTCTCATCCCACTTTGCCCTAGAGCCCTCAGAAGGATTGCAAGCAGAGTGCAGCCTCCCCTTTGTTCTGGCTGCAGCTGTCTCTGCCTGGATGAGCTCTCTAAGAGCCCAGGGTAACGGTCTTGACCATGACTACTTACCGAGAGGCTATCAAAGGATAAACAGGCAGCCACATGAACGCAATGCTCTTTAATTACGTGGTCCCACCATGGAAGGAAGGCCGGCAGACAGGCAGACACATTCCAATTACACTAATACACCTTGTAAACATCAAATATTTTTATTCTGAGATTAAAGACAGCCTGTATCCTCACAACACTCCTGAGACCGTGCATCTCAGGGCTGCCAGTGCTGCTGGTGAAACAGGATTTCCTTTGATTAAAATAGACTTTCATATAAATAACAGCCTCAAGTCTAGAGGTGGTCAAATGTAACTTCCACTGCAGACTGTCCACAATCTCAATTGTAGTTCTTAAAATCTTTCAGAAAGGACAGGGTTCATGTTCTCAGAGGAAACTGATTAACCTAGCCTCATTTTCTTCCAGTTTTTACCCTACCTATCCAGAGTCGGCAGTCAATTGGTTCCCTTGGTTAACGCTTGGTGGCAGTGGGCCTTGAGGCTTAAATCTGGTTGTTGTGTGGGTCACCTGCCTTCACTTGGTGTCAGCTCTTCCTGAGTCACAGACCGAGATGTTACTAACCCAGCCAAATTCTTTTATCCCGGCCAGCGGGGAACCAGTGACCTGAACTTGCAAGGTGAGTTGTCTGGGTACCTCGCCACTGGTTGTAAGCTAATCTGTACAGAAAAAGTGATGAAATTCAGCAAAACCATGCATATGCCTTTCTGATAGTGAGCCTTTTCACGTGAGTCATGATCATAGGCAAAAAAGTCTTTGAAGCTCCTGATCCTATATCACAAATAAATGTTAGAACTAATAAATAAACTCCCAAAGAAACAGGTTCTCTATTTGCACCAATAAAACAACTTGTATAAGATGAAAACTTCTGATCTACTCCATTCAGGCTGCTATAACAAAATACCATAGACTGGGTGGCTTAGAAACCATAGAAATGTATTTCTCACAGTTCTGGAGACTGGGGGGTAAAAGATCAAGACGCCAGCAGATTCAGTGTCTGGTGAGAGCCCACTTTCTGCCTCATAGATGTTGCCTTTTCATTGTATCCTCACATGGTAGAAGGGGTGAGTCTCTCTCTTGGGTTTCTTTCATAAGGGCACTAATCCCATTCATGAGGCCTGCACTCCTATGTCCTAATCACCTCCCAAAGGCCCTAACTCCTAATACCATCACCTTGGGATTAAGAGTTCAACATAAGAATTTATGGGGAGACACACATATTCAGACTATAGCACCATCTTAGTGCAAACAACTCCACATTACAACGGTAGCTCTTTGTGGACGGTCTGCTAAATAGTTACAGGCAACCGAGTCTTTACACAGGCATTGCAGTGTCAATACCTAGGCAAGTTTAATACATAAAAAAAAAGCAGACAATGAATCGTTGAAAACTATCCTATTGTGACATGAACCATCAACTCTAATTTCTATATCACATTAATTTGAATTTTTATATGTCATTGCTTCAAAGTGGGTGCCAATGCTACAAATTGGAGGAAATTATGCTTTATGAGTTCCTCTGCAAAACACAGTCTCTCTGGCACAGGGAGGTGATCTAGGAATCCAGATTCAGTGACTCTCCTGCTTTAGTGGCCCTTTATGGAAAAGCTCCAAGATACTTGGGGATACTCGAATGGCTCAAAAGACAAGAGGTGGGCAAGGTGGTCCTGAGAAAAGGCAAACCCATTTAGTTCCTCATGCCCACCCATGACAGTCCATCCCAGCTTAGGCTTTATATAGATTAAGGTGAACACCAAGGGAAGGCCCAAGGGCAAGGCACAGTGATTAAGGGGTAGTAAGATACAAGGTAAGTGTGAGATACAAAGAAGGGGCTTCCCTACACTTAACAGATTTGGGTTAGGGAGATCATTAGGCTCATTGTTGACACTTTGGAAGCCACAGCATTCATTGGTTTATCCACTCAATAAATACCCTGACTACTTAGCTACTATTTAACAGGTTCTGTGATGAGGGCTTAGGATAGAAACACAGGTTTGACAAAGCCCATGACTTCAGGGTGTTTATAGTCTGGTATAACAGACAGAGAAGGAAACACTGGGGGCAATAGAGCCCATCTGAAATGTGTCTTAGGAATATCACTATGGTTCGAGAGGAAAGAACATATTTGAGGAAGGTCAGACTGAAAGCAGGGAGACCAGGTAGAACATTATCGCCCAAGTTCAGGATTAAGGCAACCGGGGCTTGTACTATGGCAGTGACCATGGGAACGGAGAAGAAAAGAGAAGCTGGATCCAAATATAGGGGCCAAGTTTATGAGGCTAAATTGTGACAGGATTTAAGGAAAGAGGAAGAACCACATCTAGAATGACACCTAGGCTATTGGGTGCTGGAAAAGGAATACAGGACAGTGGGAAGTGGGGCAGTAGGGAGCAGTTTTGGGGAAAGGTATGCCGGATGATTTGAGATTGGAATGTTTTGAGTTCAAGCTTCCTGTTGTACGCTTAAGTTAAAGTGCAGAAGAGAAGTCAATGCTGAATAAATATATCTAGGAGTCGTCAGGTTACTAAAATAAAGAGAACAAATGAGATCTCCCAGGGAGAACACAGGGAATGGAAAGGAAGGCAAAGAGGCTCTGAGCAAGGGGTGGTGACGGGTGGCACCATCACAGCACAGAGGCACACTAGACATGTTTTTCAATTAGAAAAGAGTCTGGTGGAAAAATCACAATGAGATATCATCTCACCCCAGTTAAGATGGCTATTATCAAAAAGTCGGAAAATAACAAATGCTGGAGAGGATTCGGAGAAAGGGGAATGCGCGTACACTGTTGATGGGAAAGTAAATGAGTACAGCCACTGTGGAAAACGGTATGGAGGGTCTTCAAAACTCTAAAGCAGAACTACCACGTGATCCAGCAATCTGACTGCTTCACAGAGATCCAGAAGAAAGTAAATCACTATATCAAAGAGATACTGCACTTCCATGTTTATTTCAGCACTATTCACAATAGCCAGGATATGAAATCAACCTAAGTGTCCATCAAAGGATGACTGGATAAAGAAAATATGATACACACACACACACACACACACACACACACACACACAGTGGAATATTATTCTGCCAAAAAAGTAAGAAAATCCTGTCATGTGTAGCAACATGGATGGAATCAGGAGGACATGATGTATAAGCCAGTCACAGAAAGACAAATATTGCATGTTCTCACTCGTATGTGGGGCTCCAAAGATTTGATTTTATGGGCGTGGTGAATACAGTAGTGGTTACTAGAAGCTGGGAAGGGTAGTGGGATGAAGAGGGGTTGGCAACAGGTACAAAAGTACAATTGGATAGAAGAAATAAGGTCTAGTGTTCAGTAGCACAATAGGAAAACTATAGTTAACAATAATCTATTGTATATTTCAAAATAGCTTGAAGATTTGGAATGTTCCCAACACAAAGAAATGATCAATTTTGAGGTGATGGCTGTTCCAGTTACCCCAATTTGGTCATTACACATTGGATGCTTTTATCAAAATATCACATGTACCCCATAAATATGTACAACTATTATATATCAATGAAAGAAGCTTAAAGTGTTTTTTTAAGAGTTTAGTGGAAAAGCAGAAGATGAGTGAAAATAGTAAAGGAATATTAAAGATGGAGAGATTGCCCTGTAATAAGCATGGTACATTTCTGCTAAAATTTACTGTATTTGATTATAAATACCAAATTCTCACTAAGTTCAATAAACCTTTTTTAGTTAAAAAAAATTATTTGTTCCTTTTTCTTAAACTTTGTGTGGGGATTGTTGCATTAGAAGTGACTTCATTTCCAATTCCAAAGTAGTTTTTACTTTTTGTAAAAACTGAAAGTGATGATGCTTCTGAGCAGAAATGGGTGAGTATGTTGAAGACTGCCTTCTTTTGTGAAATCAAGTTCATATCAAACACTTTTTGGCTAGAATTACTAATGCATTACAAAGACTCCTATTTCTTTAAATAGAAAATAAAAGTCCACTTTCCCATAACTTAGGTCAGGAAGACTGCTTCTTGTTGGCCGGGGGTTTTTTATAGTTGCAGCTTAAATTCAGGATGATTTTTATGAGGCAAGGAAGACGTAGATCCTTCTGCAAAAAGAGGAACTTTCACAATTAGTGAAAACCAAGAGTGCTGACACGAGGGACTGGGGAAGATGCTATAACCACAGCGCGTGATGAAGGGAAGGCAGCCCTCAGCCACCTTCCCAGCCTGTGCCGGAGCACACGCGCCCCCGCACTTACTGACACTCTTCACGTGTCAGATCTGACTCCCGAAGCAGGTATCACGAGAAAGAGCAAAATGCCCATCTTTGCCTTTAATATTGAAACCAGCTGTGTTGATTCCCCTCTGACCACCTCTCCCTCTGCCTCCCCCAAGTAGTTCACACAGATAAAATGTCTTCAGGACAAACAAGCAACCTTTCAACTTCATGGCTTATTAGCAAAAAGCCTTTTGTAGGCTTCTTTTCAAAAGCTGCAAGTACCCAGTAGAGGCCATGGTGATATAAAAAAGGTTGTTCTTCTCTTAGAAGGAGAAACTTCAAAGCAATCCCTGACATCCCAGAATTCACTGCTTTTCCAGTAAATATCTGTTTGGGCCAGAGAATTTCAAGCTTTTGGATAAATTCAAAGATGAAGAGCCTGTATTTGGCGCAGCATTTCTATTTGTGTTCTGCACCAGAAAACCTCATCAACTGGATGTATATAACATCACAAGCTGATCACTCAGAGTCAGAGGGACAAAAGTTCACTTTGGCTTTGCTGAGCCTTTCCTTGAAGAGCCAAATCCAGCAAGGACATAGGCAGGCTCCTGAGGCAGGTGTGATGGAGGTGAACACAAGGCGGCAGGGGTAGGAGAGGAGTCTGTGCTCAAAAGGAGGGTTCATTGCAAATTCACTGGTGGGCAACCTTGTGGAAAGGAAGGTTTAAAGTATTTGACTCACAGCTTTTAAGGATGCAAGAAATACTGTGAAGTATTTGCTGTATTAATTATGAGTCATTTATATGTATTTGTTAGAGGACTTATATTAAGAAACCGGAGGGTTTTCATTTTGAGGGGGTGTTTTTGGTAATTTGTCCCCCCTGCCAACCTTTACTCATCAGATGTCCTTTCTGTGTCCAGCCTGGGCTCCAATTTCACCATCTTTCACAGACTTGCCACAGTTTTCCCTCCTAAGCTTCAGCAGCAGCTCAGGTGGACTATTACTGGTTTTCTGCTGGCACAAGTTACCTTCCATTTTATAGAGATCAATCTCAAGCAAAGCCCTTGAACAACATCTTTTCGATAGGGAGAATTGTTCACTTGTCCATCACTGACTGCTGCCCTGGGTGAGATCTCTAGCTCTCTGTCTATAATCATAACAAGCACATCATGCACACTCTTCCTTGTCATATGCAAAATAAAATCTCAAGATCACTAATGCAAAAGAATTCAAGGGCCAACCAAAACCAAGAGAGTAAAAAGATACTGTCTTGAGGAACAAAATGGAGGCAAAATATTGACAGAGTGGTGACATTTATTGGAAGAATTGAGATTTAATTGAAATGAGCACAGAATGAGAAGTTAGAAGCACATCCTAACCCTGCTTTTGCCACTAACTCACTGGGCAGTTCACTTCCCCTTTGCTCGAGTCTCTCCATTGTATAATTTGAATTATCCACCCACCTATCTGAGATACGCAAAGTTACCTGTTTTGTTTATTCAAATACATATTCGTACTGAATTTTATATTTGGTTAGTGTGAAAAGCAGTATTTTTCAAATATGTATTCCTTAGGAAGAAATTAAGTCTCCAATCTTCTTAGTGTCTAAAGAATAGGGTCACCTCGCAATTACAGGGTCAATAGTGGTCCTTTGCCCACCCCTGGGACCCTTAAGCCTGGACAAATACTTTTTTTATTTTTTGCAGCTAAGAAAGTCTGGCTTGTAGTTACAGATTAAATCTCATAGGCATCAGTACTTGATGACGTGACCGTGGGTTTAGAGTTCAGTTGCTGAAACTCAACTTCAGTCAGTTGAGCCAATGGGAATCATGCTGTAGACAATGAGCTCATGCTATCCAAATCCATCTGAGAACAATTGATCAAGCAGAACACAAAGGAACAAATGAGCTGGCCTGGTTTGGGAACAGAGACTACTCATCCATGGAGGTTTCTCTTTCCCATCCAGTTGACCCATCATGGATCAATTCCTTAGTGAGCTCAACTTCAGATCAGAGGAAGCTAGTTGTTTTTAAGGGAAGCTTCTGCTGGAAACACTCTTGGAGAGTGCTCTTCTCTTCCAAGGGAAATTTCTATACCAAGAACTGAGGCTGACTGCCCTGAAATAGAACACACTCTTGTCTAAATACAGCTGGCAACACTTCTTATTCCCTGGCTTGCCTCCTCCTAGTCCCTATACACAACATACCTTCCTATTACCACAACTCAACATTTACTCCAGTTGAAATGCAGCCAGGTAGTTCATAGCTTTCTTAACATGGTACATTCCAGGCTTTTGCTTACAAGATCCTGGGGCTGTTAGCAGGGTCTTAACAAACCATCTCTTAAGGTAATCACAAACCATCTCTTAAGGTAATCTCCATTTTCTGTTGATCCTTTTCAGTTTCCCTTTCACAGGAGAAGTTTCCTCACCTGGTCCCCAAATTTTGAGGGCATGCCTTCTAAGCCTACAACTTCCACAAGGGACTGACTACACACACATACCCCAGGGGTGCCTCTGAGGACAGAGTCAAAATGCATTTCATATGCATTACACACAACTGGTCATTTGTAAATGATTTACACCGTATCATAAGAGAAATCAAACCCACAAAGGCCATAATTAGCTTTATCTCAGGAAAGAATGGTATATTGCATAGTTCCCAAATGACACAGTCCATGAACCAGTTGATTCAAATCAATACAATTGTGTGTGTGTATACGTATATACATTCCTTGATCTCCACATCAAATCTACAAATTAGAATTTCTTTTGGTAAGACCCAAGAATCTATATTTTTTTACTTTCCTGGGCATTTCTTATATTTTTCTGGCTAGAATCGGAGCTCTGCTACTACCTGGAACATGCACTGGGAAAGTTACTAAACCTCTCTGCGCCTTGGTTTCATTTTCTGTAGAATGTTTATAATAGCTACCCCTTAGAATTTTTGTGAGATATAAATGAGATAGTATGAGGGAACTGCCCAGAACGAAGTAGCTACTTTAGATATGGTAGCTATCAATAAAATTATAATAAAACAGCAATGCAAATGAGAAAGACCCTGTGTCTGGAGCAGAAAGAGCCAAGCCAAGAGGGACTGAGCACAAGAGTGGGCAACACACGGAGGGGCAGATGCAGCTGAAGGTGCCAGGGCTCCATTCTCCCAGTAGGCAGAATGTGGCATCCAAGTGTAGCCAAGCTGCCAGCATACGAAGCATGACAGGAAATAGTAGTGCTGTCCCAGCTGGAGGGAGGAGCTTAGCACAGGGGAATCAAGAGCCTCAGAAATCCAGGCCCACATGCAGCCTCAAGGAAGCAGGTGACCAAGCCCTGGTTACCCCACTGGAATTCCACAGCAGGCTTCCAGTCCTTCACAGTCAGAACAAGGGGTCATATGATGCAGGCTGGTTCCAAAGACAGGGACTCAGGTACACAGAAGAAGGTGGACACTCAGATATCAGTACTCAAGGAGACAGACCTAAAGCTACTCAAACTCCTCCAGAGGGCTTCAGTCTAAGTTCTTGTCATAAATTGGTTTGACTCAGGCAAAAAGCCACACTAGGACCACAGCAACAGAGGGGCTGGATGGACCCAGGAGAAGGTCACTGGAGTCATGACTATGAGGGAGCAGCTGGCACAGCCAAGCACCTGAGTTGGACAAGTCAAGTGAGGAGGCTGGGGGTGAGGAGGCCAGACACGTGGCAGAGCTGTGTCATGTGAGAAAAGAAAGGCCTTCTCCTTCCCCTGTTGATAGAGCCTTCAAGCATTTCTTGCTTAGCTTCTTCCTCCTTCCCCGTTATCTGAAGAGAGAAAGACCAAAACCACAGCAACAAGTTCTCTAGGGAAAAATTGTCAGAGAAGCTACACTGCACTGGCCGGAGGCTGGCCAGGGCCATGTGACAAATCAGTAGGTCCAAGGCAGACAGGAGAGGGGATGGAAGAACAAGACACCGGGTGTTAAGTGAATGCAATAGAGAGTCTGGGGAAGAGACAGGAGAGTGAGAGGCTCCCCAAAATGTGGTAGCAATAGAAAAGCGGGCAGAGAATGCCAAAGAAGTGATGTGAATCATGTAGCGGAAAACTCTCAAATGTTAGCAAGAGTCTCAAAGAAAGATGAGAATTCCTACTTGTGCTATGCTTCTTTAAATGCGGCACTTTGAGACTGGCCCACGCGGGGCCCAGCTGCCTAACAGCTGCAGTTAGTGGGAAGTGCAATGCCGGGTACACAGTGTAGCCATGCAAGACCTCCCTCGTTATTACATCTAGACAGCGAGAGCCAGACTGGTGGAGAAGGAGTACAAAAAGAGCTAGGCACCCCTGCACAAGGCTCCTAGGCTGTCAAGGCCTAACCTGCCCAACCTCAGCCCTCCTCAAAGTGCCTGCCACATCCAGTCCCATTGCACAGCTCCTTGCTCCTCCCCATGGGATACCAGGTGTTTTCATGCCCTCGGGCCCTCTGAGTGCCTGCCCCTCCTCAGAGTATTAAACCCCTCTAGGAGGTATTAGTGCTGCTGACTTCAACCTGAGCCTGCCCAGCCCTGAGCCACTCCATCCTGCCATCAGCACCCCTAGTCTTGGCTTCTTCACCCACCATTTTGTTCATACCTTCATTCCAGCAACTCATGGAGACTTCAGGAGATGCTGCCTCCAACAGATTATGCTCCAGTAAAGGTGATTCTGCCTCAGTCGACCAAATAATTCATCAATCAGGAGTCAGGATGAGCGTCAAAGGCCTGCAACAATAGGAGACTTGATTCCAGACCCAAACTGCAGACCTAATTCCAGAAAAATGGAGATAAATTCATGCAGGAAAGGGAGGTAAACTCTTCCAGAAGCCTTCACTGGTTTATTCTGGTGAGGGAGGGGAGGGAGAGGGTATGGGCTACACAGGGTTCAGGATTCTCAAAAGAACCCCACACAACAGATTTGGGGTAATAAGAATCACTCTAGGCCTCACTCACTGAGTGACGGAGGTGCTGGGAATTTCCTGCCCCATCAAGCTTGGCTCATGAACAGAGCGGTTTAGATCCTCCGTAAAGTGAGTTAGAGTCAGGGAAATGGCTGTGAGTGACAATGGATAGCAGGATCTGAGCACCAGGAACTCCAACGGGCAGAGGTTGATAGGTCGGTCACAGCGAGGATCTCTCAGCAGTGGGAAACCCGGTTGGAAGCGAGGGGAGGGATGAAATGTGTGTTGAGCACCTGCCAACTGAGGCAGGCTGGTAGATGCTCTGTATATGTCATCTGGCGTGATTTCTACAATAACCCTAGGAAGCTTCTTTCTATTTTTCAAGCTAAGATAACTGAGACTTGGTTTCTCCTAGGTTGCAGCTAATTTGTGGTGGGGCCTGGATTTAAACACCTACATGTCTGAGACTAAATCCTGGGCTTGTTCCCACACACAGCACCGGTGATGATGAAACAGACACCACAGAACAATGCAGAATCAGCCCTACAAGTCTGCTGTGTGTGAAACCAAAGGGTATCTGGGACCTGGGAAGGTAAACTGGGAAGGTAAACTGGGAAGGGGGTGGGTGGCGAAATGAATGAAGGAAGGTAAAACAAGATTGGCCATGTGTTCATAATGATTGAGGTGAAACAGAGCTGATCCCAGCATTCAGAGTATGATCCTATTTGTGTACATTTTTGGAATTTTCCATAATACAAAATAATTGATTTTAAATGTGCCATGTTAACAGTCAGAACACACCATTTCCCTGGTCTTTCTAGCCACTAAACAGATGCTCTTGGGTTTTGTGCTTACTTTTGCTTATAAAACTGAGCATTTTGTTTAACAAAGAATCTTCACACTGTTCTAGGAATTTGCTTCTGTGTTGGGTAAGCACACACATCAGACACAGTTCCATCAAAGAGAACATTTTCAGGAACTTCTGGTTATATGAAGTAAGAGATGTGAGATAAAGCCTTTCCTCATTTTAATGTTAAGTGAAAAAAGCAGGATGTAAAACCACATTTGAATCATAAAATGAATTTTATTTAAATACATACATACAAAAAGAAATGCAAAAAGTAATAACTGTGGAATCAATTCGCTGATTTCACAAACTTGGCGTTGAACATGTATTCGTTTTAAGAGAAGAAAAATATCTTAAAAGAAGTTTGTTTATGGACTTCAGGGACACAGAAGTGGATTAATTAATATCTTTGGTCTATAACACTCTGTCATTGGTCTGTCGTCATTGGTCTGGCAGTGCTTTCTCAATTATTAATGACAGTTACTAATAATAGAATAATGATCACGTGCCAGGCAATGCATAACTTATTTCTAGCCTTTACAACAATTCTGAAAATCAGATGTTTTTAATTCCCATTTTGTTCATAAAAAAAAAAAAAAAAGACTCAAAGGACTTAAAAAAAACTTGACCAGGGTACACAATGATTTTGAACTCATGTTTGCTGACTCCAAAGCCTGTCTGGATCCACCGCCCCTTGCAATCCCCTCTTTAGCATTTACATTCTGGAGTGGAGAAAGGGCGCTAGAAGCCAACCCTAGAAGAGAATGACTAGAGGTTTATGTTTCTGACTGCGGCTTGGGTTTCCTCTGCCCTTTCCTGATTCATATTGCCCAGTTGTCCTGATCTGGCCAGAATGGAGCTGATTAATCACCATCTGGACAAGAAGACAGGCTAGGCTGTTCTTCCATGCTAAGCTGAGAAACTGAATCCTGGTACCCTGATTTATACATGAATTGGTCACTTCTGATTTATACTGTAATGTGGCTATTCTCTCAAAATAACACTCATACAACTATTTGCCTATGATTTAGTTATGGGCCTTAGAAGGGAGAAGCCTTCCCATAAAACGCTCTTTCCTTTAGGGGAAATAGGCCCAGATCACCTTTCCCTCCCTCTGAAGTGGAAGCCACTGTGGTCAGCCTGGGAACTGTGAGGGAGGACGAGTGCAGGGTGTGGGTTAGGGCCTCTAGAGAGCCCAGAGGCAGACATCAAAACCAGGAAAAAGTTGGAAACCTGGGCCAGATGGTACGAAGAGGTTCCAGACAACTGCCTAGATGGGCTACTGGTGCTGGTGGCCTCTTGAGTTAAGTGGGCAGGTTGTCCAGTTCATTACCAGTCACAAAGAGCATGACCCCATCAGCAAGCCAGGCCTGGAAGTTACAGCCTCTGAGTGGTCGCGAATGATTGTGAGGCCTAAGGCAAACCTAATTTATTTTCCTGCTGCTGAAACGTGGAGACACCTGCTCCTTGGCAGGAAGGTTTCTTGTTCTATGAAGTATGTTGAGCAACTCAATAAATGGGATTATATACATAGCCCTATTTTACAACAAATTCCCCCAGAAATGGCCTAATCATTTCCCCTGGTGACTAACGCTGCCCACCACACACCAATTCCCCCGCGGTGGGTTAACCACTGCGGCAGCACAGCTGTGTGCAGCTCTCACACCTAAACGTCCCACAGCAGGGTTCTCTGCTTGATTTGTTTTCCAGGCAGTCGGGGACTTTAATGAATGCTACCTATTCTTGGTCTCTTCTTTGTTTACTGAAATTACAACAACCTAAAGAACTTTTGCCCTCCTCAGTTATAATAAGAATAGGTAGGGATTGGACTTGGGAGGGAAAAGCCCAGGAGAGTGTTTGGGATCACTGTCTTCCTAGGCTGGGCCGGGCACAGTGGCTCACGCCTGTAATCCCAGCGCTTTGGGATGCCAAGGTGGGTGGATCACCTGAGGTCAGGAGTTCAAGACCAGCCTGGCCAACATGGTGAAACCCCGTCTCTACTAAAAAATACAAAAATTAGCTGAGTGTGGTGGCAGGCCCCTGTAATCCTAGCTACTTGGGAGACTGAAGCATGAGAATCGCTTGCTTGAACCCGGGAGATGGAGGTTGCAGTGAGCCAAGATCATGCCACTGCACTCCAGCCTGGGCAACAAGAATGAAACTCCATCTCCAAAAGAACAAAAAAAGTGACACCCAACAGGCTGTGCATCTCACAAAACCAAATCATCTACCTTTGCTAAGCAAGGGTAAAGCAGGCCTGAGTGGGATAGAAGTTAATTCCTAAAAATAGTTATTGCTAAAGACACTGTAAACTGTAAAGGGCCTGATTCTCAGATGCCAGGCAAGGAGTGAAACCTCAGCAAAATGCTTAGGTTTGTTCAGTTTTTATATTTTAATGATTCAAAAATTAGTAGCCGTATGTCCAGTTAGTTTACCTTCAAAAGCACCTAGTCTTTGTGTATATATGGTTTTGGCTTATGTGAGTATTTTGGTTTTGTTTTTTGGTGGTTGTTGTTGTTGTTGTTGTTGTTAGTATAAAGGAAAAATAGTTGGGGAAATATGTATTATATCTTATTAAACCTCGATTATGAGAAATATTCTGAGACTCCACTGACGTGGTTGCAGCTGGTTTCATTGAAGCCTAATTAAAATGCCAGTAATACACAATCCTGCCCCACTGAGCAGAAATCATGGCCAGTTTGATGTACAATATTAATAACAACAATAGGCAGATCATTATCACAAATGTTTTGAGTGAAGCCCCCAACCTCTATTTCAAGGTTTACAAAAACCTATAATTTTCCAGGCAGTGGTAACCACAGAGAAGCCAGGCTTAATTACAGAAGAAAAAAGAAATCAGCAAGTGAAAACATGGCTCAGACTGCTGGACTCCTCAATCATAGAAGCCAGGGGCACAAAGCTAGATATGGGTATGAGCCATGACCTCAAGGAGGCCACAGTCTCCTCGAAGGGGTTAAAGTGATAAAAATCTTGGACTTAAGTCTCAACATGGGTTTCAGAATCACAAAAAGCTGATGGAGAAATAAATGATAAATGAACTCCAGACAAAAAGACAACATGAGTGGATGAATAGAAGGAAATGGGGAGAGGAAGTTGTACATAAATCCCTTTGCTGAAGTGCTAGAACTAGTTAAGTTAATAGAGATGATGCTACCGTTCAACAATATATGGTGCCCCACTATACCTAGCATTATTTTAGTAGTAGCAATTAAAATGATGTTATGTCTGCCCTAACAGTAATAGTTAGCACATAAATATGCTAACTGAATGTTACACAATATTCTGTATACTTTACATATGTTAATTCATTTAATCCTCAAATAACCCCACAGAGTAAATGTCATTATTATCCCTACTTTACAGATGAAGGAATGAGAAGATAGTAATTCATCCAATATTATTCAGCTAGTAAGTGTCAGAGTCAGGATTTGAACCCAGGCAACCTGGCTTTAGAAAATGTGTTTTCAACCACTATGTTATACCACTTTCTTATAAAAATAATTATACTTAAAAAAATACATAAACACTGTACTCTAGTTGCTAAATTTCTTGCTCATGGGGATACAGGTTAACAATTTTGAAATTGCTTTGCAAATGTTGAACAAATAATAAAATGGATGATGGTCAGTGTTGGAGAGGGAGTAACAGATAAACAAGAAATGATGGCTAGAATAAACGTGGTGGAACTGAATTATAGTCAGAGATATCAGAATAAACTCAAATTTAGTTTAATATATGTGTGTGCATGTGTGTGTATTCCTATATGGATGGATAGAGACACACAGATGGATAGAGACAGAAGTAATTACAGATATAGGTATCTATGGCTATGTGCTCACAGATTTCCTAGCTCCGTTTGCTGACAGGGCCTGGAAGCAATGAGATCCCAGGAGCAATGAGCACACCTACCACCTAGATAGTGGCTTCTAAATACCATTTTACAATAAAGGGAACCAGAGTTCCTTGGAGAAATTGCTAATTGTAAGACTGCGGTAAGGAAAATATAAGATGTACCTGGAGCATCTTATAGTACCAGAAAATAAGGAAGTGCTTAAAAAACAAAAGGACAGGGGCTTGTCAAATGGATGCAGGAACCAGCCTCTTTATAAAAACCCATCAAGAGCTTTCCATTACTCCTAGGATCAAGATGAGTCTCCAGAGCACTTCAAAAATTTAAAATCTCAAATGTAAACAAACAAATGAACAAATAAAAGCTAGCCTCCATGTTTCACGAAAAGAATGAGTTTCTGAGACAGAAAAAGAGCTCCCAATGACCAAAGCTAGAACAACTTAAGCAACAAAATAATAATGAATTATTACTCAAAGTATAAAATAAACCTATGTACATTTATACTGATATAAGTAAATAATTGAATAAATCAATAAATGTGGGAGAAGAGACAAATTTTCCTTGTGGAAGAGCTCTAAATAATGTGTGTAGACACTCCACCCCAGGAGGTGAAAACTTATCCCTTTCCTCCTCCCTGCTTGGGGATGGGCTGAGTTTAGTGACTCATTTCCAAAGAATACAGTGGAGAAGTGGAAAGATAATGACCTTACAGTGGAGAAACCTGCCTGGCAAATGCTACCTTAAGCAAATTATGGTGGTTAATATCCTCAGGGATAACATGTGGATATCATGTACCCTGTCACATGATCTGACAAAGACACTCCACCTGTATGATTTTCTTTGCCAAAACCCATAACCCCAGTCTAATCATGAGAAAACAGACAAAGACAGATTGGGGACATTTTATAGGATATCTAGCCAGTATTCTTCAAGACTGTCAAGGTCACAAAAAAACAAGGAAAGACTGAGAAACTGTCGCAGACCAGAGGAGGCTGGAAGATATGATGACTAAGCACGACATGGCATCCAGGATCAGATCCTGGAGCAGAAAGAGGACATCAGTGAAAAAAAGCTGGTGAAAGCCAAATACAACCTGGAGTTTGGTTAATAGTAATGTACCTATATCAATTTCTTTGTTTTGACAAATTTACTGCAGCCATATAGGATTTTAACATTAGAAGAACTGGGTGATGGAAACTCTCTTGTGCTATCTCTGCAACTTTTTTGTAAATCCAAAATTATTCCAACCTAAAAAGTTTAAGAAATGACTACACTCTAAAATAGGCCATCCATGCAAAATAAAAGGGTAACTATATAGAATGCCAATGAAAGGAAACTAGAAATAAAAGCACAGCAATTTTTAGTTGTCTGCTGCCCAGAACTACTGATAAGACTGATGTTTCTTAATTCTTCACAAGGCACTTTGGGTGGAACGTTAAACCCATTTGGGCTTATTCATCCACAAATGCTTATTGGGTACATACCATGTGTAAGGCAGTGACCTAGACACTAGGGATGCACTGGAGAACAAGATGTGGCTCCTGCCTCCAAAGAACTTTCAGTCTGCTTGGAGAGGGAGGGAGAGAGAGAGAGAAAGAGAGAGAGAGAGAGAGAGATCAACACAAAATAAAACACAGCATAAATGCTGCCCAGGAGTTAATTTCAAGACGGTAGATGCATACCCAGGAGGTACGTCTGACCAATCCAGTGTCAGGGCACCATGTAGGACAGAGCAGTCCTCTTGGAAAAGTTCATGAGTGTTCTAATGTGCCTTATGACCATCACAAGGGCCCATGGTGATGGTTATAGACACCAACCTTCTTCTGACAGCATTAAGTGCATTTGGAAAATACAAATCTAATCATGTCACCTCTTTATAAAACCCAAGAGCTTTCCATGACTTCTAGAATCAAGACAAAACTCCTTACTGTATGTTATGGTTCATTCATATGTCAACTTGGCTAGGCTACAGCAGCCAGTTATGTAATTGAACACTAACCTACGTGTGGCTGTGAAGGTGTTTTATAGATGTGCTTAACATCTGCAGTCAGTTGACTTTAAATAACTAGAGTAACTTCAAGTAATAAGTTATCCACCTTGATAATGTGGTGGGCTTCATCCAATCAACGAAAGGCCTTAAGAACAACAACTAAGGTTCCCAGAGAAGAAGAAATTCTTCATCAAAAAAGAAGAAATTACACGTCAAGATTGCAGCACCAGCTCCTGCCCGAGTTTCTAGCCTGCTTGCCTGCCAGCCTGTCCTACAGACTTCACACTTGCCAGTTCTCTTAATTACATATTTATATGATGTATAATACATATTATAGAGCTTATTGGTTCTGTACTTATATATAAATTGTTTATATACTATATATATTTGTATTAAGTATTACTAATAATATTACACACACATACACATATACATCCTACTGGTTCCATTTCCCTGGAGAGCTCTGACTGACACACCATGGTCTCCAGGCTTGGTGCAGTCCAGTTCTCACCCTTCCCACCAGCCACACCATCTACCCCAGTCCTCCTTGCTTTGTCTCTTCCACTCACACCAGCTTTTTCTCATTCTAAGTCCTTTCAACCCATCCTGTCCTCTCCTTTCACAAGCTGTTCTCTCTGCCTGGATCACTCTCCCTCCTTTCCTGATTAACACCTACTCATGCCTCAGCTCAACAATTGCTTCTTCAGGGATCCTCCCCCAGCCTCCCAATGTCAACCCCACTTAGCACAAGATTTCAAAGCACCTCACACCACTCCTGCAGAGCTGGATAAGTTGCAGCTTCCGTCTTTCCTACATGTAAGTTCCATGAAGGCAGGAACCAGGTCTGGTTGGACTCATTATTTTCTAACTGCATTCCCCAGCACAGTGCTTGGGACATAAAAGGCTCTCAATGAGTATTTGTTCCACGAATGTCAACACAGATGTGATAAGAGCAGAAAACAGTCCCTCACCACAGGCACAGCCACTGAAGTTCTTGCCAGGTAGAATCCAGTGGCCCAGTCCTTTTGATGACTCATCAAGTTGAAACTCAAGGTCAGAAAAAAGGGGAACTCAGAGAGGCAGTCAAAGCAGACAGAGGGAGGGGGCTTTACTTGCCAGAGACAGAAATGTCTCTGCAGATGGGCTGGAGGCGGTCAGTGTGGCTACAGCCTCACATTGATACTGACTTCTCCAAAATACCACCTGCCTCTAAACTCAAACTGGCGTTTATGTAATGACATTTCCTACTTATTACCAGCTGCCAAATGTTGAAATTCCCAGAAGCACCTTTCTAAAGTCTTAAATATCAGCTCTAGCCTATTAAAGAAGAGAAAAAGACAAAGATGTGATATTACCAGGTTTCTTTTTATTTTAAAAAAAAAAAGGCTCAAAACTAAAAAATATCTAGCCCTGGCTGAATTGGGGTGAAGATAAGTGAGTGATTATTACATTTCTTCTTCAGGTTATTTTTACCCTGAGTTACCTGTGCTGAATAAGCTAGCAAAGTTCCCAAAACGCCAGGCCACTAGGTCAAGTTTCTAGAAGCAGTAGCTACAGCCAACTTCTCAATTCTTTTATGTGGTGATTTGAAGACACATCTTCCAATTCTTCAGCATTCTTCCTAGTGGGAGGTGAGGTCTACAGCCCTCCTTTTTAAATCCAGGCAGCTTGTGTCTCCCATGCATCTCATGAAATGCATTGGAAGAGCTGTATGTGACTTCCATGGCTTGCTCATGAATGACAATGAAGTTCTGTCTTCTTCCCAGGAATAGTCGTGGTAGGAGCCCTGAGCCCTGGCAGATAGGTCTTACTCTCCTGAGGTTGCCTTGCTGGGAGGGAGCCAAGCCACGTGGAAAGACCACGTGAAAATGCTCCAGGTGGCAGTCCTCCTCTTCAAGTCCTTCTTGCCCAGGTGCCGTATGTACGTGAACAAGGTCTCAGATGATTCTAGACCCAGCTGTTGAGTCAATCTCAGCCTTGAGTCTTCTCAGCTGAGGCCTCAGCCGTGATGGAGGGGAGGCTCAAACCAGTCATTCCCACTGTGCCCTTTCGGAATTCTTAACCCAAACGGATACTAAAATAGTTATTGCTCTACATAACTGTGTTTAGAGTGGTTTTTGTTATGTAGCAGTAATAACCAGAACAATATAGAAAAATGGGAGTTATTTTGTAGATGTCAAAGCAAATGTCCAACTTTTCTCCATTAACAGCTTCTACCTACAGCAAATCTCTCAAATATAAACAAACAAAAGAACAAATAAAAGCTAGCCTCAGTACTTTATGAAAAGAGTGAGTTCCAAGCAGCTTCACCTACTGAGAGAGAAAAAGGAATTGCGTCTGGAGAAGAGAGAGCTCAACTGGTACTTGAATGAATAAAGGAATGACTCAAGGAGCTATGAAATGTTTAGGTAAGGATATAGCAGGAGGCAAAGGATCATTTTCTGAGACCAATAGCAACTTCAGCCCCCAGTTCAAAAAAATTCAGTCCTGCAGAAATCACAATAGCATATCCTTATGTTCTTATTCTGTCATATTTTACGCAACTTAACAACCAAACACACACAAAGAACATATATATGTAACTGACACAAAACTGAGCTGGATAACAAACATATTCAATGGCAGAAAGACTCAAAATTATTTCGACAAGCTGGAACAGGGCGGAAGAATAAAAGTGAGTAATCTTATCCCAGAAGAGTGACCTCAGACCAGAGAGCAGCTGAAATGATTGCACAAGGACATCAATGTCTTTTGGGAGAGGTATTAGACTCATCTTGAAGATAAGAAGCAGCTATGGAATATTTTAAAATGAGAAGCATGATGATAAAATCAGCATTTTAGAAGATTAACTTGACATCTCTTTGTGTAATGGATTCAAGGGAGAACAAATAGAAGGAATAAATGACACTTAGCACTTAGGAAATGTTTGCAATCCCACCACAATGAAAGTACATGGATCGGGGCTGGTCTGACCAGAGTGGGAGTGAAAAAGAAGCGAAGATGATTGGTGGTGTGACCATGAAGACTCGGGCAGCAGGCTGGGTATCAAGAGTAAAGAAAAAGTCAAAGAAGACTCAGAAGCCTGAGTGAGAGGTCAGCAAGTTCATGGAAACAGAAAAAGATGGGGGAGGAAGTATGTTTGGAGACAAGGAAAACAAGCTCAGTAGAAATCCATGGACTTTGAGATAATGTTATCCAGATTTTTAGCTTATAAAAAAAGTTGATGGATAATGGGAGACATTGGATTAAGGTTTACAAGGGAAGATAGGCCTAGAGAAATGGATTTGGGAAACACATCAGCCTAGAGTTGATACCTAAAGCCATGAATAAATTCCCATATTTTTGCCATCTTAGACTCTTTGCTCGATCTTTAGCCTTCATGGCATATTATATTCAGGATGAAAATTTTTGAAAATATATGGCATTGTTTTCTTTCTTTCTTTTTTTTTTTTGAGACAGAGTCTTACTCCATTGCCCAGACTGGAGTGCAGTGGTGCTATCTTGGCTCACTACAACCTCCGCCTCCCGGCTTCAAGTGATTCTCCTGCCTCTGCCTCCTGAGTAGCTGGGATTACAGGTGTGCATTATCATGCCTGGCTAATTTTTGTATTTTTGGTAGAGATGGGGTTTCACCATGTTGGTCAGGCTGGTCTCAAACTCCTGACCTCAAGTGATCCACCCACCTTGGCCTCCCACAGTGTTGGGATTACAGGTGTGAGCCACCAAGTCTGGCCTACCGCATCTTTTTCTTGTAGGGAGCTGCATAATTAGGTCTACCATGCAATAGCAATTTTATTGATAATTTTATAATTAAGAAACAAAATATGAATTGCCAAGATTACCTATATTCATTTTGGCTCTCAGTATATTTTGAACTATTTCTCCTACTCCTACCTTCAACTGACAGGATTGGCCACAGAAATCATAGAACCATTTTTAATGCTTTTAAAGACTATCTGGGTGGGCCACCATTCATACTGCTCTCCACTTGAATGAATTGTCAGAACACCAAGAGCTTTTGCAGAGCCAGAAAGAACCAAAGAACGTGCAGCTGGAGGTATCAGCTGTGCATATCTAATTCTGGCCAAAACACCTCCCCAGAGTGTCCAGCTGGAGAGAGGGGAAGAAAAAAAGAAGAAAGACAGTAATTCAGTCAGGGACGTCAACAGCGGCTGAAGACGCGAGCTGGTTGCAGAGCACTGATACTGTTGGGTACCAAAAGAGGTGCTGCTGCCACCACAATATTTGGATAACCTGCAATTGCAAAGTACACATCTGTCTGTGACCATCTGTCTGAAAGTATGCTGGAGGTCAGAGGCTCAGTGAATACAGCAACCTGAAAGTGGAATGAGATAAGATAAAAAGAAGAGGGAAGTATGCAAGGAATCCCGTTGGTTTCGCTTAAAAAGACACAGCAAGTTGAAAGAAAGTGCGGGATGGGATCTCCTTAAGTAAATTATGATTCAGCAAGTGCCGTTTTGTCTGCCTAAGAAAGTAATTACAGGAAAGCAGTGTTTCCTGAAAAGTGTCTTTATGGATGAGCCCGTTTGGAATAGTGAGAGGGTGCTGGCAGATGAAGGGTAGCAACCGCATGGCTTCCCTGGAGATGATCTGGCCTGATCTGTCAGGTGCAGAATTGAGATTATTAGCACAGAAAACTTTGAAACTTGCTTTTCTTGACCTCCACAACACCCAGCACCTTCCACGCTCTGATTTTCTCCTATCTCTCTTGGCCATCCTTCAGTTGCTTTCACAGGTTTATCTTCCTCTGCCTGTTTCTTAATACTGGGGCTCCCCTGGGCTCCAAGCCCTCCTCTCTTCCTATTCAAACACTCTCCCTAAGTGATCTCATGCACTCCCTTGGTTTCACTGTCATTTGTGTATTAATGACTGTCAAATATTTACTCTTACTCAGATCTCTTGTCTAGGCTCGGACCTGGATTGTAACTACATCCTTGGTACCTCCTCTTGGGCATTTTACAGTCTCAACTTGTCTAAAGTCGAACTCATGACTTTCTTCCAGAGACTCTTGCCTCTTCTAGTGTTTGCTATCAGTGAATGGCACCTCCATTCACAAGTTACCCAAGTTGGCCACCTAGGAGTCCTCTCTTTCCCTTGGCCCATCCTTCAACCACACATCAGCGTCCAAAATCCATCCACTGCTTTCCAACCCCACTTCCATTATCCTAGGCCAAGGAGCCACCATTTTTCATGACCACAATAAACTTCTGATTTGTCTTCCTCTTATTATCACAACAGCCTCCAACTGGTCTGCCTGTCTGTGGTCTTGACTCAGCCCTACTTCATCCCCAATTCATTCTCAAGCTCTCATTCTAAAATTAATTCAATCATCTCACTTCTATCTAAATCTCTTTAATGGATTCTATTGCTCTTAGTATAAGGTCCAGATTTATTAATAAGATTTGCATAGTTTGCTGCATCTACCTTTTTATCCCTCACCTCTACCTTCCTTTAAACTCTACAGTCCAGTTATACTGAGTTGGTTTTTTTGTTTGTTTTTATTTTGTTTTTTAGTTCCTTGAACACACCAAGTTCTCCCACAATTACAGCATTTTGCAAATGCTGCCTGACAGCCTCTTCTCCTTTTATTTGCCAAACAATGACTATTTATCCTTTAGGTCTCAGTATAGACGTAACTTTCCAGTGTAGATTAGGGCCCCCCTCCTTTCCACCATGATCTCCCCAACGACCCTGTATTTCTCCCCATCAAATCACACTCTACTGTTAATGCCTGTTTACACAGCTTTATCTTCCACTAGACCTTGAGCTCCATGAGGGCAGAAAGCATGTCTGTTTTGTGGGCAATTGTATCTCCAGTACCCAGCCCAGTATTGGGCTTGATATATGTAGAATGAATACATGAATACATGAATTGCAGGCACACTAATTGACAGCAGAACTTCACCAGGTCTATGTCAAACAACATCACCTCAGAGAATTAGAAAGATTCCAAAATTCCTTCATCTAGGATGAGCCTGGCAGCTGCAGCATCTCCAGGAACATTCATTTCCTGAGGTGTGGCCAAAAAGAATTTTCTGAGAGATTCTCAACTGCAGCTCACTGAGAGCCTCTTACGCCAAGCACAAAGTAATCTCTTTGCTTCCAGCAAGCAACATTCAACAATTAATGAATCTTTCCCTTGGTGTCAGGAGCTTAGGAAGGCAGACTATAAAACAGAAAAGTTGAGGTGGTCTCAGTCTTCCTAGAGTAGATTGTCTTGGACTATTCCCTAAATCAGTGGTTTCAAATCTCACGTATGTTATCAGAGTCATCTGGAGACCTTGTGAAAGCACAGATGTCTGAACCTGACCCCCAGAGTTTCTGAATCAGTAGGTCTGGGATGAGGCCATAGAATTTGCATTTCTAATAAGTCTCCAGGTGATGCTGATGCTGCTGATCTGGGGACCACAACCTTGAGAACCACCGCACTAAACATTTGAGTCACCCCTCTTAGTCATACAAACATAAGAGAAGCAGGCTCCCAATGTACTGAGGGAGGATGGACGCCTCTTCCTGAACCCCGGCCGACGGCTAAGCAGGATGTGGGAAAACTTGGAATTAAAGGAACTCTGGGAAACAAGAAATCAGAAACCCGGAAATCCAACCCCTTCTGTATTGAGGGTGAAGATGACTAGAACACTCTGATAGCTTAGGACAGTCCAAATTAAAATATCTCTGCAAGAAAAGGACATCATGGGCATTGTGATGGATGTGACCACTGAGCATCCACTCTTCTTCTGAAAATAGCTCCTCCTTTTCCCTTGATGAACTGCTATTCTCCAGCTCTTAGTCCTTGTGATTCAAGTAAGGCCAACTTCACACCTTGGGCACAGGAGAGGACCCAAAACTTAGATCTGTGCAATAAGTGTGTGTCACACCCAGCCCATAATGATTGCTTCAGAGCTGGTGTGTGATCCAGGTTGATCTAATGAAAGTAAGCCCTAGAAGACTGTTCAAACTGTTGGGACGGGAACCATCCCTTTCCTCTGAGCTTGCCAAACCAATAGGATGTAAGTCTGGGGCTTCCGATGGCCATTGCCACTAGTGGGAAAAATGTACCAGAGAATGACACGAACACTGAAGAAAACCCAGCCAAGAGATGAAGAGACATATTCCTGACAATATTATCTGGATCCAGCGGATCTTGAAGTTAGAATACCCCAGAATCTGAGCTGAGCATTTATTACTCGCAACTGAAAGTATAGACTGAAATAAGAGAGAGTTCTTTCTTTTACCTTTTTTTTTTTTTTTTTTTGGAGACAGTCTCACTCTGTCACCTAGGCTAGAGTGCAGTGGTGCAATCTCGGCTCACTGCAAACTCCACCTCCCAGGTTCCAGCGAGTCTCCTCCCTCAGCCTCCCGAGTAGCTGGAATTACAGGTGCCTGTCACCACACCTGGCTAAGTTTTGTATTTTTAGCAGAGATGGGGTTTCACCATGTTGGCCAGGCTGGTCTCGAACTCCTGACCTCAAGTGATCCACTCACCTCGGCCTCCCAAACTGCTGGGATTATAGGCATGAGGCGCTGCATCCAGCCTGAAATAAGAGGGAGTTCTACTAGCCAACTCATGCATTGCTCTGCTCCAGGGTACCTAAGTAACCAACTGCTCTAATGGTTTCTCTCCAGATGGACAGACCTGCCAGGTTGATACCTTTGCCAGCCCCTCTGGAATTCCAGTGAATAAAATTTTCCCTAACAGATCACTTGTTTAGTGTAGCACTTAGCGCCTAGCCTCACCACTGTTTACTTACCTCCTTTCCCTCCTCTGTGAGCTCTCTGCATGTAAGAACTACACTCTTTATAACAGTTTTGTTGGTGGCCATGCACAGTGGCTGACTTATAGTAGATGCTCTATGGAGTGACTGTTTGCAAACAACCTTCCAAATAAGATAAGAATAACAAAATTGAGCCTGGTTAGTCTGCATCCAGATAGAATGGAATTTTTTAAATGGCAGCAAGGGGAGCAAAGCACATTGTAAGTAATGCTAAATGAAAACAGGCAGCAACCCTCAACGGTGAGCTTCAAAAGTCAGATCAACCTTCACTCAGCCCTAGAACATTTCTAACTAAATCCTACCTCTCACTAGAAGTGTCACCATTTTTTTTTCTTTGAAAAAGCATGATGGGGGAGGGAGTGCTGGAGAACGACAAATGAGAGGGTGACTCCCATATAAGTCAGCTTCCTCTTCCCCAAATCAGTTTCCAGAAACTCTGCCATATCATGCAACGAGAACCCCCAGCTCCTAATTCAAAGGAAAGTCTCAGAGGTCTTGGGTAAAGACGATAGCACCTCTCCTTTGGTGGCTTTCAGTGATAAACAGCTTCCTGCCTGAGCACTCATAAACCTGAACTCGTGGAAAAGAATTACTACACGGAAAACAGAACCCAGGCAGGGTTCGTAAACGGTACCCGGCATGGGTTTCTCACATCTTCGTTGATAAACGTCCTGTTGCCTCCTGAGGAATCTGTGAGACTCCTTGGGCACAGCTGTGGTCAGGAACACACCATGCAACAACTAGACCTGAGAAGTGTCCATCTTTCTGCCATCGAGACCTGCCCTAGAAGAAAAACAGAAACAACACAGATGGAGCTGCCTGTTCAAATCCTTGTGGATGTCATAAGATTAGCAGCTTTCCTCTGAGTCGGCCTCAAAGACTTCCTTTGCAATTGTTCCTAAGCTAGCTCAAGGGATAGGCAGTGAAGTTCACTAAAACAAAAACATAACCTCAAACATCCAAAACAGCTGGTGGAAATTGTGACTGTTTTAGAGGAGCTGACTTATCTAGCTGAGTCAAAACAAGTGTGAGCGCTTCAAACAGGCACAAGATCAGAAACAAAATTAGGTGTTTATTGAGTACTGTCCTCTTGATTTTTTTTTCTCCTTTGCTTAGGCATGAATCTCCCCCTTAGCTTCATCCTGGCAAGGACTAAAATCTTTTATGATATAAAAATTGATACATTGGGAAATTAAGTGTAAAATAAGGGTCCTATTCCTAGGTGTAAAAGTAATATATGTTCTTTAGAGGAAAATGCAGAAAAAACACAAAAACTAAAATAAAAGTCACCTGTAATCCCACCACTGTTTCTATTTTGTTATTTTTTTAACTTTAGTTTTTCATATACACACACGATTTAAATTATATCTGGATCTATATCTAGACAGATAGGTAGATAGATAGAGATATCTATTTAAATGATTAATTTTGATCCTGATTTTTTCATCCAGTACATCATGACCATTTTCCTATGTCATTTATATATTCTTCCACATTTTCTATATCTGCAAAATATCAGACCATACAAACACCACAAACTTTTTAGCTAATGCCAATTATGAACATTTAGGATATTTCTTTTTCTTTTTTTCTATTTTTTTTTTTTTTTGAGACAGGATCTCACTCTGTCGCCCAAGTTGGACTGCAGTGGTGCCATCATGCTTCACTGTTGCCTTGAACTCCTGAACTCCTGGGTTCAAGCAATCCTCCTGTCTCAGCCTCCCGAGTAGCTGGGACTACAGGTATGTGCCATCACACCTGGCTAATTTTTTTTGTTTTTGAAGAGATGGGTTCTTGCTATGTTGCCCAGGCTGGTTCACTTGAAACTTCAAGTTTCAAAGTAGGAATTTCAAGTGATCCTTCGGCCTCAGCCTCCCAAAGTGCTCGGACTACAGGCAAATGCACGGCCTAGGATATTTCTGATTTTGTGCCATTATCAACAGTGCTGTGAAAAAGATCCTTGTTGATACATCTTACATGTGTACACAGGAAATTTACTTTCTGTTACAGTACACTGAAATTCAGGATATAAAATGGATAACTGGCATTGAAGAAATCTAGCACCCTTCTCCCTAAGAATTGCTGACATATTTCTAGTTAGGCAGCTACCGTTAGAACTACAAGGCCTTCCTGGTTTCATAGAAGCCTTGCTTTCAGTCAAATGAATGGTTTCTTCAGTTTGCAATGCAGAAACATTAAAATAACTTTTAGAATCTATGAGGAGAAATGAAAGCAAATAAAATAAATATTAGGAAAGATTACTAATCTTGTTAGGAATAAGAAAATATAACACAGAAGTAGAGTAATTCCATCAAGTAAGGTTTCAGACTTGATTAAACTAGCCTGAAACTTTATCTTCCAGAAAACTCTCAACTTTAGATAATCTGTAGCAGGCTTTTCAATTACAGAAACTAGTTAAACTGTTTCTACTTTCTTATATTTTCCAATTCAAAAAAATGAGATTAAATGTTCCTAAGAAGAAGACTCTAAAATGGCATTATCAGCTCTCATTCTAGATTTACTGCCCCCACTGAACAGTTGCTTCTGAATTGGCACAAGACATCCAGTCACTCGCGATTGGGAATGAATCACTCCCTAAAATCATTCCAGAATTTGGATAACGGAGAAGTTTGCCTCCTGCCAAAAGCCCAACAAATGCTGGTAAAATTTAGGAAAGTCATTATCATGAAAGCCTGCAATGGTTTCAGAGAACATCTCTTAGTAGTTACTGCACTCTATGACCTCCAGAAAAAGTGTAAGCAACTCCATGCGTATATACAGACCGTGCCAGTTTCCCTTAAAAGTCTCATTCTCTTCATCACCACTGAGTGGAATTAAAAACAGTTGGTCAAGCTCCACTAATCGACAGCTGCTTGCAATTAGATGAAGCATTTAAAGCCGTTCTCTTAACTACCTTCCCAACTGCCTAACCATTCAGCATGAGCAATACACCGTGACAATTTGCCAGAATGTTTAACTTATCTCCATCTCTAGTAGTTTCTATACCTTCCTTATTTTCTTCAGTCTTCCCACACACCGTCTGACTCTTCCAGTTCCTCTTGTTAAATACAGAGAAGGGATTAGTTGAAACAAGGTCGAGCCGAGCTGCTTTGTGCTAAGATGGAAAATTCTGCCCAGGCGACTATTAGGGGGCAGAGTAATTTTGGTGTTTCTCAAAGAGAAAAGATGCCTTTTTCTTTTCTTATCTTTTCTTTTCTTTTGTTTTTTAGCAATGAACTGGAAAGTTCGCTTTAACTTTTCTCACTTAGAATGATGAAGAAAGCAAAAGTTACTGGGCTTTTGTGAACTGTTTTCAATTTTCATAACTTCTGACTAGTCATTTTAAAGCAGAGAGAAAAAGTACAGATCACTTTATTCAATTGTTTTCTTTACAAACAAAGAAACTGGGCATCAATAGTCTAGTTGCTCTTCCCAAGGTCACATAAAAAGTGGCTGAGTATGAACTGAATCCACTTCTCCCGATTCTCAGTCCAGATCACTTTCGATGACTTCAGCTGCCTTTTTCACAAAGAAAACCTCTCCAGCTCAACAGCTCTACCACTTGCGTTGTCCAAGGGTTAGAACTGCAGTCCTCCCAGCCTGCTCCATCACCCAGGCCTCCAACCTGCCCATCTTAGGACTTAAAGTCAAAGGGAAAAAATTATATGGCTTCTTCTTTGCAATCGTGTTTCTTACTATCCTACCTTCCCCTTCCCACCTAAAAGAGACCGTCCAAAATCTCCAACTATAGTTCTTTTTCTCCATCTCACCCTCTGATGTACTCATTTTGCCTATTTTGTCATACAGGGGGCAGGAGGAGAATGAAAGGAAGAGAAAAGTAGTGGGGGGTGTTATTAGACAGAGGCAATTTTGCCTGCTCAAAACTCAAGAAGGAGCTGAGAGCTGAGACAGGAATGGCAGCCCCCACAGCCTACATGTCATGCTCATAGCCTGTCTCTTCCCAAACCCACCATTCTTCCCAAGGCTAACCTTCTCTAGAAACCTCCTGCCCACAACCTCAAGCCTCTAGTCCAGTCTTTGAAAATCATGGGGTCTTCCTTCTTTATCTGAGGGTACCTGAGTACATTATTTCATTTTCTCCTTAAACTCATATTTCCATTATACTTACCATGTAGAGAATGTTATTCTTATATATTGTTTGGCTTCAGAGTATTTTGATCATCTTATTATGCTTTTCTGCAACTCTATATATATGCTTATACTTATATTTATGTGTTTATATTTATATATCTGTTCCTGCTATATATTTGCATATGTATATATAATATGTCTGTACTACATTTATTTTCATATACACTGTATATATAAAAATGAGGGAGAGGAAGAGAGGAATTTTAAAATTTTTCATGTGGCCATAACAAGTGTTAAAAAGTATTCTTCTTGGAGTTATTATTACATTTATTTCAAATGTACAGTTAATCAACATCACATAAACATATTTAAAATCATATAGATAATTATTAAACATATAAAGTATGTTGTATCAGAAATGAATCTCTTGGATGTGAGGGTGATCTGGCTGCAATATCTGTCACCCCATTGATCGCCAGGGTTGATTCAGCTGATCTGGCTGGCTAGGTGGTGTCCCCTTCCTCCCTCACCGCTCCATGTGCATCCCTCCCAAAGCTGCATGCTGGGTCAAAGAGGACAACCATCCCTGATGGAGGAGGCTGGGTCTTCGTTCAAGGGTATAGGAGTAACAAGAGTAACTGCGTTCCCCTGCTGGAACCTCCAAACAAGCTCTCGAGAAATGAATCTCTTAACAAATTCAGTGGCATGTTTTTCATCCGATTAATTCATGTATAGCAGGTCTTTGAATAAACTTGTTTCCTTCAACGTTGTTTTGTTATAATGTTATTGGGGAAAAAAAAATAGTTCCCAGGCTGGGCTGCCATCTGCGTGGATTTGCACGCTCTCCCCAGGCCTTCGTGAGTTTTCTCCCACATTCCAAAGATGTGCACGTTGGGTGAAGTGGCATGTCTACACAGTCTCAGTGTGAGTGTGGGTGTGGGTGTGAATGCGTCCTGCAATGAAATGGTGTCCTGTCCAAGGTGAATTCCCACTGGCACCCTGAGCTGCCCAGACAGGCTCCAGCCACCCGTGGCCCTGAACTGGAATAAACTGATAAATAATTATCTTACTTGGTTTTAGTCATCTTTTTAAAATGTATGTATAGCTCACACTTATTTTAAAGTTTAGTAAGTTTTTTTTCTTTATTTAGAAGTTTGGTGACATTTATGTGACCAGAAATATGCCATAGGAACTTAATTCTTGCTCATATCAATTAGCCTGTGGTAAAATTGGTTTCCTTATACGTCATCTCACTAACGTAGCGTTTCCAAGAACTTATTGACGATATTAAGTGAGTTACTGTATTTATAATTCGATATTCCTTAATGCTAAACTGTAGCCATTTTCAGAATCAATTCTTTTCCCAATTTTTCATTTTTATGGAGGTAAGCACTGAGAAAGTAGTTGTTTTAGTCACCTAAATAGAGGAAATGAAAGACATTTTGTTATAGCAATAACACTAAAAGTTCTAAGATTTTGTAGAAAGCCAAGAATTAGAAACCAATTGACTTGAAAACCAGTAAAAACAAGTAAAAACTTTTTTTTACTCCATGATTAAAGTCATTCATTTTTTCAACAGCAAAGTCAAGATTATGAGTTATTCCTCATTTCATCCCTCAAGTAATTTTACATCCTAGGACAAAATACCCTAGTAAGATTTGCTAGGTAGTACGTATGCCTCTCTTTCGCAAAAAGACACGAAAGGTAAATGATCAGTACCAAAGTGCTGGCTATTGAGCAGATCCATTTTAGGACAGCACATAAGGAAGGCATTTCTCTGAAAACCACGTGTGCCTGCCTACCTCGTAGGAAGTCTTCATTGCTCCAGGAATGCACGTATTTCCCCTTTGAAAACTGCTGGGGTCCAGCATGGTCCAGTCCCTGCCTGCTTTCCAATCTCACTTAACCTTTGTTTTCCCTGAGCTCCTCTGAATCATTGAGCATGCTGTTCCCACTGCCTACACATCACTTCCTCAGAGACACCTTTTCCTAGAGACACCTTTTCTCTGAGGTCACCTTTCCTGACCTCAGAGACACCTTTGCTGACCATCCAGAGACACCTTTTCCTGACCATCCAGCATAAAATAGGTTTCCCAGTTTCCCAGTTATTCTCTCTCTTAATTCCCTGTTCATCTCCTTCATACTACTTATCACAGTTTGCCATCATGTATTAATTTGTATTGATTTAAGTCACCCACCTGCCCACTGTCTTCAGCATTACTTGGGAACTTGTTGGAAACGCAAATTTCCAGGCCCCACTTTAGACCTTGAATGAGAAACTCTAAAGGCAGTATCCGAAAATCTGTGTTTTGTTTTATTAAGTGTTCCAGGTGTTTCTAATACCACTAAAAATCTGAGAATCACTATACGGAATCATATTCTCTATGAGGATGGAGACTATGTCAGCTTTTTTCCATCACTAAACACACACGTGTGCACGCACACACACACACACACACACACACAGGACTTTGCTTAATGGTCAGCATGTGAGATATGCTCCATGATGACATCCTGTTGAATAAACTCATGTAAGAAAGAAGCTTGCCCCACAGGAAGAAGTACATTTACATAGTGACCCATTATATATGTAGAAATATATATATATATATACATAACAAGTTTTACAAAATAATACCCTTACTGCATACCATACACTTCAAACATTCTCCATCCTATTCTATTTCTTTTTTTGATAAGAGGAAAACTAAATTTATTAATTTATTTCACACTTTACAAATGGGTCTATGCACAATTTGAAAAACCTTAATCAGTCAGGACTTTTTTATTTTTCTTTTTTATTTTTCTTTTGAGACAGGGTCTCACTCTGTCGCCCAGGCTGGACTGTAGTGGTGCCATCTTGGCTCACTGCAGCCTCCACCTCCCGTGTTCAAGTGATGATCCCACCTCAGCCTCCCAAGTAGCTGGGACTACAAGCACATGACACCACACCTAGCTAATTTTTAGTAGAGGCAGGGATTTACTATGTTGCCCAGGCTGGTCTTAAACTCCTGGGCTCAAGCTATCTGCCCTCTTCAGCCTCCCAAAGTGCTAGGATAACAGGCATGAGCCACCGTGCCTGGCCAATGCTGTTCTTTTAAAATTCATACCTGTGCCCCTGTTATGTTTTTAATCTGGCATTCCCTCCTCTCCTCATTTCCTCATGCCCAAATCCTACTGATTCTTGAAGGCCTACCTCTTATAGTGGATTTCTCTGATAAGATCATCTTTCCCTCTTCTGAATTCCCACTGCACTTTCTCTGTACCCAGCTTTATGGCTTTTCTTACTTTCTCCTTTTAATATAGTGTTCATGGGATATCACTTTTCCTATTAAAGTCAATCCTTCAGAACAGAATTCAAATCTGATTCATCTTTGTATTTTTCATAGTATATACAGTGAATAATTTCAAATAATGTTTCCTAAATAAATTAGACTTTCAAGGAGGGAGCTGCTAATTTCATTTATGGTTGTGTGAAGAAATAGTTTAAAAGAAAGTAGTATTTCAACGGGTGGCTAAGAGAGGAAGCGCATGTAAGTAAAAGGGAACCATATGGGCAAATTGTGATAAGTGCCACATTGTGTAGGAAGTCCTAGGCTTCAGTGCAATTCTAATAAAGTTGCAGGTAGGTGTTTGAGCTAGAAGTTGGAGGAGTTCTATGTTTTTCAGGAATGGATCAGTGCTAGTATTGCCATCATTGGTGGGGCAGCCAGGAAAACATGTCCTCTGCACAGATCTGAGCAGTGCATTTTAAAACAGAAAAGCAACCATATTATTCTCCTTACAGACCTCTCATGGCTTACCTTTCATTGCAGAATAAAGTCATTTAAGGTGCCGTGCCACCCAATCCCATTTGACTTCCTAGTCTTTTCTCCACCACGCATATAACATTGCCAGAATATGCCCTGCGCTTTTTCTGTTTTAAAAAAAAAATTACGTCTTCAGTGGCAATATGTGGAGACATAAGGGCATGGTGACTATGAAAGTGGCCACTCAGATCTCTTCAGAGGGCACGTTTCCCCAGCTGCCCCACCAATGATGGCAATATTAGCACTGACCCATTCCTGAGAAACATGGAACTCCTCCAACTTTGAGCTCAAGCACCCGCCATCTACCTACCTGCAGCTTTATTAGAATTGCCCTAAAGTCTGAGACTTTCTACACAATCCTCTTTCTTTCCTCCAGTGAGATCCGCTTTGCAGTGTGAAGCCTTTCCCGCCTATTCCTGCTTCCTCATTTTATTCTCCACCAGCATTTCCCCCACTAAATACTTTTAATCCTGTCTTGCACTTTTAATCTTGCCTTGGCGCCAGCTTCTCTGGGGACCTGAACCAACTACAGAGGGGCAGATAAAATCAGGAAGGAGGTAAGAGGCGAAAAGTTTAGGATGGGCATACCCGATTAAAACACATATATGCCCTGCCTCAAATAATTAAAACTGGAATTGTCATACGATCCAGCAATTCCACTTGTGGGTATGTACCCAAAACAATTGAAAGCAGGTACTCAAACAGATATTTGCCCACCCATGCTCATAGTAGCACGGTTCACAATAGCCAAAAGGTGGAAACAACCCAAGGGGCTGTCAGCAGGTGAATGGATAAAAAAAATGTGATATATACATATGATACTATAGAGTATCATTCTGCCTTTAAAAGGAAGGAAATCCTGACATGCTAGATCATGGATGAACCTTGAGAACATTATATAAGTGAAATAAGCCACTCACAAAAAGATACATACTGTACGACTCCCCTTATGTAGGTAACTAGAGTAATCAAATTCGTAGAGACAGAGAAAATACAATGGTGACTGGCAGGGGCTACAGGAAAGAGGGAATGGAGTGTTAGTTGTTCAATGGGGATGGATTTTCAGTTTTGCAAGATGAAAAAGTTCTGGAAATCTGTTGCACAACAATGTGAAAATACCACACTACTGAACTGTACATTTAAAAATGGTTAAGACAGTAATTTCTAGGTTATGTGTGTTTTACCATGATTTAAACATATGCCCCAAAATATGCAGATGTGTTTATCAATGTGTACATACAGATACCGAATATACAACAGACACTCAAATTTACTGAAATTGTCAAAAGTCAAAAAAGGAAGAGTTCACCTAGGAAGCCACCATGTAGAAAGGGATGTAGATCTTTTGTCAAACCACACATCTTCATAGACATAAATCCAACCAAGGTCAGATAACACCAGACAATCTTCCACAAAACGTGAGACGGCTAGCTGACCAGAGCACTCTCACCATGTCACATGCTGCCAGAGAAGCTGGGGCTACAAAATACAAGCAGATGTCAACACTTTCACCTTCCACTTTCTAAATATCGCTGATCAGGCCAAGTTTCATTTCACTTATTGGGCCACTTTCCATGTTGAGGGAGAAGGATCGAAGGAGGGCGGAAGAAAGTGTTAGGATCTGAGTTTCATATCTGCTAATGTAAACTGATGTTGCTTACTGCTGGATTTCAAGAGAAAACTTCCCTAAATCAGCCAAGAGTTGCTCAGAAAGACATATAGACCAGGGGTTGGCAAATGTTTTTTGTAAAGTAAATACTTTATATTTTAGTAAATACAGCCTCTGTTGGTTGCAACTACTTAACTCTGATGTTGTAGCACAAAACCTACCATCCATTATATGAATGAATGTGCATGGCTGTGTTTCAATAAAACTTTATTTGCAAAAACGGCAGGCCAGATCTGGCCCACGGACCATAATTTGCCAAATCCTGATATATAGCACTAAGAGTTCTTTCAAAAAATACTTTCCTCTAGTTTGGATTTGGATGTACTACCTGCTTTCTGGTCTTTTATCTATTAATGCCAAAAGTACACAATTAAAATCTATTTGAAAATGATCAGCTTTATTAAGCGCCAACTTTACTAGAGAAAGTGCCATGAAACAAGATCTAGCCTGGAAGAAAGAAACCAAAATAGTCATCTGATCTCAAGCTGGAGCTACTAGACCAGCGGTTCTCAAAGTATGGTATTTGGACCAGCGTGTCATTATTACCAGGGAACTTATTTGAAATGAAAATTTTCGGGCCCAGCCCCAGGCCTACAGAATCAGAATATGTAGGAGTGGGGCCCAGCAATCTGTTTTAACAAGCGCTCCAAGTGATTCTGTTGCAAGATTTAGTTTGAGAACCACCGTGCTAGGCTATGTCTGAAGCTTCTCGTGCCTCAAATTCTCCAGCAGCAAAGTAGGAATGTTAAAGTCTTGTTATTTTCCTCTATCCCTCAGGTCACAAAGACATAGCCTAGGCTGGCTGATACACACTTAAGGTGGTTCACCTAACTTAAGTCTACTAGTGTTTAAGGTAAAATACATGTTCTTTTTTTCTTTGAATTTGGATCATCTGCATTTAGAAGAAAAGATTTGTTCTGTTCTAAATTAAATGCAGTTGGCCCTTGAGCAATACAGGTTTGAATTGCGTGGGTCCATTTATACTGGATTTTCTTCAGCCTCTGCCACCCCTGAGACAGCAAGACCAACCCCTCTTTTTCCTCCTCCTCCTCAGCCTACTGAACGTGAAGGTGATGAGGATGAAGACCTTTGTGGTGATCCACTTCACTTACTGAATAGTAAACATATTTTCTCTTCCTTGTGATTTTCTTAATAACATTCTTTTCTTTAGCTTATCTTATTATAAGACTACAGCATATAATACATATAGCATATAAAATATGTGTTAACTGTTTATGTAATCAATAAGTCTTCCAATCAACAATAGGCTATTGGTAGTTATGTGTTTGGGGAGTCTGAAGTTATATGTAGATTCCTACTGCTTGGGAGGTCAGTGCCCCAACCCCCATGTTGTTCAAAGGTCAACTATACATATTCATAAGGATTTTATTCAGCTTCATCTATGGAATGATCCATAGAGTCCTTAGGATAGTAGAGATAAGATATATAACTTGTGATACAAATTAGATCCCACCTGGGCCAGAGCCAAAATACATGTGTCTCTGGCGTGTGGTATTTGGCGATATCCAAATCCCATCCAAGTATCTATTTGCCCTCATAATTTACATAAGGACCAAGGAGAATCCTGGAGAAAATCTCAAGCCATGCCCCTGGCTGAGAATTAGATATTTGAGACATACCTGGGAGACTTGGTGGGGGAAGGGAAGGAATGAAAATAAAGAAGAATAAAGAGAGGAAGAGAAACCAGTGCACGTGCAAACACACACACCCCAAAATGAAGTTAACTATAAAGGAAAGTAATGTGAAAAACCAGCCATGCCAGCCACAATGCCCTTCAGACCCTGAGCTCCTGAGCAGAGGTGAGTCCTGACTATGGCATGGCAGCTGGCACATCAATCATTTTCCCCAGCTCTCCTAGAGGCACACAAGCACCCCAGGGATGCACGGTGGCTGGGTTCACTGGCCTTATGCATGGAAAGTGCAGGCTCATTAAGTTCTATAATGTTCCATAGGTCCAAGCAATTCTCCGGAGGCACAACATTCTTCCCACTTTGCAAGAGAATGCCAAACTCCTGAGGAGAAGCAGGAGGACTGCCAGCTCTGGAGTCAGATAAGGAACTGGCAGTACAGCAGAAGCCAGGAATTTTGTAGTCAGGGGCACCATCAGAGCTTTTATTAGGCACCCTCTGTGGACTTATTCAACACTTGGGGAAGGAAGTCTGTGCAAAGTCCTGGAGTTCCCAAGTGAGCTAGCTGGAGCTTGGAGGCAGCAAGATTCTGGTAATTATGTTAATGTAAATTTATTGTCCCCATAAGATGGTAAGGTTGAAGGATGTGTGTGATACCTTTTGTGCCCTGTATCAGATTCTCTTTGCCCCACCTTTCATTTATTCCAAAAACCACTGTAGCGACTGGTTTTGCACAGACTCCAATCAACCTCACATAAGTGTAACCCAAAGAACCATTCCTTAAACAAGCCTCTTGCCTCCCACTCCAGGGCTTCCCTGTTGAGTCTGGGGAGAGGGGTTTTTAACACACTTGGGGTGGAATTTTGACCAATGGGATTAGGAACTGATTAATAAATGTTTCCATCTTCTCCCCCCTGCAACCTCCAAATGAAATGGAAAACCATTTCAATCAGTTTCTCAAGCAGACCCAGGGTGATCAAGTACCAGTGGTCCACAGGGTGACTGACTCTATATTACACATCTGCTTTGTGTCTCCCTCCTTCTCTAGTGCCTCCTGGAATAATTGCACTTATAAGTTTGGTTCAGACTCTGCTTTTTTAGGAACCCAGGCTGAGGCAGGAATATTTAGGTCTCATGTGACTTAGAAGCAATAATACATTTGCTGTCAATATAGGACTTGAATATCTTTCAAGGCAAATAAATGGTATTATTTCCTATTTTATGTGATTTACTATATAGTATAATAATTTCATTATATGCCTCTAGCAAAGATATAATAATCCTCATCATTTCCCTAGATTCCTAATCTTGCATTTTTTTTCTTTTTTTTTTTTTTTTTTGAGATGAAGTCCCCCTCTGTCGCCTAGGCTGGAGTGCAGTGGCGTGATCTTGGCTAACTGCAACCTCCGTTTCCCGGTTTCAAGCGATTCTCCTTCCTCAGCCTCTCGAGTTGCTGTGACTACAGGCACACACCACCACACCCGGCTAATTTTTGTATTTTTTTAGTAGAGATGGGTTTTCACCATATTGGCCAGGCTGGTCTTGAACTCCTGACCTTGTGATCTGCCTGCCTTGGCCTCCCAAAGTGCTGAAATTACAGGTGTGACCCACTGCACCCGGCCGATAGTTAATTCTTTATTCTGTTTTCTGTTTCAGGTTTAAATACCAAACTCCAAAGATCATTCTGACACAGTTTGCAGGCAGAACTCAGGGAGAATATTTTATTAAGGGGAAGGAAATAAACACAGCTAATATTTTCAAAACAATCTATATGCCCAAACCCTAATTATTTAAATTTTTTTTATTTTTATAGATTCAGGGTGTACATGTGCAGGTTCGTTACATGGATAGATTGAATAATGGTGAGGTTTGGGCTTCTAGTGTGCCCATCTCCCACATAGTGAACGCTGTACCCAATAGGTAATTTTTCAGCCCTCATCTGCCTCCCAAACTCCTCCTTCTTGGAGTCTCTAGTGTCTGTTATTTCCCTTTGCATGTCCATGTGCACCCATTGCTTATCCCCCTCTTATAAGTGAGAAGATACAGTATTTGATTTCCTGTTTCTGAGTTATTTCACTTAGGATAATGGCCTCCAGCTCCATCCATGTTGCTGCAAAAGACATGATTTCATTCTTATGGCTGCATAGTATTCATATATATATACATATATATATATATGTATATATATCTCTCACATTTTCTTTATTCAATCATCCATTGATGGACATTTGGGTTGATTCCATGACTTTGCTCTTGTGAATAATGCTGTGATAAATATACGAGTGAAAGTGTCTTTTTGATATCCAATTTCTTTTCCATTGGATAGATACCTAGTACTAGGATTGCTAGGTCAAATGGCAGTTCTATTTTTAATTATTTGAGAAATCTCCATGCTGTTTTCCATAAAGGTTGTATTAATATACTTCCATCAACAGTAGATAAGCATTCCCTTTTCACTGCATCCTCGCCAACATCTGTTGTTTTTTGACTTTTTAATGATAGCCATCTGACTGGTATGAGATGCTATCTCATTGTGGTTTTAATTTGTATTTCTCTGATTAGTGATGTTGAGCATTTTTTCATGCTTGTTAGCTGCTTGTACATCTTTTGAGAAATGTCTATTCACATCCTTTATCCACTTTTTAATGAAGTTATTTTTTTCTTGTTGAACTGCTTGCATTACTTATAGATTATGAATATCAGTCCTTTGTTGGACATAGAGTTTGCAAACATCTTCTCCCATTCTGTAGGTTGTCTGTTTACTCTGTTGGTTGTTTCTTTTGCTGTGTAGAAGCTTTTTGGTTTAATTAAGCCCCATTTGTCATTTTTGTTTTTGTTGTATTTGCTTTTGAGGTCTTAATCATAAATTCTTTGCCTAGACCAATGTCAAGAAAAGTTGTGCCTAGGTTTTCTTCTAGAATTTTTATAGTTTCAGGTCTTATATTTAAGCCTTTAATCCATCTTGAGTTAATTTTTGCGTATGTTAAGAGACAGGGGTCCAGTTTCATTCTTCTGCATATGGCTATCCAATTCTCCCAGCACCATTATTGAATAGGGAGTCCTTTCCCCATTATATATTTTTGCTGACTTTGTCGAAGTTCAGTTAGTTTTAAGTATGTAGCTTTATTTCTCGGTTCTTTATTCTGTTCTATTGATCTATATGTCTATTTTTGTACGTACCATGTTGTTTTGGTTACTATAGCCTTGTAGTATAATTTGAAGTCAAGTGATGTGATGCCTCCAGCCTTGTTCTTTTGGCTTAGGATTGCTTTAGCTATTTGGGCTCTTTTTTTGGTTCTATATGAATTTTAGAATTGTTTTCTCTAACTCTTTGGAAAAAGACATCAGCAATTTGATAGGAATTCCATTGAATCTGTAGATTGCTTTGAGCAGTATGTAAAACACTAATTCTTAATTTCAAAACACAAATTATTGGAGAATGAAGGGTTGAGGATAAGAAGAAATCCCTATTTTGGACACTTTTACTCTTCTGTCAAAAACATGTCAGCATGGTTTAACTTTTCTACCTATGGTAGCTATTTTAATTTATTGAACATAAAAGTAAAATTGCCTTCCCTCTTTATTGTGCATGGACCATTTCACAATAAATGCATTCACATGAATGCCTCAAACATACCCTAATGACAGTGGGCATCTTATATCATCAAGCTTTACCCTTCTCTGCCAGCCCAAGACCTCTCCAGGTATGAATCATTTTAAATTCCAGGAAATGAAGCTTCTTCTTCAAAGACAAGGCCTTTAAAAGCTATTAAGAATAATTCTCAGGATTTTTGACATCATGAGAGCAGACTCTTAACCTTTGTAGCTCTGGGGATCGTTTCCCTGAGGATAGTGGAGGCTGACCATCTAGTCCTTTGGCCTTGAACCACTGTGTTTTGATGACTTCACTATGATCGTCCTATTATACAAGTACCACTTTGATATTATTTCAACATAATAATCAACAAATTTACTGAGCAAATGATTTTGTTTAATCCAAGTTACATGAAAACTGTGTGTGTGTGTGTGTGTGTGTGTGTGTGTGTGTGTGTGTGTGTGTGAGACGGAGTCTCATCCCGTCACCCAGACTGGAGTGCAGTGGCCCAATCTTGGCTCGTTGCAACCTGTGCCTCTGGGTTCAAGCAATTCTCCTGCCTCGGCCTCCTGAGTAGCTGGGATTACAGGCGCATACCACTATGCCCAGCTAATTTTTTGTTTAGTTTTGTTTTTTCAGTAGAGACAGGTTTCACCATGTTGCCTAGGCTGGTCTCGAACTTGTGACCTCAAGTGATCCACCCACCTTGGCCTCCCAAAGTGCTGAGATTACAGGCATGAGCCACCACACCTGGTCACATGAAAACATTTGAAGTCACCTTGTATGCCTCCACAATTGTCTCTAATAGTAACCCAAGACCCATACAGTTGTGCTAGGGTAGGAAACCTCAACTCATTTGATTTTTCCCAACAAAGGGAAATGGCTGAAATAAATATGCTACTCAAATAATCAAAGGACAGACAGATATAGTGGTTTGCACCTGTAATACTTTGGCAAGTCGAGGCAGGTGGATCGCTTGAGCCCAGGAGTTCAAGACCAGCCTGGGCAACATGGTGAAACCCTGTCTCTACAAAAAATACAAAAATTAAGCAGGCATGGGGGCATGTGCCTGTGGTCTCAGCTGCTCGGGAGGCTGAGGTGGGAGGATCACCTGAGCCTGGGAGGTTGAGGCTGCAGTGAGCCATGATTGCAGCACTGCACTCCAGCCTGGTTGACAGAGTGAGACCCTGTCTCAATAATAATAATAATCATCATCATCATCATCAAAGGAATATGCAATAATATATTTCTCAGCCTTCAAGTGCGACTATATTCTGGCTAATAAAATACAAGCATTATCAACATGTCAATTTTTCCTAAGTTCATCTATAAATATGATTCCCATAAAATTCCATCCATTTGGTTTTTTTCCTGGAGCTAGACAAGTTGATTATAAAATTGCTTGTTCTTCTAGAATAGGTCATTAAAGAAGCCTTTATCCCCTTCCTCCTTCCTGCTGTTAGAAAATGAGATGTCTGGCACTCCAGCAGCCATCTTGGGTCATGAGAGGCCTTGCGGATGAATGCCACATGCTAGGATAGTGGACCAGAAAGATAGAAAGAGCTTAAGCCACTGATGATGTCAGAACCACTGTACCAGCCTTGAATGCCTACCTTCAGCCTTCTTTTACCAGAGGGGGTGAAAAAGACTCTTTAAAAACACATCAAGCTACTCTTTTTTTATTAACTGAGGCTGAACCTAGTCCTATGTGATACAGCATATACTATTGGTCAAATAACCAGATGGTATCATCTATGATTCAAAAATGAAAGCATCATTTCTAATGTCTGTAAATAACTTTGAAATGCATCCAAACAATAATAGGCTGGGCATGGTGGCTCAAGCCTGTAATCCCAGCACTTTGGAAGGCCAAGGGAGGAGAACTGCTTGAGCCCAGGAGTTCAAGACCAGCCTTGACATCATAGTGAGAACCCATATCTTCAAAACTAAATGTAAAAATTAGCTGGGCATTGGTGACATGCACCTGTGGTCCCAGCTACTCAGGAAGCTGAGGTGGAAGGATTGCTTGAACCCAAGAGGTTGAGGCTTCAGTGAGCTGTGATTGCGCCACTGCACTCCAACCTGGGTGGCACAGCGAGACTGTCTCAAAAAAGAAAAGGGAAGGGAAGAGAAGGGAGGGGCCCAATCAATAATAATAATATAATAGATATAGATTGATAAATGGATAGAGGTAAATAGATATGTTATAAAGTAAATATAGCCAAACACTAATCGTAGGATATAGACGGTAGGTGCATGGGTATTGACTACATAATTTCTTCAACTTTTCATAATAAAAGGCTGAAAATCCCATTGACAAGCCATCGGTACTATTTATTAAGTTTTCTAAAAATATCCCTAGTAATAAGGAATTTTGAACCTTCTTTTCTCTCACAAAAAAAGAGCCATTTCTCTTCCTGTTCTATAAACACTATTGTGAGCTTCAAGTCTTGAAAATTAGAACTGGAAGTACTGCCAATGGGACAAACTGGGTGCAAGTAAAAATGTTAAAGGCTGTATAAACAGAAATCCATCTGGAAAGATGTTTTCTTCATCAGCACAGTAAAAGCTAGAATAGAATTTCCTGATATAGATGTACCGTTTGACTCTGCAAATCCCACTGGGTATGAGAGAGGCATCTTACCCTTTAATTTAAAAGTAACTTTCACCAGAAAATGAGGCTAGGAATATTCAAACCTCAACTAAACTGAGCTCAGCACTAGGAACATCATTTTCTTTCTCTTTTGAGATTCCCTTCTCTCTTTTTGTCAATACAAGGACACTTCTAAGGAGATATCATTTCAGTTTGGTCTCATGATCCACTTGAAGCATTTCTGTTGAGAAAGTAACAACTGTGGTGTTGGATCTTTTCCCATAGGTTTGTATTCTAAGCAAAAAAAAAAAAAAAAAAATTGGAAAGGACCAATGAATAATTACTGGCAAGAATGCTAAAGTTGCAGAAGCCTTGGCTGCAAACTGCCAATATAGAAGAAAAAGTATTTTCCTATTCTTAGAGATGCAGTAAGAATGTGAATTAGGGCTCCCTAAAACAATGCCAAAACTGATTTGGACTATCGTATTTACCAAAAGAATCTATCAGTCGGTACTAAAATGCCTTCAGAAAATGGTGCAAATTTAATTCTTGAGAATTCAATTCTGATGTCATCCAATAGTGTTCATTTATTATGTTTAATGAAGGGCTGCAGGAGCAGACAGTAAGCTAAATGAGAACATAGATTCACATTATCACCCTGTGGCATCACTTGCTTATAACCTGCTGAGAGGTTCTTCTTCTGGATCAACATTTTCCAAATTTAATCTCATCTCAGAAAGAATGCTCTTACAAAGCTAAAGGAAACATCCTCAGCTGCATTTAAATTATTTAAATATGTTTTAAAAGAATGAAAAAATACAATTAACATATGTATTTAATTTGGTGGAATATCACCCACTGTATATAGAGTTCTATAACATAGCCTTCTGGGAGAGAAATAAGGAATGAAGACCAGACATTATAGATATTATTGGTATAAGGCAAAGTGTCAAACACTTTGCTTGTATCATCACCCTCACTAAACTCTACAAGACAGAAATTGTTATTATCACCATTTTATAGATGAAGAAACAAAGGCTTAGCAATGTTTGCCCAAAGGGTCACCCTGCTAGTAAATGGTGGGGCCAACATTAGGACCCAAAGTCTGTCTGATGGCAGATCTTTTTTTTTTTTTAAGACAGGGTCTCACTAGGTCACCAAGGCTGGAGTGCAGTGGTGCAATCATAGCTGACTGAAGCCTTGAACTCCTGGGCTCAATCGATTCTCCCGCCTCAGCCTCCTGAGTAACAGGGACTATAGGTACATGCCACCATGCCTGGCTAATTTTGTTTTTTTTTTTGTAAAAACGAGGTATTACTACTTTGCCCAGGCTGTTCTCCAACTCCTGGGCTCAAGTGATCCTCCCACCTCTGCCTTCTGAGTAGCTGAAGATCCTGATCTTTTAAACACCACTGATACTGCTATGATCTTTGAAAGCCCAGTACCACACAGAACACTCAGCAATGAGACAGCCAGAGAAAGAGAGAAAGAGGAAGAATAAAAGGAAGGAAGGGAGGAGAGAAAGATTGGTCTAATATACAAGTTGGGGATATTTTAGAAGTATTTCGAGGTTATAGATATAAAGTACTTAACATCAAATCTGGATGATTTATCTGTGTCTTACTTTTTTCATCCTTCATTTCTTCAGTGTTTTATTTCTTCCAGTAAATTAAAAAAAGAGGGACAGTACTTATATCTTAATCAATTGTAAAATTGATTCATTGTAAGCACTCTTCTTCCCCCCATGCTTTCTGCATCTCTTTTTCCCAAATAATTATTGAACACCTGCTGTGTGCCAGAACCTGTCATTTATATTCTTCCTCTACCATAGAAAAAGTCCACTCAATTCACTTTTAACAATTAAGAGGAAAAATATTTTAACTTATTGACATAGAATAAGACAATGAGGCACTAAGGAAAAAGGCAACAAATGAGCTGTCTGAATATTAAGAATGCTGGCCGGGCGCAGTGGCTCATGCCTGTAATCCCAGCACTTTGGGAGGCCGAGGTGGGCGGATCACTTGAGGTCAGGCATTCAAGACCAGCTTGGCCAACATGGTGAAACCCCATCTCTACTAAACATACAAAAATTAGCTGGGTATAGTGGCACATGCCTGTAGTCCCAGCTACTCAGGAGGCTGAAGCAAGAGAATCACTTGAACTTGGGCAGTAGACATTGGACATTGCAGTGAGCCAAGATCGTGCCACTGCACTCCAGCCTGGGCAACAGAGCGAGACTCCATCTCAGTAAATAAATAAGTACATACATAAAATAATAAAAAGAATGCTAACCTTAAGGTATCAGATGAAGCCTCATGTTAATGAAATAGACTAGACATCCAGCTTGAGTGACAACTCCACTTTCCCAGATCTTCACCATGAGAGGTGTGCAACCAGCACCACCACCACCACCACTATCAAAGAAGTTGATGGAAGTTGATGCCACTTGAGAAGGGCTTTTTATAGGGAAGAGAGCAGAAAAGAATGTGGGCAGCAACTACCATCCCAGTGGAGGTCAATCAGGAAAATGGAGAATACCCCATTTTCACTTTGTTTATGGCGTGCTGGCTCAGTGAGTTATCAGAAGAGCCAAAACTCTATCGTGGTCACCACAGTATCCATAGCATTTGGCATTCTACCTGCACTGTAGTAGCTACTTAATAAAAATTTGGTTGAGTAGATAAATGAATTAATGACTAAGCCAGAAAATGACAAAGAGGCAGTGACCATATATTGTCTCTGCTACATGATGCAAAAGAAATAGCCATTTACCCAGAAAATGTTTAAGCATCTATATCCAAATTTTGTGCATTCAGAAATCTCTGACATCCTCACGGTTCTAGTATGAATCTCCATCTCATAGTAACCTCAACAGAAACCACAGTGCTCTATCAATCTAATAGAAGACGCAATCATAGAAAAGAGACCTAGACCGGCAGCATAGGGAATTACTCACTTCCTTACTCTTAAACCTGTTTGGTTTCATGGAAATGCAGTCACCCTGAAGATTTGTCACACCCATAGTGAAATCTTCCTCTTAGAAAGAACACCTTGTTGGTTTCAGTCCAATGACCCACAGACCACTTGCCTTCCAAGCATCCTGAATCATGAAATGATGGTGAAATATGGGGAAATCTTGTTTAGTTCAAGTCATAAGACCCCAAAACCCTAACCAACAGTCACTGATATTTCTTCTCAACTATAATGGAAAAGGCAAATATTCAGGTCAATTCTCCTCATTGAGTCACCTGTTTCTCTTTCCACTTCACCTCAAGAGAGTTTTGTGTAATAGAGTTATGGTAGTTCAGTATAAAAAATAAATAGAACATGTCAAAATGACAATATATTTTAGGCATCATTTTCATTCAAGCCTTTTGCATTCCCCAACATTTATTTGCTCCCTGTCCTAACAACAATCCTCAGAAGGCATTGAGAGCAACTGCCCTGGTGCCTTTCTGTCCACAAGTGGAGAGAAGCCAAGACATGGTCCACAGGGGTGCAAAGCCCAGTGTGAGCCAGGGAGAGCATCTGGAAGCCACAGAGTAGAGGCACCTGGTGTGGAATTTGGGGGCTCTGAGAAAAGCAACTGCACAGGCAGAGCTAACGTGGGTTACCATCGCCCCTCAGTATCACAGGGGGACTGCTTCCAGAACCTCCTTGGATACCAAAATTCAGAACCTCCTTGGATACCAAGTCCCTGAGAGAAAATGGTTCAGTGTTTGCCTGTAACCTACACACTGCTGCTGTATGCTTTAAATCATCTCTAGATTATGTGTTAAGCCTAATACTGTGTAAATGCTATGTAAATAGTTGCTCTATTGTATTGTTTTTATTTGTATGATTTTTATTGTTGTATTTTTATTTTTTATGATTTTTCCAAATATGTTCTACCCACTGTTGGTTAAATCTGTGGATGCAAAGCCCACGGATATGGAGGATCAACTGTATAAAGAATTTGGGTCTTGATGTGGTGACAATAGAGTATAATAGCACCAAATAATAATATGAAGAAACCAGTATATGGTAGTCCCCTCTTATCCATGGGGGATATATTCCAAGATCACCAGTGGATGCCTGAAACCTCAGATAGTACCAAACCCTGTGTATTTTATATATTTTTTTCCTATACATACATACATACCTATAATAAAATTTAATTTAAAAATTAGGCACACTAAGAGGTTAACAACAATAGTTAATCATGAAATAGAACAAGTTTAATAATATACTGTAATAGAAGTTAGATGAGTGTGGTCTCTCTTTCTCTCTCTCTCTTACTCTCTCTCAAAGCATCTTATTGTACTGTACTTACCTGCCTTCTTTTTATGATGACGTGAGATGATAAAATGCCTACATGATGAGATGAAGTGAGGTGAATGAAGGAGGCACTGTGGCATAGCATTAGGCAACGACTGACCTTCACACAGTACATCAAAGGGAGGCTCATCTGCTTCGGGTGATCCTGGAGCATCAAGCCATGATGATGTTGATGGTTGGATGTCAGGAGCAGATGATGCCAGTGACTAATGGGCAGGAAGTGTATATAGCGTGGATACACTGGAAAAGGGGGTGCACATCCCAAGTGGGATGGGGAAGGTTGACAAGAAATTTCATCACATTCCTCAGAACAGTACACATTGTAAAATTTAGGAATTGTTTATTTCCAGAATTGTCCATTTAATATGTTCAGACTGTGGTTGACTGCCAGTAACCAAAACCATGGAAAATGAAACCACCAATAAGAGGGGACTACTGTAGATGAATAGGAGAGAGAGAGGGAGCAAAGAGTCAAACTAAATAAACCGTCAGGGAATCCAAACTTAGCTGACCAGGGCTTTAGCTAGAGCTGTAGCCACAGAAAAGTCAAGGAAGGGCCAGATAGAAGACTTACTAGACTGTGTCCTCAGAGCCTCACATGTTCCTGGAACCACAATCACAACACATTTCTGTTGAAAATGGAATAAGGCTGAGCATGGTGGCTCACGCCTGTAATACCAGCACATTGGGAAGCCAAGGCGGGAGGATAACCTGAGGTCAGGAGTTCGAGACTAGCCTGGCCAAAATGAAACCCCGTCTCTACTAAAAAATACAAAAATTAGCCGGACGTGGTGGCAGGTGTCTATAATCCTAGCTACTTGGGAGACTGAGGCATGAGAATGGCTTGAATCTGGGAGATGGAGGTTGCAGTGAGCCGAGATTGTGCCGTTGCACTCCAGCCTGGGTGACAGACTGAGACTCTGTCTCAAAAAAAAGAAAAAGAAAAATGGAATAAAAACGATGAAAAGAATAAGAAGAAGAGGAAGAAGGAGGAAGAGGAGGAAGGCAAAGGAAGAAGGGGGAGAGAGAGGAACGGAGAAATAGGAAGAATAAGAAGAACAAGAATAAGAAGAACAGGAGGAAGTTAGGTAGCTGAGAGGATGGATCTGAGTATTTACCCCAAAGGAAGAAAAAAGGAGGAGCGTCCGTGGCAAACTGGAGAAACAGCATCTGGCCGTGGGATTGGAGTGATGTGGGAACTCCAAGTGGAACTGCCTTGTAGGAAGTCATCAACATGGAGGCACAGCCCCAGACCAAACCAGGACTGGAGGTGGAATGTGGAGGTGGAAGCTAATGGCAGGCATGTAAATGCAATTAGCAGAAGAGAAAAGCTGAGGACAGGGAGCAAAGCCTGAGGTGCAGTAGGAAAGGCAACTAGTAAAGGGGACTGAGAAGAAAAAGTAAAAGAAAAGGGAGAGAGAAGACCAACCAAGAAAATGCAGTTTCATGACTTTGGTGGAGAAAGTTTCAAGGAAATGATTGGTATGAGAAGGACTCAGGCCTGAGATTCAGGGAAGCCAGACCTGACCACGGGTTCTGCCACAAGCTAGGCTTGTGAGCTGGAGTAAGTGTCTGAACGTCTTTGGCCACCATGTCATAATCTGAAAGTGGCCTCTGAAGTCTATCTCCAGCTCTCAGAATCCTTGAGATTCTAAGGGCTAAAGATTTTGGAGATCAAGAAAGGCAGGAGAGGGAAAAGAGTGTGATAACTACAGTAATCTCAAAGAGAAAATGCCACCATCAAGAGCAGAAACTAGCAGGCAAGGATTGAGAAGAAAAGGGTAGATAGGTCTTCAATACTTTACAAATAAACACAAGTGCCCAAAAAAGCAGCAAGATCAAAAGGAGGTGATCTTTTTAATCTTTAACTTTACTTTTTTTATTTTTATGGGTGTATATATAGTTGTACATATTTATGGGGTACATGTGATATTTTTATACAAGTGTACAATTTTTTTTTTTTTGAGACAGAGTCTCGCTCTGTCACCCAGGCTGGAGTGCAGTGGCCTAATCTTGGCTCACTGCAAGCTCCGCCTCCCAGGTTCATGCCATTCTCCTGCCTCAGCCTCCCTATTAGCTGAGGCGCCCGCCTCACGTAGGGCCCATGGCCCTACAGGCGCCCGCCACCACGCCTGGCTAATTTTTTTTTTGTATTTTTAGTAGAGACGGGATTTCACCATGTTAGCCAGGATGGTCTCGATCTCCTGACCTCATGATCCGCCCGCCTCGGCCTCCCAAAGTGCTCGGATTACAGGCGTAAACCACTGAGCCCGGCCAAAGTGTACAATGTTTAATGATCAAATCTAGTTTAATGATCAAATCTAGTTTAATGATCAAATCCATCACCTCAAACGTTTATCAGTTCTTGGTGTATCATTCTAAATTTTCTCTCCTAGCTCTTTTGAAATATACAATAAGTTATTGTTAACTATAGTTGTCCTATTGTGCTGCCGAACACTGGATATTATTCCTACTATTTAACTGTATTTTTGTATCCATGAGCTAATTCCTTTATTCTCCCATCCCCAGTACACTTCCCAGCCTCTGGTAACTATCACTCTACTCTCTACTTCCATGAGATCAATTTTTTTAACTCCCACATATGAGTGAGAACGTACATTTGTCTTTCTCCGCCTGGCTTATTTCACTTAACATAATGTCCTCCAGTTCCATCCATGTTGTTACAAATGACAGTATTTCATTCTTTTTATGACTGAATAATATGCCATTGTGTAAATGTACTACATTTTCTTTATCCATTCATCTATTGATGGACACTTAGGTTGCTTCCATGTCTTGGCTATTACGAATAGTGCTGCAATAAACATAGGAGTGCAGATCTCTCTTTGATATATTGACTTCCTTTTGTTTGGATATATATCCAGCAGTTAGATTGCTGGATCATATGGTAGTTCTACTTTTAGTTTTTTGAAGAACTCACATCCTATTTTCCATAGTGGCTGTACTAATTTATATCCCCACCAACAGTGTGCAAATGTTGCCCTTTCTCTGCATCCTTGCCAGCATCCGTTTGTTGCCATTGTTTTTTTGTTTTGTTTTGTTTTGTTTCTTTTTTTGTCCTTTTTTTTTTTTTTGAGACAGAGTCTTGCTCTGTCGCCCAGGCTGGAGTGCAGTGGCTTGCATCTCAGCTCACTGCAAGCTCCACTTCCCAGGTTCACGCCATTCTCCTGCCTCAGTCTCCCGAGTAGCTGGGACTGCAGGCACCCGCCACCACGCCCGGCAAATTTTTTTTTTTTTTTTTTTTTTTTTGTATTTTTAGTAGAGACGGGTTTTCACCATGTTAGCCAGGATGGTCTCGATCTCCTGACCTCATGATCCGCCTGCCTCGGCCTCCCAAAGTGCTAGGATTACAGGCGTGAGCCACTGCGCCTGGCCTTCTTTTTTTGTCCTTTTTATAAAAACCATTTTAGCTTGGGTGAGGAGGTTTTGTTTTGGTGATGGGAGAGACTCGAGCTTGTTGAGGCTAAGGAGAGGAAGAAATTAAAGATTAAAATTAGAGGCTAGGCACTGTGGATCATGCCTGTAATCCCAACATTTTGGGAGGCTGAGACAAGAGGATCACTTGAGTCCAGGAGTTCAAGACTAGCCTTGGCAACATGGTGAAACCCCATCTCTACTAAAAGTATATATTTTTTAATTACCTGGGAGTAGCAGCACAAGCCTATAGTCCCAACTATTAGGAGGCTGAGGTGGGAGAATCACCTGGGCCTGGGAAGTCAAGGATTCAGTGAGCTGTGATTACACCACTGCACTCCAGCCTGGGCTACAGAGTGAGACCCTGTCTCAAAAGAAAAAAAAAATGAAAAAAAAAAAAGGAAGGTGAAAATTAGAGACAATTTAGAGGAGTAAGAATGGGGTTCAAAGTATCAGTAGATGAAAATGAAAGAACATCTTTTTATCTGAGGTGCTAACGAGGATTGTCAGAAAAGTCAAAAGAACTATACTATATAAAGTACTATGAAGGAAAAATGAAAGAATAGAGACTATTCACCTAGAAAGGAGTCTCTTTACAGACTGTGTTTAGTCTGAAGAAGAAGCAAGATTTTCTATTAGTTATCTATTGCAGCATTACAAATTATCCAAAACTTAATTATTTGAAACAACAAATGTTTACTATTTCACACAATTGCTATGAGGCAGCTTAGCTCGCTAGTTCTGGCTCAAGATCTCTCATGAGATTGAGTCATAGTGCCAGCCTGGGCTGAAATCTCCTGAAGGTTTGACTGTGGCTGGAGAGTTCACTTCCAAGGTGGCTGCCTCACATGGCTATTGGCTGGTGGCCTCAGTTCCTTCTTACATGTACATTTTCTCATGCCATGGCAGCTGGCTTCCCACAGAGCAAGTAAGCCAAGATAGTAACCAAAACGGAAGCTGCAACATCTTCCATGACGCAGTCTCCGAAGTGACACCCTATCACTTCCACCACAGTCTATTCATTAGAAAGGACTCACCAAATGACACACTGTCACTTCTGCCACAGTCTATTCATTAGAAAGGACACACTGAGTCCAGCTCATTCTCAAGGGAAAGGGAACTAGACTCCACCTCTTGAAGGGAGAAGCATAAAATAATTTGTGAATATATTATAAAGCCACTCCAGTCTTCAAAGACAGTATGAATTAGGAGGATTGGCAGTAGGTGTGGAATATCCATTTTGGGGATATCCTGGGGGTCACTGAGAAAAGATGAAAAGGTTCCCAGGAAAGGTTATCTATTGCCATAACAGCACCAACAACTAGTGACCTTTCTCAAAGAGCAAAAATGATGATATGGATTTATACCAGTCAGCCCAGAAGTTTACAAAGGGGAGAAAACTAATTTTGTCAGACACAGTTAAAGCTTAAAAAGAACCTGTTAAAGATAGTAAAAAAGAGAAGATTAATACCACCACAGACCCAGCAGACATATCTGACCTCTTTGAAGGCAGCATGGAAACGCTGATGCATTCATGACACCTGGCAGATGGCTGTGCTCACTGTGGCTGTCACTGAACTCCAACTTGAATCTCCATGCAACTGGGTAGGAAAGTTGCTGTGCTATTAACCTGAGTGCTTTCAGCAACACTGAATTAATGATTCCCTGAAAGCAATTTAAAGCAAGAATCATATTGTTGGTGGTGGTAGTTTTCATTTTAGTACTCCAGTGGTAGCACAATGTCTGAGGGGAAAAAGCATAGAGATTACAGAAATATCTATCTGATGGAAAGATGGATGCGTGGATAAATGGATACAAAAAAACTAGCCTAGCATATGTTATTCCCCTTTATGCACTTTGAATGCTTAGATTTTAATAGGACAGAAGGTTTTGAACTCACTTCTTCTTAACCTTGGAAATACTGGTAGTTTGCAAAGGATCATATAGCATACAATGTAGTAGCCAAATATGCATTTCAAAAGAGGCGACAATTAGCAAATTTATTAATAAGAGTGCTATTATGCTGAATAATTAACAAAATAATTTGTTAGAGTTTTAAGGTACATTTTAAAATCAAATTATGTGTTCATCTTTATGTTCTTCTGCCTGTCACTACTATTTAATAATGGGTTTAATAGATACACTTGAACCTAACACATTTTTTTAAAAAGAGGGATCCAGAATCAATTAATATACTTTCTTAATCTAATTAGTCATAATCAAGGCTTCACTGTAGCTGAAACCTATGTTTTAAAACTCATGCTTGGCCGGGCACGGTGGCTCACGCCTGTAATCCCAGCACTTTGGGAGGCCAAGGCAGGCAGATCACTTGAGCTCAGGAGTTCAAGACCAGCCTGGCCAACATGGTGAAACCCATTTCTACTAAAAAATGCAAAAAAATTAGCAAGGTGTTTTGACGCACACCTGTAATCCCAGCTACTCAGGAGGCTGAGGCAGGAGAATCGCTTGAACCCAGGAGACGTGCAATGAGCCAAGATCGCGCCATTGCACTCCAGCCTGTGCAACAAGAGTGAAACTCCATCTCAAAAAAAATAAAATAAACTAAAATAAAACCCATGCTTGTCAAAAATAAAAGAAAAACAAGCAAGTCGGCTTAAAAAATAAGTTAAATTCTTCCCAGTTACAGATAGCCCAGGTGTGCATTTTAACATGTAAGAGATATTACTTATCCTGCCTCCTAACAAACGTAATAAAACTATATAATCAAAAGCATATGCTTAATTTCGTTGAGTTATCTGTAATACATAAATTGGATATTGCACTAGAAATAAACAGCTCATGAATCTATTTATTGAATAAAGATAATAAAATAGCTGGTGGACAGCTACATTTGCAGAAAGTTGTCCAGATCCATTTTCAGCATGGCTATAACTTCTCTGCACACTTCAGTGAATAATGCAAAACAACCTTAAGCTAAATAAGTTAAATAAGATTAAAAGTAAATGGGATGTTTGTTGTTTATTTTAGTATTAACTTTATTGTAACATTATTCTAATTTAATATTATACTCATGTTTGGTAACTATTATACACATGGTAATGTATGTTGTATCACATAATGAAATATGAAATGTATATAAAGTGGAAACCATATAGGATGGTATAAACATCAACATGTTAAATGCTCTTAAGAAAGAAATGCATATTCTACTCTGGGTTTTTATAGAAAAAAGATTAAATGATTTTCTACATTTATCCAAATCAATTTCAATCATTTTTTAACACTGGAGAACAAAATGGAAGGAGAAATGTGCTAAAGTTTCAAGAAACTTAAATAAAAATTCACCTCCTTGATGCTTCTAGGTAATTCTTCAAAGTAACAAATGGTAAAATGGGAAGAAAGAAAGAATAATATGTGCTTACCCACAAAGAAGAATGGGCTGACATCTGTGACTTTTCCTAAGCAGGTAATGACTTAACTGGACTTCTCCAGTAAGCATCAGAGATCCTAACAAAAATACCAATGTGCCCTAGCCCAATTGCAGAATAAATGAGTCTAAATCCATTCCCGCCAGGCGCGGTGGCTCATGCCTGTAATCCCAGCACTTTGGGAGGCTGAGGTGGGCAGATCACGAGGTCAGGAGATCGAGACCATCCTGGCTAACACGGTGAAACGCCGTCTCTACTAAAAATACAAAAAATTAGCCAGGCGTGGTGGCGGGCTCCTGTAGTCCCAGCTACTTGGGAGGCTGAGGCAGGAGAACGGCGTGAACCCGGGAGGCAGAGCTTGCAGTGAGCCGAGATTGCGCCACTGCACTCCAGCCTGGGCGACAGAGCGAGACTCCGCCTCAAAAAAATAAATAAATAAATAAATCCATTCCCAAAGCCTACAATGTTAGAAGTAATTCAGAGATTTCAATGGAGTCATGGACTGATTAGAGACCCTAGGGCAGCTGAGGAGAAATTTCACATGCCCACAGTGTTTGTCTTTGTGGATATCTGTTGGGGAAGTCGGGATTACGTGCAGTGATGTGTGTTGAGTCAGCACCTACAAGCTCTCAAGAGTCAATTGCGCAAATCTCTTCCCAACTCCACATTCACTGGTGTTGCACTGGCAGCTGGAAATGGGCTATGGTGGAAGTATTTACACCACAGTAACTAGCAAATACTACAAATCGCACTTTTTCTCCAGACAGCTAGTTTTTGAACATTTATGGGCATACCTTTGATTAACTACATCTCAACATATCCCTACAAAAACACTAGTGAGCAGTGTTCACACTACATTTTCCCCGACATACTGATCCTAGGGAGATCACCTTCTTCTAGCCCCAACTTTCTAGGTGAAATCAATTTCCTTTTGGAAATAGATTAGTCTATAATTACTAATTACTTGATTATTTAAATGCCCAAGTTATTGATTATGCTGACCCCATTGTCAAAGCCAGTAAAATTTCACTTAATTCAAATTTCCTGGGCTCTTAGCAGCAGAGACACAGAAAAGTAGAAGGTGTCATTCCCAATATTATCTGTACTACACAGCTCTAGACTTACTTTACATTACATTGATGTTTGTTGAAATGACTTGCTCCTGTAAATAATAATCAAATGTGAAAGAGAATTAAGCAAAGTAGGATGGAAAAAGAGGAAGAGATGCTAATAATCCAGGGACACAGGTTGCATCAGTTGGCAGGTGAATTCCCTAAAACCATCCCAGATAATAGAATGAAACAGATGGTCTGGCTCTTTTCTGTTTTTCCCCCTAAGCTGGCACTAACAGTAAAGATGATTTTGCTGGGTGTCTTCCATTTCCTTCTCCAAATCTGCTTCCTACCTCTCTCCACCCTTCTCTGTGCCCCAGGAACAGATGATAATGTTCCCTTGTCATCTGCTCCTGCGAAGGAAGGGAGGGAGGAGAGAGATCAAGGCCTTTTCCCCAGATCTTTTCCTCCCTGCAGGGTTGCAGTGGGCTGGCTGCACCCCTCCACCAAAGATCACAACTCTGTCAGGCAGCAACTCCAAGCACCTTTCTCTTTTCCAGTTCCAATAACCCATCCCCCTATTGCCCTCAAGTCTTGGGCCGTAGCAGTGTCTGGCTGTGACAGCTCCAGCACACTGTGTTATTTCTTATAGGTTGCCCTACACCTTGCCAAGACCTTTTTAATGGTCCCTTTATTACATTCTCTTCCTATTCTTCAATTTGAACATGCCATCTATTTTCTGCTGGGACCTTGACAGATGCAACAGTATTGAAAAATCCAGAAAAACCACAAAACACTACCAAATTGTTTTCTCCCCTGTTGCCTCTGATACCATCCATATGATTCTGTGCTGCGCAAAACTTCCATGCCTTCAGACCCATCTAAAAAATCAACCAAACAATCCGCAAGAACTCGCTAAGCCCCTGTCCTGCACCCAGCACCATCCTGGGTATTGTGTCTTATGCTACCTACAAGGGGACCAAAGTGGTCAACTTCTTATTTTTCCAAGTTTAACTTCTTTTGGGGGCCTGATCTAATTTCTCTTACAGAGCTGTACAAATTTACATGACCACATTAATTTTGATATTATTTTATTCCCTGTGTCAAATCCCTATATTTATTAATTTTTTTAATTTTATTTATTTATTTATTTATTTATTTTGAGACGGAGTCTCGCTCTGTCACCCAGGCTAGAGTGCAGTGGTGCCATCTCAGCTCACTGCAAGCTCCGCCTCCCGGGTTCACACCATTCTCCTGCCTCAGCCTTCCGAGTAGCTGGGACTACAGGCAACTGCCACCACACCCGGCTAATTATTTTTTGTATTTTTAGTAGAGACGGGGTTTCACCGTGTTAGCCAGGATGGTCTCGATCTCCTGACCTCATGATCTGCCTGCCTCAGCCTCCCAAAGTGCTGGGATTACAGGCGTGAGCCACCATGCCTGGCCTAAACCCCTATATTTAAAGTCCAGGTTACCAAAAAGAAAATAAACAAAGCCCCGACCTCACCTCCTGTATAGCATCAGGGTAAGGCTAGCACAGAACGGGTCACAGAGAGCACATCAGTCTCCAAAATGTCAAACACAGAAACCTAAATTTAAAGGGACCACCATGTCCACCTCACTAGTTTCATACAGAGCCATCCTTAAAGCCTGAATAATAACAGCTAATAGTTTTGAGTATTTAACTATAGGACATATCCTGTGCTGTGTTTCACCTATAATATCTCATTCAAGACTTTAAACAACTCTACAATATAAGCACACTATATTAGTATTCTCATTTTATAGATGACAAAACTAAGGCCCACAGGTTATATTCTTGGTCCAAATTCACGCAGCTGCTAACAACTTGGGATTCAAATGCAGGCAGCCTGTTTCTAGAATCCAGGCTCTGAACCACTGCACCAGAAATCAGGTTGGCATCACTTCTAGCGATTGGAAAACCTGATGTTTCAAGGACAGTTTTAAAGAGGAAGAAGAAGAAACCTTTTCATTTTCCTGTAAAGTATTCCTTTTTCCCCTTTAAATCTTCAAGGTTACCCACCTGGAGTTGGGAGCTGGTGGGTGTGTTGTTCTGTATATTACATTTGTGCTCTGGACAGAACATCTTCTTGGCCGCAAATTCGGTTCTCCCCACACCCTACAGGGTTCTCAAGTTCACATACTTCCAGAAGCTCCTATTGTCTTGATTCATTAAAGGCTTTGTAGTGCTCAAGGACATTAAGTATTTATTTCTGTAGTTCCTTATAACTAACAAAGGCAAGAACAGTCATTCCAATGAATGTTTTACCTACAGCTTCACTCTCCTTTGTGATATTTCAGGTATGCAACAATTAATAGAAGAAGTTCCCCAGGATGTTCTAATTATAATCTTCCCTCACATATGAGGGGAAATGGTCTATTTCACAGAAGGATATTTCGTAAAACTCAAATCTCAAATTGAGCTGAAAATGAGTGCAATTATTGCACTTAGGCCTGTCCTTGCCCTTGGAGCACTGGTATATCAAATTAGAACTTCCAATAATGACTGTCAGCTGCTTCCTTTGGAGGCCAGTTTGGGTTTAAGGTTATAAATTCATTGGAACTAACAACCCTAGCCTTTTCAGGTTCTAGGTACATTATTACACCTACTCCATCCACCTAACAGAGCCTTAGGTCCTAATCCTTAGAAACTCCCTTCTAGATGTCTTTATTCTACCACTTACGATTCTCCCTGGGCACCTACCTGCCTATCTCTGCTCTTTTTTTTTTTAATTGCTGTTTTTCACTCATTAGAACATTTATTGTTGTGGTTTCCTTTTTATATATTCCCCAGGGTGAATTTTCCCAATTGGGTTTTCCTTCCCAGCTTTCCCCTGGCTTTGGATCAAGTCCATGTTGGCAGGTTTAGCTGGAAAGAACAAGATAAAGGCAATATATCCACTATACACCAGCAAAAGCAAGCGAGCTGTCTTTCATAACATTTTTCCTTCAGTACCATTTCTTACTGAGGGATAGAAAGAGAGAGAGAGGATTTTTTTTAATGCAAGAAGTCATTTAGTAGCAGCGTATATATGTTATCACCACTTCACTTCCAACCACTGCAAAATACACATTCACAAGTTGGCCGAAATGAAGCTCAGCCCATGTCCATGAAATAAGTGTCTTCATGTATTTTACTGTGCATAGCTAGTTTGTTAGTCATTCAATAGCAGAATTTAGTGATTCAAGTACTAACTAGCTTATGTAACCTTAAAGTTGTTTCATGTCTCTGCCTCAGATTCCCTATCAATAAAAGATGAGTTATATCACCCAAAATACTTATTTCATAGACTTTTGTGAGAAAAAAATAGAAAAATAATATATGTTTTAGAAAAAAAAAGAGCAAGCTGTTTTCAACTTATAAATGAGCTCTATTCCAAAAGTTCATTGCTAGGAACCTGGAGCATATTTTCCCAGATAAAAAATACGACAAAGGGTGGTTAGGTTTGCAGGCACCTGCAGAGGTCCATCTGCAGGTGAACCGCAGAGCTCATGGTGTCCTAGATGACAATCAGTGTACGGATGATGATGGTGGGAAAGTGCATTCGTGTGCCAATGGGGAGTGATTAGGAAGTCTCTGTTACAGGAATGTGAATTGATGGTAAAAGAAAGACAAACTTTACTATTTTGTTCTTCTATACCGTTTAAATTTTTACCACAAGCAAGAATGATTTTTTTCATTTTTACTGTGTCAAAATATACCTAACATAAAACTTACCATTGTACGTCCAACAGCGTGACTGTACTTAATGCCACTGAAGTGTACACTTAACCATGGCATTAAGTAGATTACCAATGTTATGCAACAATCACTACCATCTATCTTCAGAACTTTTTTTGTCTTCCCAAACTGAAACCCCATGCCCATTAAACAACAACTACCCATTCTTCCCTCTCCCAAGAAGAATGGCTCTTTTTTTTAGACAGAGTCTCGCTCTGTGGCCCAGGCTGGAGTGCAGTGGCGCAATCTCGGCTCACTGCAAGCTCCGCCTCCCAGGTTTACGCCATTCTCCTGCCTCAGCCTCCCAAGTAGCTGTGACTACAGGCGCCTGCTACCACGCCCGGCTAATTTTTTGTATTTTTTAGTAGAGATGGGGTTTCACCGTGTTAGCCAGGATGGTCTTGATCTCCTGACCTCGTGATCCACCCGCCTTGGCCTCCCAAAGTGCTGGAATTACAGGCGTGAGCCATTGTGCCCGGCCAAAGAATGGCTTTTTAAAAAATCTTTTAGTTTCGGGGTACAAATGCAGGTTTGTTATATAGGTAAATTATGTATCACAGAGGTTTGCTGTACAGATTATTTTGTCACCCAGGTAATAAGCATGGTACCTGATATGCAGTTTTACAATCCCCACCCTCCTCCAACCCTCCACCCTCAAGTAGGCCCTGGTAACTGTTGTTCCCTTCTTTGTATCCATGTGTACTCAATGTTTAGCTCCACTTACACATGAGAACATGTGGTATTTGGTTTTCCGTTTCTGCGTTAGTTCACTTGGGATAATGATCTCCATCTCTATCCATGTTGCTGCAAAGAATATGATCTCATTATTTTTTATGGCTGCATAGTATTCCATGATCACACATTCCATGTGTATAATTATCACATTTTCTTTCTCCAGTCTACCATTGATGGGCACTTAGGTTGACTCCATGTCTTTGCTATGGTGAAGAGTGCTGCAATGGACATACATGTGCATGTGTCTTTATGGCAAACTGATTTATATTCCTTTGAGTATATACCCAGTAATGAGATGATTGAGGTTAAATAGCCATTTAACCATGGGGTTAAATGGCAGTGCTAAGTTCTTTGAGAAATCGCCAAACTGCTTTCCACAATGGAAAACTAATTCACTATTCCCATCAGCAACATGTAAGCATTCCTTTCTCTCCACAACATTACCAGCATTTGTTATTTTTTTGACTTTTTAATAATAGCCATGAGGCCTGGCACGGTGGTGCATGCCTGTAATCCCAGCACCTTGGGAGGCCGAGGCGGGCAGATCACTTCAGCTCAGGAGTTTGAAACCAGCCTGGCCAATGTGGTGAAACCCTGTCTCTACTAAAAAATACCAAAAAATTAGTCTGGCATGTTGGCACACACCTGTAATCCTAGCTACTCAGGAGGCTGAGGTAGGAGAATCACTTGAACTCGGTAGGTGGAGGTTGCAGTGAACCAAGATTGCACCACTGCACTCCAGCCTGGGTGACAGATGAGACTCCATCTCGTAAAAAAGGAAAATAATAATAGCCAGAAAGAATGGCTTTTATAATGAAAGAAAATAACAGAGAAATTTTTTCCAGACAAAAGGCCATACTAATAACAGTGCTGTCTTTGGAAGTGAAATAATAATCATTTGCTGTTTCTGAAACAGGACGTCCCGTGACACAGTATGAGACTGAGTGTTCGTCTGTGTACCAGTGATTTACGCAATTTATCAATCATCCTGGTTGGGGTTCTTTCCCCTGCCTAGTTGTGGATCATTGCTACATCCATACAGTGAAATTTGGAGAACACCACAAAACGAAAGTGTCAGTATGCTTATCAGCCCAAATGCTTCACTCACCCTTCCGAGATCGTTTTCCCTCTTTCCTCTTCCTAGTTCATGCCACCAAAGAGTCCACTGAGAGGAGAAAGTTTTTTATTTACACAAATTCATATAAATTTGCTCTGAAAAGAGGACCTGCGTACAATACACACTACCCACGTTCAGGTACCACCTGAGAGGGGATGACAAGCCAGAGGCAGGGGTAGGCAAGGTGGGTGGGTGTGAGATGAGTAGGGTGTAAAGAAAAAGGGACTGGGGAGGCCCAGATGGCAGGAGCCCTGCCAAGGGCACCTGGGATGCAGATCTGGGGGGCAGCAGTGCTCCTGGGCAGGAGGAGGTGGAAAAAGCCCCATCAGGAATGGTGAATAAATTGCATACATCAGTCCAACAGAACCTACAAAATCTGCTTGTTAGTCTGATTTCACGGCATGAGTTTATTATCAAATTATGCCTGTCAATAAATAATTAAGTATTTTTATCACTTCCAACTTAAGAAAATAACAAGAGAGGCTTTTGCCACACACACATTCTAAATTAACTAATAACAGTGCTATCTTCGGAAGTGAAATAATAATCAGACTCTGTTTCTAAAACAGGAAATTCCATGACACAACATCAAATTCAGTATTTGTCAATATTATACCATCCAGGAAGCCCCAGAACATCTTCAGAGATAAAATTACTTCTTTTTTCTTGTTTGCTTATTTTTGTTTTTGGGGTTTTTTGTTTGTTTATTTTTTGAGATGGAGTCTTGCTCTGTCACCCAGGCTGAAGTGCAGTGGCACGACCTCAGCTCACTGCAACCTCCGCCTCCCGGGTTCAAGTGATTCTCCTGCCTCAGCCTGGTGAGTAGCTGGGACTACAGGCACGACCCACAATTCCTGACTAATTTTTTGCATTTTTAGTAGAGACGTGGTTTTGCCATGTTGGCGAGGCTGGTCTTGAACTCCTGAGCTTAAGTGATTCGCCCACCTCGGCCTCCCAAGGTGCTGGGATTACAGGCGTGAGCCACCATGCCCGGCCGAAATTACTTCTTAACTTACAAACTGAGAAACTGCCTTATGAATGTGATCACTGGGCCAAGGTGGCCTCATCACAGAGGGCCTTGTTTAGGATGTCCTTATAGCTGGGCCACCTACAGTAGGAAAACATTAAGATTAATTTGCCAAATTCGGTAGAGAGGTCAGCTCTATTCTTCCTTTACCCACAGTCGTGGTCCACTCCAAACCTGCCCCTTCTCTAGACGTTAACAGCTATTTCTTCACAGATGCATGAAGGAATTCCCTGGATAAGAGAAAAATCACAGAGGGCTGGGTTCATGACTTAGGTGCTTAAGCACATAAGGGAGGTGATAGAAACTTAAGCAATGAATGGGGGGAGTATTCTGCAAACTTTTGTTTTGAGTGTTTAGAACTTAGATTTATCACCAGGTTTCAAGGGCTTGTTTTTAATTGAAGATAGATTCAACAAATATGCATGGAGCATACCTACATGTCCCAAACCCCATGATAGGTTCTATGGATATAAAGACACATTAAACCTAAAATCTCACATTCTACAAACCTCAAGAGACTCACATTCCATAGAAAGTTTGTTTCTTTCCTCAACATGGCCAGGAATACAGTAGTATTTAATCCATAAATTCTTTTTGACTTGACAAGTTTTGTTAATTTCAGATCAGTGAAAGCAATTCAATAAGTGTTAGTGAATGCTTTTCATCTCACTACATTTTCCTTCCTATTTCTGTTGAATGATACAAACCTGAAACTTATTTTCTCAGAGACAATTAAATAGTGTATTCTATTACTTTTATGTGTAGCTTTACTGGTCATCTACTAGAAGCCAGATACTACATTTAGCTCCATTAATAATAATTCCAATAAGGTCAAAGGCATGCATTTTGGAGGCAGGGAATCTGGACATGGTCCCAGTTCCACCAGTTGGTAGCTCTGTGAGTTTTCACTTCAGTTTCTTCATATGTAGGATGCATATCATAATAATACCTACCCTGCCTACCTCATCTCAGGTGAGTAACATAAGGATTGTTTTCAAAATAAACTATTTATATTTGAAGATAATGTTGCTAACAGTATCTTTTAAAAACAAAAACAAACATACCAGACTTATCACAGGCAGCATTCCAGGTTCCTTCTCAACATCAAAGCAAGTAAGGTCTTATCAGGAGCAGAGGCTTATAGGACTTGTTGCTACATGCTGCTCTACTTCTCTACAACATCCTGCTCCCTAAAAGGTCTTTATTAGAATGAAACATAGATGCTGTGATGGCTGCCACTGTTGTGTTATCAGAAGATGTGCTTCGAGATATTCAACTGCTAAAGAAACTTAGCAGTTGAAAATCTTAGTGGCTGAACATCTTGAGAACTCTATAACTTGGATGAAAATGTGCATAGTTCGGACCAGGCTTGGTTGCCTTAGAAATCACATCATCACCACTGGGGCCGCTTTGTGATTTTTGTGAACCCTAGGCTCTTTTGCCTTTAAGGGTACTTCCTCCATTAAAGAAAAAATCGAAATCCTATTTTATGATTACATTGGTATAAAAATGAATATAATCCATGCAGGATTCATTATTACAAGTTGAGTATCCCTTATTCAAAATGCTTGGGACCAGAAGGGTTTCAGATTTCAGATATTTTTGGATTTTTGAATATTTGCACTATACACTTACTAGTTCAGCATCCCTTTGAGCATCATGTTGGCACTCAAAAAGTTTTAGATTTTGGAACATTTCATACTTTGAATTCCCTGACAACCCTGACAATCCCAGCCACCTTCCATGCCATTATCCTGTTGTAGTTTCTTAGTGGCGCTTACAACAATCTGAAAAGGTCTCATTTCTTTGTCTATTGTTGGCCTCTCAATCCAAGATGATATAAGGGCTGTGAGATATATGAGGGCAGGGACTTGGTCTGCCTTGTTCACTGTCACATCCCCAATGCTTGGTCCATGGTAGGTTCTTAATAAACATTTATGGAATAAATGAATGAGTAGATAGGCTGCAAAGCTTTCTCAGCTCATTTGAAGAATGTGGGAACAAAATAGTGCCTGCCATTTTGTTCTTTATTCTTTGTTCATTTATTCTTTATCAATAGCAGGTCTCCACCAGACCAGGACAAGCATCCTTGGGGAGTTAGTGTCCAGAGCTGTAGGGAAGGGAGGGAGGAGAGCACTTTTGCACATACGACCAGACCAGACTCAAATGAGAGCACAGAAAATGCTCATAACTGGCCCCTCTGGGTTCCTTTTAAAAAGTAATTCAGTATCTACTAAATTCCTGCTTGTGTTAGCCACCATCACAGAAGAAGAGGACTAGTTTCCACTCTCAAAGGATACAATGAAAAGGCAACCACATGGAAAGTGGAATTTGAAAAGCACCTTGAAAAGACATATACTTCACCTCCTGTCTTCAGGAAGGATATAGGACATTATTGAGAGACTCACAGACAGTGGCTTTAGGGACTGTGAGAAACGTTTGCTTTTTCTCAGCATCCATTCCTTCTTCTTTTTGGTAATAGCACATCCATTTTCATTTTCTTATGAGGAATTATTCCTCCCCCATTATTTACAGGATTCTTATTAAAGGTCCTCAGCCTTCTTCCCTGAAAGAAGGGGTGGCTGGTCATGTGACCCAAGCCAATCAGACTTTCTCTAGAGGCTTGAATTTTAGCAGAGTGATACAAAGGGGTTGGGGGGTGCAGAGCATGAAGTACTCATACATTCACTCACAAAACGATGGATTCATTCCTACTTCCAAGAACCCCAGGAATGCCCTAGTACCCTTCTTTTCAGAGCATGATTCTCCAACGTTCCTCAATGTGGTGAACTTCCTGTTGACCTCTCTGTTTAAGGAAACCAGAGGCATTTCTATGAAGCCCCCTGAGGCATGTAGTGGAAGCTGTGCACAACTGGAGCATTAGACTGTTTCTAGATGCAGGCAATCCAAATAACTGACTGCTTTGTGCCTCAGCTTTTTGAGACTTCAAAGAGAGGTAATTCCTATTCAGTCAGCACCCAAAGATTATTGAGAGGTTAAAATGAACTAGTAAATTAACAAGTATGTGTGTCAGTTGGGTCTCCCAGGAAGCAGATGCTGAAACAGTGTAAGCAACACAAGTGGTTTACTTGGGGGCAACACCTCTGAGAAATGAAAGGAAAGAGAAGCAGAGCCATCTCTACAGAAAAATAGAAAAATTAACCAGCCGTGTGGTGCACACCTGTAGTCCCAGCTACTCTGGAGGCTGAGGTGAGAGGATCTTTTGAGCCCAAGAGTTCAAGGCTGCAGTGAGCTATGATGGCACCACTTACTGCATTCCAGCCTGGGTGACAGAGTAAGACCCTGTCTCAAAAAAAAAAAAAAGAAAAAAAAGTATAATCTTGTCATAACTTGATGACAAGGGGAACTTAGATATGCATAAAAACTGACAGGCCAGGCGTGGTGGTTCATGCCTGTAATCCCAGCACTTTGGGAGGCCGAGACGGGTGGATCACGAGGTCAGGAGATCGAGACCATCCTGGCTAACACGGTGAAACCCTGTCTCTACTAAAAAATACAAAAAATTAGCCGGGCATGGTAGCGGGTGCCTGTAGTCCCAGCTACTTGGGAGGCTGAGGCAGGAGAACGGCGTGAACCCAGGAGGCAGAGCTTGCAGTGAGCCGAGATCATGCCACTGCACTCCAGCCTGGGCGACAGAGCGAGACTCCATCCCAAATAAATAAATAAATAAATAAATAAATAAATAAATAAATAAAAACTGAGAAATCTCTTGCGGAAAAATAATCCAGGCCCCAATCTCTTCCCTTTGAGGTTCAAAATCATGAGTACTCCTTTGATGGCCTGTTACAGTCTCAGCTGGCCCCAAAGGGGAGCTCACCATAAGGGAGGAGGTACCTAGACTGATAACCCCAGGCTCACCACTGGATCCATGGGTATTTGAGGAGAGGATGATTTTACAACTGCTTTTGGAAGCTCGTCCTGATCCTCCAAATTTTAATTTCCAAGGCTCTGACTCGATAAACTGTATAAACACTAAATAACTGAGTTTAAAATTAAAAAAAAAAAAGTATTTTAATCTTTCCCACACGGACTCCTTCCTAGTTCTACTCACAGACAGACACATGCATAGACAGCTGATTGAAGTTGAAGGAAGGCAAAATAAATTGTACCAACAATGAAACATTTTAACCTAAATGAAAAAATTAGTTTTCAAAAGATTAAAATTAGTCCAAACCATTTTTAAGACTAATTTGCCAATGTGCTGTTAATAAAGTTATTATATTTATTCCTAAAATAAGCAACTATGCAAGGCAGGAAGACAGAACACGAAGGATTTCTCCCGGCCGATCTGAACCAGGTATCAAGAAAGAAAACCATGCCTCTTTTTGAAATACAATTTATAGAGTAACAAAATATGGATGTGAGGGAAGGGTGAGATCCCTTTTCTTTCCCAAATTGTCCTAGTGTTGACATTAAGAAGATTAACATGTGATTCTAAGTGACCCTAGGATCCACTTATTTGTCATCTTGGAAACAATAGTTTAACAGTTTTCAAAATAACTGAACAATGTAAACAAACAGCTTCTTTGACTAATCTGGGATCTGCTGCTGCCATAAAGTCGCCTTCAGGACATTTTCAAAAAGAGTTTGGGGGGTTTTTTTGTTTTGTTTTTTTATCTGTTTACAGTGTGAAAAGCCTTGCCTGAAAATTGACTAATGTGTAAAAGGAAGCCATCATTCACGCTAATGGGGTCCTTCAACAGGTCCTTCTCCCAGTGCTCCAAGCTGCCCTAGAGCTGAAATGTGAGGCTTCTTTAACCTGGAGCTGGCTGAAAGAATTTCACTACCCTTCCCAGGCATTCAACATAGGCTTCTTTCTAGTACATTTTCTTCAGGTTTTTCATTCACACACTAATCACTAAAATAAAGCACTCCATTTCTAAGTACCTGAAAGGTGCTGACATATGCACACCTCAGATGAATGGGGTGTTTAATCCTCCCATCCACGGCTCCACCTGCACAAAAAACAAAAAACAGCCATGTGCAGTGCATTGGCACCATCCATCTTGTACTCCAAATGTCTCCCTCAGTTCGTTTTCTCTTTCCTTCACCCATCCACCCCAACCACTGGCACATGTACAAAATTTGAATCACATCCAAACCTGAACCAATAAAACTAAGAGGCTCAATATTTTTATTTATCTACGATTATTTCTAAAGCCTGGAAAATTTTGAGTTTTCATAAATTCAGAGAAGGAAAATTCTCCATAACCACAGACAGGTTTCATAATCACTCCAAGGAAATGACAAGTTCTTCTTGGGAACAATTCCTTTTGCTTTCTGAAATTTGAGGTGAGAAATTTCATTTGTTTTTCACTGAACTGCAAAAAAATGAATGATGTCATTCTTATACCATGGGAACTGGTACTATAAGTTCTATCAAGAGACATAGTTCTCATTTCCAACATAGATGACTAAATTATGTGTAGGGCTAGTGAGAAAAAGGAGAGGGAGGGTGAAAGCCACATTACTGTTATTGCTTGTTCAGAACCGTATATATTCCCACATTTCTCCCTTCCAGTGTTTTCTTGCTTAAAGGATTAAGGGAATATTTGGGACTTTTCTCTTTGTCTCATTTCCCCTCATTTTCAAGCTGCCAGCTAGTTTTCTAGATGGGTACTGAACAAGAGTCATCTGCGTACTGAAATAAAATTTCCACCTCCTAAACCGCATTTGTAACAGGGATTAGGTCCAAAGAGATATCGCAGAAAACTGTACCAACCATGTGGTAAAATACCTGCTTCAAAGTCTTTTGATTTACTAAGATAAGATGAGCCTTCTGAAACCTTAGAGACATTACAGTCCAGCCAGATACCTCCTCTCTCTATAAGGAAGCTAAGCACCAAAATGATGAGTTGATTTTTCCCAAGATCACATGGCTAAGTGGAGGCACAATTGAGCCAAGATCTTTTACATTTCTCTTTATTGTATAATTATAAAGGGTGCCAAGAAGATATTTATATTTATAAAATGGAATTTAAGCTAGATTTTGATGTTCAAAGAAATCCTCAAATACTGTTTTCTATTTAAAAAACTCTACCACATTTCATCTGAAGATTATCACTTCTGTAAGACTATCCAGATCTATCTTCACATTTACTGCTAGCAAATAAATAAAAATATTCTAAAGATAATTGAGTAACTTTCAGGATAATACAATTATTACAGATGGGTACATATTATAGATATTGTCTAAGTCCTAAGAAAATATACCCAAGAAATTTGTAGGACTAGGATGCTAAGGGCAGGCATAGCAAATTTGGGACATATTAATGAAACCCAAGAAGAACAGTAATAGGTTGCATCCAGGCCTAAATTAAATGTTAGTGATGGGTGGAATCATCCAATCCCAAAAAGGAAGGTAGACAAAATGTGTTTGAACAAGAATGCTTTTGACAGACTTAAAACTGACTGATTTTATATCTCTTACTATGGAAAAGACCACAAGAAATAACCTACATTATAAAGGAACACATAAAAAACAAAACAAAAAAATAATAATCTGATCCCTAAAGCATTGAAAAAGTAAAAGGAAAGAAGGTACATAATTCCAGTACCCAGAGCAAGCCCCATCAGTGTTAGAGAAGAAAAGCAGCCAAATTAAAAAGCAGATTCAAGAAGATCTTAATAAAAATGGTGGGCCAGATGCAGTGGCTCATGCCTGTAATTCCAGCATTTTGGAAGGACGAGGTAGGAGGCTTTTCTTGAGTCCAGAGGTTAAAGACCAGTGTGGGCAACATAGTGAGACCTCATCTCTACAAAAATAAAAAATAAAAAATCTAGCTGGATGTGGTTGTGCATGCCTGTAGTCCCAGCTACTTGGGAGGCTGATGTGGAAGAGGCTTGATCCCAGGAGGTTGAGGCTGCAGTGACCCATGATCATGCCACTGCACTCCAGCCTGGGCAACAGAGCAAGACCCTGTCCCATGGCAAAAAAAAAAAAATTAAAGAAAGAAAATAGTGGAATAAGGGTTTCCAAAAATTGTCTCCTCCACAAAAGCAATAAGAAAATTCTAAATTGTCATTATCACTTTTGTGGTTAAATTTATTTTCAAGTTTTATTAATGTTATTATAAATGGATTTGTTTTTTAATTTCATTTTTTGATTGTTCACAGCTAGTGCACAGAAATAGAATTAGTTTTTTTTTTATGTTGGACTTGTATCCTACAACCTTGTTGAACTCATTTAGTAGCTCTAATAGTTAACAGATTTTCTTGGCTTTCTCTGCATCCTTAGGATGACGTCATCTACAAGTAGAGATTGTTTTTACTTCTTTCTTTTAAACCTGAACTTCTTTTTTCTTTTTCTTGTCTAATTACCCTGAATACAACCTCCAGTACAATGTTGCATCGCAGTGGCAAAAGAAGACATTCTTTTCTTGTTTCTGATCTTGATTTTTGTTTTTGATCTTAGGAGTAAAGATTTTGGTCTGTCACTATTATATCTGATGTTAGCTGTGGGTTTTTTGAAGACTGAGAAAGTTCCCTTCCCCTTCCCTTCTACCGTAGTTTATCAAGTGTTTTCATCATAAAGGGTGTTGGATTTTATCAAATGTTTTTTCTGTATCCATTGAGACGATCATGTTGTTTTTGTCTTTTACTCCATTAATATGGTATATTATTTTGATTGAACTAGTAACCAAAAAACTTTCCACAAAGAAAAGCCCAGTACCATATGTCATCAGCGGTGAATTCTATCAAATGTTTAAAAAAGAATTAGCACCATTGTGTCACAAACTCTTCCCAAAAATAGAAGAGGAGAGACCACTTCACAAATCATTCTATGAGGCTAGTATTACTTGATACCAAAACTAGAAAAAGACATCACAAGGAAAGGAAACTACAGACCAAATGCCTTATGATCATAGCTGGGAAAATCCTCCACAAAATACTAGTAACCAAGTCCAGCAACAAATAAAAATGATTATGACCCATGACTGAATAGGATTTACACAAGGAATGCGAAGTTGGTTCAACATATGAAAATCAATCAATTTACCTCTTGACAGAAGTATTCTCTCAATCAAGTTTATTTCATGGGTCATAACATAATAGCTGGCATCAAAGAACAGGGATCTTGGCAAGACTGAAGACAAGAAGAATTTTCCACTAAGCTTCTCCCATGGCTTTTGGTAAGTCTGGGTCCTGAATTCTGGGAACATCATTTTGCTTGAAATAGCTGCCCTAGGGCTGAGGATTTCCTTGTTTTCTAAATTTTGTGGGCATTGGCTACTGCTGTGACAATCTTGTATATCCTGTTAATTCTTTGGATTTTTTATTTTTAAAAAGATGACACATGAGAGCCTTGGTGGTGAATTAATACAACCTCTGAGACCATGAAGACTTTGGCTTCTGAAGGAAAGAAACCCTTGGGTTAAAACTGAGCACAGTAAGAAATTGGAGAGGATGAATTTTGGATTCAATTCTTTTGCACTTTACTTCTTTCAACTCTAACTTATTAGGGAATTTCATCTTTGGTCTTGGATTTCTTCCTAAAAGATTGATAATAAAGGGGATTTTTATTCAAATTGTGGCATCTTTATGTTGGTTATACTTTATTACTGCAGTGTTCTTATGTGGATATTTAATCTTATTGTAGAGTCTCTAAATTGCATAGATGTACATGGACATAATTTGGGATGGGAAATATACTATAAAGTGAATGTTCAACCTTAGGTTATTTTGATCATTGTCCATTTTAACCCACTTAAAAGATGCCTAGGGGAAAATTTTATATTGCATACCAGCAGTCCCTGGTAGGTTTAGGGGAGCCGCCCTGCTTCGAGTTCAGTCCCTGGATGTTTGAAGGCTTAATAATAAAGCCAAAATGGCTAAACCAGGAAATTGGGCAGATGGGTGAGGATGCCACATATTTTCATGGGAAAGAAACTCTAGGGAGTGACACTCTTGGGCTTTCTCCCCAGGACTAGTGAGTTTGAGGGGAGGAAATGAGCATGCTCTTCTCATGCCCATCTCCTCTCTTTGGGAGCCAGGCAGACTGTAGCAAGCTTCAATTCACTGTTCCTTCAGACCTTGAGTTTTATAGGCATGGAAGTAGTTTCATAAGCAAACTGGAAAGATGGGAATCATGACCAGAAAGTGAGCATTCTGAATTAGCAATGTTAATGAGCAATTTTGGAGCAGTTTAATTAGCAATTTCAAATTAGTAATTTTGGAATAACATCAGTGTGGGGGGAAGACAGTGTCCAGGGCATGTGGCAATGGGCTGTTGCAGTGGGAGATATAAGGGACCCCTGGAGGTGAGGAGGGCACACTCCAAGCCAGGGTATGAGATGTATCATCGACAAGAACTCTGGAGACTGAAAGTAGAAGACAGAGTGTGGGGAAAGACTATGAGCCTGCTATCCACATCCCTGATGAAGGAGGCAGAGCTGAGGGGTCATGAATGACAGCAGAGAGGAGAAGCAATGACATGTGCCACTGGAGCACTCTGTACCCCTGTGGAGCAAGAGCTTGAAGATGAGGATGACACAGAGTGATCTGGAAGCAGCAATATAAAGCAAAGGAGATCCCTGCCTCCACCTCCAAACTCTGAGGGATGAGCATGTGAGAAAATGAAAGCATCCAGGTAACAGCCAGACACAGGAGAAGGGCGGAAATGTGTCCAGACGAGATTGCAAACTTGGAGGGGGACTTGCAGGGTGGATGACAGCAGGCACTGGACTGAGTTTGAGGAATTAGAGTTCAAAGTATGTTCATGCTGTAGATAGGAATTAAGAGCAACAGGGATGGGGGCTGGAGTGGTTGGTTCTTTGACTACAGATGGAGGAAAACATTCAGTACCTCCTGAATAGATAGAAAGATAACCACCTACAGTTACCTTTCTAAAGGTCAATCTGATCAGGACTGTCATTCTCAAAACACTTTAATGATGTACTACAGCTTTGAGGGTAAAACCCAAACTCTTCAGTACAATTTTCTAGACCCTTCAAGATCTAGGCCCAGTTTGTCTTTCAACCACCCCACCCTATCTCTCCTCTCTCTGCCACACACTTGATAACACACACCAACATACTAAATCAGTTCCGGGTCCTGGGATCTGCATACTCTGTCCTTCAGTGTCTGAGTCTTTGCACCCTCTAAATCCTCACATATAACTGTTCCATCCTGCCTCTGAAGCATAAGAGGGCATAGTCTCATGTCAGACACCAGTTTCTTTGGGACACCTTTCCTAATGCATCCTCTGAGGTGGGTTAGTTGGGTCTCTTGAGCATTCCCATCGAATGCTGTGTTCTACTGGCTTGTAATTGTGTGTTGATGTATCCCATAGCTCCTGCAATGCTGTTAGCTCCGTGAGGGTACATACTACATGCCCTGTCAGACTTGTATCCATAAAGGATAGCACAGTGCCTGCCACATCATAAACACTCAATAGATAATTCTGATTAAGGCCAGGTGAGGTGGCTCACATCTGTAATCCCAGCACTTTGGGAGGTTGAGGCGGGTGGATCACCTGAGGTCAGGAGTTCGAGACCAGCCTGGCCAACATGGTGAAACCCCACCTCTACTAAAAATACAAAAATTTGCTGGGCGTGGTGGCAGGTGCCTGTAATCCCAGTTACTCAGGAGGCTGAGATAAGAGAATCACTTGAACCCAGGAGGTGGAGTTTACCGTGGGCCGAGATCATGCCATTGCATTCCAGTTTGGGCAACAAGAGAGAAACTCCATCCCCCCAAAAAATAAAAATAAATAAATAAAATAATTCTGATTAAATGTGTTAATTAATTAAACTGAGGCAAATAGTTGAAAAATCTGTTAAAGGATTTTAGATTGAGGAGAACCTACCTAATGTTAATGACAACTGAATCTGGAAAAAGATATGGGTGCTCAGGGATCTAGAACTAGAAATACCATTTGACCCAGCCATCCCATTACTGGGTATATACCCAAAGGACTATAAATCATGCTGCTATAAAGACACATGCACACGTATGTTTATTGCGGCACTATTCACAATAGCAAAGACTTGGAACCAACTCAAATGTCCAACAATGATAGACTGGATTAAGAAAATGTGGCACATATACACCATGGAATACTATGCAGCCATAATAAATGATGAGTCCATGTCCTTTGTAGGGACATGGATGAAATTGGAAATCATCATTCTCAGTAAACTATCACAAGAACAAAAAACCAAACACCGCATATTCTCACTCATAGGTGGGAATTGAACAATGAGATCACATGGACACAGGAAGGGGAACATCACACTCTGGGGACTGTTGTAGGGTCGGGGGAGGGGGGAGGGATAGCACTGGGAGATATACCTAATGCTAGATGACGAGTTAGTGGGTGCAGTGCACCAGCATGTCACATGTATACATATGTAACTAACCTGCACATTGTACACATGTACCCTAAAACTTAAAGTATAATAATAAAAAAAAAAGATATGGATGTTTAGTTGACCCCAAAGATAATGAAATGTTAAAAACCCACTAAAAAAGATACGTCACCAAGATCAGAAAATGTGATGGTACATGATTACTTTGTTTGGAAAGTTGGCCTTAAATGTTTTTATTTTATTTTTTATTTATTTATTTATTTATTTATTTATTTATTTTTTGAGATGCAGTCTCACCTGTTGCCCAGGCTGGAGTGCAGTGGCGCAATCTCGGCTCACAGCAAGCTCTGCCTCCCAGGTTCACGCCATTCTCCTGCCTCAGCCTCCCAAGTAGCTGGGACTACAGGCGCACACCACCATGCCTGGCTAATTTTTTATATTTTTAGTAGAGACAGGGTTTCACCGTGTTAGCCAGGATGGTCTCCATCTCCTGACCTCGTGATCGGCCCGCCTCGGCCTCCCAAAGTGCTGGGATTACAGGTGTGAGCCACTGCGCCCGGCCCTTAAATGTTTTTAAAATCTCTTTCTATTCTAAGATGGTATGGTTCGATGCATTTCTCTTTCAATGACCTGTCTCAAACAAAATAAGATTCAGATAATGACAGTGTGGGGCCTCATTGTTAGCAAGTCGTTAGGAATTCATATCTTTCAAAAATCAACCTATGGATTGGTAGAAAAATCCTCAGACTACAGTGGAACTGCAAAGGATATCTGTTAAGACTGGGTTCAGTTTATTCCTTTTGTGGAGTAGGTAATTCTAAACAAGGAATTCAATATCTGAACCTACAAATAAGAATGATAGATTACCCATCCTCACCCTCTATTCAAGTCTTCCTGTCTAGTCAGTAAAATTAGCGAAACTGTGGATCTGTCCTTATCTCAGTTTATAAAGTCAGTGAAAATAGAAACTTTTTTTTAAACAAAGTTTCACTCTGTCACCCAGGCTGGAGTGCAGTGGCACAATAAAGCTCACTGCAGGGCCGGGCGTGGTGGCTTACACCTGTAATCCCAGCACTTTGGGAGGCCAAGGCGGACAGATCACGAGGTCAGGAGATCGAGACCATCCTGGCTAACAGGATGAAACCCCGTCTCTACTAAAAAAAAATACAAAAAATTAGCCAGGCGTGGTGGTGGGCACCTGTAGTCCCAGCTACTTGGGAGGCTGAGGCAGGAGAATGGCGTGAACCCAGGAGGTGGAGCTTGCAGTGAGCCAAGATCGAACCACTGCACTCCAGCTTGGGAGACAGAGCGAGACTCCTTTAAAAAAAAAAAAAAAAAAAGCTCACTGCAGTCTCAATCTCCTGTGATCCTCCCACTCAAGTGGGATCCTCCAGCTCAAGTGATCCTCCCACTTCAGCCTCCTAAGTAGCTAGGACTACAGACACATGCCACCATGTCTGGCTAATTTTTTTTTTTAATTTTTAGTAGAATCGAAGTCTAACTATGTTGTCCAGGCTGATCTTGAATTCAGCTCAAGCAATCCTACTGCTTCAGCCTCCCAAAGTGCTGGGATTACAGCCGTGACCCACCATGCATGGCCAAGAATACAAACTTTTTAAAAAGAAACAACTTTGGAAAATCAAAGGCTTGCCATTAGCTTTGAGATTATAAGAACCTGGTAGTGTTGTTTGAATTACTCTTTGTACCCTAGAATCACTGGTTAAAAACAAAGGTATTGGCAATAGAGTTGTTGCTACCAATACTTATTCCTCTTTTTCAAGTTTGCTGATGCTTTTACCATTATTAGTACAAAATCTGCAGTTCTTATGAAGTTACTGCACTTTTAAGAAAATAAAAGTTATTTTAAGAAAATAAATCATCCCTAAAAGGGAAGTGGGGGAAACTTCTTTTTCTCAGGATCTTCTTTGCAAATTCTGCAGTGTCTTATTTCAAATGGGGTGGAATTTATCTATAGGCTCCAGTTTCCTATTGGTCAAGAGTTGGCCCCATCAGCAAGAACTCCCTGGCATTTCTGGGTTGTGCAAGCATGAGTGGTAAATGGGTTTCTGCTGGGACCCCCATGGTGTAGCAACAAAAAAGTCCTAGGTCAGATATTCACTTGACTCCAGGAGTTCGAGAGCAGCCTAGGCAACATAGCAAGACCCTGTCTCTTTAAAAAAAGAAAGAAAGAAAGAAAGAAAGAAAGAAAGAAAGAAAGAAAGAAAGAAAGAAAGAAAGAAAGAAAGAAGTCCCAGGTCGGGAATCAAAAGCATGTGAATGTAGGTAACACAGGCTGCAATGGAGCTGCTATCAGATTACACTTCTGTGAAGCTGGGTGAAGCCTATGGGACTGATCCCCGTAGAAATGGCTGGAGTAATAGAAAGAGAGGATTTGAAGAGAGGTGCCCAATAGGTGTCCAATACAAACTTGCTCTTCCCTCTGCCTAGAACATTTTTCTTCCAGAAATCCAAAGGGCACTTTTTCATGGCTCAGATGTCATCTTTGAGAGGCCTTCCTCAAGCATCTGATTTAAGATAGCAAACCCCCATCTCCTACCACAGAGCTCCATTTCCCCATGCCTGTTTTTCTGCTGTACATTTGCTGTGCTTTGCAGCATCTGAAATATTTATAGATTTAATTGTTTATTTGTTTATAATCTGTATCTCTGCAGCTAGAATGTAAATTCCATGAGGACAGGCACTTTGTTTTGTTTACTGCTATATCCTCAATGCCTAGGACAAGGTATACACAGAGAGAGATATATCGAGATCTTTCACATTTAAAGCTAAAATTATGACTCCTATATAGTTTTACTGGATATTTTCCTATAGAAGGAAACATACAAAAATTAAAAATTCCTAAAAGATTGTGAACTATTTTGAAGTTTGTGGAAAAAGTAAACAAAAAACATGAGCCTATGGCCAACTGATAAAACTTCATTGAATCTTATTTAATATCAGCTTTAACTCTATAAAGCTTAATATTAGCCAGACAGCAGGAAAATAAAACTTTCATTATTCATATTTCCCAAACAGAGTCAAGAATACTATCAGTAGGACAAACAGAAAAAAAAAAAAAAAAAAGAAAAAAGAAAAAAAATCTCTTTCCCTGAACCACCTAGGTCGCTTGTAGTTTCAGAGCTATATGAAACCACTGGGACAGCGCATTTAACTGACATTCAAATCATTTCTCTTTAAGAAATAAGGAATAAGGCCAGGTGTGGTGGTTTATGCCTGTAATCCCAACACTAATGGAGGCTGAGGTGGGAGGATAGCTTGGGCCCAGGAGACAAGACTGGTCAACATAGCGAGACCCTGTCTCTACAAAAATAAAAAAACAAGGACTTACATAATTAGTAGTCTACAGACAGGTAAGATGTGATGGATTCAGGAACAAGATAAATGGCATGACAATTTAATGTACTGATTTACAATGAACACAACCTGCGTAATCATGCCTACTGCTGTGGCTGTGAACTGTCTCTCTTCCGAAGCCATAAGTGGCACTCTCGTTCAATGTTACCTTTAGAGGCTTACAAGGAATGCTGAGAACATCTCTTTACATTTACAGGTCTCATTTAAGCCAACCCTGCTGAGTGACCATCTTATTTTAAAGTCCCATGGAGAAAAAAGGAAATCCAAATGCCTCCTTTAGGGGTCTGTGTCTTCACTGAAACATAATTTTATTCTGCAGCTAACTCACTCAGTCCTGGCAAAGCAGAGAAATGACTTTGAACAGAATGGGAGGCAGATTTGCCCTAGCCAGTTCCCAGCTTGAAGGGGCCCAAGACCTTTTCTTTTCCTTTCACACCGTCAAATGCAGACTTAATAAAGCCATCAAACTCTCTGTGTAACAGTCTATATTTTTGATACACATTATTATAGCACCCTGCAGTTCCTTTTTTAAAATGCTACATGAGGCTGGACACAGTGGCTCACGTCTGTAATCCTAGCACCTTGGGAGGCTCAGGTGGGCGGATCAATTTAGGTCAGGAGTTCGAAACCAGCCTGGTCAACATGGTGAAACCCCATCTCTACTAAAAATACCAAAAAATTAGCAGGGCATGGTGGCACTTACCTGTAATCCTAGCTACTTGGGAGGCTGAGGTGGGAGAATCATTTGAACCCGGGAGACAGAGGTTGCAGTGAGCCGAGATTGTGCCACTGCACTCCAGGCTGGGCAACAAAGCGAGACTCCGTCACAAAAATAAATAAAATAAAATGCTGCAAGGTAGTAACTTTTTTCATCCTTTCTGGCAAATTTAATTTTCTCTTAACTGTATCTCTGGCTCAAAGCTTCCTAGATATTTGGTCCAAGGATTCAAGAGTCTAACCAACATGGATTTCCACAGCAGTTTAGCCTGATGATTTCTGTGTCCTGTGTTTCTCAATCCAGTATGGTCTAGCCCCTTGCCACTATTCAAAGTGTGGGTTAGCACCAGCAGCACCAGCATCATCTGAGAGCTTGTCAGAAATGCAGATTCTCAGGCCCACTCAACTACTGAATCGGAATTTGTGTTTTAACAAGATCCTAAGTGACTGCTTGCATACTAAAGTCTGAGAAGCACTGTTTCAGAGAAGCGGAAAACAAGAGTGCTACCCTCATTCCCAATATACTCCGAGGTCCTGGTGTTTTGATCTCTTTTACTGTTGATTTTTTTTTTCTTACAACCACATTTCTGGCATAAATTAGTAATTTATCACTAAAAAATAGTAAAAATACGTCATTTTTAGAGTTAAAGGATGATAGTATTTATTTCAATCTTTTAAAAAAGTATTTTCTTTGAGGTGCCATTTACTATTTATCACACAAATGAAGCTCACTATCTGTTATGTGTATTGTTACTTGTTTATGTCTGTCTCCATAGTGCCCCAGAGGGCAAGCACTGTGTTTTATCTCACTTTGCAGCTCTAACTGCGTATATTCAGATTTTTATAAGCAGTTGTTAATGATTGCAAAAAGAAGGTGGTCCATTGTGTCGTTTGCCCTGAACAATTAACCCACAGATGCAAAAAGCTAGAGTCAAACTGTGCTTCTCAATTTCATTATGGAAAGACAATGCCAAAATTCTTGCTAAAATCAATGTAGATAAAATCTGTCATTTCCTTTTTCCTACCAATCCCTTTACCCTATCACAATAAGAGATAAGATAGTCTGACCGAATTTAAGACCAGGCTGTCACTACCCAGGACTTCTTCAAACTGTTAGCAGATTAAATCTATGGCTACTTTGTTCCCTAGTGGTGCCCTTTTAAGAGTCATTCATTTTCTAAATTTTAGATACCTTTTCTATTATATGCACGTTCTTAAGGATAATCAGTGATATTGCTATCTCAGTCAGTGCACTACAGAGTGCTGGTGTTTTATACAGAGTAGCCAAGATCAGTTTATGTAATCATTTAAAAGGCAGTGACCATCTTCATTTTGGTTCCTCTTTCTACTGAATTTCCTGTTAGGAGTGGAAGAATTCTTTTCTAAAGAATATATCTACATGCCATGACATTGCCTTTTTCATGTCATTCCTTAGCAGCTTTCTATCTTGAAAAAAAAAAGGGATCAACGTTTTCCATTACCTTCTCTGATTGCTGTGCATGGTGGTAATATATGGCCTTTTCAAAGAGATTTCTGGACCTCATTCCTACAAGCCTTCAACACTTACTTGATTTTCTTGATCATCTACTGAACTACCTACTTTCTCTGGCCAATTGTTTTGTAAAAAACTTATTCAATACTTTAAGTACATAGATTTATTTTTCTCTCTTTTTTTGTATTTTTATGTTCCTAGCATAATAATGTAACTATTATTAATAGTTATATTAGTAACATATTTGTATTAATATTAACATAATATAGTTATAATATACTAGAAACATTAAAATTTCTATTATATAAACTTACATATATATGCATATATACATGCATATATACATATAAAATATAAACTTTCAATCCCAGCTACTCTTCCCTATTCTTACTACTTACTACTACAACCCTAGCTCGGGCCCATGAGACTTACATGCACTTCTACATGAAATTTTGCATTGTTTTACATTGCGCCCTAATTATTCTATGGGAAACATGCTTCTCTACCCCATGTAAACTACTTGGGAATTATAAAAATCAGCAAAATACCTCGCACCTACCACCACCCTGAGCACCTGATACAACCTTGAACACTTACAGACTTTTTGTTGGATCAACATCCATTGATTGGCTTTTACTCTTTCACCAGTAGATAAAGCCTGTATCAATATAGGCAATGTGTACTTGAGAGTTGAGGTAATTATCTAGGAAGTTAAAGCAAAAAGTCCAGCGCTCTCGCCAGCTTTCATTTTCCTCCCATAATAAAACTTGCAAAATCAGCAGTCTGGATACTCCCAACATGAATCCACATGTAGTTGCTAGTTAGTAGTTTAGTCCTCTGTATAAAGTATTTTGTTTAGAAGTAGTCAAAGCACAGAGTTTGGTAAAACACAGAACCAGTATAAGCAATATTTCTCCATATGAGCATGGACTTTCAATTTATTGTATGTATTATATTGTCCCAAAACATGTCAACCATACTATAGGTTACTTATTGTTTTCTTTTAAAATCTGATCTTTCTTTTTTGCAGGATACACGCAAAGATGAAAACATGTTAATTTTTATGGATTGGAGACAAATTAGGCTTTCTAATAAACATTAACATTTGCTTTGTTTTTAATTAAAATTATTTCCACTGTATACATAGAGTCTGTAGCTATATTAGTTTTTAACAAAAAAAAAAATTTAACAATACTTGGACGTGTGTGTGCACATGATTTGGAAATAGAACCATATTTATCATTATACTTATTTATAATCACCTTATTGGAAAAAAGTATCTAAGATGGTATACAGAATGCAAAACACACATCCATGCTCTTATAAGCATATACAGACACATTTGATGACTCCTGCTATGCTAGACACAATTGAGAATCAATTGTAGAACAAAATTCAAGTTTTAGTTCCTGTTTGATAATGTGTTCCACTTAATTACAGAAGGCAGCATATTTCAATATTTTTATTATATAAATTATGTTTTAAAAGTGTGTATAAATTCCTTTGCTAGTTAGATTTGGGTGAATACAATGGCATACTTTGATTTCAGATATATAAGTAACAATATACTGCATCGTTAGTCATCTTCAAAGACTAGGAGGTCTTCACACCTTTCTCTCAGCTTCCCTTGCCAGGACCCAAAAAGGATACTATAAATGTCATGTTGCAAATGATAAATCACATTTTTATAGACTTGGAAGTTAATTTTGCTTAGAAGCATTTTTATGGACTTTGGAAGCTAAAGAATAAAAGCCACTAGTTTGTAAGATCAAAAACTTTCCTTCCAGGGAGTAACATTCGTTTTTTTTTCCTCCACATTCACCACTGGTTTCAGTTTCCTCTTGCTATTTTTTCACTGCTAAGAGGTACAAGCTGAAAACTATATACTTAATTAAGGCAGTTTTTCACCTAGCCTCTCAATTGAAAGCAATTTTTTTTTGTTATATAGTGGAAACAATAAAACAATTTGGAACGCCCTCCCCACTGACTGTTGCTCTTTCTTCCTGTGATCCAGAATCACAGATGAACCATGATTCTCTTCAGGTGTCCACACTCCTTTCAAAAACTTGAGAAAGGCTGGGTCCAGATCCAAGATGTGAATTTGGTTAGTGTATGGCACTCATAGCAATGAATGAGGACATTAGGAAGGGGCACGTGACCCAGGTCTGGTCAATGAGATCTAATTTTCTGCCCCTACTTATTATTGTCCTTCAAAGGGTTTGTGAAACTGAGGCAGTCATCTTGCCACTACTAGAGAGAGGGTGGGCCACCTGGATGAAGACGGCACAACAGAGACATAGAACCTGGATCTCTAGTGACACTATTGAGCCACCAAATTAACCAACCTCGAAACTGCCCTATTTCTGAACTTTCTGTAACATAAAATCAAAAATTACTCATCTTTTTTTGAGATGGAGTCTCGCTGTGTCCAGGCTGGAGTGCAGCGGCCCGATCTCTGCTCACTGCAAGCTCCGCCTCCAGGGTTCACGCCATTCTCCTGCCTCAGACTCCCGAGTAGCTGGGACTGCAGGTGCCCGCCACCACGCCCGACTAATTTTTTGCATTTTTAGTAGAGACATAGTTTCACCGTGTTAGCCAGGATGTTCTCGATCTCCTGACCTCGTGATTCGCCTGCCTCAGCCTCCCAAAGTGCTGGGATGACAGGCGTGAGCCACTGCGCCTGGCCAAAAATTACTAATCTTTAAAGCCAGTAGTAGAGGTTTTGGTTATCTGCAACTGAAAATGAATAGAGTCCCCTCTGTCTTGTGCTGTGATGAGGGAGGGCAAAATTCAAAATATAAAGAAAACTTTTTCATACCTCACTCTGCAAGTAGTAGGAGGAAGGGAGAAAGATGAACACAGGGCCTAATCATGAATACTCCATTCATGTATTGACTGTTTCATTTAACCTCAGTGCTCACTCACTCATTCCATAGTCTGTTAAAGAACACGAAATTCCCTCTCATTTTACTGAGTAGTTAGGATACAGAGGTTAACAAAATTCCATAGTCTGTTAAAGAACACGAAATTCCCTCTCATTTTACTGAGTAGTTAGGATACAGAGGTTAACAAAATACAAACCCTTACCCTTAAAGAACTCATAGGCCAATGGATGAGACAGATGCTTCTACCAAAATTTTTACCTCACTGTGCCCATACACCATCTGCCATGGAAGCCCTAAGCAATATCTAATTAAACCTGGGAGTGAGAGGCTAGTCATTAGGCTGGATTAAAGGAAATGGACTGTTCAGTAAGGATTCTAAAAGGAATGTTTTTTCAAGTTATGAAGATATTTTCCTTTAATTTATTCAAATATTTCACATTCATGAAACCATTTTTTTCAGGGAGAATCTAAGTGACTCTTGGAGTTGATCTTGAAGAAAGAGCTTTAGACAGATACAGCAGAGAAGGGACCATCCAAGAAGGGAACAGGGTGCACAAGGGCACAGAGGATGAGAGAGCGCCCCAGGGGAACTCAAGTTAACCCTGAATGGCAGGGCAAAGCTGCAGGTGAGGGAGTGCTGGGCAATGACCTTAGAGGAGCATACATGGGCCAGATAATGAAGGTCTTTATCCTAGTGAAAGCCAGGCCAAGCACTACTGTAGGATCACAGGTGACAGAGGGACATTATCAGATATGCTTCTCAGGAAAACCATTCTGGCAGTAGAAGAAATGATACATTTGGAAGAGGAAGAGTTAAGAAAGAAATGGACAAGACTTTGAAGCTATTGCAGAAATCCAATCCAACAAATGGTAAGGACCTGAACAAAGACAGAACAAAAACAGGGACTACGAGGATGATTAAAATAATTTTTTTTTTTTTTTGAGACGGAATCTTGCTCTGTCGCCTAGGCTAGAGTGTAGTGGCGCGATCTTGGCTCACTGCGACCTCCGCCTCCCAGGTTCAAACAATTCTCCTGCCTCAGCCTCCCAAGTAGCTGGGATTACAGGCACATGCCACCACGCCCGGCTAATTTTTTGTATTTTTAGTAGAGACAGGGTTTCACCATGTTAGCCAGGATGGTCTCAATCTCCTGACCTCATGATCTGCCTGCCTCGGCCTCCCAAAGTGCTGGGATTACAGGCGTGAGCCACCACGCCCGGCCTAAAAGAAATTATTGTTTGGGTCGAGCACAGTGGCTCACACCTGTAATCCCAGCACTTTGGGAGGCCGAGGCAGGCAGATCACCTGAGGTCAGGAGTTCGAGACCAGCCTGGCCAACATGGTGAAAGCCCATCTCTACTAAAAATAAAAAATAAAAAAAATTAGCAGGGCATGTTTGTGGGCGCCTGTAATCCCAGCTACTTGGGAGGCTGAGGCAGGAGAATCACTTGAACCCAGGAGGTGGAAGTTGCAGTGAGCCAAGATCGTGCCACTGCACTTCAGCCTGGGCGAAAGAGGAAGAGTCTGTTTCAAAAAAAAAAAGAAAAGAAATTATTGTTTGTGGCAGAAAGTGCATGGAGGGAGGGCACGAGGTAACCTAAACTGAATCCCTAGGACTGGACTGGACAATAGGGGAGGTGACCGTTCAACCAAGGGGGACAGGGCACTCCTGGAGAGGAGACACGTGGCATAGGAACAGGAGACAATGCCCAGGCCAGCAGCCACAAGCAAAGCACCACATGTCCTGACCCCAAATAGTCTAGCCCATTGTCACCATGACAATCATAACCCATCTGAACTGATGATCTCAGAAAATATGTTATCTGTAGCTGTGAACAAACTGTCAATGGATTGCTATTCCTAGCCCCTGGTGTCCACTGGCACATATCTAAAATTATATCTTTGCAATGACTTAACCTTATGATAAAAAAAAAAAAAATTAGATGCGGCCGGGCATGGTGGCTCACGTCTATAATCCCAGCACTTTGGGAGGCCAAGGCGGGTGGATCATGAGGTAAGGAGTTCAAGACCAGCCTGGCCAACATGGTGAAACTCCCTCTCTACTAAAAATACAAAAAATTAGCTAGGCATGGTGGCGGGCGCCTGTAGTCCCAGCTACTCGGGAGGCTGAAGCAGGAGAATGGCGTGAACCTGGGAGGCGGAGCTTGCAGTGAGCTGAGATAGCACCACTGCACTCCAGCCTGGGCGACAGAGCGAGACTCCGTCTCAAAAAAAAAAAAAAAAAAAAAAAAAAAAAGAAACAGATATAGAGATGAGGAGACCATGATGCAGTTTTGCAAAGCAGTATCATTATTACAAAGAAAACCGTGTGAACATACCCTCACTTCTAAAAAGGTATGAATTGATTTTAGTTTTAATGTTGATGAACGTCTGACACAACACAGCATCTTCATGCACACGCTCATTTCAAATGCTCGTCATTCTCAGTTTGTTGCCTTTTAGTTGCTTCCCTCACTAGCTCAAATAAGGTCAACAAAAGTCTCTGAAACATTCCTTTTAAAGATCAGAATCAATCTCCCGATTCTTTCATTCTTTGTACTGTACAAATATTTTTACTAAGCATGTGTTAAACATGAAGGCATGAATTTGCCATGTGAAGAGTTCACAACACAGCTGTGCCATGGGTAAAGTGATGATAAAAGACACATTGCAGAAGGCAGGGAGTTTTAAACTTGTGACAGGGAGAGGTATGAATGCAAAGAACTATAATTCAAGTAATAAGTGTCACAAGAGAGATAGGAACATGCCACAAAGAGTTCAGAAAACGGAGGTGATCTGAACAAGTTCCATGTGGAAGAAAATGAGCAGATTTCTTGAACCTCAAAATGCCCCCTGATGGCTCACTGCAGCCTTGAGCTCCTGGGCTCAAGTGATCCTCCCACCTCAACCTCCCGAGTAGCTGGGACCACAAATGCAGGCAACCACACGCTGTTAATTTAAAAACAACAACAAAAAAAATTTTGTAGAGTTGGGGTCTCCCTATGTTGTCCAGGCTGGTCTCAAACTCCTGGGCTTAAGCAATCCTCCCACCTCAGCCTCCCAAAGTGTTGGGACTACAAGCATGAACCATCATACTTGGCTCACTTGGCTTTCAGAAAGAGATTTTACCTGATGACAGTATCTTTGCTTTCTGCTGTGTGATTGCTCGTTGGCTGAGGAAAGAAATCCTGATCTATCAGGATGTCCCTAAGATAAATATAATAGCACACAAAAAATACCCACCAATAGGATTTCTAGAAAGTTTTCAAATCAGGAACAAGCAACAGAAGCAAAGCGGGTGGTTGATACAGCAGTGTATTGTGGGACAATTCACCCTCTCATTCCTTATGCTTCACCTCATTTATACAAAGGAACTGTTTTCATTCTACCTAGCTTCACACCCGAAAAAAAATAATATAACAAATAAAATCCTCAACACTATTGGCTGTAATACGTAAAGTCTTAATATTAGTGATGATGACATAATGTTTAGCTTTAGCTCCTGGCACTTCCGTATATGTCAGGAGCCCTTCTGGTGGGTTGGGGGTACAGAATATTCCATCTCTAACCCCTGCCTCCAAAATCTTGCCTGCATATGTGCCCTTCCAAAATTCTTTACCCTTCTGAAAAGAGTAGGGTATAACAGTGTTCTCATAATGAGGGTGTCATGCAAGGGAATAACATGAGGAGCTTTTATTTGAGACAGGATCTCTGTTGCCCAGGCTGGAGGGCAGCAGTGCGATCATGGCTTACTGTAGCCTCCACCTCCCAGGATCAAGCAATCCGCCCACCTCAGCTTCCTGAGTACCTGGGACTACAGGCATATGCCACCACACCTCTGGCTAACTTTTATTTTATATTTTTCTAGAGATGGGGGGCGGTCTACTATGTTGCCCAGGCTGGCCTTGAACTCCTGGGCTCAAGCAATCCTCCCACCTTGACCTCCCAAAGTTCTGGGATTACAGGTGTGAGCCACCTCACCTGGCCAGGATGTTTCCTATTGTTTACAATTACAGTGCTGCAAAGATCATCCTCCTCTGCCTTTTTGTGCACCTGTGCAACAGTGTGGTGCATTTGTACCATGTTAACTTAGCTAAACTGGAACTATGTTTCTCAGAATTCCCTCCTGGTGTTTATCTGAATTAGCATGTGCCTCAAGAGTTATTTTGCCCAAGGTTTGGGAGGGAGCTTGAATCGGCAGCCAGGCCTGCAGCTCCGCCAGCCCCTGCAGATCTCCTTCAGCCCCTCTGCCTCCTGGGCCAGGTGCAAATGCAGCTCCCTAACAAAGGGTGTCAGCTGTTTCTGCAGGTTACTCCCATCATCAAAACCAAAAGCTTGGAGGTAGTGAGAGAACCATGCAGGCTCCAGGCCATCCTTGTGGGTTCCAGCTTATCCCTACTCTTCCCCACTTCACATCCATCATTCTTTCCTGACCATTTGACCACTTGACCTTCTGACTTTAAGCTCCAGCACCAGCCACAGAAGCCAACAGGCCTTATGTGAACTGTTTAAACCAAATCCCTATAATCAAGCCCTTATTCTATACTGTATCTCGTGGTTCAGCTTCTGTTGATCCAACCCTGACCTGTTATACCAGGAAGTGTCTTAAGAGTCAGAGAAATTGGCCCTAAACTGCTCCCTACTCCAATCACCTCACTCCCTCCTGCTTCCTTTGGAGGTTTGGATGGACAGTAACTGCCTTATGCCAAGGAAAGAAAAGTTATCCATGCCAGAATAAGATTGCCCTCCCACCTCCTCTGCTGACCTTCCTTCTTCCCTTTTAAGGACACTGTCTCCTCCATGCTCAGAAATTAACTGATTAGGGGACCATAAAATCCCTCCTTGCCAAGGACCCAAAAAGACGGTAACTGCCTTATTTTTGAAATGAAGGAAATTCACCTTCTTGACGTCAAATACAAAACATTATCATTTGAAAACAATAAGTCAATCTAGTACTCCACCAGGGGATTCCCCTTTATTAGGATTTCATCAACATTGGAACAGACAAGGCTTGAGAAAAAGAAAGTTCTTTTAGCTTTTAAAATTGAAAAGTAGCTGACATAGGAAATAAGCCATGAATAAAAATCCAACTCATTTGCTTGTCCCAAGGAGAAATGACATAGCTGACTCTGTAACAGTCTAACAGGCTTTCATATGGCAAGGCTAAATTGAACATCCCTGTCAAGAGGGTGCCAACAACCAGGGCCATCAACATCAATAAAGACAGCAGTAAAGATTTGGTAACTCAGCCTCATATATAAGAAAATGCTATTTCTTCAATGTTGCAAGATGCTGAAAGCTTGGTACTTGAAGAAAACCAAAGCACAACAAGATAGGCTGAATGACACCAACTCTATCACCTTTTTCAGTAAGATTACATCATCCTGTGAAAACAAACACTCTTCCCTCAACTTTAGGACTGACGAGGAGAAACAATTCATCCTTCATTGCTCTTCCTCTTAAAAGAGAGAAGGCTGGGTGCAGTGCCTCATCCCTGTAATCCCAGCACTTTGGGAGGCTGAGGCAGGAGGATCACTTGAGCCCAGGAGTTCGAGACAAGACCAGCCTGGGCAACATGACAAAACCCCATCTCTACAAAAAATAAAATAAATCAGCCGGGTGTGGTGGTGTGTGCCTGTAATCCCAGCTATTCGGTGAGGGCTGAGGCAAGAGGGTCCCTTGAGCCTGGGTCGAGGTTGCAGGGAGCCAAGATCACACCACTTCACTCCAGTCTGGGTAACAGAGAGAGACTCTATCTGAAAAGAGAAAGAGAGACAGAAAATGTCTGAATAAATTGAGTGCTTTTCTCCCATGCAACTTTTATCAAATTAGGGTTATGAAACATACTTGTGAAATCATTTTTTAAAGTATAAGTCAACAATACTTTATTGTATGTTTTAAAATAACTTAAAGAGCATAATTGGAATGTTCATAACACAAAGAAATGATAAATGCTTGAAGTGATGGACACCCCATTTTCCCTGATGTGTTATTATTTTATGGCTGTATCAAAGTATCTCATACCCCATAAATAATATGTATACCTACTGTGTACCCATAATTAAAAATTAGAAAAATAAAAAGTATTAGGTAGGAAAAGATGTTTTTGGCAAACTAAGTAGTAGAATGGAGGTAGTGAGAGTGATTATTGTACATAATCCTCCACATGGTTCTGCACGTATCATAGTAAAGAATATATATTTATGTATCTATAGAAATCTACTTGTAGAGTGAGGGGTAAGTTAAGTATGGTAGTTTCTAAGTCCATTTCCTGTTAAATATTCCTGTATTTCCTGTTAAAATACAAGTAAGAAAGAAGCTCCAGACAGCTACAAGGAAACCTTTGTTTTCATTAGAATGTCTTTGGAAGTGAGCAACTGAAGACCCAACTGAAGATGGTTTATGCTCTAAGGGAATTTAGTTTCTTACATAACAAAAGTCCAGGGGAAGATCAGTTCCAGAGCTGATTAATTCAGTAGCTCAGCAACATGGTTATGGACCCAGGGTCTTTCCATCTTCCTACTTCATCATCAGGGTGTCAGCTAGATCATAATCACAAGACAGTGACAGCATCACATCCTCAAACCCAATGTCCAGGGGTTTATGTGTCTTTTTAAAAACTAAGATGCTCCTTCTCATCTCCTTGTCGAGAACTTGATTGTGACCCATCCTGAAGCCATTCACATGTAAGAAGAATGAGACCTTCATGAGCTGCTTAGACCAGGCAAGGTTTAACTAAGTCCCATGGTTGGGCACAGGAGCAAAGTCAAAATTCTGTGTGAGACACTGACTGTGCGTGTTAGGCTGCTGTTAAGCCAATGTGTGATTCAGCCTAAGAATAAAATACTTGCTATGAGATCCAAAATGGGCTATTTCCATAATTTTTTTCTAGTTTAATACTTTGTCCCTTGGAAAACCCCATGGATAAAATGTGAGCAGGCACTAACCCTAAATGAAATAGATTTATACTGGTAATTAGAGCTTGTTCTACATTAGCAACAGAGTGTTTTTTTGTTGTTGTTTTTGTTTTTTAGATAACATTCCACGGGGCCAGGCATGGTGGCTTACGCCTATAATCCCAGCACTTTGGGAGGCCAAGGTGGATCACGAGGTCAGGAGTTCAAGACCAGCCTGACCAAGATGGTGAAACCCCATCTCTACTACAAATACAAAAAATAGCAGGGAGTGATGGGGGGCGCCTGTAAGCCCAGCTACTCAGGAGGCTGAGGCAGGAGAATCGCTTGAACCCAGGAGACTGAGGTTGCAGTGAGCTGAGATCACGCCACTGCACTCCAGCCTGGGCGACAGAGCGAGACTCCATCTCAAAGAAAAAAAAAACAGAAAAAACGTTCCCCCAAAATATCAGCAAATAGTCAAAGACTACCCATCTTCTTGCAGTCTTGAGAAAGACTTATTGAGAAAATACTCTGTTTTATATGAATGAGTTCCAAAATACTGGGTTTTTATAGACAGGCATCTTGTTTTGTCTACCCAGCAGTCTCTTTCTGTGGGAAAACATAAACCTTCACCACCCAGTGTTCCTATGTGGTTCTAGTAGACCTGCCAACCACAGTGTGCACTGCAGAGGTGGACATGTGGCCCAGGGGTTGGGAATTAGGACACGCAAGTCCCCTGACCACAATATTACACCAACAATTAGACACTTAAGCTTGACCCAGGTAGGGACGAAAAAAGTCCTCCCCTGAGATTTACTAGATGAAAATCAAGAGAATAAATGTCACCCTTCTTTTATTAGATCTTGCTATGTTTGGATCCTGGGGGGCCACGGGAGAAAATGTAGTCAATGCAATGACACACACAAAATCAGCGACTAATGACAGAGAAAGAGAGAGAGCGAGAGAGAGAGAGAGAGAAAAAATAAAGAGGTAGGCTTAGCTGGCCTAAAGCTGTGAACTTCCCAGTGGTGACAGATTGCATAATTGGCCCCAAATTTCAACCCCCCCTGCATCTAAAATTTTGCATTTCCCCTATTTCCATGGAGAAAGTATATTTCCCCACTCCCTAACTTGGAGCTTGACTAGGTAACAGACTGGCAAGTTGGAGGTTAACAAAAATGATACAAACAAGGACTTTAATATGCCTTCATCATGACCAGGAGAACATGCCTCAGCTCAACTACTGGTCCAAAGATGAGACACTTGAAGCAGACCCACAGCTCTGTACCACAGCCTTCCAAGCCTAAATCTGCTGATGCATTATTAGCAAGCTCAGCTGAGATCAGCAGAGTTGGTCTAGCCACCCACGGATGTGTGAGCTAAATAAATGCTTGCCATCACATGTCACTGGGATATGCGTGGTTGTTTATTATGCAGAAATGGCTGGCCTATACACAGGTTATGGAGCCAATAGATTACATGCACATCCCTTTTCTTAATATTTTTGTTCGTTTGTTTGTTTTTAAATACCAAAATGGAGGCTTCAAACACAAGGGACTTCTTGCCTGTCTGGTTTCTATTATATCCCCAAAGTCAGTAAAATTAGCTGGGACATCGTAGGCACTCAATATTTGATGAATAAAACAAGTTTGAGTTGAGTATCTGTCACTTCAAACAAGAGCTCTGATTCATACAAGCCACAAATCAAATATTTGCTTTCCCTTGATCTGACTTCCATCACAAACATAACATCAATAGAATTTATCCTAGTGGTTTTCTCCCATGTTTGGAGGATTTTTAGTGTTAACAAATTATTAATGTATCAAAGAGCAACACAAAAGTACAGATTGTACTTAATGAAGTCAATCTTCAATTATTTCTTAGCAGAGAAAATGCAAGTCATAAAGCCCTAAACTCACCCAGCCAAGGACACACTTTTGCGACTGGTTTGTTGTTACCCTTTTGTTAATTGCACCACTTCTGCTGATAAACTAGATCAGGGTGGCTTTGTATCATATGGCTTCTATTTGTTTTTTAATTTTTATTTCACACTTAGAGAAAAATTGCAAGAATAGTTTGAAGAATTACTATACACCTTTTATTCAGATTCACCAATTGTTAATATTTTGTTCTTTTTGCTTTATCATCTGCTCACTCTATTTTTACTCTTAGTCATTTGAGCATAATTGCAGGCATAATGCCCCTTTATCAATAAATACTTCAGTGTATATGTCCTGGGAAGAAGAATTTTCCTTGACATACCACAGCACATTTATCAAAGTCAACAAATATAACTTTTAATACTGATATCCAACCCACTCTTCATATTCAAATTTTGTCATTCGTCCCAGTAATGTTCTTTATAACTTTTCTCCCCCGTGATCTTGGGTTCAATCCGGGATTACATACTATAATTAATTGTCGTATCTTTTTAGTCTCCTCTAACCTGGAACATTTCTTCAACCTTCCATTCTTTTCAGGATTTAAGTATACTTTAAAATTTGTAATTGAACCTACATCTATTTAACAGAACGTAAGAGAGAAACATTTATGCTCACTTTCTCTCTCTCTCTCTCCCCATCATCTCCCGTTATATGATTGACTATATAGTTGCAAGGAATTTTATTTATCCTAAGACATTTTTATGGTAAAATACACATAATATGAAATTTACCATTGTTACCCTTTTTAAGTGTAAGGTTGAGTAGTTGTACAGCCATCATTATCATCCCATTTCAGAGATCTTTTCATCTTACAAAGCTGAAACTCTGCACCTATTAAACAATAACTCTCCCTTCCTCCCTTCTCCCAGCCTCAAGCAACCACCATTCTACTTGAAGTATTCTAGGCACTTCATATAAGTGAAATCATACAGTATTTGGTTTTTGGAAAATAGCTTATTTCACTTAGCATAATGTGTCAATGTTCATCTATGCTGTAGCATATGTCTGAATTTCCTTCCTTTTTAAAGCTTAATAATACTCCATTATATGTATATACTACATTTTATGTATCCATTCATCCATGAGGACTTGGGTTGCTTCCACCTCTTGACTATTATGAAAAATGGTGTTATAAACATGGATGTACCAATATATCTTGGAGACCCTACTTTCAATTCTTTTTTTTTTTTTTTTTTTTTTTTTTGACACAGTTTCGTTCTGTTGCCCAGGCTGGAGAGCAGTGGCACAATCTCAGCTCACTGCAACCTCCGCCTCCCGGGTTCACGCGATTCTCCTGCCTCAGCCTCCCGAGTGGCTGGGATTACAGGCACACACCACCACACCTGGCTAATTTTTTGTATTTTTAGTAGAGACGGGGTTTCACTATGTTGACCAGACTGGTCTCAAACTCCTGACCTCATGATCCACCTGCCTTGGCCTCCCAAAGTGCTGGGATTACAGGCATGAGTCACCGCGCCAGACCTTCAATTCTTTTAAGTACGCACTCAGAAGTGGAATTGCCAGATCACATGGTAATTCCATTTTTAGTGTCTTAAGTGAACCACCATATCGTTTTCCACAGTAGCTATACCATTTTACATTCCCATCAGCAGTGCACAGGATCTTCATGTCCTCACCAACACTTGTTTTGTTTTGTTTGGTTTGGTTTGGTTTGGTTTGGATTTTTTTATAGTATCCATCCTAAGGGATGTAAAACAGTAGTGGTTTTGACTTGCATTTCCCTAATGATTACTGATATTGAACATATTTTCATGTGCTTGTTGACTATTTGTATATCTCCTCTGGAGAAATGTCTAAGTCCTTTGCCTATTTTTTAATTGGGTTTTTTTGTTGTTGTTGAGTGTAGAGTTCTCTATATATTTTTGATATTAACACTTCATCAGACATATGACTTGCAAATGTTTTCTCCCATTCTGTGGGCTGTCTTTTTCTCCTGTTGATTGTGTCCTTTGACACACAGCAATTTTTAATTTTGATGTAGTCTAATTTATCTGTTTTTTTTTTCCTTTGTTGCCTAAGCTTTTGGTGTCGTGTCCAAGAAATCATCCAAATCCGACATCATGAAGTTTTTCCCTTGTTTTCTTCTAAGAGTTATACAGTTTTAGCTCTTTTTTTTAGGTCTTTGATCCATTTGGAGTTTTTTTTTTTTTTCCGAGATGGAGTCTTGCTCTGTCACCCAGGCTGGAGTGCAGTGGCGCAATCTCAGCTCACTCCAACTTCTGCCTCCCAGGTTCAAGCAATTCTCCTGCCTCAGCCTCCCGAGTAGCTGGGATTACAGGAGTATGCCACCACACCCAGCTAATTTTTTTGTATGTTTAGTAGAGATGGGGTTTCACCATGTTGGTCAGGCTGGTCTCAAACTCCTGATCTCGTGATTCCCCCTCCTTGGCCTCCCAAAGTTCTGGGACTACAGGTGTGAGCCACCATGCCCAGCCTGAGTTTATTTTTGTACAAAGTCTAAGGTAAGGGCCCAAATTCATTATTTTACATGCAAAAATCCAGTTTTTCCAACACAGTTTGTTGAAAACTTTCTTTTTTGAATTAAATGGCCTTGGCACTCTTGTTGAAAATCATCTGACTATATGATTCAAGTGTTTATTTCTAGGTTCTCAATTCTATTCCACTCATCTATATATCTGTCTTTATGGCAGTACCACATTGCTTTGATCACTATAGCTTTAAAATGGTTTCAAATCAGAAAAATGTGAGATCCCTCTCCATCTTTGTTCTTCTTTATCAGATTGTTTTGGCTATTCAGTGTCCCTTGAGATTCCATATTAATTTTATAATGGATTTTTCTATTTTTGAAAAAAAAAATCATTGCAATTTGACAGATTGCATTGAATCTTATATACTGTTTTGATAGTTTTGACATCTTTACAATACTAAATCTTCCAATTCATTAACATGCAATGTCTTTCTATTTATTTGTGTATTCTTTCTTTCAGTCACATTTTATAGTTTTCAGTGCAGAAGATTTTTGCCTCCTTAGTTTATTCCTAAGTATTCTACTCTTTTTGGTGCTGTTGTAGATGCAATAATTTTCTTAATTTTCTTTCAGATTGTTCATTATTAGTGTATAGAAACACAACTAATTTTCATGTGTTGATTTTGTATCTTGCAAATTTGCTGAATTTATTTATTAGTTCTAACATTTTCTTTGGAATATTTAAGGTTTTCTACATATAAGATCATGTCATCTGTGAACAGAGATAATTTCACTTCTTCCTTTTCAATTTGGATGCTTTTGCTTCTTTTATTTTTTTAAAGTGCTCTGGCAAGGACTTCTAGTACTATGCTGAATAAGAGAGGTGAAAATGGGCATTCTTGTCTTGTTCCAGATATTAGAGGAAAAGCTTTCAGTTTTCCCCTTGAGTATGATGTTAGCTGTGGGCTTTTTCATAGATGTTTGAGTAGTTTCCTTCTACTTCTAGTTTGTTGAGTGTTTTTATCATTAAAGAGTGTTGAATTTTTTCATGGAAGAGTGTTGGTGCTTTTTTTTGCATCAATTAAGATGATTATGTGTTTTTCTTTACTTCATTCTCTTAGTATGATATTTTACATTGATTGCTTTTCATATATTGAACCATCCTTGCATTTCAGGAATAAGTACCACTTGGTTATAGTATATAATCCTTTCAATAAACTGTTTAATTCTATTTGCCACTATTTTATTGGCAATTTTGTATCAATAATCCTCATGAATATCGGTTTTTAGTTTTCTTTTCTTAGTGTTTCTGGCTTTGGAATCAGGATAACGCTGGTCTCATAGAATGAGCTTGGAAGTGCTCTCTCCCCTTCAGGTTTTTTGGAATACTTTGAGAAGGATTGGTGTTAATTCTTTAAATGTTGGATAGAAATCACCAGGGAAGCTGTAGTGGTAAATGTTAAGTATCAATTTGACTAGGTCACAGAGTGTTCAGATATTTGGCTAAACATTATTTCTGGGTGTGGCCATAAGGATGTTTCTGGATGAGATTAGCATTTGAATTGGTGGGCTCAGTTAAATATTACCCTCCTCAGTGTGAGTGGGTGCCATCCTATCCAGTGTGAGACTGAATTTTTAAAAAGGCAGAGGAAAGGAGAATTCACTCCTTCTGCCTCACTGTGTGGGTTGGGACATCTGTCTTCTCCTGCCCTCAGGCCTTTGGACTCAGATTGAACTATAACACGGGGTTTCCTGGGTCTCCAGCTTGCAAACAGCACACCATGGAACTTCTCTCACTCCATAATCATGTGAACTCATTCCTCATATTTAATCTCTCTCTCTTTACATATATCCTATTGGTTCTGTTTATCTGGAGAACTCTGACTAAATGCAGAAGTCATTTGGTTCTGGGCTTTCCTTTGTTGGGAGATTTTTGATTACTGATTCAAACCCCTTACTAGATAAAGATCAGTTTGGATTTTCTATTTCTTCATAAAAGCTGAAGTCATGGTAGGTTGTGTGTTTCTAGAAATTTATCTAATTCATCTAGGTTACCTAATATATTGGAGTACAAATGTTCATAGTATTATCTTTTAATCCCTTTTATTTCTGTGATGTCAGTTGTAAGGTCCCTGCTGTCATTTCTGATTTTAGTTGTTTGAATGTTCTTTTTCTGTTAGTCTAACAGGTTTGTCAATTTTATTGATCTTTTCAAAAAAACCAACTTCTAGCTTTGTGGATCTTCTCTATTGTTTTTTATTTTCCATTTTGTTTATCTTTTCTTTAATCTTTATTATTTCCTTCCTTTGGCTAGCTTTAGGTTTACTTTTTCTTTTTCTAATTCCTTAATGTGTGGCCAGAATGTGTTGAGATCTTTCTTCTTTTTTAATTAAGCATTTACAGTTACAAATTTACCTCTTAGCACTGCTTTCACCACACCCCACAAGTTTGGGTATTCTGTGTTTTCATTTTCATTTGTTTTAAGATATTTTTTAAATTATGTTGTGATTTGTTCTTTGACCCATTGATTATGTCAAAGTATATTTAATTCCCACATATCTGAGAATTTTCTATTTTCCTTCTATTACTGATTTCTAGTTTTATTCCCTTGTGATATAAAAGATATTTTGTATGATTTTAATCTTTTTTAATTTAGTAAGACTTGTTTTGTGGCCTAATATATGGTATATTCTGGAGAATATTATATGTATACTCCAGAAAAATGTGTACTCTCATTGTTGGGTGAAGTGTTCTATATATGTCTGTTAGGTTCAATTGGTCTATAGCATTGATCGAGTTCTTCATTTCCATATTCCTTCTTTTGTCTGTCTGTTTCCTCAATTTTTAGGTGTCCTTTATATAATAACAATATTAACTTTTTATCATCGTATGTTACAAATATTTTCTTCCAATTTTTCATTTGTCTTTTGACTTTGCTTATGATATTTTCTGCCATGCCAAAAAAAAGTCAAATTTAAAACATTTTTTAACTGCTTCAGGATTTTGAGGTATGGAGTCTTTCCTTACACCCAAGGTACAGAGAAATTCATTCTTCTTTTTTTTCTTCAAGTATTTGTAAGGTTTTGTTTTTTATATTTTGATTTGTGATTCATTTGGATTTTATTCTTCTATATAGTGTGAGATATGGATCTAATTTTTTCTTTTTCTGAGTACTTACCAGTTATCCCAATCATTTTTTTAAAATGTCTATCTTTGCTCCAGTGATTTAAGATGCTACCTTTATCCTTTTCATGTGTACTTGGGTTGATTTCTAGACTTTTCATTCATCTGTTTGTCTACTCATGCACTACCACCACACAACTTCAATTATAGTGGTTTTACAGCATGCTTTAATATCTTAAATGGCTAGTTCCCCCTTGTTGCTTTTTTCTCCAGTATTTTCTAGCTATTCTTGCATCTTTACTTTTCTATAAAAATGTTAGTATCCACTTGTATAACTCCATTAAAAGTTTGTGGATATTTTTATCAGGGTAAGTAAAATTTGTAAATTAATTTAGGGAGAACTGATATTCACATGAGGTTCAGTTGTCCTACACAAGATCAAGGATATCTTTCCATTTGTTCAAGTCTACTTTAGTGTCTTTCAGAAATTCCTTCCTCCTGACAAGGAAGAAATTTTTTTCTAATTATGGAATTTTACACATAGTTTGCTGTTGGAAAACTCCTAACGTATTTCATTCTCAGAGATGAATACCAACTATGTAAAACCAAAACCATGTGGCAGAAGAATGTTTTTCGTTCAGAAATTGGCCTATTAAGTTAAATGAGACATAGCCTGTTCTGCCCTTTCATTAGGAAAGTAAACCAAGTTACAACAAAAATATATACTACCCTTGAAGAAAGTTCAGGTTAATCTGTTCATTTAGTCAAAAAACACTTATTAAGAAAATGTTCAGTTTGTGGCAAGTGGCTCCCTTGGCACTGAAGTTCCAAAGGTGAAGAAAATCCTTTCTTCAAGAGTGTCACAATGGGCTGAGAGGGAGCCAGGCCCTCCGCAAGCAGCTCAGGTAGTCTGTGCCCCAGACACAACAGTTTATCAACTGCATCCTCCTCTTTGCTCATGGAGTTCCCTTAGACCATAATGCTCTGACCCTCCTCCTGTTTTTGCTTGTCAAAATCATTGATCTGTCGGGTGTGGTGGCTCACACCTATAATTTCCAGCACTTTGGGAGGCTGAGGTGGGCAGATATCTTGAGCCCAGAAGTTCAAGATGAGCCTGGGCAATGTGGTGAAACCTTGTCTCTACAAAAAAAATAAAAAAAATTAGCCGGGCATGGTGATGCATACCTGTAGTCCTAGCTGAAGTGGGTCCCAGGTGAGGTGGGAGGATCACCTGAGCCTGGAAGGTTGAGGCTGCAGTGAGCTGTGATTGTGCAAATGCACTTCGGCCTGAGTGACACAGTGAGACCCTGTCTCAAAAACAAAAAACAAAAAAACCTCATAGATCTTTTTCCAGTCCTAGCTAAAATTCCACTTACACTGAGAAATCTTTTCTGATCACCTTGTCCAGAATTAATTACCCTACTTCTGCAATAGTTTAGAAATTATTATAGGTATATTACAGGATAAAGCAAATAATTACTTGTGTTAATTTCCTTGGGACCCAAGATTTCAGCATAAGGGAAAATAGATATAAAATCAGAGAAGTTAAGGGAAAGTGCTATCCTTTAAATTTGAATTGAAAAATCTTAGTGTAAATGACAGATTTTTCTTTAAAAAAAAATTTCCTAGCTTTCACCACAAAAAGGCTTATAAGGGATAATAAATTCAGCAGCAAGAAGCACCCACAATGCCCAGGTTATGCTCTATAAATATAATTTACCACCAAAAGGAACCAGGACTTTGAAGAAATGACCGTTCCAGATTTGTGGCAGGAAATGTATAAGATGAGCTTAAGACATTTTGTTGTACCAGAAATGAAGGAAAATATCAAAGAGTAATTTGGTTATATAAAAGGACACAGGAGGCAACTTCAAGGGACTAGCCTAAGATGTGACAATCTGAATATCAAACAGGAAAATAACTGTGATGGATTAAAACACATAAAATAGATGCAAATCAATTGGTCATCACTGGAGGTTCTTTGGGCATTGTTCATCAACTTATTACTTTGAAAATGTAACAATAAACGGAAAACATCAAGCATTTTTCCTGCTTTCCCTATACCATGGTACTTCAAGGAGACAAAGTGTAGATAAGAGAAAGTTCTTTAAAGAATTATTCCACTTAATAAGTGCAGATGAGGCGTGGTGCAGTGGGTCATGCTGTAATCCAAGCACTTTGGGAGGCCAAGGTGGGAGGATTGCTTGAGCACCAGAATTCGAGACCAGCCTGGCCAACATGGCAAAACCCTGTCTCTATTAAAAACACACAAAAAAATTAGCTGGCCATGGTGTCACGTGCCTGTAATCCCAGCTACTTGGGAGGCTGAGGCAGGAGAATTGCTTGAACCCTGGAGGCAGAGGTTGCAGGCACTCCAGCCTGGGCGACAGAGCGAGGAGACGGTCTCAAAAACAAACAAACAAAACAGAGGAGAATGAGCTGTCACAGAATAACAAAGGCTTATGAACCATAATAACCAAATGCAAAATGTGGACCATATTTGGATGCCAATTCAAATAAATCAACAGTAAAAATGTATATTTCAGATTGTTAGAGAAAATGTGAATAAAAAGTGGGTATTAGATGACATTAAGGTTTATTGTAAATTTTGTTAGGCGTGCTGATAGCATGGTTGTTATGTTTTTGCAAGGTCTTTATCACTTAGAGTGCCATCCTGGAGTAATTACGGGAGAAACAATATGGATGCTGGGAATTGCTTTAAAATACTCCAGAAAAAAATAAAATGAAAATGAGAGAATAGATGAAATCAGAGTGGCATAAAGCTAGGCAATATATATGAAGGTTCATTGTACTATTCTATTTTTGTATGCATTTAAGATTTTTTATAAGAAGTAAAACCAAAACAAACAAAAAACAGAAAAACAAATAAACAAACAAACAACCAAACAAAAAACCTTTGACATGGAAGAGCACCGGAGCATCAGAGGGTGATCATCTACATTGTAGTCCAGATCTGCTACTAATTCACCATTCAAGGGCTTTGGCCCTCAGCTTCTTTATTCGTAAAATGAATTAGATTTTGACTTTTTATTTTGAGTCTCACTCTGTCACCCAGGCTGGAGTGCAGTGGCGTGATCTCAGCTCGCTGCAACCTCTGCCTCCTGGGTTCAAGCAATTCTCCTGCCTCAGTCTCCCGAGTAGCTGGGATTAAAGGTGTGCATCACCACACCTAACTAATTTTTTTATTTGTTTGTTTTTTTAGTAGATACAGGGTTTCGCCATGTTGGCAGGCTGATCTTGAACTCTTGACATCAGGTGATCCACCTGCCTTGGCCTCCCAAAGTGCTGGGAATACAGGTGTGAACCACCATGCCCGGCTAGATTTTGACTTCTGAAGACTCTTCCAATTCTAACATACTGTGATTTTGTTACTCTGAAATCCCCATCTCTGGCTCCTTCTCAAGAATCCTTTCCCAACTAAGTAACTGTAAGCAAGACAGGAGTTTCCTCTAACTCTCCTAAGAATGCTTTCTCTGAACATGTGACTTGCATATCTTACTTTCTATTCTCTTGTGCATGAAAAGCACCGGAACTAATTCCTGTATATCTAAATCATTCAACACTTGCTGTACTCCATATATACATCTGCTTCTGTAATATGTGTGTATGTGTCAGTGTTGTATATCTAAGACTATAAACTAGGACACTGTCAACCAAGCATATGGGTGTTTGCTTTAATCATACTAATGACTTAGCACATTGTCAACATGTAGCAAATGTATAACACCATAATACTATAGTATAAATAGTGAACTTTTTCAGCAATCTGTTGCAGCTGGCCTAACTATCCACACTGTATTTGTGGTTCAATTTGTTTCTTCTTCTCTGTCCAACATCACAAGTCATCATTTGGTAGACTATATTTCCAGGATGGATAAAACATCTTTGTGTTTCATGCAAAATAGGCCTAATCCACAAGGTTTTTTTCTTTCCCCATTAAATAAGGGGATATGAACCTCTTTCTTATGTGAAGAATATAAACTTCTCCAATTTTCAAATTTTGCCTATGAACTATATAGCTATAGTCTCTATTGTATTGCCTTTTCTTCCTGTCTAAAATCTGCAAGTTCATAATTCAAATACACCATTTAAAAAAGAGCCTTAGTATGGCAATGATGCCTGGAAGTGATTAGATATCACTTTAACACTTGAGACAAATTCAAATCAATGCCGTTGATATGCTTCTTAAAATTTTGCCTTTTAGATAACTTCTAAAAACCAGGAAGTGACCCCATGAAAGCTTATGTGCATTTCTTCTGTTTCTTTTTGTGGGGAGTGCAGAGGTGAGGGGTAGTTATACTTTTGGATGTTTGGCTAATTCCAACTAAGTGCTCATATTTTGCTTATATTTACCTTTTGTCTAATCCATCCTCTCAACTCTGGGGTGACCTGGTCTAAGGATGTTAAACACTGCAAGATAGCTGAATTTCATACTTGCTGAGGCAGTGTTGGCCAAACCTTTTTTCTTCTTAAAAAGAAAAAAGAAGTGACCATAAATTTCCATCAGAGGTTTTAAAAAAGTACCTCCTTGTTGCTGCAGGTGACCTCACAAAACTATGCTACTCTGCTGATGTCACTTCCCTGATTCAAAAGTCTTCAATATTTTGCCTACTGAATTACACAGAAACTCTTCAGCCTGCACTCGATACACCAGGTAATCACAGTACAGTACCTGCATCTCAGTGAGTTGTTATAAGAAGTAAATGAACTAATACACATAAAGCGCATAACACAATGCCTGGGAGCTGGAGACACACAAGATTGTTCCTTGTAAGCATTCCCTGAACCTCTTGAAGTCCTCAGAAGAAGTGTATTTTCAGTAAACATTTGTTGAATAAATACATTGAATGATTTAAGGAGAAAAATTAATTCTTTGATATCTATGAACAAATAGAAGTTCTCCCTTAACATGCTAGTATAACTTGTTGAGGACATTTACATGGTGTGTTAAGCGATAGAATGCCCACGCATAGAGTTTTAAAACCAAACAACCCAATTTTGAAAATTTAACAGGAAGATTTCATAAAGGGAAGGCCCATTTATTCAGATGAATCAAAGATGGATCTCAGATGTAATCATATTTTATTTGTACAGGGTCATTCACCCTAGAATCAAAGCACTCACCATATATCTCATTAACCCTTACGACACCCCCAGGGGCAGGTAGATGGTGAAGATGATCCTCTTGGAAAGCCTGAGGCCCAGAACAGTGAAGGGACTTGTCAGAGGCCACGTCAAGTGAGTGAGTAATGGAGCAAGAAACAGAGCTAAATTCATCCTTGGTGTACTGTTATATTTTACCATGAGGTTGCCAAACATCTCAATTACTTTTTTTTTTTTTTTTTCCAGGAGTCTTGCGCTGTCACCAGGCTGGAATGCAGTGGTGTGATCTCAGCTCACTGCAACTTCCACTTCCTGGGTTCAAGCGATTCTCCTGCCTTAGCCTCCCAAGTAGCTGGGATTACAGGCACCTGCCACCACCCCTGACTAATTTTTGTATTTTTAGTAGAGACGGGGTTTCACCATGTTTTCCAGGATGGTCTCTATCTCCTGACCTCGTGATCCACCCGCCTTGGCCTCCCAATCTCAATTATTTTTATTCCAAAATTCATTTTTTCTTCTTTTTTTTTCTTTCTTTCTTTTTTTTTTTTTTTTTTTTTTTTTGAGACGGAATCTCACTCTGTCACCCAGGCTGGAGTGCAGTGGCGCGATCTCGGCTCACTGCAAGCTCCAGCTCTCGGGTTCACGCCATTCTCCTGCCTCAGCCTCCCGATTAGCTGGGACCAAAGGCGCCCACCGCCACGCCCAGCTAATTTTTTGTATTTTTAGTAGAGACGGGGTTTCACCGTGTTAGCCAGGATAGTCTTGATCTCCTGACCTTGTGATCCGCCCACCTTGGCCTCCCAAAGTGCTGGGATTGCAGGCGTGAGCCACCGCGCCCGGCCTAAAATTCATTTTAAAGTAAACCTTCTTAAAAAACATCAACTCAGAGTACAAGATTCAATAACTAACATTTTAAAAAACATAAATCAGTTGGGTCTTATGTTTGTTAGTTTTATTTTAATGACTCCATGATGCCATTTATGTCTGGGGAAGAAAACTTGAGCAAATATTGGTTCAGAAACAAACTTCTCCGTAAGGCAAATGTAGGCAAGTAACATGAACTCTAATTTGCAACTGAAAACATAGGAGCTGAGTTTTGAGTTTCCAAACGTAACTGCAGAAGTTGAGTTTCTTTTTCTCTCTTTCTGTCTTTTTCTTTTTTGCTTTCTTTCTCTCTCTCTCTCCTTCTTTCCTTCTTTCTTTTTTTTTTTTCATGATTCTACCTGGCTGTGATGGGTAAACGAACTCTTTTTAATTGACTCATCAGAATAGAGATTACCAGAATTTTCAGGTATTTTAACCTCCAGATTTTACCAGAAACCCACAGAATGAGTTGTTATGCTTTCGGTATCCCGTGACTGAAAATAAAACCCATCACAACAAAATGACCAAAAACTGCTATGAATTCGGTGACTGTGCAGTGAAATTGTCAGTTATCCTCTGCCTTCCTGCGTTGAAAGAGTTTTAAGAAGTTGTGGTGAGTGGATGTATTCCCAGACGGATGCGGGCGGTCCCCGGGCAGGGACCCCGAATCCGGGGTCGCAGGGTGGTAGAGCCGGAAGATTGGATTCCATCTCCTCAAGAATTGGGAAAAACGGACTCACCGACTGAACTATTCCATCTCCAAGTCGTTTTTATTTTCCACTTTAAGCATAAGAACCATGAGAACCAGGAGCCAGGCGGCCCCGCGTAGCGGCGGGAGCGCAGGTACCAGAGAGTACCCGCTGGGGGCCGGCCCGGCGCGCTCGCTCCTCCTCGCCTTTCCGGGAACCGTGCGCAGGAGCTCACACCGCACGCCTGCGGCCAGGGGCAATCGGGTTCTCGGTTCCCGGAGTCCCAGTTCCCGGTTTCCAGTTTCCTTATCGACGCGATTGTTCCGTCGGGGTCTTCCAAGGGGATCCGAATGGTGGCCAAGTCCCGCTGGGGAAATCCACAGGGGCGCGGCCTGCGGGGCCTTTGGGGGCGCACCTACGCCACGGGCTCTGCCATTCCTATCCGGAAAATTCAAGCTGTTTGGGCACCAGGAGGGACTCTGAGACAGAGGGCGTCGGAGAAGGCGCGTCTCTGCTTGTCCTCTTCGGTTGACTGAGGGTCTCACGCTAGGCCAGCGCTGGCTTCGGGACAGCTCCACTACGGCGAGGGCCACACGGGTGGCCGCGGAAGGGATGAAAGGATTTGGAAGGACACCAGCCTTTTCGGACTTTTTCAGGGTCCAGGCCTGCTGCGCCCGATGCTGCCTGAGACCCACCTTCCCAAGGAAGACCGAAACTCAGGCCCTGGACCCAGGCTGTCTGGATTCTGTCCTTAGCTCCACCATTTGTCAGCTGCCGCGCGACCCTGAGCGAGTTACTTAACCTCACTGGTCTTCACTTCTTTTGCAAAGTGGGGATCATCATAACATCTACCTCAGAGGGCTGTTGTGAGAATATGAGATGATGCATTTAAAGTGTTCTGGCACAGGGGTTGCTCAATGTCAGGGGCTGCTTGGTAGAATTCAATAAGCTCGGTGAGAGGAGTCGTGCAACTAACAAGAATTTCACAGTGATGTTTTGCCAGGCCCTGCCCTTCGAACTATGGAGAAAGCAGAGGCATGGCCTGGCGAGGTGGCTCACGCCTGTAATCCCAGCACTTTGGGAGGCCGAGGTGGGAGGATCACCTGAGGTCGGGAGTTCAAGACCAGCCTGACCAACATGGAGAAACCCTGTCTCTACTAAAAATACTAAAGTAGCCGGGCGTGGTGGTGCATGCCTGTAATCCCAGCTACTAGGGAGGCTGAGGCAGGAGAATAGCTTGAACCCAGGAGGCAGAGGTTGTGGTGAGCCGAGATGGCACCATTGCACTCCAGCCTGGGCAACAAGAAACTCCATCTCAAAAAAAAGAAAGCAGAGGCATAACAGAGAGAAACTGCCATCCTCATGGAGCTTGCATGGGTGTGGACTCGGTGGGCGGGAGTGAGAATGCGCAGTGTGGGGCAGTTGCTATTTTAAACAAGGTGGACAGTGAGCAAAGCCAGGTGACAGGGAGCCAGGGGAGAAGGTGGTCTGTCTAGCCAGAGGGAAGAGCACGAGGGAGCTCCAGTTTCCCTCACTAAATCCTGTCACACACAAACATGTTATCAAGTGAGTCCTCCCTAGGGAGATATACCTAAGGAGACAGGCGGGGTAACTGGAAGGAAGCCCAGTTCTAGCACCACCACCAGCCTGTCCTGGTTTAAGCCAAGTGCCTCTTTCTCCACCCGCCAGGACCCTGCAGCCCCATCCTTGTATATCTTCAGAAGAATTTCCCTGGAAAAAGACATGAGGAATATGTGTGGTGGTGGGGGAAAGGGGCGTGGAGAAGAAAAAGCCATGTGAAGACGCAGCAAGACAGTGGCTAATCTGCAAGGCAAGGAGAGGGGCCTCAGAAGAAACCAAACCTGCTGACACCTTGATCTTGGACTTCCAGCCTCCAGAACCCTGAGAAAATAATTTTCTGTTGTTTCAGCCAAAAAGAAAAAAAAATTTCCAATAGAGTCATAAAGGGGGATAATTCACATTCTCTCAAGGAATCTAACTTCCACTTCCTCCTTTCCATGGAAGATGATGAGAAATGTAGGTGATGCTGCTGACACAAACCAAACCAAGCAAAAAGTGGTTTTTCAGAGAACCAACTTTTTTTAAGCTTTTGAGAGTAACAGTGACCACACAATTCTGAGACACCATACAAATAATATCAGTAACAAAGAGACATTTTGAGCTGGATGCTACATTCTTTTTTTTTTTTTTTTTTTTTTTGAGACAGAGTCTCACTCTGTTGCCCAGGCTGGAGTGCAGTGGTGTGATCTTGGCTCACTGAAACCTCTGCCTCCAGGGTTCCAGCAATTCTCCTGCCTCATCCTCTCAAGTAGCTGGGATTACAGGTGTTTTTTTTCACCATGCCTGGCAAATTTTTTGTATTTTTAGTAGAGATGGGGTTTCACCATGTTGGCCAGGCTGGTCTCAAACTCCAGACCTCAAGTGATCTGCCCACCTCAGTCTCCCAAAATGCTGGGATTACAGATGTGAGCCCCAGCACCTGGCCTGCTATGTTTCTAATTACATTGTGCAGCTACAAGTAGACAGGAGAAATGGCTTCTAAAGATAGGAAGGTAAAGTACAAACCATATATACACAGAAGTCTGGCCTGCATATACTATCAATACCAGTAAAAACAACTGCCACTTATTGTGTTATGTACTTAGTGTTTTATGTGTATTTACTTATTGATAACCCTATAAGGTAGAATCTATCATCATTTTACAGATGAGAGAATTGAGCTTTAGAGCAGTTAAATCACTTGTCCAAGGTCATAGAGCTAGTAAATACTGGAGCCACTCCCTTTCCCCATTTTATTAAAATAAATATTTATTGAGTGCTTTCCATGTGCCAGGCACTGTTTGAGACATTGGAGATACAGCTACTTAAAAGAAAATCCCTGCCCTCATATATATTACTTACATTCTTGTGGAGAGACAGAAGCAGTAAGAGGGGGATAATGTAAATGTAGTATATGGGAAGTTAAATACCATGGAGAAAAACAAAGCAGGGAAAGGGGAAAAGGAGGGGATCAGGTGGCAATGTTAAATAGGCGGTCAGGGAAAGCTGCACTCAGGAGGTGACATTGGAGCAAAAAGTTGAAACAAACTATGCCTATCTGGGTAACAGTGCTCCAGGCAGAGGGGGGACAGCAAGTGCAAAGGCCCTAAGGCAGGAAAAACAGGAGGGTCAGTGTAGCCAGACAGGAGTGGGCTTGGGCAAGGAGAAAGCAGAAAAGGTCAGACATGCAGTAGTCACTCAGGAGGTAGAAGAGTTAGGCTTTTACTCTGAGTGAAGTGGGGAATCGCTGAGGGATTCTGAGCTCCTTTATGTATCACAATCACTCTGGCCGCTGTGCTAAGAATGAATGCACTGTAAAGGGGGACAAGACAGAAGCATGGATACTAGTCAAGAAGCTGTCCTGGCAACCTAGGTGAGGGAGGATGATGGTGTGGGCCCATGCAGTAGGAGCAGAAGTCGTAAGCAATGGTCAGATTCTGGACATACACAGAAGGTAGAGGCACAGCATTCACCAACAGGCTCCATTTGGAGTATGATCAAGGAGCCAAGGGCTCCTCCAAGGTTTTTGGCTTGAGCACCTCCTGAAAAAAATGGTGTTGCTCTTAATCTAAAGGGGGAACACTGAAGATGGGGCAGGTATAGGGGCTAAGCGTCTAACAAATTAAATTTGAGGCTGGGTTTGGTGGCTCACGCCTGTAATCCCAACACTATGGGAGGCTGAGACGGGCAGATCACTTGAGGTCAAGAGTTTGAGACTAGCCTGGCCAACATGGAGAAACCCCATCTCTACTAAAAAATACAAAAAAGTAGCCAGGTGTGGTGGTGGGTGCCTGTAATCCCAGCTACTCAGGAGGCTGAGGCAGGAGAATTGCTTGAACCTGTGAAGTGGAGGTTGCAGTGAGCCTAGATTGTGCCACTGCACTCAAGCCAGGTGGCAGAGTGAGACTCCATCTCAAATAAATAAATAAATAAATTTGAGGTTCTTTTAGACATTTAAGTGGAGATAAATATCAAGTAGGCAGTTGAATAAATGAAACAAGGTTGGAGTTTAGGGAAGAAGTACAGGCTGAATTTTTTTTTTTAATTCGGGGATGGTCAGGCTGTAGGAGCTGGTGACTGCAAGAGAAAACATAAGCGGTGAGGGTAGATACTTAAAAAAAGAAAAAAAAAAAAAAGAGGTATGAGAGCCTGCCCAGGTATGCTCCTACTTTTCCCACTTTACAAAGACTGAAGAGCGAAAGAGAAGCGCACCCAGACACACCCAGGTTCACGGTTGCTTCCTCTGTTGGATCTCTGCCTATTCTCCTGGACAGAGTTAAGCCTTTTCACTGGAGGCAGCTGGGAGGAAGCTAAGTTTGGCAGTGGACAGCCACAGGCTCCATTGGTCCTAGGCACTTGATCTCTCTGGGTGTCCGTATTCCCCTCTGTCAAAGGGGATGCTAACACCCCCTTAGGGAGTAGTAATCTTGGATCAGTGAGAGAAAAGAGCCCATAAAACTGGCTCTTTTGCTGGTTCCTGCTACTCAGGACTTTCCCCAGCACTTTATGGATTAACCTATTCACCTAGGTCCACACACTGTCCTATCTACACAGACGCTTCATATCTCCAGTGCCATGCCGGTACAAAACGGGGGCTCAGAGAAAGAATGAATGGATCCAAAGATGGTAGTGGCATCGCCGGCCAGGAGTGAACGCTGTCAATTCATCTTGCCCTTAAGGGAGGGAACCCCTCATACCGAATACAGTGCGAGCCTCAATGGTGGGTCTGTCCTGGGGCCTGGGCAGGGCGCGGGGTCTCCGGACTCAGGCAAGCACCTTCTCCTAACCGCAAGCGAAGCGGGAAGGAGCGACCAGAGCGCTTCCTCTCCCGCCGGAGCTGAGTCCTCTGGGCCGCAGTCCTTCCTGGACGAGCTCTGAGGCCGAAGATGCGTTGTGTGACTATGCTGCTGCCTGGACGCGGGGTCTCTAGTCCGGAGGCACGGAAGGACCTGCCTGCCTGACTCTAGTCTGCAAGTCTCGGGCACACGCGCGGCTCCTGCCCACCCGCGTAAATGCCCTGGGGAAAGGCGCCCTTTGTTTTATGATGTTTTTTAAGAGACGAATTCCCTTTTTCCCTCTACAGCAATCCCTCAGATTTCTGGGGGAAAATGGGGCCCCGTTTTCCAGTACACAGGCCACCCCAGGAAGACCGCGTCGGGCGCTGTGTGATCTGGAGAGTGCGTTCTGCGGACCGAGGTCCTGCTTTTGCTCGCCCCGGACGCGGCTACATGGGGTCAGCTCAGAAGGAGGTTGCATTTGGACACTGTTGCCAGAGCCTGCGGGTGACATCCCGAGGGCAGTTGCTGGGGAGATCATAGATTATTGCAGAAATTCATTAAAACGACTTTTCAATGCATTCCGGCAACCCGGGCCTAGCAAGAACCCACGTCTGGCAACAATGGAGGAATTAACCTGGATGTTATGGGGAGTGGATCTTAACAATTTGAGGGTCATTAATCTCTCTAAAATTGGGTACAAACTATGGAAAGTAGCCCCCCGAAAGCACACTTTGGGATACATGTTCTGCGTTCTAGTAATACCTTCCACTACACACACACACACACCACACACAGTCATACACACACACACACACAGACACACAAACACACACACAGACACACAAACACACACACACACACCCCCTTCCCCTATCACACCTGGAGCCCTGGATAAGAACTGGCATACAAGTTTTGTGATCTCAGCAGGGAAAAAAAATCAAGTCAATCTCACAGAGCTTGTTTGGATTGTTGTTTCTTCTCAGTAACAAGTGGACAACAGTTAATCAAGGGATCAAGTGAGTTTGGTGGATATGAAAGGACACAGACCTCCTGGGAAAGGAAAGATGCAATTAGAATGAAATCATCCCCTTGGGTTGTCCTGGCCTCTCCAAACCACCAACAAAAATGTAATTAGGGCAAAAATGTTTTGGAAGGAAGTTAGCAAACAGGGAAGGTTTCCTTAGACGTAATGATGACAGTTTTGTATTTTGTTATTCTATTAACCAAGAAATTTCTATGTTATATGCCAAAAACTTTTGATGGCCTCAGAGAAGCAGTACATACTCTGGATGTTTTGTTTTGTTTTGTTTGTGTGGGGTGGGGGGACAATAATGACATACCTAGTGCACCAGGGACAGCAGCTATCCACTATCTAACCAGCCTGCTGCTGGTGTTTTTGTGTAACAGTGGAGAATAACATATCTGTCTTATTTTATTTCACCAGATGGAGAAAATGCAACAATATTTGGGGAAAAAACATTTCCTGTCTTTTTGTTCTTAACATAAAAAAGCACTTTATGACTATTTTTTTTTTCAGCATATTTTCTCCTCTGGGGAACTTCTTAAAACCTTAAAACATATATTTGCCAGGAGTCTTTGAATTCTCATGATAGTCCTATCTCTTTCTACAACCAAGACTTGCTGGACTTGCTCCATTAGGGAAACTTGTGTTTTACAAGCTGTAGACGATAACTGAATAGCTAAACTTTTTTTTTTTTTTTGAGGGAAAATTTTAAACTTAAAACACTTAGCATTTATGGGCCATTGATTTTTTTTTATTACCCATTTAACCATGTCTTTTCTTTGACGCTCATCCAGAGGGACTCTCATCATCCATGGCTAGATCAGAGAAACCAAAAGGAAAGGTCTTCATCATCTCTAATCTCCATCTCTCACCTCCCTCCAAAGCAGTTTACAATAAAGAGACTCACTCCCACATCCTGATCCTGCTCTTCTTTGATCTTCCCCATCATTTTCTTATTAAAAACAACTGCTCTGTTGCCACCACCAGTTTCAAGTCTGAGTAACTATTTTCATGCTTAAATTTTTAATTTTGAAAATCAGGTCATATATTAGAGTTATTATGGTAGCAAATACAATATTCCCACTTGAAAAACAGGGGAAATCTGTAGAGAACAACCTATTAATTTTCCACCAGCTAGAAAGCACTAAAATGCTACTTTCTGAATATGGGTCTCTGGTTTTCCAGCCTGGCTTCTTCCTGTCTCAGTCACACCACCTTTCATAGTTTCCTGGGCTATTTCTTCCATTGAGCACTAATTAAAAGTGAGCAAACATTAAATTTCATTCCCATCAGCATAATAAAAAAAATACATGCTGTAACAAGTTACCAAACTCCAGCCAATGATGCAATATACCACCAAATTCCAGTGGAACAAAATAATTTGAATAAGCCCTCAGATTTCATAGTTTTGGAATGTCTTACCTACTAAAACAGACGCATTGCATTCTCTCTTTGCAAATAAATAGGACAAATAACTTATCAAATAAAAATTTTTAAACAGTGGTTAAAAAGTTTATGCTTTATAAACACATAAAGATTGTAATCAGATTTGGAAAAATGGCACTAACATTAGCCAAATTTGAAAAAAATGAATAGAGCAAAGATAGAACAAGATTCTTTACAAGTTTATATAATACCTACTACCTTATACAAGTTCATAGGGGATTCTTTCATTCACAACTATAACTTCACTTTCTGAATTTCAGTATTCTAGGAGCAATGGCACATTCCACTTGGAATTATCTTCCTCCAGGACAGATGCTGTCAACCATATGGCCTTCTCAGGCTGAATTTGGCGCTACTGCTATAATGGTATACTGCTCAGCAGCCCTTTGTACTTCCCCCATCAGAGCAATGACTGCACTTTACTGCCCTTGCTTATACAGTTCTAGATCTTCCCTGTTATGGTATAAATTCCACTAGGGAAGGGAATAGATCTGTTTTGCTCAGCAATGTATTCGAAGTACATGGCATACAGTAGGTATTTATTAAATGTTTCATGAATTAATGAATAGACCTAGGAGAAATGATAAGTGGGGTGTTTTTTTAAGCACAAAGAAGCCAAGGGCAAGAAACAGAACCAGAGATAAATTCCTTCCATCTCGTTTATTCAATCTAGTGAGGAAGTCTCATTAGTGAATAGTGCAGGGTAGCAACTGGCCAGACAGCTGAGTTTGAAACCCAGCTCAGTTATTTACCAGCTGTGTGACTTGGGATAAGTTACTTAACCTCTCTGAACTTCATTTCCTCTTCTGTAAAATAGGTACAACAGAGCTCCCTTGTAGGGTTGTTTTAAGAATTAATAAACATATACGCCTGATATTTGGAGGTACTCTACAAACAAACATTACCATTCATTCACTAAGCTTTTGAGGGCTTGCTATAGGCACTGGGGATACAAAGATAAACCAAAATCCTTCCTCAAGATGTAAGATTCTTAAGTAATATGGCAACTACAATAACAGAGATAATCACAAGGAGCTATGGGAGCAGAAACTCAGCTGGAGAGAGGGATGCAATACAAAGAAAAGCAGCACGTCTTTAAAGACCATAGGGCTGAACAACACAACTTGTAGGGGAGAGTGTGACCACCACAAGCAGTTGGCTTCCCATTAAATACAAAGTCTCCAACTTAATACAATGGCTAATGAGGGCCTGTCCAAAGGCCCACTCCCCTGTTGTCTCTCTGCCCTCATCTCTTGTCATTCTCCCTGCTCTCTTTTCGCCTCTCCTGGGTGTGCTAAGCACGCTCCTACCTCAGGGATATGCACTGGCTGTCCCCTCGGTGTAGATATTTTTCCTCTGTTTCTTCACATAGCTCACTGCCTCATCTTTTGCATCTTTGCTCAAAAGTCACCTTTTCAATAAAGCCAACCCTGACCAACCTATCTAGAATTACCCTCCCTCATCCTATCAAATGTGCTTACTTATGTTTATTGTTTACTGATGTGATCCTCCCCATAACATAAGCTCCACAAGGGCAAAGATCTTAGTTTTTTTCCCTGAGACATCCCAAGTGGCTAGGACAGTAGCTAGCACACAGTAGTGTAGAATGAATGAATGAAGTGTGGCTAGAATGTGAAGTCAGAGCAGGAAGGAGAGAAAGGCAAAGCCAGAGAGAGGTACAGAGCCTTAGAATGGTGGTAAAGAGCTTAGATTTTTATCTGGTAAGTAATAGGAAGCCTATAAAGGTGAGTGGCATGTCCAGATCTGCTTTTCAGATAAGTCATTCAACAAAGGACTGGAAGGAAATGATAATGGCAGAGGCTTACAGTGAAGAGGCTGCTGCAGCAAGGGAGCCAGGGAGCAAGACAAGGAAGGCCTAGACAGGAGCAGCAGGAATTAGAAAGGAAGGGAAGGGGCATATCTGAGGCACAATTAGGAGTTTAAATCAGGCAGGACTTGATAACTGACTTAAAGTGGAGGGCAGAAAAAGAGAAGATTCGAGCATCGCTTCCAGGTTTGTAGTACGGATGACTGGGAGGTTGAACTAAGTAAGATCTAGAATGTCCAAAGGGAGAACGGTAGGAGAGGTGATGAGTTTAGCTCCATATATATCCAAGCGGTTTCTTTGTCATTTGTGAAAGAGGGAATTTGGAGCACAGAAGAGAAGTTTAGACCAGAGATATTCTTTCTAGGTGACCTAGTGATAATTATATTAATTTTAAAGGGAAAACAACTTTCATTTCAACCATCCAAATTGGCTTCCAAAAGCAGGAATTAAAAAACAGCTATATTTTAAAATTAACATTTTACATATCTATTCTATGTCATTTTTTTCCAGATAGCAAAACAAAAATGATCTTTTTGGTTATTTAATTAATTCTTATTCTGGACTGCACTTTTTGGTAGATTTTCAGCTAACTTCCCAGAGAAAATAATAATCTCTTCCCCCAAAAGAGTTACTGTGTTTGGTTGTGAAATAGCTAGTGGGGTAAGACCATACCCTTTCATTTTGTAAAAGTATAAGGGAGAAGTTAAGGAAATTCAAAGGCCATATTATATATTCAAAACAAATTTGAGGAAATACTTTCAAAATGATGTGTAATTAGTTAGTGGAAGTTACTATCACGACCAAAGATTGAAGCAAATTGCTTTATAAGCTTTCCCTTCTCCCTAATCAAACCTGTATATAAAAATAAAGCATGGAAGAATGGACAATACTATATTGTCACTTAAAACTACACACAGGAGGAAGCATAACTTGTTTAACTTTAACAATAATAATTTATTGAGCATTTACTTTGTACCAGTCATTGTGCTAGGCAACTGTCAACACTTTACCTGGTTTCTTCTTACCCTCTGAAGTGTACAAATAACAAATAAACAACAACAACAACAACAACAAAAATCCCAGAAGTCTTAAAGTTTGAGCAACTTGCTAAAAGTTTTCAGGTGTTGGAGAAATCTTTTTAGAGAGGAGAAAACAAACCATGTTTTTTCCTTTCAAAGATCCAATTATTTATTGCAACTTGCCCTGACTTGTTACAGATGGACACCTGAAGGTCACCGTAGGCAAAAGAGCCTGACTGGTTCACAGGTTGCTGCTGTGCTTCAGAACCTAGTAAGTCAGGCACTGGAAAATGTGCAACATGTAAAATAACACTGTTATATAAATGTAAGAACAAATGAATGGGCCAAGCTCATGTTAGTGATCTGGAATGGTTTCTTTCTATAGGTGAACTTATTTAGGACTATGGAAGAATGTTTTAGTCAGTGACCAGCAGCGATAATGACTGATAAGGGCGGTTAGTGATAAGTGATAAGGACAGGTACAGACATCGGACCGTTGGCTGGGCTCATCCAGAGCTGGCGCGCAGCCCTCTCCCTGCACTCGTGCTGAACTGAGTCCAGTCCAGTCCCCCACAGGTTAGAGGTGAGACGGAAGCCATCGTGAGTTTGTTTTTTCAGCGAGCGCCGTTTCCTAGGTTGGATGACAAGCCAGCTTTGGTGGCCCTTCGCTCTCGCTACCCTAATAAACTACCTGGAGCAAGTCCTTCTTCAGAAACAAATCACCACGTCAGCGCTCGGAGGGTGAAGCCCCTACTACTTTCTACTTTTGGTTGTGATGCTGGAGGCCCTTACAATTTCGCAGAACGTTTTGTGGACGCGCGAGCTCAGTGTTGCCCTTGCAATGGGGAAAACACCTGCTTTCCGGGTCCTCGTCCTCCCCGGAGCGCGGACCCTGAACAGCCCCCGTCCGACCTCCCCGGCTCATCACCCCCTTCCAGAAACGCATGGAGTTCTTTTTCTTTGGACTGCCTCTTTTTTGTACTGGCCATCTCAAAATCAAAACAAAACAAAAAACAAAAGAAAACAAAACAATATCACTCAGGTGTGAAGCCCCAGTGCAGAAAGTGAAAGTGGGACTAATCCCGGCTGCAGCAGCACCGCCGAGTGAGCGCCAGGGAGGGGCGGGGCTCCAGGGCACGGCGCCCGGTCACGTGACGCGCGTCCGCCCAATCCCAGCGGCCCCTCGCCGCGCGCAGACACGGGCCTGGGTAGTTCTTCTCGATCAATGAAAGCTATATTTTGGGCTGTTACCACCTAAACGCCATGTGGAAACGATGCACCTCCCTCCACTTCAGGTCCCCCTTGCCTGTAAACCTCGAGAGCTGGACGTCCCTTAGCCTGGGAGTTCCTGGACACTGTGCACAATCACTCATCAACCGCTACCTACTAGGTAGGCGGGAAAGAGCTTTGCTTTCTAGGCGTGTGTCTCCAGATGGGCCCAGGAAAGATAGGGCCTCCGTTCTCTCTGGTTTGTTTGCTAGGGAGGGAGTTAGAGCTGTAAGCCTCCTTCCTCCAAAAGGATGGTTGGAGGGAGTCCGAAATCTTTGGGTCCCAAGACATGACCTAAGGAGTCCCGCTGTCGCCACTCTTCCCAGTTTGGTAGAGGGGGCCCGTGAGTGGCATTTAGCTCTCGCAAAACTGGGCAGATAGACGCACTTGTCGACCCTCCTTTTACAATATTTCAAAATGATTCTGCATTGTTTCTCTACTGGAATCGTTAATTATGCATAACTCAGTATCTTAATTTAAAGGAACTGAAGTCCTAACTTTGGGTTAGGTTCTCTTACAAAGACTTCAGGGATGTTTAGCTGGCATCTCGGGTTTGATCCCCAAAATCCACCACGAAACAAAAGCTAGCTTTCCTAAACTCAGTAACAATAGGAGAACTGGTTTAAGCCACCTCTGGGTAGGCAACCCCCACCCCTAAAGCCCTCCTTACTCCAACCTGCCCCTAGGTATGTTTGTGTAATCAGAGACTGATTGTAGCTGCTTTGACGTTTCTCCTCGGGAAAGCTTAGTTTGCATTCATTGAAGTTGCTTGCTTTCTAGGTTTATCTAGGCCAGCAGGGAAGGTGCCACTTGGAAGATTGCTGGGTTTCCTGCTTTGAAGTCTTCAGGAGCGGGCTGAGCTGCGCTGGTGTGCCGCTTAGGACTGCAATGAGGAGGGTGACGTTAGAAGGTCTTTAAAACGTTACGTTTACTATTTTAGGAAATAGATTTTCAAAGAATCAAGGGTAGGGGACAAAATACATTTGGGCTAGGATTTTAGTGAAGAGGGATCACGCCCAGAATGAGGGATAGTAAAAGAGTGGTGGTATGGGGCTCTGATATCGCTTAATCTGTAAACTGCGGCAGTGTTAATAGATAGCTCTCCTCTGGCATTAATTCATCAGTCTTTTAAAACGGAGTAGAAAGGGACGTTGGATTGATCATTACGGTTTGTTTGGAGAATAGAATTTCGTGTCACCAACTTGGAAGGGTAAATGAATTGCAGAGTCGGATACAGCTAATTTGGGGGAATGTAAGCTGGATGTCTTTTCCTAATTTATGAAACTTGAACGGGGGTAAGGTATTTATTTGTACGCTAGTTGAAGTGGGGCAGGAGCACTGATTCCTGGACAGTCACTCAAAAGCTGCGCCCAAAGTTTTAAAAAGCGCGGGGACGGTGGAGAGGGAGGCGAAGAGCCCGCGCTGCTGGGCTGGGCTCGGGTGCCGCGCTGGGGACGCCGCATCTACTGAGCGGTCGCCGAAGACGCCGGGAGGCGAGGGACGAGGTAAGACGCCGCCTAAAGAGGCCCGGGCTCTCCCCCGGGGTCGTTGTTGGAAAAGCAAATTCCACGGTGAACTCTACCAAGCTCAGCGCGTACACAGCTAGCGGCTCTGGATTGGACTGCATTCGCCTAAATTGCGTAATTAAAAAAAAAAATACACCACTGCCACCCTACAGCGACGCTTCCGCTGGAAGACGAGCGGGGACGCGTGACAGCGCGGGGATAGCTTCTCTATTACGTTTCTTGTTCTCCGAGCTCGAGCCCCCTTTTAAAAAGTCGCTCACCAAAAACGGGGTGGGGGATGGAGGTGGGGACGAGAAGTTTCCGAATGCTGAGTTCATTTGGACGAGGTGAGGAGAACTAGGGTCCTAACAGCAGGTCCAGAGGACTCTCGAGATAGGTTTAGAGCCCGTCCTTTTGTCTGGAGTGTCGCGGGACTCCAGAAGTGGGTTGTGCAAGACAAACTTCCAGATAAATCTTTGCCCGGATCCCCCTGCGGTCAAAGAATCAGTCCTGCCCGTAACTTCCTAACGACATCTTCTTGGAGCAGATTCCGCGGCGGGGATGGCTGGGTGTGCAAACCGAAAACAGTTTGTCAGCGCTCCAGTCCCGCAGCGTCGGGAATGCGCGCCCGGCCACGCGGTCCGACCGGGTCCGGGGACGGCGCGCTTGTCGCGGGAGCCTCCCGGCTTGCGGAGGGCTTGAGTTTTTTGGCGGAGACAGAGGAAAGCCTCTAGTCGAGAGGATTAGAGCGCGCGTTTTCTCCGCCGAGCACGCTGCCCGACGCCGTCGCAGCCGCGCACTTCCCGGTTTTGAAAGCCAGAGAGATGAGTCAAGCGCAAAAGCTCCGGAGTGACAATGCGAGCTTTTGGCCAGCCTCATCCTCCTCCCCATTCCCTTGCCTTCTTTTAGGTCTTCGGTTCGTGACAAGTGCATAGGTTAGGCTTGCACGGAAGAGGGTCGGGGCAGGTGCCAGCTCAGGGCACCTACCAGGCGTTGTCACGTTCCCTTTGGGATCAATGATCTTTCATAACTAGGCTGGGCATGTTCGTGCAGCCCTCTGGGCACTCTGGGGGACGTTCTCATAAGGCTTTTTTTTCTTTTCTTTTCTACCTTTTAACAGAACCTTCTAGGAAAAGTGTTTTTTAAAGTTTTAAATATGCTGATGTCTACAGAAACGGATAACAAAATTTCAAAGCGGAAGGGAGGAAACAAAAGGAAAAGGTGTTTTACTTGGCAGTCATTGCTGAAGCTACCATAGTGTAGGATAGAGGAAGAGCGTTTCAGAAGAGAATTGGTTAAGTAAAACCTTCAGCTGTAACGTAATAGAAAAGACACAGTAAATGGGAAAAATAATAAAATGTACACTAGATACATTACACAGACGACTGAGAACTTGTGCTCCCACTGAAAGCCTCTTTCTCCCAGGGAGAATATTTATGGAGGAAAATTATTTAGTTATTTTCACAGTATTACATTTTCCTTTGAATGAAAGTTTTTTTTTTTTTTAATCAGTCAGCTAGACTTGGTTCTTTAATTAGGAGGCACAATGAAGTTTCTAACAGATGTTGTCAGCCACAAACTCTGATCCAAAATAATAAGTGTAATTAATTTTCGGGGACAATCTTTAGTTTGTAAGGCCTGAAATTAAAATACGATGCTTTTAAACACTGTGGTTCAAAAATGTAGGAAAACATTTGTTCCAGATCTTATAGTGGCACCATTTCCTTGCTCTGTGTTGGAAAAGCCTTAAGTAGGATATGACCCTTCTCTCTCACTCCAAAACCTCTTTTTTCAAACTTGATTTCTTTCTGATCTTAGAAATTCTACTTTAAAAATATTTCCTGATTTTTAAAAGTCAGCCAGATGAGGTGAAATCCTTAAAATATAACATATTCCTGATCAGATCACATAACTTTTCTCATAAACTGAGTCTTATAAAGAATATGCTTAAGCAACTCTTCATCTAAATATAGCTTTCAAATATGTATAATTTAATCTGAATCAGTGTTGTCAAACTTCCAGTACCCTGAAATATAAGCACAAAGATCAAATTATCTATAATTGTCAGATAAATGTGGTAGTCACTGGTTCTGCTTGGTGTAGTAAAAATTAATTAACAATTAATCATTTTTAAATTGAATATACAATGTTAAGACAAAATATTGAGTGGGATGCTCTAATATATCCAGTTCTTAATTCTTGGCATGGCATCATGTCTTCTAAACTCTATATGGTGTGTTGAAGATTTGAAGATTTGTCATTGTAAGTTACCTGTTTCCTACACATTGGAAAGAGGGGGAAGTTAATACGTTTTCTATAGCATTCAACTCCTCTGCTGCCAAAACATCTTATAGTTTGGACTGCATTTTAATATATGCCATATTTTGAAATCTATTTGGTTTTGAACAAGCTGCAGCCTCTGTGCAAATAACCTATCATCCTTTAGTGGATCTTTATGGCTATTTTAAATAAAAGTTTTTTTAAAGTGCCAAGAGAGAACATTACAAAGTGAGGTCTGTCTTCTTGGGATTCTATATCTATTTGAGGGTGAAGGGTAGATAGGGCTGATGTTACATCCTTTGACAGAGGGCTAGTAGAATCCTATGTTTCTGACACAAATTAAATGTGATTTCCGCCAAATTGACTGTCTCCTGGCGTGGAGGCACATCACCACTATTTTGGTTTGCCACATTGAAATAAATAAGAAAACAAAGGCTGGACTTGCAAAAGCTACTACTTATTTTTCAGCTTCTTTAATGACTAGGATTCTTTCACTTATCTGCCCTGGACTACACACTGACAGGCTGCTGGAATTCTGAGCAGTAAAAAAATTCTAGATGGCCAATATAATTTAAATGACAAATGTGTATTGAGCACATACTATAAGGACAGGGGTAAAAAGTGGAAGACCAGTAACTCAGCCTTCCAAATGAACGGGCCTTACCAATAAGCCTAAGACACTGGGATGGGGCTGCAACTTCTTTTAATAGCAGTTTCATAAGGCTTTCTTTTCTTTTCTACCTTTTAATAGAATCTCTGTTGAATGATTTTTTTTTTATATTGTGCTAAGTTTTTCCTAGCTGTCCCAATTGTTCTAGAGCTTCTTCGTGTGTCATGGAAGGCCTGAAAGTCTGGGCCAGGATTATAATTGTTAAAAAAAATCATTTTTCTCAGTTCGTTCTCTCTTTTTAAATACTAGGATATTTGCTTGGTTAATAGTAGAATTTTAGTCCTTTCTTTAAAAAAATTGTTTGTTTGTTCTTCATTAACATTAATGACATTTCTCAACTGCATTTGCTTCAGTCTCATTTGGGAATCTGCCTAGTCTTGTCTCCTTAACGGGTTAGCGGTGATGACACCTTAGTACCAGAGGTTCCCTGAGTTTTGCTGTCAACTCACTTATATGCCTTTTTTAAGGGAAGTAGGTTGGAGGGGTTACCCTCATAAAGCTCATATTCTCCATATTTGTAAAAGGGATTTTGAAACATTTCTTTACCCATTGGAAATTATAAAATCATCGGAGGCATTACAAAGTAGCAGAAAATGCTGGAAAACAAAAGAAGAGATCTATGGACTTTGTAATGGGCATTTGGATGAGAGCTTCTAGATTATGGACTGAAAAAAGGAACTATACTTTCTATTTCAGTAGTATTTTATTGTTCAATAGTGAAGTTTTAAATATGATGGTTTCTTGCCCTTCAAAAATGTACCTTAATACTGTATGCTCAAGCAGAATTAAAAAGTAAACTGGTTGAGTTTAGAAATGTTCTATTAGAAAACTGTGTATGTTTAGTTGGTTTCTATTTTATGTTAAACAAAGTGCAGGGAGTTTGAATAAATGAATTTTAAGTATTTTTATTACAAATTTAATTTACTTCTGGTTGTGGTTTTTTTAAGTTTGCTCTTATAGATAAACATTGCTGCCTTTCACAGCATTTCACATTTGAAATATCTGTATATTGTGTTCTGGGTCCATCAAGCTGAAAGCTTGTGGCAAAATATTAACCTTTTTTCAATTTCTTAATTGAAAGGATACTTTAAGCTGTGAGAAGTGGCACGTGTCTGTAGTCCCAGCTACTTGGGAGGCTGAAGCAGGAGGATTGTTTGAGCCTAGGAGTTCAAAGCCAGCCTGGACAACATAGCGAGACCCCATCTCCTAAAAAAAAGGGAATACTTTAAATATAAGACATACTTGAAAAAACTTTTTAGAACATTTTACATTTTACATTTCTGTCTCTAACATAAATTAATATATAAGGTGCAACGTTTTGCTTGATAGGAAGTTTATACTGTAAATAAACCCATAAGTCAAATGAATATACTTGGTTTCTTTCTATACACATGACAGTTAATTTTACTTTATTTAGATTTTTGCTTCTCCTAGGATTACCAGTTTCAAAAAGTTTTTTCTTCAGTCAGACTTCGGGAAGCTAGTCCACCTAATTTAAAATAAAATGACATGAATTCCCAGTATTTCATTTGTTCATTTCACATCTTTTCTTTGTCTGCCCAAGGACTGTTAGTCAACTTTCATCAAAAGAAAACTATTTTTACCATTTATAGTTCTGCCTCTGCCAGGCTGGTAATATCCATCTTCCCTTACTGGGTTACTGTAATCAACCTGGCTATTGTTTTGCATTGGGATTTTTAAAAGTTAATACATATATATATATATATATATATTTTTTTTTTGAGACAGGATCTCACTCTGTCACTCAGGTTGGAGTTCAATGGCATAATCTCGGTTTATTGCAGCCTCAACCTCCTAGGCTCAAGCAATCCTCCCACCTCAGCCTCCCAAGTAGCTGGGACCACAGGCATGTGCCACCATACCCAGCTAATTTTGTTTAATTTTTATAGAGATGGGAGCTCACTATGTTGCCCAGGTTGGTCTCAAACTCCTGGGCTCAAGTGATCCTTTTGTCTTGGCTTCCCAAAGTGCTGGTAATACAGGCATGAGCCACCACGCCCAGCCCAAATGTGTTTTTTCATAAAATTTAGAAAACAGGGGGTTGGGCAGCAGTGGCTCACACTTGTAATTCCAGCACTTTGGGAGGCAAGGTGGGAGGATCGCTTGAGGCCAGGAGTTTGAGACCAGCCTGGGCAATATAGCAAGACCCCCATGTCTACAAAAAAAAAAAATTAGAAAACACATTGTGATCAATTAGAACAAAATTTGTATACAAAAGTGACACATGTTTTTTGCTTTTTTTTTTTTTTTTTGGGCATTAAACTAGAGCAAGACACCAGTTCCAGGAAGTTTCTGGTTCGTGATTAGGTGAAACACTACACCTCAGAACCAGAGAGAATTATTTTCCCAAGTATGCAGTCGACCCAGTGCCTCTGCTCATCATATTATTGTCTGCTCCTGACAGTCCAGTGTAGACTTAACATCCAAGGAAACATTTTGTTCAGCCAGGGGCACTCCTCCTGTGGACTTTGATTATGTGTGTTGCCACTGCTGTGTTACTTGCCTTACACTAAGTCCTCTCAGACTCGAGTGTCATCGTGATGGGCTCAGGTGTACCTAAGCTACCTTCCAATTCCATGCCCTCCTTGCACTGGCTCAGGACCATGACTGCAGTAGAAATAAACTTAGACCTAGTGTTTACCAACAAGCTCATGTAACCTTTGGAGTGCAGTGCCTCAATTTCTTTATGGGTTAAATATAAGTTATTGAGATTAAATGATATTTGCAAAAATATCCAACTTAAATCCAAGAATTTCAGAGTATTTTAAGTTATTTTTAAAGGGCAAAGTATGTGACCTTCCTTTATCTATGTGTTTCTTTTTTTTTTTGAGACGGAGTCTTGCTCTGTCGCCCAGGCTGGAGTGCAGTGGCGCCGTCTCGGCTCACTGCAAGCTCCGCCTCCTGGGTTCACGCCATTCTCCTGCCTCAGCCTCCCAAGTAGCTGGGACTACAGGCGCCTGCCACCACGCCTGGCTAATTTTTTATATTTTTAATAGAGATGAGGTTTCACCGTGTTAGCCAGGATGGTCTCGATCTCCTGACCTCGTGATCTGCCCGCCTTGGCCTCCCAAAGTGCTGGGATTACAGGCGTGAGCCACCGCACCTGGCATTATCTATGTATTTCAACTATACCAAAAAACTATAGAGAATATTATAAACCAACACCTATCTCCAATATACTTATTTCTGTGTACCTGTCTCCAAGACATTTCAAAGCTATCTTTAACTCATCTTTAAAAAATATATACAAGCCAGGGGCAGTGGTGCACACCTGTAGTCCCAGCTACTCTCAAGGCTGAGGCAGAGGCTGAGGTAGGAGGATCGCTTGAAGCCAGAGGTTCAAGGCTGCTGTGAGCTATGATAGTGCCTTTGGATAGCCACTTCACTCCAGCCTGGGCAACACAGTGAGACTCCATCTTTAAAAAATAAAATAAAAAATTAAAATACGTACATTTTTAAATGTTAAAGCCTCCTATATACTCTTTCCATCTCTTTTCCCTCCCTCCTTCCCTCACCAAGGTTATTTCCATGTATGTTTTCCATGTATGTAATTTCTATGTATGTACAGACTTTTATATTTGTATGTATAGTAATGTTTGTCTTATTAAAGAAAGCTGACATAAATAGTATCATATCATACACGTGTTCTTTTTAACTAAGCATTATGTTTTTCTGAGATATATTCATACTGATATATGTTGCTTTGTTTCATTCCATTATCAGTACTGTAGTAGTCTGTTAATGGACATGCCATTATTAATTTATCTATTTTATAATGTTCACTATTTCAAATGAGGCTGTTGTGAACTTCTCATACATATCTCCCTGTACACAGGTATAATTGTCTTTCTAGGATACCACATAGAAATGGAATTGTGGGGTCACAGGATATGAATATTATCAACTTTGATAAATATCACTAAATTGATTTTCAGAGTGGTTGCATTAATTTACACCGATACTATTATAGCTTCATGTGAGTGTTCCTTTTGCAAGTATATTGTCACCAACACTTTGATAAGGTCTGACATTCAAATACTTTTCCACTTCAGCTGGGTCTAAGATGGTGACTCATTTTTAAATTATGTTTTCCTGACCTAGTGAAATTGAGCATCTTTTCACTGTTGGACACCTGGTTTTCCTCTGCTGTGAATTGCTTGTTCTTATCCTTTGCTCATTTTTTATTTGGGGAGATTTGTTTTCATTAATAATTTATTATTCTGTGTCTAGTGTGGATTCTAATTCCTTATTGGTATGTTTGCTGTAAAAATATTTTCCTAAATCTTTGGTTTAGCCTTGTGTTGTTTATGGTGTCTTAAAAATGCAGAATGTTTTTAATACAATGAAATGTATTCATCTTGTAGAGTTTATCATTTTGTCTTTTAAGAAATTCTCATCTAAAAGTTATAGATATATTTACCCATATATTCTTCTAAAAGTTTCATAAAATTTTGCTAAGTATTTAACTTACCTAAAATGTATTGTTGTTGTTATGAGATAGAAAGCTGTTTTACTCTACCAAGTGGATAACTAAGTATCCAGGCACCTTTTGTTAAGTAGCCCATCCTTTCCTTACGCTTTTAAAATGCCATCTCTATCATGTGTCAGTTTCATGTATACTTGTGTATGTCTCTTTTCTTGTCATTGGTCTGTTTGTATTTGTTCCACTATCCCTGTTCCATTACACTGGAGAACATTGCTGTATGTCTTGATATCTGATAGAGTGAGTTCCCAATTGTGTTTTTCAAAATTGTCTTGGTTATTCTTGGTGTTTTGCTCTCCTGTATGGATTGTAGGGTCGGTAGATATACTTTTTAAAAAGTGGGAAAACATTATAAAAAGTATTTTTGAGCTAATATCCACAATAACTTTTTGTAGATCTGAAACTGGAAATATTTAATGGTTTCTCTATTTAATTGTTGGATCTTCACTGAAATGCAGTATGTGGTTGATACCAAACTAATTTGAAACCTGCTGTTGAATTTGGCTGTCCTGAATTTCAGTGCATGAACAAAGTTGGAGAAGTTTAGATTAAAAAAAAAAAACTGGAGCTTGACTAAGCTGAAGTGTTGGGTTGCAAAAAAAAAAATGAGATTTTTTGTTTTCTTAAGTAGCATTTGAATTGAGATGTAGAGGTAAGGCCAGGTAATTGCTTTCTTTTCTCCTTTTGTCATTAAGCAGAGGTAGAACAATGGGTGTTACTTGAGGGCTGCCCTTCTAACCCTTGCCACTCTTAAAATGCCTTCAGGTCATCACAAGCTTCTTAGTGGTGTTTTAATTTTTTAATTTAATGTTTAACTTCTGAGAGAATTGCTTATAAACATTTACTTTGTTGATGTTGCTGGGACATGGTTAGATAATGGTGGCTATGGGCGATGATAAGGGATTTCATAGTATGTTTATTTTGGGGAGCGATTAAAAGTAGGATTGTCATAGTTTTATTTAATTGGAAATTTATTTTGGATTCTTTCGTCCTTAAGACATCTAATATTAGAAATGAATTTTAATGTTAAAAGGTACAAAGATGTCTAACTCTTAAGGTTTTTAAAATGTATTCTGCTTTATACAAACTTAGAAAATATTTTTTATTATCCTCATCAAATGTGACTTGACATCATAGTTGTTTTATAAATATTTTGAGATTTATTTTCTTACTTATTGTCTTTGCCCACTAGAAGAAAAAATGATATTTGAGGCATTCTATTCATTCCATGTTATAACTTATCAAGGATTGGCCCTAGATACTCTGTGTTTACCTATAGAGAGTGTCGTTGCTCGTTCAAGGTCCTGATTTTTCTCAATTTTTCATCCTTTTCTGTTCTGAGCTTCACTTGACCAGGTTCCTCAACTGTGTGTGGCCAAGAGAGGAGGAATAGAGTTGGCCATTCTCTTTTGGAGCATTCAGCAGGATTACATGTTATGGAATTTAGGAATTTTTACTTTATTATAATGCAATGTTATTAGTTCGTGATTATTTTTGTTCTTTTTCTTTTTATGTAAGTTGATTTATTCCAAGTTAAGAAAGACTAAGATATACCTAGTCAGAGAATACCTTTACAGACATACATAGGAACAGAGATTTGGAATTTAAGATAGTTGCTCATTGATTCATTCACTCATCATACATAAGCATGCATATTATGAATAAAGTGTCAGTATAATGTATTGTCCAAAGCAGGACACTTTTGAGACTGAAAGGGGGCATTAGGGACAATAATGCCAGGACTATAAACACAAATCAGGATCTTCCCTGGCAGGTCATCAGATACTGACTACTGTGTGTCATGCTTCATACATTCAGGATATTTTAAATAATTTAGTTAACCCTCAGGGTGGGAAAGGAAGGGAAAGAGTTGATTAGAAAGAAGAGAGAGGCTTCACTCACAGACTGCAGGTTTATTGGGTGCTAAGTGTGCCCTGCTGTAGTCTGTTAGTTTCAATTCATTGGCATACTCTACCTTGCTTCCTTACTATCTATCCTTAGACATTTTAAAAAATTATCTTTAGCTTCTGCATTACTTTTATTTGGGGCTGGTAACATACTTCTGGCCCTTGTCTTTGTTACTATTTTTCTTACTTTATAGTTGGATTAGTTGGATTTTCAGACCATTCTCTAGGCAAAATTGGTTAGCTTTTTCTTTTGACCACTTAGGAAGAAGGCCTCCTAGTAATGCATGTGCTTTTTATTCCTGTCTGATTGCTCCAATCAAACGTTTTGTAGGTGGTTTATCTGGAATATAAAGAATCTGAAAGGAGCACAGACTTTCACCCCAGGTCCAGATCTTGCTTATTTTTGGACTTGAGTGTACTCGGTTCTCAAGGCAGAACAGCTTTGTGTGCCTGTATTCCAGCATTGTTGCTTTAATTGCAGTTTGCTTCCTTCTCCAAAGGGAGAGTGAGTGGTGAATCAGTGGAGGAGTGACAGATGGAGGAAGGGGTCACCTTTCCTTGTGTAGGTATATGGACTGTTTTGCAAAGAGTCATTTTGGTTTTGTGGGTAATGCTCTCCCCCCCTTTTCTGAAATCTATATCTGAGAGTACAAAATATGGGAGTGTGTGTTTGCTGATAATCAGATCAAAGGTTCCCAGGGGGCTAACCTACCTGAAAAGGGAAAGGGGCTATTGTGGCTCTCTGCAGCCTGACCTCTCCACTCTCTTATTGTAACAAAGTTTTTGATAGGCATCTAGATAGAAAGCTGCTGGGGGGAACTTCCCAGGTGCTTCTGAGATGGAATGTGTGCATCTATCCATGGATACGATAAATGTGAGCTATTGAGGGTAGAAAAAAACAGTAACATATATGCTAACATGAATATTGAAACAGATTGTTAATCTTTCATCAGAGCTTCTTGGTTTAGAAACCTTTTATTTGGCAATAATGAATGTAACTATTGACTAATATTGTTTAAGAGACTGCTATTTGTGGCACCAAAGATAAGCATAACCTGAGTGACTTCTTGACCCTTTGCAAATATTTACAGGCTGAAATAATATAGTTTGACAAAAGAGCCAAGTGATTTTGGAGTGGCTTATTTTCTGGTTTTCCTACAGTTCAGAAGATAATTTATCTGATGAAAATGGTAAGTTTTGCTTGTGGAGGTGTAATGGATTTTGAAACACAAAATATGGATTAATTTTTTTTGAGGCGGGATAGTAATGGTGATAATGGTGTGTATGACACATGCTGTTATGAATATATTAAAAAGCATTTTAACATGTTAGAGTCATCAAAAGTTATGCCCACTTCCATTTTATACATTTTGGCATTTCTTGATTAAAAATATATTGCCAACATAAAACTACCATTTCTTGGAATAGATGCTTGTTAAAAATGTATCCTTATCAGTTTATCAAAAACAATTGTTAAAAATGATATATTTATGGAAAGGGGAAAAACTTTCCAAAATAAATATTTTTATGGAAACAATGAACTCTTTGCTAGATTTCCTCTTCTAGTACATGATTCTTCTAATAATGTAATACATTTACAACAGGTCTGATACCTTTAATTCTCCGGTTCTTTCACACAGTTAAGTGCTTGCTGCAATCTTCTTAAGGCTGAAAGAATGACACATTCAAGAAGTCTTTGACAGTGTTTAAACACCTCTTATCAAAACTTAATTTCCATGAATGATTGATTTTGGCACTTGATGGAAGGCTGAAGAATGTTCAATTACCCCATTTTCATGTGCTAATGAAGCCGAAAGTGACTTAAGAGGATTTCTTTACACTGTGGCAGCCTGTTTGGATATGCACATGACTTCTTAGGTTTCTCTCCCAGGGTTTGTCTCTACTAAATAGTTGTCTTATTGAGTAACTGTGGCTAATCTGTCTGCTTGGCCACAGGCCTTGGCCTTCCTCTGTAGAGTGGACTGTAATTAGTGAAGCTGTCAACCAGGTGTTTAATTTCAAGAGAACTTATTTTGTTCAAATCTTCCAATAACTTGCCAAATCAATCAGGTTTAGATTTTCTGTTTGTTCACGAGCACTCCTTGAATTTTGAGTAAAATGAATATGGAAAACCTTTTAAACTAGGAAAAAATGCAACTTTCAATTCCGAACTTTGGGTTTATAAAGCTTGACTATGAGATTCAGTTTTTCACACACTGCGCTAGAATTATCGTTAAAACACTTAACCTAAGCTTGGCTGGAAATATACGTATCAAATTGAAGAATTTCCTGCCCTGTTTTTTGACAAGGGATGGCTGAATGAGGAAGAAGAAAAGTTATGCTGTAGGAAAATACATAAGACTCTCCCCGCTAAAATACATGCAGTTCATGGGTTTAAATTTTGATGATTCTGCTTCATGTTCTTGCATAATTTTAGTGTTAGAAATGAGAAAACTTTACGGTTAGATATCCTTCAGGCTTGTGATCCCTTTCAGTTTATAATCCTGTGGATCCAGAAAGGTTATTTCTCCAGCATCAGAAGACATCTGAGGCTTGCAGTAAAGTCACAGACTGGTTTTGTGACCCTAGATGAGGCACTTCTAGCCTTTTCAGTTCAAAACAACGATAGTCCTCATCCAAACTGCTCCTTACTTTCTCACAGCCTCCACTTCCTTCTCACGAAGGTGTCCGATTCCTCTGAGCATGGAAAGTGCTGTATTCTGGGGACAGCAGGAACTTGTTTAGATTGAGGCAAACATGCTGCGTGTAAACACTTAATGCGTGTGTTCTAGCAGACTCAGCCAAGACTGATGGATGACTTCTTTTTTCTTTTTCCTCCCTTATATGGATGGTAGGACTGACTTCTCCAGATAACAACTGAGTTGTTGCTTAGTGACTTTTGGTATAATCTTTACTTTTGTAGTAAGGAGGAAAATATGTCGAGGAAAGAAGCAGCTCTGTTTCCTCCACAGACCCCTATCTAATGAGCTTGCAATTATGAGAATTTAATACATTAGTCTCGTGGGGTGAACCTAAACTCTACATTGAAGCTTGAGATTCTCAACATCATTTAACATCAGATAGCATTTTATCGTCTCCGTTTGTATGTAGAAGGTACTTTCTCTTTTCCTCTACCCTCCCAGGAGTTATCTCCACCTCATCTCCTCACCAAAAATAGATAAAAATAAAAAGAGGGAAGAAAATAAGACCTTTGCCAGATACCATCAAAGTATCCTCAGGGTTTGGGTGGTACACATAACGAAGAAATTACTTCCTTCTTTCCAGTTTTTTGAGGTGAAGGCAGTGTCCTGGCTGGTCCTTGCTCCACTCAGGCATGGTGCTGTAGTGGGAAAAGAATATTGAACTGGAAGGCAGCCATGTTCCTCATGGCTTCTCTACTTTGACAACAGAGCAAAGTTATCTCATCACCCTGGGGCTGGGGGTATCACAGTAAGCTTAAAATGTCTAAGGTCTCTTCAAACTCTCTGCTCAGTGATCGTTTATGGCACTTGTGTGTAATTTGGAAGGTGTACTAAGACATAGCAACACACTGCACTCAAAGTCATCTTATTATCTGCAGCATCCCCAGTGTATTTCATTGGGGCTTGGTCACTATCACATCTGACTTGATTTCTCTTCCTTCTGAGTGATTTCTCTCTCATTTTTCTTAGTTTGCTTCCTTACCATTCTACATGTTCTTTAGGAGTTGGTGAACCCAAAATTATTTGAGACAGGCCAGGCACAGTGGCTCACACCTGTAATCCCAGCACTTTGGGAGGCCGAGGAGGGCGGATCACGAGGTCAGGAGTTCGAGACTAGCCTGGCCAACATGGTGAAACTCCATCTCTACTAAAAATACAAAAATTAGCCGGGTATGATGGTGGGTGCCTGTAATCCCAGCTACTCAGGAGGCCGAGGCAGGAGAATCGCTTGGACCTGGGAGGTGGAGGTTGCAGTGAGCCGAGATGGTGCCACTGCACTCCAGCCTGGGTGACAGAGCGAGATCCATCTCAAAAAGAAAAAAAACATTATTTGAGACAAAGGCAACTGTCATTTTTGTTACAATACTATTTGAGCAGACCATTCATGTGAAATTATCTACTACTGCATCTTCCAAATTACATGCAACTAAAGATGGGGGTATTGACAACTTGAAAGTTACATTTATAACTAATATTCTTGGTACTTTTAATTTTTTTAATTTCTTAAGACTTTTAAACAAAGCAGGTGATATATAAACTTCCCACATTATTTGGACTTTGCTCTCCTTTACCTAAGAGTTCTCCTGCTGTCATTCGTCCCTTGAGGTTAGCTAACAAGGTCACCTGCCTGCCTACCTATTCTTTTTGCATTGCACTGGTAGCCTTCTTTCTGTTTTCCTAAATGCATCTCCTAACGACTTTCTCCAGCTCCAAGCTCTTCCATCTCCAGTCTTTCCTCCTAAACTTCTTAACCAGTAGTTGGTACGCCCTATGAGGACATGAGCCAGGCCTCTCCTCTTCCCCACTGCACCCTGTGCATTCGCTCAATGTTTGTTCCATGAAAAATGTACCGTTTTGATGAAATCTCTTTTTATCTCCAGAACCTCTAATGGCTTTACATCATGTGCAGACTAAATTTCAGGCATCTTAATCCCACATTTTTTCAAAGCATTTTAAGAAATGGTCCCAGTGGGGCTGGGCGCGGTGGCTCACGCCTGTAATCCCAACACTTTGGGAGGCTGAGGTGGGCGGATCACGAGGTCAAGAGATGGAGACCATCCTGGCCAATGTGGTGAAACTCCATCTCTACTAAAAATACAAAAATATTAGCTGGGCGTGGTGGCGCGCGCCTGTAGTCCCAGCTACTCTGGAGGCTGAGGCAGGAGAATCACTTGAACTCGGGAGGCAGAGGTTGCAGTGAGCCAAGATCGTGCCACTGCACTCCAGCCTGGCGACAGAGTGAGGCTCCGTCTCAAAAAAAAAGAAATGGTTCCAGTGTTTCTCACATGACTCACACTTGTGGAAATCTTCTCCATGTGCCGAGCTGGGGTGCCCCTCCTTAAAGCCTTTCAGTACCTGGGCACCAGATCCCCACCCTTTCACACTCTTTTGCCACAAGTGTCTCCTTTATAGCATTTGCGAACACATTGAATATTTACTAAGTGCCTGGTAGAGAGGATATAGACAAGATAAGTCAAGCAGCTCTCTAGGATTCTCCTTCTCTCCCAGGACAGGTAGGCAGGAAAGGAGGGCCCAGTCAGACCCCTTCTGAGTGTGAGAGGGAGGGTGGGGCTCTGATGGTGCCCCTTACTGGAAGTAAAGGCAGAGACTAGACACTGGCTCTTTATCCCCGTTTCTCCAGGGCTTTCCCCTGATGCTTTGTCTAAAATAGATGCTTGGTTACTGGCCATTGCCTGTACTGCCTTTGCCTTTCTTCTCTTGTTGGCTTTGTATTCTCCTGTCTCCAGTAGCTCCCACCTGGAATGTCTACTCCTTCGACTCTACCTCTAGGAATACTCCCCTTTCCACAAGGTCCAAATCACAGACTATAGTCTCCCCGCAGCGGTGGCCAGGTCCATGGCCAGGCATTGTCTCTGACTCCTAAGACCCCAGCAACTGAACACAGGCCCCTCACGGCAGTGGTTATATTCTGCCACGTTCTATGTCTACCCTTTTGCTCACGCCCCCTTCTGTCTTAGCGCTCTTGCCTCCCTAGAACACTTGCGTAGGGGGTTGTCAGGCTCTTGGTGTTGGTTCTCAGCATAAATTTACTTTGACAAAAGATGTTTGAAGCAAGGAAATTGGACAAATTCCAAATGAATGAAATATATTTGAAGTATGTATGTGACAATCAGGTTAATGTTACTCGTGTGCTTCAAAGTGGATTCATTCCAGTTCCAATTTATAGTGTGGCAAATATTTACATGGATTTTTTATGATGACTTTTGCTTCCTTTTGGTCCGGAAAGCTGGATCACCCTAGGCTGAAGGAAAAAATGTAGAAAGGTTTTAAATTTACTTGGGTTAGTAGTTAGCATTCCTTAGGCAAATAATTCCCCCCAGGATTATATTTTCATTTTCTCACAACTCTGCTCATTTCAAAAAGTTGCACATATTCAAAGCTATAGTAAAGGGGGGAAAGGGTGTGCAAGAAATCTACCTACATATATACACATGGGGGGAAAACTGTATCAAGGTGGAAACCATAAATGAACAAATTAGGGGTGCATGTATGAGAGAGAGCCCTGAAACCAAAGAAGGAGCTAACTCAGGACGAAAGTTTTGAGCATCCAACCTGAGTGTGATGTGATTATCTTCTCCCTCCTGAATATTTTTTTTGAGATGGAGTCTTGCTCCATTGCCCAGGCTGGAGTGCAGTGGCATGATCTCAGCTCACTGCAACCTCTGCTTCCTGAGTTCAAGCAATTCTCCTGCCTCAGCCTCTTGAGTAGCTGGGATTATAGGCATGCGCCACCACGCCCGGCTAGTTTTTGTGTTTTTAGTAGAGACAGGGTTTCACCATGTTGGCCAGGCTGGTCTCGAACTCTTAACCTCAAGTGATCCACCTGCCTGGGCCTCCCAAAGTGCTGGGATTACAGATGTGAGCCACCATGCCTGGCCCTTCCTGAATATTTGAGTTACCCCTATGGCAGGTCAAAGTCACTGAAGTCCAGCAGGCACTCTGAGAGCTATGGGGTCCCAAGATGTGCCCAGTTCCCCTCTCTGCAGAGTATGGTAAGCTTGGCGTAGGGCCTCTACAAACTAATTTAGCTTGTGTAATTAATTCTCACAGCTTGAGATACCCAAGAGTCTGACAGGCACTCTTCGACCGGCGTTTCTAATCCTTTACTTACTTGTTTATCCTTGCAGAACCCCCTTTTCAAAGAAAAGCTTACAATGAATCTTAATAAATAGACTATGAATAAATGATAGTTTAATACTACAAATGCATAATCATACATATTTTATATATTTATGTTTAAAGCATTTATTTATTAGGAGGTGAATCAGCTCAACTTTTTTGACTCCCAAACAAGAAATCTATGGTTATGGATGACAGTTATAGCCTTATATCAGCCCGTGCATCTAATTAAATTCTACATCTTTAGAATTTAATTAAGCATATACACCGTGCACCTTATCAAATCAATCCATTTCATGAACATATTGGCCAGTTTGATTCAATTCAACTTAAAGCTAATTAACCTTATCACCTCTATCAGCAAGTTTTCTTTTTAAACTTACTTTTTTAAAAAGTTCTAGTTTTAAGGTCACAGAAGCACCCAAAACTATGAAGTACTAAAACTAGAATTCTCTGAAGCATGACACCGTGGAGCCGTATTATCACCACGTGCCCTGTCGTGTCAGGGGTTCATTTGTTAACTGCACAACTCACTTTTGGCCAAGAACCTGCATGGGGCGATGACCTCGAGCCTTTCCCAGGATGTCACTGAGCTCAACCTGTGGGTACTGGAGATCCACTTAGATAGCTTGATGTGTGTGGACTTGCTCAGGACTACAGTTTTAAAAGACCAGGGCAAAGCAAGTGTCCTCTCAGTAATGCACACCTGGGGATTTCAGCTGCAGCCACTGCGTAGCAGCAGGACCAGCCTGCAGAGTCCCATTTGAAAGCTCTTGCTGTGGTAGGCCCTGCACCGTTAATCCCCATAGGGTGTACCTTTTCATCTTTATTGTCTTCTCTGATTGTATCTTTATCTTGGGGTAGTTTTCTTCTATTTGTTTGTTTTGTTTAGCTTTTCTATTTTAAAGAATTAAATTACATTGCTATAGATATTACCGAAGATGTACCGAAGACTTAAATTTATCACCTTTATAACAATCCCAGAGCTAAGAAGACTCTCTGAGGAACCTCTGTTGCTGATTTGGGCCTAGTCTGTGGAAAGGGCAGTTGACCCTATACTGGGATTTCTTGATGTTGACTGCAGCTATTGTAAACTTATTATAAAAAGGCACTTAGGTCCTTTTGTTTAGTAAGACTTGAACTCTTCAGTCTGTCTCAAGCCTGGGAGAATACCAGGATTTGCCTGGGTCTGTCCAGGTTGCTGGAGGCAGCCTGCCTTCCTGGGGTGGAAGCAGGAAGAATATGTGCGAGGGGAGCAAGCCTTGGGAGTGTGAGGAGCGGAGTACACTATGCCCTCCTCCCTGAGGGCAGTGCCCAGACAAGTGGGTGAGAACCCCTCATTCCCTCCTGCCTTCTCACCCCCCGCGCCCTGCAAAGCTGCTTACTGTGGTGCAAGGAAAAGGAGTTGGAGTCCGAAGTCCCAGGTTAGTGGTATTGCCAAAGCGGGTGGCTTGGGAGTGGTTCAAGCTCACCTCAACATTCAATTTAAATGAAGACTGTGCTGGTGGCCAAGTTCTTACTCTCAGTCAGCCTCCTGCCTCAGTCACTCACATACACACCCCCACACATTCACACACGTGCCACACGCAAACACAGTACACACGTACCACAGCAGACACACACCACACCCCTTCACATTCACACACTATACACACAAACATACCACACACACCACACCTTTCCACATTCTCACACACCACACTACACACACACACAAACATACCACACACACCACACCCCTCCACATTCACACACACCACTCACACAAGCATACCACACACACCACACTCCTCCACATTCACACACACCACACACACACACAAACATACCACACACACCACACCCCACATTCACACACACCACACTACACACACACAAACATACCACACACGCCACACCCCTCCACATTCACACACACCACACTACACACACACAAACATACCACACACCACACCCCTCCACATTCACACACACACTACACACACACAAACATACCACACACACCACACCCCACATTCACACACACCACACTACACACACACACAAACATACCACACACACCACACTCCTCCACATTCACACACACCATTCACACAAACATACCACACACACCACAACCCTCCACATTCACACATGCCACTCACACAAACATACCACACACACCACACCCCTCCACATTCACACACGCCACTCACACAAACAGACCACACACACCACACCCCTCCACATTCACACACACCACACTACACACACACACAAACATACCACACACACCACACCCCTCCACATTCACACACACCACTCACACAAACATACCACACACACCACACCCCTCCACGTTCACACACACCACACTACACACACAAACATACCACACACACCACACTCCTCCATATTCACACACACCACACTACACACACACACAAACATACCACACACACCACACTCCTCCACATTACACATACCACACACAAAAAACATACCATACACATACCATACCCCTCCACATTCACACACCACACACACACAAACATACCACACACACCACACCCCTCTACATTACACATACCACACACAAAACATACCACATACACACATACACAAAAAACATACTACATACACACAAACATATCACATGCATATCACACCCCTCCACATTCACACACACACCCCTCCACATTTACACACATACCATACTACACACATTATACACACACTGGCATACCAGCCCCACACACCCAACACTCCCCACACACATCCCACATCACACACACCACACATATTGCACATGTGTTGCAAACATACACCATACATTACCCCCCTACACACTCAGCCCACTATTATACTTGCTTTGCAGCTGGCAACTCCCCCTCTCCCAGCACCTGCCCCAGATGTGTTCAGGTAAATGGTTTTCCAGAACAACTTCAGAAAACTCGGGAACTCTGAAGAGCGGAACCTGAGTGATACACTCTAGGGAAAAGATTACTTGTTTCTCTGTCTGAAAATGCAGAAAAAGGTTTGAAATTTGTTTTCTGCTTTTTCAGTTTTTAATTTATCAGATGGCTGAACAGATATGCCATTAGATGTATAAGATTTGGCATGTCCTTTTGTGTGTGTGTGAGACGGTCTCATTCTGTCGCCCAGGCTGGAGTGCAGTGGCACCCTCTCAGCTGAAGCAATTCTCGTGCCTCAGTCTCTCCAGTAGCTAGGATTACAAGCGCGAGCAATCACACCTGGCTAATTTTTGTATTTTCAATAGAGACGGGGTTTCACCACGTTGGCCAGGCTGGTCTCGAACTGTCCTCAATCAAGCCAACCTCCTCAGCCTCGCAAAGTGCTGAGGTTACAGGTGTGAGCCATCATGCCTGGCCATACTCTTGAACAATAGATCATTAATAATTGCAGTGCTTATCATCAACCTTCCCAATCCCTCTAAAACAGAAATTTTATACAGGCACCTGCCTAAACTGAGCTTATCCTCATTCAACCCTGCCTGTAAACTGCTTTTTGAACTTTTCTTTTTTTTTCTTTTTTTTTTTTTTTTTTTTTGAGACAGAGTCTCTCTTTGTTGCTCAGGCTGGAGTGCAATTGTGTGATCTCGGCTCACTGCAACCTCCACCTCCCGGGTTCAAGCAATTCTCATGCCTCAGCCTCCCGAGTAGCTCGGATTACAGGTGTGTGCCACAAAACTCGGCTAATTTTTGTATTTTTAGTAGAGACAGGATTTCACCATGTTGGCCAGGCTGGTCTCAAACTCCTGACCTCAGGTAATCCACCCACCTTGGCCTCCCAAAGTGCTGGGATTACAGGTGCGAGCCACCATGCCCAGCCGACCTTTTCTTAAAGTTCCTTTCTTCTTTTGAGAGTCATTTTCACCAAGAGCCAATATTGTATAGTGCTGCCAAGAGTTCCTGAGGTCCCATAAGTACCAGTAGAGATTCCGCTGCTGAAGTGGCTGCTTGTCCGCTTGGCTAGCCACACTGTCCTCTGCCCTTTCCTCCCAGCCTCTGTTCACTTGCTGGTTCTTCTGCATAGAATTCTTTTCCCCCTAATCTTGTTCCCCTCCCTTTATGGGTTTGGTCACCTCTTCAGAGAGGCTTTTCCTGCTGCTCCTATCAAAAGGAGCTTCCTCCTTCCCAATTCCTTTATCCTGCTTTATTCTATTCCTCCATAGCTCTTGTCACTGTCTAAATGTATTTATTTGTTTACTTCTTTACTGTCTGTCTCTCCAACCAGAATGCTAACTCTATGAGGACAAGGAATTTTTTTTTTTTTTTTTTTTGAGACGGGGTCTCTGTCATCCAGGCTGGAGTGCAGTGGTGCGATCATGGCTCACTGCAGCCTCTGCTTCCCAGGCTCAAGCCGTTCTCCTGCCCTCAGCCTCCTGAATAGCTGGGACCACAGGCATGCACCACCATGCCTTGCTAATTTGTTATTTCTTTGTAGAGACGGGGTCTCCCTGTGTTGCCCAGGCTGGTCTCAAACTTCTGGGCTCAAGTAATCCGCCCGCCTCTGCCTCCCAAAGTGCTGGGATTACAGGTATGAGCCACTGCTGCCTGCCTCAGGACAAGGAATTCATGTGTTTGCCTTGTGCACTGTTGTCTCCAGTGTCTGAAACAGTTTCTAGCACATAAGAAATGTTCAAAAAAAAAAAAAACTTGAATAAAAAGTATTGAACAAAGGACTTGGATGAATACAAATGCTGAAGTGCTCAGGATTTTTTAAAAAATTGAAACCAGATTATTTTAATATATATGATCTACCTTTAATCTATAATGTAAGTCTAAATTTAATCTGTAACAAATGTATTTATTGTACATCAATAAAATGATTATAGATAAGAGATTTAATCTATAATATTAAATTAAATATACTATAAATTTATTTAATATTATAATAAAGTTAATCTATAATCATCACATTTCTAAATTTTGGATTTATCCTGAGAGATAGAACACGTTTTTTTTTTATAGAACCTTAAAAGGCAGCTGTTGGCCTTCTGGTGACAGGTGTCTTTCTTTCTTTTTTAAAATAACCAAAGCTGTAAATTATTGTGATCAAAAATAGTTTGGGAAGATGGTGAGCAGGGGTTTTGCTTTGTCTTGCTTGTCTTTCTGTGAGATGGGGGTGAGGAGAGAGAACGAGACACAGGGACGTAATAGGTTCATAGAGTTCAAGATACAGCCCCCTGGGATGCCCGGTGAATTTCCTTAAATTTAAAAGAACACAGCCTTGCCCTTGTAGTCTGAGCAGTGGTCATCTGGAGGCCACCCCCAACCAAGGGTTCCCTTTGCTGGGATGGATAACTCAAAGGTGGGGAGGTTGCGTTTCTTCCTTTCTTTTACAAGGTGGTAATCTCTTAGCTGCCTATGGAAATAAGGCTGCTTTGAAAGAGGAGCTTTACACATTGTAAACTTTTCCCCCAGGGCAAGTCAGCCATCCTTAATGCTTCTTGAAGTTAAAATTTCTTTTCTCTCTTCCTCCTCTTTTCTTTCCTTTAAAAACTTTTTTGTTAATGAAGTAGAAAATGAACTTCTCTGCACTTGTTAAAAAGTGCTACTTGGGCAAAGAAAATGTCTGTCCCTTCTACAAATGTGTAAAATTATCCCATTTGAGTTTGGCATTTGAAGACTTCAGACTCCTCAAGACTTAAATGAAAGGCAAGGTGCTAAACAATGAATATGCCACCTTTTGTATGAGAAAGAGAAAAAGAGATTTGCTGCTGTTTGCTAAAGAAACACTAGAAGAATAAAGAAGAAAGCAGTAACAATGGTCTCTGATGGACAGGTGTGGGTGTAAGGGGTGGGTGGGAAGGGCATGGGTGGAGATAGGACCGAGGGTGGGACTTCTCCCTATTTATCTGTTTATATCATTCTGATTTTTGAATCATGTAGTGTATTACCTATCCAAAAATGTAAAACAAAAATTCTTAAATCCCATCTTATTTTGATATTTGATACTTGTCTGATTTCTTTTTCCTTTTCTTTCTTTTTTTTTTGCAGGGAGTAGGGTGTGATTTTTAAAAAATTGTGGTAAAATATACATGACAAAAGTTACCATTTTAACCATCTTCAAGTATGCTATTCAGTAGCATTAAGTTTATTCCCAACATTGTACACACTGTCAACATTATCTGTTTCTAGAATTTTTTCTTCATTCCAAATAAAAGCTCTTTACTGATTCAACAATAACTTTTCCCCTTCCTCAGCCCCTGGCAATTTCTATTATACTTTGTTTATATGAATTTGGCTCATATATATATGTAAAATCATACAATATTTGGCCTTTTGTATGTGGCTTATTTCACTTAGCATAGCATAATGTTTTCAAGGAACATGCATATTGTAGCATGTATCAGAATTTCATTCCTTTATGTGGTTGAATAATATCCCATTGTGTGTATGGATTGCCACATTTTGTCTATTCATTCATTTGTTGATAGACATTGGGCTGTTGCCACCTTTTAGCTATTGAGAAAAATGCTGCTATGAATCTTCTAGTGCTTTCTTCATATTGTTTTACACTTATGATGTATAATTATTTACATTTATCTTTTTATTTACTTTTTTAAAATTTACATTATTTACATTTATCTTTCCTTCTAGCCTGGGAACTTGACTTGAGAGTAAGGGACATGTAGTATGTCTTATTCTTTCTCGCACCCTGGGTACCCGCAGATTAACAAGCAGGTGTTCAGTTGGCATTTAATAAATGTCTGTCAAATGACTAAATGGTAGATGGAAAATTAGTTTTGAGTTTATTTCATAAAGGACAAAAGAAGATTTGAAAAGTTTATTCTTGAACAAGGGTTTGAACTTTGAGGGTCCATTTATGCACGGATTTTTTCTTTTCTCTTTTTTTTTTTTTTTTTGAGACAAAGTCTCGCTCTGTCACCCAGGCTGGAGTGCAGTTGCGCAATATCGGCTCATTGCAACCTCCACCTCCTGGGTTCAAGCGATTCTCCTGCCTCAGCCTCCTGAGTGGCTGTGATAACAGGTGTGCGCCACCATGCCCATGCCCAGCTAATTTTTGTATTTTTAATAGAGACGGGGTTTCAACATGTTGGCCACGATGGTCTCGAACTCTTGACTTTGTGATCTGCCCGCCTTGGCCTCCCAAAGTGCCGGGATTACAGGCATGAGCCACCGTGCCTGGCCGCACAGATTTTTTTCAAGAAATACGTTGGAAATTTTTTGGAGATTTGCAATAATTTGAAGAAACTCCTAGATGAACCATGCAGCCTAGAAATGTTGAAAAAATTAAGAAAAATGCATTATGAATGCATAAAATACATGTAGATACTTGTCCATTTTTGAGTTTGTTAATTGACTGCTTATGTTATTGGTTCTGGTCAACAGGAGACTATTAGTTAAGTATTGGGGAGTCAAAAGTTATATGCAGATTTTTGACTGCACGGGGGAATTGGTGCCCCAACCCCCTCATTGCTCAATGGACAACTTGTATTTGTTCAGCTCTGTCAGCTTTAAAGAGGTGATCTTGTTTATTTGGAATTAGTTTTAAGTTAAAACATATTTAGATGATAGGAAGTTGCTGTAGAAATGTATCCATTTTCTAAACACAACATGGCAGTCAGAAGGCAATATTAATGAACACAGGCTAATAGAAAACACTCTTGCTCTGTGTGTGTCTGAGTCTGGGTGTGTGACTCCATTGTGAACTGGCCTTAGAGGGTGACCCGCGCACCTCCACCCTACCCTTGCCGGAGGGCACCGTGTTATGAATAAAGCAACTAAGTTTAGAAACAGGCAAAGGGAAGCAGAGGTGGGGTTTTGGGTAAGTTCACACAGTTGCTTGGCCAGTCTGACCCTGGGCAAATGTCCCCTTATCTCTCAATGATGGATGATGCAGCAGCTTTGACCAAACTGAACAATCCCCATTTCAAGACCAGCTGCCCAATTTTTTTCTTTTTTGGAAAGGGACCCTGAAGGATGTTGATTTAGTGGCATCTCCTCACGGTTGACTCTGTCAGTCATCAGGATACTGTGGAAGCAGGGGCAGATTAAAGGCCAGGCCCACTTTTTGAATGAGAAATAAAGCCTGGGGTGGGCTGAGGGTCAGGGGGAGTGTGGGTGGGAAAGTTCTTTCTTATTTCAAACGTGTGCCTCTGGCTTTTGGAGAAATGATATTGAACATGGTGTACCTGTAGGGCTGTAAAGAACCATACTGATAATCTAGTCCAGCGTCTTGGATTTATTGCTGAGGAAATTAACAGATGAGATTGCTCAGGAGCTTTATATGTGACCATGTAACTAGGAGGCAGAACTGGGCAGATACCAAGACATTTTCATCTGAACCGCTCAGCCTTTATGAAACATCTTGATTTTTTGAGGGCTATTTCCTCAACAGAATACTTTTAAAAAAAAATTAAGCTAGAATCAAAGATATTTGATATGAAAAAGTAAATTTGCTAGTAATGGAACGTATAGTTATTAAAGTAGTTTTGTTAATATAATAATTTATAGTGTGTTAAGTAGACCATAATTTTTTAGAACAGCTTAGATTTACAGAAAAATTGAGAAGCTAGTATAGTTTTCATATTCCCCACACTCAGTTTCCCGTGTTATTCACATCTTACATTAGTCAATTAATGAACCAATGTTGATGTGTTCTCATTAACTGAAATCCATACTTCATTCAGATTTCCTTAGCTTTTACCTAGTGTCCTTTTTCTATTCCAGGATTACATTGAGGAGATCACATTACGTTTAATGGTCATGTTTTCTTCAGACTCTTCTGGTCTTGACAGTTTCTCTGAATTTTCTGGTTTTTCATGACCTTAACAGTTTTGAGGAGCAGTGGGCAGCTCTATTTTAGAATGTCCTTCAATTGAAATATGTCTTTTTTTTTTAAATATGATTAGTCTGGGGTTATGGGCTTTTTGGAGGAAGACCAGACAGGTAAAGTGCTATTTCATCACATCATATCAAAAGTATATATCAACATGACTTATCACTGTCGACGTTAACCTGGATCACCTAGCTGAGGTGGTGTTTTCAGGTTTCTCCAGAGAAAAAAATGACCCATTTTTTCCACCTTTTCATATGGTACTCTTTGGAAGGAAGTTACTATATCCACCTCACACACAAGGAAGAGAGAATTATGTTCCACCTCCTTGGGGACAGAGTATCTACATACATTATTTGATGTAGTGGGGTTTTATATTCTAAGAAAAGTGCAGGGCACAGTGGCTCACACCTGTAATCCCAGCACTTAGACCGAGGCGGGTGGATCACTTGAGGTCAGGAGTTTGAGACCAGCCCTGCAAACATGGTGAAACCCCGTCTCTACTGAAAATACAAAAATTAGCTGGGGATGGTGGCACACACCTATAGTCCCAGCTACTCAGGAAGCTGAGGCACAAGAATCGCTTCAACCTGGGAGGTGGAGGTGGAGGTTGCAGTGAGCCAAGATCATGCTGGACAGAGTGAGACTCCATCTCAAAAAAAAAAAAAAAAAAAAAAGGAAAGCTTAGAACCTTCTATATGATTTTATATGTTATTTTAATATGTTGTATATGTTATTTACTCATATAAATTTACCCAAGTAGCATCTGAAAATAACATGAATGATTGAAATATAGATCACTCATACTGAGTTTATAGCTTTTTTCTTCTCCCTATAATTAAAAAAAAATAGAACTGAAAATTTGATTAATTTGCGTTTTCACTTATCTATGCCAAAAAGAAGCTAGCTAAAAATGAAACGGGGTAGCTGGAGAAGTAGATGTGAATATTTTCTATATTGGATATCAACCCCTAATTAATAAGTGATGCACTATGTTTATTATTGACTTGCTTAATTTTTTTCTTTTCTTTTTTTTTTTTTTTTTTTGAGATGGAGTCTTCCTCGATCTGTCACCCAGGCAGGAGTGCAGTGGCATGATCTCAGCTCACTGCAACCTCTGCCTCCTGGCTTCAAGCAATTTTCCTGTCTCAGCCTCCCAAGTAGCTGGAATACAGGCGCCCGCCACCATGAGCAGCTAATATTTGTATTTTTAGTAGAGACGGGGTTTCACCATGTTGGTCAAGCTGGTCTCAAACTCCTGACCTCAGGTGATCTGTCTGTCATGGCCTCCCAAAGTGCTGGGATTACAGGCGTGAGCTGCCTCTTTCAAAAAAAGGAAGAGCCGGGTGTGGTGGCTCACGCCTATAATCCCAGCACTTTGGGAGGCCAAGGTGGGTGGATCACTTGAGGTCAGGAAGAGACAAGCCTGGCCAACATGGTGAAACCCCATCTCCACCAAAAATACAAAAATTAGCTGGGTGTGGGTGGCGTGTACCTGTAATCCAAGCTACTTGGGAGGCTGAGGCAGAAGAATCACTTGAACCCAGGAGGGGAAATAGAACGAGACTCTGTCTCAAAAAAAAAAAAAAACCCACAAACAAACAAAAACATGAAAGTTAAAAAGAGAGGGAACCAATATTTACTTAGAACCTCTTGTATGCCAGGCGGTTTACATTTATATGTGTATTTTTACCTTTTTTTATTTTTTTTGAGACAGGGTCCAGTTCCCTCACCCAGGCTAGAGGGCAGTGGCACAGTGACAGCTCACTGCAACCTCAAACTCCTGGCCTCAAGTGATCCTCCCGCCTCGGCCTCCCAAAGTGCTGGAATTACACGGATGAGCCACCATGCCTGGCCTACATTTATGTTATCTGACAAAAACTCAGAGAACTGATGGGGAGCAGTAGAGTATACTGTCCCCATTTTACAGATGAAGAAGCTGAGATTTGGAGAGATTAAGCAGTTTGCCCAAAGTTTATATAGACCAACCTGGATCCAGTCCACGTCTACAAAACCTCTAAGTGTTCTTTGTATTCTATTATGCACCCCCCACCATTTTTTTCCCCTATACTTCATGGTGAATTTGATAAAGGGGAGGAGGAAGGAATAGTTTGTCCTAATTCATAGAACATTCTAAAGTAACGTGTTTGGCATTCCACATGAAACTACTTTTCTATGACTTATGTAATTTATAAATTGATTGTTGGCTATTAAGTACTTGGGCAAGTCCCTTCACACCTAAATCTCAATTTCGAAATGGATAAAAAGAGAACTTTGAGCAGGCCAGCCTGGAGTGCCTCCCCAGCAGTCACACCTGCACTCGGCTCCATGCCAGTCCTTTCCCCCTCTTGTCTACCTGCACATCCTCTGAGGACTTTCATTTTCTTGGTATGGATTTGGGCTCTTATTATAAAAGACTAGCATTAATAAGTACAGTAAAAAGTAGGCCATTCATAACAATAACTTATTAAAGATAGTTTTATTTGATTTTTGATAATCTTAAGAAAAACACAAGTGTGTGCACTAAATCAAGTTGGCAAGAGTGTGTAATCTGATGCCAAATATAAACTGAGCAGACTTCAGGCTTACTGACATCAGATTCTTCGGTTATGCTTTCTTTTTACTTTTCAAAAAGTACTTCCAGTTTCCTATGTTTGGGTGGTTTCCCTTCCCAAGCTCCTTCCCTACTCTTATTCCAATTTCAGTAAAAAATGCAGAAAATGGAGGAAAAGCCAAGAAAGACTGTGTGCTCTTGCACACAGTGAAGTGAGTGGCAGTGCAGAAATCAGCAGTCTCCCTTTCATTGAAATTTGCCCAAGTAGCCAAGTCTTGAGTAGAGTAAGCCCAGACAGGGTTGGTTTTCTCTGAATTAACCTGAGAGGCTCCTACTCCTTTACTTAGGGCAAAGAAGAAGCTTTCTTGAGTACTGTTGCAGGAAAACATAATGATGGCAATGCAGTTAATTAAGAAGCAAAATGGAACATTCCACTCCTCTTCTCAAAGTGAAATGTTTATTTATTTATTTATTTATTTATTTATTGAGACAGAGTTTCACTCTTGTTGCCCAGGCTGGCGTGCAATGGCGTATTCTTAGCTCACCGCAACCTCTGCCTCCCGGGTTCAATCGATTCTTCTGCCTCAGCCTCCCAAGTAGCTGGGATTACAGGCACGCGCCACCACGCCCGGCTAATTTTGTATTTTTAGTAGAGACAGGGTTTCTCCATGTTGGTCAGGCTGGTCTCAAACTCCCAGCCTCAGGTGATCCACCCATCTCGGCCTCCCAAAGTGCTGGGATTACAGGCGTGAGCCACCATGCCCAGTGTGAAATGTTTATTTCTTCAAGTGTGTATCAACTATCAGGGGATTGTCACAAAGTAGATTGATGACAGAGAAAGTCATTTTATGCTTCATGTTTTCTCATCTCTGAAATGAGAGTTACAGTATCTATCCTCCTACTCAAAAGACTAGTATAAGGATAAAATAAAGCAAGAAAGAGCTTAAGAGGTACAGGTGTTATACCAACATAATGGTACTTCCATTGAAAGAGCAAGCTGTTCTAGCAGAATTCGAAATGTGAGATTCCATGCAAATCTTCTAGATAATTGGGCATTTACCCTTAAGCACTAAGTGGAATACTTAAAAAGTTATTTATTTAGTTCGTTGATTTCGGTTAGAGACAGGGTCTTGCTTTGCCACCTAGGCTGGAGTATGGTGGCAAAAGTGATCATAGCTCACTACAGCCTCCAGTTCCTGGGCTTAGGTGATTCCCCTGCCTTAGCCTCTTGAGTAGCTAGGACAACAGGCATGCACCACCACCACGCCCAGCTAATTTTTTTTTTTTTTTTTTTTTTTTTGAGATGGAGTTTCACTCTTTTTGCCCAGGCTGTAGTGCAATGGCTTGATCTCGGCTCACTGCAACCTCCGCCTCCTGGGTTCAATTCTCTTGCCTCAGCCTCTCAAGTAGCTGGGGTTACAGGCACATGCCACCAAGCCTGGCTAATTTTTGTATTTTTTAGTAGAGAGGGGGTTTCACCATGTTGGCCAGGCTGGTCTGGAACTCCTGAGTTCAAGTGATCTGCCCACCTCGGCCTCCCAAAGTGCTGGGATTACAGGCATGAACCACCCGCCCAGACTTTTTAATTTTTTAAAGAGACCAGGTCTCACTATGTTTATCTAGGCTGGTCTCAAACTCCTGGCCCCAAGTAATCCTCCCACCCCAGCCTCCCAAATTGTTGGGATTACTGGCATGAGCCCCTGTGCCCGGCCATAAATGAAATATTGAACATCATTTCACTATTTCTTATAGATTCAATGTCGTCACCATGAATACTAATTAAGGAGCTGTTCAGGGTCTTTGCCCTTCAGTCTAAATGGCTTCAGGCTGCTGCGATTCTTTTGTGTTCTTCATCCTGTGTTCTGAGCTCCCATTCCTTTCTTACTTACAGACTGTCAGCTTCCCCCTCGTGTGCTGTTAAAGCGATTTCCTTCATCTTTTCCAATGTTCTGCTTTGGTGCTTTGAAATCTGGTAATTCATTAGCACTGTCTTGATATAAAAGTAAATTTGGTCAGTAGTGGGGAATTGTCATGATTTGAGGACATGATCTTTGTAGCCTCTCAATGGTTATTTAATCTATCATATACTGTGGACATTATTTTTATTTTCTTTCTATTTTTCCTCTACTATGGGGTATTTTCTTTAGTGTTTGTAAGATTCTGGCACTTTAATAAGACTCCCTGTAGTGTTTAACAGTGGTTTAAATTTTAATGATTTGCCTGTAGTCCCAGAGGCAGGAGAATGGCGTGAACCCAGAAGGCGGAGGTTGCAGTGAGCTGAGATCTCGCCACTGCACTCCAGCCTGGGCGACAGAGCGAGACTCTGTCTCAAAAAAAAAAAATAAATAATGATTTGAAGTAAGTTCTGACCAGCCCTCCCCTCCTCTAGGAAGCTTTACTAAATTAGGCAATGGAGGTCATTACATTTTCTTCATCTAACAGGAATTTTGCTGAGTTCTTATTTCTGTGGTGTAGACTCTTAGTTCTTCCTTAGGGTAGGAACCACACAACTTTCCTAGAAAATCCTGTCCTTTGGAACAGGGCTGGATACTGTTTGCATGCAATTGTCCCAGAGCTGGACAGGCCACACTGCTTGTGCTGCCGGAATCTGCTAGCTGATATTTGACCTGAAGTTGTTTTTCTACCTCCATTTCAAAAGTGACCAGAATCTTTACTTTTTCTCTGATAAAAGATTCAGAAAAATTAGATTGGCCTAGCACAGTGGCTCATGCCTATAATCCCAGCACTTTGGGAGGCCAAGATGGGAGGATTACTTGAGAACAGGAGTTTGAGACCAGCCTAGGCAACATAGTGAGGCCACATCTCTACAAAAAATTTACAAATTAGCCAGGCATGGTAGCACGTGCCTGTAGTCCTAGGTCCTTGGGAGGTTGAGGTAGGAGGATTGCTTGAGCCCAGGAGGTTGAGGCTGCGGTGAGCCATACTTTTGCCACTGCACTCCAGCCTGGGTGACAAAGCAAGACCGTGTCTCAAAAAAAAAAAATTGAATCAGTGCCTACGTGTTAATTTAAGTGTTCCTGAAGCTGGTTTGATTCCTTTTGTGCCTGGCAGGCTATGGAGCATGGTCCTACGGCTGTCTGCAGATGGCCATGAACCCCCAAAATTAAATGCAAGCATTTGTGTGCCTATAGTTTTCTTCAACATTTCGAGAAATGGCCTTTAAACAATTGTCATACGTTAATATATTATTGTTTCTTCACTACATTTCCTCTCCACATCTAATTAGTACTATGTCTCATTCAGAGGATTAAAAATACTCTCGACACCTTATTTTATTTGCATGGTATGGTAACGATGACAGATTGCAGTTGAAATTTTAAACTTGTCTCAGACATCTCTTCTATGAAAGGAAATGACTTTCTTATAAGACAGACATGTGATGTTTGCAATGGTCATTATACTATACATTCAAACGATTATTTTCTTCATTCTTAATCATCTGTACAGTGGAAGAAGTCACATAAGACGGTGTGGAGCTTTTTAAATCTCACCAAATCTGAATCTTTTTCGGGCCAGGAGAGGACAAACAAAGGCACTGGTTTTTCTGGTGGCTTTTAACACTGATTTTATACACCACTGAGACACTGTGTTTAGCTCATCTTTTCAGGAGGTTATTTGCCGTGTTCTAGAAGGAGAGATACTGAAATCCCTCTTTTTCCTTAGCCATCAGATTTGAAATGAAAATATGTGTCAGGTAACATGTCCATGCTCATAACCAACAACAACAAAATGGAAATGGAAACAGTTGTATGTAGAGGAGGGTGGGTGTTGGGCATTTGGCACTTGTGAATGCCAAATATTCACAAGTCGTGTGTCTGCTGAATATTTTCTTCCTTCCCTTGGCAAGGTAGAACTTCTTTGATCTCGTTAAGAAAAAAAAATGTAAAATTAATGGTTTAAAAATAAATAATGCTGTATAGAGGTGAGGCTTTTTAAGCAAGCGCACCATGTCTGAGCAATCTAAAGTTAAAATATGTTATCAATCAACTTCTTTCCCATTTATTTTAGAGGAGGAGCAGTGGAGATGGAGACCTTATGTCAAGTTTGAAAAAGAACTAAAGGCCTACATGTTAAAATGCAAAATTGTCCTTGTGTAATTTAGGCTCTCCCACGGCTGTATTCCTTTGTGTTGTTGAATTAGTTAACGTTTATGCCATATGCTTGACATAATCCATAGTACAAAATAATCCAGAAGCACAAGAGGTCTGATTTGTCATAAAAGATCCATAACTTTCAGCCCACTGATTTTCATCAGGTTGAATATCTGGCAATATTTTAAAAAATATTTAATTAGTATTTATTATCCATAGTAAAGCAAGTTTAGGATTGTGTTTCTTTTTCTGAATTGTTTTCTAGTTGAAACCCAGATTTGGAATAGTCAAATCTTGAATCTGCTTTTTAGAATAAATATTTCAGTATGAGAGTAAGAGGTTGCTTAGCATGTTCAGGATTAAGTGAGAGGAGAGATATATGTAAGAGTAATTTTCATTTCTCACCTGAGGAAAGAAAGAAGAATAAAATCTCAAAGGTATAATAACATAGCATTATTATGCATCATATTATCAAATTGATACTCTTTGGGGAGTTAATAAGTTGTTTATGTAGCATTTCCTGATAAAGTTGGTTGACCTCATAACATACTAAACTAATGTCTTTCTGGTGTTTAGTCATGGAGAGTAATAAGAATAATAAACATGACTAAAAGTTGGCAATCTCATATACAGGGGACTCATAAGTTTTGAAACAGACCTCATGCATTTCTGAAATTAAATGAAACATTATGAAGGCAGTTTATTTCATTTCTCTTTTCCTTTCTTTGAATCATCTTCCCTCATATTCTCTAACACGTAAGAACTGTATTAACAGAGGTACTTAGGATGGTTTACTTTTTCTCTGTGAGTGATATTAAGGAAATATGTAATCAGACAACTCTTTTGAGAAAAGGTTTAAGGTTTTCTTTTTCATTGTAATATAGTCTTCGATGCAAGAAGAATCCTATTTGTATATTTGATTTAAAGAGCAGAAAATGGCCGGGTGCAGTGACTCACACCTGTAATCCCAGCACTTTGAGAGGCCAAGGCGGGAGGATCACCTGAGGTCGGGAGTTCGAGACCAGCCTGATCAACATGGAGAAACCCCGTCTGTACTAAAAAATACAAAATTAGCCTGGTATGGTGGCGCGTGCCTGTAATCCCAGCTACTTGGGAGGCTGAGGCAGGAGAATCGCTTGAACCCGGGAGGCAGAGGTTGCAGCGAGCCAAGATCGCACCATTGCACTCCAGCCTAGGCAACAAGAGTGAAACTCCATCTCAAAAATAATAATAAATAATAATAATAATAATAATAAAATAAAGAGCAGAAAACTCAACAATGTTTTCGTCTGGTGTAGGGGGAGGGAGGGAGGACTGTAAATTTCCTACCTGTAAGTGACAGTGGGTGAAGGGTGAACTAAGCAGCCTCTGGCTGTCCAGTGTGGATGGATGACACCCAATAATTAGCTTCTTACTTCTTAACTTAGTTCAGCCCTTAGATATGCAGGTCTTTATTTTTCCTGTCTTATATAGAAAGTTACTTGTGCATACAAAGATGTGTGTTTGTAGAAAGGAGACCATAGAATAAGAATGAATGCAGATCAACATGGTCATGGATGAGAAGAAGCAAGCAAAAATCTCTCCAGCTGTGGGAGAACATGGACCAGGAAAACCACAGACAGGAAGCAGCGCTAAATCTAAACGAGTCACAGCAGTAAGTTTCAGCAAATGGGAAAGAGAATGTAAGATGTGCTGTTTTTACCAAAGACATGTGTCAGAGTTTGAGCATTGCCTACCGCAACTTGCATCAGTTCCCTCTCTCAGCCCCCAGTACTCCCACGTTGTTGAAATTCGGATCCCCACCACCCACCTTATTCTTCCACAATATGTCCTATGTGATCTATTCGAATCTCATTAAACTGATTTACTGGGCCCGCTGGCTCTGCTCGCCCTCAGTTTATTCCTACTTTGTTTAAAATTCGGGAAGTGCTGGGGGAGGGGCAAGACATTAATCGCTGCACTTGTGCAAACGGAGTGCCAGCTGATTTATGGCAAAGGTTATAAAGGAAAAGTATTAAGTGTGCTTCATTCCATTTGGCAAAACCATCCTGCACAATGTCCACAGAAACCCCAAGAGTCCTGTTTTGTAGAAAGAAGGGGGGAAAAACTCCACCAAAGATGTGCTCTTCTTCTTTTGAGCATTAATTAAGACTGTAAATCACGGGCCACATGAAACAACTGTATACGACAGAATGCGGATGGTCCGGGACTTCTGCTGGGCTTGTGTGATCAGTCTGAATACCTACACCAAAGCCCTAATGGGAGGGCGGACTTCAAAGGGGAGTTTTGGCATGAGGGAGAGGTCTGCTCTAGCAGGGAGAGAAAGAGTTGTAAAGTACAGACTGCATGGAAAAATAGGTGGTGGGGGACCAGGAGGAACGGGGGAGAGAATGAGAGTGGATCAGTGTAGGGTTTTATCTTAAAAGTACCAGATAAGTATTGAATAATGTATATTCTTCTATTCTAAGCAGTTTTGATTTCATCACTTGAGAGTGTCCTACAAATGAGGGGCAAAAACCCTCTGTTTGGCAGGAGAGAAAAAAATTGTTTTTAAACCCATGTGAAATGTTCTTTGGCTGCTTTGCTGACTGTTCACCAGCTCCTAATGCTGGGTCTCAGGCTATTCCTACAGCTGGCACTTAGCTCATTACACATGATCCCCTGGAGTGGGTTTGCAAGTAGTGAATTTACCTACTTAAGTCACTTTCCTCAGTGCAAGATCAGCTTTCAGCACCAATAGAGTTGAGATTGTGTTATGTGCCTTGGAGAGCTCTTCTGCATTCCTCTTCTACCCTAAAAAACACATTGAATACCTTCAATAAATATTTTTTTCTTTCATGATTCTCTTAAGGCTGATTAAGCATATTCTTTGCTTTTGGAGATAATGTGGCTGATCTGCCATTTCAGCATATGTTTCTTTTTCCTCCAGCGGGGCTGGATTTCTGGTGATTTTTCCTCACACTGAGGTGGTCCAGTGTCTTTGGGTCCAATCGCATATATTTTCAGCACAGCAATCCAAGACTAAGGTTATGTCCAAGTTCATGGCTATGAAACAGAATTTTAATGTTGGACCTTTGCTTCATAAGTGTAGTATTTTAACTAACTGAGGTAATGCAACTAAGAATTATACATGGCCTCTCTGTAAAAATACTCTTATCTGTGGTTTGTAATAGTGAACTGTTGAAAGCAACTTGAATATCCAATAACAAGAGTTTGGTTAAATAAATCAGAGTATATTCATGTAATGGAATACTAAAACGTGGTATAGAAATATAGGCATTAATATGAAAATGTGTTCACACCATATTATCAAGTTAAAAAGTAATAGGTATGTATGATCCCATTTTTGGCTTTATTTTTCTACCTTATTAAGGTATAATTGAAGTACAATGAACTGCACATATTTAAAGTGTATAGTTTGATACATTTTGACATCTACAGACACATGTGATGTCATCACACTTGAGATGATGAACATTCCATTAGCAACCCCCACCCCCAAAGTTTTCCTGTGTCTCTTTGTAATCCATTAATCCATCTTTCCTTCCATCCTCATCTCCAGGCCAGCACTGATCTGTCTCCTGTCACTAGAAATTAGATTGTATTTTCTAGAATTTTTCTAGGTTGTAAATATATTTCCCTATGTTTTCTTTCTTTCCTTCTTTTTTTTTTTTTTTTGAGACTGAGTCTTGCTCTGCTGCCAGGCTGGACTGCAGTGGCACTATCTCGGCTCATTGCAACCTCCACCTCCTGGGTTCAAGTGATTCTCCTGCCTCAGCCTCCCGATTAGCTGGGACTACAGGCGCACGCCACCATGCCCAGCTAATTTTTGTATATTTAGCACAGACGGGGTTTCATCATGTTGACCAGGATGGTCTCAATCTCTTGACCTTGTGATCCGCCTGCCTTGGCCTCCCAAAGTGCTGGGATTACAGGCGTGAGCCACTGCACCCGGCCTTCCCTATGTTTTCTTATAGCAGTTTCATAGTTTTGGGTTTTACATTTAGGTCTAAGATTCATTAAGAGTTAATTTATATGTATGGTGATGTATGGTACATAAGGTCAATTTTAATTATTTTGCCATGTGAATATCCAGTTGGTCCAGCACCATATGTTAAAAAGACTTTGTATATTCCCCCACTGAATTGCCTGAGCATCTTAAGTCAGTAGATCAAATATGCATTGTCTGGAATATGCAGTATGCACTTGTTTGTTTTGTTTTCTTTCACTCAGTATAATGATTTTGAGATTCATCCATGTTGTTGCGTGGATCAAGAGTTCATTCCTTTATGTTGTTGAGTAGTCCGTTGTATGGATATACCAGTCTCTTCAACTTTTTGTTTTTTTTCTTTTTTTTTTTCTTTTTTTTTTTTTCTTTTGTGACAGGGCCTCACTCTGTCACCCAGGCTGAGTGCAGAGGCACCATCATGGCTCACTGCAGCCTCAACCTCTCCAGGCTCAGGTGATCCTCCTACCTCAGCCTCCCTAGTAGCTGACACTACAAGCGTGCACCACCATGCCTGGCTAATTGGTTTTTTTTTTGTTTGTATCTTTTGTAGAGCTGGGATTTTGTCATGTTGCCCAGGCTGGTCTCGAACCCCTGGGCTCAAGCAATTTGCCCGTCTTGGCCTCCCAAAGCGTTAGGATTACAGGCATGAGCCACTGCATCCGGCCTCATTGTATCTGAATTTGCGTTTCCCTCATGACTAATGATGTTGAACATCATTTCATGGGCTTATTGGCCATTGTATATCTTCTTTGATGAAGTTTCTATTCTACTATTTTGCACATTTAGAAAATTGGTTTATGTTTTCTTATTAAGTTTTGAGAGTTTTTTATGTATTTTATATATTTTGGGCATAAGTCCTATGTTTGATATATCTGTTGTGAATATTTTCTCCTAGTCTGTGGCTTGCCATTTTGTTTTGTTTTGTTTGTTTTTGAGACAGAGTGTTGTTTTGTCACCCAGTCTGGAGTACAGTAGCACTATCATAGCTCACTATAACTTCAAACTCCAGAGCTCAAGCAGTCTTCCCACCTTGACCTCCAGAGTAGTTATGACTACAAGTGCACAGCCCAGCTAATTATGAAAGATTTTCTTTTGTAGTGATGGGGTCTCACACTCATTATATTGCCCAGGCTGGTCTCAAACTCCTGGCCTCAAGCAATCCTCCCACCATGGCCTCCCAAAGCACTGGGATTATAGCAGTGAGCCACCATACCCAGCCCATTTTGCTTTCTTAATGTCTTTTCAAAACCAAAAGTTTTAGATTTTGAGGGAGTCTAATGTATTATTCTTTAATGGTTTATGCCTTTTTTGACGGGGGTGGGGGGCAGGTAACTTATCTAAAAAATTGGCTGAGTCCAAGGTTGTAAATATATTTTCTTACATTTTCTTATGGCAGTTTCATAGTTTTGGGTTTCACATTTAGGTCTAAGATTCGTTTAGAGATAATCTATATGTATGGTGATAAGGGTCAATTTTTTTTTTTTTTTTGCCATGTGAATATCCAGTTGGTCCAGCACCGTATGCTAAAAAGACTTTCCATTCCCCCATTGAATTGCTCAAGCATCTTCATATAAAATCAGTAGATCAAATATGTGTGGGTCTATTTCTGTATTGTTATATTGATCTGTATATCTGAAGTGATCCTATTTTAATATCAGCATATGATTAAAAGCTTCTGGAAGAATATGCCTACAGAAGTTAACAATAGTTGGTAGGTTGGAGTCTCCTGTCATTTGTATTCTCTTTTTTTTTTTTTTTCTGATTTTTTTTTCTTCATAGTGAATATGCATTGCTTTTATAGTAATAAAAAAGTTTGTTTTGGAAAGAACCTGCAAGCACAGCCCAAGTGGTGTCAAGAGTTTGGCATTCTGGTAAGTTTATTGGGAAACTTACTTATTCTTCAATTTTTAGAATATATATTGAACAACTTCTGTGTTATATAGAGGAAACAAATATACATAAGCCAGAAATAACTTTTGCCCACATGGAACTTACAGCAGCTTGAGATGTACAGAAAAGTAAATGGACACCTTTTAAATATATGGCTCCATGATAAGTGCAATGAAGGTAGAAGTCCCAGGATCTTCAGGGATGACCCAGCAGAGGGATCTGCCCAGGCTTAGGGGGCAAAAGAATGCTTCCTGGAGAAGTGCTCTCCAGTCCACGGCCTCCTTTTAATACTCCTTTCACTGAAGCTAAAGAAAAAAATGAGGATGTTGGGGAATTTAACTTTGGGTGGTAGAAAGTTGAGGGTAATTTAGTGGTTTATATTTTCTCTGTGAAACAGAGTGATCTTCAGTTTCCTGAGATTGGAGGGCAGAAGATTGAGGATGAAAGTTTGAAATTGAGGTTGTGGAAACCGGTGAGACCACCAAGGTGGGAAACATGGAATGAATGCCAGGCAATGGGGACAGTCCAGCTGACAGGGAAACCATGATTTTATCTGAGGCTTGGGCTATCTCCAAGCTTGGTTTTCTGCAGTGTGTGAGAAGAGGTGCCAGGGCAACAACCACACTACACAACTTTGAAATTAAGACCTGAAAGGGGCCTTAAAGAGAAGTAGATCAGCTATCTAATTTTAAAGACAAGAAACAAAAAGCCCGAGTTGGAGTTAGAGTCTGATCTTCTGATTCCCATCCCAGTTTTGTTTTTTTAATTTTTTTTGTGCCCAGACCATAGCTGTCTCCTTTAATAGGCTTGAGTCCATCAGATGCAGGAATCTTATTTATTTTTCCTGAGGCATTTTCTCTGCAATTAGTATATGTTGTGACTCAGTTGAAGATGATGCCTTACCCACAGGTAGAGTCTCACAAAACCAGACAAATCGACTTTGTTAAAAAGAGAAGAAATGAACATTTTCACATGAAATTATCAGAAAGTAAAGTAATAAAATAGCTAGGCATATTAAAGAATATTTATTTATTTATTTAGAGACAGGGCCTTGCTCTGTCACCCAGGCTGGAGTGCAGTGGTACAATCACAGTTCACTGCAGCCTCTCTGGGCTTAAGCAATCCTCCTGCCTCAGCCTCCCCAGTAGTTGGGACTAGAGGTGTGCACCACCACACCCAGCTAATTTTTTTTTTTTTTCTTTTTGGTAGAGACAGGGTTTCATCACGTTGCCCAGGTTGGTCTAGAACTCTGGGCTCAAGTGATCCACCCTTCTCAGTCTCCCAAAGTACAATACCGTATTTTCTTTTTTTGTTGGAGACAAGAGTCTCCCTCTTTCACCAGGCTAGAGTGCAGTGGCGCAGTCTCTGCTCACTGCAACCTCCGCCTCCTGGGTTCAAGCAATTCTCCTGCCTCAGCCTCCTGAGTAGCTAGGACTACAGGCGTGCGCCACCACACCCAGCTAATTTTTGTATTTTTAGTAGAGATGGGGTTCACCATGTTGGCCATGGCCAGGATGATCTTGATCTCTTGACCTTGTGATACACCTGCCTCAGCTTCCCAAAGTGCTGGGATTACAGGTGTGAGCCACCACACCCGGCCAATACCATAGTTTCATGACAACCCTGAATTAAAATAAAATTTGAAGAAATAATCACCCTCATACAATTTGGCACCTTTCTTACTCTTTGCTAATAGTTATCAATTCTTGATTATTTTAATTCTAGTTCCCTTCCACTCATTAAGTTACTTTTAAGTAAGAATAATAGCTAACATTATTGAAAGTTTACTGTTGTGTCTGGCACTGCACTAAAGGACTTAACAAATATTTTCTCATTTAATCCTCACAAAAGCCCTATGAGGTGGGTTGTATTATCATTTCCATTTTGGAGACATAGAAATAATGGGCTTAGAGATAACAAAACATGGGTAGTTTTTTTTTTTCAATTTTTAAATTGTGATAAAATATACATAACATAAAATTTACCATCTAACCTTTTTTTAAAATCTGTTTTTTAAGAGACTGAGTTTTGCTCTGTCATCAAGGCTGAAGTGCAGTGGCACAATCATAGCTCACTGTAATCTGTAACTCCTGGGCCCAAGTGATACCCCACCACCACCTCATCTTCCCAAGTAGCTAGGACTACAGGTGTGCACCATTATGCCCAGCTAATATTAATTTTTTTTTTTGTAGAGACAGAATCTCTCTATATTGCCCAGGCTTGTCTCGAACTCCTGACTTCAAGCGATCCTCCTGCCTTGACATCCCAAATGCGTTGGGATTATAGGCATGAGCCACTATGCCTGGAGATTATGTATAATATTTCTTTAATTTTTAGTATGTTTTTTTCTTTAAGAGATGAGATTTTGGTCTGTTGACCAGGCTGGTCTTGAACTCCTGGCCTCAAGCAATCCTCCCACCTAGGCCTCCCAAAGTGCTGAGATTACAAGCATGAACCACTGTGCCTGGCCTAATCTTTGTAATATGCTGTTGAATTCATTTGCTAGTACATGGGTGAGGTTTTTTGTGTCAATATTTATAAGGGATATTGGTCTGCAGTTTTCTTGTAGTGTCTTTGACTAGCTCTGGTATCAGGATAATGCTGGCCTCATACAATGAGTAAAGAAATGTTCTTTTCTCTTTATTTTTTTTTTTTAAAGCTTGAGAAGAATTGGTGTTAGTTCTTTAAATATTTGGTAGAATTCACCAGTGAAGCCATCAGGTTCAGGGCTTTTCTTTGTCAAGAGATTTTTTATTATTATTTTTATTACTCATTCATTCTCCATACTAGTTATAGGTCTCTTCAAATTTTCTATTTCTTCGTGATTCAGTCTTGGTAGGTTTTGCGTTTCTAGGAATTTGTCTATCTTATCTAGTTTATCCAATCTGTTAGCATACAAATATTCATGGTACTCTCTTTGAATCATTTTTATTTCTGTAGAATCAGTAGTAATGTTCCCACTTTCATTTCTGATTTTGGTAATTTGAGTTTTCTGTCTTTTTTTCTTAGTTCATCTAGCTAAAGATTTGCCCCTTTTTTTGGTTATCTTTTAAGAACTAGTGTTTTTGGTCTCATTTATTTCCTTTATTGTTTTCTATTCTCTATTTTGTTTATCTTTGCTCTAATCGTTATTATTTCCTTCATCTTCTGGCTTTGGGTTTAGTTTGTTCTTTTCCTAGTTACTTAAGTTATATAGTTAGGTTGTTGATTTAAGATCTTTCTTATTTTTGTTTGTGTTTATAGCTAAAAATTTTCCCCCTTAGCAATGCTTTTGCTGCATCCCATAGGTTTTGGCATGTCGTATTTTATTTTCATTCATCTCTAATTATTTTTCTAATTTCCCTTTTGATTTCTTCTTTTATTATTTAATAGTGTTTTAAATTTCTACAAATTTGTTCATTTTCTGGTTTCCCTTCTGTTATTGATGTCTAACTTCATTCCATTGTACTCAGAGATAACACTACAGTCTTACAGTCTTTCATGTTCTCTCTTTTTTTTTTTTTGAGATGGAGTCTCCCTCTATCACCCAGGCTGGAGTGCAGTGATCTTAGCTCACTGCAACCTCCACCTCCCGGGTTCAAGTGATTCTCCTGTCTCAGCCTCCCAAGTAGCTGAGATTACAGGTGTGCACCACCACGCATGGCTAGTTTTTGTATTTTTAGTAGAGACGGGGTTTCACTATGTTGCCCAGGCTGGTCTTGAACTCCTGACCTCAGGTGATCTACCCGCCTTAGCCTCCCAAAGTGCTGGGAGGATTACAGGTGTAAGCCACCACACTGGGCCTGACACTAAAGTCTTTTTAAGTCTGTTTCATAGGTCTATTCTGGAGAATGTGCTGTGCACACTTGAGAAGAATATATTCTATTGTTATTGCGTAGAATGTCCTGTATATGTCTGTTAAATATAATTAGTTTGTTATGTTGTTCAGGTGCTCTATTTCCTTATTTCTCTCTGTTTGTTCTATTCTTTATTGAGAGTGAAGTATTGCAATCTCCAACTATTATTGTAGAACTGACTACTTCTCCCTTCAGTCTAAGTTCTATCAATTTTTGCTTTCAATATTATGATGGTCTGTTACTAGGTGTTTAAATGTTTGTAATTGTTACATCTTATTGCTGTATTGAGCCTTTTATTAATAAAATACATCCTTCTTCGTCTCTTCTAAACTCTTGGGATTTAATCTATTTTGGCCAGGTGTGGTGACTCATGCCTGTAATCTCAGCACTTTGGAAGACTGAGGCAGGAGAATTGCTTAAGGCCAGGAGTTCAAGACCAATCTGGACAACATAGTGAGACCCCCCCCCCCCCGTCTCTATAGAAACTTAAAAAATTAACTGGGTGTGGTGGCACATGCCTGTAGCCACAGCTACTCAAGAGGCTGAGGTGGGAGGATAGCTTGAGCCTGGGACGTCGAGGCTGCAGTGAGCTATGATAATGCCACATTACTCCAGCCTGGGTGACAGAGAGAGAGAGAGACCCTGTCTCAAAAAAATTTTTAAAAAAAGACTATTTTGTCTAAAATTAGTATACCTACCCTGCTTTCTTTTAATTACTATTTATATGGGATATATATTTCTATCCTTTCACTTTCAACTTATTTGTCTTTGGATCTAAAGTGAATCTCTTATAGATAACATAAAATTGGGTCATGGGTCATGTTTTCTAATTCAGTCTGCCAATCTTTGTCTTTTGATTGGAGAGTTTAATCCATTTACATTTAAAGTAATTACTGATGAGGTGAGACTTCTGTTATTTTGCTTTTTGTTTTCTTTTTTATGTTTTTTAAATAAAATTTTTTTTAATAGAGATAGGTTTTCACCATGTTTCTCAGGCTGGTCTTGAACTCCTGAGCTCAAGTGACCCACCTGCCTCGGCCTCCCAAAGTGCTGTGATTACAGGCATGAGTCACTGTGCCTGGCCAGCTATTTGTTTTCTGTATTCCTTATGGAGAAGCAATTTTTTGACCCTCATTTCCTGCATTACTGTCTCTTTAGAATTTAGTTGTTTTTTGTTTTTTGTGAGACAGAGCCTAAGTCTGTTACCCAGGCTGGGGTGCAGTGGTGCAATCTCAGCTTACTGGAACCTCCCCGTCCTAAGTTCAAGTGATTCTCGTGCCTCAGCCTCCCAAGTAGCTGGGATTACAGATGTACACCACCATGCATGGCTAACCATGCACTCTAACTTAAGTAGAGACAGGGTTTCATCATGTTGCCTAGGCTAGATTAGTTGATTTTTTGTAGTGAAACATTTTAATTTGCATTTATTTGTATATTCTGTAACTATTTAATTTCTTTGTATTTGCCATGAGATCACATTACAACACTCTATTTTGAATTTACACTAAATTAGTTCAATAACATGCTAACTTCTGTTCATTTATAGCTCCATCCTCACCTCTGTGTTATTGATGCCACAAAACTACATCTTTGTACATTGTATGCTCAGAAACACACTAATAATTGTGTTTCTTAGTGTAACAGTCTCTTAAATCATGTAGAAAACAAAAAAGTAAAGTTAAAAACAACTTTACAGCCGGGCGTGGTGGCTCATATCTGTAATCCCAGCACTTTAGGAGGCTGAGGCGGGTGGATCACTTGAGGTCAGGAGTTTGAGACCAGCCTGGCCAACCTGGTGAAACCCCTTCTCTACTAAAAATACAAAAATTAGCCAAATACAAAAATTTAGAGATGGGGTCTTGCCCAGTTGCCAAGGCTGGAGTGCAGCGGCACAATCATAGCTCACTGCAGCCTCAAACTCCTGGACTCAAGTGATTTTCCTGCCTCAGCACTCCCGAGTAGCTGGGACTATAGGTATGTACCACCATTCCTGGCTCTTTATTTCTTCACATGGCTTCAAGTTACTGTCTAGTGTTCTTTTATTTCAACCTGCAACACTTCTTTTGGCATTTCTTGCAGGACAGTTCTAGTAGTAACCAATTTCCTCAACTTTTGTTCATCTGGGAATGTCTTAATTTCCCCTCACTTTTGAAGGATAGTTTTGCTTGGATATAGGATTCTTGGCTGAGGGTTTTTGTTTGTTTGCTTTCTTTGCTCCTAGTACATTGAACATACTAGCTCACTGCCTTCTTGCCCCTAAAATTCCTGATGAGAAATCAGTTGATGATCTCATTGAGGATTTCTTGTAAATGATGATTCACTTTTCTTGATCATTTGTCTTGGTGTGGATTTCTGAATTCATTATACTTGAAGTTCACTGAATTTCTTAGATGTTTATATTCATATCTCTCATCAAATTTGGTCAGTTTTCAGCCACTGTTTCCTCAGATAATCTTTCTACCCCGTTTCCCTCTTCTCCTTATAAGATTCCCATGATGATGAGTATGTTGGTTCACCGATGGTGTCCCACAGGTCCCTTAGGCTCTTCTCACTTTCCTTCCATCTTTTTTCTTTCTGTTTCTCAGACTCAATCATTGTCTTTGTCCTATTTTCAAGTTTGCTGATTTTTTTCTTCTGCCTGCACAAATCTGGCCAAATACCTCTAGTGAATTTTTCGTTTTTGTCCTTGTACTTTTCAGCTGTAGACTTTCTTGGTTTCTTTTTAGGTTTTCTATCTTTTTATTGCTGTTTCCATTCTGTTCATACACTGTTTTCTTGACTTTCCCCACATCTTCCTTTAGCTCTTTGAGCGTATTTAAGACTGTTTTTTATGGTCTTTGTCTAGTAGGTCTGCTATCTCATCTTTCTTAAGGACAGTTTTTGTTGGTTTATTTCTTTCTTTTGAATAGGCCACAGTTTCCTGTTTCTTTGTGTGTCTTGTGATTGTTGCTGGAAGTTGGACATTCAAAACAAATAATGTGATAACTGGAAATCAGACTCTCTCCCTTTCCTATGGTTTGCTTTTTTTGTCTTTTTTTTTTTTTTTTTTTTTTTTTGAGACGGAGTCTCACTCTGTCACCCAGGCTAGAGTGCAGTGACATGATCTTGGCTCACTACAACCTCTGCCTCCCGGGTAGCTGGGATTACAGGCATGCACCACCATGCCCAGGTAATTTTTCTATTTTTAGTAGACACGGGATTTCACAATGTTGGCCAGGCTGGTTTCGAACTACTGACCTCAGGTGATCTGCCTGCCTGGGCCTCCCAAAGTGCTGGGATTATAGGCGTGAGCCACCATACCCAGCCTGCTATTTTTGTCTTCATCCTATTTTGTTTTTTATTCTTGTAGGCTGTCTCTGTGCCAAGGATCAGCCTGAGGTATAAACTTAAGGTGTTCTCAGGTCTTTTCTGAGCCTGTACATTTCACTGGGCATGTGTGGTGACTTGTAAATTTACTCCTTCTATGCATTGCTTTTGCATATTCTATTTTTTAATGTCTGGCTCCGAAAAGGGGAAAAGGAGAAAAATGAAGAAGAAAAGGGGTGCTGGTCCTTTAAAACCTCTGGCAATTGCTTTAGCTGGAGGAGGAAGACCTTGTAATAAAGGGATGGTATGTGCAACAAAGACAGCCTGCCTCTATGTCTACACTCCATGATCCAAAGCAGCAATCAGTGATCAAGACATAGATCCTAATCTTTGGAGGATAGAGTCCCTTTTGCACACGCTGGCAAGCTGCTCCAGGAGTACATACACAGCTGCCTGCCATGGGGCTGAGAGGTGGGGAATGGGTAGCTGCTGCTGAGTTAAGAGCTGAAATTGACCAAAATTAACCATAATTTGACATCCAAGCCTTCCCCTAGAGGTTGCATGAGTTCCAAAATAGTTACATGAGACAAATTTTGCCAGTGTGTTTGTTGTCTAGCTGAGAAGACAGGTCCCTACTCCTTCTTTCCAGAATCTTCTCTCCCAACTGCCATTTCACACACATTTTTATTCTTCTAGGTATATTTTTAGGAATCTTATTTTGATTTGAATAGAACTTGTAAATTCAAATGTCCCATTGCTAGAGAATATCAAATGAGACAATATATGAGTATGTATTTTTAAAACATTTTTTAAATAAGTAATCTTCTTTCTTGTTCACACTCTTTATAATTAGACTATAAACTTAGAAAGTTCAGAAACAGCTATGTTATAAGAAGTCCCTTTGATTGCTTATGGTCATCTTCACTATCTCAGGCTGCATTGGAGGAGTGGGGAGAGGCTCAGAGCTTTCCTCAAAGGATAAGGACATGTCTTTAAAAATAGACAGAGAGCCTTTTTGTGTATGTGGATTTTATTAAATCCAAGAGTATAAAACTATATTTGGTTCCTGTATTCATAAAAGGCTGCCTTAAGTTTATTTTCATCTAAGAGAAAAGTGACTCAATCCCTGTTATGTTTGTCTAAGTTTCTGTATAATTCAACACATTGTTGATAGAAAGATGGATTATCCTCTATAGCTACTATTTTGGTTACTCATAAATGTTTTTGAAACATTGTGCCAATTTATCAAAAAAGTCTGTATTCCTAAACCCACTCATTTCAGGAAACAACCACAGCTATTTTTTTTATTGTTTTTATTTTGTACTGATTGAAATATAGGCCACCTGGAATTAGCTTCCTTCTGTCTCCCTTATTATTAAATTCAAGTGTATAATTTTACCCCATGTGTTCAGTGAAGCATGATTAAAATGTTACTTTAAAAGTTAAAATAAGCTAGTTTGTGAAACAATAGTACTAAATGGGTTAGTCACAAATCTATTGTCATATAATATTAGAAATAAGTATTTCTTGCTGACATCCCTGCCTTAATCAGTTAGCTAGTCCATAGCGGCTTAGCGAGATTGTGTTTAGCCTATTTCCCGAATGGCAATTAAGAAATGGTTTTATTTCCTAGTAAAGGTTTGCCAGTGATATTTTTCTGGCCTGTCCACCCCTATAAATTCTCCGTCTCCATCCCTCCCTTTACAATACCCACACCTCTCTTGAAACCCTCTTACTTTCCCTGATCACTAAGACCAAGGCATTCAAAATATTCCCTGTGTGTTTGGGCACTGCCCAGCGAGGAAGAAATGATTAAGCAGCCAAATGTTTGAAACCCAGCTACATGCACTGATTATTATCTGCTTAACTCTTTCTTATCTTGAACTGCAAGGAGCTTAATGGCTGGGACCCATTGTTCTTCTCTTGACATTAATGAAGAAATCAGAGCATGCAGCTGATTTCCTAAGATGGCTGAGAGTGACATGCTGAATTGATTGATTTGTCCTCTTGTCTCCAGGACCATTCTAGCTAGACTAGAGCAATGGAGGGTGTGGGGTTGCTGGAATAAACACATGTGCACATATTAGCACACATGAATACAAGCACACCACCTCCGTCTATCTGCAGGCCAGGGTGTATTTACCTTCTAGTAAAAGGATTGAAGAGGCTCTCAGATAGTCTGCTTAAGAGATATACTGTCCTCCTAGTTTCTGTTCTACTTTCTCAGTGATTAAGAATCCTGGCAGCAGCAGCCGTCTGCAGCTTTTCTCTGTAAAGCAGACTTCACAGTTCAAACCTGTATCCTGTGGGCTCAGGTGTTGTCCAGATACATACATACTTGACTAAATTGATCAGAAGATTGTCTATTTCTTGTTTGTTAAAATTACAAGAATTATTATTAATTTGCAGTTATGAATTAAGAGTAAAAGCTCCCTTTTCAATGTTAACAACATGATATGTATCCTTTATTACCTTCCTAAATGTGCATATAATTATAGAGGAACAATTAAGATAGAAATATATAGTGTTTTCTGTCATTGTTTTTGAAAAACAGATCATATTACTATCTTGCATTTGTCAATAAAAGGATGATGAAAATCCTTCTACAGTCACTGTTACAGGTCTTAATTTGGCCTGGCATTCAATGCTATGTTTGACTATAGTATATTCAACCATTCCTGCTAATGGACCTTAGTTTACTTTCCTATTTTTTCCCCACTATAAACAACATGACATTCTAGGAGAGGTAATAGTAACACAGTTTCTGAAGTTGGACCGCTTGGATTGGAATCCTATGGCACCACATAGCAATGTTTGGAGCTCCAGCAGGAATGTTTCTTGTGTTCAATTCTGTTTGTTCTCTCTCCTAGGTCTTTTGAGCTGGCATTACTATTAATATTACTGTATGTCTCTCTGTTACTTTTCATTGTCATTGTTCTTTTGAGAGAATCTTCTTGATAACATAAAATATCTCCCAGGCCCTACCTGCAAACATTGTATTTTTCACATTGTTCAAAGGTTAGTATTTTTGTTCAGGAGCAGAATGAGTCAGTTAAGGAAGATTCTAAATTGAAAAATATCTGGGACATCTCTCTCAAATAATGATTAAGAAAAAAGCCATTGCTTTAGGTTATTGCTGTTATGTTCTTTTACTTTCATTACCTTAAAATACGTTTTTTGTTTTTCCTGAAAATTCAAGTAATACTTACTAATTATAGAGAGTTTGGAAGCTACAGAAAAGGCTAAAAATTAAATAAAACCATCAGGCGTGACTATGAAGAAATAGCATGAGATAGTTTCTTGGCATGATGGAACCATTGTGTATCCTGATAGTGGTGGTGGTTATATGAATCTACATGTGTTAAAATTCAGAGAACTGAACATCCCCCCAGAAAAGTTTGACCGTATAATAATTTTTTTAAAGTTACATAAAAAATAGAACCATCCATAATTCCTCCACTTAGCATTAATCATTATCAACCTGGTAACATGGTGGCATCGTTCTTCCTAGTATTTCTTTCTTGTTTTTTTTTTTTTGAGACCGAGTCTCACTGTCACTCAGGCTGGAGTATAATGGCACTATATTGGCTGACTGCATCCTCCACCTCCTGGGCTCAAGCAATCCTCCCACCTCAGCCTCCCAGGTAGCTCAGACCACAGGTACATGCCACCGTGTGTGGCTAATTTTTTATATTTTTGTAGAGATGGGGTTTCACCATGTTGCCCAGGCTGATCACAAACTCCAGAACTCAAGTGATCTGCCCACCTCAGCTGCCCAAAGTGCTGGGATTACAGGCATGAGCCACCATGCCCAGCCCCTTCATTATATATTTTGTAAAACATTTTTAAATGTTTTGATAATATTTAATCACCAGATATTTCTAATTCATATAACTGTTCTCTTATTAGAGTACCTTTCTTCAGTGTTACCTTAAAAACTAAGTGTGGGGCCGGGCATGGTGGCTCACGCCTGTAATCCCAGCACTTTGGGAGGTCGAGGTGGGCAGATCACCTGAGATTGGGAGTTTGAGACCAGCCTGACCAACATGGAGAAACCCCGTCTCTACCAAAAATACAAAAGAAAAAATTAGCCGGGCGTGGTGGCGCATGCCTGTAATCCCAGCTACTCGGGAGGCTGAGGCAGGAGAATCGCTTGAACCTGGGAGGTGGAGGTTGCAGTGAGCCGAGATCATGCCATTGCACTCCAGCCTGGGCAACAGGAGTGAAACTCTGTCTCAAAAAAAAAAAAAAAACAACAACAACAACAACAACAAAAAAAAACAAAACCAAGTGTGAACAAAAATTGTTAATGTAAGAATGAACGTTTAACTTCTGGTTTTTCTAGAGTTGTCCTCAGAATAAAACCTGGTCTTCTGGAGACAAATTCTTCTCTTATCATGGGCTATGAAGTTTTGTACCTCAACTTATGCACTCACCCTGCCGCAGCTATGTCCCTGTAGATCCTAGAACTCACGGAGTTCTTCCTGATTTTGGAGTGCTGGAAAGCTTCTCTTCATCCAACGTTACTTCACTATCATACTGCCCCTCTCTCCCCATTCTACAAGGCTAACACTTTTTGGGGGGAGGATGGAGTTTCACTCTTGTCACCTAGGCTGGAATGCAATGGCGCATTCTCGGCTCACCGCAATCTCCACCTCCCATATTCAAGAGATTCTCCTGCCTCAGCCTCCCGAGTAGCTGGGATTATAGGCATGTGCCACCACGCCCGGCTAATTTTTGTATTTTTAGTTTCACCATGTTGGCCAGGCTGGTCTTGAACTCCTGACCTTAGCTGATCTGCCCACCTTGGCCTCCCAAAGTGCTGGGATTACAGGCATGAGCCACCACAACTGGCCCAAGGCTGACACTTTTAAGCCTCAGCTTAAAAGTCACCTCACAGAGTGGTCTTCTCTGAACACCCAGTTTCCCTTCACTGTTATTTTCTCTCACACAACACAAACAATTGCCATAATTGGTATTTATTTTTACATTAACTTGTTTATTGTTGTTTTCTCTCGCTTAATTATAAGCTCCATGGAGGGCAAAGACTATGTCAGTTTTGCTGAATATCATATACCCACTGCTTAGCACAGTGCCTGGCATGTAGAGGGAGCTCAGTAAATAATCGTTGGCTAACTGAATGAATGAATGAATAAGAGCTATCATGTTCTCATAAGACATAGATCTAATTATTACAAAAATATGTTTGGAGAGCTTATATTCATATTTTATTTTATTTATTATTATTATTTTTTTGAGATGGAGTTTCACTCTTGTTGCCCAGGCTGGAGTGCAATGGTGCGATCTTGGCTCCCCGCAACCTCCGCCTCTCCCGAGTTCAAGCGATTGTCCTGCCTCAGCCTCCCGAGTAGCTGGGATTACAGCATGCACCACCACACCCAGCTAATTTTGTATTTTTAGTAGAGACGGCGTTTCTCCCTGTTGGTCAAGCTGGTCTCGAACTCCTGACCTCCAGTGATCCGCCCGCCTCAGACTCCCAAAATACTGGGATTACAGGCATGAGCCACCACATCTGGCCCAGATTTTAATATTTTTAATCGAATTAACTGTCAGTGGTATCAAGATTGCTCAGTGACCATCATTGTATCTTAATCTTATGAAATGGGTTGTGATCCTCTTCTTCTACACAGGAGTGAATATTTTAAAAGCTAGGGAATCTTTTTCCATTTAGTTTTTTCTTACTTTAATTTCTTTTCTGTTTTAGTTTTATGCCCTACCTCCTTAACCCCACTATATGTGTGAATATGTACTTGTATATCTCAATCTATATTGTTAAAGTTACTACTGGCTTTACAATTCTCAATTTCTTTGGAAAGCAAAAGCTTTACACTCTTTTTTTCTGCCACTAATCACTTTTTGTTCTTTCCTTTTTTTCTCTTTTTTTCTTTTTTTTCTGTTCCTGCTCATGACTAAATTCTGTTGCTAACATTCTATGAGTCTGGCTGACAAGACTCTTAATTCCATTTCTCTTTCTTGAACTGTTTAGAAGAATTTAAAGTTATAATTAAGTAACTAAATGGAATACTAGGTAAATTTTGGCACTAGGTATTGTGAGTGAGTTGGTTTATTTTGTTGTTAATAAATCACTTAGTACTTTTTGCCAAGGGAAGCCAGAAGTAAATCATCATTGCAGAGTGTAAAATAGATAGTATCGAACCCAGGGCAAACATTTGGGTATGAGAGGAGCAGCAGTACTGTTCAGTATCTGGCCTCAAATCATATCACCTCTTTCCACCCTTCAGTTTCTCCAGTCTTTTACCAATGCTTCCTGGAAATTCTTTATTTTCTGATCCAAAGTGGATCAAAGACCTAGCACTACAAGTTTAGGCTTTCATTACTTCCCATGCAGGTGAATGGATCATCACTATCCTTGTGATTGTTAAGCTCAGATGTAAGCATGGTAGTTATCAAAGACAGAATTAAGTCAGGTTCCTTCTAAAGACATCCTATCCACCTAGATAAGACAAGGGAAAGCAAGAAAGTTTCACTCTGATTTCCAGTGAGACTTAGGTGATAAGAAAAAGGCAGTGAACGTCATTTTCATTGAGTTAATACGTAGACACTTTTGGAAAGTTCACTTTCCCTTTAAAGTGACTAGAGAAAACAAAGGGCTAGAAATATTAAATGTAAGATAACCCTTAAAGATAAGATGACTGCCACTTGAGCCCAGGAGTTCAAGGCAGCCTGGGTGACAGAACGAGACCCAGTCTCTTAAGAAAAAGGGAGATGCATATGGTATTAGAATACATGTTTAAGTGATTTTTTGAACTTTTATCTTTCTGGTAAGCTACTGTGGCTAGAAAATGCAATTTCTCATCCATCTTTCCAAGGTTCTAGCTAATTCAGGAACTATCCCAATAAAACACCATCATTGTTATGACATTGTTCAGGTGAGTGGGAATAACAGTGTTAATCCCCAGAGAAGTGGCCATTGCACAAGTCGCAGAGGGCAGATTGGGTGTCTGTAGAATGCAAAACGTGAATTAAGGGTTGCAAGTCCACACTTTTACTGCTTTCCTTGAGATATGTGGTTAAAAAAAAAAAATAGTTTCATATTAGACTGTTTAAAAAAGCAAACAGACTTTATTTAGTTTGGTAGATTTTCTTCCTGGTGTCTGGAACTACGCCCTCATTTATTGTGGCTTATTCAAAACAGCATATTTTAAAGCAGTAATTATAGTACAGATGATCAACAAAGGCAAATATATGTGCCATGCTAATCTTTGTACAGTATTCTGAGAAATCAACGTTGTTCTCTTTTATTAGTGGCTGAAAGTAGTTAAATATTTTCAGTAAAAACCTTGTTGACACTCAAGGTATTTTTATTTTAAGAAACAATGGAGAGACAAAGGCTAAATCTCTGTTTGCTTTTCTGTGACTATCACTGATTCTCTCTAAAACGGGGTCAACAAAATGATACAGAGAGGTAAGAATATCTTTGTGCTTCAGTCTGATTGGGGGTGCAGGGGAAGATCTGGAAGAGGTTGGATCTTTAAAACTCAATGTAGAGTTTTCCTTAGGCAAAAGCTAAACAAAACCAATGCCTATGTTCTAGAGAAATGTCCTAAACAATCTCTTCTTCCCCACCAAGATTCATGAGATAGATGCAGAGCCTACTCCATACCCTCATGGGTGATATTATTATAAAATACACTGTCACACTTGGCGCCTCCAAATATCTGATTATTTACCTTGAGCAAGACAAAAATGTCACCATTGTTTGAAGAAATGAAAGTATTAGTCCTGATGCTAGCAGAGCTGCTTTAGAGAAGAAGGGGGAAAAAACCAAAACAAAAACAAAAACAAAAAACCACCACCAAGAACCCTTGGTAGGATGCTAATCAGGCCTATTCAGAAAAGCCCTAATTAATGTAATTAAAATCTGTCAGATCAAACTGATTAGCCTGATACTCAAGCCGAGTGGAGGGAGTGGGGCTCCTGGGGGGAGGGGAGGCAGCTGCTGCTAAGGTGGGGTTAGCTTTCAGAAGAAGGAGGTGGTTGGTCTCCAAGGTGATCAAAGCAACTTGTCTTTCATTTCCATGGAGGGAGGACAGTGGGCTCCTGGCTGGAGACCTAGTTTCCTGTGTCTCTAGTTGCTCTCCCGCACCGAACCATTCAGGTAGGAGAAGCAGGGCCTTTCTGGGCTGTGGTGGAAGGCAGCTGGGGAGGTGTCTTGTCTTCGTCTTTGACAGCTAGAATATAGATGAAGCATTTTTCCTCCCCTGGCAGTCCCCTGTTGCAGTCATTGGTCATGACCACCGACACACCGGCAGGAAGGAGACAAAGGCTGTGTCATGTGATCTTCCTGATAGGGCTGTTGACACAGGCCTCTTGTGAAGATCCACATTCTGGGGTGGGAGAGCAGCCAGTGGCCTCTGCCCGGCAGGGCTCTGCGCTGGGGAGAGGGAGAGTTCTGCTCAGGGGCAGCCCTTTCAGAGGTCCCGAGGAAGTTTCCAGGCGGCTTGAGTGGAAAAGTGAGTATTTCATCACCAGTGCGAGAGTCTTAGTCTAGCCAAATGGAAGAAGAAAGGACAAGTAAATTCGGGGTTAAGAAATTCTCTGAGCTTCTAATCATGTCCTGAGATATATTCTTTCCTGGAGGGGTAAAATGACATTTCTCTTAATAACAGTTATTCTGAAGTTCAGAGAAGGTCATTGCAGGTCTTTATCACTTCTTTACTGATATAGAAGTTTAAAAAGCAAGACTCACTTAAGAGATTGGTGCTAACCACCTGAAGTGATTTTATATGATCTTTCCTTGCTTCTTAACAAACAGGACTAAGTATCCTGGGTCTTCATGATACTGTAGTCATATTGTACCCATTTTGATTTTTCTGCTAACACCAATATCAGAAATAACTAGGAAAGAAAAAGGAAGAATGGAGATATTGAAAGAATTTGGAGTTTCAGCTTTTTTCCTCAGTCGTAAGTGCTACATGTAGTTGTACACAGCATTTTTAGTCAATTAAGTTTATACAATTTCTTGAGTTTTTGACAACAGTCAGAGAAGTAATTAATTTGGGTTTTGCTAGCATAGTACACCTTAAAAATTACCTTTAACAGTGGGGTAGGTCTTTGATGGAAACGCCTGTAGAAAGATGGACAGACACATGAATTGTGGGCCAAACTGTAAGTTGAAAATTGCATAGCTTCTTTTCATTGTGTATGGTTTAGCTAATAACACAAGAATAGGATGTAAAAAGCTAAATCTTTGTTGTAGGAAGTTAGTAGGACCTAACCAGGGAAAAACGTATATTAGGATCACCACTGCAATGCCCTCTTCTGTCATCCTTATCTTCCTTATCACATTTTGCTACCATTTCTTATAGTGGTTACACCAAAGGAATAAGAATTACAAGGGCTTTCACTAAAACTTTAGTAAGAAAGTAAGAAAACCATTTCTGGTGACAAAGAGAGTAGGAACTAGGAGTTGAGAACCTTTGATAGTTGTCAGTTTTTACTATGGTTAGCCAAGTGAGAGCAAATCCTATACTCCGACCCTCAGTCTCTTCAAAGCTAATGCAGGGGCTGGGCTGGAAAAGTGCACAGATCTAAACACCTGAGACATTTAAATGAATAAATTCAAAGTAGAAGCATACTCCATTTTCTAGCTGTGAAACTGCATATTTGGCAGTTCTTAAACGGCTTGTGCCAGATTCTAAAATGTAGTGGTAATAAGTAAATGAGTGTGTATGCCTTTGTTTCTGCTTTATTTGGTATGAATGACTAGAAATGGGAAAAGTTCCTTTTCCTTTTCTAGACCTCTAATAGCATGGGCCCTGTGTCTGTCAAAAACAACATCTTGCACTTTGGGAGGCCAAGGCAGGAGGATTGCTTGAAGCTAGGAGCTCAAGACTAGCCCGGACAACGTAGGGAGACCCCATCTCTACCAAAAAAAAAAAAAAAAAAAAAAAATTAGCCAGACATGGTGGTGCATACTCATAGTCCTAGCTACTCAGGCGGCTGAGCTGAGAGGATTGCTGGAGCCCAGGAGTCTGAGGCTGCAGTAAGCTGTGATCATGCTACTGCACTCCAGCCTGGGCAACAGAGACAGTGTCTCAAAAAAAAAAAAAAATAGGAAACATCTCTAGAAAAAGCAATATGAGTGTGTAGTTATGGGCAGGACTCAGGCACTCAGAACTGACCACGCTGCATTATTGTGATGTCAACAGCTTAGTTCTGTCCACACCTGTTCTGATCAGACCGCTGAGCCTATGTTTGACTTAGCCCCCCTTTCCTACAATTTCACAATTTTATGACTCTCCTGGTTGCACTGATATCCTTGAAAAAGACAGCTGAGTTCAGTTAGTGAACCTGCAGTAAAGTGGGGTTGCCTGGTCAGCACAGGGTCTTATCAGGAGAGAAATGTGTTTTATGGAATACTGAAGGCCAGAAAGGTAGGGGAAGGCTTTTCTCTTTTTCCTTGTTATTTTGTCCCGCTTCAGATTTAACCTTTTCCACTCCTTAGTATTTTAGAGCTCTTTTCTCTAAATGTGAAGTAAATGCCTTCCATTTTTTTTTTTTTCTTTCTGAGACAGTCTTGTTCTGTCCCCCAGGCTGGAGTACAGTGGCGTGATCTCGGCTCACTGCAATCTCTGCCTCCTGGGTTCCAGCAATTCTCCTGAGTAGCTGGGATTACAGGCATGTGCCACCACACTCAGCTAATTTTTGTATCTTTAGTAGAGATGGGATTTTGTCATATTGTTCAGGCTGGTCTCGAACTCCTGGCCTCAAGTGATCCACCCACCTCGGCCTCCCCAAGTGCTGGGATTACAGGCGTGGACCACTGCGCCTGGCCCCATTTCCAATTTTATATTAGCACTTTTGGAGGCAGCAGAGAATGTGGGCACGATAGTATGGTGAGTATGAGAGAGAGAACAGAGAGAACAGATGCTGTTACTGGAAAGCAAACTACTTGCAGCTCCCAAAGCCAATTATGTTACCTCTCCTATTTCTATAACAGAGGAGCTTGACAGCAAATGTTGAAATCTGTAACTTCCTTTCACCAACAAGCCTCAGGTGACTGACCAAGTCGTGTACATTTTATGTCTATATGAATGTGCTTTCCATGCATCCCTTTAGTAAACAGACACTTCCAAAGTCACTTCTCCAGCCATACTTCCCACAGTTCTGTAAGTCCTTCATTTTGGCCAGTGTGGATGGGAGGATGGCCTGAGCTCTTGCCTCCCCTCACAGCTTTGCTTGTCCAGCTGTGGCTGCTGGGATGCCATCCAAGGCTCAGCTCCGATGACACCTTCTCCACCACCTGCCCTGGTTCCCCTGTCCTCCCTCCCTGTCTTCCTCTCCTGGGCTGCTTCTGTGGCATCTATCATTTCCTTCCCTGAATTGCGTGCACATGCACATGGCCACACACACACACACACACACACAAACACACAGGTGCATTGTACTATGCCAGACTGGAAACTTGTGCCTTCTCCGTGCCTGGCACCATGTCTGTAATTAACTACCCACTGAGCAAATGAATATAGGAAAGAATGATAAATGGCTGCCTTTACCTTTAAATTCGATTGGTTCCTTGTTCTCTCGATTGTCCGTTTCTCTTTATTTCTTGTCTTTTTGGCCTTGAGAACCTGAATTTAGGCCATTGAGAATTTCATACCCACACTTTCACCCTCATTCTAACCTGCTGACCACTTTTTTAGTTTTCCTACAAATGCAAAATATTCATATTTGGTGCAGAGTAGCATAGGAGATGGCACTGAGTAAGGAGCTTGAATACTAGTCTGAACTCCGATGCTGGTGTGATGTGAACTTGGAAAAGTCACCTCATCTTACTGGGCCTCTGCTTCTATTTCCATAAAATGAGAGGGTTGGACTGACAGTGCTTCTCAGATATGGGCCTTGGATCCATAGGCTGCTTCCACAACCAGATTTCTGGTTTTATCTACTGTTTGTTAGTGTTACTCTAAGATTTCAGTAGGCTTAATAGAAGTAAAAAAGATAAACAGTAGTGGTTCCATTACTAAGATAAAATCTTGGATAAGTTATACTCTACTATATTATCTCTAAGGTTCTTCATGGAATTCTAAACTAGTGTGATTTGAAGACATCATGAGAAGAGCTTTACTAAAACTAAAATGAAAACCTACAAGAATTACTACACTTAGGAATTGTTTTTTTTTTGTTTAGTTTTGCAGTTGCTTATGGTACTTTTGGATATAAAGTATTGAGATTTTTTTAACATTTGCTTTTTATTCTTTCACAAAAACAGATGAGCTCGTTTCTGAAGAATGTATATTCCTAAGCTGTCAGCTTTCTGCGTGTGCTAGGTTCTCTCCCTTCATCCATCTTACCTGCCAAGAGAAAACTTCCCTCACCACAGAAGGCTGTTTGGGGACTGGGTAGTTTTGTATGCTAGATGTCTTACACAGTTACACCTTCAAACACGTATTTTGTAACAGTCAGTACTTAGGTGGATTTTGGCCATTCATATTCTTTCTCTTTTCTTCTCTGAGTTAAAATAAAGCAAACCAATATACCCACATCTAAGGAATCCAGAGAAACACTATTCAAAAGTTACAAGTAAAGCAAAACTTCTTAAAAAGGCATATCCTTAATGAAAAAAAGTGTTTACTTTTTGTATTTAAAATTTAGTGATAAATTGTGCTTAGAAAGAAATATATAAAAGTATATTTGGAAAAGGTACATCCAGAAAATCTTTATGCCTGATGGGTTGGTTTTGTCACTATACCTGTAGTGTTGTATCCATTAAAATAAAAAAATATTACTAGAAAAGTCAGGTTTCACCTGTTATAATATATCCGCAATGTTATCCATCCAGTTTGTGTATTTTTTTCATTCAGAGCATTGAGCCCGACTGAAGAGAAACTTAAGACGGATCACAAAGCCAGTTTCCTTAATTGTACCTAGGAATGAAAATCATGGTAACAAGAATATCTGACATGTAATAAGGTTCCTTGTTAATTGTTAACTCTTTGAGTTGGACCTGGCTCCTTAAGCAAACATAACCTCAGTGGGCTAGGGCTTCTGCCCCTGCAGACCCAGTCTTAGGGACTAAGCTTGTAGACTAAGGAGGCCTCTTCCCCAAACTAGGAGAGTGGACTCACAGCAGGAGGGCTTTCACTGTCTCTTCAAACAGGAAGGGAAGGAATCATGTTACTTAAACTGCTATTTTCACATAAAGAAGGCAGAGAAGGGGGACTGGTTCTGTAAATGTCTTTAAGATCACAGGGTAGCTGACCTGACTTTCTCAGCTGTTATTTTGCTTGTTTAACTGACCCGTTGTCTGAGCAGGTGTGTGGTGCCGCAAAGGATAGCTGGCATAACTTTCCTTTCCGTCTGGAAAAAAGAGGGGCAAAGAGTAGGCCACAACAAGGCTTGGTTAGGAAGATTCTGGAGTCTGAGCCCTTGAAGGGGGAAATGATGCCGAAGCCTGAATTTTCTTTATAGAAGGCAAAATTATTTTTGAAAAGGTGAGTGGATGGCCTATGAAGTATTTGGGGAATGGTGTTGCCTGTATATTTTCCAGGTAACCAGTTTGTTTTCTTAATTTTTCCATGTGTAAATTGGAGAATCAGAATTTACACGAAAAAATTAAAGTTATGCTAATTGAAATAAACCACATTAAAAAAGACAAATATTATATAAGTCCACTTATTTGTGGTATCTGTGTCAAGTTCATAGACACAGAAAGTAGAATAGAGGTTACCAGGGACTGGGGGTAGGGAGGAATGAATAGCGAGTTATTGTTTAATAGGTTTGGGGAGGATGAAAGTTCTGGAGATGGATACTGATGATGGTTGCACCACAGTGTGAATCTACTTAATGCCACTGAGCTGTACACTTAAAAGTGGTTAAAATGGTAAGTTTTATGCCGTGTATATTTTACCACAATAAAGAAATATCAGTTATTATAATATTGTTCAAAGACATATTTGTCATAAGATATACCAAAGGAAACCTGTAACAACTTGGTCCAGGGCCTAGAAGGCTAACATGATTAAGACATAGCAAGATTTTTTGTTTGTTTTTTCTTAAGTAGACTGAATATTTTGGCAAGTTTTTTTTACTCTATGGAAGATTTTCACATCCTTTGTTTTAAAGGTATGGTTGTCTTGAATTTCTGGTTATTGATGCCTTTAATGTTTTTTTACGCTTCATGTTTACATTTAACTAACAATGTAAAAAATAACTATCAACTTGCTGTTGATAATGTATATCTTACCTCATCCGATTGTGGCATAGGAAAATATCTAGCGTATTAAATTAACAATTGTTTTGGATCCTTTGTTGGAAGACAGACTGTCTCCTTGATGATGCATTGGGTAGGATGGCAGATTTACACCCGAATACATCTCAACTAGATGAGTAAAAATACATCACTTTAAAAATTCATGGTCACGCCGGGCGTGGGGTGGCTCACACCTGTAATCCCAGCACTTTGGGAGGCCGAGGTAGATGGATCATGAAGTCAGGAGATCGAGACCATCCTGGCCAACATGGTAAAACCCCATCTTTACTAAAAATACAAAAATTAGCCAGGCATGGTGCACACCTGTAGTCCCAATTACTCAGGAGGCTGAGGCAGGAGAATCATTGAACTGGGAAGACGGAGGTTGCAGTGAGCCGAGATCACGCCACTGCACTCCAGCCTGTACAACAGAGTGAGACTCTATCTCAAAAAAAAAAAAAAGTTATGGTCACTATTTAGAGGAAATTAAAACCTAAAAAACCCTCAAATATTAAATATTATTTTTCACAAATTTACTTCCTAATTTTTGGAGTAGAATTTTATTTTAATTGCATTTTTATTTTAGAATGAATTGATTTTTAAATTTTATTCAGTTTAGGGAAACTGGACTGAATTTCATTTCTGCCTTCATCTGATAATTTTTATTTACACTGGTTTTAGGAGCATGGTTTATTTACACTGGTTTAGGAGCTTTGCCTATGGTGACCCTCTTCTTCTCTACTCTCTCCCTGTCCCCAAAGAAGAAAAAGCCTTGTTGCAAATAATTTAATTTGAATTTCTAATCAAGTCATTTTTGAATCAGATAGAAGACCTCTTAGTGAAAATTGTAACCCAGTTGAAAATTAAAATTAAAGCAACCAGAAATGTTGTCATAAGTAATCTTTTGTAAGTAAGTAGCCTTCTCCCCTTTATATGTTTTTTCTGTTGTATTTATAGTTTTAAAACGAAAAAACACAGTTGAGACCCCAATTTAGAAATACATAAGTATTCTATTGTATCTATTATGTATTCTAATAGAATACATAAGTATTGTATTGTATCCTGATTGTTTTAATTCTTGAAATACACTTATTGGCACCCAAGGACTCTTAGGAAACTTTAAAATGCCAACACTCTAAGGAGGCTCACTTGTTCTCCTTGGGACCTAGTTATTGAGTAACAGGGTTGAAGCCAAAACTGAGTTCCCTGGTTGGCGAGGCTCCCTGAATACAAGTGTCTTGGCTAATGTCCTTTTTCGTGGTTTATTTTACCAGTAGCACAGTGCCCACCACCCCCCAGCCCTCCATCCCCCACAATGTATACAATACTCTGGGTAGAAAGTTCATGCCTTAGAGCATCCTTATCCCCTAGTTTACAGAGTGGTGAGATCTTTTGAATGAGTGTCTAGAGTACAAAGGTTATGAACCACTTGTAAAAAGTTACAGAATAAAAGCCCCTCTGGGGTTTCCTTGCAGAGCAGGATCATTGTGTTGGTCTCTTTTTTTTTTCATGGAGACTAGATTCGTAGATCATAGGTCATCTGTGTAAAGGATCAGTCTGCCTATTGCTTGGTTAAGGGGTTGACCAAAGACTGATGGTGTCATGAGGTAGCTGTCATTATTTCATTGCAGCAGGGAAATAGAAAACAAGATCATCTCAACATTTTTACAGAAACACGTATGTATAAAGAAAACTGAAGGAAGATACAAACTCAGGTATTTTACAAAATGAATTTTAAATGCTTTTTGACTCTGAAGTAAATGATTTGCCTCTTAATCCTTCTTTAAAGCATTTAAAAATCTTTTGTGTGTATACCTGGTGTATTTGTATAAAACTGAAAATCAGATTGCTACTTGTTCCTTTCTGTCTATCTCTCTCTCACTTAAAACTAATTCTGAATTGGGCAGGGGCAGATGGTGTCTTCGGTATTTGGCTTTTTTTCAAGATTTTCTTTTAAGAACATGTCAAGTATTCTAAAGACCATTAGATGAATTAAAAAGCATGGCTCTTCTGCTAAAACAATAACTTCCATGTGTTTTCTTTTGTGCTTTACAAATGAATTTATGAAAGACTTGGATATTTCAGCCTAAGAAGATCAGTGTCAGATTAATGTACAAGCTTTAAGAAGATAAGGACCATGTGCATTTTACTTCTTCAGGTAGAACTAAGAATAGCTACAGGCAGTTTAATCAATTATTTAATGGTGATTGGAATGAACAATAGCTATACTTTTTAAGGAGAAAGAAGATGCTTAATGTAATGCTTTTCAAATTTTTCTATGCCATAAAAGGTATATATTTCTTTGATCTTTATGAGAATAGTGTATATGTGTTCTTTCATAAGCAAAAACATACTACTGATCCTTTGACAGAGTGGATACATATTCTGAATTCATAGTGAGAATAGGATTTTGACATTTCATACACATCATTTTACTGAAGACATCTCTAGCATGAATACTGGCAATTTGTTTATAATTTGGAACAAAATATATTGAAATGACCCATACTGCTGTTGGACCTGTGATCTGGGTTTCATCAGCTAACTAGGACTTCTCAGTGTGGCCTGTCCTGGATTATCTGAGCTAAGGAAGGAAATAATTCTCACGAAGCATGACTAGTTAAAAATCACTGCTAATTGAACCTTCCTAGCATTTTGGCTGTTAGGATACTGGGCAGGGTCCTTAAATGTGTATCTGATAATACTTTGCAGTTTGATGAAGCAAAAAGGAGAGTTGGCTTTTACGGGAATATTTTTCTTGGATTTAGTTATATTTGTGTGAATAAAATCTGATCATTACTTTGGGAAGATACATACATGTCTTGCATTATTATATACATGAGAGCTATTATTAATCGGATCAGGGCCTAGCGTGTGATTAGTAGCCTGGTTCACTATTATAACTAGTTGTCTTTACATCTCTTATGGTTTATTTACTTGTTAGAACACTTTAAATGGAAAATGCTTGTCATTTGAGTATCTGAATCCTTAGAGGAAAAAAGAATGGAGTATGTGTCCCCTTGAAAAGCCTGCAGATTAGATTATCAGCACAGTTAATACGTAAGGGACCTTGTGTCTCCCTAACTTGCCAATATCTATTTGTTGAGTGTTGCAAGAGTTTGCTAATTAAACAGTTCACAAGATGTTTTGAGCAGAACTTGTGGACATTTCACCAATTGAACATTTTATTGCTGCCGTTGAAAAAAGCTAGTTGGTGTTTATTAACTAACTTTCTTGCCATGGTTCTGGAGAGTCATGGGTATAGCTCTGGTCCCCGACTCTAGATTTTTAGAGCTCAGAGTCACTATTGACACTTTGCTTGCAAACGTGCCTGTTGTTACTTCAAGGCACAACCATCACTTTACTGAACTTGCAAATATGAATTAAGTAACAAGATGCTTTTGACTGAGAGTCCAAATCAAATTAAAGCTGTGTGTGGGAGGGGATTGGGAGAAAGGCTCATTCTTAAGAACAATTTTTTTTAACTCAAGGAAAAACACATTGTTTCAGATATAAAGGTAGGAACTGAGATATTTAAAATTAAAAGTAAATCCTTTCAGGTTAAGAATTTCCATCTCATAATTCCTTACAGATGAAGCTACAAAGCAGTTTTCTGTCATAATGTAAGCACAAACTTCCCTTACCCAGTCTTTGTGGTACAGCCCAGCAGGACTTGGGCTACTGGCCTTCCCATTCTGTTGTCCTGCAAGTGAGCCCTCAGCAGCGAAATGGGAGAAGCACGGAGAGTCTGCACTCACCCACAGATCCCTAAGAGGATAAGGACAGTTTCTGGCCTCCTCGTCCCTCACCGCCTTTGCAAGTGATTTGAATTGAATGAATTGGCCATTCCTAGAATGTAATTAGTAGGAATATTAATCTAGCCTTTATAAAGGTGGAAAAACTGCCCCACTCTTCAGACAGCATATCTGATCTGCTCCAGTATGTATCAACTTGCTTGGACTTTAATGCCTTCAGACCCAAAAGCCTGTTTATCAGCCACACACAACCGACTCAGAAACAGCAAGAGAAGCTCCTGCGAAGGAAGTAGGTTTGAGTCTATTTGCCCTTTGTCGTGGTCAGTAAAGGAACTACTTGTGCTTTTTAATTAGAAGGGTGGGACCAGATTTTTCTTAATTGCAGTTTGAGCTATAACACAAAGCATTTAAAGAATGACTTTTTAAAATAAATTCATTTACATTCTCTCCTGCATTCAACCCCTAACCTTTTCTTTGAATGACTTCTCATTTTCCACTTTTTCCTTAACCCTTCCTTCAGAACATATTCAGCCTCCTCAGTTCTGAATAAGGTTTTGAAGCTCTAGCACTGCTTGTGTTTGTTATTTGGCTTGGGAAGGTGCCCAAGGTGTACAAGGCCCTGGCAGGTGAGAATGCAGGGACAATGGGTGTGGCTTTTGTTTTCAGAATGTGGATTCACAAGTGCTCAAGGAATATGACTTCAGCACTATACATTTTGAATAGCCAGAAAGGGTTCATCAGAAATTGCAGACAGCTGCTTGTACTACGTAGGATTTATCCTTAGAACTAGACAAGGAAATTTGTATTTCCTGTTTTAATTAGAAGGGACTTTCACAACATAAGAATAAAAGGCATGGTTTGCCCCAAAGACATGCATCTGCTTTATATAAAATAAATGCATTATAAGTGTGAGAAATTGCTTGAAGATGGCCATGATATTGAGAATATGCTGTGTATTTACTTTATAGTCATCTGAGGTTTTCTTTTCCAGTAAGGTTAAGAACCTCAAGAATTTTTATGAGTGGTTTAGAGAAAAGCATATTCAAGCACTGGTGTTAAAGTTGTATTTATATAGAAATGTGAAAAGAAGCCTTTTGCTTCATCCACCTGCCAGATATATTCACATATCTGTAGCCTTCTTTTATGGACCCTGAGAAGAGGCAGTGGTCCTTACTTTTTCACTACAATTTTTGGTTTGGAATGCATACTGAATGGAGTATAAGTAGATAGGAATATATTTGTTGGGGTATTTTTTTTCCTTCTGAATTTGTAGGATAATCGACTGGTTTACTGCACAATATTGATTTTTTTCTTCTCAGTAAATCAACCTTACATATGTCTATGCAGAGAATGCTAAATTCACTGTTTCAAAGGAAAGCATGTCAAAGAGCCATTTTTAAATCATTTGGAGTGACAGAGGATTCCTAACAGAACCATAAATCATCTTTTAAAATGATATTGGATGTAATCATCACTTAGTCCTTGCTCTATATGAAACTCAGTTTTTATTCCTATACCTCTCTTACTCCCAGAAAATGTGCCTTAAACCTTAGATAATTCATTTTCCTTTTTAATTATACAAGTATAGGTAAGACAGAAAATGAGAGGTATATTCTGAAAATCATAATTCAGCTTTTGCTGTAAAAAGTAGATAGAACTTGATGCAAGTGAATTTGTGCCGGTTTCTCCTAACTTTCCCATTTGGGCAGGGGCACCACTTGATTGTATAGGTTTACAATTTTGAAATGCTTTGTAACTCTTCATCTCCTTGGCCTATTCTTACATTACATACCACCCTGCACCAATATTTGGCAAAAGTTATTTTCAACTCTCAAATGACTCTCGGGACAGCCTCTAAGTCAGTTTGAGCTGCTATACAAAGTACCACAGAGTGGGCAGCTTATAAACAAAAGAAGTTTATTTCTCAGAGTTCTGGAGGCTGAGAAGTCCAAGATCAGGGTCCAGCCAAGTTGGGTTCTGGTGAAGGCCCTCTTCCAAGTTGCAGACAACTTCTCACTTGTTGTATCCTCATGTGGATACAATCAGAGTGAGAGAGCTCTCTGGGATTTCTTTTATAAGGCACTAATCCCATACACAAGAGCTCCACCCTCATTGCCACATTACCTCCCAAAGATCCTGCCTCCTAATCTGTCATATTGAGGGCTTAGGAGTTCAGCATGTGAATTTTGGGGGGACACAAACATTCAGTCCATTGCAGCCTCAAGACAATTGATTCTGGCCTCCATTTGCTTCCACTTTGGCATTCCCATTAGCCAGCATATTTCTTTCTTTCTTTCTTTCTTTCTTTCTTTCTTTCTTAAAGATGGAGTGTCACTGTTGTTGCCCAGGCTGGAGTGCAATGGCGCAATCTCGGCTCACCTCAACCTCTGCCTCCTGGGTTCAAGTGATTCTCCTGCCTCAGCCTCCTGAGTATCTGGGATTACAGGCATGCGCCACCATGCCAGGCTAATTTTGTATTTTTAGTAGAGATGGTTTCTCCATGTTGGTCAGGCTGGTCTTGAACTCCCGACCTCAGGTGATCCGCCTGCCTCAGCTTTTCAAAATGCTGGGATTATAGGCTTGAGCCACTGCGCCTGGCCACCAGCATATTTCTTTAACTTCATCTTCATAATGTCAGTGTCCTGTTCAAGAACTCATGGTTCTTAAAGATCACTCAATGAACCAAATTTAAATTTATAGCATTCAGAGTCGCCATCCGTCTAGTCAGTAATTCTTTTCATCCTACAAATATTTCTTGAGTACCTACTTGTATCAAGCATTGTCCTAAGTGCTGAAGATACAGCAGTAAAAACAACACAGACAAAACACCACAAGACCCCTCTTATTCTGTAACCCCAATAGGGATTACGTTCTAGAGGGAGAGACAGATAAATCAATAAACAAGCACGTTAATTAATTCAATTTCAGGTAAGATAAAAAAGAGCGATTATGATAGTAGAAATAAAACAGTGTAAGGGAATAGAGAAACAGGCTAGGACACTATTTTAGAGCTCTGTAGACCAAAAAAGAGTCTCTGAGGAGGTGGCATTTGAGTAGAGACTAATGAAATGAATGAGTGATCTGTGTCATGTGTGGTAGAAATTCAAAGGTGGGAATGTGCTTGTTTGTCAAAGAAATAGAAAAGGAAACAAACAAAACAAAAACCGTGTCTGGAGCTTAGAGAACAAGTGGGAGAATGAAAGGAGATGAGACCCAAGAGATAGTAGAACATGGAAGGGCCTGGTTTGCATACCTTGGCAAGTAAGGAGCTTTAATTTCATTCTGAGGATGATGGAAAGCCCTTGGCAAGTTTTACCATTGGAGTGACATGATGTGATTTATGCTTTCACAGATTTCTGAATGTAGATGAAGAATACATGGTAGAGGACAAGAAGGGAAGAGGAAGATCACTTAGTAGACTCATTCATTCAACAGTCCAGGCAAGTCATGACAGTGTCTTGGCTAAGATAGGAGTGGTAGAGATGGTAATATATGTTTGGAGGATTTGGCAAATATTTGGAAGATAAAGCAAGTAAGACTTGCTGATGGATTGGATATAGGTGGTGGGGATGGAGATAGGGAGAATCATAAATAACTGATGATTCGTAAGTTCGATTTTGGTGGATGGAGGTGCCAATCACTGAGATTGGAAGATATGGAGAAGAGTAGCTTTGGAAAGAGAGAATCAGTTCTGTTTTGGATTAAGATTGATATGTCCATAAAATGTCCAAATAAAGATGGCAAGTAGGAAGCTGTTTTTAGGAATCTGATGCTCAGGGGAGTGTTCCAGGCTGGAGATGAAAATCAGGAGTTGTCAGCATGTAGTTAATGTATTCAATCCAGACAGTTATTTAAATTCAAATATTAGATGAAGTAGTTGAACTCCAGGTCATGCTATCTTTTCAAAAAGGAAAATGAGGATCCAGCAAAGGATACTAGATGTAGTGGCCAGTGAGGAAGGAGGAAAACAGGAGAGTGGAATAGTCCAAAGTCATGTGAAGAATTTTCTCAAGAAGGAGAGCATGATTGTGTCAAGTGCTGCTCAGAGATAAACAAGCCGAAAACAGAAAATTGCCCATTCATTTGGTAACTTGGAAGTCACTGGTGAGCAGTGTGAAAGGTGATTTTAGTGCAATCATGGGTGAGAAAGCTTGATTGCAGAGCACTGGGGAGAGACTGAGATGAGAGGAAGTGGAGGCTGTAGACATAGATAACTCACTCGAGTACTAGGGATTGGCATAAGTAATGAAAGAGGAGGAATTATATAATAGAAAATTATATACAAGGAAGGATGGATCATAGACTTGAAGTTGGGTGATAAGGGAAGTGAGAACAAGTGGTAAATACTGGAGAATGAAAAAGTAGGGCAGTTGTTCATTGGATTGGAAGAGCTGATGTAATTTGAGGAATTTCTGGAGTCAAAGCAGTAAAAACGTGCTGAGAAGACTAAACAGGAGGAGGTTAGAGACAGAGGCTTTGGAGGACATGTGCTTCATGGCATGATGGCCATTAAGTGAACTGGGAGTGGGTGGCTGGGATGGGGATAAAGGGGGAGAAAACAATCAGATGATGACAGAGGTAACAAGAAATAACGGTAGGGAGGACGACAGTGAGCCAGATGTGAAAGTCTTCCGTCATCAAGGGGGATAGACCAGGAGATCTGGGGATGATGGCAACAAGCAGAGGTGTAGCAGACACCTGATGTCATGTGCTTCAAAAAACTGGGATTGGGATTGGGGGAAATGATCTGGAAGCAGTCAGAGAAGCAAGGAGAACCCCAACCTCAATGCCAAGTCCCCTGCTTCTCTTTCTGGTTTTTAGCCAGTGTCCCTGGATTTAGCCATAGCAGTTAGATGGTTCCGCTAATCCAGACTGAGTGCCTTCCAGCAGTTCAGCTCTGCCTTGTCCTTAAACACCTGGCTAAAGAGTTACACGCCTGCCAGGATGTCCCTGGTTTTCCTTCTGGCTGAATTCATCTGCAGTGGGCATGATAATCACGTCCCATAGCTCATTGTTATCTCAAACATATTTTCCAGTATGTGATTAGATTCTGAGTTCCTCTACTTCATTTTGGCCACCCTCAACAAATTTGGCTCTTATACCCCAGCAACAAGTACTGTAGTGTAAGGACATGTGATTTCTTATTTGAGTTGAATGTCTTAATATGGAAATTGAAGCTTAGAGACATTGAGTGATGGGCTTAAGGCTTTCAGCTAATTAGGGGCAGAGGTCTTCATGCATTTTCAAGGCATTGGGAGATTTTGATGATATCCAACTGGCAAATTCAGCTCTGGCCCATCCATGATCATTTCTACTTTAGTCAATGGAGTTAGAATTTAGACCTATCCAGGAGGCCTAGAAGTGAAGTGACAGACTTTAAAGCACCATTACAAGATATATTCAGGAGAGGATCTATCCTAAAGTTAATTCTGTTGATCCATTTTGATTATCAGATTGGCAAAGATGAAAATAGCTGAAAAATGCCAGTATAGGCAAGGGTGGGGGAAAAACAGCTGTCAGTGAGGTTGTGAATACATTCATCAGTGTTGCAGAGCAAGTGGGATGTATCTATTAAAAATTGTAAAAAAATCTTTTAGACTCCACTGTCTACATGGCTTGTTTTGATAATTCTTTTAGGATATTTATAGAGGTTCTTGATCATTTCAAATTTGGAACTGCCTATAGAATCTTAAAAACACATTTTTACTCTACGGGAACAGATCTTTGTCATGTGCAGTATTTCTTTTTATTCTTCAAGATCTAAGTATTAAGGGTAATTTTCTATTTCTTTGTCCTTTGGAAAAGTGAAATTTTAATTTTTCTTCTCATAGGGAAAGAAAATGTGTAATCCCTTCATGAGGCTAATCCATAACATGAAAATTCATATCTTGAAAGTGATTTTCCACTGATTTATACAGAATAATTTGAGATGTATTTCCAGTGCTCCAGATGCCTCTGCACAGTTGTTGATGGGAATGTGGAGGAAGCTGGCTCTTACTAAAGTAATTTTAGTGGGATGTATACAAAAAATATTGGCTGCACCTGGCCCTTTCTAAGAGTGAAATGTCCTTTACAGCAAATTGCTCTAACAAGAGTTATTCCTGTGTAGAAAAGGTTTTGAATAGCTTTCAAAGCGTTTTCCAACATAACTCCCTACCCCTCCTCCAACACACACACCATTTTGAATCATAGGTTTTGACTAAGTTTTGGCTTGCTGCTGCTCAGCCTGCAACAGTTGGTTACTAAACAGGAGGACTACTAATGTGTTCAGAGAATAGTGGTTCTCTTCTGGTTGCTGATAGGAGGGTTTGTTGGGAAGGAATGGGAGTGTAAATGAATAATCAGTGCTAGTTTCTGTTTTTAAGAGTCAAAGGAAATGGCAGTCCCCTCTCATTTCACCTCCCACCCCCCAAAAACGCCTAAATGAAGATAGATGGATTCCCTTACCAGCAAAGGGCGAAGGGGATGCCCTCTATCTGCAATAGGAATGGCGGGGTGATTCGTGGGTCCCCGCAGATTTAGTCCTTTCGTTGTGTTGTTTTCCTGGGGCTTCCTGACTGTGACCACTGCTCAGCTCTTAAAACTTCTACCTTCAGGTCACGCGAAGGTCAATGTAAACTAACTCAACACCTCCTTTCCAGATCCTTCTTCAAATGGCAAGAAAGACCAGGGGAAATAATGAGCTTGGATTTTCAAAGGCTGCTTTCTACACCAAGTATGTGCACTGGGAGTCTTTTGTATTTTGGCTGTAGAGCAGATAATCTCAGCACCAACTAGTATGGTCTAATGCTGGTTTCACAAGTAGAGTTTTCTTGATCTTAATTGTATCCTGCCTATAAATGTCTCACACCCCTCCTCCTACCAAATAATGAAAAGTCACATTTTAAAGCAAAAATGTGAATTGCTGACATGTCAGGCTAAGTTTTCTCCTCATTTTCAGGTATTCAGGGATTAGGTGTGACTCCCTGCCCTGTGTGATACATATTTTCTCTGGGGCATCCCTTCATATATAAAGAGAGTGAGTCAATTTAGTAATTCCTAGTTCCTTGAAAAATAATTTCTAAAAAAAATAGGAAAGAAATACATTATGATCAATCCCCAAAATATTTATTAGTCAATTCTGGAAATTCCATGTTAAGTTTACGACATGCTGAATCAAGTTCTTGACCAAATCATTTGTTAGCTTGAGATTAAAAAGATGGGGCAAGGAGAACAGCTGACATGGAGGGTAGAAGGCAGAAATGTGTCAAGAAGCTTTTGCAATGTTATTTTGGTTAATTTCCCCTTGTATGCTAGTCTTATTTAAAGCAAATTATTCATCTTCATTGTGTCAGTGTGGCTTGTAGGGATTTAGCCTATATTCTGTTTACTTACATGTTTTAACAGAGTGCAGAATAGAGAAGAGCTTTGAATTTAAAACTAGCTTAGAGAGTTCAAAGCTCACTCATTCTGCAAAGGGTAATAATGCCCTAGTATTAAATTTTTACCCCAAATCCAGCATCTGGGATGGACCCGATTGCAAGAGGAAGTACATTTTTCATAGATGAAAGGGAGAAATCACTGTCCCATCTAAAAATAGCATTGTATTTTCCACCAGTTTATATCAGCTGGAGGTAGGATTAAACAGTAGTTGCCTAGAAGAAAGAGACAGTAATTGAGTGTGACTGTTTCCTCTGCAAAGGCCTGGCCCAGGTGGTGAAAGTTAAGTACTGTCATTCAGATAAGGCCCAAAAGCAGTTAGCCTCGATGTCTATTTGGCTTTTCTGTAAAATATCCTCTCTGGGTGTTGAGCTGTGGACAGACGAAATCCAGGCCTGTTCACAGGGCAGTCACAGTGATCACTCAGGATCAGTGAGATGCTTAGCCAGCGGGGAAACTGTTGGGCAGTTTAAAACACAGGTGGATGTTTTTGCAATGAGTAAAAGAGCCTTGAAGAGGATTTGCCAAATGACTCAAACCTGATGTTTTGAGGACCACCAGAATCATTCTACTCCTATGTGAAAGGGGAGATAGGAAGCAGTGCAAGAATGAGTACTTGTCGTCTGAGGGCGTGCGGCCCAGCCTCAATTTATCTTGACCTCTAATAGCAGGAAAATCCTCTCTCTGATTTTCCTGGCTGTATAGGCATAAGTTGGGTCCTTATGTTTCAGATGTTTCCAGAGCTGGTTCTCCTTGGTGAGAAGGAAAGAATGCATGCTTGGCCAAAGTCCTTACAGATGCTGAATTAAAGCTAGCATTGATCAGGAGACTTTCTGGGGATAGGGTGGGAGCAGAGAACAGCACAGAGCCTTGGAAAGAGCCTTGAGAAGCTTGCAGATTCTGGAGGGGTTTTCAGCCCAGCCACTGAATTGCTTTTTGAATTTGGGGCAGTTGCTTAACTGAATCACCGTTTCCTCTTCTGTAGAAGAGAGATGATGCTCTCTGCTGTTAGTCTATCTGGTCTTCAGTAGGACCTCTGCCAGCCACACTGGTTGTCCATGTGACTAACTGTGCACAGACTGCTGGAATGGCTGAGGTCTGCCATGGATGGGTTTATTCTGATCTCTGGGGTAGTTGGAGGCTGTTTTGATGGCTAGAGGAGGTCTGTGGCTTTAGTCTTTTTGTTGATCTTATGTATTTATTGAACAAGTGTTTCTTTTTGTCAAGTTTTTTGTTTTTTTAAACAGACCAGGCCTTGCTATGTTGCCCGGGTGCTGGACTCAAACCCCTGGGCTCAAGCAATCCTCCTGCCTCAGCCTCCCAAGTAGCTGGGACTACAGACATGTGCCACCACACAACCTAATATATTATTTATTCAACAAATATTCTTGAGTACCTACTATGATTAGACCTGCCCCTACACAAACCAATCCATAAGAGCCAGGCCCTAGGTGACAGTATATTTTCAGAGAGCATCCTATAATTTAGCTCTTTTATAGCGTCTCGTGTTGTTAATAAGCTGAAATGTACACTGGTTAAAAGTCTGGAAGGAGGAAAGTGTAATCAACAGTTCACTTTTTCTTATGCGTATCATTATCATGTATCAGTAATGTTCAGGTTATCGTAATTATATATTAAAAGGGCTACACTTTTGGCACACTAGTATGTTTTTAATTACTGCACAAAAGGTAATACAGGACTAGGCTGGCTGCCCAGTAATATATAAATATAGAAAATTATTATGTTATTTGTAGTTTCTCAGTTTATTTTAAATAAAAACTGGGTCAGCAGGCCTTCAGATAAGAGGTTAGGATAAAAGAAGATTGAGACTTCCCTGCTTCCATGGATTGAACCCATGACTTCCAAAATCAGGGGTCTGCCCCATAATCCTAATGGATTGACTTCCAAAATTCCTTGGATTTGTCCTGCTGTACTTGTTTCTCTAGGGCTTAGCTGGATCCCTGCAGATAGATATTATGGTTTACATACAGTAATTCCACTTAGTCCAGCTGTAAATTTAAGTCTATTGTATTAATACAACATTGAAAGGCAGCCTTGCCCTTGCCCATGGAAGCTGAGCCTGTCTTTCAGATGTGTTTAGCAGAAAATCAAGGATTTTCAATTAGTTGGTTGGGAGGCCCTTGGAGAAACAGCCGCCCTGCCTAACCACCCATTGTCTATGGTTTCTGCTTGCTCCTTCCAAATGGGACAAATAAAGAGATTCTGTGCGTGGTCATTAATAGGCAAGCTTTGGTGGGGGCTTTGTTCTTAAATGGGGGCTTTATCTTATCCCTGCTGGTTAAGCCCCTCCATGTACTCCTCACCTGTCATAACTGTCATACATTTAATTCATCATGCTGGTGGGCAGGAGCTAGCTGATCATGTTTAAATGGAAGCGGGGTGAGCTGTGAGGAGGGCTCGGTCAAGTCAGTCTTAGAACTTTACCCTCAAAGACGATTATCAGATTTTAATAAAGATTTTTAAAATAAGATTTTAATCAAGTAGGCAGTTTTGTGAAGGAGAATTTTCTGCTTCATGATTCTCCCACAGAGCAGGTTGGATTTTAGAATCCAGCATTTCAAAAGATAGTACAACAAAATATGTTTAAGATTCTTGAATCCAAATTTAACATACAATAGACATTCAGAAAGGGCATTCTTCTGTTCCTTTCCTGTCTAACTTTTTTCCTAATTATAAAAGTAATATTCATTCTTAAAGATTTGAAAAAATACAGAAAAGAAATCAATAGCATTTCTACCACCTGGTTCTAATTGATTACTATTTTGTGTATGTGTTTCTAGTCTTTTTTTCCTGTGGGTATACATATATACACATTTTCCACCAAAAATGCTTTACAATAAGTAATGTCAGTTACGGATCCGAGTATTTTCTTCATCATTACATATCTACTGCAACACTGTTCTTTATTATAAAATTATGATATTGCTTATGGTAAAGTATTTGAACCATACCTGCGGACATAGTGTGCCCGGCCCTTTTCCGGATGCTTCATGTGTATTAAGTGATTTAGTCTTCACAATCTCCCAATGAACTTAGTGCTATTATTATCTCCATTTTGCTGATGAAGAATGAGAGATGTAGGGAAAGTAATTAACTTGGCTAAAGTCAGACAGCATGTAAATAGTAGAGCCAAGATCTTAACCCAGGCAGGATGACCTCAGAGCCAATTCTCTTCACCACCATTACAAACAGCCTCATAGAATTTGCTTGCATAAATAAAACATTTAACCGATTCCACATTGTTAATCATTTGGCTTGTTTCCAGTTATTCAATATTATAAACAGTGCTTATGGTCAAAAACTTAGTGGATAATTCTCTGGTTGCATTCCATTACTTCCCTAGAATAAATTCCTGTAAATGTAATATCTATGTTTAAATGTATGATGTTGGGTTTCCTCAAAAAGCTAAATATAGAATTACCGTATTACCCAGCAATTCTACTACTAGATATACACCCAAAAGAATTGACAAGGACTCAGATACTTACATGCCAGTGTTCATAGCAGCATTATTCACAATAGTGGAAGCAACCCATGTGTCCCTCAACAGAAGAATGGAGAATCAAGATGCAATATAAGACATAAAAAGGACTGAAGTGCTGATATATGCTACATGTGGATGAACCCTGAAGACATTGTGCTAAGTAAAATAAGCCAGACACAAAAGTTCAAATACTGTATGATTCCACTTCTATGAGGTACCTAGAAAGGGCAGAATCAGAGACACAAGGTAAAATAGAGGTTACCAGGGGCTGGGGAAAGGGAGGAATGGGGAGTTATTGCTTAATAGGATCAGAGTTTCTGTTTTGAGTGATGAAAAAGTTTTGGGAATAGTGGTGATGGTTGCATAACAGTGTAAATGTAATTAATACTACTGAGTCGTATGCTCTAAAATGATTAAAATGGTAACTTTCTGTTTTATATATTTTAAACCACAATTAAAAAATGTACATTTGGTAAAAATTTAGAATATCTTCAGCAACATATTATTTTAAAAAATTCAAAGCAATTTATATATAACTTATCTATATTTATTTTGCATAGGTAAATATACTCACATTGTTCAGAATTGTAAAGGTACCAACAGGTATACAGTATACAGTGAAAAGTCTACGCACACTCCAGCCACCCTGTTCTTTTTTTTTTTTGAGATGGAGTTTTGCTCTTGTTGCCCAGGCTGAAGTGCAATGGTGTGATCTCGGCTCACTGCAACCTCTGCCTCCTGAGTTCAAGCGATTCTCCTGCCTCAGTCTCCCTGGTAGCTGGGATTACAGGCGGATGCCACGACGCCCAGCCAATTTTTGTATTTTTAGTAGAGACAGGGTTTCACCATGTTGGTCAGGCTGGTTTCGAACTCCTGACCTCAGGTGATCCACCTGCCTTGGCCTCCCAAAGTGCTGGGATTACAGGTATAAGCCACTGTGCCTGGCCCACCCTGTTCTCCTCAGAGTAGCAACTGTTCTCAGCTTCTTGTGTAGCCTTACATATGTTTGTCTGTGTGCAATATGTATATTCTCCTTCCTTCCTTTTCACATAAGTTATAGTATCTTGTAAACCATTCGTTTAAATTTGTATTTATAGAAACCTCTCCCACTGTAACTCCTGCACTTTCCAAAAGCATGGTTAAATTCTCCTTCTACCATCCACAGTCATACATGGGAACGTTGTTACCACAAGCTGTACTGAGCTGGGGTTCTGGGTCAAGAGATGGGCATCCTTGCCTGAACACACAGTGCACTCTTCAGAAGGGACCTTTTCAACTCTACAAACAGTGACAGCATCATGTCATCTGCAAAGAAAAGAGGACATACAGGCATTTTTCTTTCCCCACATAAGGAAATTATGTTACCCTCCCCAATTTGTTGAAAAGAGGCAACTTCTTTAGGAATTTGGGCTGTGAACATTCTCTGTTTGGAGGCCATGGTACATCCCCCACCTGTGGCCACTGTTAGGTCAGCAAGGGTCAGAGCCTTCTTCAGCTGCAGGTGACTTCCTATCATTCACCCATCTTTGTGCCTGGTGGTCTATCTAGTGGTATGGGGTTGCAGAAAGCACACCAGGTTGTGGGGATAGACTTCGGATTGGCCATCAGCTTGACTACCACTGGCCATTGCCTTTGGATGGTCACTTTGCCTCTCTTGTAAAATAAAGGGCTTCTATAGGGACCCTTCTGGCATCTAGAGTTTACAAAGTGTTTAGTAGCTTAGCACAGGGTCCAATCAATTAAAAAAACTTAAAACACATACAGTTGAGAACAAATTTTGTAACTTGATTATATATGACTCCCAATAATGTCTAGGTTTAAAATAAATAAAATAGCAGTTCTTGATAAAGCCATAAACGAAGATGCTAAAACTGCCTGATGACACAGAGCTTTAAAAAAAAAAATCAAAGTTATCAAAATTGTTTGTAGACTCATGCAACTCCAAAGTGGCGTTAAGCGTTAATAAATGAAAGCATCTTTAGCACTTAGGGAAGATATATGGGCTTTTTCCTTTCAACAGCAATAGATACCTGGAATGTCTTTTTATAGTTGTAACAATCATGGAGAGAAAGCAAACTGGAATCTGAGAAAGGTGCTGGATTTGAAGATTTAGATGACGGCATCGCCTCACTCTTCTATGGTTTGGCAGCCCTCTCCACTGCTCAGATACCATGGAGAAAGAGAGACGAGCTTCTCAGATACTCCAAATGACACGTGCCAAACACGTGGAAGGTAAATCCCCTAATACAGTCTGTTCTTCCAGCATTCCCTGGCAGTCAGCCAAGCTAAATATTTCTGCTGGATAAAAAATGCACTCTCGTGTGCTCCACTGTTAACTGGTTGCTTGACTTTAGTGGAAGAGGTTGCTTCGGTGAGGAGAATGGGAAATGAGGAGTTGGTCTCCAACACCCTGTGTGTGCATTTTTCACCTTAAAAAAAAAGTCTGTACGTTATTTGTGGCCTGTGACTGTGTTAACTGATGCTAGAAGGAAGGAGAAAATTGGGAAATAGATTTAATGCAATTCTTCCCTCTCCGCATCCACCACTTCTCCCTCAATTTGTTTTTGGTGATTATCTTTTCAGATTTCCTCAGTGGCTGTCATTTGTGTCTGTTGCATGTTTTTTAGCTAAATCAATTTTCAAAGGCTGTTACATTTGGTCAAATGAGAGACCTAACATATGGACTAGTGGGTTTGTGTCAGATGGGGATTATAGTTAATTGAAATTTATGACAAAACTGCTGACTTCATTAAGACTAATTAGAGGAATAGAATTTGGAATCAACATTTCAGATACCCCCTTCTAATTGTTTTAGATGTTTTTCTTTTCCATAAATGGTAGCATATTTTTAGTCATTGCAAGAATACAAATGAAATTATGGTACACTTTTGTATCTGCTTTTTTAATCCAGGGACTTATCTCAAGCATTCTTTCATATCACATTTTAAACTTTTTAAATGCCTGAATAATACTTATATTATATTTGCCTTACCACAATCTATTTAATAATTTCTGTAAATTTGAATATTCAGGTTGTTTCTAGTGTGTCATAATTGTACATAACATTGTAACTAATATGCTTATATAACTTTGCTCAAATTATTTCCCTGTGGATATATTTCTATAAGTATAATCATTCGGTCAAAGGTTATAAATCTCTAAGGCTCTTGGTATATATAGGTAAATTTCTTTTCAGAAAAGTTATACCAACAAAGTATAGTTTGTAAATATTTAGACATTTAAATTTAACCTAAAATTTCAAGACTTTCCATCTCTTTATATTTTCCTCTGTGTAAATATTGGTAATATTGTTAATATTTGAATAGTAACCCTATGGCATAGTGCTTCTATCTTTTGTGCATTTGACAAGCATATTGGGCTCTGACTGTGTGCTAGGCATCATGCCATACCCCAAAGATTGGCTTTGCTACTTTCAAATATTTATTCTGAAGGCAATCTTCCAGATTTGAACAACCATGTTTCTTTGAACAACGATGATTTGTAATGACATGTTTGAACCACCTACATTAAGAATGCATCTTATTGGCCTGATGCAGTAGCTCATGCCTGTAATACCAGCACTTTCGGAGGCCAAGGCAGATGGATCATTTGAGGTCAGGAGTTCAAGACCAGCCTGGCCAACATGGTGAAACCCTGTCTCTACTAAAAATACAAAAAATTAGCCAGGCGTGGTGGCGGGCACCTGTAATCCCAGCTACTTGTGGGGGCTGAGGCAGGAGAATTGCTTGAACCTGGGAAGGGGAGGTTGCAGTGAGCCAAGATCACACCACTGTACTCCAGCCAGGGGGACAGAGTGAGACTCTGTCTCAAAAAAAAGAATGCATCTTATTATGCCACCCATTCATGTTCTAATTCAGAGAATGAGGAGAATTATATGTATATGTTATATATGTATGTATGTATATGTAAGTTACGTGTGTATATATATATACACACACACACACACATACATACATACATACAGGTATCTCCAATAAAAATTAATACAGGAAGATAACAATGCTGATCCACTTCCCATCGATTTTGCATTGACTTTCTGGTACTGGATATTGCATTGCTGTACCCATCCATACACTCGCTGGTGGTCTCCTTTCCAAGCCACAGTATTCACTCATAACTGGAATTACGGGCACAATTTGTGTGGCCACAGACCCAAGCCAGCCTAAGTGACCCCTCTGAGTACAGAACTCAGGTCCTTGGCCTCATTATCCCAGTTCTTTGTTAATCTCAGAGGCGGATTGTCTGTTATGTGGTATCAGTCCAAGCCATATATTCAGATGCCATTCCTGGGAATGTTCCACAACCACAGTATATTTTCTTTGCTTGGGAGGGAGGGTGGGTGAGAGTTAAGGAAGTGTTTTAAGTGTAGATATCATCTAAAAGGTTGGCATCTGATTAAGTAAGGCAGTGGTTCCCAAACTTGACAGCACATTGGAACCACTTGAGGAACTTTGAAAAATAGTGGTGCCTGGCTCCCACCCCAGCATTCTCAAGGTTCATTAATTGATGTTAGATGCAACTTGGACATCAGGATATTTTAAAGTTTCCCAGGGTATTCTACTGTGCAGCAAAGTTTGGGGACTACTGAAAGATTTTATGGGGCATATTTTAATGACCTACTATCAATGTGTTCCATTTTCTGATGCCCTTTGCTGGGCTTTTGCAGTTGTGTTTACACCAACTCATAGACATTTATCTTCTTTACCTATGGTGAGGAAAAGATGTCCTTCATACTTCTTAGCTGTTTCACTGGGGACAGGAAAAGAGAAGAGAAGTAAGGGAAAAATTCACATTCTAAAAGACAGCAACAACTAATTGAATCTGGACATGGCTTTTTAGGGCTATTTTGGGGTGTAATATGTAGGTCTTAAGCAGAATTCCAGATCGCAAATGAGGTAGCTCTGGGAATCGTGACCTTCCCTGTCCTCTCTCCACTGAAGTGCAGCATGCAATTGGGTGTGCCTCACCTGAGACTAAAGTATCTCATATTCCCCAAGCACAACTCTTGTATTTTCTGTTATAGAAGGGGGAGGAATAGAAGAAGGGAAGAATATAGAGAGAGAGAACAATTCCCTCTTCCTTCCCACAGTTAGTCCCACAGTCTTTTCTCTATAACCCAGTCCTAATAAAACTCAAGACCCGGATAGCTGGATTTCAGCCTCACTTTGGGGGGCTCTGCCCGGATGTGTGTGTGGCTTCTCCTGCTGTCTGCGGTGCCCCCTGTGTTGGGGAGCTGCAGGGCAACCTTCTAACCATCTACATCATGAGCCCCGGGTAAATGAGAACAGAAACATGACGTGGTGGATTGAGCTGTTCTCTGGAAAGAGGATGGTTTCAATACTCCTCATCCCACACAGCTTCCAGGGGTGCTTTGAAGGGAACCTTATGCCAGTAGGCCTTTGAGCTTCCCTGGAAGACGTGGCCTATGTTGTGTACAGATTTGACTCTGGTGGTCTGAGGAAGGGGAAGTAATGATGTTACAAGGGAGTAGTAGAAGGGATGAGAAGTGGCTGCCGGCTCTGCTCTTCACCATGTGGCAATTAACAGGAGACAAATGTCCAAATCCTGGTGACAAATAAATTTGTTTGCCTGTGTGCATATATATCACTCTAAACCCAGAGTATCTCTCAATTTCCTCTTTTCTTTTTTTTTTTTGTTTGTTTTTGAGACAGAGTCTCACTCTGTCGCCCAGGCTGGAGTGCAATGGCGCAATCTCGGCCCACTGCAACCTCCACCTCCTGGGTTCAAGCGATTCTTCTGCCTCGGCCTCCCGAGTAGCTGGGATTACAGGCGCCCACTCTCATGCCCGGCTAATTTTTGTATTTCTGGTAGAGACAAGGTTTCACTATGTTGGCTAGGCTGATTTCCAACTCCTGACCTCAGGTGATCCACTCACCTTGGCCTCCCAAAGTCCTGGGATTACAGACATGAGCCACAGCACCCGGCCTCAATTTCCTTTTGATTAGGTATTAAGGGCAATACTGTATCATCATATATCATATTATTTCTTCAATTTAAAAAATGTTCTGAATAATGATTAAGCCATTTACTGTCTATGTTCTCTGGTCAGCTGGACAGCGTTAAGGAACTCTTATTTTTATTTATTGCTTTGCCTAGGTAATGTGTGGCTAAGTATTTTATTATTTAAATGTTATTTGTGATTTTTAAAATTTATGTGAAAAGAGAAAAGATCACAACTTAGTAAGTGATTTCAAGAAGTATATTTGTTGGAATCATGATCAGTCACTGTACATGGAATCCCAGGCCCAGTGACCAATGAGGAGGGAGGCCTGGCTATAGTATTGACACAGATGCAGGTCCCACATCCTCATCTGCATTCCTTAGAGGCCAGATGTGACTTTGGATTCAGAATTTTTCAAATGTTAGAGAGGTGATATTGAAGCATATACCCTCAGTGAGGTGTTCTTATTCAAATGTTAGGGTTTCTGCAGTAGAAAACATGATCCACATGAGTGGAGACAAAGACTACAGACAGCCTCTGGTCAGCATCCGTGGGAGCCATGCAAAATTTGGGGGGAGGGAAGGACCATGGGAAGGCTGTAATTCAGAGTGATAATTCTGGTGGCAGTGGTGATGATGAAAATTGAAGGAGTAAAACTGAAAATGGAGAAGGTAATTACAAGGCCACTATAGTATCTTAGTGGTTAAAATTGATCTATGGCAGTGAGAATAAAAAGTGAAACAACATTCCATTTCCAGAGCTTTTTGGATTTTGGAATTGCAGATGAAATGTTGTAGGCCTATACGCATAACTGAGTGACCAAAAGAAAATTACTTTCCCTGAGAGTCAATTTCTTCCTTTATGAAATTAAGAAATCCAGTCTCTAGGGATTGTAATTTCCCACGTACCAAACACTTGTGGACTTCCCACTCAAGTTGCCAGTTGCTCACAGCATGTTGTATAATAATTTTAAAATACATTACTCATGTATGTTTGATCATTGCATTTTCTGATTTGCATGCTCCCCAAGGGTTGTTTGTATTTGTTCCCAAACTAGATAATGCTAGTTATAATTATGTAACTTAATTAAATATTATATAAATCAATGACATATAAGTATTAAGAGTTGTTTCCATTAAAACCAAGTAGAACTCTTTGGAGAGGCTTGGTAAATACTGGCTGAAAAATCCTATAATTGAAATAGATGAAACAACTATAGAATATTGGGTTGGGGGACGAGGGGGGATATAAATATCGGAGAGGCCTGGTGCCGTGGCTCACATCTGTGATCCCAGCACTTTGGGAGGCCAAGGCGGGCGGATCGCTTGAGGCCGGGAGTTCAAGACCAGCCTGGTCAACATGGTGAAACCCCATCTCTACTAAAAATACAAAATTAGCCAGGCATAGTGGCACGCGCCTGTGTTCCCAGCTACTCAAGAGGCTGAGGCATGAGAATCGCTTGAACCTGGGAGGCAGAGATTGCAGTGATCCGAGGCCTTGGTCCTGCATCAAAGATGGGAGAGTTGACATATTGTTTCCAATACTGTATAATGTTTAAGGTTAATAGTCATCATTTTAAAGAAGCTCTAACTTAACTGTTTGTATAGTTTAAAAACTATTGGTCCCAATTGCATTGGATAAGAAAGCATCAACCATGTTGATTATTGACCAAATTAGGGGGGAATTTTTTTTTTTATTATCATAACACAACTTGATTTGTGTTATCAATATTTCTTAATATATCAGCATACCTTATATTTTGAAATTTTCTCTAAGACTGTGTTTTTATGAATTGAGCCGTATTTAAAGTAAGGACAGTCTATTATTTTCAGTGGCTTCATTTCCAAAACAAACAATTTTCAAAAGTCCTCATTTTCCTATATTAAATTAGATTTCTGGGAGCTGAAGTAATATTTTAGCCATGGTTTTAGTTCTGATTCTTAACTAATTCTATATATTTTGAGGCAATTGTATTTTTATTCTGGTGATCTATGGCATTCAGAATAAGAACATTAATATGCAGCAACAGTAGCTTCTTGAGAAACGCAAGACATTTTCAAAAAGCTTTACATAGCCTTGTATTAACCATAAAATGTCCTTGGTTCTGATCATCTCTTCCCTGGCCCTCAGGGGCTATTGTGTTTGTTTTCCTGTAGGATTACCCTCATTTTTTCACATAGTGAGAATCTATCACCATCAGATGCTTATTAGGATTTCTAGTTGAAAGAAAACTATACTTTTAATAGAATGTAGACTTTCCCTTTTCAGGTAAAGTTGCAGCAAGCTTCTTTTTCTTTCTCTTCTTTTTTAAGAGCTGGGGTCTTGCTATGTTCCTCAGGCTGGTCTTGAATTCCTGGGCTCAAGTGATCCTCCTGCCTCAGTCTCCATAGTAGCTGGTACTACAGGCATGCGACACTGCGCACAGCTAGTAAGATTACTTTTCATCACCATACTCTTATTCCAAAATCAAAGAAGTTGGTATAAGACCATAATAAAAATCACTACAGGGAAAATTTTAAAAAAAAATTTTTTTTTTTTTTTTGAGACAGAGTCTGGCTCTGTTGCCCAGCCTGGAGTGCAGTGGCACGATCTCTGCTCACTGTAACCTCCACTTCCCATGCTCAAGCCATCCTCCAACCTCAGCCTCCCGAGTAGCTGGGACTACAGGTATGCGCCACTACACTTGGCTAATTTTTATATTTTTGTAGAGATGGGGTTTTGCCATGTTGCCCAGGCTGGTCTCAAACTCCTGGACTCAAGGGATCCTCCCACCTTTGCCTCCCAAAGTGCGACATCCCAAAGTGCTAGCATTACAGGCGTGAACCACTGCACCCAGCCTGGTAAAATCAAATTAAAGTATGTAAAACTCTAAATACATGATTGAAGTCTTAGGTGGCACTAATATTGAAGAATCAGCAAAATAATGGAATTGTACTAAATTTTGTATACAGAAAGAATTTAGAGTGATAGTGCCTGTAAAAACTAGATTTGAAATCATAGTATTTTGTGGAGAAGGCTTTTGGGGAATTGGATGGTGTTGATTATGTTACATCAGTCTTTTAAAAAACATGTAAGCTGTTACTTTATTAGTAGAAAAAAATGAAGCATTTTTCTCTGAATAATTTAAAACTATGTAGCACTAGAAAAAATAATCCCAGTTTAAATTTATTAGATCTGAATTAATATTATATGAGGAAGGCATACTGCTTAGTAAAATGTAATTTTAGACTATATTACTTAAGATGTACAACTGTTTCCTACACACAAACAAATAGATTATATGCAAAATGGTTGCATAACTTATTTATCTTTGTTTTAAACTACTCTGCACATCCTAAAACAATTTTGCAATCAGAATTCTATCAGCCCACTAAGCAACAAGGAGTTTGTTTTGTTAATTGCTCTAGTTAAACCTAATTACTGTGGGTGGAGTGGCTTTCCGTGAAAGGGAGGAAGGCCCTAAGACTGGCAGGAGAAAATTTTAGGAAGAAGTCCAGTGCCAGGAGTGCAGATGGCTGAGTGGACAAAAGCAGACCCCACAAGAACTGTGTAAGTCACTTTCACTTGGAAAATCTATTACATTTGCTTTTAGTGGATGAACTTATTTTCAAATGCTGTTGTCAGAGGTAAGTTCTTCCCATTCCCATAAACATGAACATCTTAACGTCTGTGGCTCCTGCCCTGGAACATGTTTTTTGAAGTCCCATAAACAAAGGCTGAGCAGCAGTCTTATTTTCTCTAGAAAAACAGAAAGTACATTCAGAGCCCACTACAGTGCTCCCTTCACAGATGGGAGCTGAGAACCATTTTAATTGATTCATTCAGCACACATTAATCAACCATCGATCACACCACCAGGCACTGTGCTAAGGGCTGGGTTTTCAGATACCGATGATTATGTATAGCCTGGTAGGTAGAAGACCACAGAGACAGATCATTGTCCAGGAGGATGAATCACAGTTAGAGCATGAGCAAAAAAGTGGTATACATGAGGAAATGGAGCCCAAGGCTCCCTGTTTTCCATAGACACCGCCTGAACTGGAAGCCAGGTGTCTGGGGCCATGCCTAGCACTGTCACCATCACCCAGCAACTCTGTAGCAATACATGTACTTCAATAAACCATGACTGCATGTGGACTTCTTGGCTGTATCTTTGCTTTTTGGGACTTCTGAAATTAAAAATGTTTCCACGAATGTCTGAAGTCATATGAATGAATGTTTAATATACATAACAGTTTGAAGGATAATTTCACATGCTGTGTTTTCATTCCTAATGGCATTTTGGAAAACCTTCTGTCTTCTAAAGAATGGGGGAACATCATCACTGGAGAAACCTTTTCTTTGTCTGGCAGAACCTTCTTCTATTAATGTAAACTAGTTGTTAATGAAACAGAGGTCAATAAGGAAATAAATCTTTGATTTGTTTAAATATCTTCTGCACAGAACATCAAGACAAATGGGTGTCCCTTGTCTGAGGAGGAGAAGGCTTTGGGAGAACATTGAGTTAAGCAGTGAGGTAACTGTGATGAGATCTTTCTTGCTCGGTAAATGTGTTTACTTTTTTCACTGGTATTTATACTAGTTAATGTGTTGCTCCAGATAAATCTACTTCCTGCGTCCATCTTTCAGCTTGTTCTCCTCTCTTGGGAGTTGACAAATGGTTTGTGTTTGACACCATTTATCAGCTGAGTCCCTGCTGGGTGCTGCCAGAGGCTTGCTCAGACTACTGTAGAGAAAAAGTGAGTACGGTAAATTTGTATTTCTAGTCCCTCTGTCTAGAGGAGGGTGCGTCACGCAGGAACAGATTCAGATGGCTGCAAGTTTTACCTCCTGGAAGACATAAATTTTCAGTCCAAAATAAGCTCTTAATCTTTTCCTGGTGGGATCTCTGTAAAATTGAATAAAATGAGACCCAGTTTAGAATTTCCTCAGAAGGGCAAAATTAAACCTACTGGGTGACTGCTGTCATATCTTTGACACCCTGAAAGTGCCTTACATTTGGGGAACACTGAAAAAACATGTCCCCCAAAATGACTGCAATCGCAGAGACTGCTGCTTTTGATGGAGCAGGATAGCAGCCAGATGCCTTCTTTGTGTTATATCAGTGCTTTTGAATTTAACATTCATTTATATTCATGCAAAGGGAATAAACTTAAGTTAAACAGCATGGCTGGGCACAGTGGCTCATGCCTGTAATCCCAACACTGTGGCAGGCCGAGGCAGGCAGATCGCTTGAGCCCAAAAATTTAAGACCAGCCTGGGCAACATGGCGAAACCCTGTCTCTATCAAAAAATACAAAAATTAGCTGGGTGTGGTAGTGGGTGCCTCTAGTCCTAGCTACTCAGGAGGATTATCTGAACCCGGGAGGCTACAGTGAGCCATGATTGTGCCACTGCACTCCAGCTTGTGTGACAGAGGGAGGCCCTGTCTCAGAAAAGAAATAAAATAAAAAATAAAACAGCATGAGGGCCTTGAGTAGATCATTTGGGGTCTCTGGAATTTAAAGTTTTAGTTTAAAAAAATTATTATTATTATCATTATTATTATTATTATTTTGAGACAGAGTCTTACTCTGTCGCCCAGGCTGGAGTGCAGTGGCGTGATCTCAGCTTACTGCAACCTCTGCCTCTCGGGTTCAAGTGATTCTCGTGTCTCAGCCTCCCGAGTAGCTGGGACTACAGGTGCCCGCCACCACGTGGGCCTGGCTAATTTTTGTATTTTTAGTAGAGACGGGGTTTCACCATGTTGGCCAGGCTGGTCTCAAACTCCTGACTTCAGGTGATCCACCCACCTTGGGCTCCCAAAGTGCTGGGATTACAGGGGTGAGCCACCGCGCCTGGTCTATTATTTTTAACATTTAAAAAAACTGTTAAAACAGGGATCAGTGAGGGAAAAAAAAATAACTGAAGAGAATGGTATAATGCACCCAGTACCCAGTTCAACAATTACCAACTTAAGACCTGGGTTGTTTCATCTATCCCAACCCCACCCAATGATTTTGAGGCAAAGGCCAAAAAGCATATAATTTCATTGATGAATATTGTATCTTGTATTTCTGTAACACAAAGATTTATTTTAAAAGAAAATCAACACAGCAGGGTGCGGTGGCTCACACCTGTAATCCCAGCACTTTGGGAAGCTGAGGCAGGCAGATCACTTGAGGCCAGGGGTTCAAGACCAGCGTGGCCAACATGATAAAACCCTGTCTCTACTAAAAATACAAAAATTAGCCAAGTGTAGTGGCACGTGCCTTTAATCCCAGCTACTCTGGAGGCTGAGGCACAAGAATTGCTTGAAGCCAGGAGGTGAAGGTTGCAGCCAGCCAAGATCATGCCATTGCACTCTAGCCTGGGTGACAGAGCAAAACTCTTTCTCAAAACAAACAAACAACAAAAAAAACCCAACACGTGATTCATGATGGTTGGAATTGTTAATTCCAGTATTGTATTTTAAAAGGACAGGTTATTAACCACTCTTTAGGCTATTGAGCAGGGAAGAGTGGGAAGAGATAGCTCTGTAAAGATTTTTCAGCATTAAAAACACACCCAGGGGCCAAGATTGAATTGCAAAGATGATTTTGCTCCTTTCTTGGATTCTAGGAGATTCTGGAAGGAGAGCACATGCAGGTAGGCGCCAAATTGGCATTTAAAGCTCTGTTGTTTAGATAGAATTACATCCTTTGGGGTGTTGGGTGAGAATGAAGGCTTTACTCTGCCTAGCTGGTGGTGGCAGCGTAATTAGTGAGATGTCAGCTACAGATGAATCAGTGAGGCATGCACTCCCCACACATAAGCACATGCAGATTTGGCAGCTAGCAGTGATCTAGCAGTTGGATCCTAAGTGTGCCTCGTGCCACTTGTTGAGCCTAATGCAAAGTGCAGTTTAATCACTGATGTGCCCGTGAGCATGATTAGCTGTTAACCGATTAGTGAACTGTCTGAGGCCCCAGAGTCATTGATTTGGACTCAGCCTTCTGTTCCACGCCCCCCACCGCAGCCCCCAGCATCCTTCCTTCTCCTCCCCTCAATCTATGAGGAAGAAAGGAGAAGGAGAAGAGGAGAAAAGGTCCAGATGGGAAGAAAAGAATGCTGAAAAGATCCTGTAGGAAGTAGGTCAGGTACTTTGGAGATTAGAGTAGCTTGCTTCATCCCTGAATGCGAGAGCCAGGCACAAGTAGCATACAATTAGAAGGAATTAGAACAGCAACAAGTAGCTTGGATTTATCAGCTTTAATTGTCTATTGTCAGGACAGAGCTCTCCTCCCAGGGATCATGGTGGCAGTACACATCCTAATACTTTTAATGGACATCCATTGTGGGATTATCTCTCCTAAAGGCAGTGCCTGTTCTCTTAAAAGGAGTTGTGGGGATCCTGCCTGAAAAGCACCAAACCGCTCCTTCCCTGTGTTTGGTCCCATTCTAGGGTAAAGCAGGGTTGCCCTTCAGTCCTCCAGAGGTGCACCTTAAGGGGGCGGATGCCTCCTGAACAATAACTCCTTTGCCCTGCTTCCCCGGGGTGCCTGCTTGGAGGAAACAATGGGCTGTAGATGGAGAACAGATAAGCCAGGGCTGATGGCTTCTGGATCTCCAGGCTATCTTCAGGTTAAAAGGTTTCCCAGCTTTTCCTTAGTCAACATTAGAGAGTTGTTCAAAAGATAAGGTGTCTATTAAATGAGGTTTGTTATTGTCTTGCCTTTGCCTTCTCTTTCCTCCCTCCCCTCTCCACCTCTCAGGTGGGTGGAGGTGAAGGACAGTCATGCCTTCTTCCAAACTCAGACACGAATTTGGTTTAGGCGGGTTGAACTTCTTCTGGTGTCACCACCGGTTTAACATTTAAAAGGTTCTCCAATAAGCGCAGCCCCCTCCTCCTCATTTTAAAGTCCATGTGTACCTTAGGTCCAGTAAGTGCTTAGGCTCCATTACAGAACCCTGAGCTTGGCTGGAAATCTGAGAACCAAGTTCTGATTTTGCTCCCTGAGCTGCAGCCCTGCCTGTGGGCTGGCATTTCCCAGGTTCACAGTTCTATGTTAAGATCCAGTTACCAAAAAAGAGTCTGGGAGAGATGCCCTTTCTGCTTCCTGACCTCTGGTCCTCAGTTTCCTCAGCAGGAAAATGAAGTATAGAAGGGGATATATTGTCTTCGACTTAGATTGGATACTAAATCCCCTTTGGAGCAGAATGGGAGTTGGGGGCTGGGGGTGGTCAAATGATCTCACTATTAACCTTTATGATTCTGTCTCTTCTATCCTAACTTACCTTGGCGTGAAAAAAGTCAAGCCTCTACAGTCTTGATCTTCCCTTAGAAAGGATGAGAAGAAATCGTCAGTCCCATTTTAAATAAAATCACCTGTGTCCTTTGGTTAATATTCTGTGATTTCAGGGAAGCACACGGTGGCAGGTACAACTGTAGGGTCCCTTTTCCTCTTCCAAGGGGACTGCTCCTCCCTGCACTGGGTCTTCTGCTGCTGTTCCTGCTCATCCTCCAGAGAAGCCTTTCACCTTCATTTTTAAGCCAACTGGTCCTCCCTAATCTTATTCTTGGCGACCTTCCCTTTATTTCCACCTTGAGTCCTCCCCTCTTCCAGAATGGCTTCTCCTCCCACCGAAAGGTGAGAGAAGCAAACATTTGACCCACAGTCTTGCTCTCTCATTTGTGTGGAAGCTACTCTTCCTGTTCTCCAAATAAAGACAAGAGATGAGTTTCAGAGTGGACACCTTTCCTATTGCTCTTTTTCTCCCTTGTTAACAGTTCAGGTTTTGCCTTCTGTTAGTTTAATTTTAGGATTATTCCTTTTTTCCCACCAGCTGTAAGGTTAGGAAGTGTCTTCTGAGTTCTGAAATAATCTTCCTTCTCCTGTTCTTTCCCACAGACTTCTCAGAAATTAAAATTCTTCTGTCTGAATATTCACTATGATAAAAACATAACTAGAAGGGAAAGCAAATTTTGGAAACCCCAAACCTTGGTTTCCCCACAAGTCATCTGGAAATGATTAGTATTGCTATTATCATTTATTAAGTTGGTAGATGCTGAACTAAAGGAATAGTTTAAAAAATAATTTTAAAATCATATATAAATGATTAGATGAGAATACAACTGTCTTTCTGAAGGGAGGGCTAAAAAAGATATTAATACTTAGATGTAATGATACAGGTGGTTCTATAAATACTCTGAGACCTTGGACATCCTGTGGGTTTTATAAAGTCCTCTGGAGAACACTTACATCTTCATTCCTAGGGTGGGAAGGGAGCTCTACTTGTGTTCTTGAATTTACTTAATTTTTGTTTCCCTTATGTAGGAAGTCAAAACACTGACCTCATTCCAAAACATCCAACAGCCCCCGAAGGTCACCGTCCCAATGTTTAGGCCCTGAATATGTTTGTCAAAAGTTTTTGGGAGGTGAGCTGTGTCATGAGAAGGAAGCTTGTGCTATTTTTAAATTGATTCAACTCATCATCGAAACATATCATACACATATCACACCAATGACACACACAGGCTGCATTGTAACATAGCATGTGTCATACATATATTCTCTCTCACTCATACACACATACTCGCTCTTCTTGTCCGGCTTTTAAAAAGGAAGGCAGCCAGAAGGCCAAGCCCAGTGATTTGAGTTGAAAAGGCTGTTAAAGTTTAAAAACCAAGTGTCCCTCTAGTTCTCAGCCTGGCTTTGAGACGCGTGGGAGGGCTTCAAAGCCTCAGTGCCCCTCTCTCAGGCTCAGGCTTACAGTTGGTCCCCAAATGTTTACCAGCATGAAGATGCCTAACTTACAGGAAGCGGGAAATGGGTGTGGGGGGTGAGGGTGGGTGGGTGGGTAGGGAGTAGGAAGAAGAGGGTGGGGGGGGGTTATTCTCTTGATGTGGTTAGCCTGTCATTGACCTTGTTTGGGTATGGCAGGAGTTGAATGAGAAAATGAAAACATGTTTCATCTTGGGTACATTTCATCCCTTTTTTTTACCTTAGGAAAAAAAAAATTCCTTTCGAAAAAAAAAATTTTTTTTCCCCAAGTGGAGTTCAGGTCTCCAGATTTGGTACTCAATTTCCCTTCATTCTACAATAGTCCTTTCCCTATAGAGTCATCTGGCCACCAACATTGCAATTCCCAATCCACCCAGGAACTGGGAGAGGAAAAAAACTGGCCCAGTAGCTGAAACCGAATTAAAATTGGCTGATGGAACTGTTGTGATGATGCCATCCACGGGAATAGACGAGAATTTCTGAGAACAGAACTATTTGGCTCATTCATGATTTGCTGCCATTGTGAACACTTTTAATGTGAGAGCTCTGCCTGAGAAATGCTGATTAATAAAGATAACTGAGGTTCTTTTCGGTGTTCTAACTTGGGGGGAAATAATATAGTGACTAAAAATGCACCAAGTTATTACTTAGAAACAAACCCTTTGAGACATAAGATTCCAGACAGTGGCAGCCTCTGATAGCTCTCTCTGCACAGCTGTACTGCTGCCAGGGTCTCCCAGCTTTAGTCAGCAGTAAAAAGGTGCACTGCTCAGGCCCTCTGGGAGGACCGAGTGAAGTTCAGAGGTCAGTCCCTTTTATTCCCCCTTAATGGTTTTGTGCTGGACAATACCTAAATATTACAATATGGACATGTTTTTTCCTATTATGGAGCAAGCTTCCTTTCTTTTATTTCTTCTTCCTTTTTGGTAGCTTTCATTTTAAATGATGATATCCATCATTGACTACTATAATCATAGTCAAAAGTTGGTTTGGAGGTTTTTTTTTCCCAATCACTTTGAGACAAGAAGCAAACATGTGAAGGACTTTACATTCCAACACTCTGTGTCTGAAAATTTACTTTCCTTAAAGTTCTACCCGTGGCCTTGTCCAGCTCAGCTGGGACACCTGGAACTAATTTTAGGGTTGCCTGGCTAAGCCCCACACTGGTATTTGAAGTTTGCGTCCTCCCTAGACTCAAGCCCATTTCACCACCTCTGAAGGTGAGTGCAGGCTGATATTAATTAACAGTGAGTTGATTCACTGGCATCTTCCAGTCATTAAAGCAAATATTTGGCTTAAAATAGCCTTCTTCCCACCTCAAATATCAAACTTTTTGCCTATTCCCTTACTCTATCATGGTTGACTCACCAGCAGTTGCATGATGGTGTATGTGGCCTAAGAACAGAGTTTGATTCTAAAAGGGAAGTGAAATACTCTTTAACATCTGCAAGTGAGACTGTTTGAACAGCAGGCCAGCCTTCAGTATGACTACATTGTTTTTCTGTCCATTGTGGTGCTGACTCAGCATCAGTTAATAAACCCTCTTGAGCAGGCTGGATTTCTCTTGTTTAATTATCAGCTTGGAGCTTTCTGAGGACTCTTAGGAATTGTTCATTCAGTTTTCCACCCCTAGCAGATCTGCCTTCTAAAAGTCCTGCTTCCTCTTGGTGCTAGCGTCCCCTCTGGCATAACATGCAATCACAGGTGGGCCACGCAGCAAGCAGGGAGTGTGTGCTAATCATGTCCCCTAGTGGGAATTTAATTGTTCTGTACTGAGAGAGAGATTGCAGCAAGACTTTAGACACCATTTCCTGGCAAATAATCTTTTGCCTCTCCCCCTCTCCCCTAAAAAAAATTCTAGAAAAGTTTTCTAAAAGTGAGAAAAGAAATTTTAAAGATAAACAGACATATTTTTTAGGATTGAGTTGGGCTTTTGTTTTGCTTTGTTTCATTTCTTCCTGTAAACAAATACTCAGATGTCCATTTCATTGTATGACTAAGTTGGTATCATTAGGTTGGAACTGGGTGTGTGTATGTGGGTGTGTGTGTGGGTGGGTGTGTGTGCACACGTGTATTTAAAATGTTAGAAAAGACATTGCAGGTCGAAGGAGAGATGATTTAAAAAAAAACCTACCTATGGTAAGGCAAGCAGGAAAAATGGAAGACCTGGATTTCAATGATCTAAATAATAATTGAAATGGGGTGTTTGCTATAAACATTGTTTCTCTGAATTAAAGGATTCTTTGCTGAAGGCACAAGACCATTGAAGGAAGTAAAGCATCTGGTTTGTTTTGTAATGAGAAGCAGGAATGCAAGGTCCACGCTCTTAATAATAAACAAACAGGACATTGTATGCCATCATCACAGGATGTCCTTCCTTCAACAGAGGACTGACTGGGCTGGAGGAAAAGCTGGCCGGGGCTCAGAATAAGCCCCACTAATTACTGCCTCCGACCGCTTTCCACTTGCAGTGATCAGTTCAATATTCCTCTGAACTGTGAAACGATTAATGCTCTACATTTTACTTACACTCCTGGGAAGTCAGCCTGTGGGTTCTGGGAGGAGAGGAGAGGAAAACAAACATTAATCTGTAGAATTATAACTTTTGCCTATTTCCCTAATTTACTAAATAGTTAAAAGAGGAAAGTTAGTTCTGCCAAGTTTGAACGTTAGCAGGAGAAATGGAATGTTACAACTTTTGGGGCGGGGGGCGGGGAAACGTGCGTTACATACACAACAGCTTGAGGACCAGACAGCTCCACTGTATTACATTAGCTGCAAAAACAATTTAACTTGCTCTTTTGAAGTAAGATTTGTGTCTTTTGTACCTGGGGATTTGAGCTGAGAAATTAGAAACTGTGTAGGTAAATTTTAAGTTTCCTTAATTTAAGGAACGTGCGCCCCCTAATTCTGCCGCGCCAGGAAGGAGGGCGATCTGGAGTGTTTAGAATACAATAGAGCCCAAGTAAGCGTTGAGGTTAAGTGCCTTCAAAGGGAAGTAAGAAGATTCCAAGTCAATGTTGAAATACACATGCGAAGAGAGGAAGCTCTCGGCGGCTGTGCTAGCAATCTGGGGGAAAGCCCTGGGCTCGGCCAGGTGGTGTTGGCCACGTTGGCCACGCCCCCACTTCGCGCAGCCGAGTGGCTAAGGAAATCTTAAGCAGGGAGGGGAAGCCAGACGGTTAACACAGACAAAGTGCTGCCGTGACACTCGGCCCTCCAGTGTTGCGGAGAGGCAAGAGCAGCGACCGCGGCACCTGTCCGCCCGGAGCTGGGACGCGGGCGCCCGGGCGGCCGGACGAAGCGAGGAGGGACCGCCGAGGTGCGCGTCTGTGCGGCTCAGCCTGGCGGGGGACGCGGGGAGAATGTGGACTGGGTAGAGATGAACGAGACTTTTCTCAGATGTTGGATATTTGCGTGGAAAAACGTGTGGGTACGACCTTGGTAAGGAACTTGAATTTTTTTTTTTATTCTGAAATTGATCTGAAAACTTTATTTTCTTTTCCTTTATTATTATTATTATTAATTTTTTTGGCTAATGTCGCAGTAGAAACATGCTTCTGCTTTAGTGCACTTAGTGCTGTCAAACATTTGTGAGACTTTCCTTATGAATCATTAACCCTTTCAGTTCTAGACATAATTGCCAATTCATTGAAATTTCAGTAGTGGTTCCAGCTCACACTCGTCAAACTATTCCGGGTTGGCTGAAGTTTTCAATTTTATTTTATTTTTAACATGTGTTTGGCGTCATGACTCTACATGTTGGAACTAAATAAAAATAAGCAGGTTTGCTTAAATCATAACTGAGGGAAAAACAACTTTGCATCCAACTTTTTTTTTTTAAGAGCATCCTATTTAGAGAAGTGGAAGAATGTAATAACCTCCTTGAAGGACTTCCACAGAATGTTTTATGTTTACATTTGAACAAGCACACATTCTTACATGGAAATGATACCCATATTCCTCATTTTTATCAAACATGTCTATATGAGAAAACCCTTACAGAAGTTGTTTACCTTTTTTTGCCTTTGGAAAACACTTTTTTTCTGAGTGTGAGGAAGGATTTTGGGGGAATATCCTCATCAATGTACAAGTGGAAGCAGAGCTTGTACTCCAAGTCTTCTTAATTTGTTGTAACTTTAGTTACAGTAAACTGTAGTACATCAGTGACTTCTGGGAATTCATACACTTTCAGATTTAAATGGAAAGTGCTATTTGTAGCTGAGGGCTCCTAAAGGAATTCTCTCCAGGGAATTTTATTGAACGGTTTTATGTTTTGTTTTTGCCTTTTCAATTTGGTGTGAGATGCTTGCAAGTCAGAAGACACTGCAGGCTGTTTTCCCCTTCACCCATTTTTCCTCCTCTTTTCCTGTGGTCCAAGTGATTTCTAAGAGGCCGTAGCTCAGTGATGCTGGCAGGATGCAACCCTTTTCAGTCTTCCATGTGAGAGGATGAAAGAGAGCTCGCAGCAGAGGGAGGAGGCAGTTGTTTTGAAAGTTGTTTTGCGTTGGAAGCTGGTGGGAAAGTTCAGTCTTCCCCATTTGGAAAAGGCAGGCTGGGTTCCGCTCCTGCCCCACACGCGCTTTCCATTTTTAGCTTCATTCAGAGGCAGACAGAGCTCCTTCCTCTTCCTCTCCTTGTTTGTGACACTTTTCTGAGGCAGCTTTTCCACAGTGCCGAGGGTCTGGCGGCCATGACCCCAGGCATTCTGGGACACTGGACTGTGTGCCCAGAACATTTTTCTGCCATGAGAGGTAAAGCCAGGGATTGTTCAGAGGTGATTCTTTTTTTTTTTTTTTTTTCCTTTTCCCCACAGTGAGGTTGCCACATTCTTTTTTTTTTTTTTTTTTTAACTAAGAGTAGCATTTAAAAACCTTGCTTCTTTTCAAGGCAGTTTACTTTATACGGCTTTTTGGCTCTTTCTCAACTGTACCAAGCACTCTGCATCTGCTTTTAAAGTCTTCAGACTACTGTATTAGTCATAGCCTCTCAGAGGGAGCCACAGGAACGGCGGGACAATGGGGATTAAAGGCCTTTCCTTTCTCTTCCAGGCTGCCCCCAAGTGTAACTCCAGCACTGTGAGGTTTCAGGGATTGGCAGAGGGGACCAAGGGGACCATGAAAATGGACATGGAGGATGCGGATATGACTCTGTGGACAGAGGCTGAGTTTGAAGAGAAGTGTACATACATTGTGAACGACCACCCCTGGGATTCTGGTGCTGATGGCGGTACTTCGGTTCAGGCAGAGGCATCCTTACCAAGGAATCTGCTTTTCAAGTATGCCACCAACAGTGAAGAGGTAAGCCTCTGGTTTATTGACAAGAAGATTTGGGGACCTGGTGCCAAATCTCCCTACTTGCCCTTGAGGCCTTGTATATCTCTGAAAACCTCTGAGAATCTGTAAGTATCAGTAAATAATTGATTGCTCTATTCAATTCTTGCATTGCTTTCTCTTTCCCTAAACCATTTCCTTCTCATTTCCTCCAGCCTTCAACTGTTCCGTACTAATTAGTAAACAGTTAAATATTTTGGCAAATTGACATGTCTTAGAAAAGCAACTTGCAGCATAGGGTGGGTGAAATTGTCAGTGAACTTCAAGAAAGCTCTGGGCCCACTGGCCCTAGTGTCCCTGTTGTACAATATCTCTTAAGGGAGAAAACTTTTTCTTGGAAAAAAAAGTTTTAATGTTTCTTTTGTCTGTCTTTGGTAATTAGTTGGCTTTACCCTTTTTAACAAGCCAGCTTTATTAGCTGGGTTTCTAAAACTATCCTCAAAACTTTGACGTGTTTATGAAGTGAAGTGATGGTATAAGCCGAGAAAGGGGGTCATGTAAAAGTGTCCTCTGTCTGGATGACTTCAGAGCTAACCACTGTTTATCTGCAGCAGCTCCTTTGCTGGGGCTGGGCTGGCAGGCCAATTCCTTACTGGCCTCTGAAGTGGGTACACTCTTTGTTGTTTCAAAGGGGATGAAAACCCAAACTTGGAATGAGCAACTGATTTGTGTTTACCTTTAATATAAAGATTATAGCTAGGCGTGATGTTTAGCTGTGAAATAACTTGCAGAACCACCTCTTGTTTTCAGAATTTGGCTTACTGTAGTTGCACTTACTAGTCTACTACTGGGTTGAGTTGAATGAAAGGACCCCTCAGCAGACTTCCCATACCACCATTAGCACAGAGCCCTGTCAATTCTATTACTTCCTTCAGAAAGTAGGGAAAGGGGATGGTTGGCCGTAGAAATCCAGAATTTGCTACTGGGACTATTCCTTACAGCCATGTCAAATCATTTTCCCCCTTCCCTAAGGAACAGTATTTGAAGGAATCCGGGAGACTAGGAAATGCTTTGTCTCTTTCCTGTTTGTGTGTCTGAGTCCAGTGTTTTTGGTGAGGGGGAGACACAGCTGTCTAAAATTAAATAGAACAACAATGCTTAGTCTTTCTTTTTTCCCCCACTGCTGCGTGAATGGAGGCAGATTTTATAAAGAATAAAATTTAAATTCTAGTTGTAGTTGAATGTTACCAAAAAATTTAACCCCAGAGGTCAGCCTTAATTATACCTCTTCCTGAAAGTAATGCTCTTCTTATAGAAAGTCTCTCAATATGTGGCCCTTGGAATGAATGTAGGATTTGTTTGGGTATATGAGGTTTGACTATGGCTTTAAAAAGTGTAGTGTGTTTTTTCCCCATATCAAGTTTGACCAAATATTCGTCTGTTCCCAAGGTTCGTTTGTGCTGTGTTGCCCTGTCCAGTCCTTTGGGACTGAAGTAAAAATCTCCATTCTGTGGGTCATCTTTGCCTTTTAATTCTATAATGTTCTTATCGTCAGTTCAGCTCTTAGCTTAAGTTTTTCAATTTCCGTCATTCTCCTTTAAAATCATAGCTAAGTCAAGTAATGCTCTTAGATCATTGAGTTCAAGGTTCAGAAAGACAGTCACTTACCCAAAGGCATATAGGTAAAGCCAGACCGGGGACTTGAAGCAAAGTTTTTCTGCCTTCTCCAATGAGTGCTTCTCGATTATGCTACACTGGCCCCTCTTGGTGTCACTGTGGTTTTAGTTATCATCTTAATATATTTCAGACCAATCCTTAAGCTATTTTGTGTTTTTTTCCCCTCTGAATGTATAACTTCCTATTTCAATATATTAAGCAACCAAAAAACAGACAATGCCTGTGTTCCTGAAGAAGGTCCTTCGAAACTAACCTAAGAGGTCAGGGTTCTCTTATCCTATTTCCCTATCTTGCATTTAACTGAAGCGCTTGAATAGAGGATAGTATGTCTTTAAACCCTAATCATAAAGTCAAGCAAGGAGTAAACTTGAATGTAATACTGTCTTAAGCTTACTCTGGAATTTGTACCTGTTTTTCTGTTTCTCTCCTTTGTTTTTGAACTTTGGGAAAGGACAGCTTCCTTTAGAAGGTGAAAGAGGATGGTGCAGTTGAGCCATTAAGGGGTAGGATAGCTGCAAACTAGTTCCGGGACAGCAACATTAAGGATTGATGAAATGTTTACATTATCTTTATTCAGTTAGTTCTTTAAGTTCCATGAGCCATTGAAATAGGAAGAGTCTTTCTACATGTACTTTTTATCTGACTTATTAATCTTGCCCTTCTTTAAATGTTTTCGTTTAAATAGCAAAAGATGTTACAATATGTACTATTGTGCTGACATACTGGGGAATTTTTTTTTTACAAGACCATTTTTCATTATGAATTTGTACCATGTGTCAGCACCTTTTTTTTTTTTTTGGTTAAAACAAAACATACAAATCATATTTCTGATCTTGACCCTCATTTTTAGATTGGGTTTAGAATCATTCTGCACCTTTAATGAAAAACTGTTCTTACTTCCTATTTCCAGAACTGAAATCAAATATAGACCTACTATTCAAAACTTTGAAAATGTTTTAAACTGATGGGTTATTCTTTTATGGGGGTTTTCCCCTTGTCCTCCTGAAATAATCTCTTATGACTACTTGACTACAGAAAAATCAGTTCAAGCATTTATATTTTAGAAGCGTTACCCTGTAGTTTCTGCCGTCGGTTGAGACTGCTTGCACTCAAGAGGCACTGTGGCTCTGTGAGTCTCACCTCCCTGTATCGTGGCTGATAAACATCAGACAGATTGTGAAGACTCCTTTGGTGTCCATTCTGATCGAAGTCCATTATTAACTCAAGCCATCTGTAAAAAGTATCTCACCATAACATGCAATTCTCTCTTCATGTTGCCTTTTATTTGAGAAATGATGTACCAAGGCATCACCATGTCTCCTTTAATAGAAAGATAATGAAGAAGGAAACCTTCTCCAAACAACTTTGTTCACTTCACTCCTTTTAAAAATGGGGTGATTGCCGGGCGCAGTGGCTCACGCCTGTAATCCCAGCACTTTGGGAGGCTGAGGACGGCAGATCACCTGAGGTCATGAGTTCAAGACCAGCCTAGCCAACATGGTGAAACCCCATCTCTACTAAAAACACAAAAATTAGCCGGGCATGGTGGTGGGCGCCTGTAATTCCAGCTACCTGAGAGGCTGAGGTAGGAGAATCGCTTGAACCTGGGAGGTGGAGTGAGCCGAGATCGTGCCATTGCACTCCAGCCCAGGCAACGAGAGTGAAACTCTGTTTCAAAATAAATAAGTAAATAAATGCCATTGCACTCCAGCCCAGGCAACAAGAGCAAAACCCTGTTTCTAAATAAATAAAATAAAATAAAAATGAGGTGATTGCAGGCTGAAGGTCTTGGTCACTACTGAGTTCTAGTTCTCTCAAGACAAACATTCATATGGTCAAAACAGAATTATAATCTAACGAGTCATTCTTATAGAGTGGGATTCGGGGAGGGAAAACAGATAGCTAGTAATTTAAATGATCTTAATGTAATTTGGGGAGAGGATGATCAGATGACATTTAGACTTGGATATAGTTTCTGCTTCAAACCCACGCTGTGTGTGTCTGTTTGCATACTCTCTAAAGAAGGAATTTGAAAGAAAAAAACAAAAAACCTATATTGTCCTTGTTATCAGCCTTCCATTAAGCACTCCAACTCAACCCATCCTAAACTGTCAAATCTCCTTCATTGTGTAAAATTGAAAAGAAGCCCTGTGTTTTGTCCGGAAGCTGTGGAAACTGTGGACGGCGGGGTGTGTTCTGTAACTGAGGCCACAGACAGAAACAAATCTGCTCAAGTGGTGGAGGGGTCTGCACCGCACATAAAGAGCTTCTGTGGGAGCAGGTGAAGCAAGGAGGTATTGAAGCCGGGTGTCCTCTTGCTGTTGAGTTTATAGAAGGCACAGAGCGGCCTGTCCCCAGCAGTAATTCTTTAGGACCCTGGTCAGTTCCAGTGAAGTTTCCTTCTTGAGTTAGGTGAACACATTCTTTGTCTTTTTAGCACTGTGAAGTTTAAGGTACACACCAAGTTCCTCCTTAGTATTTGCTTGGTTCAAAGATAAACTGTTACAAACTATGGGTCAGGGAGATGGGTAGTCTAAGATGCACATTCTGGATCTTTCTAGGACCAGAGGGAGACTTAGTACTTGGTTTTTTCACTTCCCTTTAAAAACAATCCTGGTTCCTGTTCCCCCTCCAAAGTTACCTGGACAAGCACCATAGTCTTAGAGTTTCAGCTTTTATGGCGTCTGTGTCTCAGACGTGCATTTGAGATGAAGATGTTTACTGTATATTAGAACGCTAGACTTAGAATGGATATAGGTGGTTTGTAAGCGCCTTCCAGTTTTGAAATTTTATGATTTTGTATCTTTATCTATAGGTGTGAGTTTATATGTGCCCTATAGCACTGTATGTAATTGAAATTTAAAATATTAGGGCGCTCTGTCCCTTTCCTAATGATAACCTAATATTGAAGCTCTTTAATTTGTCTGGGGTTTGAGGATTATCATAGACCTCTCTTCTACCACAGAGCCTTCTCTTTTTAATTGTTCTCCTGTCTTGCCTGTTGAATTGAATTTGTAAGGTTAGAGATGGCAAGAGCTACTTCCGGTGCTGCTTTATAGCTTACTAGTGATGAGTCTGTAGTTGTGCTCAAATAGGTATTGGGTAGCTTATGCTTTCTAGTTGACTTCTTTTTGGGCACAAGAAAATGTGTGTAAGATGGATAACTGAAAACCTAGAGGCCCATTCTGTAAAAGAATGGCAATTTGGAAGAAGAACCACGACCTCAGTGCAGTGCTCCGTTTTGGTAATCAAGCTCTGACTCCCAAGACACCATCTCTAAGAGACTATAATTTAAAGCAAAGTTGATGAACCAGTTGAGTGCCTTTCTTAAAATTACTGTTGTAAAGTAGATATGTTGAAAATATCAACTGCTAATTATTGGCTCACCAACAAATGGCATGATTTGTTTTTCCTGTTTGTCATTCTAATATTATGGAATAATCACTGAAATATGAATGTTAAATGATTTGCATGTCATAGAATTCAATTCCATTAATTTTCCAAATTAATTAGATTCAATAATAATATGTCCAAAACAATGAGCCTCTGAATAAGTCTACTAAAGCTTTAAATATATATATTTATATCTCAAGACTGCTCTGAGATACTCTTGTCCCCAGTAGTTTTACTGCCAACAAATACCAATAATGACAAACGGTGATTAAAAGGGCAGATAGATGTAAATGAAGGCAGAGGAGGAGGATGAAATGAACATCTGCTTTTTTCAGCTCTCTGACAGAAATTCTTAAAGGACCAAAAATAACACTCTTGTTTCAACTTACGTTAGGTGTAGGAAAATTTTCTTTTTTTCTCTTTCCAGTCTGAGTATGCTTCATTGATTTGTATATTGAATACTAAATTGTTTTAGAAAAAAAATCATTGGCTGATAAGACACTTAAATGAGAAAAGCTAGTCTGTCACAGGCATGTAGGTGTGCCATATCTATTTAAATAGAGGTTTAAATTATTGATGAGACTTAATGAGGAACTGGTGTATATTGTAACCAAAATTGTAGATTCCACTGTGAACAATCTTTGTGCATGGATCGATTCACATATTTGAGTCTACCATTTCAGGTACACGAATGTACAGGAGCTACTGGGAATATAAAAACTGGAAAATAAACATTATCATCTATTACCACTCCCTCCTCCTTGGTCCATTTTAGTAAAGAATTCAGTAAAGTGATAGGTAGGCTATCTTGAATGAGAAGAAAATAAAACTAGGAAAGTGAGAGAATAAAAACCAAAACAAAACTGTAACTGCAAGCTGTTGTAAAGGACTACTCACAGAGGAGTTCTATTGAATAGTGACGAATTGCTTCCTGATTCACGGTTGGTGATTTTTTTACCCCTTCAAAGAGAACTTTATTATTAAGGAGGAACTGGTATAGTTAACATGTTTCTTTAGCAAGGCCCCACAAAGTTAAAATGTGTGATGCATCCAGTCTGAGGTCATTTCCTCAGATCTTAGAACCTACAGCTTTCCTCCGTATAAACTTAATTTCAAAGGAGGGCTTTTGGCCAGGCATGGTGGCTCAGCCTGTAATCTCAGCACTTTGGGAGGCCGAGGTGGGAGGATCGCTTGAGTCCAGGAGTTTGAGACAAGGCTGGGCAACATGGTGAGACCCCTTCTCAACAATAACAACAAAAATTAGCTGGGCGTGATGGTGCATGCCTGTAGTCCCAGCTACTCAGGAGGCTGAGGTGGGAGGATCTCTTGATGCCAGGAGGTCGAGGCTGCAATGAGCTAAGATCAAGCCACTGCATTCCAGCCTGAGTGATAGTGGGAGACCTTGTCTTTAAAACACACACACACACACACACACACACACACACACACACACACACGAGGGCCTTTGACCACTCTTGAGTAGAAGACTCGAGAAGAACAAAGTAGAAGGCCAGAGAAGAACAAAGTTACTTGAAAGATCTCTTATTAAAGAGAATGTACAAGCTATGAAAAACACACACACACACACACACACACACACACACACAAACCTCATCTGGAATGAAAAAAACATAATGCATTTGGTTTCTGGTTCCTTAGGCTGTTATGGAACAACCAAAGAACATTATTTTGGTTTCTGAGGTCAGAACTATTTTATTCCCCTCAAGCACACTATGCTTATGGTTTGAGGGAGAATGAGAAATAGGAAACTAGGAACAGGCTGAAATGGTCTAATCTTGACCATCTAATTCTGCAGTGTCTTATTCTCATTCTAAAAGAGAATGGTTATATTCGCTGTTCTAGCATAAAAAGTAATGATAAAAATAAAAGATCCTGTATTACCAGACAATAATCCCCTAGACTGTTTTAATTCTTGGTTGAGTATTTGCTTATGATCTCAGACTTTAAAAGATGGTCTCCCCCTATGGTGAAGCTTGTTAATTATGTAGGCATCATTAATGTCTGTTTACTTATCAAAATTTTATCATTGTTAGTTGTATTACTACTTGACAGTCCAATTTATTTAATTGAAAAGATTGGTTAACATTTTATAGTTAAAGTAATTGTTTCCTGTGTTTTTTCCTGTTTAGGTTATTGGAGTGATGAGTAAAGAATACATACCAAAGGGCACACGTTTTGGACCCCTAATAGGTGAAATCTACACCAATGACACAGTTCCTAAGAACGCCAACAGGAAATATTTTTGGAGGGTAAGTAAGGGAAATTTCTTCAGACCCATTAAATGTTAGGAAAAAATGGAGCTAAAAGAGCTGGGTGGCTCACCTTTCTCATCCTGTGCTGAGAAATGCTGGGGCTCACCCATAAGTATCCAGCATCCCCATGGACACAGGGAATTCTGAACAAATGTGATGAAACCGATTAAATGTTTGGCCTGTAGGTGGTTAGTGATGGAGATACGGGCTATATGTGAATCTTGATTTTTGCAATTCATTAGAGCTTTGTAATGAAAGGAAACAGTTTGTTGCTTGCTTTAAGGATAGGTTCATTTGCATTTCTCCGCAAGGAAGTAGTAATGAGTTACCAAGCCTTAGATTTCACCCCTTTTTGATTTCTTGCTGACTTAACTTTAATTGAATGGAAGAGTTATCACAAATGAATTATCTTTTTGGTTTTTTTTTTTTTTGAGATGGAGTCTCACTCTGTCACCAGGCTGGAGTGCAATGGCATGATCTCGGCTCACTGCAACCTCCGCCTCCCAGGTTCAAGCAATTGTCCTGCCTCAGCCTCCCGAGTAGCTGGGACTAAGGTGCGCGCCACCATGCCCAGTTAATTTTTGTATTTTTAGTAGAGGCGGGGTTCCACTATGTTGGCCATGATGGTCTCGATCTCTGGACCTCGTGATCTGCCCACCTTGGCCTCCCAAAGTGCTGGAATTACAGGCAAGAGCCACCGCGCCCAGCCAGGAATGACAAATGAATTACCTTATAAGTAAATGCCATTAAGGAAGGATAGCTGGAAGATGGGTTGAGGGGAATGGAGGACCACAGAACTAGTCCTATTTAAATACATGTGCATGGTAAAATGATTCCATTTGACAATAGGTTAATTATCTCATAGCATAAGGAAAATGCTTAACAGTCATATGCAAGATGATAAGCTTTCCTATAGCATCCAACCAAAAGATCTAGCCAGTACAATTTCCTTTGCTATATTAGGGTTAGAAAGGCCCCCAGAGGTGAACCAATTAGATGGAATCCTTGAATAAAACACTGGATTAGCAGTGAACAGAAAAAAGTCAGATTGCTTTCCTTCTTCCCATAGATGTCTCAGGGATATTTAGTTTCCTCAGAAGATAAAGAATTTAGTAAGCGTTTTTTTGTGCATACTTACATGAAATGTACATTATTTGAATTCTTTAAAAAGAAACAGCTGCATGATAACAAAAATTGTGTTATGCTTGCTTTAGCTGGTATTTTTGCCTAGAACGATTATATCGTTCGGACAAGAAGCTATTCCTAAGAAACAATATTTTTAATCCAGGAAGTTTTTCATTTTTAGAAATTTATCTTACTATTTCCCAAGCAAAAGAGGGTAGTTACATGTGCTCACAGTTTTTATTTAATAATTATTCCTCCTTAAAATATATTAATCACCTGACTTACAATGGTGGAACCATGAGTGCATTTTTGCCTTTATTGTCAATAACGTCTTCTCAGAAGTGAGCCACAAAGGTGCATAGTTCTTGGAGTTAAAGGTCTGAATTAAGACAATCCAGCATAAGTCTCATTAATGTGTGATTATTTTGAGAAAAGGCAAGAAGCACCTAAGAATCTCCCCTCACTGTCCAGTTCCCTGTTTCATTTAAAGATTCACTATAAGTAACTGAAAGGCTTTCCTTGGGAGGATTTATTTGAATCAGTCTTTCACATGCAAAGGATATTGTAGAACATCTCGTTTTTGCTGGCAGGAATATGAACATCTGTTGTGAGGAAAGAAAAAGTTTCATGCAAATTACACTGCCAAAGAAGGGATGTTCAAGTTGAGAAACCAGTGACATTTCTTGTAACTGTACTATGAATCAGCGCATTTTAATCTTCTAGATAATATATGGAAGTGCAGGAAGGTGGTAGGAAACGGTGTTCATTTTACATATGCGTTATTTTATTCTGTGTGAGTGACTTCATGGCACCGACATTGCTGTTTTTAAATGAGGATACAGTAAATTGCAGTCCGAGGAAGGCTAACTGGAATCAACATACCCGTAGCTTTAGAAAGCAGTTTCCGCACCAGCGAAGAGTACAAGAGCGATGGAACCCCATGTTCCTGGAAGTTTGCACATCAGAGTAAACAAACTTGAAAACCCCTCTTGATAGCAGAATTCACCCAGCCTTGTTCCATTTTCTCTTAACAAAACACACCGCAAAAGCTCTCACAAGCTGCTTTGATGAAGCCACATGTATTTCCCCCTTCACAATTTACAGGAAGTTACTCTTAAAAGAAAGTGATTCTGGTGTTTACCGCCTGTGTTAAAGGGACAGAGTTCCTTTTTATTTCTGATAACGTTTGAGCGAAATACAGAAACTATCTGTAGACTAGCATAGTCGGTACGTGAGTAAGGAAAAGCAATAACCTGCTGTCCGGTGAGCACAAAATTCCTGCTACGAACAGTGCCTTACTGCTGCTTGGAGACTGCAAGTCGCAGATCACACTAGGTATTGACTGATTGTATAAGGAAATTTCTTAAAGTCTAAAGTAAAGGTGGTACCTCCTAAAAAGAGGGGAAGAGAGAAAACTTTGTGTGGAAGGATAAGGAGTGTGTTTATAGTTTCAGTAAGAGTGTACGTTTTAATTTTTCTTCTTCCTCTGCCTCTTTGCCAAGTAGCCTGAGTGCATCTGTTATCCAGAAGTAGTATTACTCTAGGACAAACTTCAAATTCTTCATTCTGCGTTGCCTTTAAGGAACAACATACTTTCTTCCTGTTCTTTTTCCAAAAACACACGCCTATGGCTCTGTGTGTGGTGTTTTAGCCAGCCTCCTCCCAGATAAGGGGTTCCCTTCCCTCCTTTGCATTGAAAGGAAAGTGCAAGTCTGGACATGTTTATCAAGAGGAAAAGTGACTTCTCAGTAATAGACTGTCAAATTCTGGCTGCTGCCCGAGTGTTCGCTTTGTTATGGCAGGTGAAGTTCACCTTTGCCCCACCCAGTGTTTCCACAAAAAGGCAAGGTTCCAAGTATTCATATGAACAAGTGTTACTTTAGGACTTGGAGGGTTGGGGGTGGAGGATGTTTGCATAGTTGAAGCCTTGGGCGGGGGTGTAGGAAACGGCGAGTACAGAGGCCATAGAAAAAGCTGAGACTCAGTTTGACGTCGTCAGCCGGCTTGGTCTTCTACCCAGTGACTCAAAGCACTAAAAGTCAGCATAATCGGAACTGAAGTCAGTAGCATCGCCCATTTGCCATTCACTGCAGTAGCAAAAGTAGTACTCTGTGGTGGGTTAATCGGTTTGAGGCAGCTCCTTAAATGAACATTTGTGTTTCATTTTTCTGTTATTTTCCCGAACATGAAAAGACGATAAAACTGAAATGGAAAAGGTAACTGACAAAAGTGTGCCTTACCTGTTTCCGCCCTGATTTCTGCTGATTCAAGACTATTCTGGCTAAACTGATTGGATTCTTTTTCTAACTAGGCAGTAGGGGATCAGAAATCACACACGGTACCGGCTGTGTTTATTCTGAGAGGTGCTGGGGAGCATTGGGTCTGACTTCCTTTTACATGCCTGTCTTCTCTTTTGGACAGATCTATTCCAGAGGGGAGCTTCACCACTTCATTGACGGCTTTAATGAAGAGAAAAGCAACTGGATGCGCTATGTGAATCCAGCACACTCTCCCCGGGAGCAAAACCTGGCTGCGTGTCAGAACGGGATGAACATCTACTTCTACACCATTAAGCCCATCCCTGCCAACCAGGAACTTCTTGTGTGGTATTGTCGGGACTTTGCAGAAAGGCTTCACTACCCTTATCCCGGAGAGCTGACAATGATGAATCTCAGTAAGTGGATTACAGAACAAAAAAATTAAAAATGCCAGTAATGTCGGTTCTGCCCCTTTGAACTAATAACATGTTGTTTAATTATACGGCTTTGTCATGTGTTGGATGAAGTAGGTGGCTTAAGCTAGGGACTAGGAAGAGGAAAAACATTTTTTGAGTCCCTATTAACTATTATGAAACTTGATCATTTAAAAGTATATATATATATGAGGAGCTACCTTGAGTTTTGAATTCAGGATGTTACAGGAAGAAATATATGTCCAATTCTAATTTATCCAAAAGCAGTTGGGAGAATTACAGGGATTGGTCCAGACATGCTGCGTATGCAAGGTATAGCCCTCATCTGTGGTACTTTGGCAGGGCTTAGACTGCATCAAAATATTTATAGATGTACATTTGAGTGTACAGTTAGGATCTGATGTGGAACATTGTAAGATCATTGCTAGAAAAACTTTGTCATAATTTTTCAATATTATTCTAAGTGAATAACCGTAAAGATTTTACATCTTAGCTTCCTTCCTTACAGTAAAAAACTATCTGATCTCTTGATCAGTATTATAGTAGCCACCTATCACTTTATCTTAACAAATTCTCAGTTCCTTAGGTTTATGTGCTTTTACTTCTTTTATTTGATTAAAATTGCTGTCATGACCTCTCTCTGCAGAGGGCTGCATCATTTTAGTCATTCTCAAGTGATCTCTTTGAGCAATTTAAGAATTGCCATAAGATTCTAACCTCTGCTGTAACTATGGTTGTGTGTTCTTGGTTAGACCACTAAATCTTACTAGCAGTTTTAAAAATTATTCCTTTTGGTTTAGAAGTTAAGACTAAATGCTGAAGTTTTTGTAACTTTTGGTTTTGATATCATTTCAAACTTAAGAAAACATTTGAAGAAAAGGACAAAGAATTTCCACTTACCCTTTACCCAGGTTTACCAATTATTGATAAGTATATCCATTTGCTTTACCAGAAGGCTAACTTGTTTTAGTTCTCATTTTCACCTTTGAGACATTTGGAATAAATATCAATGTTAACATAAACTGGAATTTTGACTTTGATTTTAGGACCAATGAACAAGCCAAGTACTTACCCTAGTCATATATAATCCAACTGTATGGTTATTTGGTATTCATTCCACACTTCATTTTACTTGATCTCCCTTAAGATTGCAAGATTGTGTTTGCAGTTTTTCTGAAAATCTGGGGCTATAAAAGCATCAGGACCTCCCCCGTAGGGGAGGTTGTGTGTTTGGGGTCCTTACACAACAGGTTACCCTTGAGCTTCAGGAAAAGAACTGGCTCCCAGTTCCCCAGTTCCAGCTTAATGGGTCTAATCAGGTCCTGACCAAAAAGGTGGCAGTTCTTTTCCCTCATGTCTCTTCAGCGCTCCCTGAGACTCTGGAGACTCTGTCATATCCCTAGGGCTGAGCCTCCCAGGAACCATTCGGCTGTTGTGGCATCTGTGTATGCCATGCCCAGTGCTGAGGACCTAGTAACAAACGACAAATGCACAGGCACAGTGGCATTTTTGTGGAACTCGTATTCCAGCTGTGCGTCTCAGAAGAAGCGTACAGCTCCCTCCTGGCTTTCTTAACATAGTGAGCCACTTCCGCTTAAGGGTCTCCTTACATTCCTTGAGTTTAATCATTCATGGATTCAGAGGAAAGTCTTTTGATTTTTGCTTTTCTTTAAACAGTTCATTTGAGGTGACCTACCCCAGTGACTTTGCACCAACCACCAAGAAACTTTTTTGCATGCTTCCCGCACCCTGTGCCAATCAAGGGAAGGGTTTAAAGGCCTGGCGTTTTTATTCCTCAAAGAAAGGTTTTGCACAGTATTTTAAGGTTCAAGTGCTTCTACTTTGTGTTCAGAAGCAACTGTCATATATACTGTGAAATGACACCTTTTATTTATCCTTTTTTATTTATGCAGTATGTCCCCTTTTATTTTGGCAGAATTTTATCTAAATGGTGGTTTAACATTTTCAAGCACATTTCATTGTCCAATATTCATAGTAAAGAATGAGAGTTAACAATAACCAGTCACATTAAAACAAGATTCCTGCTGCCAGTTGTGAAACCGGTTGTCTTAGGCGTGGCAGCTGATGATTGAGACTGTGATCAGGAAAATTTCCACTATTTCATCAGGCCTAATAGGTAGATTGTGTCTCCAAATGAATTGTGTTGGGTTTCCGTGCTTAAAGCACAATAGAGGTGGAGCAAGAATCTCCATGAGGGCTTAAATGGCAGTGATGGTTCAGGCGGTAGAGTTTGGAGAAGAAGGGATTTGAAACAAACCAAAGGAAAGAAAAGTAAGTAGCCAGAAATCACAAACTGGCATTTTTCTAAAAACAAAGGAAAAGGAATAAAAGAACTAATAAGTTTGAAACCCCTACCCCTCCCAAATTTGGCAGGGGGGGAGGTATTTTTTTTCTATCTATCTAACTAACCCATCTAGAAAACAGTTGACCAAATTATAGACTTCTAAATGTTAATCTGCTTTCTCAGTTTCAGTTGAAAAGAGACTTTGTTTTGCCTACTGCAGAACTTCTAGGTTCTTTCTTATAGTCTTGGGGTTCTTATTATAGATCGAAAATGTGAGTCGGCATAATTAAGCCATTCGGAGTCTTCAGAAGCAGTTCACTCTTGAAATGACTCCGTCCGCCTACAGCCATTTAAGATTTCAGAACAAAAACAGATCTTGATTTTCTTTTTCATGTTAACTCAAGCTGTTGCTGAGTGGGAGAGTCAGAAATGACACCAGCTCCACTGATTACTCAGCTGCTGAAGGATGATTTTTTAAAATGCACCTTTACTGTATATGGACTTCCTAATTTCCACCTGTAGAGCATCTTAGGGAGGCTAACATGTCACTCTGGATGTTCTTTTAGAATAAGATGCAAATCTATTTTTCTGAAGGCATTAGAGATAGCAAACATTTATTGTGAGTTTACTATATACTAGGCACTGTGCTAAGTGTTTTGCATAGAAAGTTTAAAATTCTGGCTTTTTTGTTGGCCCAATCATAAGTTTCATATCAGTTCAATATTCAAATTATATTAAGGTACTTAAGAAGAATCCCTGGCTAAATGTGAGGGGCAGTGCCACAGATGGACTGAAACTTTATGCTTATTGCACATTTATGCTATTATTATTTGTTGAATTATAGAACCAAGGGAGTGTGGAAGCCACTGGAAAAAATATGAGACTTAGATACATAATTTGAGTAAAAATGGCTCAAAGTCATGAGGGTAAAGTTTTTTGTATTTCCATTTTATTCGAGCGGCATCGTTTTTAAAAATCATTATGAATTTGACCCTATATAGAGTTTCCAAATAATTCTTTTTCACCTTCATAAAATTCCTTCCTGTGGCTGTGAGATGCCTTGCCTATCAGTTTTCAAGCTTAGTTGTCTTTCTCATCCTTTACCATTTTAGCTTTAAAAAACAAAAGTGACAATTAGAACTTCCTGCCTGCTGGGCCTCACTGAAAGACCGATATTGGCCTGATAAGGAGATATTTATTTTGTTTTAGTGGCTTCAGAAATCCCTCTCCCTCAGCAAGCTTTCCATCACGGCCCCCCGTCAGCATCTTCCCTGATAGCGTTCTTCTCTGTGTTTATTCTGGGGCTTCAGGCTCGCCCAGGAGGAACTGATAACCGCTGGCAGGAGATAACATTCTCTAAGGGGCTCTCAAATTGGAATCGAATCCCTCAAGCCAGTCAGCCTAGAGAATACATTTAAAGGGTTCAGTTCTGGAGTTTCACAGAGTTCATTTCTAGACCTATCAGATAGCAAGCGTGGAGTTCTTTCTCAACTAAATTCAAGCGGAGACATTTTTTAGACGATGAAGGATATTTGCACAAAGGCTTCAGCATGATCCCCCAAACCTGCTGCCTCTGAAGGCATCTCCACATATTGACAGCCAATGCCTTCAGTGCGTTCCTTGGGCAGGTGTCCTGGCTTGAGTGACTGCCCTCCAATAATCAGAGCTCAAACTAAACATCGTATGTTTTACTTTTGGTTTCCAGGCAAGGCTGAGCAGGGAATTTTCAGTTTTCCCTGCCCAGATGGGTGTTTTTTCCTGAAGGCATCATTTATTGTGTAGCGAGGAGACAGGGCTGGCTGTGGCAGGGATAGTCTAGAACTGTCCTCATTGCTGCTGTTCCTAAATAGTATCTTTACCAAGTAATAACGTGCCGTCTTTGGGAATAAGTGCTTTCCTCTTAGCCTGTTCTGTTTTCTTGGGTGCGCTAAGTAATTGAACTGGCTCAGGAAGTACCTATTGTGGTTTGGCAGAGGTGACTGTCACGCCTTGTGACTCCAGGGGCCAGCACTGCTGGGATCCTGGCTAGACCAGACAGAGCCTTGGTGAAGTGCTTAGGCTGTCTGCACATCGCGAGGAAGGTGGTATTCACTTCGCTAAGCTCCTTGGCATAGGCAGTTTGAACAGGGCTTTATCAAATTCGTATTCAACAAGAGTAGAAGTGAAAATTGATGACTGTGTATTACTTGAAATGAGTCTTAATCTTTCACATTTAGTTCTCAGGGTATGCTGATTTCCTTTAGGTAAACCATGAACATCAGAAAGACTTTTATTAACCTATGACAGGGTCCCCACCCCAGTATTTTTCCACTCCATTAAAATGGAAGCTTTTTTTTTTTTTTTCTTTTTTGAGACAGAGTTTTGCTCTTGTTGCCCAGTCTGGAGTGCAATGGCACAGTCTCGGCTCACCACAACCTCCACCTCCCGGATTCCAGCGATTCTTCTGCCTCAGCCTCCCAAGTAGCTGGGATTACAGGTGTGCGCCACCACGCCCAGCTAATTTTGTATTTTTAGTAGAGATGGGGTTTCTCCATGTTGGTCAGGCTGGTCTCGAACTTCCGACCTCAGGTGATCCGCCCACCTCGGCCTCCCAAAGTGCTGGGATTACAGGCAAGAGCCACTGCATCCAGCTTAGGCTATCTTACTCCAGCTTAAATAGCAATTTTCTATCATAAGGTCTGTACTACTGAAAACAGAATCACCCAAGGCTGCTGTTTGTTCTGTCTGTGCTGCCATTGCCCGCATTTTGCTGAGGAGGAAACGGAACTGCACTTTTGAGTGAGTGGCCCAGAGCCTTCTAGAATGAGAGTGCGTTGGAAGCCAGATATGTGGCGATTGTGTCGCCAGCTGTTACTCAGGTTTTCTCAAGAAGGAGGAGCAACTTTGGCAGTTTTGCTTCAGTTCTCTCTAGCCCTCTGTGTAATCGCCCCTTTTTCTTTATTTCAGCACAAACACAGAGCAGTCTAAAGCAACCGAGCACTGAGAAAAATGAACTCTGCCCAAAGAATGTCCCAAAGAGAGAGTACAGCGTGAAAGAAATCCTAAAATTGGACTCCAACCCCTCCAAAGGAAAGGACCTCTACCGTTCTAACATTTCACCCCTCACGTCAGAAAAGGACCTCGATGACTTTAGAAGACATGGGAGCCCCGAAATGCCCTTCTACCCTCGGGTCGTTTACCCCATCCGGGCCCCTCTGCCAGAAGACTTTTTGAAAGCTTCCCTGGCCTACGGGATCGAGAGACCCACGTACATCACTCGCTCCCCCATTCCATCCTCCACCACTCCAAGCCCCTCTGCAAGAAGCAGCCCCGACCAAAGCCTCAAGAGCTCCAGCCCTCACAGCAGCCCTGGGAATACGGTGTCCCCTGTGGGCCCCGGCTCTCAAGAGCACCGGGACTCCTACGCTTACTTGAACGCGCCCTACGGCACGGAAGGTTTGGGCTCCTACCCTGGCTACGCACCCCTGTCCCACCTCCCGCCAGCTTTCATCCCCTCGTACAACGCTCACTACCCCAAGTTCCTCTTGCCCCCCTACGGCATGAATTGTAATGGCCTGAGCGCTGTGAGCAGCATGAATGGCATCAACAACTTTGGCCTCTTCCCGAGGCTGTGCCCTGTCTACAGCAATCTCCTCGGTGGGGGCAGCCTGCCCCACCCCATGCTCAACCCCACTTCTCTCCCGAGCTCGCTGCCCTCAGATGGAGCCCGGAGGTTGCTCCAGCCGGAGCATCCCAGGGAGGTGCTTGTCCCGGCGCCCCACAGTGCCTTCTCCCTTACCGGGGCCGCCGCCAGCATGAAGGACAAGGCCTGTAGCCCCACAAGCGGGTCTCCCACGGCGGGAACAGCCGCCACGGCAGAACATGTGGTGCAGCCCAAAGCTACCTCAGCAGCGATGGCAGCCCCCAGCAGCGACGAAGCCATGAATCTCATTAAAAACAAAAGAAACATGACCGGCTACAAGACCCTTCCCTACCCGCTGAAGAAGCAGAACGGCAAGATCAAGTACGAATGCAACGTTTGCGCCAAGACTTTCGGCCAGCTCTCCAATCTGAAGGTAGGCCTTGAGAGAGAGCAGTCCAAGGGGCTGTGAGTGCATGCTTGTGTTTGTATTTAGCTTGCTTTCCATGGGGTATCGATTGCATTTGCAGTAGTATGAGCCCCCGGTTGGGGATAGTGGGTATGGATTCCGCCTGGCTTTTGCCACTTCTAGCTCTTTGACTTTGGACAAGTGACTTCCCTTCTCCTGATTTTCTTCTGAATAATAAAAAAATTGGGGGTTTGGACTAGAAGATTAGGTGAAACTCCCTGCTAGCCTGTGATTTTTGTACTTTTAAGAAAAACACCATTCTGAAAACATGAAGATTTCTTCTTTTTAAGACTGTCTTGATGCTTTTCTTAAGATATTTGCATCAACACTTGAGTCTTGGAGCAGAAATGTTAGGTCTCAGAGCCAGCTTGAGAGCAGAGCTAACACATGTGGCTTCTTCCCAGGTCCACCTGAGAGTGCACAGTGGAGAACGGCCTTTCAAATGTCAGACTTGCAACAAGGGCTTTACTCAGCTCGCCCACCTGCAGAAACACTACCTGGTACACACGGGAGAAAAGCCACATGAATGCCAGGTGCGCAGTATTTTCTGGGTAGACCTTCTGACCTTTGTAGAAAATGTCTGTGAGTCACCCTCCCATGTCCTATATAGCCCGTAGTTAAAGCCAACACCAGATTCTGCCTTGTCCCATCCTGGACTGATGGCACTATGGGCCTTCCCAGTACTTTGTATCTGCTGATGACTTGAGATGGCACAGCCAGCTTCCAGTGGGTGGGAAAATGGTAGGGGAAATAAACAGCCCCTCGTGTGCTGTGTGCCCACATCCCCCCGTTTGCTTAATACCACACTGGAGGTGCCACAAGGAGGCTTCTCACCTCCTAGGTTGCTGGGCGTTGGCCTGTAAGCCTGCCCCTCCCGTTGGCAACTCTTAATCTTCTGGCCTTCCTGTCTCCCTTCCCTGCTGTCTCTCTCCCCTACACTGTAGGTCTGCCACAAGAGATTTAGCAGCACCAGCAATCTCAAGACCCACCTGCGACTCCATTCTGGAGAGAAACCATACCAATGCAAGGTGTGCCCTGCCAAGTTCACCCAGTTTGTGCACCTGAAACTGCACAAGCGTCTGCACACCCGGGAGCGGCCCCACAAGTGCTCCCAGTGCCACAAGAACTACATCCATCTCTGTAGCCTCAAGGTTCACCTGAAAGGGAACTGCGCTGTGGCCCCGGCGCCTGGGCTGCCCTTGGAAGATCTGACCCGAATCAATGAAGAAATCGAGAAGTTTGACATCAGTGACAATGCTGACCGGCTCGAGGACGTGGAGGATGACATCAGTGTGATCTCTGTAGTGGAGAAGGAAATTCTGGCCGTGGTCAGAAAAGAGAAAGAAGAAACTGGCCTGAAAGTGTCTTTGCAAAGAAACATGGGGAATGGACTCCTCTCCTCAGGGTGCAGCCTTTATGAGTCATCAGATCTACCCCTCATGAAGTTGCCTCCCAGCAACCCACTACCTCTGGTACCTGTAAAGGTCAAACAAGAAACAGTCGAACCAATGGATCCTTAAGATTTTCAGAAAACACTTACTTTGTTTCTTAAGTTATGACTTGGTGAGTCAGGGTGCCTGTAGGAAGTGGCTTGTACATAATCCCAGCTCTGCAAAGCTCTCTCGACAGCAAATGGTTTCCCCTCACCTCTGGAATTAAAGAAGGAACTCCAAAGTTACTGAAATCTCAGGGCATGAACAAGGCAAAGGCCATATATATATATATATATCTATATACATATTATATATACTTATTTACACCTGTGTCTATATATTTGCCCCTGTGTATTTTGAATATTTGTGTGGATATGTTTGCATAGCCTTCCCATTACTAAGACTATTACCTAGTCATAATTATTTTTTCAATGATAATCCTTCATAATTTATTATACAATTTATCATTCAGAAAGCAATAATTAAAAAAGTTTACAATGACTGGAAAGATTCCTTGTAATTTGAGTATAAATGTATTTTTGTCTTGTGGCCATTCTTTGTAGATAATTTCTGCACATCTGTATAAGTACCTAAGATTTAGTTAAACAAATATATGACTTCAGTCAACCTCTCTCTCTAATAATGGTTTGAAAATGAGGTTTGGGTAATTGCCAATGTTGGACAGTTGATGTGTTCATTCCTGGGATCCTATCATTTGAACAGCATCGTACATAACTTGGGGGTATGTGTGCAGGATTACCCAAGAATAACTTAAGTAGAAGAAACAAGAAAGGGAATCTTGTATATTTTTGTTGATAGTTCATGTTTTTCCCCCAGCCACAATTTTACCGGAAGGGTGACAGGAAGGCTTTACCAACCTGTCTCTCCCTCCAAAAGAGCAGAATCCTCCCACCGCCCTGCCCTCCCCACCGAGTCCTGTGGCCATTCAGAGCGGCCACATGACTTTTGCATCCATTGTATTATCAGAAAATGTGAAGAAGAAAAAAATGCCATGTTTTAAAACCACTGCGAAAATTTCCCCAAAGCATAGGCGGCTTTGTGTGTGTGCGATTTGGGGGCTTGAGTCTGGGTGGTGTTTTGTTGTTGGTTTTTGTTGCTTTTTTTTTTTTTTAATGTCAAAATTGCACAAACATGGTGCTCTACCAGGAAGGATTCGAGGTAGATAGGCTCAGGCCACACTTTAAAAACAAACACACAAACAACAAAAAACGGGTATTCTAGTCATCTTGGGGTAAAAGCGGGTAATGAACATTCCTATCCCCAACACATCAATTGTATTTTTTCTGTAAAACTCAGATTTTCCTCAGTATTTGTGTTTTTACATTTTATGGTTAATTTAATGGAAGATGAAAGGGCATTGCAAAGTTGTTCATCAACAGTTACCTCATTGAGTGTGTCCAGTAGTGCAGGAAATGATGTCTTATCTAATGATTTGCTTCTCTAGAGGAGAAACCGAGTAAATGTGCTCCAGCAAGATAGACTTTGTGTCATTCTATCTTTTATTCTGCTAAGCCCAAAGATTACATGTTGGTGTTCAAAGTGTAGCAAAAAATGATGTATATTTATAAATCTATTTATACCACTATATCATATGTATATATATTTATAACCACTTAAATTGTGAGCCAAGCCATGTAAAAGATCTACTTTTTCTAAGGGCAAAAAAAAAAAAAAAAAAAGAACAATCCTTTCTGAGACTTTGCTTAATACTTGGTGACCTCACAATCACGTCGGTATGATTGGGCACCCTTGCCTACTGTAAGAGACCCTAAAACCTTGGTGCAGTGGTGGGGACCACAAAACAACCAGGGAGGAAGAGATACATCATTTTTTAGTATTAAGGACCATCTAAGACAGCTCTGTTTTTTTTTTTTTTTGCCACTTTATGATTATGTGGTCACACCCAAGTCACAGAAATAAAAAACTGACTTTACCGCTGCAATTTTTCTGTTTTCCTCACTAAATACTGATACATTACTCCAATCTATTTTATAATTATATTTGACATTTTGTTCACATCAACTAATGTTCACCTGCAGAAGAGAACAAATTTCGAATAATCCAGGGAAACCCAAGAGCCTTACTGGTCTTCTGTAACTTCCAAGACTGACAGCTTTTTATGTATCAGTGTTTGATAAACACAGTCCTTAACTGAAGGTAAACCAAAGCATCACGTTGACATTAGACCAAATACTTTTGATTCCCAACTACTCGTTTGTTCTTTTTCTCCTTTTGTGCTTTCCCATAGTGAGAATTTTTATAAAGACTTCTTGCTTCTCTCACCATCCATCCTTTTCTGCCTCTTACATGTGAATGTTGAGCCCACAATCAACAGTGGTTTTATTTTTTCCTCTACTCAAAGTTAAAACTGACCAAAGTTACTGGCTTTTTACTTTGCTAGAACAACAAACTATCTTATGTTTACATACTGGTTTACAATGTTATTTATGTGCAAATTGTCAAAATGTAAATTAAATATAAATGTTCATGCTTTACCAAAATTCGTCTAGTGTCTTGAGTGAAGGGTCAGTGAGCGACATCTCCATACTGTACAGATGGCACCAGAACAAATTTTGAACACAATGCAATTTGTCTCTCCCCTGCCCCCACCCCTGTTCTTCAGCAGCACCCTCTGGGATGCCCTGATCTCCCCCGGCTCCTTCCAGGAGTATATTTGTGCGTGATCTGACAGCATTGATCTGTCTCTCATAACTAAGATTTTTCTTGATGAACTATAAAAATGTTCTCTAAAGGAAGCATTTCAAGCATCAGCCAGTAAGTGGGAGACGATTTGTTTGCTTTGTGAACTTTTACATTTTATTTCGTCAATGGACATGGGGTGGTGAGCAGATAAGGAGGACTTGGATCACTTCCAGAAATGCCCTGCTAGCTTGTGCCAGTCTGTGTGCGTGTGTGGAGACTCAGCACACTTATGGGTGTGGGGCCCTGGGAAGCTGGGTCAGGGAACACTTTGCCCATTGGTGACAGCGGCTTCAGTAGCTTCCTCTGGGCAGGCCATGGGGAGTGCCCTACAACCCATGTTTACTCCTTCACATGTAAGCACGTTTGCTATTTGCTACTTGTCCTTTTTTTTTTTCTTTCTTTCTTTTTTTTTGAGACCAGTTTTTGCTCTGCCACCCAGGCTGGAATGCAGTGGAACGATGATGTCTTACTGCAGCCTTTATCTCCCAGGCTCAAGCCATCCTCCCACCTCATCCTCCCGAGTAGCTGGGACTACAGATGCGTGCCCCCAGGCCCAGCTAATTTTGTTTGTTTTTGGTAGAGACAGTCTCACTATGTTGCCCAGACTGGTCTCCAACTCCTAGACTCAAGCAATCCTCCTGCTTTGGCCTCCCGAAGTGCTGGTATTACATGCATGAGCCACCGCACCTAGCCTACTTGCGCATTTAAAAAAAGTTTCCAGAAAGCTGCTTTCCCAGAATCTGAGCATTGTTAGTGTGAGAGCCAGGTATCTTGGTGGTATGGCCACGTGGCCGTATGTGATGGGAACAAGTCTATGTGCTTAGCCATTCACGCTCCAGAAACTAACCTGTGTCCAGAGAAAAGGCTCACATAAATTCGAGTCTCATTTGATAGATGTAAGTAGGAGATGCTTCTAGAAAAGTGATAGTGCATTCAGTGAAAAGAAAATCTAAAAGCCCTTTGCAAGTGGTTTTCGTGCTTCCCATTTCATCTATTAGCAAATTTATGGTTTTATGCACATGCTGACTGCATGTTAAGAAAATAATGCTCCTGCTTACATTTGGACACTCAAAACTGCCTGATGCTTTGTTTTTAATGTTTCTTCTTTAAATTCACTTAAACATCTGTGCCAAGAATTTGAAATGCTGCCAACATGTAACTGTGGAGTTAAGAAAACCAGAACCCTATTGTCATAAACGTGCCAAATGGTGCTGGTTATACTCCTAAATTCTACAGAACCATTGTGGTAATAATTTTTCAAAACAAAGCCCAATAAGATCCTGAGAGTAACAGCTAACTACCATAAATCATAGTTCTTTACTTGGAAAATCATTTTTTTTTCTTGAGAGTTATATATCTTGGGAACACTTATGGACTTAGCTGTTTAATGAAACATTACATAAAAAGATAATATTCACTCATGAGCCCAAGTCCACCCAGCCAAAGTCCATACTGTTGGATCAAGACTTCATCCAGCTGTTTGTAGGACAAAGTAAGACTGAAGAAGCCACCTTTTTCTGAGTTTACCTTCAACAAAATAAAAACTCTGTGCAGAAATGATGCATTTAATTCCCTACCATAAGGCAATATATAGAATATACAGCACCGTGGGAGTCTATAGGCACATTTCTAGATATTTTTTCCTTGGGGGAAATGAAATCAATTTAGGACTCGTAAGTTGGTATAAATGAGCTCATTCCTTCCTCTGTGTGTGTGTGTGTGTGTGTGTGTGTGAGAGAGAGAGAGAGAGAGAGAGAGAGAGAGAGATGCCTTCTCTAAAAGGAGATAATGAGAAAAGGCCAGAACAGAGGAATGAAAGTAATTAGAGGCACATGGCAGATAATTTCTAATGCAAAAACCAGGCCTCCAGGATAATCCGGTCTAGAAAGGAAGGCTGTACCACAGAAGGCAGCAGCTGAAAGAATTGATGAACAGAAGAGTTAGATAGAATGTGATCATTGAACCAGTCCAGAAGGCACTTCTATTTCCTTTCAGAGATCATGGAGTTCTTTGTCCATAACATGTCATTTCATTCTCAGCTTCTGGCCAGAAGAAATCAGATCATTATGAGCAGTGGCCATCAAATCTACTTCTGGGTATGTAGTGGCTACAAGAAATGTTTTAGGATTGGTGGATAAGCTTCCCTAACATCATTTTTCAAGCTTCAAGTCCTCAGAACCCAAGTTCATTTGCTCAAAGTGCTGCTGACAGCTGCTCCTTAAATAAGTGAAAAGTGATTTTAATCTCAATACAGTCTTAATCGTGTAATTCAGGCAAAAATGCAGCAAGATTCCAAAAAGTTATTTTTAACTGAATTTATGCAAATAGTCACTCTCCCTTTCCCAGTTTTACAGCATACTATAAACTAACAAACCCTCTCCTAGTTTGCTCTTCCTTCCAGGTTTGACAAGTAATGAACCAGGGTTGGCTGTGTGCACTTTTCCTTCTCTCTGAATTTTCGATAGGTTTTATTCAGCATAAACATGAATGTAGTCATCTTGTGGTTTTCCCCTACCCCCGTCATAAAAGAAAGGAGAAACGACAGATGAATAGCAATGGCTAATCTTGGTAAGAAATTCTTCAATATGTTAACAAAGGGGGTTCTCATGGAATTGTGGCAAAGTTCCCCAACTTCAGGTGTCTTAAGGATTCACCTGTGGATGATGGCAACCAGCTCTTCCCCATTGTGGGTAAGGAGCAGAACAAAGGAAATGAAATTAAAGCGTTGCAGAGGGGACTTTGGTTTAAGTCACCAAGATGAACACCTACATTTAGGGTTTGTAACACAATGGATTCCTTCCCATGGGAGGGAGCAGTCCCCATCCTTGCAGGGCTTAGAGAGGAATCTGTGTGTTTGAAAGCACAGGATGAACAAGATGCTCTGGTGAGCTTTTCCTAGGTCTTCAGTGTTTCATGTTCTTTAATGTTCCTGAGGCTTCCTTGGAAATGCTGTGTATTTAGGCAGATCTGGAGAGCCCGTCTGATTCTGAGGAAGAGTCTATGATATCATGAAATTAATTTTGCTGTATATTCTGTAAAATATTTTAAGAGATATTCAATGTTTGAATTCCCAGGGCTTCTGGAAGGGTCTGAAATTGAAAATGAGGCATGGTGCCACTGTCACCTGCATTACATGTGGCACTCTGTAAAGCAACCTCCAGGCTAGCAGCCTTTCAGCGCAGTTATCACTTAAGAAGAGAAGGGACCATCTCTGTGTTCTCTCCACTCATCAGCACTATTTCCCTTGAGTACTGTTTCCTATCCACAGGCAAAGGAAATGAGACACACCGCAGTCCCCTTCCACATAACCCTATCTTGCCTCTCCAGTTTTTAGTACAAGCAACCTGACAGTGATTTGCTGTGAGATCAACCAACTGTGGATCATTAATGGGGTCACTTACTCTTTCTTCCATGGCTCTCAGGGCCAGAGTTTAAAAATACACCCAAGATGGGAACTGAGTTGATGAGCAACTACCATCACGGAAAAAGCGGCATATCAGGAGTTTAGGGAGCTTGGTTCTAGTCCTGATTCAGCCCCTGGTTAAGCGTGTGCTCCCAAGAAAGTCCGGGAACCTCGCTGGGCCACAGTTTCCTGGTCCTTAAAAGGAAGGAGTCATTCCTGGGTTGTCTTCCTGTTCTTTGGAAGATGTTCTTACATCTCCTAATATGCTCAGATTCCACTGTTTTCTCTTATTTCCTTTTGATTTGTTTTCCTTGGAACTCCGGTTGTTGCTATAGGCAGATATTTGTAATTTAGAGAGCAGATGTCGGAGAAAATGAAAATGAGGGGCAAGTCTGTATGGAAACAACTATTGTGGCTTCTTTTGGCAAAAGTGAGTGGGCTTGCAAAGGTCCTGCTAATTTGTAAGAACCATGAACTTTCCCCAGGAATTAATATGCTCATCTGAAAGGAATCAAGATTCTTCTAATGGACATAATGGCTTATGCTTAAATCAAACTTCTGCTTAAGTACCATGAATTCTAGGATGTTTAGTGGGTTTTTGTTTTTTTCTTCGTCTTCTTTCTCTTTTCTTTTCTTTTTTTTTTTTAAAGCAAAGGCCTACATGTAAGATGACTGAGAAAGATTTAAGCCCGTTGCCACAAAAAGGAAAGGGGGACAAAAATATGGGCAGCTAAAGAAAAGAATGAGAACCCAGTCAAGAGACCCTAAGGAGACGTTGAAAGGAAACGTTTCAGTTAGAAAGTAATCAAGGCCCTGATACTCTTTTAACGGCTCAAAGTTTAAAAAAGGGAATAAAGAAAAATTAAACTGAGAGAGGGAGGAGAGAGGGAAAGGTTAAGCCAAGACAGAAACTGTGAGCAGATAGATGTGAAAGGGGCTGAAAATAAGTGAAAAGTGAAAAATTGCTTTATGAATAAACCGTTGAAAAATAGTGAGTGAAAAAGCAATTGTGCTTCCAGTTATTACTGAATCACAAGCTCGTGGAAGACAGAGGCTGACCCCAGCAGCAACTCCACACTAACCTACATCGCAGCAGTTGGTGCACTGCAGTTCCTGTGGGCGGACACCGTTTTCTACTTGAGTGTTCAGTTTCATTGTGATTACTCTCCATCACCGTCGCATGTGGGCCATTTTACCGCCTTGAACACAAAAAACCTGACTTGGTCATCTCTCTAGCCTGCTGACACTCCAGAGCAGGTGATATCCTCCAGAGGACACACAGAGACCAAGGGGTAAGGGCGAGGGGAAGGCAAGCAAACCTGAGAGAAGGAGAAGCCTCTGCCTGCCCCTGCTTTTTCCTGAAAATGACAGTGTGATTTCACACTCAGTGCCCCTGGTCATTCCTGGAGGTGCGTTCCCACAGGGACATGGTATGGCCCGTTGGACAAGTCTCTTCCGTGCTGAGAGCCAACAGATTACCCTTCTTAGGAACACATCCGGGCTCAGGCTTAGCAAATGAGACGCCAACCATAGCAAGCTTCCCTCCACCCCTTGGCATACTTGGGGAAGCACGGGGAGCCCTAGGAAGTGGACCAGTTCCACCAGTGTGACCGCCTTCCTCCTCCTTCAGGAAGAGGCTGAATAGTGGAAGTGCCGGACACCTGCCGTAAGAGAGGTCAATCCTCATGAAGAATGGCTGGTACCAAATGGCACACGCTGTTTCCAAAGCTGCAGGCTTGCTGTCCTTCTCATTGCAAGTGCAAAACCCACTTTTATATTAGAACTGCCCCCAAGCAGCTAGCTTTTGGTTATATGCTTCAACGGAAAAGAGGCGGGAAATGGGTGGCCACAGATTCCCAGTAATTAGTGTGGGAGTGCTTCCTGGGCACTTTATTGGTAAGCATTCACCCTCCCTGAGCACACCCTCATCTCGGTGACAGATGCAGGCAGGCAGGTGGTCCTCCAGGGTTCTAAGGTTGGGGAAGCCAGGCCAAGGGAACATTTGACCCCGATGACCCAGAAAGCAGTTAACTCATGCACACAGCTGGATGCATAATCAAAGAACGAGGTCCAATTTTGATAAATCTGTTTCATTTTTAATAACCAGGGTAAGACTGTAGTTCTGTACATCTGGCCAAGGCGGCTGAGGTTTTCCTCAAAGGGCCATGCAGATCTTGGTATTTTTTTTTTTTTTTTTTGAGATGGAATCTCACTCTGTCACCAGGCTGGAATGCAGTGGCACGATATCGGCTCACTGCAAACCCCGCCTCCTGGGTTCAAGCAATTCTCCTGCCTCAGCCTCTCGAGTGGCTGGGACGACAGGCGCCCACTACCACCTCCAGCTAATTTTTGTATTTTTAGTAGAGACGGGGTTTCACCATGTTGGCCAGGATGGTCTCGACCTCTTGATCTAGTGATCCGCCTGCCTCGGCCTCCCAAAGTGCTGGGATTACAGGCCTGAGCCACTGTGCCCGGCCGGATCTTGGTATCTTTTCTTGCTGTTGCTACAAGAGGTCCCTGGCCTTGTGCTGATGGGAAGGTTTAAGGTAACGTGCTTTCCTCCTTGAGTTTGTTCATAAAAGAGGTAGAAAAGATTGGTCTTTGAGTATCTCCATCCCAGAAATAAGAAAATTCAGGTATGGAAAGTCAAGGAATATGCCCAAGCCACCTAACAAGTTCATGCTGGAACTGGAAACTATATCCCGGCTTCCTGACTCTGGCAGATTAGACAGTGCTCCTATTGCTGAGCTGGGCAGGGGCCAAGTGAGCCACTGGCATTGTTTGTGTGTAGGGCAGGCTTGCCAAAGCAGCAGAGTCTTACAGCATTAAATGACTGTCTTCTGCCTTGTCAGGAGCTCGACTCTTAACTAGTTCTGCAGACATTTCAGTAAGGAAGGAGGCGAAAAGGAGTCTTGGAGAATCATGGCTTACTATGGCCTACCATTACTCTGAATCCATCTCACTCCTAACTCCACAGAACCGTTCCTGTCTCTGAAGCTGAGCTCATTCCAGATACCCGCTTTACTAAAAGGTTTCCATCTCTCTGGGGGTGGCCAGTTCCCCTGTGAAGTGCCAGAGTAAGGTGACATTTCCGGTGCTTTAGCAGAAAGGTGGGTGTCAGGCGTCAGCAGTTCTCCAGCAGCCTCAGGCCAACAGTGTTCCAAAGAGGAAACTGAGGCACAGAACTAACCCTATCCCATCAGAGTGTGCCTCAGAGACCTGGTAACTGCACCTAGAGAGCACCGTGATCCCCAGGTAGGGGGGCATTGAGCAATTGCAAAAATTCACATGCTATTTTGGATAAACCGGCTTTAAAGTTCATTCCACTTTAAAGACATGGAGGGTTGTGTTTTCTGCAAAGGAAAGGAAATGTATAAATGGACATATTTTCTACTTCAAGTGCACACAAAAAAACCTGTGTTGCTTCTGAGCTTAAGGAGGTATGTTCTTTGTTTTAAATATTGCCCATGCATAGTTAACCAATGTACCTGGAGGCAGAGATGAAAGCTGAAAAAGAACAGTCAGGTCTACCTTTGTGTTCCAAGGCAATGTAATCCCACAAGGCACAATTCCTCTAAGAATTATCTGAAAATTTTCAATATGCCCACCTGTTATACAGCTTTTGCAACCAACAGAAACTCTGGAAGATTTATAGTCGGATTGCTTCAAATTGGTCATTTTTGTCTCCTCTAGTTTTGACCTACACGTGGATTCCAGACTGAAAATTACATTATCCAAAGCAAGCCATTCAGCCCATCTTAGATAGATTACAGCTGTTTCAACCCTTCCTCCAAATGGAGGGTAATAACATAATATATTATAGCTCATCTATAGCCTGAAGAATTATGTGCTCTTAAAAGGATTGGCTGAAAAGAAAGAAAAGGAAGGAAGACAGGAATCTTCTAAAACTAACTATATAACTTAGAAATGAGAGAAGCGTCACTTAAATTCAGGTCTGAATCTTGTTCACATCAGAGACGTGAGCATTTCAAGGTGATGGGATGGAAATGAACTTTGCTAGTAGGGACTTTCAACCCCATCTCTCTGTGAGTTCTGCTGAGGGCCACTGGGCACGTGGCGGGCTTCTCCTAAAGAGAGGCATGTATGTCTGCAAGATTAAAAAAAAAAAAAAGGCAGGGTAAAGTCTGTAGCTGAAGGTTGACAGACTTCCTTCCGCACTTGGGTTTTTCTCCCTTCTAAGGGCCGTTTGAAAGTTCTTCTTGTGCTTCTAACTTAGCAGAAACCACATCATGTCTTTTGTCATCATCTTTGCTCACCACTGGAGACCCTGGTGGTTAGAGAGGGAAAGTCCCTTTGGATGGTGCCTATGGGGGTAGAAGGTGTTGGGAGCCAGCAGGGGGTCCGGGTGGAGAGGGAAGAAGAGAGGAGAGGTCATCAAGCTTGCCTTTCTGGCCCAGGCAATATACCCACCCCAGCTAGACTTTCCAATCCTCAGAGTGGCAAAGTATATCTTTTTGGTTATTCACTATGTCCCTGGTTATGTTGGCTTGCTGAGGGAATAGCTAGGGGCATCCAATCTTTTGGCTACCCTGGGCCACAAGGGAAGAAGGAGAATTGTCCTGGGCCACACATAAAATACACTAACACTAACGACAGCTGACGCGCTTAAAAAATAGTCGCAAAAAAATCTCATAAAGTTGGCTGGGCGCGGTGGCTCATGCCTATAATCCCAGCACTTTGGGGGGCCAAGGTGGGTGGATCATGATGTCAGGAGTTCAAGACCAGCCTGGCCAAGATGGTGAAACCCCATCTCTACTAAAAAATACAAAAATTAGCCGGGCGCAGTGGCGGGCGCCTGTAATCGCAGCTACTTGGGAGGCTGAGGCAGAAGAATCGCTTGAACCCGGGTGGCAGAGTCTACAGTGAGCCGAGATCACACCACTGCACACTAGCCTGGGCAACAGAGCAAGACTCTGTCTCAAAAAAAAAAAAAAATCATAATGTTTTAAGAAAGTTTACGAATTTGTGTTGGGCACCTTCAAAGCCATCCTGGGCTGCATGTGGCCTGCGGGTCACAAGTTGGACAAGCTTGGAACAGATCATTAAACAAAAGAAAACAATTTACTTCAAGAGCTCCGAGTTTCTGGAAAGCCCAAAGAGTGGCCACAGTGACCTCTGTGTGGCCTGAGAATAGCTTTTACCTGCCTTCCTGGCACAGAAATTACCTGGAGGTGGATTGGAAGCAGAAGTAGGGAATAGGAACACAGCTATATATTCGGTTTGAGCTCTTTTAGAGTAGACGCTATAGAGACATTCTATTCTCTTTTTTATTGTGATAAAAGATAGAACCTACATTTACCATCGGAATCACTGTGCAGATAGTGTATGGTAGTATTAGCAATAGGCACATTGTGCAGCCGATCTCTAGAGCTTTTTCATCTGGCAAAACTGAAACTCTATACCCATGGAACAACAGCTCCCTGCTCCCCTCCCCCTCAGCTCCTGGGTAGTGACATTTCTTGATCGTGCTGTTAACCATGAGTACTTTTCTTCGGTTAAGTCTACAAACTTGATTTCCATACCAAGACCTGTTTTGAGTTCACACACCAGCTGACCTGCTTCAGGAGCAGTTCAGATTCACTCTGCCATGAATATTCATCACTCACTATGGGTCATGATCACAAATGCATGTCCTCAGCACTCTGGCTGGGCTTCAGCAATTTATGGAGTTGTTATTTGCACCACCAAACCAGTCAGGAATGAAAATAACAATCAACTCCTTAAATGTTTACAAGCCTCCTGGGCTATTGCACATGTAATTTAGAGCTGCCATCTTGTCTCCTTCTTTCTGTCAGTGGAATGGAATGTCCTCTCCAGTAACTTGTTGGCTTTAGGAACATGGGGAATAGAAGGCTCCTCAACCTGAATTGTCTAGTCAAGGCTTGGCTGAAGTCCTCTTTGGTAGCAAGGTGTTTGGGTTCTCATTGCTCTGCAATGCTTCCTTATACAAGTCACTTCAAAACAAACCTTCCCCGCAGGTTGTCCTTGGAAGCAGAGCAGGAGGCAGGTAAGTACTCTCACCCAATCAGCACAATCAATTTGTCATTCCCTGAAAATAGAGTCGTCCCTCCAGTCTGTCCAGGTCGGTGGGGATAGAGAGGAGGGCCCAGCTGCCTTTGAGCAATGCCACATTCCAGTGGGGAGTGGTTCCCCCACATTCACCGCACTAGGGCGGGCGTGTTGTGCCTCGTGCCTGCAGCCACCCTTGAAGTGTTGTTGTTAAACAACAGTCATGAACTCTGGAATGTCTCTGGTCATTTATAGCGTGACTGTGTCACTCTGTAAATGACACTGTCAAGCTTCAAGGCCTAGAATGAAGTTGGTTTGCTTTTCAATAGATCATAGTCCCGCCCAAAACAAAGCTTCCAGGCTTTTACAATGTACTTCTTACTCTGAAACTCCTAAGAGAATAGAAATGCTAGGGAGATAAAATACAGGAATAGACTACAAATCACACTCCAGTCATCTTACAGGCCCTTTAAAACACACAGAACAATTTGACCATACTATTTGCAAATAAGCAGCTTTCTGGAAATTAGCTGGGCTCTTCTTCAAGCAATTTTTGTCTTCTCTCACTCTTGTCTTGACTTTTCCTTCTTTGGTTCATTTCCTTCATGAGATAAATGAAGAGCGCAAGAGATTGAGGTTCCAAAGAACATGTGATTCGTGAGTCATGTCTATTTTTTCTCTATAGTGTTCATTGAAAATTCATTGTTCCAGTAGAAGAAACAGAAAGTTAAAATGAACATTAAATACTGCTTTTGCTATTTCTGTAATACAGCAATAATTATGAAAATAATGCTTCTCATTTGATTTATGCTGTATAAGTTACTATGGTCTGTTGGTCACTGTCTCATTTTATCCTCACAAATACCCTCCGAGATAACTTTATTATTTCCATTTCGTATACAAGAAAACTGAGGCCCTGCGAGGTCAAATAAATTAGATAATGCAGGAAAAAACCTTAACCCAGTGCTCATACAAAATAATCCACAGTTAACATCTTTAAGGAACTTGCTTGACATCACACACGTAGGAACTGTGACGAGGACTGTGACCTTCATATGCTGTGGTCAATACTCACTCCACCTCAGCAGAGCAGCCTTAGGCCATAAAATACACAGATCTTTAAAGAGAAATATGGTTTTAACCCTATTCTGCAACCTACAGTTTATTATGTACTAGCTATGAAGGTAGGTTTGTGGAGGATTCACGAAACGTAATTCCCATAGTCTTGTGTTCTTTTGACCCATTCCTTACAAGAAAAAAGTGCTTACAAAATCCTTCCTACTGTCCCTCTTACTTTTAAATCCCTTTCATCAAATAGGTTGAGTCAATACATGAATCCTGAGATTTTTAACATTTTTTGTTCTCAAGTTGTAGGTTTTCCATTGTATTCATGAAAGATAAGTCCTGCATTTTTACTGATTCATTCATTCATTCTATGAACATTTATTACCTGCCTATTATACTTCAAACATGGGCCAAGCTGGGCCTGAAGGCCAGGTCCAAATATGACCAGGACCTTGACCTCAAAGAAATACTTGCTTCATGAAGGAGAGAGCAATGTACAATCTGATTAATGTTATTGGTCTCTTTTAAATAAATTGGTTCTATTAATATCTGCTAAGAGGGATCACTGAATTAGAAATACTAATACCCAGCTTTTATTTTGTAGCATTTAATTTGATGAGTGTTTGGGGATCCTTCACATATATTCACCTTTGGTTTAATAAGGTTATTTAAGTAACAGCAGTGTATACTGACTATATTTGAGTTCCAATATCTAATAGAAAACTCACATTCTACTTATTATATTTGTACTAGCCCCTAAGAGCATTGCCAGAATGGAGTTTCAACAACAAAAATCATTGTTGAACATGACTATGCCCCACAATGAAAATACGAGTTATTATAAATCAGTGAGGGCTGGGCACAGTGGCTCACGCCTATAATCCCAACACTTTGGGAGGCTGAGGTGGGCAGATCACTTGAGGTCAGGAGTTCGAGACCTGCCTGGCCAACATGACAAAACCCCGTCTCTACTAAAAATACAAAAATTAGCTGGGCATGGTGGTGCACACCCGTAGTCCCAGCTACTCAAGAGACGGAGGCAGGAGAATCACCTGAACCCCAGAGACAGAGGTTGCAATGAGCTGAGATCACACCACTGCACTCCAGCCTGGGTAACAGAGCATGACTCTGTCTCAAAAAAATATCATTCAATCAATCAATGAGAGTTTAGGAGTAGATTGTCTGTTCCTTGCAATAGAACTACAGTATCATTTTCAGGTACATCTTCAGAAACATGAGTTTCCGGATAAGATCACAAACCAAAAAACCTCTAAGTTTTTTTTTTAACATTGTATAAAACACTCTCTGCTGAGATGTCTTAGGCTTTGCGTTCAACCATCCTAGCATCTCATGAGGATGCACAAAACCATTTCAGGCTAGCCATTATTTTATATCAAAAGAGTGCACTCCCAGAACCATAGCAATAATGGGGAGGCAGGTAAGGGGAGCATCAGTGTCATGAAATGGAGCAAGCAAGATACTCTGGGGGATACTGGTGGGACAGGTGATCAAGAGACCTGGGTTTAATCCTGGTTTGGCCGCCTGGGTGACTTTAGCAAGACATGTAACCTCCCTGCGTGTTTCCACATCTGTTAAATGTAGCAGTTAACCCAAATGACCTCTTGAGTCCATTTCTACAAACCAAGGAATGTAAAGCTTATTGCTCATTTTAATAAAGCTGTATGAACATTAAAAATATTGTTGAAACATTTGGTGGTGGGTCTCTCTTCTAACCTCTGCCCAGCATGGTGTTTTGGTCGTGGTGGCAAAGGGAAACGGGAGTGTTGCCTTGTAGCTCTTGGCTCAGAACTTTGGGAGGTTTCAGTGACTCAGCATGAGGCCCTCTGCCCTGTGGGTCAGGCCTGCAGGTGCTCAGGTGGGCCTTGTTATGAAGGAACTGCCAGCACTTTGGCGTGAGGCAGGAACTTGAAATGTGGACCATTTCAATAGCCACTCAGATTCCAGGGCACTTGACTCAAGCTTAGGAGTGTCAACCTCCATCCCCTCATCAAACTGCCACCTTGGATAATTATGCTCCTCAAATTACTCTCTTATTTCAGTGCTGTGTGGCATCCACACTTCCCATTCCCTGGTGCTGTGGAGTTGGCTTGTTGTTTTCCAGCCCATAAACCTGATGACAAGGCTTTTACTGGTTAAGGAGTGGGTAGAAGGGTGAACTGGGTTATTCTCTCTAGACTAAATGGGTCTGCTCCTGCAGGTCACTAAAGAGTAAAGAGAGAAAGAGAGAAAGAAAACAAGCAATCCAACGCTCTTCCCCTCCCCTTCCCCTTGAGGGCAAAGGAAATATACCACCTGTGAATACACTGGTGTCACCCTAGAGTCACTCTAAGTAAGGGTCTTAGAAACCTTGGAAAGGTTATAAAGATTAATAGAACTCGTATGCATATGGGAAAAAAACTATTCTTGTTTTTAAGAAGTAATGCGTTGCGAAATTACAAAGCTGTATGATCTTTAAGTTATGAGATGTCGACATAATTGTTTTGAGATCAACCAATCAGACCACACATTTTGTAGTACCAGGTTATAATGAGTGTTCATTAAACATCATGATAACAACACCCTCCTTGTTTTTTAACAAAGGGCATTCTCTTCCTGTATCATTGGTGACAGCTGATGCAGGACAATTAAAGTCATCTACTCATTCTCCCTTTTTCCTGATTGATTCCAGAGCTGTTGTGTGGTCAGAGTGTTTTTTTCCCTTCTTCTCTTCCTTTTCCATTTTCATCTTCCTTTGAACTGCACTAGATCCCCTCATGGGAGGAACTGTCACCCTCCCGACCAGTGGAGGCCCTCTTGGTGATGCTTAACTTTTCCAGGTCACTGGGCCACTGTTTTGTGAACTGAAGTCAACACTTAATAAATGGCATTCCAATAGCTGGAGCCATCTGCCTGCCCCCCAAAGTGACCGATTTTTCCAGAGGACTGTTTACTCTCCTTGCTGGGCTAGCCAATGGAGTTATCTCTTCTAAGTGTGAATGTAAATGTCGGAAAAATATTCAACTTTTGGGAAGCATATTCTAAATATCTGCTTTTATTTTTATCAGTTTTATTTTATTTTATTGGTGTTTCCTTTGATTGTCTGGTTCTCTGATTTAGGCAATTCATTTAACCTTTGAAATACCATTTGCTTCTCCATACCACTGGCATGATTGAGGAGCTTTAATTCATTCACCCAATATTTTATGAAAGCCATACTATGTGCATATTGCTGTGTTTTGTTTTTGAATGTCTGTGCCTGTTCTGTAAGCAGTTACAAACTAACTGAGAAGATAAACATTTACACAGGAAAATAAAACTCACACTGTCAGGTAGCACATGGTAAGACAATGTTGCGTGTACAAGGATATTCATTGCAGCATCATTTGTTTAACAACATTTTGGAAAACATCTAAAGGTCCATTAACAGAAGAAGGGTTAAACAAATTATGATCATCTATATAATTGAATACTACCCAGACATTAAAGGAGAATGAGGCAGATCTACATGTACTAAAATGGAAGAGCTCTCAAATATAGCTTTAAAAGAAAAAAGGAAGTGTGTAGCCGTGAGTACTGTGCTGCCATTAGTGAAAAGAAAAAAATAGGAATATAGACACAAAGTCTTACATATGCATGGAATATCTTGAACAGCTACATAACAACCTGCAGAACGTGGATGCCTCTAGGGAAGAGATGGCTGGAGTATGGGCTGGGAGAGAGATTTGCTTTACCTTGAATATTCTTTTGTATCTTTTGAATTTTGTACCACGTACATATATTATCCAATTATTAAATAATATTTAAAATGTGTCCTAATCCTCTGGCCAGCTCAACATTGAGGGCTGGCAAACATCAAATGAGGGACAAGTAGAGAACTTTTTCACAGAGGTCTGAACCATGGAGTGGATTCTCTGCAAAAGGTTTTAAAATAGTTCTGTTGGAGGAAGGCGTGGGAGTTACTGCTCTGTCTCCTTCAAGTCAGCTCCAATCCAATGCTTCTGACATGGAGAGCGAGACACAAGGAGGGGTTTCAATAACCTAATACTACATGACATGGGGTTTTAGGTCACCATCTCAACATGTTTATTCAAAAGGGAGAGGATTTGGGAAACGCAGGAGAGAAAGCCGGAAGATTCCTCCTTCCCTGAGAACCTGTGTTGTCACACTCATGGGTGTTCTCTGTCACCTGGACACATGTGGCCAAGGAGGGGACTGAGCAGCCCTGGCTCCTGTCATAAGAAGGGTTCTAAGTTCTTCCTGGCACATTACCAGAGAGTCTGGACTTCATAGACTCGAAGAATCTCATAGGGAGGAGGGGCCCTGGAGATTTTGCTCAACTTCCTCATCTTACAAGCAGGAGACTGGGGACAAGCGACCTGCCCATGGACACATCAAGCATCAGCTGCAAAGCTGGGACTACACCCTCGGTCTTTTAACTCTACATGCAGTGCTCTTTCTATATCACTGCCACATGGTCACAGTCCCCTTGGGTTTTCAGCAGAGGCAATGCTAAGGACATGACAGTTATTTTCCTCAAACCGATGGAACACTGTGAGAGCAAGTTCAACAACTCAGGCTTGGGGCTTCCCTGAGACCAGGCTGCTGAGACAGTTTTGGGGTGGGGGTGGAGAACTAGGAGGTTCTCTCTATTGCTCAAGAGAAGGTGGGTGATCATACAGACTTTCCAGCAAACAGCCAGGGCAGGCAGCCTTCGGGGCACCCAAACCTCCCCACCATGGGTCCAGTCCAAGCTAGATGCTTCAGCATTGACACTCCACACCAAAATGGATCTCATATCAATTTTTATCTGTGAGGGGTTGTATAAAACCTCCTACAATCTCAGATCTGGAAACCATATAATAGGAGTAAAGCAGTCAGAAAAATGGATAACTTTTGCCCTTTTTTATGTGGGAAAAAAAAAACCTCAGTAATTGAATTAATTTTTAAAAATATAACAAAGGGCTGGGCACAGTGCCTCATGCTTATAATCCCAGCACTTTGGGAGGGTGAGGCAGGCGAATCACCTGAGATCAGGAGTTCAACGCCAGCCTGACCAACATGGCGAAACCCCATCTCTACTAAAAATCCAGAAATTAGCCAGGCATGGTGGTGTGTGCCCGTAGTCCCAGCTACTCGGGAGGTTGAGGCTTGAACCGGGGAGATGGAGGTTGCAGTGAGGGGGGATTGTGCTACTGCACTCCCTTGGGCAACAGAGTGAGAGTCTGTCTAAAAAAAAAAAAAGAAATGTAACAAAGGCCAAAGGCCAAAGTCCCCCGAATTTTGTCACCCCCTTTCTCTTTTTGCTATGCACATGAGTCCCCCTGAGGTGTGTGATCAAGTGAGCCCTCTGAGGTGTGTGATCAAGTAGGTCTCTGGGCACCGAGCCCACTGGCTGCGCTGGCAGCCCCCTCACCTCTCCTGGGCATGGAGTCCCAGCACCTTCCTCACCTGAGTCTCACCTGTGTGTGCAGCTCCAACATGTTTTACTTTCTATTTACTAAAACAAACTTCCTCTTTCATGATGACTTTGGAAAATGGACTCTGGACCACTTGGAGTTCATAAAGACACGAATCAGGCTACCTTAGTCCTGACATGAATCACTTTCTCTCCCCACCCATTTCCACAGACGCCTGGGTAATTTGGTCTCACTGCATCCCTCCTGCTGTCTTCAGGAGGATTTCCGCCACCTCGGCAGCATGAGTCAAAATGGATCATCCTCCCCGCCTCACTGCTTAACGAACTGAGGTGTGTGTTGGAGCTGAATGTTTACAACACAAAACCACCAACCATCTTGTTTCTTCATGTTTTGACGGCCCAGAAGCTGAGCTGCAGGGAGAGGACCTCCCCATTCCTGCGCAGAAGACAGGGGTCTTCTTATGTCTTAACTTTTCTTGACTACTGTTTGGCTTTCAGTGAATGCTTCAAAAGTTCTACCCTGTGTCCAGCACCCCAGGTCTTGATGGATAAAAACTGTCAGCACCTAAGCTAATCTTCATTCCTCATTTCCAGCCACAGCTCAAGGGGTTTGCAGTCTGTCTTTGGAAATGACTCAACCAACAGTTGGGAGTGAAAAAAATTAATGATGCCACATCTTTAGGCTTTGTCCTTTCATTTACCAAGTCGGTATATAATGAACAACTTAAGATTGTACTTCCTTGCAGTGAGTTTGCATTTCATGAGACGATGAAACTAAAGAAAAAGTCAGCCAACCTCACTGCTCCCTCAAGAAGTCCTCATTTCTGAACCCAATTATTTCATTTCTTATTCCTCGGTAGGAATTCTCTATGTACATTCATGACATATCCCAGAAGGGGCAGTGGGGTCTCACTGCTGCTTAAGGCACCTTTGAAGTGCTTTCTTGTTTCTATTATCTTGACTATTTTCACTACCCTTTCCCTCTTTCTTTCTTTTTTCTGCATTTTTCTTGTCAGATGTTGGCAGATTATTGAGTTGCCATCAGTATTTAAGTCAGAGTTCTGTTTTAGGCAATGGTTATTTTACAAATAGACACAAGTAGCTTCAAAGTATCCCCACGGCTTCTTTCCTCCTTCTCCATGTTTACTATACTATTATTTAGTAAAATTGTTAGTCATAAATTATCATTATTTAGTTAAAAACAAAAAAGCATTTGGCCAGGCACGGTGGCTCACACGTGTAATCTCAGCATTTGGAGAGGCCGAGGCTGGCAGATCACTTGAGGTCAGGAGTTTGAGACCAGCCTAGGCAACATGGTAAAACCCTGTCTCTACTAGAAATACAAAAATTAGCCGGGTGTGGTGGCACATGCCTGTAATCTCAGCTACTCGGGAGGCTGAGGCAGGAGAATCACTTGAACCTGGGAAGCAGAGGTTGCAGTGAGCTGAGATCACGCCACTGCATTCTAGCCTGGGGGACAGAGAGAGACTCTGTCTCAAAAGAAAAAAAGAAAGCATTTTAACATAATAAAAATATTTTAGGTGTTTAATAAGAAAGAAATTATTATATAGTAAAATTGTCCATATTTACTAGGCTATTTCTTTTTTTCTCCTTTTCCTGAGGCAGAGAGAAAGGGTAGGGGGAGATTTACTCTTGTTCTGATCCGGAACCAATCTTTAGTTCCAGTTCATTCTTCTCCCTGCCTAAAAATAAGAGCTAATGCTCCCCAAATGCTTTACAAACACACTCATATAACACCCAGCAAACATATCTTGTCCTCCTTTCAACAAGGAGATGGTCTGGCTCTTAATACTATGCTGTCCTGCCTCTCGCCACCTCTACGCCACCTAATCACCTCTTGAGCAATTAAAACACAGGTGCACAACCTTAAACATCTTTGAAATATTTAAAAATAATTCATCTATATAATTTGGATCCGTGGACATTAACTTCCTCAATAATGTGACGCTGGCCGGATGCCGTGGCTCACGCCTGTAATTCCAGCACTTTGGGAGGCTGAAGCGGGTGGATCACCTGAGGTCAGGAATTAGAGACAAGCCTGGCCAACATGGTGAAACCCTGTCTCTACTAAAAATACAAAAATTAGCCAGGTGTGGTGGTGCGTGCCTGTAGTCCCAGCTACTTGGGAGGCTGAGGCAGGATAATTGCTTGAACCCAGGAAGCGGAGGTTGCAGTGAGCTGAGATTGCGCCATTGTACTCCAGCCTGAGTGACAACAGAGAAACTCCATCTCAAAAAAAATAAAAAATAAAAAAGTAAAATAAAAATAATAATTTGATGTCTTTGAGTCTGGCTATTTATTGTTTACTGTGGCGAAGTCTGGCATGGAAAACACTATAATGTTGACAAATAAGAAAAGCAACATGGAGTTCAAAATATAACACAGAAATGTCATGCCTATGAGGATCATATAAGTTATTTTGATGATAAGACCTTGTCCTTTTAGAACACTGGCCTCTGCACGGCTGGGCACGGTGGCTCACGCCTGTAATCCCAGCACTTTGGGAGGCCGAGGCAGGCGGATCACCTGAGGTCAGGAGTTCATGACCAGCCTGGCTAACATCGTGAAACCCCATCTCTACTAAAAATACTAAAATTAGCTGGGCATGGTGGCACACACATGTAATCCCAACTACTCGGGAGGCTGAGGCAGGAGAATCACTTGAACCTGAGAGGCAGAGGTTACAGTGAGCAAAGATTGTGCCACTACACTGCAGCCTGGACAACAAAGCGAGACTCCACCTCAAAAATAAATAAATTAATTAATTAAAAAAAGAACACTGGCCTCTGATCCACCAGAAAGAATTTCGTAAGATTCAGTGATAAAGCTCAGCTCGTGGCTTGTTAGGTGAGCCCCTCATTCAGACTCTTTTAGACTCTATTTACTCCGACTTCATGCACAAATCTAAAAGGGTAGGGGATCTGCTTTCCAGTCCACAGAAGACTAGAAAGACAAATGAAAAGGCAGAGACAGGGGGACAGTGCTGGAAACCAGCACCCTGAGAGAGGGTAGCGGAGGGAACTGATATCCAAGCAGCTGGAAGAGGAGCTTTGCAGACGCCCAAATGTCAGACCGATTCATGTCAGAGATGACAGCCCCATCCACAGCTCCCCTGACATCGAGAAAGACAGTAGCCGTGCTCATCAGCACGTCCTGAAGCCACCAAGACAGGGACAGACCATGATCAACTGCAGCATGATGAAGAGGTTCATAACTTTTTTAAGGAATCTCTATACGTAATGGTTCAAGTTTTATTTCCTGAAGGATATCAGTAACATCAAGAGCAAAAAGTGACTCATTCCCTAAGATTTCAGGATAGCCTAGTTTTGCTTTGTGTATTTGCATGCAAGTTATCCTAGAGATAAGGCACACTGTCATCTATTAAACTAGTCTCCGATGACCATAATTTTAGATCATCAAGTGACAGGTTTCTCAGATTATGAAACAATAATTAGCCTTAGCTTCATGAGTCTGTAAAGCATGTATGACTATCTCAGTGGACCCTGCACGTCTGCTAGTGCAGGTTTCACCACCGATTCTGGCAAGAGCTGGAGTCAGCCTGGGACTGTGGTTATTTTGCATACACGAAAAGCCTGGTAATCTCTTTGAAGGGCCTGGACTGTGTACAAAGATCCCTCCCTTTTCGCATAATGGTACTTTACTTCCTGGATTATAAAGATATTATTTTACTAGAGAGAAAGGAACTGGATTTGTGGCGCATTTTTGTCCAATGATTTAAGTTAATTCCTCATGTTCAAAATGAAACTGTCAGTTATAAGCTGACCAAATGAAGCAGTATATTTCAAACTCAACAGAATCTTTTTATTCACTCTACCAATCTATGTACATCCCAAATTCCAACATAATTACCACCCCAGGTGTTGGTTAAAGAGCACTTTTTAACTTCCTATGGTGGACATTTCTAAGCATCCACAAAAGTAGACAATAGCATAATGAACTTCCAGGTACCCAACCTTCAGCTTCAGCTGTTATCAATATTTTGTCAGTCTTAAACAGTATGCCTTAGTGTGCCTAAATGAAATTCCCTGTATTTTAATTATCCAGAAGGCTGGAAATATTTGGGCAGCCAGGCCTCCAACCATGAGGTATGATTAGAAAGATTTCAAAGGCTCTTCACCCCACAGATGATGCGTGCCACGAGGAGTGATATATTCTTGGTTCTCTCTCTCTGTCTCTCATACTCTCTCTGAAAACACAAATGCTCCTGCTGAGGGGGCATTACTGAAATTCCTAAAACCTTGTTAAGAGTTGGTTTTTATCAAATGATTTTGTTCTAGAACAGGAGACTTTGGAGGGACAGCCTAGCATCCTTGTATCCTGGGGATGAACAGGGCCCTGGAGGGAGAAAGGGAACAGTGTGATGTGAGATAGGAAAGCCAAATACACAGTGTTGTTTTGGCTTAGCCCTGGTAGTAATTCCTGTAAGAGACTGTCTGAGAAAAAAATTACATTTGGAACATTTTTATTTCAGTAATCAGGATTTGGGAGTCTTAGAAAGGATGAGGTAGAAAGCCCCTTTACCATATTTTTTAAAATAGCTTAAGTCCACATTATGTTTCAGCAGTGAGAATATATTTTGGAATTCAATTATGTAACAACAGGAAGTAGGATGGCTGGTTAGAAAGAGTTTTACTTTATTTTTTACTTTTCTTTTTTTCTTTCTTTCTTTTTTTTTTTTTTTTTTGAGACGGAGTCTCACTCTTATCACCCAGGCTGGAATCGGCTCGCTGCAATCTCAGTCTCCCAGGTTCAAGTGATTCTCCTGTCTCAGCCTCCCACGTAGCTGGCATTACAGGTGCAGGCCATCATGGCTGGCTAATTTTTGTATTTTTAGCAGACACGGGGTTTCACCATCTTGGCCAGGCTGGTGTCGAACTCCTGACCTCAGGTGATCTGCCCGCCTCGGCCTCCCAAAGTGCTGGGATTATAGGCGTGAGCCACCGTGCCCAACCTAGTTTTTACTTTTCAGTTGATAAGATGTCATTCAACAGTTGCCAGCCAACATTCTTTTAGCAGCTGTGACACTGGTCCCTCAGCTTAGAAAGAATAATTTGAGTGGCACTTCTCACATTCTGTAAGAAAAGAAGAGTATACCAGGACTTTTTTTTTTTTTTTTTTTTTTTTTGGCTTAACACATGTGGTTCTTCTCCATATGTTGGGAAGTCCCTGCGGCAGGGAGTGGGCACAGGCGCAGAACTGCCCGAGGAAGGAGATGGAGCTGTTGTTTGCTATTCTTGAGGTCCAATATTATAAGAGCATCCCTGATGGACCAATGTGGACCCGACTAAGGTCAGCTGATAGAAAGCATTTCAGAATTTGGCTGGGGGCGGTGGCTTGCGCCTATAATCCCAGCACTTTGGGAGGCCAAGTTGGGAGGATTGCTTGAACCCAGGAGTTTGTGACCAGCCTGGGCAACACAGTGAGACACCCATCTGTACAAAAAACTGAAAAATTAGCCAAGGCTGGTGGTGCACAGCTATAGTCCCAGCTACTTGGAAGACTGAGGTGGGAGGATCGCTTGAGCCTGGAAGCTCAAGGCTGCAGTGAGCTGTGATTGCACCCACTGTGCTCCAGCCTGAGCAACAGAGCAAGACCCTGTCTCAATCAATCAATAAGTAAAATAAAAAAGCATTTTGTGAAAATGCACCTGACCCAGCAGGTTGATGCATGGTCTACGGTATCAGGTAAAATTCATAGGCAGGGTCCTGCAGTGAAGGCCTCTCGTGAAGCCTTCAGGGATGGCCTCAGGCCCCACACCCGGGCACTGTCCTCCAGCCCTTCCTCACCAGGTGCTCCTGAGCCCTGAACTGCTGGGCACGAAGTTGAAGAACCACTGATCACACAGCTTGGAAGAGCCCATCCACTTCTGATATTTTGTCACCAATCATCTCTGCCAAGAATTCCCTGGGCATGTTCGCTGTGCTGAGCCATGTGGTGGGTCCTCCAGGGAGGTGACAACTCTGTCATCAAGGAGCATCACTCGAGGTGGAGAACAAGGGTTCGTGGAGAGCTAAGGACAGGACTTCTCCAGCCCCTGTAAGCCTTCATCCTAGTTACCATGGAAACAGTGATTGTTTAATTATTTTCTCACCAGACAGTAGACTCCTGAGGGTAGGAAAGGTGTCTGCTTGTAGCCCCAAGGCCTAGGAAAGTGCAGGACACCTCAGCCTTCATTCCATGTCTGTGGAATGAACGATGGCCCATCGGCTGGCTTGAACAATGTATGGAATGATGAGATAAAAGAAAGAGAAGGAACCGAGCCAGCCTGACGAGGGCCGAGTCCCAGGAGTTTGGGATCTATCCTTCAGACCACAAAGGCTCATTGAAAGTTTCTAACCAGGGCAGTCACATGGAGCCTTCCACGTTTCTGGAAGAGGAATGTGCAGTGAGGCTGAGGGATGGGAAACAGGGAAATCTGACACAAGGTGGCCCGTGGGAAGCTACTCCAGTAGCAAAGGTCGAGACCTGGAGCTCCTGCCCAGCCCTCCCAAGGAACTGTCATGGAGCTGTGAGCCATACAGGTGGGGGTTTGGCCATTCAGCATTTGAAAGCATAACATACTGGAGCTGTTTATAATATAGTCAAAGAAATAGGGTCGCACAGACAGATTTGGAGCAATGTTTATATACATCCATGAGTGTCTATGCACGTCCACCTGGAGTTAAGGAAAACATTGTCTGGCCATATATTCCTTCCTGGTAACTCTTTCAGGACTTCAAGGCATCATTTAGCTCCTGGAAGAGCTTATTTTCCAGACACACACTCCAGCAGCGCCCTAAGTTCATGGGTGCGCATCTTACTCTCCTGGAATATTTTAGTTGCTCTGGCTCAACAGATGATTATTACAGTTATTATTAATGTTGGTTCTACTAATAGCAGTAGTCATAAACATGTTTCTTGGGGGCCACCACATTGATAGCGATTGAAGTCTAAAAGAACATAGTCCCCAGGGATCTGTAATACAAGCTAATCAAGCAGTTAGAAAGGAATTTTTTAAAACTTTCCCCCCTTAATCCCATCTTTATTGTGTGGGTGGAAATCACCACTTGAGAGATGAGCCTCAAGGCCATGATCTGGAGCGATTTCAAACAGGCTAAGGGGTGGCATTGTAGTCCCTGGAGCCCTGCCAAGTAATGGCTGGTGTTTCACCCTAGACCAGCCCTTCCAATAGAAATAATGAGAACCACAGATGTAACTTCAAATTTTCCGGTAGCCACATTAAAAAAACTAAAAAGTGGCCAGTGGCTCACGCCTGTAATCCCAGCACTTTGGGAGGCCGAGGCGGGTGGATCACCTGAGATCGGGAGTTCAAGACCAGCCTGGGCAACATGATGAGACCCCATCTCTACTAAAAATACAAAAATTAGCCAGGTGTGGTGTCCCATGCCTGTAATCCCAGCTACTCAGGAGGCTGAGGGAGGGAGAATGGCTTGAACCCGGGAGGCAGAGGTTGCAGTGAGCGGAGATTGGACCATTGCACTCCCGCCTGGGCGACAGAGCAAGACTCCATCTCAAAAAAAAGAAAAAAAGAAAAAAACCAAAAAACTAAAAAGAAACAGGTGAAGTAATCTTTTAAGTATATTTTAGTTAACCCTATGTATTCCAAATATTATTATTTTGACATATAATTCACATAAAAATTGTTAGTGGGGCTGGGCGAGGTGGCTCATGCCTGTAATCCCAGCACTTTGTGGGGCCGAGGCAGGTGGATCACCTGAGGTCAGCAGTTCGATACCAGCCTGGCCAACATGGTGAAACCCCATCTCTGCTAAAAATACAAAAATTAGCCAGGTGTGGTGGCACACACCTGTAATCCCAGCTACTCGGGAGGCTGGGGCAGGAGAATCGCTTGAACCTGGTGAGCCGAGATCGCACCACTGCACCCCAGCCTGGGCAACAAGAGTGAAACTCTGTCTCAAAAAACAATTTTTTTAAAAATAAAATTGTTTATGGGATATTTGAGATTCTCTTTGTTGTCACTGTTTCAGGTTTTAGAAATCTGGCGTGTATCTTCCATCTCAGCAAGTAGCTGCAGAACTGCACGTGGGGCTCTCGGCTGCCACAGCTGACAGCACAGGGTGAGCTGCTCTGGGAAGGTGCTGGTGTGTCACTCACCGGGCACACTCACAGACCAGCTACCCAAGGAGGCAGTGACCACAGGAATGGAGTACTGGGAAGCAAAACAAGGGAGAAAGGCCAGTCCCCACCACTCCTGGTGCCTGCTAAGTGGGGTAAATGCCCTTCTTGTAGATGAGCGTCACAGCAGCGATGGAAGTGTTGGGATGGAGAGAGGAAAGGAAAGCATTGAAAGTCCTGTAAGGGTTCTGAGAGTCATAGATCCTGTAAGATGTCACTCATCTAAGTCATGCTCTTAGGACTCCGGGCAGTCAAGGAAGAGAAGCAACAAGCCCAGGCAGAACCAGGAGAGGAAGAGGAAATGAGGCAGGTGAGGGGATTTGCTCCACCCGGTCTGGCCTGGCAGGGAGGGACTGACGACTGCAGGGCTTCCTCAGAGACGATCCCTTCGGCTCAACAGGCTTGCCAAGGAAGGAAGGAGCCGCCACCCGCACTGGGAGATTCATCTGAGAGATGAAAGGAACGGAATGCCACAGGACAACCCTAGGGGAGGAGTGCACGACACTAGGGGCTTCGGAGGCACGAGGATGCGACATGAACAAGCCCACTCGCCGTCAGAGTCCCAGCGCCCTCTCTCCAGTGACCAGGCCCCCGTGGAGGGCCCAGTCCACCCTCCAGCTTTCATAAACTTTGAAATAACACAATGTAAAACAGTCTAAATTATGTCAGATGATTCTAAGTGATTAAATGTGACAAAGAGGTATGTCACCAGGGTGGCTGCCTGATTCCCCAATTCTCTGTATCACTGAAATGAATCAACGGAGAGACTCTGAGTAATGCCGGGCACGGCCACCACACTCAGGCTGCTGTTTCTTACAGAGACCTGGGATCTTTCCCAAACGTCACCAATTCAGCCAGGGATCCTGACACAGGTAAAGTGTCGCATCACACCCAGCAACCACAAGATTTGCCTTCTGCTGCTTGGGGGTAATCTCCCTGTCAGAGGTGATAAGTGTGGAAGGATGCTTTAGAATTATGCCTTTTAAAATGAAAGTAGAGTTCCAGGGTCAGGAGGCGTTGACCGGGGGACAGAGAGACTGCGGGTCAAATGTCAGGCCATAAACTGTCAAGATGACACACGGTGCAGGCCTGGCAGGGCATGACTCATCAGGTTCTCCCAGTGCCAGTGGGACAAGTAGCACGCTCGGACAGCTGGGACGTTTGTTTTCAGGCCAATTTCTAAAGAAAGTTCTAGATAGTGGGGCTGGAAAGTGACCACGCGACCGGCTTCTTCAGGACCTGATGGAGTCCCTCGAGTCATGCAGGGCTGGGGGTCTCGCACAAGGGCTCACCAGGGACATGTTAGTGACTTACCCTGCCCAGACCAGATTGCTTGGAAGCCACACATATGGTAAACAAACAGGAGAGAAATGTGTTCCTCCTGGGTCTGCCCCACTCATTTCCCTCCCACAGAGGAAACAGCCCACTCCTGGAGTTCAAAGCTTCCCAAAGGCCTGGAAGCTGAGACAATATGTAGGGGCTTAGTGGGCTCTCTCTGCTCTGATTCCAAAAGCCCAAACCCGGAAGACAGGTCGCCCCTTCCAGGGGGTGAAAAATGAAGTCTGAAGCTGGCAAGGAAAGAGCAGGCTTGGGAAGCCTTACTTCGGGAAACCTGGTTGACCCGACAATTATTTTATATGACCTGGCATACGTTATGTTGATGGTTTCATTTCTGGTTATTACCTTCTATTAAAAAGCATCTTGAGTAAGATGATTACGGGGGCATCTTATTCCCGCCTCAGGAATCTACCCTGAAATTTTCAGAGAACTGTTGTTTTTCCTGGACATATTATTACTATTGTTGTTTTTGCTATGATTGTGATTACGTAAACTGCTAGTTGTTAAATAGCTCTTTTTATTAGTCATTGCTCACAATCCCATTGCTTTGAGATAAAGAGATATGAGGTAGATACCCATATAGGGCACAGAGAGGTCAAGCACTCCCATAAGGTCCCTCCAAGGGCCAGGGATGTCAGAGGTGTTCCTCTCCTCCCCCTCCCCAGCCATCTTACCGGGACCAGTATGGGGCACAGTGAGTGAGCAAACACGCAGGAACGACACGCCCAGAGCGAGGCCAGCCCTGCTCCCATGCACCAGGCCGAGCTGGTGCTGAAGTTCTGCCATGGGTCCTTGGTGCTCTTAACTTTAGGGGTCTGCCGAGTGGGGATTCTAGTGACAGGCACGATGGCTTGGGTTAGCTGCATCCCGAAATGAAGAGTCAGCACTGGGAACCATGAATGTGCCTGAATCTTAACTTGCAATGAAAACCCTGTGGGTCAGGCCGGGTGCAGTGGCTCACACCTGTAATCCCAGCACTTTGGGAGGCTGAGGTGGGTGGATCACGAGGTCAGGAGATCGAGACCATCCTGACTAACACAGTGAAACCCCCATCTCTACTAAAAATACAAAAAAAAAAAAAAAAAAAAAATTAGCCAGGGGTGGTGGCGGGCACCTGTAGTCCCAGCTACTCAGGAGGCTGAGGCAGGAGAATGGCGTGAACCCAGGAGGTGGAGGTTGCAGTGAGCCGAGATCGTGCCACTGCACTCCAGCCTGGGTGACAGAGTGAGACTCTGTCTCAAAAAAAAAAAAAAAAAGAAAACCCTGTGGGTCATGGCCCCGCAGCTCTCCCACCATCACCTCATTCAACTCAGTGTCTGAGACCAAATGCATTGTCTTTACCCCCAAGCCAAAGCTTGGTATCTGTTCAATTCCATCAGTGGCATCTCTCAGTCACTCAGGAGGAAAAAAACCCTCCGAATTATTTTTAAATAAATTTAATTTAAAAATTATTTATTAAATTATTTAAAAATAATTATTGAAAAAAGGCAGAAGCTTATAGAGTAACAAGTAAAAATGTCTTCCCCTCCCCACTGCAACTCTCCATCTCACTCCTCAGGAGCAATCACTGTTAACAGTTTGATGTGTACGATTAAAGACTTTTTTCTACGCACTAACCAAGACACATTTTCTTGTTATTATCTTTGGCCTTACTCTTGCCTTCCTTCTAATATCCAGTCATCAACTCCCACTAATTTTTCCTTTATGTTTTTCATGTCTGTCCAATCTTTTTAGACCCCACCCCAAATTCTTATCACCTTAAACTTAGAATATCAGCTCTGCATAGAGAAATAGCAAACGGGTTTGGAACCGATGACTCAGGTTTAACTCTTGGTTTCTCCACTTAGGCAAATGACACCTTCTTTGTGCCTCAGTTTCTTTATCTGCTCAAAAGGGATAACAATATCTACCATTTGAGGTTGATGAAAATAAATAAAGGATCAGCATGTAGTAGGTGCTTAAATAATGTCTGCAATTACTATTTTCTTTTAAGTGGCCTCAGGAACATCCACTTCAGTTCCCTCCACTTCAGTTCCCTCCGAGTTATATTGCATACCATGGTCAGATTAATCTTTCTTAAAACACTGCCTTTATTGTGACAGTCCCTTGCTCAAAATCCTGAAAGGCTTCCTAACGTTTATAGTACAATGAGAAACAGTCTTTACCTCACTCATCAACTCCAGTTGACTGGTAGTGCCTGCCTGAGAGGTGCCGCTGGGCCTGGTGGCAGAGAAGGCAAGGTTAGATTAGCAATGTCTTTACAGGAGCACAGGTAAAGTAGCAGCAACTGCAGCCTATAGCACAAAGTCCAGCATTACTTCACCTCCTCTATCTCCCTAGGGGATGCCTTTCTTATTGGTGTCTTTCTCTCCCTGTGGACTGCTTTCCTCCTGATCTGCCACATACACCACAGACCCTCTGCCAGTGGAACTCTCCCTCCAGATATTGTCACAGCTGGCTCACTTTCCAGCATCCAGCGTTCAAATGCTACCCCTGCGGAGGCCAAGCATTCTCCATCATGTTGCTGTTTATTTCCTTCACAGCACTTCATCTCTGTCTGAAGGGATCCTGTTTATTTACTCAGTTTCATGTTCATCGTCTTTCTCTGCCACAGACAATGTCTGAGCCCCTGAAGATAGGAACTTCCTCTTGTTCAGCAGCCTGTCCCTAGAGCCTAGACCATGGGCTGGCACCAGTAGGAGCTCAGGGTCTTGCTTCTTACAGTTCTCTTGCATAGTGGGTGCTTCTCTGATGACTGAATCGGGACTTCCCAAGCAGAGAGTGACTTGAAGCCAGTCTAGGTATCGGCCACATGTAGTCCAGACTGGCATATAGAATGTGCTCACTAAAACCTGGATTGGCTGATTGCTGAGGCCTTCAGGGGGAATTTTACAAAAGCACTTGGGCATGTGAATTGCACAACAGGTGCTCAAAGGCTATAGGCCACGCCTGTGTCCAACCTGTCTCATTATAGACTACTTTACATGCACTCTTGCTGGCGATTTCTCTCTGGACCTTCTCCTTGGTAATTTTCCTAAAATCACATGTTCCCAAAGCCACCCTGGTGATGTACTAGTTATCTGGGCCGTTTGCTTCTTGACTGCAGTATTATGGTTGTCTATTTTCTGTCTTAGCATCATGTGTCTGCCAGAATGAAAGCCCCTAAAGGGCTTAGAATGTTGAAGTCCACCCTGGAAATGAATAACATGGCCCTCAGAGAATCATGCAAAACAGAAGCAATCGGTGAGACGGAGCTCAATCTTTTTTTTTTGCCAATGTGGATGGATTTCCAAGGAAGAAATGATTAAAGATTATTAATTTTCCTGTGTTTGAATATATTTTCATTAGTCTTTTTCTACTTCCAGACATATTGTTTTCATTGAAGTTTTTTGTTGTTAATTTATGTCTGAGATCACATAACATAAACACTGAGGAGCACATTATGAAAGAAAAAAAGATTTCATATTCTACCACCCTAACACTATTCATTTTTTTCCTGTTTCTTTCCCATCTTTCTGTATCTGTGTGTATATGTGTGTGTATATATACATACATATATGTATACATTTGTATACATATTTTATATATTTATAAATATATTTATATATAGAAATATATATTTAAAAATATATATATATATACACACACACACGCTTTTTTTTTTTTCTTTTTCCGTGACAGAGTGTCACTCTGTCGCCCAGGCTGGAGTGCAGTGGCATGATCTCGGCTCACTGCAACCTCCACCTCCCAGGTTCAAGCAATTCTCCTGCTTCAGCCTCCCGAGTAGCTGGGATTACAGGTGCATGTCACCATGTTCAGCTAATTTTTGTAATTTTAGTACAGACAGGGTTTCACCATGTTAGCCAGGCTGGTCTTGAACTCCTGACCTCTTGATCCGCCCCCCCTCGGCCTCCCTAAGTGCTGGGATTACAGGTGTGAGCCACCGTGCCCAGCCTATATACGCATATTTTTCACGTAGTGATAATCAGGCTTGCTTAAGAAAAACATTTTTACTGCTAAGTCCAATAATAATAAATGTAAGAAAGCACCAAATATTCTTAGTTTTTATAATAATATGTTTCTTTTTTCAGATGCCTGATTTTAATTACCAGGTCTTGAGAAAAATTCAGAGGTATAAAATATCAGGGGAAAAAAAAAGAATAGAAATGCCTGGTAAAGGATGCCTATACCTTTACAGAAAGACATCTACACGTTTCTACTTTAAATAGGTTCCCATGGGTTGCAAAAAATAAAATGCTTCCCTTTGTCCCAACTCCCATAGAATTGGCTTTCATGGGCTTCGAATACCCAAACGATATACAGTCAACTCTCATTATTTGCAGATTTTGTATTTGCAAATTTATCTACTCACTAAACTTTATAACCCCCAAATCAACACTCATGAAGCATTTGCAGTCATCTGCAGACATGCACAGATGCAGAGCAGCACATTCGAGTCACCTAATATGCACATTCCCAGCTGAGGTTGAACAAGGTGACACTTTGCCTTCTTGTCGCAGCACTCATGCTGTAAACAAGTGACTTTCCGCAGTCTATTCAAAGCCATGTTTTTTTCCTCTTTATGTATTTTGTTAGTGATTTCACCATTTACAATGACCTCCGAGTGTAGTGCGGAGGTGCATCTGATGTTCCTAAGTGCAAGAAGGCTGTGATATACCTTGTGGAGAAAATCCATGGGCTAGATAAGCTTCCTTCGGGCATGAATGGTGCTGTTGGCTGTGAGTTCTATGTTAACAAAATCAACAATATGTATAAAATTAGGGATCTTTAAACAGAAACACACATGGCACAAGGTTATATATTGATCAGTTGATGAAAATGTTGTGACCAGGGCTCTCAGGAACTTAACCATATGTTTCCCTGGAGTGATGGTTCAGAATTTGTTAATTCAGTGTTCCAAGTGAGTTTATAGAATAACCACCACGAATAATGAGAAGCAACGGCACAAACTTTGTGTACACAGGCATTTTTTGAGAGAGAGAGAGAGCTATAATATTTATCAAATTCTCAAGGGGGTAACTGAAAAATGTTCAACCATTACTTCAGAACTTCTATTATGAGACAAATAGTGCTGGTCCTCTTGAGAAACCAAGGGAGTGGGCTCAGCTCAGTGACCGTCTGGATCAGCCCAGAAACAATGCAGGCTGCCATCTTGATCTGTGCTTTTCCCCAGGGACATGAGCAAGGGCACTTCTGGGCCAAGCAAAATCAATCGTGTTTCATAGATTTGGATTTAGAGGGCGCTCTAAACCAGCTCAGAGGAATGGTATGTTTTAGAATCCTAGGGAAATTGAGTACTCCAATCATCACTTCAGTCAGCTAGAAAAGATACCCTTTTGGCAGGGTGCAGTGGCTCACGCCTGTAATCCCAGCACTTTGGGAGGTCGATCACAAGGTCCGGAGTTCGAGACCAGCCTGGCCAATATGGTGAAACCCTGTCTGTACTAAAAAATACAAAAATTAGCCAGGTGTAGTGGCATGTGCTTGTAGTCCCAGCTACTTGGGAGGCTGAGGCAGGAGAGTCGCTGGAACCAGGGAGGCGGAGTTGCAGTGAGCCAAGATTGTGCCACACTCCAGCCTGGGCAACAGAGCGAGACTCTGTCTCAAAAAAATAAATAAATAAAAAAGATATCCTTTTAATAAAGAAAAAAAAACACATAAAATTTAAGGGTGTAATAATAGCTGCTGTTCATTGAATGCTTACCAGGAACTAGTATGATCATAAGGAACTCTTACAATCACCCTGAGAGGGAGGGCATGGCAAGCCCTAATTAATGGATGAAGAAACTAAGGCTCAAAGAGGTCAAGCCACTTTTCCAGGCAACATGGCTACGGTGGGAGGTGGGGCTGAGGTCAGAGCTCGGGTCTGCATGACTTCAAAGGCTCTACTCCTAACCACTAGACTAAACTTAAGCTGCACAGGCAGGGCGATGACTGGCTCTTCACCTTGGCTCTCCACCCAAGTCCTTTAACCATTGGGAGTGTGTTCAAGGTGATTCACTTAACTAACATCTGTTCTACGTACCCTTCTCAGAAGCCCATCGGCTAAGGTGGAGAGAGCTGACTGTACACTCCAGGGTGATGAACTCTAATTCTTTGGCTCTTCTTATATCTTAGCAGGTGGCAAATTCTAGGAGTTCCTAAAAATAGGTTGCAAATTCTAGGAGCTTCTAAAAATAGTGCTGGGACTTCAGCTTTGCTAGAGAAGGGATTATTCTGACCTTTCGTCTCAGGGGCCCCCCGCCCTGCATCCTGAGGGTGACAATTTCACTGCTTTGCATGACATTTGGTTTCTCTCACATGTGGCTGGTCGGATTATACTTTACAGGAAGTCAGAGAGAACCTCTAACCTCTGCCTGGGCTATTTATTGCTTTTCATTCTCTTTCTCTTCCACTCCTCACCCTCCCTTTGACTTCTTAAGTCTTTGAGACGCTTTTGAAACCCCCTACTAGTAGCCACATTTAGGGTGTGCTGGTGTACTGAGGAGGGAAGGGTGGTCAGGTGACAAGGGCCTGACCTGCTCACTCAGCCTGGTATCACTGTCTGCTCTTCCCCCCACTTCAGAAGTAGAATCACCCCATGATCAAGTCCCAGCTCTTTGAGGGAGGTGCTGCCTTGAAGAAAGTCACTTAATAGTACCATGCCTCCCTGTCCAATCTATAAAAATGAGGCGATCACACTTACCTACCAGGCAGAGGTGTTGTGAGGATTAATTATAGCCCTCAGGGCTTTGAGAGACGGCCAGATGAAAGGCTTTCTATAGCTAAGTTCCATCCTGGGCATGACTCTTCAGCTCTCAGCTTCCCTGCCAGTCACACTCTTCCAAAGTCACTCCTCAGGGGAGAGGAATGGCCTCACGTTGATGAGGTAGGATGTAAAATAGGACCAATATGCAGAACTGAATCCAAAAGCCTTAATGTGGATTATTGAGAGCTGCACTCTCTGTGAATAGGAAGTGCAAGTTCAATGAGTAGTTGGTGGGGTCCTTGGAGGCACAGCAAGGTGAAGCCAAACAAAGGCACAATTGCCCACACCAGACCTTTCCTGTGGGTGGGAAGGGTTGCAGAAAGCCTTTTGTTCCAGAATCTATGCCTTTATGCTTATAAAGTTAGAAGGACTCAAGCAGCATGTGTAAGTGGATTTGGATGGAAGTGGAAATGGTGTTGAGGAGTTCAAATTACGGGCAGCTAAAGCAACTAAACCAGTCTCTCTGCCTGCTAAGAATCCCTGGCTTTCTCCATCCTGAGCTGGGGGTGGCAGGGTCACACACAGACACGCACATACATCCTGCCCTTCCAGCAGCAAATCTCCTCTGGGTGCTTCCTTTCTTGCACCAAGGGGACTGTCCCTGGCAACAAATGCCCGACCAGAACTCAAAATGCAGAAAAGCAGCACCAGCACTCCTGCCTTCCTAACATCTCTTAAGCAATTCTTTCAGGCTTACAAGAGATCCTGAAATATTTTCTGTTTCCATTTGGCCCTCTGACTGACTGAGAGGGTTGATGCCATTAGAGAGATTCCAATGGGATTATGGTCCCTAAATACCAGAGGTGGGAAGCATGAGCTTTGGAGCCAGGAAGACCATTCAAATCCCAGGCCTATCGTGCTCTAGCTGTGTGTCCTTGGACAAGCCACTTAACCTCTCTGTGCCTTAGTTTCCTCTTCTGTAAAATTGAGCTCCTATGTGGATATAAGAGTGAAATGAGAGACTGTATGTAATAGGGCCTGGCACACAAAGCACTCAACTCACATTAGCTATGCTGAGAGAGGCAGAGAGGGAGGTAGGTGACAGGTGAGGATTCTAGTTTGGGGAGGCTAATTTTCTTTTCTTTTTTAAATCGCCGCGCCATGTGAATTATGCTATCCCCATGCCAGAAAACCCCAAAGAGGGTTTTGGCTGTGCTGGAGCACACCCGGCTCACTTTCCCCTCGACCAGTGTGTCTGGCACATCTGGCTGGGTCCGCCTGGCTGGTGGTATTTCACCCCTGGATGCTGTCTTTCCTCTGCTTTCTCTACACCCTAGAATTCCTCAAGAATAAAGTATCTCCTCACAAGAAAGTGAAAAGAATCAAATTTCCTGGCTCTGCTACCTCACCTTGCCCCTGTGAGCCGGGCGGTGGCCCCACTGTGCCAGCGCAGCAGTGGGAGCCCCAGGGGCTGCTCTGAACTGCCTGGGAGGGGTAAGAGAGGGCGGAACGCGGGGCCATGCCTGGGGCTGCTCTGCTGCAGGGTTCCACTCCAGGCCACGGTAGCATTGTGGATGCGCGTTTGAACTTTGATGTATTTTGAAGCTGCAATTTTAAAATGTAACCACACCATAAACTTACTACTTAAAAAAAGAAATCTCACAGCACCTAGGCCACAGCACTAGGCCACAGATCTTAGTCAAAAGAATGCACAGTATGTGGTGTTAGCAGGGACACGGCAAGATTTCATGGTCACTGAGAAGCCCTTGAAATGGGTTCTGAGGCAGTGAAGGTTGTCCTCACAGCAGCAGTGGTCCCCCACCAAGAGAGGCTGTTCCCCCACCCTCCCATCCCCCTGGCTGTAGGCTCAGGCCAACCATCCCTCCCACCCCCAGGCCCCACAGCTTCACTCTTAGGGGTTTAGACCTAGAACAAAATTGTAGATCTGTTGAAATATTCCTTTTTGGGGACTAAAGTGGGAGAAGACAACCAGCAATGTCTGAACCCTCAAGTGAGTCCCCAGTGAAAGACTATCGATCCAAGAGAGAGTTTTGGGAAGAGAAATGCAGTGCCCCATACTTATATAAATGCTCACATGTTATATGTACATGTGAGCCTCAGATAGGCAGATTGGTAGATAGCTCTCTCTCTCTGTGTGTGTGTGTGTGTGTGTGTGTGTATATATATGTATATATATATATAAAATAATGATTTATTTTCTGATTACTTCTTTTTTTTTTTGAGACAGGGTCTGTTGCACAGGCTGGAGTGCAGTGGCGTGATCTCAGCTCACTGCAACCTCTGCCTCCTGGGTTCAAGTGATTCTCCTGCCTCAGCCTCCCGAGTAGCTGAGATTACAGGTGTTTGCCACCACGCCCAGAAAATTTTTGTATTTTTAGTAGAGATGAGGTTTTGCCATGGTGGCCAGGCTGGTCTCAAGCTCCTGACCTCAGGTGATCTCCCTGCCTCGGCCTCCCAAAGTGCTAGGATTACAGGCGTGAGCCACTGCACCCGGACCTGTTTTCTGATTCCTTCTATAATTTATTTCAGAAGAAAATTTGGAAAATACAGAAAAGCACAAAAGACATGAAACCCCCTGGAACCTTCCCATCTAGCAGTAGAGATCCAGAGGCTCAATGGTGGCTGTCTGTTGAGCCAGAAGCCCTGCAGGAGGGTGGGAGAAGCATGCAGCAAGCCTCACCCCTTTACTGGCTCTGGCATCAATGACCAGTAATTGGACTTCTCTGGCCCACAGTTTCATCATCTGTGGAGGGGGGATATTACACAGACGGATTCTAGGGTCTTATCGGCCCAAGCATTTGAGAGAGTGTCAGATTCCAGGATAACAAGCCTGAAACAAGACATGGAGAACTCCTCAATGCTAGCCAGTGGCTAAAGGAGCTTCAGGTCAGATGTCCATGCAGAGACCATGGGGTTTCTGAAAGTGTCTGCTTTGCTAGAACATATTAAGAAGCTGTTTAACGTATCTTTGCACATCCTGCCAGGTGTCTGGAGTCTGTTGCAGTCACCTCATGTGTCAGAGGGCACTGTTTAGCCTGGGGCTCGGGCGAGCTGGAGTGAACTCTGGCCTTGCCACTAGATTCTAGAGCCCCTGGGGCCTTATACAAGGCTCATCATGTCCCTGACCCTCAGGTTTCCCATCTGCAAAATGGGGAAAATAACATCTGCCTTCCCCAGCTGACAGAGTTGCTATATCAAAGGAACAAATATACATAGAGGCATCTATAAGAAAATATCAAGCCCCCAAAACATGTAAAAGAGATCCTTGCAGAAGTGAATCCATCCTCATGGAATTTTACTAAATGAAAAGTGGGGCTTCATTTCAGGCTGCATGCTGTCCTCAGACAGAGATGGCAGTCTTATCACCATCAGCGAGCACTCAAGTAAACATCAGTGAACTTACTAAACAGGTGAATGGGAAATAGAGAGGCAGTTTCAAACCCTGGCTTTCGGTAAATGTTAGCCTTACAGCCACAAAGTAGGCAGTGCTTTGACAGCAGGTGGGAGATGAGGAGAGAAGGTTTCCTGGCCCTTCACCTTGGTCACTGACTCAGTGTGAAACAGCGCCTGCAGGGAGGAGGGGAGTTCTCATCCTGGTTCTCAAATCAGCCTGCAGCCACAGTGGGAGCAGTGAGCCGAGTTCAGGGCTGAGGATGACTAAACAGCCTCCTCATCATTAATAACAATAATACTTGGCATTTATCTGGTTCTTTATGTTTTCAAAGTGCTTTACAATCATTAATTAGTTAACTAGTATGCACCACCACCCCGACTTCTGCCTGCTGTGCTGAGCAGACAAAAGAGCCCGGCGGGACCTGCCTGTCTGCCCGGGGATTGCAGAGCTGGGGGAAAGTGAGGGCTGGGGTGTGTGGGGAGGGGAGTCAGTATTAACATCAAGGACCAAATTCAGAAGGAGATAGTTACAAGTCCGTGCCAATAGACATGGGTGTGCATGTTCCTTGAGAAAGGATGTCAGGCACACAGGCAGGGACCTGGTCAACCTTTGGAGAGCTGGCTTCCATTCTGAGTGGGTAAGGATGCTGCCTCACGGGGGGCTTAGCATTCCCGTAAAAACTGACTGCTCTGGTCCCTGCCTAGAAAGGTAATATAGGACATTGGTTGCAACTGTGCCCTGAACAGCTGGCTTCAAACCATGGTAGAAGATAAATTCCCCTGCTCTTTGGAATGCTGGTGTATTTTTGGTGCTGTTTTTCTAAACTATAGGGTTCTGCACACGGCTGAGATCCAAACCTGTTGGAACTGTTTGTCTAACTTGCACTGGATACATAGAGATTAAATTCACTGCAAAGGGTTAAACACACGATGTCTCCTGGACACTCACTAATGATGTTGACGCTGATGCTGATGCTGATGGAGATGGCGATTGGTCAGCTGAGGTGAGCTTTCCCTCCTTCGCCTGTCTCCCAAGCTTTAAAATGGCAGGATACAATACAACTAAGCAATTTGGCCTAGGTGAGGTAGCAGAACCCACAAACAAGTGTATTAAATGAAACTGGACATACCGATTGTCACTACCTAGTTACATGGAAATCTGATAGCTATTGTACTCAGAGAGTAGAGAAACCAAAGTCATAAGCCAAATAAGTGACCAGAAGAAAGCGATTAGTCATCTTTCTTCATGAGTGATCACAATGCTTCTGAAGCTTCTCCAGCTGCAACTTGCAATTTAGGGCCCTGTCTAATGACAGGGTGAGTTCCTCTTATTGATCTCCAGGCTTCTTGGGTAAATTAAATGGCAGGTACACAAAGAGGTGAGGGACAGGAGTGTGGCAGCAGCTTCAGAACTCTTGCTCTGTTAGCATGAGGTTCTAACAAAGCCATAGGTACCTGGGCTGCCCCACATCCCCAGAGCCAAGGCTTTGGGGCCAGTTGCCTTCTCCGGGTGAGGCATGCACCCTCTGCTGAGTCACCTTGATGTATGGCCCTCCTCATGGCTGTATCTGTCAGATCTCAGGAACTAAAAGCAAGAGGAGGGCTTGGTTTAAACTTGGCTGGAAGACCCAGGAATGATAATAATAATTAACACAGCTCAACTTCCACTTGCGCTATAAACAATAATTAATGTACACAGTGGCCCACTGAGACATCTAAGTTTGGATTATGAGTCTTGTTTTGCAGACAGGGAAACTGAGGCCAGGAGGTTAACTGACTTGTAAAGGCCACACAGGGACTCAGTATTATACCTGAAATTAAAATCTGGGCTTCCCTGCCTTCTGATCTGAGACTTGGATCACATCTGTCTGTCAACAAAGACTTAAGAACAACAACGACTTAAGAACAACAACAAAGTTATGCACACTCACCAAAAAAGACATTTCTGCAGGAGTTCAGGAAAAAGTGATAGGCGAGGTGTGGCATTGGCCTCCCAGTCCAGACCAAGCCAATCACCCACTGCTAGTGGGCAAACTCTAAACCAGACACGAATTGGCAGTGCTGTGTCTTATCTATGTGGCAAATAAAATATTCCTAATAACTGAAATTTAAATGTAAATGTAATCAGCCTGCTTCCTTCATTTCTTTGCCTCCTTCATTTTTGTGGTTTGATCTAAGGAGCTGGTAGGACTAGTTTACTGTCCAAACTATTTACACACTAAGAACTGAAGATGTTTTCCCCACGTCTCAAATACTACATAGCAATCAGCTTGCCTGTGTTTACTTTGTCCAATAGTTGTTTGAGTATTAAGACACTTGCATTAACTTAAATCTCCAAATATTGCTTGTACACTCATTTAAAACAGCTTCACTTGAACTATCACACTCATATTCTCATATATCTAATAATTCATAAATTCCAGCATAAAATAAAATACAATTGCCAAGTCAATTATTTTTTCCAGGAAGACAATTTTTAGTGCAGTTCTTAAAAAGGATAACCTTATTCTAGCCTCTTTTTGTTGTCAGTGACAGAAACTCCATTCAAACTGAATTAGATGGCGAATTCCAAAGTAGCTTCAGTATAGCTGTGAGCAAACGATGTCATTTGCACCCGAGTCTCTCCATCTTGATCTGGCATTGGCCTCAGTCAGGGCTCCTGTGTTGGGATGAAGGTGGATACTTAAGTTCAGGCTGACTTCCTCCAGCAGAGCAACACCCAGCAGGTATAGAGCCCTTCTTTACTGATAGCACAAGCAAGAAGTCCTGGAAGTGATGGGCTGGCCCAAGGGACCTCATGCCCCTCTCTGAGGTCACTGTGAAAGGAGGATGTATCCCTCTTGTTTTCTAGGTTTAGGATGCATGCTGGCCAGTAAAGGCAGGGTATGGGGGTGCCCCCCCAACCACTGGGATCAAGTATGCTGGAGAAATGGTTCCCCAGAAGAAAACTGGAGTATGTTTGCAAAAGACAGGAAAGGATGAAAGGCAAGTAAAAGCAGCAGATATCTACTACTGCAAGTGCAGGAATTTAAAAGTCAACATTTTACCACATGCATTAACAGAATATTCTTCTAAATGCTGTCTTCATTCCTACTCATAAAACTTTGGTTTGGCCCTCAATACTATTGAAGAGTGACAATACCACTTTTAAGAATGTAAACTAACTCAGTTCCAACAGAACATGTGAGAATCGTAGAACAGAAAAAGAAAGTTGAAGTAGATATCAGATTCCCTACAAGCTACTGCTGGTCCTTCTCATCACCACTACCTTTTCCTAGCTACCCCTCACGGAAGCACTGGTCTACTGCTGTGTGGCTAGGATAGATCTTCTCTCCTGGAAGGTTGTCTCATCCCATCTAGCCTTACACCTGGTGACTTAGAAAATAAAAGAAAAGAAACCTCTCATCAAAGGAGTTCTTTCCAGAATAAAAGGACAAATAAACTGCAATCGTTAATTTCCTTCTTCCCTAGAATGCCAAAATCAATCACAAGTCAAAAATGGAAGTTTCTCAATTTCAACCATATCAGGGCATGGACTCAACTTTCAGTAACAGGAAAACAACAACAAAATAAAATGACAGGCAACTTCGAAAATGGATGTACGGTTTCTGACACTGCAGAATGAAGGCAAAGAATGCATGCTTGTCAAGTCTGTAGATGGCCAAGCACAGAAAGGACAACCTTTATCCTGAATGAACAAGGACCTTGACATGATTGTGAGGAGGGAAGTGAAGAGTCTCCATGCTGAACAAAACCAATGGTGGGTAGAGATTGAGAGAGGCTGGCTTCACTTTAGTTTGGGGGGAAAAAAGAACTATGGGGTTTAACTGATCACAGAGCTAGTGTATGCCGAGCATGTGATCTATCTACTGATAAATGAAAGCAGTAGAAGGATGATGATGTCACAGCAGAGGTAACAGTTGTGGTCACATCAGACCACATCCAGGGGTTCATTTGCTCTTGTCCAGAGGCGGGCATTTGGCAAGATGAGGGGTGTACAAATCCCCCATCCCAAGGCCTTGGGTGCTTAATCTGGAGCAGAGAACTTGTGTTGAGGTGGTGGTGATGACACATAATAGTTCCTCAGATAGTTCAAAGACTTAAAACTTGCACTGTGTTTTTCCATGTTGGGCAGGATTTGGAGCAGTTGGTGAAAGTTAGGGGGATGCAGACTTTAGGCCAATAGCTTGCTACTAAGAACTTGCTCAGATCCCACCCCTGGGGGCAGAGATGATATGACTCCATGTCAAAGAGGCCTTGGTGGGATTCCTGCTCACATGAGAGGTAGCACAAGATGATTTCAAACTCCCTTACTGTCCCAGGAGAATGAGTTGTAGAGGTAGAATATAAGACAGTGTGTCCAGTTCCTCCCAGAGCCAACATACCCGTTATATATGTTGGCACAGTGCCTAGAGCCCATGATACTTATAGGGGCCTACACACTGTTTTAATTTTTGTCTCACATCAGAAAAAGGGCAGGGAGTGGTGGCTCATGCCTGTAATCCCAGAACTTTGGGAGGCTAAGGCAGGAGGATTGCTTGAGGCCAGGAGTTTGAAACCTCCCTGGGCAACATAATGAGATCCCATCTCTAAAAAAAAGAAAGAAAACGTTTAGGGCCTACAAAAATAAATTACATTTTGGCTAAGAAAAAAGTTGAAGTATTTAAAGTTATATAAAAATAATTTTTATAGTGAGATTATGGTGGTGGGAGGAACCCACGGAGGCAATAGTCATGAGTGCCATTGAAGGTCATAAGGTGGCTCTGGCCCCACATAAGGCCCGGCTACATGCATGCCTCAGCTCCTGCAAGGGATCTCTTTCTTTCTTTTTTTTTTTTTTTAAACAGAGTCTCACTCTGTTGCCAGGGTTGGAGTACATGGAGCAATCTCGGCTCACTGCAACCTCCACGTCCCAGGTTCAAGCGATTCTCCCGCCTCAGCCTCCCAAGTAGCTGGGATTAGAGGCACCTGCTACTACGCCCAGCTAATTTTTTGTATATTTAGTAGAGATAGGGTTTCACCATGTTGGCCAGGCTGGTGTCAAACTCCTGGCCTTGTGATTCTCCTGCCTTGGCCTCCCAAAGTGCTGGGATTACAGGTGTGAGCCATCGCTCCCAGCCGCAAGGGATCTCTTTCTGGCCTCAGCCAGCTCCAGCTGTGCACTGGAACAACCCAAACTCCTAAACTACCCAGTCATGATACTTTCCTCCCATCCGTTCTGTGGATCTGGGGATGTTCTTTTCCCATTTAAACAAAGACAGGACATTCTCCATGCCAGAAGCAACCCACTGGTCTAAGCAAACTAAAGAAAACAGTCCGGGCGTGGTGGCTCAGGACTGTAATCCCGGCACTTTGGGAGGCTGAGGTGAGGGGATCACTTGAGGTCACAAGTTGGGGATCAGCCTGGCCAACATGGCAAAATCCCTTCTCTACTAAAAATATAAAAATTAGCTGGATATGGTGGCCCACGCTAGCAATCCCAGCTACTTTGGAGGCTGAGGTGGGAGAAGTGCTTGAACCTGGTAGGCAGAGGCTGCAGTGGGCTGAGATCATGCCACTGTACTCCAGCCTGGGCAACAGAGGGAGACTCCATCATATATATCACAATGCTATACAATTATTACATTATACCCAAAACATTTTCATCATCTCCAACAAAAACTCTGCACATATTCAACAATAACTCTCCCTTCCCCATTCCATCATCCCTTGGTAACCCATTCTACTTTCTGTCTCTGTTATACTTTCTGTCTGTATGAATTTGCCTATTCCATGTACCTTGTATAAGTGAAATCATACAATATCTGTCTTTTTGTGTCTGGCTTATTTCACTAAGCATAATGCTTCCAAAATGTATCCATGTTGTAGCACATATCAGAATTCGATTCTTTTTTATAGGTGGATAATATTGCACTGTATGAATATACCATATTTTGGTCTCCATTCATCTGCTAATGGTCACTTGGGTTATGATATGGTTTGGCTGTGTCCTCACCCAAATCTCATCTTGAATTGTAGCTCCCATAATTCTCATGTGTTGTGGGAGGGACCCAGTGGGAGATAGTTGAATCATGGGAGTGGTTTCCCCTATACTGTTCTCTTGGTAGTCAATAAGTATCAGGAGATCTGATGGGTTTTATAAGGGGAAACCCTCTCGCTTGACTCTTGTTCTCTCTTATCTGCCCACCATGCTAGGTGTGCCTTTCGCCTTCTGCCATGATTGTGAGGCCTCCCCAGCCACGTGGAACTGTGAATCCATTAAGCTTCTTTTTCTTCATAAATTACCCAGTCTCAGGTATGTCTTTATCAGCAGCGTAAAAACAGACTAATACAGTAAATTGATACTGGTAGAGTGCAGCACTGCTGTAAAGATACCCAAAAACGTGGAAGCAAATTTGGAACTGGGTAACAGGCGGTGGCATCAGTGTGACCTGGATGTGAGACATGGAGTCAAAGGTGATCATTTTGGAGCTTTAAGATTTGACTGCCCTGCTGGATTTCTGACTTGCATGGGGCCTTTAGCCCCTATGTTTGGCCAACTTCTCCCATTTGGAATGGGTGTATTTGCCGAATGCCTGTACTCCCATTGTACCTAGGAAGTTAACTATCTTGCTTTTGATTTTACAGGCTCATAGACAGAAGGGACTTGCCTTGTCTCAGATGAGACTTTGGACTGTGGACTTTTGAATTAATGTTGAAATGAGTTAAGACTTTGGGGGACTGTTGGGAAGGCACGACTGGTTTTGAAATGTGAGGACATGAGATTTGGGAAGGGCGAGGGGCAGAATGATATGGTTTGGCTGTGTCACCACCTAAATCTCATCTTGAATTGAATTGTATTTTCTATAATTTCCATGTGTTGTGGGAGGGATCTGCTGGGAGATAATTGAATCATGGAGGTGGTTTCCCCCATACTGTTCTCATGGTAGTGAATAAGTCTCATGAGAGCTGATGGTTTGATAAGGGGCTTCCCCTTTCACTTGGCTGTCATTCTGTCTTACCTGCCGCCATGTAAGACATGCTTTTCACCTTCCACCATGATTGTGAGGCCTCCCCAGCCACGTGGAACTGTGAGTCCATTAAGCCTCTTTTTCTTTATAAATTATCCAGTCTCAGGTATGTCTTTATCAGCAGCATGAAAATACAGGTTGCTTCCATCTTTTGGCTGTTTTGAATAATGCTGCTATGAACAATGGTATACGAGAATCTGTTCGAGTCTCCACTTCCAATTTTCTTGGATATACATATGGGAGCAGAATTGCTGGGTCACATGGTAGTTCTCTGTTTAACCTTTTAGGAAAGCGCCAAACAGTTTGTAATCATGTTTTGAGGAACATGCTGAGCTGTTAGTCAACTTTCTTGGGTGGAGATGGTTGGGATGTTTGAGCTGGGAGTAGAGATGAATAACGCTGCAGCTTGAATCAGGCCAAAGAACCAGAGAAAAAGCATGGTTAGACCTCAGGCATTCTTCTGCCCACGGTGCTGACAGGCCACCCTGGACACTTTCTTTGTCACAATGATTGTTAGGTGGACGAAAACCAGAAAATCATTTGACAAACAGAATTACTCACTATTATCCCCTGACCAAGACAGCATAACACAGCCATCACCCAGGACAGGGGAATAGTTTCATTAGACTGAATTCTTGCTTAATAGCGTTCACTTATTTTAATTTACAGAATATATCATATAAACAAAAAGAATACATAAGTATAGATTTAATAACAAAAAATTAATGCTGCCAAATCTACCACTCAGCTTAAGAAATAGACCTTTACAACATGTTTGAAGGCATTTACCCCTTTCTGATCACCTTCTCCTTCCCTACCTCACATGTAACCACTATCCAGAATGTAGTCTATTATACTCTTGTTTTTCTTTTCTTCTTCTTTTTTTTTTGAGACGGAGTCTCACTCTGTCGCCCAGGCTGGAGTGCAGTGGTACGATCTCAGCTCACTTCAACCTCCGTCTCCTGGGTTCAAGCGATTCTCCTGCCTCAGCCTCCCAAGTAGCTGGGATTACAGGCACATGCCACCATGCCCGGCTAATTTTGGTATCTTTAGTAGAGATGGGTTTTCACCATGTTGGCCAGGCTGATCTCGATGACCTCCTGACCTCAAGTAATCTGCCCACCTCGGCATTCCAAAGTGCTGGGATTACAGGCGTGGGCCACCACGCCTAGCCACTCTTGTTTTTCTTTATAGCTATATCATATATATGTATGCCTAAGTAGTATATTGTCTAATTTTGCATGTTTTAGTAAAATCATCTGATATGTGTTTTTCTGCGACCTGCTTTTTCATGCGTCATTATACTTTGGAGATTTATCCATACTGAACTGTGTAGCTGTAATTCCTTCATGTTCACTGCTGTGCTGTGGGTTCCATTTTATGCATATTCTAAATGTATTGACCTATTCTACTAAAGATGGGCCATTTCAGTATTTCCTAAGAGTTCTTTTTTTTTTTAAAGGATCTTCATTGGCTTTATTTGTGATTCTAGAATCTGGCAACACTTCATTCCACAAAGTAGAATGTGTTCCTGTAAGAGTTCATTCTAACCAGGGTTTTTCTCTCACAGTAATTGATGCTAAATAGTTTTAATTGCCTGTCTCCCTACATGTGTAGGTTTTGTCTCCAGATTGTGAGCAAGAGGGGAACAGGTACCAAGTATCTCTTCTTTTGTTGGCTTAACAAGCCTGGAGTGATCCTACCACATCCTGGGCCGCTTGTTCTAAGCACCGCCTAGTGGACCAGGCTGCCGTGTCTCCGCCCCTGTCCGACCCTCCCGTCAGAGCTGATTGGACCAGAGGCAGATACTTGAGTCAAGGTGGGCCAATCAGACGCACTCTCTTGAGGATTTTAAACTCTAAAGAGATACAGCTCTGTTTCTTTGTGCTTGGCCCTGTAAAAGCGGATATTTGGGGCTCTGGTTCTGCTGTGTCTCCCTTATGCTGTGCATGGAGGGGAAAGGGAGGATGGGGTTGAGGGGGTTGCTGGTATGTGAATGAGGGGACTGAATAGGATGGATAGAATTTTTTTTTAAGAGCAGGTGTGGGGAAAGAGCCCTAAAAGCCTTCCAGGCCTCCGTCCACCCTTGGTCCCAGGAGACCCACCTGCTGGGTCTCTCATAATTGAACTTTCTGGCTTCAATTAATTTCAGTTGTTTTCTGTTACTTGTAATCAAAGACTCTTATCTGTCCAATTTTCTTCCTCCCACTCATTCAGAAGTAATGCAGAGCTGTCCAGGGACACCTATAAACCCAAGAATGAGTTAAATTCTTTCCCTACCTCACTAGAGAGAGGAAATTCTCCATTTCCAGAGGCAGTTGGCTTCAGAGAGTTAAACAATGAGTGAATACTTAACTGTTTTGAGCTGCTAATGCCAGTTTTCTGTCACCTGGGTATAAGGCAACTATACTTGTTTTATCTCATGGAGTTATTTTGACCAGCTCTTAGAAATGGCTGTATTTTGCTCTTAACTTCCTACAAAAATGCAAGATAAAGATAACTCCCCATTATCCTCAGGTGACTGGGAGGGTAACCATGAATAAATGAATTTTACAGATAATCCCCAAACCTTATCTAAACTCTTATCTTCGCCAATAGCTTCCTCTTCGGCCTTTTACCAGAGCCGTTGACAAGAGGCAAATGGACTGTGACAAGCGGAGTTTTTATCTCCTTTTACTTCCCTTCCACACCTCCAGTGGAGAAGGCTAATGAGCAATGACAAGGAAGAAAAGACAGGTGGCAGGAGGGCAAAGAGAAGAGACAGAAGCCTGGATGCTTTGAGCATTAGCGAAACAGCTCCAGGAGTTGGAAGAAGTTGGAGGGCTCTGAGAACATATATCACCGAAAGATGGGGAAGAGAAACGGGACACCCAAGCGTGACAATGCCTTGTGGTCTTGGTCCACATTTCACAACATGCTTTTCCAAAGTTCAGATGGCTGCATTTAGGAGACAACATACTCCTTCCAAGTACTTTTGGTTCTGAAGATGCGGCCCTCATTAAATGCAAGTGCACTTTCCTCCTAAGACTGGTTTTGCTCTCTTTTATGAGCACATGCAGCCCCTCAAGGCAGTGGATTTTTTATTCTAGCCTCTGCTAAGTGGTGAAGCCAGCCCCAAATGCCCCATCACACTTTTTTTTTTTTTTTTTTGAGACAGAGTCTCACTCTGTCACCCAGGCTGGAGTGCTTGGCGTGATCTTGGCTCACTGCAACCTCCGCCTCCCAGGTTCAAGCGATTCTCCTGCCTCAGCCTCGAGCAGCTGGGACTACAGGTGTGGGCCACCATGCCTGGCTAATTTTTTTTTGTATTTCTAGTAGAGACCGGGTTTCACCATGCTGGCAGGCTGGTCTCAAACTCCTGACCTCAGTTGAACCACTCGCCTTGGCCTCCCAAAGTGCTAGAATTACAGGTGTGAGCCACCACACCTGGCCCTCCTCTCACTTTAGAGAGTAGCCATTCAGCTTTGAAGTGTAACTTGTGGTGAGCTGTCTTCTGCCTCCCCTTTTTGCGTTGGGAACTACTGTATGGCCACAAAAATTAGTGCAGAGGTGAGGATGCTTGTCCAGCCGTGCCATCTTTGGAAAGGGTTGAACATTCAGTTGCTAAACTGCAGCCAACTGAATCAGATAATCTTTTGTTGAGCTCTTTCAAATTTAACATTTCAAACTTGCTCTCAGAAACTGTTAGGTATGCACTGCTGAGACCTTGAATTTGGAGGGTAATACCAGAACATAAGCTTGCCAGCAGAGGAAGACAATGGTGTCTCATTATTCATGGAAACATACTGTTGCTGTGCTTTGGTTCAAGTTTTGATGAACAGAAAATGTGCTCTGAACTTATTTTCCTTTTTGTGAAATCCTGACACAGCATTTCTGATTTCAAAGGAAGCTGTATAAAAAGACCAACAGAAACCCCACAAAATGAGACCACCTTAAAATCAAGTTTACTGACTAAATGGGATTAAGCTAGAGTTGTGTTCGAAAAAGAATAAACGAGAAAAAAACAAGTCTTTGCTGCATGGTGCCCACTTCTGTCTAAACCGCTCTGAAGTCCAGATGCAAGCTGTCACTGGAGCATCTCTGGAGAGAGCGTGGGAAGTTAAAAGTCAGTGTTTTTGATTAATTAATAATCATCCTCAGCTGTGTTGGCAAATGATAAAAACAAATTGTCTGCCTTTAAAGTAAGGGTGGAAGATGTGTGCTTACCCAGAACCGAAGGGGAAGGAGGAACAGCCCTGTTGGCCTAGTCTGCCCTTGACTAGTCTGGTGGTGGTTGAACAAAGACGACGTTGTATGCCTCTTGCCCTATAAAATCCTGATTAGGAAGGAACAGCCATAGCTTGGGCAGTCACTCAGGGAGGGAGGCAAAGGAAGCCAGTGTCTAAGGAATAGCCCAAAGGACTATTTTATGGCTACCAAGTTGTCTTCAAGAACAACTCAATGAAGCATTCGCAGGAATAACTGTTTCTCTCTGTCATTGTGAAAGTCATTTGAGCTGGAGTCAGCAGGCTGTAGCTGAGTGTGAGTGAGTGTGAGTGTGTGTGTGTGAGAAAGAGTCTGTGTGTGTGTGTGTGTACTGGGATAAGGTGAAGTTTTACTGGTGGTTTAGAGGAGAAATGAGAGCTCTTTTCTTTTTAAAATTTGCCACCTGTAAGCTAAACAATGTCAGTATCATTCTTTCCTGAAGACCCTGCAGCTGCTGTTCAGTGCCATGTCTCTCCCTCCAGATCCTGTAGTTTTTAGCCATGCATCACAGTCATTCCACCTCTGCCAATGCAGTGACTTTTGCCTTTTTGACAGTACCTGGCACAGATTATTGGAGATAGCAGACACAATACACATCTTCAATAATGGGATGCCTGGGGGGAGGCTGGACCAATGAATGGGCCTGTGCCAGATGCTGTGTTTATCCTGTTGCTCAAAATTCTATATTCCCCAGTGACTGCCACATTTGCCTCCTTTTCTTGTCCCCACTGCAAGAGCCATGGTGCAGGTGCTGATTAATTTTTGCCTATTCTACTCTCAGGGTCTGTGAATAATCCTCTTCTTCTACCTGCCTTTAATCCATCCTACACATTCAGTTCACCCTGATTCTATCCTGCCCCAGCCTCCAAACTCTCTGGGACCCCTCATTCCTTGCCAAATAACACTATGATTTAAGAGCCTTCACACTGTGGACCCAAAAGATGTTTTCACCCTAACTCATACTATCCCTTATGTATCGATTGTCTCACAGCCTGTGCAATCGAGCAGCACACTGCCTAACTTGCTCTTATTTTCCTACTTTCATCCCTCAGTAAAACCCTACTGAGACTTTATATGTCAAATACCAATTCTTCCGTGAAGTTTTTGATTTCACCGGTTGGATATGATTTCCTTTCTTCTGATTTTTTTTTTTTTTTTTTTTTTTTGAGACAGGTTCTCACTTTGTCACCAGGCTGGAGTGCAGTGGTACTATCATGGCTCACTGCAGCCTTGGCTTCCAGGCTCAAGTGATCCTCCCACCTTAGGCTCCCAAGTAGCTGGGACTACAGGTGTGTGCCACCATGCCGAGGTAAGTTTTAATTTTTGTAGAGAAGGAGTCTTGCTATGTTGCCCAGGCTGGTCTCAAACTCCTGGGCTCAAGCAATCTGCCTGCCTTGGCCTCATAAAGTGCTAGGATTACAGGCGTAAGCCACCATGCCAAGCCACCTTCTTTTGATTTTTACTCAGCGTTCTGCTCTGCCTTTTGTATTAGACTCTTTACGTGCTGGTCTAACTACCTGATTAGAAGCCCCTGAGGGCAGGAAGGTCACATTCATCTTTGCTTGCTGCTAAATTATATTCAGGGTGAACCAGGCAACAAGTGCTCCTCCTGCTAGGAGTCTGCAGTTTAGCAGTCCACACTGGCGTAGCTGCAGCCCCTTATCTGAGACCTGGTACCAGAATCGACATGTAAAAACCCAAAACTTCAACACATTAAATACTTGCCTATGTTTATTTTCTGCTATATTGCAAATTACCAGCGATTTAGTGGCTTCATACAATACCCACTTATTAGTACACAGTTCTCTAAGTCAGAAGTCCGGAGCGGTGTGGCTGGGTCCTCTGCTTAGGGCATCACAAGGTTGAAATCTAGGTGTTGGCCTGAGTTTTTCTCTGGAGGTGATGAGGAAATAATCCACTTGTAGCTTTTTCCTGTTGATAGAATTCAGCTCTCTGTGGTCATAAGACTGAAGTCCTCCTTATCATGGAATCAGGCCCATTGGGATCATTTTTTCTTTCTTAAGGTCACCTATGTCATAAAATAGCAGCTAATCATGGGAATAAAATCCATGGTATTCTCAGGGTGTATACACAAAGGAGGATGCAGGAAATCCTGGGTCCATCTTAGAATCCTGCCCACCACATCGCCTTAAATATAAATGTGAGGCACTGGTGAGCTGAGGACAAATCCACTTTTGGACAGTGGTAGCTGGGGAGGCCACTGTGTTTCTTTAATGAGTCTAGAAAGATGTCCAAGAGAAGGGAAAGCTTAGGAGTTCTTGGAAAGTTGGGAGGGTCCTGGAATTTCTGAAAGTAACTTGATGGTATGGAGGGGTGGGTTTTCCCGGTTAAAAAATGGAGATGAGGAAGGGAGCTCAGGGAGTGGATGAGATGTGCAGGGAGTGGGTGGGAGTGCTGACGCTGAAGGAACCAGAGACTGGCATGGGTAGCAAAGCAGCAGGGAAGGAAACTCATCTGGGAGCCCCGAGTCAGGGCTGTGATTCTGATCTGCAGTGTGGGGAAGGTGCTGGTATGGCCGAGGCCCACGGCAGAGGGGATCACCTCAGTGGATGTGCTGGAGCGAGTGGAGGGTCCTGCTGAGATAAGTCTATGGGAGGCCGAGGGGAGCTGCGTGGCCTGCAGGAAGTCTGCCAGCTGTCGTGGAGGGAGACTAAGGAAGGCAGGGGCTTTGGCTGCTGGGCTACCATGAGGGTGAGATTTCCCAGAAGAATGTCTAGCAAAGAACTCTTGGCTATGAATAAAGGAGGAAACATTTTCCAAGAGACCACAGAGCCCAAGGCAGTGCCAAGTGCTGGCCCATGGGCCACGAAGTTAGCTGCTGACTCACCCTGTGACTACAGGCACCTTACTTGGCCTCTCACTGCCTTTGTTTCCTCATCTATAAAATGGAGACTAACAATAACTCTGCCACTGCTCTGTCTAAATAGCATATAGAAAACACATTGCAGTCACTAGCTGCCAGGAATATGCCTCTGCCTTTTCGTGGGCTCTGCACTGTGGCTCCACCTGTAACCTGAACTAAGCATTCGCTGCTGGGGAAGAACACAGCACAGGTGCAGTGTAGCCTGTTGCGGCCCAGCCCTGGGTCAGGCTGGTTCGGAGACCCCTTCCCTAGCTGGACCCTGGGCCTCAGGAGAGTCACATCCAAACTGTGTGTAAGTCAAACAGCAATTCTTGTTTAGGAGACCCCTTTGTGATACATAACCTCCTGCTAGATTCCTTCCTGGAAGGAATTTTCTCGGGGATTCCAAGTGAAGAAGTTTCCCCAAGTCACATGTAACTCACCCTTCACTTTCACTCCATCATTCATTTTGTTAGGCAAAGCCCAGGTGTCACTGTTGAAAATGTACCAAATGGTGAGCCTACTATAAAGCTTTGAAACAAGAGCCAAGCATTCGCTCGCATTCCGTAGATCCCACAGATGTACTTTGGGTGATGGTTGTAGGAATCTGTAGGCAGGCGTAAGTCCATTTCCTGTCTGGGCCTAGATCAAGTCTAAAAACTCTCAAGACAATATTGGGCAGTTGTTGACATATCCTAGAACTTTCCAGATCCCAACAAGGTGCTTAGAAAGAGGTGGGCTGCTTTATCAAGGACTTTAAGAAGTGAGCAGTGATTTGAACTGAGAAGAAGCTCAAAGGAAAGGGGTTTGATGCCAGCTTCTAGGTCCCAGCAGAAGCCAGGACAATCCCTGGCAGAGAACTGATGTAGCCGGGGCTGCCTTACGATGTACCAAACCTCAGAGAGCAGTCAAAACCAACCCTTAGGCTTTTGTTCCAACCTCATGAGGACACAGTATCAGGAGCTCCTTGCGTCCTGAGCAGGAAGGTCCTTCTGTGCCAGGACATGTCTTGTGGCCTGAAGGTGCTCCACTAATGGACAAGCATCGTCTAGGGACTGGATCTTCTCCATGTGGGGTCCTGGAACACAGTCAGGCCACGCAGTTGGGCAGCAGGGTAAAGTGCAATGCGGGGCTGCTCTTCGTGGGCCCACCTTGCCCCCACTGCCAGGACAGAGATAGGGCCTGCAGAGCTATCTGGAGCATGGTGATGGGCTGAGGATGGGCCTTGGAGCCCTGTGATCACTCTCAGGGTGGCCTGGAACAGGCTGAGAGTCTTCTGGAGTTTCCAGGTGGACAGGCTTGTCTTCATCCAGAGCCCCAGGACTCCTGCATTCTGCAGAAGTCTCTGGGTCCACCAGGGCACACGTTCAAAATGATCTTCCTGTGGTCTCTCTGCTCAACCTGGAAGGCTCTTTCAGCATCTTTCTAGAATTGAGCAGAGTCTGGCTGTATCTTCAACCCTGGATGGCTTTGCCCACAGTAATTCTTGGTTCCTATATTTTTGTCCCTAAACACACCATCTTAGCCTCTAGAATTCTATGATGCCCCTGCTTTGTGAGCCGCGGCAATTTACCAACTTGCTTAATTCCAGGGTTGCTTTTTAGGGAGGAATACTCCCACAAACTCCACCACTAAGGGGCCATGAGACTTTGGGCCAGTCATAGCACTGCTTGGGACCTCAATTTCCTCATCAGTGTAATGAGGAAACTGGGCTAGATGATCTCTAAGGTGCTTTTGGGCTCCAACATCCGTTCATCTATGATCCTACCATTCTGAGGCTTCCCTGTAGAGCTTCAGTTATTCATTCAACAAATGCTTATTCAGCAACTCCTGTGCTAAGTCCTGAGGATGCACCATGAACGAGATGTGGCTACTGTCCTCAAGGAGGAGGAAAGTAAAAATTCAAATTAGTAAAAATTCAAATTAAGAAAAAAAGACATATATAACTTTACTAAACAGTGTGAATTCAGTGGAGTAAGCTGGGACAGTTGAAGGGCCACCTCATTGTTTCCTGATTCTAGGGATCACTTCTCTTCATTGCCTGACGTCCAGTGTCTTGGAAACTGTTGTTTCATATATTTTGTCTGGTTTTTTTTTTGTGTGTGTGTGTGTGTGTAGGGGTTGTTTCAGGCAGGAAGGTAAATTTGGTCTCCATAACTCCATATTGGCCAGCAGCAGAAGTCCTAGCAAACTTTTTTTTTTTTTGAGACAGGTTCTTGCTCCGTTGCCCAGGCTGGAGCACAATGGCACGAGCCCAGCTCACTGCAGCCTCAATTTCCTGGGCTCAAGAGATCCTCCCACCTCAGCCTCCTATGTAGCTGGGACTACAGGCACATGCCACCATGCTCAGTTAATTTTTTATTTTGTAGAGATGGGGTCTTGCTATGTTGCTCAGCCTGGTCTCAAACTCCTGGGCTCAAGTGATCCTCCTGCCTCAGCCTCTGAAAGTGCTGGGATTACAGGCATGAGCCACCATGTCTGGCCTCCACCAATTTTTGATCATACAATCTAATTTTTAAAATTGGGCCTGCATCCCCATCATATTTATATTTATCTATAAATTTTATATGTGTACACTTGTGAATACATGTAGCATTAATCATATTTATTAGTATTAGTAACAGTAAAGCTTAATTTCTTTGTTGTTTAGATTGAAACACAGATAGAAATAGAAGTTAAGATATTTTCTTCTTGCACACCAATGGATCATCTGTGTATCTACACATCTAAGGCCAAAGGACTCAGGAAGACCAGTTCTGTGAACTTTCAAAATTGGTTGGAAAAGGTATCTGAGATACTTGGTATGGGTAACAGTACACATTTTGTTCTCAAATCAGAAACAGGAGATTGGTACACTTGGCTGATACCAAATAAAGCTAAGGTTCTACAAAAAGAGTCCTTTAAAAATAGTGTTTGAAAAAAAATTGCATTCCTTGGTCCTATTTGACAAAATTCCCATAATTTTCTCCCTTTACCTTGGTCATACCTTATTTAAATGTCAAAACTGTCCGTAAATCTTAAAACGCATTCTCAGTGCTATATACTAGGCAATGTGGAAAAATGCAAAAAAAAAAAAAAAAACAAAAAAAAAACAACCCTCTGAATACAAATGCCTATCCTGAGTTTAGCTATCATTGCTTTCCTGCCTGTGTCATGCGTGGGATCACTCAGGGGTGATGTCTTAGTCCATTTTGTGCTGTAATAACAGAATACCACAGACTGAGTGATTTACAATTAATAGAAATGTCTTGGCTCACAGTTCTGGAGGCTGGGAAGCCCAAGACTGAGGAGCTGGCACCTGGTGGCTACATCATCCCATGGCGAGAGAGCAAGAGAGTGAGAGAGCGAGACAGCGAGACAGGGAGAGAGAGAGAGAGTGCGTGTGTGTAAAAGAGGGCCAAACTCCCTTTTTATAACCAACCTACTCCTGCGATAACGGCATTAATTCATTCACTCTGCCCTCATGGCCTGATCATCTCTCATCAGGCCCCACCCTGGAACTCTGTTACAATGGGGATTAATTTTCCAATACATGCTTTTTAGGGGACATAGTCAAACCATATCAGGGGGACTTTAACCACCTGCACTTGAAGAGAAAAGGAGAGGGCACTGAATTAGGTCTGTACTTCCTTTCTGAGACTTTAGAAGATATCAAGAGACCTAGCTTACTCCTTTCCTCCAGCAGCCTGTTCAGCCTGGCCCTTGAGCTTGACTCACAAACAGCAGCGGAAAATAAGGAAAGGGAAGAACGTGCCTGCAGAGCCCAAAGTCAGCCTGTAGAGCTCAGGCTGGCAATCACTTTCACTCTGCTGCAGCAAGCACCCCTGGGGCTGCTGCCCAAGGATCAACGCAGCAAACCAGCAGGAAGTGGAATGGTCAGCAGAAAGGGTAAAGGAAACCTATCCTTTGTCAGACAGGAGCTTTATTTCCACTCTGGTCCACAGCCTCAAAGGGCAGCTGCCTCACAGGGAGAGTGTTTGACCAAATCCGGTTTGCACGTTTGAAATAAGAACTCCATTTACTGCTCTCTGAAACCAAGTGCTAGAAGGCCCCATTCCCAGCAGCCTTGACACCCCCCTGTCCCCTCCTACTGTGACAGTCCAGGTTGTTCCAACTGCCCTGGCTGATGTCTGGCCCTCCAGGATGGATATGTGTCCAAGAAATCCCAGACCCATCCTCCACTTGGACGATTTTGCAAACCTTCACATAAGAACAGATTGCACAAGCGGTATGTGTGAGGGCTGACGGAAGAAAAAGGGAAGAGCTCTTTCTGCTTATGACTGGGACGCTGTTATTCATCAAGCTCTGGTGTTTCAAGTGAGTTTTGTGGATGAGGAGGCCAAGCATGTCAGCACTAGAAACCTCCCTGGCCTCAGTCATATGTGCTACCCCACCTCTTCCCCACAGCCCCTGCCATTCCTTTACGAGGACCCTCCCTGTTTTGTGCTTTCACAGAGTAAAGCTGCTGTGAGTGGTGCCTTGAGTCACACCCAGCTCACACTGCCCCACAGAATCTGACACGAGGTCTGGGGTGAACTCTGTGGCCCTGGCCTCCATCTTCTGCCCTGCCCTTGCTTCCTGAGGTGGGCAGGAAGCGGGACTCGCCATGAGGGCTAGGCCCCGGCTTCTGGCAGTGGGGGAGTTTCTATCCTGCCCAAGGGGTTAGGGGAAGGAATGTTGGTCACATGAAATCCAGGGGCGGCTATATAATGTGGGAGACAGCAAGCATCATGTTCCCACACTGTAAGTCATGATGACACTGTTAAAAACGACGGGTGGGTGGGGGAAAGTGAAAGAAAAAGAATAAGAGGGAACAGAAACCAAAGTGAGGCACACAGAGGCATCAAGCAAGACTAACGGCCAAGGTATGAAGAGAGGCCAGGGGAAGGGGTGGCCTGGAAGGGAGTCGGGAAAAGGCAGACGAATCAGACTGGGTAGGAGGAAAGGAATCAGGCCAAGGAAAACATAATGATGTGAAGAGAAGACACGATCATTTGGGGAGATGGCAGGGAATCTGCCACCAAGTACATCAACACAGGGTGTTGAAGGCCGGGGCCAAGAACACCTTTGGGGCATCATCCCAGTACAGCACGGAGCAGCACCTGACTGTGAAATCTGTGTCTCTGCTTGCTGGAGGCCTAACTAAATTCAGATGGAAAGGGTCTGTGAGACTCTTAGAAGAATAGAAAGGGGGATGGAAGTAGAGGGAAAAGACCAGAGAGACCCATCTGTGCTTCACAGCTCTTCACGAGTTCATTCCCAAGCAGGCTCTGCCTGTGGTCTTGTGGGTGATGCAAAAAATAAAAAATAAAATAAAAATTTTAAAATAGGATCTTTGGCTTTTGTTCTCATAACCTAGGAGAGGGAACAGATGCACATACACAAAACACCAAGCAGCAACAATTTTATTGAGACTGTTCAGAGGAAACAGTAACAGAATACTGGTTGAATGAATAAATGAAGACCAAAGAAAGGAAATGCAGAAAGGCTTTCTTGACCATGTCATTTGTCATTTTAAAAAATGCAGGAATTGGTCAGACGCGGCGGCTGACACCTATAATCCCAGCACTTTGGGAGGCCAAGGCAGGTGTATCACCTGAGGTCAGGAGTTCCAGACCAGCCTGGCCAACATGGTGAAACCCAGTCCCTACAAAAAAATACAAAAATTAGCCAGGCATGGTGGTGGCCATCTGTAATCCCAGCTACTTGGGAGGCTGAAGCGGGAGAATCGCTTGAACCTGGGAGGTGGAGGTTGCAGTGAGTTGAGATCGTACCATTGCACTCCAGCTTGGGCCACAAGCATGAAACTCTGTCTCAAAAAAAAAAAAAAAGCAGGAATTAAACAGTGTTGGTCAAAATGGATGAAAAATTCAAAAATGGACCAAGAAGGTACAATACCCAGGCTTGACAATAGCATAGCACAGGTTCTGAATCAAAGCAGAGAGCAGGAGGCATAGCTGCCAATTCTAGTCTTCTGGGTGAGCTGAATCTGCCTAGACATGGTATTTAACACCTTAAAAAAAAATTTACCCCCTAGGAATCATATTTAGTATATAAAAGGCAACAAGGAAAGACTGGTTAGATGGCCCTAGAGGAGGCCAGTTTGCTAGCATGGAAGCAAGGCTTTCCTGAGGCTGCTGGTTTGGACAGAGACAGATGTTGGAAGACCACTGAAGAGCAAAGATCAGGTGAGTAACTGAGATTGGCAGGAGGCCAGATGCGAGAGGAGAGTGGTTGTATATGTGTGTGTCAAAGAGGCAAGGGCATTCAACTTTCAATTGAGAAAAATGAATAGGGGGGCTGGGCATTGTGGCTCACGCCTGTAACCCCAGCACTTTGGGAGGCTGAGGTGGGACAATCTCTTGAGGTCAGAAGTTCAAGACTAGCCTGGTTAACATGGTGAGACTCCATCTCTAAAAATAAAAGTAAAAAATCAGCCAGGCATGACAGCATGTGCCTGTAGTCCTAGCTATTCTGGAGGCTGAGGTGGGAGGATTGCTCATTCCCACCTATTCCCACTATCCACTCTATCTCTAAAAAGAAAATAAAGAGAAAAATTGATAGTGAAGATGATGATTACAACAACTAACATTTGAGTGCAAACTGTGTGCCAGGTGATGTTCTAAGCACTTTACATATATTAGTTTATATAATCTTCACTACCACTCCCTGAAGTATTATTATTATTATTTCGAGACACAGTCTCACTCTGCTGCCCAGACTGGAGTATAGTGGAGCGAGCATAGCTCATTGCAACCTCAACCTCCCTGACTTAAGCAAACCTCCTACCTCAGCCTCCCAACTAAAGTTGCATGCCACCATGCCCAGCTGATTTTTTAATTTTTTGTAGAGATGGTGGTCTCACTATGTTATCCAGTCTGGTCTTGAACTCCTGGACTCAAGCGATCCTCCTGCCTTGGCCTCCCAAAGTGCTGGGATTACAGTTGTAAGCCGCCATGCCTGGTCTATTATTATTATTATTCTCATTATTATTTGCCTTTTATACAGAAAGAAATCCAAGCAGAGAGAGATCAAACAATTACCCAGAAATTAGCCCAGGACTCTAACATTAAACTCTACAACTCTCTCTGAAGTCATGAAAAATTTAATGTCTCTTTCTTTAGCTGTAAACATCTGTCCTCTAACCCGCCTATATAAGAGACATTGCTGATGATTAAACCTTTGTGAAGAGACTGACTGTGTTGTCATTATGAGAGTGTTAGCATTATTATAAGGCAATGCTTTTTCCAGAAATACTAAATAGATGCTCACATTCTCATGCAATACCACAAGGCCTTTAAGAAGTTTACAGAGGCTCATCACCTAAAGAACCCTCCTCTGTGCTCACAATAGACAATAATGCCAAAGGAATCCTCTCTCAAAAGAAGAAAGGTCTCTTTCTGACACCCTCTTGCAATTCTTTCAAGGTTTGGGGGATGGCACACTTCTTTCTTATAAAATGGTTCCCCACTGAGAATAATAGCTAGGCTCTTGTCCTTACAAGAGCCTCTTCCACAAGGGCCAAACCGGAGGACCAAGCCACCTCAGAAATGGGGTTTTGAATCTGGGAGGCAGCAGATAGAGAAATAGATAGCGAATACATCTGTTTTCACAAGAGCCTGTTGTTCTCTGTACTAACTGCTATAAAAACGACATGAAACTAGCCACACATTAGTTTTGGTTCTCGTGACTAAATCAAGGAATGGCATGATGGTGCTGTGTCATTAGAAATGAAACCAGTTCTTAAGCGAGAGAATAGGGCCAATATTTTAATAACCCGAACAATTTCATAGAAAAATCAAAGCTGAAACTTCAACACCCTAGCCCTGAACACCTGCTGCTTAAGTTGGTTCTGAACCAGTGAAACTCCTATCTTGTCATGAAGACATGGGATGGGCCCTGACTTGCCTAACACTCATGGTGGCTGGGGACATCTTCTTTCCATCTGCTGCCCTGCTAAAGTGGAAACGGGGGCTCAATCTTGGCTTCGACAATGCTGACTGTATTTGGCACTTTAAGAAAAGTACCTCATATTCAATTATTATTTTTTTCAAATATGTAACCTTATATATTTTGATACATATGACGTATCCTCTAATATATGAATTTGGCCTTCCCTGAGGTATTATCATCCACGTTTTTTCAGATGAAGAAACTGAGACTTAAAGACCTAAGTAACTTAGCTAGAAGCAGGCAGAGCTGGGCTTCTGAACAAAAGTGTTCTTATCTGTATCTGCACCACCTCGAATTTGGCCTGCATCACAATAATAATGATGTTGAGGTAGCAAACATTCGTAAGTTGCCTCCCGCCACATCCACTGCCCCTTCTCCTGCCACAGCACCCAGATATTACCTGGAGGCAACCCTCTCCTCCGCACTGCCTCCCCCTTCTCTGGCAGGTGGATACAGCCAGCTCCTAGGGGTGGGTCCTCCTGTGCTTCGGTCAATCAGAGCACCCATCATCTGGCCGGGTGATTGGCTCAGGGGTGGGCATATGGGCTGATTCAGGCCAATGAGGTTTGAGGAAACGTTCACTTGCGCTTCTGGGAAAAAGCTTCCTCAGTCCTCTGTTGTAACACAGGGAAGACAATCCCTCTTTTCCTGGCTGATGTATTGGAGAACACAGAAAGCCCAAAATCCCTCAGCCATTTGTCCCACCAAGAGAAGTGCCAGCCTGAGCAAGAAGCCAGCACACAGAAGAGGCAGCCCTTATGAACAAAACAGACCTGGCGCTGGGATCATGAAGAGGGTGTAAATTCCAGATCAAGCTGTGGAGTTTTCAGGCTGTGAGCCAATGCAATCCCTTAGTTGGCTTAAGCTGGCTTGCGTTTGATTTTCTGTCGCGTGGAAATTCTTAACCAGTATGAACACTGTTGGTGCCGCTCCCAGTAACATCTGATTGTTGCTTTGGTTTCTCAATCAATAGCATAAAACCCATTTGACAAAAATGACTAATCCTCCAAAATTCATCAGCATTTCTGGAGCACAGCCATCTCTGATGCCCACCTGACTTTCCAGACAGGACCCTCATTTTTCTATTCCTGAGGTCTGGCTTCTTCAGTTTTCTGCTCTGGTATAGCTCAGTCTAGGTCATTTCTCCTCCGGGTTCCACCAGTGACAAGTGACAGCTGCACTCTGCTGAGGAAACAAGCAGGAGCACGGGCAGCCAGCTACAGATGCCAGCATCAGCCTGACGAGAAAAGCAGTGCCAACAAAGGGTTTGGCCACAATATATTTTTGTTTGTTTTTGAGACAGGGTCTCCCTCTGCCACCCAGGCTAGAGTGCAATGGCACGATCACAGCTCACTACAGCCTCGACCTCCCGGGCTCCAGTGATCCTTCCCCCTCAGCTTCCCAAGTAGCTGGGACTACAGGCCTGCACTACTATGCCCAGCTAATTTTTGTATTTTGTAGTAGAGACAGGGTCTCACCATGTTGCCCAGGCTGGTCTCAAACTCCAGGCGAGCAATGTCTGCCTTGGCCTCCCAAAGTGTTGAGATTACAGGTGTGCGCCACTGTGCCCAGCCTCACACAATATATATTTAATAGAATGTAAAACCAGGTGGGAGAAAGTTCTTTGGAACACATTAGCTACATACACTATTACCTCACCAGCTCTCTATCAGAATGCTGAATCCCAAAAGTGTTGGGACCACTCTGAAGATCTCTATTTGCTATTGGCCGATTCTCCCAAAGGTTCAGAGATTTGGCATCAAAGATTATAAAGTCATATAGAATTGAGAATCTGTAATAAAAACTGGTTTTTGCGATTCTACTCAATCTCAGTTTCTCTAGGAAAATTCTGTTATTTCCACTTCTGGCCAATATGACTAAGCACCGAGGTGGAAACACAGCCTAAAGAGTTGAAAGAGCCCTGTTACTACCCTCTGTAGTCTGATGTGAGAAAGAAAACATAAATAAATATGGTGGGGCTACATGTGTAAAGGGGGTCCCTGTTTCCCTCTCCATTTCCCCCATACTCAATCTATCAGTGAGGCCATTTTCCAAATGTGTCTTAACTCATCTATCTATATGTTTACTAGAATCGTGTAACTTATTCACTCCATCAATGTGTATGTTGAAGGTCTACAGTGTTCCCCCGCATTGTTCCAGTGGCTGGGAGAACCAGATTGACAATGGGATGTGAGCTGCACATTCTAGGGACTCTTCTTGCTTGGACCAACATAAGTGCCTTCCTACTGAATGCCCCCTGCTTCCTCTTTTCATGTCTCCCCCTATTCTCCACTTTGTAGCCTAAAGGGTCTTTTCAAACCATCACCACTTCCTTGTTAAATGGCTTCCCATCACTCCTTAAGCGAAATAATCTGCATCCTCCTAGCCCTGCTGGGCAGCTGCGTACCTCCTGCGTCTTTGGCCTCTTTTCACATCCCATGTTCATACCTCACAAGCGCCTCCTTTCAGATCCTTAAGCATGTGCAAGGTCATTTTCTTTTCAGAGCTTTCAATCTGCTTTTATTTCTGCCTAAAACAGTAGATTTCAAACTTTTGGGGGCCATAATTCCCATTAAGAAATATATTTTATATAATGAACCAGTAAATACATCAACACATACCTATACATAAAAGGAAAAAGTGTTTTATAATACTTCTGATATTTTCTATTCCTTTTTTTTAGAAAAGGTAGTCATGACCCACTGACTGCAATTTGGAAACACTCCTTCCTCTGTTCTTTAAAAGGCTGGTTCTTTCTCATCTTTCAGCTTTCTACCTAAATGTCAGCCACTTACAGGGGCTTTCTCCAACCACCTGATCTAAACCAGGCGCCTGACTGGGGTTATTTTTATTCTCAGCCCCTTGTCCCTTCCCTTTAGGGAATGTATTAGAGTTGTAATGAAATATTTCATTGTTGAGATTTGCTCTTTGTCTACCTTACATGGTTGGCTTTTGAAGGCAGGGACTTTATCTGCTTTGTTCCCCATTGTATATCCAGCATGGGTTCAATAATTAGCATCAGAGTAGGATACAAATATTCATTGACTGACTGAGTTAGTGAGTGGGTATGTGATGCTGAGGCCTGGATTTAAAAATAAGACTCCCCAGTAAAAAGAATCAGTCTCTTGGAGAAATGGCCAATTCTAAGGCTGGAGCAAGAAATATACAAGTAGTGCTAGAAAGTAAGGAAGTGCTCAGAAAACAAAAGGAAGGGGGCATGTGAAAGGCACAGGAGCCAAGCTGAAAGCTCCCAATGGCCAAAGCCAGAACAATCTGAGCAACAAATAACCAACCTACAATCAGATTATAACCCCAAACATTATTCATGAAAGTTCATATTGATAGAAACAAATGGTTTGCTAAATAATGGAAGAGATAAATCTTCTTTACAGAAGAATTTCAAATAATTAATGCAGATACAGGTTGTGCATCCCTAATCTGAAAACCCAAAATCCAAAATGCTGCCAAATCTGAAACTTTTTGAGTGATATCACAAATGGAAAATTCCACACCTGACCTCATGTGACAAGTCGCAGTCAAATGCACTCGAAACTTTGTTTCATTCACAAAATTATGTAAAAACTGTATAAAATTACTGTCAGGGAATGTGTATAAGATGTACACAAAACACAAATGAATTTTGGGTTTAGACTTGGGTCCCAGCCCCAATATATCTCATCATGTATGTGCAAATATTCCAAAATCCAAACAAATCTGAAATCTGAAGCACTTCTAGTCCTAAGCATTTTGGATAAGGGATACACAACCTTTACTACCCTCAAGGAGATATAGCTTATTCTCCCCATCCCACCCTACCCTCTTGAGGGGAGGAAGTACTGCACTTAGCGATTTCCTTCTAAACAATGGAATAGGGAAACAGTGGGGGAACCTGGCAAACAGTACCTTGGCCAGGCGGTCAAGGTGGACTTCCCTAGTGATGTTTATGTGATACCATGTCCTGACAATGTGATGTGATGAGCAGGGCATTTCACCTCTGTGGTCTTCCTCTCAATAACCCATAAACCCAGTGTGACATGAAACAAGCATCAAACTCAAATAGAGGGACTTTCTACAAAATACCTGACGAGTACTCCTCACATCTGTCAAAGCTTCATTAAAAATAACTAGAACCCATCAAAGAAGACAGAGATTAAGAAGACATGACAACTACACACAATGTGGTGTCCTAGATGGAACTCTGGACAGAAAAAGGAAATTAGTGAAGAAACTAAGGAAATCAGAATAAAATATGGACTTTAGTTATTAATAATGTATCAGTACTAGTGCATTAACTGTGACAAATGTACTAACGTTAGATCCTAGCAAAAGGGAGAGCTGGGTAAGAGGTATGTGGGAACTCTCTTACTATCTTTGAAACTTTTCTGTAAATATAAAACTGTTCTAAAATTAAAAGTTTGATGAGGTGCAGTGTCTCATGCCTGTAATCCCAGCACTACAGGTGAACGAAGTGGGAGGATCGCTTTAGCCCAGGAGTTTGAGACCAGCCTGAGCAACATGGCAAGACCCCATCTCTACGAAAAATGGAAAACAATTAGCCAGGCATGTTGGTGCACACCTGCAGTCTCAGCTATTCAGGAGGCTGAGGTGCGAGGTTCGCCTGAGCCCAGGAGGTTGAGGCTGCAATGAGCTGTGTTTGCGCCACTGCACTCCAGCCTGGGTGACAAAGTGAGACCCTGTCTCAAAAAAAAAAAAAAGTTCACTTAAAAAAAGTTGAGCCTTATTAACAAGAGCAGGACCTTCATTCAGTTGGTTTTATGGAGCACCCACAAAGCACTACAAATCCTGCTGGGCACAAAGATACTTAAAAACACTTGGAAGATGCATAGATGAATTTAGACAAGGAAAGACATCTTGGGTGGTGAAAATCATGAGCAAAGCACAGGGCTTTACAGGTTGTGGGGGCAGAGGGCGAGCAGAGAGACAGAGAGAGAGAGAGAAAGGAGTATGAGAGAAAGTGATGACAAGAATGAGAAAGAGACAGACTAGTTGGTTTTGTAAGGTGGAGTCTGATATTCCCCACTGAATGTAAGCTCCACGAAGGCAGGAACCTTGTCTATCTTTAATCATCATATCACTAGTACCTAGAACTGTACCTGGAACATAGTAAATGTTTAAAAATATGTGTTGACTAGATGAGTGACTGGAGAAATGGATAAGGAGTGCCTACTGGAAGCCCCACTTGAACCTCAGAGCCAATTTTTTTGTTAGGTCTCTCAGATGCCTGCTGGATTTGCATTTTTGTACACAGTAATTATGTTTGCATCATTAGAAAGCATGCAAATGTTAGCACTGCTTTTGAATGGCCCTAATGTTCAACCACAGGTATGAAAGTCCTAGGACATAAACTTAGTTCCCTGAAGCACTTCTTGATGGTGTTAATGGGTAGGTCTGCTGACAAGCAAAAGTGACTGGCATCTTCTCCCAGCTGTGTTCTAGTGTTCTGTGAAAACCAGCAGGGACTCAGCACCATGGGATGGAGTTAGCAGAGGCTTCAAAGCTTTCCAGATGGTCTCTGGAAATGTAAGGAGACAGTTTAGAGGGACGCTGAATTGCCCTGCAGGCATCCAGACATTCCTCCTTAATGGTCCTAAATGCTAAACATATTCACTTACATATAACTTTATAAAAAATATTCAAATGTTGGAAAAATTTTGAAGAACCATGCCCAGTTATGCAGCTATCAACAATAACAGGGTAAATTATGTGCACCAACATGGAATAATATCTAAAATATGCAAAGTGAAAAAAAGAATTTCTAGAACAGTGAGTATAGTATGTAACTATCCTGTCTGTGCACATGCGCACATGCATAAACACATGTCAAAATGCCTAGCAGCTCTCTGAAAAATATACAAGAAACTGGTTAACACAAGGGAGTTCTGAGAAGAAGGGACAGGATGGAGGGAGAGGGAGAGAGAGAGAGAGAGACTTTCACTTTTGAATTTTGCACATGTACTACCTATTTGAAACTAAAACATAAATTAAAAAGAATGATTCCAAAGGAAGAAAACTTTGAATTTTGGCTACAGGTTACAGGAAACTCTTTCTGTTGATTTATGCTTGAATTCTCTTTGAGCCTTTTGCTTTCTGTGAGATCTAGCACATGGTTTGATGGGTAGGCCAATGAGCCTGTGAAGAGCTCATTTTAATATAGTCTTCGAATGAGGTTTTAGACGAAGTGCCAGAAATGCACTACGACTGAAATCATGATTAATAAATTCTAAACTAGGAATTCATTAAAGAGATAAATCCTACAGTTACGCTGTAAATAGCACACTTGCATAACACAGTCATGGGCTACATAATAACACTTGGGTCAATGACAAACTGCATGCATGACAGTGATCCCATAAGATTATACTACTATATTTTTACTGTACCTTTCTATGTTTAGATACAAAAATACTTACCATTGTGTTACCATTGCCTACAATATTCAGTACAGTAACATGCTGCACAGGTTTGTAGCCTAGGAGCCATGGGCTAGACCAGGTATCTCAGGTGTGTAGTAGGCTATACCATCTATGTTTGTGTATGTTCATTCTATGATGCTCACACGACGAAATCGCCTCATGATGCATTTCTCAGAACGTATCCTCATTAACTGACACGTGACTATATGGTGCTTTTCTGTTAAGCATTACTTTGTTTAATGTAAATATTTTAAAATCATCTCTAAACCATTAGTAATGAATCATACTAACACCCACAAAATATTTTAAGAAAATATTTCTTTTTAAAATTCCTTTTGAATCAACATAGATCTCTCAAATAAATAACTGACTATCAACAAAAATAGATCTCTCAAATAAATGATTAGTAATTAACTACAGATAAGTATTTCATCAATATCATATTATGTATTTAAGCAATTTTCTATTTTCTCACACTCCAAAAACAATACAGTTTCAAATGCCAAAGAAAACTCCTTCTTGCTTAGTATTGAGGGAATGAATGCTTGAGATAAACATTAAGCATTTTTAATTTTAACTTTTTAGAGACAGGGTCTTGCTATGTTGCCCAGGCTCACCTTGAACTCCTGGGCTTAAGGGATCCTCCCACCTCGGCCCCCAGAGTATTTGGGACTGCTGGCATGCACCACTGCACCTGGCTCACATAAGTGTTTTGTTATTTAAAACTAGAATGCATTTGTGAGATGTATTTTGATCACATTTCATCTAACTTCAGGAGAAAAGATGTTCAATTTTTCTTACGGATTTCACTACAAGGTTAAGCCAAATGTAAAACATTTATATTCAGTTGCCAATTTAAAAAGGAGGGGAAAAAAAAAGTTTAATGGATGTAAGAATGAAAAAAATCTAAGACCCGCAGCTTGGGTGTTTGTAGGAAATGATTTTAGGCCCTGACCCACCTAATTAATCAAAATCTTGCAAGTGCTAATTCCAATGTCTGTTAAGGCTTGAGAATCTCAGGCTGGGCGCGGTGGCTCACACCTGTAATCCCAGCACTTTCGGAGGCGGAGGCGGGCGGATCACGAGGTCAGGAGATCGAGACCAGCCTGGCCAACATGGTGAAGCCCTGTCTCTACTAAAAATACAAAAAAAATTAGCTGGGTGTGGTGACACATGCCTGTTAATCCCAGCTACTCAGGAGGCTGAGGCAGGAGAATTGCTTGAACCTGGGAGGTGGAGATTGCAGTGAGCTGAGAGCTGAGATCACGGATGATTGCAGTGAGCTGAGATCACGCCACTGCACTCCAGCCTGGCGACAGAGCAAGACTCTCTCAAAAAAAAAAGTTCAAGAATCTCCGGGCTAAGAAACCTTTACTATGTTCAAATTCAGGTTATATTCTTCGTGAACCTTGTATATAATCTTTAGTAATAAGAACGGTGTGTTTTTTGGACACCAACTTATCAAGAATGACTGTAATAATCATTTACATCCTCCTTCTTACTTGTGAAACATTCTTCCTCTTTTTTTTCTTTCTTTTTGTTTTTTGAGATGGAGTTTCACTCTTATCGCCCAGGCTGGAGTGGAGTGGCGTGATCTTGGCTTACTACAACCTCTGTCTCCCAGGTTCAAGTGATTCTCCTGCCTCAGCCTCCCAAGTTGCTAGGATTACAGGCGCCTGCCACCACGCCCAGCTAACTTTTGTATTTTTAGTAGAGACAGGGTTTTGCCATGTTGGCCAGGCTGGTCTCGAACTCTTGACCTCAAGTGATCCACCTGCCTCGGCCTCTTTTCTTAATCTATCTTCTCTACTTCTTCCCAGACTGTCCATGACCCTTTCCCCAGGACAATCACCCTCTCTGTCCACTGATCCCTTCCCTTTCACCAATACAATGAGGCAGGTCTCCCTTCTCTCCACCATGTTAACAGCTGGGTTACAGTCTTATCTTTTTTTTGTCCCATTACTAAATTTCTTAAGAGTCATCAGCAACCTGACAGCTATCAGACTCAGAACAGTTCTCTCGAAGGTCCCAAACTGCCAAATCCAAAGACCTGGTCTACTATTTCCCTGGATCCTCTTGTAGTTTGTGAATTCTTTCTTTAGCATGATTGTCTCAAAGATCTGCCCTTCTTCCTCTTTCTGTCCCCCAAGCATAGGTAGTCCCCTCAGGTCAGTCCAAGGGCTCCTCTTCTCTTTCTACTCTATACTTTTATTATGTGCCACCCCTCCCACTTCAAAGGTCACCTCCAGGCAGAAAACTTCCCAGACAGAATCTTCAGCCCTGTCCTTTTCACTGGAACTCCAAGCCTCTCACTGTGTTCATTCATTTAATAAAGGCTTGTGACATGCCATTGCACTGTGTTAAGCATTGGTGAACACAGCAGACCCAGTCCCTGTCCTCACAGAACTTACAGCATACCACAAAACACAGATATGGGGCAATTAATACAAATGGGAATGAGCTAGGGGAGCTAGGTCATTCTAGCTCAAATCTAGCTCAAATCTAGTTCTAACCAAATCTAGTTCAGGAAGTAGGGTTTCCAGAGAAAATACAGAATACTCAGTTGAAGTTGAATTTCAGAAAAACAACAAATTCTTTTTAGTATGAATATGTACCAAATATTGCACAGGATATACTTACACTAAAGTTACTTCTAGTTTACCTGAAATTCAACTTCACCTGGGTGTCTTGTATTTTTATCTGCTATGTTGTGGCAACCCTACCAGGAAGGGGTTGGCCAGTTGGAAAGTCCAGAGGAATTGAGGGAAAAAATGATTAGAAATTAGTAAGCAAAAGGAAGTGGAGAGGAGAGACATTCAAGGGAGGAAACAGTAGAGGCAAGAGTTTGGAACGAGGGACAGTATTGTGTTTGACACTCTGAAAGAGGCGTGGTATGCTGGATCATAAGAAGAGGAAGAGAATTGGAGAAAAAAACATCTAGTGGGGAGGATCCAGAGCTTGCAAAGCTTTTTATCATGGTAAGGATTTTGGATTTCATACTAATGGCAAAAGGAATCCATCTAAAGATTTCAAACAGCAGAGAAAAAGTGGACCTTGGCCGGGTGCGGTGGCTCACGCCTGTAATCCCAGCACTTTGGAAGGCTGAGACGGGCGGATCACAAGGTCAAGAGATCATGACCATCCTGATCAACATGGTGAAATCCCATCTCTACTAAAAATACAAAAATTAGCTGGGCGTGGTGGTGCTTGCCTATAGTCCCAGCTACTCGTGAAGCTGAGGCAGGAGAATCGCTTGAACCCGGGAGGCGGAGCTTGCAGTGAGCCAAGATCGTGCAACTGCACGCCAGCCTGGCGAGAGCGAGACTCCATCTAAAAAAAAAAAAAAAAAAAGGAAGAAAAAGTGGACCTAAGTTGAATTTGTAAATGCTCTTTCTGGCTGCCAGAAGGAGAAAGGAATTAAAGGGGCATAGGGACTGTAGTTCTGAGGCCACTGTAACAGGGAAGAGATGTTAGTGGCTTGAATGAATCTGCAGCGAGGATGGGGAGAGGGGGAAAGATGTGAAAGCCATTGGCAAGTGTGACTGATTCAATTCCATGATAAACTCTTGGCTCCAACCCTCCCTTCCAGGTGGGTGATGATTTCCAGCCCTGATCTCAGGAGCCGCAGCTGCACATTTACAATGCTCACTGATGATTCTATGCCAACAACATTTTAGTAGTGCATATAAGAATCACTAGTGAAGTGTTACACAGATCTTGAGACCTAGTGCCTGCCCAAACTGATTCAACCAGCTGCAAGAGAGGGGGTGGGGTACAGAATGTGTAGTTTTGATAACAGCTCCACAAGTAATCGGGAAGGGCAGGCAACACTGAGAAACCCTGTCTGTCTTAACACCTCAAGTCTGAGTACTTAATCCTGGTTCAAAACTAAACACATCATCTGTTTTTCCCAACTAAATTCTTTTGTGGGTAACTAATCTCCCATTTCATAAGATTTTTTATCACCACTGACTTCTTCCTTCCAGGTCTCCCATATTGTTCAGTTGATTCCTCCTCTATTTTCTCTTCCGTGTCCCTTTCCACTCTTGACATTATTGCTTTTGGTCATCAGACTTTATTATAATCAACAGGGCCAGGCAAGAGCTGTTCAATCAGTTGTCTGAGGGGCACAGAGATCCTGAACAGGTTCCCAAAAGGCTGGCATAACAGGCAAGAGGGTGCTGGCAGGTCAGCTTCTGGGCCAGCCACCCCGCTTCAACCAGAGAAGCTCCTCTTTGACCTACTGGATATTTGAGCAAGGTTTTACTGAAGAACATTTTCCTGCTGAAAAAAGGCTGGAAAACCACTGGCTCAGCAAATAACAGTAGCTTTGTCATTGTTCTCCCAGGTTTAGAACAGACTTAACTCTAAACCTCCCTGCACACTGCCACCAGAGTCAGCATCTTAAAAGGTAGCTGTGAGCACATGATCTAACTACTAAAAATATTCAGTGGCTCTTATTGCACCTCAAATAAAATCTCATCTCCCTAGCCTGATACTCAAGGCTTTTCATAATCTTGTCAGAATATACCTTTCCTGTTTTATCTTGCCCTGTCTCCTACAAGTGACTTAGGTGCAGCCCAATTGTACAACTATCCCTCTGAGTTTTTGTTCCTGTGGTTCCACCTAGCTTGTCGTCACACACTTTTCTTCCCGCTTTCTCCAATCTTACCCTTTCTTCAAGTTCTAACTCAAAAGCCACTTCTTCAATGAAGCTTTTCCTAACCTACTCGAATGTTATCAAAACGTATTCATTCAATAAATACTTAATAACCCCCTGTGATATGCCAAAAGTGTGGGGATAAAGAGAAGTTGTCCTTGCCCTCAAACTTATTGTCTGTTGTGAGATCAAAAATAAGGCAAGGCAATTCAGAAAGTGGGTAAGAGTGTGGTCTCTGGACCCATTCTGCTGGGCTTCAATCCAACTCTATCATGATGCTGAGAAAGTTCCTTGTCCTGTATCTCAGTTTCCCTGTGGGGACAATACTAGTGATGATCTCATATAGCTCTGCAATTAAATGAGTTAATATTCGAAAAGCACCTAGAACAGTGTGTGGGACACTGTAAACATTCCATAACTGTTAACTATAAAGCCACAAACAAATACATAATTTCAGAGTGAGATATACTATGAAGAGGAGATATAATGTGATGAAGAAATATAAAGTGATAAGAGTGAGGTGGGTCTGGAAGTGGGCTTGGGGTATAATTTTAGATCAGGTGGTCAGGAAAGGCCTATAAGAAAGGGTGACATATAAGCAGATACACAGATGGAGGAGGCAAGTCAGGCAAACAAAATTCCAGGTAGAGATGACATCAGGTGCAGAGTCCCTGGAGGGAGAATGTTCTTCACATATTCAAGGCATAAGATGGGCAAGGCCAGTGTAGATATACTGAAGTAGCCAAGGCAGCGTGACAGATGTCAGATGCAGAGACCAGATGAAGCAGAACTTGGTAAGGAGCTTAGATACATTTTGGGTGGAATGGAAAGATGCTGAAATGTTTTGATCAAGGAACTGCCACGATGTCATTTGTTTGAAGAAACACATTATACTTTGAAGACTGAAGGGGAGCAGAAAAGAAGCAGGGAGGCCAGATAAGAGGCTACTGTAGTAGTCCACGTGAGAGATGATGGTTGGTTGCTTAGACTTACATGGTAGCAGTGAAGGTGGTCAGTAGATAGGTTCAGAGTATATTTTAAGGCAGGTTCATCAGGACTCACTGATGGCTATGGTATAGGTGAGAAAACAAGGGAAATTAAATTAGGACTCCTACATTTTGGGACCGAATGACTAGGTCGCATTTATTCAGATGGAATAGAAAGGGAGAGGTATAGGTTTGGGGGAGAAGCAAGAGTTCTACTTTGACCCCCTACCCCCACTCAAAAAAGGCGAACTATTACTATCTGAGATGGATGACAAGTAGGTGGTTGGGTATTAAGTTTGGAGCTCAGGAGAGAGGTAAATACTGGAGTTAACACAGGGATGGTGTTAAAAGCCATGGGATGTGCTCATATACTGAGTGTAGCTGCAGAAACGGAACCAAAGGCTAAGCCCTGAGATATTTCAACATTCGGAGTCAAAGTAGAGAAGAATCAAAGGAAACTGAGAAAGGTGCTGAGTTAGGAGGAAAACCAGAAGGGTGTGGTGCCCAGTGAAGAAAGTGTTTCAAGAGTGAAACAAGGTGTGATCAAATGTCAAATGCTGCTGAGAGGCCAAGCAAGGTATCAAAGTTAACTCAAAGTAAACAGGTCTCTCAGCTCTATTTCCTCATAGTGCTTTATTTGCGCCTTTCTCATTGCAATTTCCAAGTATTATGTTGTACAGTTATTTTTGTCTTCTCTAGTAAGAAGGTCCCTTAAGATCAACAGACCATGTCTTGTTCTTCCTAGAACTTCCACTACTCTATTTGCTCAACAAATGTTTGAATAAACAGATGAATCGTGGAATTCTATAAAATCTAGGACAATATGCCTATCATAGAATTAGCAGTTAGAGCTGGTTTTATTGAGATGTTCTAGAATTAAAGATGTCCACTGTATATGTGAGTTGGATTACTGACAATCGCAACCCATCTGGCATTTCTATTTTTTTGCTCCAATATCGCATGCACTATCCAGTCCACAAATTACTTAGTTTTGGCCAGGTGCCGTGGCTCATGCCTGTAATCCCAGCACTTTGGGAGGCTGAGGCAGGCAGATTACAAGGTCAGGAGTTCGAGACCAGCCTGACCAACATGGTGAAACCTTGCCTCTACTAAAAATAAAATAAAATAAAAAAATTAGCTGGATGTAGGGGGTGCCTGTAATCCCAGCTACTAGGGAGGCTGAGGCAGGAGAATCGCTTGAACCAGGGAGGTAGAGATTGCAGTGAGTCAAGATTGCGCAACTGCACTCCAGCCTGGGTGACAGTGTGAGACTCAGTCTCAAAAAAAAATAAATAAGAAACAAAAATTACTTAGTTTTTACTTAAGTGCTCCCTCACTTTTTAAAGTTGGCTCCAAGACCTGGTGATACCTTCAGATGTCATCAATAACTTGCTCTGTCATACTTCACTGAATATCAGCATCGATACAGTACAACAAACATCAGGGTAAGTTGACATTTCATATTACATTATACTGAATTTCAAAACAATGACAAAAGGAGCCATGGAAATACAGGTAGTGAGCATGACCAAACTCTTGAGGAAGACATGGTTGAGATGGCATATGCAGAAAAAAGACTGGTAGTCAGGAGATAACAAATTTCTCTTGGCTTTTACAAAATCGTTGGGGTCAGACAGTTTCTAGGTCAATGAGTGACTGTCTTTGTAAAAGAAAGCTAAAAACTAACAGTTTTGAGTAACAAGAGTATCAAAACCCACCTTACAGATGTGAGCTTTCTACAGCGTACCTTACTTGGAAAATATGCACTAGGCAACACAAAAAGACAAAGTCATCAAGTCCCAAACAAGTACAGCTAGAGATCAGAAATACCTGCTGTATGTGCCAGTACCACAGAAAACCACCCATTTGTGAGGCCAGTCCCTCTCTGCTTGACCTCAGCCGCATTCTATCTGGGGATCTTGGTGACTGATAACAGAATACCATATTTCAGCTCCATGGCTCTCTTGGCTAGTTTTATGGCGACTCCCTGAGAGCAAATATTCCCCTTGAATTCCTACTTACTCTCATACCTACGAATTGAGGTTTTCTCCAATCCATTGACAATTTGCCTGAGTTTTTATATTTGGATGGATGTTTCATAAACAGAACTTATGGTTAATTCCCAGCCCTTTCACTAAATCTCACCCTGGATGTGATCTGTCAGATTATGGCACTACGGAGCAGCCAGACTATGCATCCAATATTGGCATTATGAAAACCTAAACTACTCCATCCCCTGCGGACAGCACATGACTTGGCATGTATTACTCAGTACACAGTATATACTTGGCAGATGAATTTCAAGAATGACACTGACAAAATGGGAGATATTTGGAGGAAGGAATGAACAGACTAGAGCTATTTTGTTTGGAGATGAGTCAGACGCTTGAGAGCTTCTTTCAAATAGTTAATGAGTTGTCAGAAAGGGAAAAGTAAGATTTATGCTATAAACTCTAGGTCATTATGAGCTAATGATTTAATGTAGTATTTCCCATGCTAGAGTTCAATAGGAAGCTGTGATACTAGGAAAGAAAAAAAAATTCTATGGTCAAGGAAGTTTGGGAAATGTTGAATTAAATAGCTCTTATTTTCAGAAGTAAAGTTCTAAGCAAAAGCAAGACACAAATCACTCATTTATGAAAAGGTCAGAATTAACAAATACCTCCAGATGCTTGGTGAGAATAGCTCCAGCTTTAGGGGCTGCTTAAATTAGAGTGATGTTGAAACACAAGATATGTGCTGCGGTCTACACTGCAACTAAAATGAATGTGGACTGACGCAAGGATCTGGTCCACAGTGGTTCCTACCGAAAGCAGTCGATTTGAGTAAGCAAGTCTTCATCACTAATGCCAGGCCGAACCAAGTGCACTTTGTATACTGATTTCTAAATGACAAGGTTCTATTTTTATAGCTGGTATTCTTACCAGAAAAATATAACACTCATTATAAAGTTATTAAGTAATCCTTTTTTCCACACTTGCTAAACACCAACTGTGTACTATATACTCCACTGAGAACTGGGGGAAAAAATGGAAAACACCTGGTTGTACTTTATTTATCCTTGAGATGTGGAGGTGAGAAAGCTACAGAGGGAAAGCCAAACTAATCACTTTCATAGGAGTCAACTTATATGTCAAAGCGCACTGACATCCCTCAATCTTCAAATTTGTCTTTATCTCACTATATATCATTCTAATACAGTAACACAGTTAATAAAAATGATTTTGCACTTAAAAACCTAAGTACTTAAAGAGCTACCTAAAGGACCTAAAAATTGAGTCTTTCACTCCATGGTTACTATATTGTTCCTACTAGATTTCACAGTAGTACTATATCTGCTCGTAAGCATGAAGAATCAAATTTATAATTCATGATTGATAATGTGAAAGATGCTTTTGTCAAATAAAGCTACACAGTAAATAAATTTTTATAATGTCCAAGTTTTCGCTTAATCTCAAATGATCTGAAAAGAGGCATGCCTCTCTTCTTTCCTCTCTACCATCACTGTAATTTTTAATATTTTCAGACCAGGAGATAAATATATTTAGGAAACAAGAGGATGACAGAACTCAGGCAAGTAGGTATTTTGATGGACTCCATCCACTGATCGACAATGAATAGGTTCAAATATTCCTAAATATGGTCACACTTGATTTTCCGATCATACCCCAAGGTTTTACATTTGTATTTCAACCATGCTGGCACATGTAACAGGAAACCCAACTTACCTCAGACCTAAATATCAATAGTATGGTAAATAAAAGTGAGACTGTCATTCTCTGGCATGACCCACATAAACCAAATTTCTAAAAACTGAACAAAAGGTTACCCCAAATAGCCTATTAAAAAATACTGTAGAAAGATAACATTAAAAACTACTGTCACACAATGTCAAAGCTTATATAGTTTTCTCAGAAAATGATCAACTCCTAGCTTGTTTCCAGTGTTAAATGTAACAAGACTAGTACACTAAATGAATTCACCTCACACTCAGATTGGAATATGGTTTATACCTCATAATCCTATAAAGACTGATAAGTCAACTTAAATTATAAACAAGTTACTTCGGGTCCCTAAATCTGTAAGAAAATCTTGGTGCTTATCAGTTCAACTCCCCAAACTGAAACGAAGAATAAACACTCTTAATGTGAACAATCATATTCAGACCAGCCTCTTGTGCAAAAATACAAGTCAGTGGATTTTTTATCCTTACATAACTCAAATATTGCTATTTTTTTCTGCCTTTATTAAAATGGCAATTAGAGTTGAATTCCATGGTCATAATTTAGGTCATCCGAATGAAAATCAACATTATAAAGGACAATGACTTACTTTAATCTGAATTTACTCGTTCCTAGTTAACAATGCCAATATTTAAAAATGTATTTGTATTTTCCTAGGAGGTCACTATTTACTATTAGTCAAATAGGCATATTGGGGGTCTTCTCCAATTTTCTTTTATATTCTCTTCTATATCCCTCCATCCTATTTCTCCAAGAAACTTTTATGACAGATTGTGACTAAGGAAATTTTAATGATTTTATCAACAGGTAACTTGTTTTAAATAAAGACGGACACAACATTTATTTAATTTTTTAATAAACCATAAAATTTAAATATTCAAATGAAAAGAAACAAAAATAGATTATTTAAGCCAGCATGAATTTCTGGTTTTACTCTTCCTCTAGGGCATTGTAGGCTTGACTTACCTGGGATTAGAGTAATAAAGTTATGATGCTGGTACAATAATGAATGAGGAAGTAAAAATGGGCAATGTCTTCATAAAATTTACTTTCAAATCTAGATCAGAAGTTCACTCAAGCCTACTGCAAAGGCCTGACACTGGTTTTGTCTGTATAAAACTACTCTGGCTTTTTACCACACTTTCTTCATCACAGCTTAGTGTTCCCTGCATTCTGATCCTTTTGCTCACTAAAGCTCACTTCAATCTGTCAAAACATCAAGGGGGAAAATCCCCAAAACGAACCGACGAATAAACACTCTTAATGTGAACAATCATATTCAGACCAGCCTCTTGTGCAAAAATACAAGTCAGTGGATTTTTTATCCTTACATAACTCAAATATTGCTATTTTTTTCCTGCCTTTACTAAAATGGCACTTTCGTTTACATCAACCAATTATTTTCTACTTGCTTCTAAGTTTCTGAGATTGTATGCTGTACTGGCTATTCTTTTTGATTAAGCTTTACAATTTCCATTCCAGAATATTTGGTCTTTGACCAACTTTATCTAATTTTGTGAAGAAATGTGCTATTAATCAGTGAAAATCACAAAAGGAAAAAGAAAAGGAAGCAATGAACAATAGTAGAATCTCACTTCAGCATTTGTATAATTTTTTATAAGAAAAACATTCATTTTTATTATGGGATCTAAAACCATGATCGTGTCTGATACTGTAAGCCTTTTAGCGTACTCAAATGGGTCAACATTCAATATGGACAGCCAGCTAGCTCATAAGAAATGAAATGTAATGCACAAATATGTTTGACTGGTAAAATCCCAGAGGCTTGGTAATAAAGTGCAGCAAACTTTCCTTATATTGAATAAGAACTCCAGTAACCTCTGGATATTTTTGGTAAAAATTAAAGAAAAGGTACTGCAGTCAGGAGACAGGTAATCTTTAAACTTCAAAAGACTGGCTGCCAGGGACCACAGTGAAAAATTAGACCTGGAGCCAATGAAAAACACAAGCTTGGAAGGAATGAGTTTTTCCAAAAATGCAAAATTAGCATTTACAGATGCTTAGGATACTATGATTTGACAGGCTTACAGTGATAAAACAACAAAGATGAACAGTTACAATATTTATACGTGTAGTGTGTAAAGAACACAGGTTTTTTAATTGGCAGCAAGAAATTCTATGACAGCTCCTGAGACAAGTAGTCCTATGCCCTATATCCACCCCATGCCAATGACGACCAGTCAAAATGGTAACACAGAGTAAAAAGTGATCTACTGTATGTGAGTCAGAAAGTACTTGAAAAGTGACAAAACTGTATGTTATTAAATGACAAAACATATTTAGAGGCTTTATTTAAAAATCTCTCACTGTTCATTATCAAAGTTACAAGATTGCATACCAATAGACAGACTGTAAACATAGGAAATTTTCGTTAAGGAAAGATGGGTTTACCGTAATTCAATCTTTTACAAAAAATTACTTGCAAGTTATTGATAACAGAATTTCTCTTTTACTTTCTTAATTCTCTTGAAAATTAAACCAATGTTTCCACTTTCATGAGCTAAAGTTCAACCATGGTCACCTTAGGAAATACCCCTGTTTATTTGTTAATCAGAAATACAAATCGAGTGGCACATACTTCCATTTTCTTCTTAGGCCAAAGGTTTCAGCTTCATTATATTTTACAGAAGACCTGCAGTGGTCCGGTAAGTCTTTCATGTCACAGCTGAGGTTTAATGATGGCAGTGGAGGAAAGCAGAGGTGATGCAAAGTAAGACCAGCCCAGTTGCCTTATCTGACATGGAATCTTTTTCCTGTCTGGCTTGCAGCAGCGAAGTGTTTCTGGTCAGGTTGCCTCCACCAAACCTGATTGAAGCAAAAGGGTGACATGCTCTGATAAATCCCATTTAAGGATGATTCTTTTCAGGCAAATAGTTGATCCTTCAATCTGTTGGCTGTGGGATGATACTAATATGAAGAAAATTATCCGGGTAGCTCAGATGTTCACTCAGCCACTGCAGAGGTGTTTCCAACATTGGCTCAATTCCATGAATCATCACTTGATTCTTTTTTTCCCCATCTATTCCAAGAAAGAAATCCAACAACAATAAAAGTCAAAACAGTTGAAGAAAAAATAATCTGGTGCCTTTTGAGAATCCTTAGTGCATTAAATGGATTTTAAACCTGTTTTGTCCCCTGAACAGGAAATGTGGACATGGAGAAAGTTCAAATGTTGCAGTATGTATCACCCAAAACAGAAACCTGAGGGTTACAATATATTCTGATAAAAATTCTGTTGCTGTATGTGAAAGTATTACTTCTTTCTTAATTACTGTGCTTACTTAAGACTGACGTTAATGAAACTGTAGTGGCAAAAACAGCCCATTGTACCAATGACCAAAATTTATTTTAGTTATACATTAAAAACTGTACTATATGGTTATTAAAAATGACAAGTACATGAAGTCGGTCCATACATATTTTGAAAATGTAAAATAGAAATGTGACTAGAAATCAAGAATCAGATCAGTATTTGAGATGTTTAGTAAGACACAGGTGAGCTTTAGTTGTTTTCAGTAAAGCATTCAAGTATGTATCAAAATGTCTTAGAGATACTATTTGAATAACAGTTAAAATTTTAATGAGAAGGGATTACAAATCTGACTCAGGGATTCCTGTTTTAGAGTTATAAAGCCTGACTGATTTTTGTTAACATCCACTTGCTAATTAAAAGGGGGCTGAAATTTACACCTTTCTTTTAAATTCAATTGTATTCCAAATTAAACTTAAGATTTTGTGTTTTTCATGATTTTGGTGTGTTGTACTGACAACTTTTAAAGTAAATATAAAGATTTTTGTCATAGAAAAACAAAGAAAGCAAAGCCAAACTCCTCTAATGAAAAAGAAAAAAAAAAATAGAACCATCAAGAAACTTTGTGCTATTCCTTTAGCACAATTCTGGGTTTGTCTCCTTTACCTTCTCTTCAAAATACAATGTCTAAACCTCTCAGCTTCCTGGTGACAGAAGACAACAAGGAAACAGGGAATCAAGCAACTCTATAAAGGAGAAATACTCTACGTTTTCCTTTCTGCTCTGTTCAAAATGACTTTTGAATCTGTAAGTGCTCTAAGGTCTGGGCAAAATGAGCTGATGATGTATGGTGATAATGACTTGGCTGGCACCTGAAACAAGAGACCCTTTTAAAGAAATATTTAGACTTCCTGTTAGAGGCAGCACAGTCCCAGGTGACAGTCAACAGAGGACACAAAATACTACAGTTGATAAAAGAATGTGAAAAATAAAAACTTAACATACTAACAATTCCAAAGATAACCAAATAAAACATTCCAAACTCCCAAATCACTGTGCCATAGCTTAAAACAATTTTGAAAAAAGGTATCACTTTATAATACTACTAACCTTAAAAAATGCTTTATTTTTTCTTTGTTGCACCTATACATAATTTGACACAGTTGTGACCATAGTGTTAATACAATGATTTGTTTTCATAATGAAATATTAAGCTATATACAGAATACTATAGAAAGCATAGTAACCAGTACTTTGGAAAGATTTTTTAAACATTGGTATTGAAATGGAGAAACCCTCAGCTATCTGGAATGATTCATTGCTTATAAGTTCCAGTTTGCTAAAGCTTTACTGTATTAAATCTTTCTTAGAATATTTGAAAACATTTCCGGTATAATTCTCTTCATATTCTTATATTTCTTTGAAATATTTTAATATTCTCAGAATCTTCCTCCTACTTAGCACTGAGTCAAAAAATGAAAGAATAGTGGTGTAAGAGTAAAAGTTCCTTATCTCTGAAGTTTTTCCTTAAGCCAGTCACCTTTGTATACTATGAAACAGCAGAAGAAACAAGTCACAACTCAATATCCAAAGTACTGTATCTAAAGCAATATTTAAACATGGGAGCAAATACAATATGGTAAACAATCCACTGATGATGCACAGTGTATCTGAAAGGCAAAAGACCAACCATGTTACAAAAGGATTGCTGGAGTTTATGAGTTGTACAACAGAAGCTGGAAGACAAAAGCACTATTCAAACACTGTGTAACAAGCCTAATAAATCCCCTTACCCAAACCCTGAATAAGTAGCACTGATTCTCTGGTTTAGAAGCTGGGGCCACTTTTAATTTTTAACATAAAAGCATCACTAACTAAATTTAAGTAACTAAGGAAAGAATCTAAGACTGTCATATCCCTCAACAGAACAGTTTTAAGGTTTTAAATATATTATTTTGTCACTGCCTACATATGTCCAAATATCTCACCGGCATTTATGTATTTTGTTTATTTTCTGACTTGCCTCAATAACACAATTTTAAACAGAGGGATTCTTAGAATAGGGCAGCAGAAACTTCAAACCGAAGTTTCTCTCTTATTTGTTACTCTGTCCCCAGTGCCTAGCATGGTACCTGACATATACAGTAATTAGATAATAAATATTCTCATAGCTGGCATAATATTGTTGCTGGTAGAATTATACTGTCAAAATTAATGTTTTTGGAATGCTTTCTGATAGCTAGCCCTACCATGGAGAATAACTCTACCCGTAAAGACTGCTTTGGTTATTAAAACAACAAAGTAAAAAATGTTTCCAGATAAGCCAAATGTATATGCTATCCTTAATTCATGGTACCATAAATAACAACAAAGTATGAAGGACATTTTAGTAATATCAAAACCAATAAAAGAAAACAGGCCAGGTGTGGTGGCTCATGTCTGTAATCCCAGCACTTTGGGAGGTCAAGGTGGGAGGATCGCTTGAGCCCAGGAGTTTGAGACCAGCCTGGGCAACAGACCCCATCTCTACAAAAAATTAAAAAACTCAACCAAACAAACAAAGATTAGCTTAGCTGGGCGTGGTGGTGCATGCCTGTAGTTCCAGCTACTTGGGAGGCTGAGGTGGGAGGATTGCCTGAGCCCAGGAGGTCGAGGCTACAGTGAGCCGTGATGGCACCACTGCACTCCAGCATGGGTAACAAGTGAGACCCTGTGTAAAAACAAAAAATTAACAATAAAACAGTAAAAAAAAAAAAAAAAATCAGTAGATGTCTTTTTCTTACAGTACAAAGGAAACACTTGATACTGTTAAAGTAAACAATATTTTTGGTAAACATGTCTTTTTGTTTCAAAATGGGAATCTAGACCTTAATACTTAGAATGAGAAATGTCACTACAAAGAAAATGACTCAGGAGAAAAATGTTACTGTATGCCTCTCCCACTCAGGTTTTTAAAAAAAGCTAGCTTGAAGCTTTAAGTTAGGCAAACATATGAGAAAAATCAAGTGAACTAGTTCTATATGAACTTCTTTATATAGGGCACTTTTCGGAGAGTAATTTTTGTTATGATTTCAAACTTACAGTGTACCATTTCTAATATAAGATATTCTTTTACATAACTACAGTATAGTTATCACAATAAAAAATACTGATATACCATGATATATAAAATAATAAAATATTCATGTAGTCCATATTCAAATTTATCAACTATCCCAATAATGTATTTTTCTTCAATCTAGGATTCAGTCCAGGACTGTCTTAGTCTGTCTGTGATGCTATAATTGGATAATTTATAAAGGACAAACATTTATTTCTCACAGTTCTGGAGGCTGGAAAATCCAAGATCAAAGTGCTGGCACCTGGTATGAGCTTCTTGCTGTGTTCTCATATGGAAGAACGTGGAAGTGTGAGAGACAGTGAACCCACTCTTGCAAATCCTTTTCATACCAGCATTAACCCATTCATGAGGGCAGAGCCCTCATGACTTAAACACCCCCCAAAAAGCCTCACCTCCCAACACTGCTGCATTGGGGATTAAGCTTCTAACATGTGAATTCTGGGGGATACATTCAGGTCATGTCAAGGATGCACATATTGCATTTAATTTTCATGTCTCTCTACTCTCTTTTAATCTGCAACCGTTTTTTAGCCTTTTCTACATTTCTTAACCTTTACAATTTTGAAGAGTACATCTCATTATTTTGTATAATGTCCGCAAAGCACTTTTAGAAACCAGCATCTACTTAAAAGTGAACATAAAAAAAAAGTTACGTTTTAAGAAAAATATATTCAAGTAGATTTTGGTTATATGATTAGAATGGTAAGAATTACATATAGAAAAAAAATAAGAAGAAAAAATAAAAATCACATTAACCACACAAGTCATTAATGGAAATCACAAAGTTAAAATAATGGTAACTTCTTATGTATATATTAAAAAATGATGCTTACATATAGACATAGATACAATGACTGTTATCAATATACAATAATATAAATGAGACATAAAGGAGAGAGGGCCAATTATGCACCACTAGTTAGCAAGGTACTAATGAAAGATAAATTGGGGGTTAGGCAACTTGAATTCCAGTTCTGGCAACAAAGGGCTCTGAGCAGGTCTCATGTCACTTTGAAGCTGTTTCTTTATATATAAAATGAAGATGCCTATATAGATGTATGGTTTGAAAATCTAGCTGACCATTAGAATCATGTGGGAAATTAAAAGAATATATACATATATATGAGCTGAGCTCCTCTCCAGACTTTCTGAATCAATTTCTGGGGTAAAGTCTTTTTTTAAAAATGTTCCCTAGAATGAATCTTATGATCATACCAGTGTAGAATTTTTCTACAAACAAAATTTTATGTAGAAACCCAATATACAACACAGGTAAAGATATGGCAGCTTTTGCTAATGTGGGATTGAGACCATCTCCTAAGTTCTGCTTGCTGATTTATAACCCATGATAGCTTCTCATTTAACTCTGTGGGTCAGTTTGCAAACTGGTCCAGAGTAGAGGATCACTAACACGTCTCCCAGTTCCAGTATCTGGGTCTTTTACGTCTAAACAGCAAAATATTTCTTTCAGAGTGTAAACCATCATAATTTATTAGTTTTGAATTCTCAAGCAATTCACTCAAACTTCTGTTTCCTCATCTTACAGTGTGAACAAAGAATTCTAATCTCCAGTTACATGAAGGATTAAATGGGATATCCAAGCAAAGTACTCAGCAGCGACCCTAGCACAGGACTTGGACACAGGGTACTCAATAACACGAGTGACTCTTCTCCACCCCTCTCTCCTGCTCACTCTCTAATAAAAAATAATGGTGTCAAAAATGTAACTGATAAAGTATGTGAGGACAGAAGATCATTTTAAAAAGGTCATGATTTAGTAACAAAAAGTAAAGAGCGATTGTAATTCTCTTCTTACACACGTTATAAGAATAAGTTCATTTTTTTAGTACTAGATATATCAAAAGATATATAAAAACCATGGATTCAATTATGTGATTGGCATACAAAGGGCTGTAAGAATTTGGCCTCATGGTAACACCTCCTGATATTCAGTTCCATTTTTATGCAGTATGGCATATAATTTTAATAAATGTATTTTTTAAAAGACAACAAAAACCCAGACTCGATGATTATGCAAATTAAATGACATTAAGAAAAATTCTTAAGTATTAGAAACCTTCACGTTTATTTAATAGTGCTCTCAACACATATATTCAAGTGGAGCACATCACCTATAAGTCAAATGAGCCCTACTGTACTACAGATATATCATTTAATAGACTTTAGGTAAGGTTATTTTTTTTAAAAAAGATGAAAACATTCAGGTAAAAAAAAAACCTTTCAAAATCTTTATGTTATACATTTTAAGTATATCATTTGAGAACTTGCACTGTGTGATAAATTTGAGTTCTAAAGATTTCTATTACTAATGGCTACTAATTACCTTTCTCATCCCAATCTGGGTTTTAGGTCTTATTCAACTAAGCCAATTTCAACAAGGAATATGATCTATAAATGTCTTTAAAAACAGGTGACTTGAGATTCTAGTGAGGTGCTTGAGTTTCCTTCTTACTATTAATATTTAAAGGAGGCTTAAAGAAATGGATGATGTATCTTTAAGGGAAATTCATACATGTTTTTAACAAGAAAATTTCAGTTTAATTAATTTTTTAAAAGCTCATACTTTAAATATGGAGTAGAATTCTAAGATCAAATGGTATAACCATTGTGTTCAGCTTTGTGGCTTCATATTTATATTTTATAATTCAGCAGAAAATGACTTGATTTGCTATCTTGGAATGTGTAATACTGAAGGTAAAATTTCTGAAAAATACTTAATACTGCTTAGAAGTTTTAAAAAATAGAGCGACGAGCTTTCTGATTACCACTAGCCTGAACAATTTTGTTCTGTCTGACAAATTCTTTAACCTCTGATATGTTCATTAGTAAAACACCAACTAATTGAATCCATCGACATGAAAAACCACAGGCTGAAATGTGAAGTGCATACATCATGCTGAAGGATTTTGTCTCAGCCACGGAGGTAATAGTCAGCGAGGTCAGGTCAAAGAGGGTTAAACCAAGCCAGGATATAGCCAAAGAAATACATCAAACGCTGATTTTAAAAGGGCAATTAATCTTGGACAGAAATGCTTCCTGGGGAATGAGATCTCAATCTTAAGAGCACACTACATGATGTAGCAGTAAAAATGAACATATACAAGCTTACAGGGCTTTTATCCTATGATCACAAACAGAAGGAGAGTGCTGTTTATCAGAAAAATACAAACCCATTTAAAAATACTTACATTAACTTCTTCCGGATGCATACTCACTTAGCAGTACAGGTCTTAATGAACATGCAATATCCCAGTATATACCAAATACCAGATATACCAAATATCTCTTTCCATGTATACATTTTATATCTTTATTATTTCTGTCCAAAATATTTTCAGAGCTTTGACTCTTAACATTTTAAACAATTTAAAAACATGTCCATATTAATTCTTTCATTGACTTTTGCTTATAATCTCTGTATTTCTTAGTAAGGAGGATATAAACTAAAATTTAAATAATATAAAAAATCCCATATGATCAGTTGTAATTATAAAAAGCAAAGTGTATTAAATTAAGTGATTGTAAGGCCATTTTAAAACTCATTAAAAGCTTCCTGACAATAAGATAAAAATGTGGTAAAAGTTAAAAATTAAACCTTGTTCATTAATAAATACATAAATAAACTTTGAAAACAATATTATTTTATCTGCTTTCATAAAATGACCCAGTAACTCTAGTTGGGTGTAATAGGGTCCATTAATATTTGTCAAGTATGAACTATAGAATAGCTCAACTTAATTGCTTTATTTAAAATATAGACAATAATTGTGCTGTTTACATATGGTCAGAATGAAGCCCCATAGTACCTGTTTCAATGAAAAGATAACTTGTTTTTAACTGTCTGCATATACTATTATTTTGGTAAGAGAATTTTGTTTTCTAGTGCTAAAGATGAAATAGTTGTGCAAGTGTTTCTCATTTTGGGGACAGTCAGGTTAATTCATTTAACTTCTTGAGATTAAGATAACAATAATTCAGAAGGAGAAACCAGAAGCATCTTCTGTCAGGTCCAGTAATCTCATCATTTCCAGTAGTGGAGAATGAAAATAATCAGCATTGTTTCTTTGATTTTAGAAAAAAACATATGTAATGGCCTTAGGAATTAAGAGATTCTCTATCACCAGAATTAGTCAATGTTGCCCATGTGCTGAGACAACATGCAGAGACGGAGGGAGACGGAAGCAATCAAAGCAAAGAATTTGATTCATTTAATCTTAGAATTTAATAGTATAATGATAAATTAAGAAAACATATTGTAATTAGTAAATTTAAACTGAGCCTAACAGATTATTTAAACATGCTTATGAGGGCTACATTTGAAGAACTTTTGGAATTCCCACTGTGAATGACACTGTATCATTTCTTCCATAAAATATGTATACAATAAGGAATACAAGCAGAGAGTGCTAGGCTAAGACTGAAAGGAGAGGCTCCCATTACAGCCAAGTGACCCCATCCCTTATGTCAGGCTTACAGTATCTCCACAAAGTTACAAATGGACTTTCCATGGTCACTTATGAAGAGATTAAACACCAAATATATGCACAATTTGCTCTTTATGGTTTTCTTCAATGTGAAAACTACCAGCAACTATCTATTACAGTCTAGTTTTGGACCTTTTGCCTTAAAGAGGTTTAAAATATTTTAACAAGTATATGATCACAGTCAATCTGGCTGCAGGAAATGCAGTGACTATGAAGATGCCTTAGTAAAATAAGCTTATTTCTTCCATACCAGAGACACTTCAGGCACTTCTAATCATGTCCAGAAGTTAACTTCTAAGAAAGCAGAAATCAATGTCTCTTGCCATAACTTGAGTTATTTTATTTATATAAGCAGTTACAATATTGATTTACATTTAGAGCATTATACATTTATAACTTCTATGTGTAGGCTGAACATCATCTACTTGTCTATGCATAGTGGAATTAACAACAAACAACAACAAAAAAAACAAACGTGCTTCTTTATCAGTTTCCTTTGTAAATTTCTTATGAGTACAGTTCTTTTACTTGTGAAAAATGCTAACAAAACTCTAAGAAACAAAAACAGATTCAAATGTAAAGTCTCGAAAAATACAAAAGACTATGAAGACTCACTTCAAAAAACTTCTGGTTCATTTAAACTCTGTATGCATCCTGTAAGATGGTAGCAGGACACCTCATTATTTTATAAAATAAGAAAACTGAATATTCATTAAAAAAAACTCTAAATGATTGCCCAAATCAAATAGTGTGAAGGTACAGAGATACTAATTCCTTCTAATTCAAATTCTAAATGAATATCTAAAGAATTACTGAAATTGTAAAACCTGCAATCTGATGAGGTTTGGGGATTGGAGTTTTTTTAATTCCTGTGGCATGAGTTTGCAAACTGAAGTGCCTATTCTTCCGGGGGCAGTGCCATCACACTGACAAATGTGATTATTGCTCAAATATTATCTCAAATCACGAGATACTAACCAGCTTCAATTTTGTCCAAATACTTAAAAGTATCTGCTTTATACGGTCAGCATAAGATTTATATGTTTCTTTTTCTAACTGCTTTATGTCTGAAAAAAATTTATCTTGTCAACTAATTCACTTTATTAACATAATCTAATCATATACAGCAAAGGAGAAAAAAATGTGAATATACCATTTTTTCTTTTCTTTTTCTTTTCTTTTTTTTTTTTTTTTTTTTGAGATGGAGTTTCACTCTTGGTGCCCAGGCTAGACTGCAATGGCGCATTCCAGGTCACTGCAACCTCTGGCTCCTGGGTTCAACCAATTCTCCTGCCTCAGCCTCCCGAGTAGCTGGGATTACAGGCATGCACCACCACGCCCAGCTAATTTTGTACTTTTAGTAGAGACGGGGTTTCACCATGTTGGTCAGGCTGGTCTCTAACTCCTGACCTCAGGTGATCCACCTGCCTAGGTTACCACGTTGTTATACATTACATTAGAAGACTGGGAAATGAAGTATAATTGGGTAAAGCTTATAGGTGTTTTGTATTCTCCAAGGTAAAAATAAATGTTCTTGATATGTTATTTTTAATGTACAAAGAAAAAAATATTTCACTTGAGGTCTGGCACAGCAGCTTAGATCTCTGAGTCATTTTAACTACAGCTGAAACGACAAAAACAATTTACCTGAGCTCACCTTTGGTCATTTCCTGTTACCTCCAACTTGACTAATTCCCTTAGCCATTTACAAAAAAAGAAAGGAACACACAAAAGAGCTCACCATTAGTTACTCCACAAGCAGCAGCTCATCATTAGTTACTCCACAAGAACAATGACCTAAAGCACGTATTCATAAATACTAGTACATTCGACTTTCATATGATGAAATCAGACAAAATTCTTTCATCACTGAATCACTTGTAGGGAGTAGAAGACAATGGTGCCACATAACTTTTATGAAGTACTTTCTCTTTTCATCATGTGATGACAGCAAGTTCTTATCCATACACACCCAATCTTAAAGTCTTTCGCTTTCAACTTAAGTTGAGTGCAGGTGTGTCAAAATGCTTCATGTTTGACACATCTGACAATACTACAGGTGAACTGAACCAGGCAGTAAACAGTTTTTTACTGAAACAGTGACTCGAGGTTTTGGATACTCTACATAGCTTTTTAAATGACAATTTTTTTTAATATGTAATAAAAAGAAGAAGCAAAGATAAAAGCTTTTTTCTAAAGAAAAGATACTGAGATGTGTTAGAGATGTGGCTTCCTCCTGGTATGAAAGATACCATCAAAAATACCTGAAAAGAATAGGCATTATCTATGTCATTTCAATGAAGTGTGTGTTCTGCAGTCAAGAGAAGCATTTGACAGTTTGCATGGGGAGAAGTCTGTCACACAGATGTACTCACCTACAGCACCTGAAATCACCTAAAAGGAAGGTTTGTGGATTAGGTTGTGTGGCTGTGCTGCCTCACTGCTCCCCTCTAAAAAAAAAAAAAAAAACAAAAAAAAAACCACAAGGGAAGTCACACTGTGTATCCCCTAGAAAAGGATGTACACGTAGAGCAGCCTAGAAATTTAAGAGAACAAAGAATCTCTTTTAAAAGAACAGCTTCACAAATTTGTGTGCCTTTCTTGTGTAGGGTCACGTTAATCTTGTCTTGTAACCTGGGTATAAGAGCAGAATAAAGGTGTATTCTGAGAGTGTCAGTTCAAAGCACTTGAATGCTTTTCATTTACGTGTCTGATGTTCATAATCACCATTTAAAAAATTCAACAAGAGTGGTCAGGATTATATATAGGAACACTAAAATAACAAAACAAACAAAATAAAAACAGTAGACACTCAGGTTCCTAAGATCATATCAGAAATATTATTAAGAGAGAAGAGCATGTAGGCAGATTAGATACTAAACACAAATTGAAGACTAAGATTTGTGAAAGTAAAATAAAGAGTAAGGAAAAAGCAAGTATTTCAGAATGTTATTTTAAACTAAACCAAAAAGTTAAAAAGAAAGAAAACAAAAACAAATGGCAGCATAGTAAAGTGGAAAAACCAAAAGACCACCAGGAGATGGAGACCTGTGTTCTAAACCTATTTCTGCAATTAAGTGGTTAAGAGACCTTTGGCACAATCATGCAAAAATTAAGAGAGTGAACTTTGGGAGGCCAAGGTGGGTGAATCACTTGAGGCCAGGAGTTCAAGACCAGCCTGGCCAACATGGTGAAACCCCATCTCTACGAAATATACAAAAATTAGCCAGGCATGGTGGCACATGCCTGTAATCCCAGCTACTTGCGTGACCGAAGCACAAGATTGCTTGAACCTGGGAGGCAGGGGTTGTAGTGAGCTGAGATGGCATCACTGCACTCCAGCCTGAGCAACAGAGTGAGAATCGGTCTCAAAAAAAAAAAAGTAGCTTGAAAGTTCTACAGTTATACAATTCTTTAAAGAAGTAAAATACAGTATTAACACCCAACTAATTTCTTCCCACTCTAGGCACTCCTTAACCACACCCACAAACTAGAAATTGGCAACCATGAAATAAAAATGAATTGAACAAATGAATCCATTAACAAAATAAACAATATAAAATTTCAAGTAAGCCCTCTTTCCTGGATTAAAAAGCAACTGTTAACTTTAGTTTTTACAGATAAAACACAAATGTATCAAGGGAGACCCCCCCCCCCCCTTATATAAACTTGGGACTAGCAAATATGGATCATTTTGTGTCTGTGACAATTGTGCTGCTGTTAGGGGACAGATCATTACAGAACACATTCCTTCCAAAGTTTTGGGTTTCATTGCAGTGTTCTGATTCTATAGTCAAGGATGTTATAAAAAAGTAAGTTTAAAACGACATATTTTTAAAAGTAGATTGTCAAAAAAAATCTAGGAAAAGTGCAATAAGGTAGTCATTTGAGGCTGGGTGCAGTAGCTCATGCCTATAATCTCAGTACTTTGTGAAGCTAAAGTGGGAGTATCACTTGAGTGAGAAATGTAAGACCAGCCTGGGCAACACAGTGAGACCCTGCCTTTTGTTTTCAAAAAAGGTAGTTATTCAAATATTAAACTCTGGCTTAAATTTCATTTACTCCTAATTGATAAAATCATTTGTTATAGTGTGGTTGCTTGTCCCCGCCAAACCTCGTGTTGAAATTTTATCACCAAAGTTGGAAATGGGGCCTAATGGGAGGTATTTGGGTTGGGGTAGGGGGGGGCGGGGGTGGATCCCTCATGAATAGATTCATGCCCTCCCTGGGTGTGGAGGAGTGAGTTCTCACTGTTTTAGTTCCCACAAGAGCTGGTTATTATAAAAAGCCTGGCACCACCCTGCTCTCTCTGGCTTCCTCTCTCACCATGTGACCACCACACACACCAACTTCCCTTCAGCTTCCACCATGAGTAGAAGCAGCCTGAGGGTCTCATGAGATGCCCAATCTCCAGGCAGTAGAGCTGTGAGTTAAATAAACCTTTTTTCTTTATAAATTACCCAACCTCAGGTGTTTCTTTATAGCAACACAAACAGACTAAGACAGCATCTAGTTTTTAATGTTCTTTAAAGTACTACTACAAAGTACTCAAAAAGGGAAAAAAAAAAATACAGAGAAATGAGTAACTGAAAGCCAGTGCTGCCATGGACAGGTAAGAGGTTTATGGGGTTTATCTCTATCAGCAATAAAAACGATTAACCTCTTCATTACACTTCAAATGAAAATAATTCATCTATATTCCAAAATCCTCAAAAACAAAAATAGATATTAAATAGATCAAAAACAAACACCCTTATAACACAGAGAAAATGAACTAAAAAAGTAAGCTTATTCTTGAATTTCTGGGAATTTCTCAGAAGTTATGAGTTACTTAGGCAAAATTTCTGTAGCCTGAGTTCAAAAATAAAAAGTTTACTTAACTATCTCTAAAGATATACAGGAAAATGGCAACACTGGTTGTCTCTAGAAAGGGGAACCAGGTTAGAGTTTGGTGAACAGGTAGTTAGGAAAGAGACTTTTTACTAAATTCCTTTATATATGCTTTGATTTTTAAAATATGTAAATGTATTGCCTATAAGAAAAAAAGTTTTAGTTATTTAACTGAACATAATCCATTAAAAAAACTTGATAGACAGGAATTCACCAAAATTAAATGCTTTTATCCTTCAAAAGAAAATGAAGACAAGGCTGGGCATGGTAGCTCACACTTGTAATGCCAGCACTTTGGGAGGCTGAGGCGGGTGAATCCCCTGTGGTCAGGAGTTTGAGACCAGTCTGGCCAACACAGTGAAACCCTGTCTCTACTAAAAACACAAATATTAGCCGGGCATGGTGGCAGGCACCTGTAATCCCAGCTACTAGGGAGGCTGAGTCACGAGAATCACTTGAACCCGGAGGTGGAGGTTGCAGTTAGCCAAGATTGCACCACTGCGCTCCAACCTGGGTGACAGAGCGAGACCCTGTCTGGGAAAAAAAAAAGAGAGAGAGTGAGAAAGAGAGAAAGAAAATGAAGGCAAGTCACAGACTAGGAGAAAATATCTGCAAATTGTATATCTGATAAAGAACTTGTATCCAGAATATATAAATAATGCTAAAAACTGAGTAATAAGGAAACAATCCATGAAAAAAAACAAGGATTTGGATAGACACTTCATCAAAGAGATCTACAAATTATAATAAGCACATGAAAACATGTTCAATACCATTAGTCATTAGAAAAATGAGAATTAAAATCATCATGAGATACCACTAGGATGGCAATACATGTGACTGAGGATGTGGAGACACTGGAATCCTTATACACTGCTGGTGAGACTGTAAAATGGTATAGCCACTTTGGGAAAGCTCAGTAGTTTCTTTTAAAATAAAAAATAAACTTACTATATGACCTTGTCATTCCACTCCTAGGAAGCTACCCAAGAAAAATGAAAACAAATGTCCACAGAAAGACCCATATTTGAATGTTCCTAGCAGCTCTGTTTATAAAGGTGAAAGGCTGGAAACAGTCCAAACACCCATCAGCTGGTACAGGGAGAACCAAAATGTGATGTATCTACCCAATGGAGTATTATTCACCAATCAAACTATGGACACTTGCTTCAATATGGATGCAACTCAAATACATAATGTTAAGTGGAAAAAAACAGTTGCAAAAAGACTATATGCTGTATGGTTCAATTTATGTGAAATATAATAGGCAAATTATAGAGACAGAAAACAGACCAGTGGTTGTTTATAGCTGGCAGTGGAGCAGAGATTAGCTACAAGTAAGTACAAGGAGATGGAAATGTTCCAAAAACCAAATTGTGGTGATGGTTGCACAACTCTATAAATTTACTAAAAAATCATTAAATTATAAAAAAATTATTTAACTAAAACTCTTATTGAAAGCTAAAATTACACAGTAGTAAAGATGGATTAGGAGTCTAAGATAGTATTATAATCAACTTAATGTTAATTGCTCCATGATTTAATGATCGTAAATAATATGTTTCATGGTAATGATAGAAAGAATTCAGTAACTGGATTGCTTGGCAAACATTTACCCTAGCACTAGAGATACATGGATGTGTGTAAGACATCATCAGAAACCTTACTATAAAGGCTAGTAAAGTTCAAGGAAGACTCTATAAAATATATTTATAACCTCTTAAATCCTGTTCAGTTTTAATAATTTTGGGTAGTAGTCAGTGGTCTCTTCCTTCAATCCCTTCTGGCATTGGTTCTGACAGTATTATTGTAGGTGCCCTTCCCCTTCCTAATGAACCTCTGTTCATTTTTAAAGCATTACATACATGTAGGAATGCTAGTATAAGCAAGCATACTTGACTAAGGAAAATCGCAATATTCTCAGGCTGAATGACACATATTTTGGGCTCCATATTCGTTGCTTAGTCATTTAGGCTGGAATACCACAACATTACCACCAAACCCACTGTTCCTAATTCTACTACTTAGGCAAACTATTTCCTCAGATGCAAAATGCTTCATGAACTGTGTGGTATATGTCATGCAAGTAATCCTGCATTCCCCCAATTCAGAATACATTCGTAAGAAACAAGCATTATCTGTTAAAGTATTACCTTCATATATACTAATGCATTACCTGTTTCCTTCATGGATTTAAAGTTTTTTTAAAAAATTTTCTATTATATAATAAATACAACTCTGCAATTTTTTTTTTTTTTTTTGAGACGGAGTCTCACTCTGTCACCAAGGCTGGAGTGCAGTGGCACGATCTTGGCTCACTGCAAGCTCCGCCTTGTGGGTTCACGTCATTCTCCTACCTCAGCCTCCCAAGTAGCTGGAACTACAGGCACCCCGCCTCCACGCCCAGCTAATTTTTTTTGTGTGTTTTTTAGTAGAGACGGGGTTTCACCATGTTAGCCAGGATGGTCTCGATCTCCTGACCTCGTGATCCACCCGCCTTGGCCTCCCAAAGTGCTAGGATTACAGGCGTGAGCCACCACACCCGACCAACTCCATGCAATTTTTATGTCAATACAGTAATATGCCACTGAAAATTTCCCCTATAGTTTAGTAAGCATTAATAGGGCTGGGATTCAAGAGCAGCAGGACATTTTACACATACACACACACAATGTGGTCACTTGGTATTCATGAAGGATTGGTTCAAGGATCCCTGAGGATACCAAAATCCACCCATGCTCAAGTCGCTTATATAGAATGGCATAATATTTGCATATAACCGATGCACATGTGTGCTTTAAATCATTCATCTCTAGATTACTTGTAATATTTAATGCAATGTAAATCTATATAAATACTTATACTGTATTGTTAGGGAATAATAACAAGGAAAAAAAGTCTGTTTATCTTCAGTACAGACATAATCATCCATTTTCTTTCCCAAATGTTTTTTATCTGCTGTGGGCATGATGGGGAGCCCATGGATATGAGGGCCAATGTGTATGTATTATACACATATGTATATCTCAAGTATTCAAGTGTATGTGTGTGTGTGTGTGTGTGTGTGTGTGTGTCTCAACAGTGGTCTCTATCAGTTAATGGATTATGGGCAGTTTTATTGTTTTCTGCATTTTCTTGGTGTTCTTTATGTTGTAATAAAGAAAAACAGAATTCAGAAAATTTTAAAATTTGTCCCTTGCTTGCAGGAAAACAGCCTTAACCTAAGTTACAAAATTAGTGCCATGAAACAGGTCAAGTTTTTGAACGAACTTGTAGATTGTCGAAGCCTAAAAGAAAAAGGTTAACTGAAAAAGTAGAAAGTAGTAGAAAATTCAAATAAAATACTCATCCATTTTTCAGTATTATCAACTTTCAAATATCAAAAATGAGAAAATTATTTTTACCATTTCTGACTTCTTTAAAGTTAATAAACAAAATGCAAGATTAAAAGTAGTATTTATCAGAACTGAATCCATAAATTAAAAACCAGAGTACCAGAGATATACTAAGAGGATGATTTAAAAACTGTATTTTATTTCGCCAGGGAGTCGAGCCATCATTTTGTTAGTCAATAATTTACAAAATAATATATTAAATATTATTTAATTGAAAATTAAAAATTTTCAAACAAAAATTTCTGTTTGAAAAGACTTTTCGCTGTAAGATATGAAAATATCTTCCTGAAATAACCTGTTGTTTATAAATGTGGAATGCTTATTTTACTTCAGTAACAGAAAATGAAAGAAATGTTTTAATGTTGCTGATTGTATTACCTTCAGGATCAATAGCAGAAGGACAAACTTCTTTGAGGAGATCTCCTAGTGTGTGCAACTGTCCATCTGCAGCCACAGGACGAAACAGCTTCTGAATGAAAGGTCTTTCAGTCGTTGTCTATTTGAAAAATGAAAAAATGATTCAAGCAATTAAGTCTTTGTTGCTGCCAATTACAAATTTATATATCATAAACTTTATGTTGGCATTAGGTGCCTTTTGATATGGCGTTAGCATAATTACACAACATCACAGATGTGGTATCACTGTGAAAAATGTTTAACATGATAAATTCAGGTAAATCTAATTCTGAGGAAACAAACAGACAAATCCAAAGTTGGGTGGGACATTCTAAAGATAATTGGCTGGGACCCTTCAAAAACTTAAAGACATTAAAAAGCAAACAACACAAAAAGATACCAACAAAAGCATTTTTTCTCAGTATCTCTAAAAGAGACTAACAAAGCAAATACAAAACATAAACCCTGGCTGAATACTAAATTGAAGAAGGACATTTTTTAGAAATCCAACTATGAAACACAGTTTTGGGATAAATGGGGAAATACAGAACGGACAACTGATAATATTATTGAGTTAATGTCAAATTTCTTAGGTACAATAAGGACAATCCTTATTTTTAAGAAATTCATTGTTCAAGTGTTTAGGAAAGAAGTGCCAGGATATCCAAAACTTAATCTTCTTTTTCTTTTTTTGGAGACAGAGTCTCGCTCTGTCACCCCGGCTGGAGTGCAGTGGCGCGATCTCAGCTCACTGCAACCTCTACTTTCCAGGTTCAAGTGATTCTCCTGGCTCAGCCTCCCAAGTAGCTGGGACTACAGGAGTGCGCCACCATGTCCAGCTAACTTTTTGTATTTTTACTAGACATGGGGTTTCACCATGTTGCCCAGGCTGGTCTCAAACTCCTGAGCTCAGGAAATCTGCCGGCTTCGGCCACCCAGAGTGTTAGGGTTACAGGTGTGAGCCAACCGCTCCTGGCCCCAAAACTTAACCATCTAATGGTTGAGAGAGAGACAGAGAGAGAGAGAAAGAGAGAGACAGAGAATGTGTGTGTGTGTGAAGACAAAGCAAAAATAAAAAAATATTAACTAATGGTGATTCTAGGTAGAGGGTGTATGATTTTAGTAGTTTCATTATTTCAACTTTTCGATAGGTTTCACAATTTCCAAAATAGCAGATCCAGCCATTTCATCTGACAAAAACTGTTAGCAGCACTACATCGTAATTTATTGCTAATAATCTCATTGTTTTACTCTTAAAATTGTTTCATTTACTAAATTTCCTTAGTGATGATGGAGGCTTTATCATGACAGAGTACAGAGGCTCTGAAATGAGCCACTGTTTATGAAGAGCACCACTGTTTGCAAGATCTATGATCTTGTACCCAGTTTCCTTTATCTGTTAATTTGGGACATTCCATATCTCTTGAGTTTGTTGTGGAAATAAATGCGCAACTTTGCCAACCACAGAGTAAATAAATAAATGTTAAAGAGAATAAAAGCATTTTTACCTCCTCTCTCCCTCTTAACGGTTATTTCACTTTAAGATGGTAAATTTTAAGCTTTCTGAGATGAAAAATCATTAAAACTTAACAAGAACAGAGAAATGCCATACATACATATTTTTTGTTTGCTTGTTTCCTGAGACAAGGTTTCACTCTGTCACCCAGGTTGAACTGCAGTGGTGCAACCCCCAAGTTGCAATCCTCCACCTAAGCCTCCAGAGTAGCTGGGACTACAGGTGTGAGCCACCATGCTCAGCTAATTTTTTAACTTTTTTGTAGAAGGGGGTCTCACTATGTTGCCCAGGCTGCCTCATATTTTATAAGAATATGACTTCAAACACTTAGGCATTAGCGACAAGGTTTTGTTTTTGTCTTTTAATGACAGAGGTATACCTCAACATATTTGACACAACTGTTAGAGATTTGGTTTAAAAAGAAATAGACATGGATGAAGCTGGAAACTATCATTCTCAGCAAACTAACACAGGAACAGAAAACCAAACACCTCATGTTCTCACTCACAACTGGGAGCTGAACAACGAGAACACATGGACACAGGCAGGGGAACATCACACACCAAGGCCTGTCGGGGAGTAGGGGGCTAGGGGAGGGATAGCATTAGGAGAAATACCTAACGTAGATGAGGGGCTGATGGGTGCAGCAAACCACCATGGCACATGTATATCTATGTAACAAACCTGCACATTCTGCACATGTATTCCAGAACTTAAAGTATAATACAAAATGAAAAAATAAATAAAAATAAGTAGAAAAAATAAACATGTAAGCATGTGAGCTGCCTTTCCTAATTCTATGCTTATGTATTCACTGAATACATAGTATTTTAAAATAGTACTCCAATAATATATTTGAGTGTTTGTGACAAGTATGAAAATAATTTGTAATTTTTAAAAAATCTTGATAATATGCATTGAATATGATTTAATTCACTTCACTATTTGAACTCTTTAAGGATTATTTTTAAAAATATGATTGATATCCTTTGATATGTTTTGGCTCTGTGTTTCCATCCAAATCTCATCTCAAATTGTAATCCCCACCCGTCTAGGGAGGGACTGTAATCCCCATGTGTCGAGGGAGGGAGGTGATTGGGTCATAGGGGTGGTTTTCCTCATGTTGTTCTCGTGATACTGAGTGAATTCTCATGAGATCTGATGGTTTTAAAAGTGGCAGTTTTTCCTGCACTCTCATCTCTCTTTCCTGCTGGCTTGTGAAGGTGTCTGCTTCCCTTTCTGCCATGATTTTAAGTTTCCTGAGGCCCCCACAAGCCATACGGAACTGTGAGTCAATTAAACCTTTTGCCTTTATAAATTATCCAGTCTCAGATATTTCTTTAAAGCAGAGTGAAAACGGACTAATACATTCTTCAATTTAAAAAGCCATACTTTCTCATACAAGTTGAAACCAAGAACAATATCATGCATAATCAAGTGATTAACTTTGTAAAGATAATAAGGTTGAGGAGTTCAGAGAAGAAAAGAAATGAATAGGGAACTGTAGTGATAATTTAAAATAGCCATCCCTCACTCAGGGTTTTTGATCTTCAGGCCATGAAGAAGCTTTTAATGCTTTTTAGCAAAGGAAGTAATGTTGGTGAAAGGCTTTTTCTGACGACTAATGGAAAGCAGTGCTATGTATGGTGACTTGGTTATGAACCAAAATCAGAATGACTGGTGAGAGGCTGACTGAATACAGCAAGCTTATGTGAAGACAACTGGAGCTGGTGCAGTGGAAAAGGAAGAGAGCAGGACTGTACCCACAACTCAAAGAAAAAAGTCAGAAGGTACCTCCCGCAGTCCAACCTGAAAACAACAAAGTCAAAGGAATCTTTTCAAGAATTTGGAGCTCTCATTCATATCCTAATTAGTGTATGAAATGTGAGGTGGCTTTGCTATAATGAAATTACCTGGAATATTTCTAACACAAAGAAATAATAAATGCTTGAGGTGGTGAATATCCTCATTTCATCATTACACATTGCATGCTTATAGCAAAAGATTACATGTGCCCCATAAATAATTGCAACTATTATGTATCCATAATAATTAAAACTAAAAGATTAAAAATTACCTGAAAAAAATGCTAAACAGGAAAGGCCAACTAGTCTTGGTTACATATTAAAAAACAGAAATTCTTCTCTAACCTCACTATTGGAGAAATATCCTGTTATTTTTATATATCTCTCTTTTTTTCCACCCTTTCCCAAATCTGAGCAAGTACTATAAAGATATAACCTTCAACAATCTTTTATGATGAGGTATTTGCTTACTGGGGAGAAAGCCCCAGTGCTATTACATAGTGTAGCTAAACGTTGTAGAATGGTAAAAACAAGAAAATGCTCAGCAAAGCATCGTTTCTCATTTAATGAAAATCTTATTTTAAAACACAAAAACTCAATATACCCCAACCAAAAATCTGATGAACATTTTCTGTTTAATATTTATTATACAGTACCTTTAAAAACATAATATTCTTATTCTTAAAAATTTAGTGTGCTAGCAAATAGCAATTAAGTACCTAAGTCAATCAGGATGACAAAACAAATACTCAATTTGGGGAGTTAGTTACTTCTATCATCTGAATGCATCCCTCCAAAATTCATGCTGAAACCTATTCCTCATCATGGCAGTATTAAGAGGTGAAGCCTTTGAGAGGTAATTAGGTCATGAGGGCAGAGTCCTCAAGAATGGGATCAATGCTCTTATAAAAGAGGCCCCAGGGAGCTTGTAAGGCTTTTGCCCCTTCTGCCATGTTGGGGGGGTGGGGGTGGGGGCGCAGCAACCAGTGCTAACTCTGAAGCAGAGAGCAGCCCTCACCAGAAACCGAATCTGTTGAAGCCTTGATCTCTGACTTCCCAGCCTCCAGAACTGTGAGAAATAATTTTCTGTTGTTTATAAATTACCCAGTCTAGGCTGGGCGTGGTGGATCACCTGAGGTCAGGAGTTCAAGACCAGCCTGGCCAATATGGTGAAACCCCATCTCTACTAAAAATACAGAAAATTAGCTGGGCATAGTTGTGGGCGCCTGTAATCCCAGCTACTCAGGAGGCTGAGGCAGGAGAATCACTTCAACCCAGAAGGCAGAGGTTGCAGTGAATCAAGATCATGCCATTGAACTCCAGCCTGGGCAACAAGAGGGAAACTGTCTCAAAAAAAAAAAAAAAAAAAAAAGTACACACTCTAACATATTTTGGTATAGCAGCCCAAATGGAATGGACTAAGACAATTACCCTTAAAATAAAAGCTCCCATAGAGAGATCATGCATTCAAGTCCAGAGGTTCTTAAGGGCAATGGGAATGGAGGACATATTCCTGCAAACTTTTCAATAGCTCTCATTAGCCCTATGTTAGAGCTCTGCAAAGAAGACTAAATTATACTGAGAAATATTTTTAAATCTCCACAAATAGGAATGCTGTAAACGTTGATTTAGTATATATAAAATTAGACAAGACTAACAATATCCAATGCAATCTAAATCTTAGGTTGACAGACAAGAAAGCCACTGCAAACAGGAATATACCACAATACCTGATCTTGCCACATATTTGTAAATATGCAAAGTATTTCAATAACTTCCAAGAAACAGTATTACTCTCATGAGAAATAACATGATGTAAGTCACCTTTGAAACTGTCCTTGTTACTTTTTCAAATGTATGTTAGTCATTTCTTAACACCAAATGAAATGAAAAACTGAGATGGTAATGGCTGGCTGCTCCCATCTCTCCTCTACTCATGTGCCTTCACCAATACAGCAATCATTTTTTCTTATATGGGAAATTTATGGTGTTGATATAGCTCAGAGATATATTGAAGAAAAGCAGAAAAACGAAACTTATAAACATTTTAGGAAACCTTATGTATTTTCTTAAATAGTTCAAGTGTAAAACTTAGAATTCTTATAAATAATGTGTGTTACAGCTATATTGTAAATGGTGGCTCATGCCTGTAATCTCAGCACTTCAGGAGACTGAGGTGGGAGGAGAGCTTGAGCCCATGAGTTTGAGAGTCACCCGGGCAACACAGAGAGACCTCATCTCTTAAAAAAAAAAAAAAAGAAAGAAAGAAAGAAATGAAATGCAAAGAAAAAGTCTCTATTTCAAATGTAGCCAGTAGAGCCAATAGGTTAACCAATATTAACATTAACGTTGATAAAACAAGAAATGATGATTTACTATAAGCTGAAAATCAGACAATGTATGGACTTTAAGAGTAACAGGCACGATCATCACAAACTTAAATCAGGTTTGAGTCCTATGAGTTATATACAGTTACATGCTGCAACAAAAGATGCCAGCCAGTTGTTAAAGAGTATTAGATTCGGCTGGGGGTGGTGGCTCATGCCTGTAATTCCAGCACTTTGGGAGGCCGAGGAGGGAGGATCACGAGGTCGGGAGTCCGAGACCAGCCTGGCCAATATAGTGAAACCTGATCTCTACTAAAAATACAAAAACTAGTGAGGCATGGTGGCACGTGCCTGTAATCCCAGCTACTCGGGAGGCTGAGGCAGGAGAATTGCTTGAACCCAGGGGGCGGAGGTTGCAGTGAGCTGGAATGGCGCCACTACACTCTAGCCTGGGCAACAGAGCAAGACTCTGTCTCAAAAAAAAAAAAAAAAAAAAAAAAAAAAAAAGGCACAAGACAGGGATGCCCTCTCTCACCGCTCCTATTCAACATAGTGTTGGAAGTTCTGGCCAGGGCAATCAGGCAGGAGAAGGAAATAAAGGGTATTCAATTAGGAAAAGAGGAAGTCAAATTGTCCCTGTTTGCAGACGACATGATTGTTTATCTAGAAAACCCCATCGTCTCAGCCCAAAATCTCCTTAAGCTGATAAGCAACTTCAGCAAAGTCTCAGGATACAAAATCAATGTACAAAAATCACAAGCATTCCTATACACCAACAACAGACAAACAGAGAGCCAAATCATGAGTGAACTCCCATTCACAATTGCTTCAAAGAGAATAAAATACCTAGGAATCCAACTTACAAGGGATGTGAAGGACCTCTTCAAGGAGAACTACAAACCACTGCTCAAGGAAATAAAAGAGGATACAAACAAATGGAAGAACATTCCATGCTCATGGGTAGGAAGAATCAATATCGTGAAAATGGCCATACTGCCCAAGGTAATTTACAGATTCAATGCCATCCCCATCAAGCTACCAATGACTTTCTTCACAGAATTGGAAAAAACTACTTTAAAGTTCATATGGAACCAAAAAAGAGCCCGCATCGCCAAGTCAATCCTAAGCCAAAAGAACAAAGCTGGAGGCATCACACTACCTGACTTCAAACTATACTACAAGGCTACAGTAACCAAAACAGCATGGTACTGGTACCAAAACAGAGATATAGATCAATGGAACAGAACAGAGCCGTCAGAAATAACGCCACTTACCTACAACTATCTGATCTTTGACAAACCTGAGAAAAACAAGCAATGGGGAAAGGATTCCCTATTTAATAAATGGTGCTGGGAAAACTGGCTAGCCATATGTAGAAAGCTGAAACTGGATCCCTTCCTTACACCTTATACAAAAATCAATTCAAGATGGATTAAAGATTTAAACGTTAGACCTAAAACCATAAAAACCCTAGAAGAAAACCTAGGCATTACCATTCAGGACATAGGCGTGGGCAAGGACTTCATGTCCAAAACACCAAAAGCAATGGCAACAAAAGACAAAATTGACAAATGGGATCTAATTAAACTAAAGAGCTTCTGCACAGCAAAAGAAACTACCATCAGAGTGAACAGGCAACCTACAACATGGGAGAAAATTTTCGCAACCTACTCATCTGACAAAGGGCTAATATCCAGAATCTACAATGAACTCAAACAAATTTACAAGAAAAAAACAAACAACCCCATCAAAAAGTGGGCGAGGGACATGAACAGACACTTCTCAAAAGAAGACATTTATGCAGCCAAAAAACACATGAAAAAATGCTCATCATCACTGGCCATCAGAGAAATGCAAATCAAAACCACTATGAGATATCATCTCACACCAGTTAGAATGGCAATCATTAAAAAGTCAGGAAACAACAGGTGCTGGAGAGGATGTGGAGAAATACGAACACTTTTACACTGTTGGTGGGACTGTAAACTAGTTCAACCATTGTGGAAGTCAGTGTGGCGATTCCTCAGGGATCTAGAACTAGAAATACCATTTGACCCAGCCATCCCATTACTGGGTATATACCCAAATGACTATAAATCATGCTGCTATAAAGACACATGCACACGTATGTTTATTGCGGCATTATTCACAATAGCAAAGACTTGGAACCAACCCAAATGTCCAATAATGATAGACTGGATTAAGAAAATGTGGCACATATACACCATGGAATACTATGCAGCCATAAAAAATGATGAGTTCATGTCCTTTGTAGGGACATGGATGAAACTGGAAACCATCATTCTCAGTAAACTATCGCAAGAACAAAAAACCAAACACCGCATATTCTCACTCATAGGTGGGAATTGAACAATGAGATCACATGGACACAGGAAGGGGAATATCACACTCTGGGGACTGTGGTGGGGAGGGGGGAGGGGGGAGGGATAACATTGGGAGATATACCTAATGCTAGATGACGAGTTAGTGGGTGCAGCGCACCAGCATGGCACATGTATACATATGTAACTAACCTGCACAATGTGCACATGTACCCTAAAACTTAAAGTATAATAAAAAAAAAAAGAAAAAAAAAAAAAGAGTATTAGATTCAAGTCCTGTTTCTGTCATTTATTATGGAACCATGGACACAACTACCTATCTTTCCTGAACCTCAGTTTTTTCAACTGCAAAACAGGAATATATACATATGTGTATATCTACATATGTGTAAACACGTATGTATATGTATAAATGGAGATAATACCTACATTATAGTTTCTGAGATAATAAAATGCACAACACAATTCTGACACATAACAATTTGTAACTTAAAACATACCATCACCAGGGCCACTAGTTTTAGAACACTGTAATGCATAGTCTAATTTAATACTATGCAAACTGTGTTCACTCAAGGTTTTATTTCCTTTTAATTTCATTCATTTACTCTTCAGTTGTTTGTAAGCTAAGAAGTCCAGAATCATGAAATTCAGAAGTTTACGTTTTAATGTTTTTCTATATGGCAAGGAAAAAAAAAAGAGCAAAGTCATTTTAACACTACTTTCAAAATCAGCCTAGAACTTAACACTAAAGGCATGACCCATAAAAGGGAATACTAATAAATAGACTTAATTAAAATTAAACAACAACAACAACAGCTAAGCTTTTGTTCTGCAAAAGATCCTGTGAAGAGAATGAAAACATAAGCCGCAGTCTGGGAGAAAATATTTGCAAACCATATTTCCGAGAAAGGTCTTGTGTCTATAATATATAAGAACTCCCAAAATTCAACAGTTTTTTAAAAAAGCAAAAAATCCAATTAGAAAATGGGCAAAAGACATGAACAGACATTTTACCAAAGAGAATATATAGGTGGCAAATAAGCATACGAAAACATATCTCACACATCATTAGCCATTAAAGAAATGCAAATTAAAACCACAATGTGATATCACTACACACCTACCAAAATATCCAAAATAAAAATCAGTGGTAACACCAAATGCTGGTGTGCATGTGGAAAAATAGCCCTTCACACATTGATTGTACAAATGTAAAACAGTACAGTCCCTCAGGAAAGGAGTATGGCAGTTTCTTACAAAACTAAACATGCACTTACCATATGACCAAGTAATTATACTCTTGAATATTCCCAGAAGTAAAAATGTCTTCTCCAAAAAACTTATACATGAACGTTCATAGCTGTTTTATTTGTGAGAGTCAAAAACAGAAAGCAATCCCAGAGCTACCCATTAAAACAGGTGAATGCTTATAAACTGACTGTAATAGGTCTGTCCCACGGAATACTACTCAGCAATAAAAAGGAACAAACTACTGGTATATGCAACAACTTGGATAGATCTCAAGGGAGTTATGTTATGTGAAAAAAGTCAATCTCAAAAGGTTACACACTGCATGACTCCACTGATATAACATTAGTGAAATGACAAAAATTTTAGAAATGGAAAACAAATTAGTAGTTGTCAGAGGTTAGGGAAGAAATGCAGTAAGGTAGGTGGCTGTGGCTATAAAAGGGTAGCCTAAGAGATCCTTGTGTTGAAACGGGTATATTTTGAATATAGGGTGAATTTACATATGTGATAAAGATTGCATAGAACTAAATACACACACACAGTATATGTAAAACTAAGGAAATCTGAGTAAGGTTTGTGGATTATATTAACACAATTTCCTGGTTGTGATACTGTACTATAATTATGCAAGATGTTAGAATTGGGGGAAACTAGATGAAGGGTATGTAGATCTTTCTGTATTATTTCTTACAATTGCATGTGAATCTGTAATTATCTCAAAATAAAAAATTTTTTCAAAATTTCAAAACAACTAGTCTAGAGCTTTGTTAATCAAAGTTTTCTCTGAGGACCTGTAGCATTTTGGTTATCACCTGGATCTTATTAAAATGCAGATTCTCAGGCTGCATATTGGAATTCCTGAATTGGAATCCGCATTTTAACAAGATTTCCAAGTGATTCATGTTTAAAGTTTGAGAAGCACTAGTCTACAACACTGACTTTTAACCTTTCAACCTACTCTAACACACTTGAAGGCCATAACAAAATTCACATCAATAACAGTTGCTCGGTTGGACAGTGACTCTCAACACAAATGAGTGAGGAAAGGTGGGGACTCAAGACTCAGGTAGCACGAAAAGCCCCTTAGGTGATCCTGATGAAATGTTTTCTCCATCCTGGCTGAAAAACCCAGAACACAGTCAATTAAGGCTCAAAACAAAAGTAATGTTTATAATACTGGAGATCTTTAAAAGGCAGATAGTATATACTATAACAGAGCAAAGGTAATTATTACAATGTATAAATCTTATAAGAACCAAAATCAGAATTAAAATCACTAAGCACATAATGAAAATCCTTTAAAAAGTATAAAAATGAATGTAGTCTAAGTAAATACTAATAATGGCAGTTATAGTGAGAAAAGCTCTAGAGTCTTTTACTCTTCATACTTCCTAGTCACAAACATCTATTTCCAAAACTGACCCTTCGTATTTCAAATAATTTATGGCCTGGTACACTAATAAGAGCATGATATTTAAAGCCAGTCAGAAGACACATATTCTAGCTCTGGATGGCACTTGATGACGATGGATTCAGCTTATGGTTCCAATCCCAGCTCTGTCAATTAGTACCTGTATGACCCTAGTCAAATACTTAAACCTTCTTGTGTTACTTGTGTGTCAATTGTATCATCTGTAAAATGAGGATATTAACAGTATATACCTCATAGATTTTTTTGTGAAGGTTATACAATTAATTCATATAAAGTATTTAGAACAATGTCTAGCACAGTGAATTCTCAATGAGTGTTATAATTGTTCTTTTTAAATGTGACTTGACTCTCAACAGAACTCTACTGAATTCTAATATGTATTCTGTATTGAGTTGTCAAAAAAATAAGGATTATAATAACATATACTATTCTTGTAGTCAACCCTGTTACTATGTTATTACTAGTGTCAGTTTTGTTGTTTGGGTCATACATATTGTATTTACATACATTAAGAATTATTAGAAATGTTGGTTTATTAAAAATGACCATTTATGGCTAGAAGGGTATATATCTGGCTCACTGACTGTGGAGTCAATGTCCATAAAGAGGAGGAAGAATGCCATCAGAGTAAAAGGAGATTCTATTCACTGAAACAAAGTGATAAAAAGCTATGAAAGAGAAAAACATAAAATAACCAAAGGGGTGAAACTTAACAGATGCCCAGTAGATGCACAATGCACTGGGTTGTAAAACTTAAAATGGCCTTAATTAAAAGCCAAGCAGGGATGGAGGTGCTGGGGGAGTCTCCTACGGACACAGCAGGCAGAATGTAACGATGACAAGGGGCTCAAGTTTATTTAAAAAGAGATTGGACAGGCCGGGCGTGGTGGCTCACACCTGTAATCCCAGCACTTTGGGAGGCTGAGGCAGGTGGATCATGAGGTCGGGAGTTCGAGGCCAGCCTGGCCAACATGGCGAAACCTCATCTCTACTAAAAATAAAAAAAATTAGCCGGGAGTGGTGGCGTGCATCTGTAGTCCCAGCTACTCAGGAGGCTGAGGCAGGAGAATCACTTGAACCTGGGAGGCAAAGGTTGCAGTGAGCTGAGATCATGTCACTGCACTCCAGCCTGGGCAACAGAGTGAGACTGCTCAGGATCTCCCAAAGACCCAAATCTCTGTAAACTGAATGCATAATATCATTTGCTCCAGTGAGGCTTAGATGGACATTCTAGTCTTCTTGGTTGAGCTGAAGAAACAAATATTATATTGATAATTTATGTATGTTGTATTTTTCAAGGTATAGCAACAAGTTTTTATTCATCAGCTACTTTGTGTGTGTGCTTTGTTTTTAAGTCTTTTGAAACAGGATGGTGATTTACTACAAAGCTTGAGCACAAATTTTAACTCTGGACTTACTGGCATTTAGAGCAAAACCAAAACAATCCTAACTGGTTAATTTCATTTTCTAAGAGTTGGAAGCTATATCAGTAGGTACAAAGTAAAATATGCTAATTGTGGTAGAAAGTAAAATATTACAACAGTAGAGAATTTCAAAAGAAGATAAAAATAACGGAGGGAATATAGAAGGTCTTCAAGCTTCCAGCTTGAAATACGTATTTTTTTTTAAATAGAGAAAGAGATAAAGTCATTTGAGTATTCAGAGGGCAGACTGAATATAATGGTACTTCTGAGAAATCAGTGGATAAGGAGAGAAAAGTGGACTAAAGGCCATAGCATATAGAGCTTGGAATGTCAAATGTAGTGGAAATAACAAAGGTTTGGTTGGAATCCCAACTCCCAACAACGTATTGTGTATCTAGAGCAAATTACATCAACCTTTGGGAGTACTGTTTCTGAATCTGAAAAATGAGGAAAACTTATCTTTGAACAATTGATGTGATAATTAAATGAGATATATGAAATATCTAATGTAACAAGTGCTTAACAATGACTAGTTCTTTTCATTCCTCTCTTGAACCATTGTGAAACATAGAACCAAGAAAGGTAACAGTATTTAGTTGTTACAGAACCCATTAAGAGAGAATAAAAAATAACTGGTATTCTAACTTCAGTTTCCTTTGAAGTCTTGTTAATTAGAATAAATATTATGTGGCACAAAGAAAAAGAAAACAGGGGTTTACACAGGATATGCTGCCAGACTTTACCAACAATGACACATGATATCTGCTTCAACTGTCCCATGCATATTTGGCTTAAGATATATTCATGCATATCAAATTTTACATCACATGGTTTTCAAAAGAAGATTCATTAAAATTAGCTTAAGAATATACACAATATACAATACCTCATTAAATAAAAAGAACAGACCATTTCCAAATGAATGCTTTTAGAGCTTTACAGTAAACAGTCTTTTGGTGGTAGAAAGAGGGGGAACAGAGAGGGGAGTGGGTGGGAGTCTGTAGCACTTATCAGACTACTTTTATCCTTTATGTAGAGAAATAGGAGAGTTGAAAATAAGCACTTTCTGTACTTATGTTGAGAGTCTGAGGCCCACTTTTAATATTCTTGACAACACTAAAAAATAATAATTAACATTTGAAAAGCTGTCATTATTATAGTCAGGGACACTTAATCTCCAAAGGAGAAGTTTCTTAATTGATACTATGATTAAATAAAAGCATCCATCAGAATTATATCCACAATCTGGTTTGAAGTTTATGTTTTGTCTTATTTAAATTGTTATACTTATTATAATTCTGTCTAGACAGTGCCAAATGTACTTTGTCATACAAATACTTGAGGCAAATTTTCTTCAAATAAGCGCAACACTTTGTTTCCTCTTCGTATCCTTTGACTGAATAACGTGTGGTACAGAGAAGTACTACTTCCCTTTCTTGGGATCGAGATCAATTTGATGCTTGTTATAAGCCCATTTACAGAACAAATGGTATTGCTTTTAAATTTTTATATGAACTTATCAGTAGAGTAGCCAAAAAAGAAGCTTCATATAAAAGTGCTAGGATTGATATTTTTAGTAATAATTAGGTAAATTCTCTAAAATTTTCTCCCAAAAGATCTGAAAAATCATACCAAGGGAAGTATAGTTTAAATTTCATTATATATAATAGCTTTAAAATATCTTTGCTAATTTTACCCAAAGCCACACTAAAAAGACTAATACAAAAAGAATGTAATTAATAAACTATTTTCCTCTGAAGAATCAAAGGGCACTTCTGCATATGAACATGTTTTATCCTTTTGGTGTACTTACATAAAATAATTAAGAAACACTTTAAATTAGTATAAACAAAGAAATCAAAATAGCAAGAAGAAATGTCTGAGTAAAAGCAGCTGTGCTGACCTCAAAAGTGAAATTCTGTTCTCTTGATGCCCAGTTAAGTGTCTAACCCAGGGAAAAGTGATTCTAAACCTGGGCTAGGAGCTAGTGGAGCTCTTCAAAGAGTCTCACCTACCCTCACCCCTCAAGGCATGGTCTATGGGTTCTGTGGTGAACGCTAAAGTTTATAACATGGGAATATTTATTATTTTGTTTCTAACACAAATAATTTTTAAAAATTTATTCTACTAAAGTAACATCAAAGGGAAATTTCATAAAAATTCTTTTGAAATTTTTAGAAGTAGCAAATAAAGGCAAGTGATAAATATTTTACAGATTTCACCACTTACGTAATCTGCTCAACAAATTTTAAAAACATAGCACTTGAATACTATTAAAAATACATTAACAAGGTAACATAGTAAAACTATAAAATTCTTTAAAAAAAATATAAGAGGAAACCTTCGTGACCTTGGATTAGGAAATGGTTTCTTACATACGGCAACCTAAAAATAAAAGCAACCAAAGAAAAAAACAGACAAACTGGACTTCATCAAAGTTAAAAACTTTTGTTCTTCAAATGACATCATCAAGAAAATAAATTCCACAGAATGGGACAAAATATTTGCAAACCATATCTGATAAGAGACCACTATTCAGAATATGTAAAGAATTTGTAAAACTTATAAATAAAAAGTTAAAGAAGTCAATTTTAAAATGAGCAAAGGATCTGAAGACAATTCTCCTAAGAAATACGAATGGCTAGTTAAATGCATGAAAAGATGTTTAGCATCACTGGTCATTAGAAAAGAGCAAAAACCAAAATGATATACTCCTTCATACCCACTAAGACTGCTGTAATTAAAACTATAGAAAATAAGCGTTGGCAAGGATGTGGACAAATTGGAACCCTCCTCATACACTGATGGTAGAAATGTAAAATGGTGCAGATGCTTTGGAAAACAGTCTGACAATACCCCAAAGGTTTAAACGTGGAATTACCATGCAACCCAGCAATTGTACTCCTAAGTATCTACCCAAGAGAAATGAAAATATATGTTCACCAAAACATTTGTACATAAATATTAACTGCAGCTTTTATTCATAATAGCCAAAAAGTGGAGACAATCCACATGTCTATCAATTGGTGAACTGATAAACAAAATGTGGTATCTTCATACAACTATTACTGGGCCATAAAAAGAATGATGTATTGATACATGCTACAAAATGAATGAACCTTAAAAACAATATGCAAGCAAAAGAAACCAGACACAAAAGGCCATATATTACATGATGCTAATTTCATAAAATGTCCAGAAGGGAGAAATAAATTAGTAGTTGCCAAGGGCTGGAGGGAGGGGGAATGATATAAGTGACTGCCAATGGGCATGGGGTTTCTTTTTAGGGTGATGAAAATGTTCTGAAATTTTATCACGGGAATGGTTGCACAATCTGTGTAACTTAGAATTCAGTGACTCCTAAAACCAATGAATAGCATGCTTTAAAAGGTGACCTTTGCTGAGCATAGTGGCTATAGTCCTAGCTACTTGGGAAGCTGAGGCAAGAGGATCACTTGAGCCAGGAGTTCCAGGCTGTACTGCACTATGATCATACCTGTAAACAGCCACCATACACACCAGCCTGGGCAACACAGACCATGTCTCTAAATAAATAAACAAATAAATAAATAAAAGGGTGACCTCTGTAGTATTGAGATTATACTTCAAGTAAGCTGTTATTAAAAAAAAAAAAAGTTATCATATGGGTGGCAGGGGAAATCATTCTGGGATGATGGCTAACTTCATCAGTATTTGATTTATACCTATGCATCATACCTTATGTTTGTTTTATGCATTTTGTGGGTTTTTTAAAAAAAATTATATTTCATAAAAACAAATTTAAAAAAAATTAAAGTCAAGAACCCCAAAACAACAAAGATCAGAGATACATTTCTACCTTATCAATTCAGAAAAATTACAAGTTTTTTTCTTAAAAATTGTATAGCATCATGGTGATTTTAAGTTACCTGTAGGAATTTAAATAACTTTGTCTTAACTGTTCACCAAAACTCATTTAATATTCATGTTCTGATACTGAAAATGAAGCTGAAAAGTTTTGAAATTACAATATGCTAGTTTAAAAAGGTTTACTAAAATACATAATTTCATTATAAGGAGTAATATGAAATAAAAGTATCAAATATGGGACCATTAAAAATGTCCTTACTAACAAACTGCTACCCACATTGTGGACTCACTGCGTCCACTGTTTGCGAGCTTTTCCAGAACGCTCGCCACCAGTTAGGGTAGCCAAGAACTCCTCATCTTCACTTTCTTCCTCACTAGCTTGGAACCTCTGGATTCCCACCCACACTGCTGTGACCTGAATGGGGAAGAGAAACGCCATAGTAAGGGAACTCTTCCTTTTATAGATTTCTGAATTAGAATCTGGCATTACAAAAGAACAATGTTATAAATCCAGGTCAGAGTTTATAGTTCTATTTCACTATTACTTATATGGCCTGTCCTAGGAACTTAACTATTATTTACAATGTAAGTACCTATTTCCACAAAAAAATTCAAAATTTTGGAATACAATATCTGAAGAGAGAACGGTCTATTGAATCCAAAGTAGGCTGATACATCCCAACAGTATTTCAGATTGAGATAATAATAATACCACCAATTCATCAAGTCAAATTATATGCTTATTTTCCACAATGGAAGTTTTAAAATAGTATAAACATTTTAATATATAGCAGGCTTAACTTATGATTATTAAACAGGGTTCTAAGAAAATAGTATACATCAAATATTAATGTGCTTCTTGTATAATTTAGGTGACAATTTAACCATCTGAGAAATGCAAAAGAGACTTTGGTAAGGGGTTGAGTAAGGAGCATTCTGTGTCAAAGAATTCACTAGCAAAAGAGGGTATACTGTAGTTACAAGCTATAATCACTGTACTTATTTTAAATCCCTCTTCAGAACCAGGTCTTAAAAGATGATAAACATGGCCTCATGAATAACTATCAACCAAACTATAGAAAAGAGTGCAAGAGTATGGTGTTCTAACTTAAAATATGGTGTTTTATTCAAATAATTTTATTTAAGGCTCCAAAAGCAGCAGCCTCATTCCCCAGAAATCATAGTTAAATGAAATCTTCCTTACTAAAGAAAAAATGAATCACAATATTTAACGTGAACACTTTAAAAACACTCTAAAGCAACAAAACTATTCAATTGTATGTGATATGGCTTAGAAAGGCATGTAGGTAAAAAGGACTAAAAACTCTAAAATAATGGTTGGGCGAAAAGTAAATTTGTTAGTTCTACTCCATTAAGCATTCCTCAAGCAGTGTAAAAATCAGAGTTCAAGTTACACTTTGATGTGTCGATCCTTTTGAAAGCCACTCTACCCTGTTTTATATGAAGCATCTGCAGCTAAAATGAACACCTAGTGAAGAGTATGAATGCTGCAATACATAAGCAGACGTCAGAATTGTCCCAAGCTGATTCTAAGTTACTTTAAACATGTATGCAGAGTCAGAATATGACTTACTTCTTAGAAGTAACAGATAATTACCTTCGGCATAATGAAAAAAACTTTAAATGTAAGTTAATACAGGTATTTTCCCTTTAGCAAAGCTTTGCTTTTAAAAGAAAACTTCAAAACTTAAATTAAAATAGGAAATGCTCTACTACGTAGTAAAAATACTTTTTAGATTACTGAAGCAAAGAAAAGGAAGGATTCTATGAGGGAGGAAAAGTGGGAGAAAAATGTAAAGAAAAAAAGGAAGAAGGAAAGAAAAGAGAAAAGGAGGAAAGAACACAAGGACAGAAAGGCCTATTGAAATATATTATTTCTTTCAAATTTTAAACGAGCAGAATAAATTCTTTTGTTTTATAACTATGAAATAATCTATGTTCCTCTTATCTATGCTTGGAAAATTTAGACAAAATGTTAAGAGTAAGTACTACATTGGATTTCCGGGTCTTCAGCTCTGAAAACAAGCTGTTTCTTAACATATGTCGATTTTCTATATTTCATGTCATTTCTATTTGCAAATGTTATAAAGTTCAATATGATGTAAAACATGGTTAAATGAAGTTCAAAAATAAGTATAACATACATTAGTTTGGCTATTCCAAATTTCATGCACATTAACTCAGCCACATATCTAACACAGTCAGCCCTCCCTATCCAGGGGTTCTGCATCTGCAGATTCAACTAACCATGGGTCGAAAATGTTTTTGTACCAAACATGTACAGGCTTTTTTTTTCTTGTTATCATTCCCTAACTACAGTATAACAACTATTTGCACAGTGTGTACATGTGTATGAAATATTATAAGTAATCTACAGATAATTTAAAGTATACAAGAGGGTATGCATAGGTTATATGCAAATACTACACCATTTTATATCAGACTCTCAAACATCAGTAGAATTTGGTAACCCAGGGAGGTCCTGGAACTAATCACCCAGAGGTATCGACAGATGGCTATATATAGATCACTCAGTGAATTCAGGATTCACATTATTTCACAACTAGTATAATTTTATGTTGTTCACGTAATTGTGTCACAACATATACATGCAGACAGGTGACTTTCATGAAAAGATTACACCCAAGATAGACATATGGTCTACTCAAATACGGTTTCCAAATGTGTATCCAATCTTGTTTAATTATAATCAAACTCACCATTCTATTGATAAGCGACCTCTACCAACCTGCTTATCCCCTCCAAGCAATATAACAGTGGTTCTCTGAACCAATATTGACCCTCCTTTAAATTGATAGCCTTTTTTTAAATAGCTAACCATTGAGAAGTACATACTGTTGAAGACAGAACATATTCTGTAAAATGCTCCCAAGATATCAAAGTCAGATGATGCAACTGAATGTTTATGCTAGATTATATTTCTAAGCTGAGAATTACATTTTAATATACCATAATCAATCTGCAAAAGAAGCAACTTGCCTAAAGATTTCAGGAGTTTCAAGTATGCATATGTCAATATCTGTATCAATATGTAATATCAATATAATCAATGCACACAACAATACGTAACTGTACTTATATCATCTCCTTAGCACTAATTATTACAAACAATCTGCATGCACTGCAAAGCAAAAGTATAATATAAAATCCCAAAAAACCTTGAAAATTTAATAAAACCAAAAAACAGGCATCACACACAAGAACTGAGGCGTATACTTCATTAATGAGTATGATATCCTGATATGAAATGTCAAACAAAATTACCCAGGCTCAGGTTAGAAATAAAGATAGGACATTAGTCTTTGTATTTTTAAATTGATTTTTTCTTCTAATATTCCTTAATGATAACCCTATATATTACCTACTTAAAATTATTAGCAAATAGTTATTTTAAAAGTATGAGTAATTAGACCAAAAACAACTCTCATATTTACCCAAAAGAAGGAACCACTACCAAGAATCAAAGCCTAGTAATTCTGTTTTAACAGACAGGTGTTGTGTATTCTGGCATGTTACATGAAAATCACTTATGAGAAGAACAGAAAAAAAAATTAGAAGGTAGTTTTCACTATGGAAATAGGTAAGTGATTAAGCAGATTTTCTTACACCATGAAATTGTCAGCAGACTCAATAATCACCCTAAGGGGCATCATTCTGGATGCCGACATTCTCTATGATGGAAAGGGACTGAAAGAAAAATGCACTAGTGACATAAAGAAACCAATAGGCGTCTCAGAGATCTTTTTCCAATAGTAAAGTTGAAGAAATAAACATTCTTTGGACAGGAACTAAGCTGAAGTTTGCAACTACCAAGAATGTATTATGCCAGCAGTAAATTAGGAAACTAAAGCCCATGTCAACCAATGAAAAATGGGAGGACTGAAATCAATCATTAAAGCAGCAGCAAGGTTCTAACTATTCTAAGGTATAGGCTACCTCTGGCGTATATTACCAGAGTTGACAATTCTTCCAAGAAATTCTAACATCAACTGTAATCTGAGGTCCTTTAAAAAATAATATAAACCAGGCAGCAGACTTACATTTTGTAATATTTTCTTCTAAGAGCTGTACATTAAGATTTTATTTGTGATATAAATACTATCAAATAATTAGCTATAGAACAGCTCTATTTTCAACAGTTATAACATTTTAAGCCATCTCACATTTAACCTAAACTTTTATCAAATGTCAAAACTGAGGCCGGGTACGGTGGCTAACACCTGTAGTTCCAGCACTTTGGGAGGCCAAGATGGGCGGATCACTTGAGCCCAGGAATTCGAGACCAACCTGGGCAACATGGTGAAACCCCATCTCTATAAAAAATACAAAAATTATCTGCGCCTGGTGGTGTGCGCCTGTAGTCCCAGCTACTAGAGAGGCTGAGGGAGGAGAATCACCAGGGCCTGGGAGATCAAAGCTGCAGTGAGCTGAGATCGTGCCACTGCACTCCACCCTGGGTGACAGAGTGAGACCCTGTCTCAAAAAAAAAAAAGAAAAAAAGAAAAAAAAAATCAAAACTGATCACTTGAGTTCCAACTTATTTTTACTATATCTACTTATATTCCCAAAGACATCTTAAGGAGAGACGAAATTATAAAAAGGTGAGGATGAGAAAGAAAATAGTAAGTCAGTAAGGTCAATTTTTACATATATTAGGCTAGCATAATAAAAATATGAGTGTCTTATTATTATTTTTTTTCTGAGACAGAGTCTTGCTCTGTTGCCCAGGCTGGAGTGCAGTGGTGCAATCATGGCTTACTGCAATGTCTGCCTTCCAGGTTCAAGCAATCCTTGTGCCTCAGCCTCCTGAGTAGCTGGGATTACAGGTGTGCGTCACCCTGCCCAGCTAATTTTTGTATTTTCAGTAGAGACAGGGTTTCACCATGTTAAACCATGAGTTTGGCCAGGATGGTCTCAAACTCCCAAAGTGCTAGGATTACATGCGTGAGCCACTGCGTTTGGCCTAAAGTGTCTTATTATAACCAAGAATTTATTTGTGGAGAGAGGTAAAGAAAACTCATTTTTAGTGAAATAATTAAAACTGCATCATTCACAATCTATCTTTCAAAATGAGGTATTAACTATTTTGGCTTCTAAAATTACCCCATATACTACATGCATGAGCATGGGAATTGAAGTTATTTTATTCCTAAGTTTGAGACTTCATGTTTTAATGTGATCACTAAAAATTTCCTAATTGATGATTAGGAAAATAACTTTCTGTAAAATTCCAGAATTTTAGCTGTTTCAATCTCTTCATATTAAGGGGAGAACATTATGTTTTTGCTTTCTGTGCATGCACTTTCTTTATTAGAAGAAAATGGACTGAGGGCAGTAAGCAACCGAAAAGGAAGAGTAATAAGAAGCCTGATGTGTGTGAAAACTGGAGAACAGTCTCAAATCATAAAAAGTTATGACAGAAGAGGCATAAAAAATAAAAGTAATGAACTTAATATATGAAAGGTAATAATGATTAAGAGCATAGGCTATAAAGCCAGACTGGACTCCCTGGATTCAAATCCTGGCTCTTCTAATTACTAGGTAGGTGACCCTGAGCAAGTTTCAATGACCAATCTTTTTCTCAATTACCTCAGGTATATAAAGGGGACAGTAACAGCATTTAACCCAGAGGACAATAAGGATTAAATAAATACATGTAAAATAATTTAAAACAGTACCTGGTATTCAATAAAGTGCAATAAATGTTAGCTGCTATTATTATTCATCTAAACTTTACTTTCATTACCAGCAATATTTTTTAATCTTAAAAATATTGAATAAAACAATGACCTAGCTTAGTAAATAAATTAGTAATGAGAAAATGTTGATTTCATCTAATAATAACTTTAGTAGTTTGGGATAACACTTTGCATATTTTAATTTCCCCAGCTATAAATAACTCAAATAATTTGCCATCAGATGATCTGTTATTTTGAAGTTAACAAATAAAGCAATTTCCTAAAAAAGTTCTAATACATAACTTTTGCTCTCATCTTATGTTTTAAGAACAAAATGGCAAATCATCTGCATCAAATAGTTCCTACTCTTATAACATGACAATTGTTTTAAAATATATCTGCTGGAAAAAGCAACTGAAGTCCTAGAAAATAGAAATGTAATTTTAAACTATTCCAATAAAGCTGGAGGAGGAAGGGGAAAAATATATCTGCCAAATAAGCTTATAATTAATAGTTGTTTTCAGTTTTGAAAAATCCACATAGGAAGCAATTTAAGCCTAAATTGCCGAAGTCTAGATCTCAGCGTAGTAGATAGCTTAGGGCAATCAAAACTTGCTGTGTTGGGCTGCCCCCTACAGGACTCAATTTACCTATTTCTTTTAAAAGATGTGTAAGTAGAAAATATGATTCAAGTTTTACATTAACAATATTAATGCTAAAGCAGATGATTATCATTCACACATTCACTATAGGAGGAAACAGTCTCTGAGAACCATCTATAGAGATACAGAGAGAAATGAAACAATCCTTGTCCTTGAGGAATTAATAGTTTACTGCTTACAGAGAAACTACATACATGGTGAAATATTTAAAAATAGCTCATGATATCCTCTATGATATTATGTTTGCTATAGAAAAAGAACAAGGCTGAAGATCTAAGATCCAAGTTCTACTGTTGGCTCTGCCATCAAACAATAAGCTAAACAATGTACAAGTCAGTTTTGGGGAAGCTGTCTTATTCCCAAAATGAGGAGGTTAAATTAGTTAATTCTTCCAGCCTCTATGGCTCTAATATTCCACAGTTACATTTGTCAAAACAAAAGGTAGAAGGAAATGTTTCAAAAACAGACTTCGCAGAAAGAACATCTATATGATATGAAGGGCTGGGGCATATGTGAAGAAATCAAGGAAGACTTCTTGAGGAAGGTGACATCTGAAGTAACTTTAGAAGCACTCTGGGAGCCAAGGCTATTCCCAGGAGTTAACAGAGTCAGATAATAAAAGATCAAAGATGTTTAGGGGAATAGCATGCAGTGTTATTTGGTTGCAGTCTAGCTATATTTTAGGAAACATCAAATTAATATCAGTATAAAACTCAACAGAATGGAGGGAGAAAAAGCAGGTAGAAAAATCTAAGAACCACTAAAATAGTTCATCTGGAAGATAAAGGACCCATGAGCTAAATCAGTGCAAATGGCAAGAAGGGAATAAATGAAGACAGTTCTGGTCCATTAGAACTGCAACTCAACAAAAGTGATCAAAAGAGTTATTCCAAAGTATTGACCTGGTAACTTGAAGAAAAGTAAAGAAAGAGGAAACTGGACACTGAAACAGAAGAAGTAGATTATGTATTTGGTAGTGAATGGAAGTAGATTTGTGGGACCAGTTAGAACCTCACAGAGAGGAACTATGTTAAGACCAGAAATACGGCCAGGTGCGGTGGCTCATGCCTGTAATCCCAGCACTTTGGGAGGCCTGGGTGGGCAGATCACCTGAGGTCAGGAGTTCAAGACTAGCTTGACAAAGATGGAGAAACCCTGTCTCCCCTGTCTGTACTAATACAAAATTAGCCAGGTGTGGTGGTGCATGCCTGTAATCCCAGCTACTCAGGAGGCTGAGGTAGGAGAATCGCTTGAACCCAGGAGGCGGAGGTTGCAGTGAGCTGAGATCGCGCCATTGCACTACAGGCTGGGCAAAAAGAGCGAAACTCTTGTCTCAAAAAACGAACAAACAAAACAAAACAAAACACAGAAATACATCAATTAAAAAAGTGAGCTATTCACCAGATATGTTCCACTGGTCATAAAACAAAAGAATACAGGAGGCATTACAAGCCATCATCATTGCTGTTAAAATAACTCACAGCAAAATTATAATGATTTAAGTCAATAACATCTAATAATTCCAGCTATAATGTGCAATTTAATTTATTATGTGCCAGGCACAATAGTTTATTAAAGGTATTACCTCTAATTTTCACAATAACCCTATTTTACAGATTATAAAATGGAGGCCCAGAGATGTAAGGTGAACGAGCCAAATCACATAGTTCCTGGAATATAAACTCAGAACTGCCTAAATCAAAAGCTCTCAATCTTAACCACATGCTATACTGATGCATGTCAAAGATTCAATTCATTCAGATTTTTCAAGGTTATCAGAAAATCTATGTAGATAAAAATTTCCAAAATAATCAAGGATATGTAACTTTTACAGAAAGCAATCACTGATCATCTATTGCAATACTCACGTTCTTAAGCAATATACTGAGTTGAAATTTTTATATTTTAGAAATAATTAGAAAGAATACATTTTTTAAAACTTTAAAACACCTCAGTTTTTATTCTCTTCCCCAAATTTCAACAAAATCCATTTATCCAAACTTGAGGTTGAATCATTAAAGTGGTGATATCATCAGTAATAGCAGAGTGAGGAACCTGAATATACTCTCCTCCATAAAAGCAACAAGAACACAAAAATTCTCAAAATGAACTTTTTCTGAAATCTTTCAAAAGCCCCACTCTCAGAAAACTGTCATTATTTGATCTGCCAGTTCCCTAGAAAAACCTCCCTCATAAGACATTATTTGACTTGACTCAGAGCTCACTCAGTGCAAACAATTTTATCACCAGGAGAGTTTGTGGAAAATCAGTGGCAATTGTTAAACATCACATCTGCCATGAGATAGCAATAACAGATGGGACAAACAAGCTAACCAAAAAATTAAAAGAAAAACCTAGGAAATAAGAAATCCAAAGGGGGTCTGAAAAGTTCTAACATATTTCTGATAATCCAGAAAGCCATACACATGTATAGAGCTGTGTACACGCTCAAAAAACATCTACAAAGGCCCTAAACTCTCACCTATGGGAAACCCTGAGGCTCTGTACAAGAAGAAAGTAAAATCCAGTTATAAATTGCTTGCCGTATCATTGAAGGCAATGCCCCAACATTCACACATAGGCCCCTGGCAAAGATTGGAAGATACTCTAGTTCTAGGCATTCAAGAAAATCTCTTCTAATCATCAGATGATCACTAAACTCACCAAGCAGTAACTTTAGGGGCCTGTGTGATAAAAAATAAAAACCTGAAAGAATTAGTTCAGGAAAGAAACTAAACAAGCAACAGCAACAACAAAAACAGACCTTGGGAAAGGGGGGAAGCATCTGGTTTCCAGAGTTATTCTGTTATACTATATAAAATATTCAGGTCTCAACAACAACAAAATTACAAAGACATGCAAAGAAACAAGTATAAGCCACAAACTGGGGGGAAAAAGCAGCAGAAACTGGCCCTGAAAAAGACCAGATGCTGGACTTACTGGACAAAGACTTTAAGAGAGTTATTTTAAATATGCGCAAAGAACTAAAAAAAAGTTTATCTAAAGAACTACAGGAAAGTATCAGAACAATATTTCTGATACTTCAGAAGAATCACTTTTTGTCACTACAGATTAGTTCTGTCTGGTCTAGAACTTCTTAAAAACAGAATCATAGAGTATATTCTCTTTATATCAGCTCTTTTTACTCAACACAATGTTGTGTGAGATTTACCCATGTTGTTGCATGTATCATTCCCAAACAGAAATAGAAATTATAGATTTCTATAAATAGGAGTTACAAAATAGGAGTTATTATAAATAGGAGTTACAAAAAAGTACCAAACAAAAATTCTGGAGTTGAAAAGCACAAAAACTGAATTAACTTGAGGGGCTCAACAGCTGATTTGGGCAGCCAGAAGAATGAATCAGCAAATCTAAAGATAGGTCAATTGCGAGAAAGAGAGGGAAGAAGGAAGGAAGGAAGGAAAGGAGGCTCAGAGACCCAAGAGACACCATCAAGCATACCAATAGACACATAATGAGAGGCCCAGAAGATGATGCAGAAAAAGGGTCAGAGTATCTGAAAAAATAATGGCCCTAAACTTCCCGAACTTGACCCCAAAAATTAATCTACACGACCAAGAAGATAAACAAACTAAAAAGAACAAAATCAAAGCGATCCACACCTAGGTACATCATGATCAAATGACTGAAATATAAAGAGAGACTCTCAAAACAGGCAAGGGACTTATGTACAAAACATCTTCAGATTAATAACAAATTTCTCATCAGAAATGATGTTGTCAATAGGCAATCAGATGACATAATCAAAGCACTGAAAGAAGTAGAATGTCTGGGACCTGGAATGCTGGTGGACACCTGTAATCTCAGTATTTTGGGTGGCCAAGGTGGGAGGATCACTTGAGGCAAGGAGTTGAAGACCAGCCTGGGCAGCAGAAAGAGGCTCTGTCTCTACAAAGAATAAAAAGATTGGCTGAATGTGGTGGTGTGGACCTGTAGTCCCAGCTACTCAGGCGGCTAAGGTGGAAAGATCACTTGAGCCCAGGAGTTGGAGGCTGCAGTGAGCTATGACTGTGCCACTGCACTCTTGCAGTGGAGACCCTGTCTCTATAAAGAAAAAATGTCAACCAAAAACTACATGCAGAAAAACTGCACTTCAAGAAATGATCAGCACCTTGAAGCTCTGAAGGTGCTTAAGACTGTAGATCAATACCATAGAAAATAATTTAGTATTTAGGAATGTAAGAAAATTAAGACAGCCTTGTTTGATAACTACACATAATACTGTAACTGTTCTTGCACTGTTCTGGTTATTGTCAAGCTATGAGCACAAACTTATGACTGAAATACAGAATACAGAACAGGATATAAAATCTTATCAGGTAAAATTAGGCAAGCAATTACTAGTTGTAATTCAACTTGAAGGAGAAGGAATAAGGAACCAACTCAAACCAGGCAGCAATGAATTGTAAAAAAGCTTAAGGTAAAACAAACAGGGAAATAAAACAACTCAGAACCTAAGCATATCGTAAGAACCTAATCTAACAAGAAGGAAGGACTTAAACTGATTATTTTACAGCTTGGGTGCAATTATCCCACAAAAAACTTTCAGGAGTTTCACCAGTCCATAAACTATTTGGTTATTAGAAAATAGCTTTATTGGGCTACCCTCTTTGGGTCCCCTCCCTTTGTATGGGAGCTCTGTTTTCACTCTATTAAATCTTGCAGCTACACTCTTCTGGTCCGTGTTTGTTACGGCTCGAGCTGAGCTTTCACTCTCCATCCGCCACTGCTGTTTGCCACCATCGCAGGCCTGCCACTGACTTCCATCCCTCTGGATCCAGCAGGGTGTCCGTTGTGCTCCTGATCCAGTGAGACGCCCATTGCCGATCCCGACTGGGCTAAAGACTTGCCATTGTTCCTGCGCGGCTAAGTGCCTGGGTTCATCCTAATTGAGCTGAACACTAGTCACTGGGTTCCACGGTTCTCTTCTGTGACCCGTGGCTTCTAATAGAGCTATAACACTCACCGCGTGGCCCAAGATTCCATTTATTGGAATCCATGAGGCCAAGAACCCCAGGTCAGAGAACACGAGGCTTGCCATCATCTTAGAAGCAGCCCGCCACCATCTTGGGAGTTCTGGGAGCAAGGACCCCCTGGTAACAATTTGGCGACCACAAAGGGACCTGAACCCGCAACCATGAAGGGATCTCCAAAGCGGTAATATTGGACCACTTTTGCTTGCTACTCTGTCCTATCCCTTAGAATTGGAGGAAAATACTGGGCACCTGTTGGCCGGTTAAAAACGATTAGCATGGCCGCCAGACTTTAGACTCAGGTATGAGGCTATCTGGGGAAGGGCTTTCTAACAACCCTCAACCCTTCTGGGTTGGGAACCTTGGTCTGCCTGGAGCCAGCTTCCACTTTCAATTTTCCTGGGGAAGCCAAGGGCTGACTAGAGGCAGAAAGCTGTCATCCCGAACTCCCGGCATTAGCTGGTTGAGATCATGTCGCAGCCAGAAGTCTCTACTCAACAGTCGCCCATGCGTGCGCTCCTACCTTCCCTTCTGACCCACACCTCCCGGGTCCCAACCACGACTTTCTTGAAAGTGTAGCCCCAAAATTCTCCTTACCTCTGAATCTACTTCCTCTGATCCTTGCCTCCTAGGTACTAATGGTTGAGACTTTCATTTCCTCTAGCAAGTTGTATCTCCAAAGGGATCTAAGGAAGCTCTATGCTGCGCCCTTAGGCATCTAGGCTATAAACCCAGGGAGTCTTGTCCCTGGTGTCCCTCCTGATTTAGGTATACAGCTCTAGACATGGGCAGTTATGTGGGACCTGTTCCCCACCACCCTTGCCAGGGCCCCAAGTTTGTAAATGGCTAAGAGAGGAAACAGAGAGAGACAGAGAGAAAGAGACAGTGAGAGACAGACAGAGAGAGAGACAGAGAGGAGAGAGACAGAGACAGGGAGGACAGGGAGAGAGACAGAGAGGAGAGGGAGAGAGACAAAGAGGAGAAAGAGGCAGAGAGACAAACAGGGAGTCAGAGAAAGAAAGACAAAGATAGAAATAGTAAAAAAACAGTGTGCCCTATTCCTTTAAAAGCCAGGGTAAATGTAAAACCTATAATTGATAATTGAAGGTCTTCTCCTCGACCCTATAACACTCCAATACTACCTTGTTGTCAGTGTAAACAAGGGCGTAGCCTGAAAACACTAAGACCACTGACAACCCATAGCCTTCCTATCAAAAATCCTTAACATCCAGTGACCTGCGGATGGCCCAAATGCATTCAATCTGTAGCGGCAACTGCTTTGCTAACAGAAAAAAGTAGAAAAGTAACTTTTAGAGGAAACCTCATTGTGAGCACACCTCACCGGTTCAGAATTATTCTAAGTCAAAAAAGCAAAAAGGTAGCTTATTAACTCAAAAATATTAAAGTATGGGGCTATTCTGTCAGAAAAAGGTAATTTAACACTAACCACTGATAATTCCCTTAACCCTGCAGATTTCCTTACAGGGGATTTAAATCTTAATTACCATACAAAGGTCCGACCAGACCTAGGAGGAACTCCCTTCAGGACAGGATGATAGATGGTTCCTCCCAAATGACTGAGGAAAAAACCATAATGGGTATTCAGTAATTGATAGGGAGACTCTTGTGGAAGCAGAGTTAGAAAAATTGCCTAATAATTGGTCTCCTCAAATGTCAGAGCTGTTTGCACTCAGCCAAGCCTTAACGTACTTACCGAATCAAAAAGACTATCTCAATCCTGACTCAAAAGCTTACTTATACCCTCTCTGAAACGAATTTGCCTAAGAACTGTTGTTTATGGGAATGCATCTTGATGGAGCGCTGGGTTGTTATGAAATACTCAGGAACTCAGCCTAGCTCTAGGACTCACCCCTGAGCACAAAGGCAATGTTGGGCACGCTGGTAAAGAACCACTAGAATCCAGCAGCCCGGACCCCTTTCTTTGTGATCAAGAAAGGCGGGAAAAGGTGTGAGGGCTGCTACATCGGTGAGCATAACTAATCCGATAAGCAGAGGTCCATGCGTGGTTACATACCCTGGAAAGGAATAAGCATTAGGACCATAGAGGACGCTCTAGGACTAATGCTCATCGGAAAATGACTAGGGGTGCTGGCATCCCTATGTTCTTTTTTTCAGATAGGAAACGTTCCCCTCAAGGCAAAAACACCCCTAAGATGTATTCTGGAGAATTGGGACCAATTTGACTCTCAGATGCTAAGAAAAAAAAGACATATTCTTCTGCAGTACCGCCTGGCAACGATATACTCTTTAAGGGGGAGAAACCTGGCCTCCTGAGGGAAGCATAAATTATAACACCATCTTACAGCTAGACCTCTTTTGTAGAAAAGAAGGCAAATGGTGTGAAGTGTCATATGTACAAACTTTCTTTTCATTAAGAGACAACTCGCAATTATGTAAAAAGTGTGATTTATGCCCTACAGGAAGCCCTCAGAGTCTACCTCCCTACCCCAGCATCCCCCAGACTCCTTCCCCAAATAATAAGGACCCCCCCTTCAACCCAAACGGTCCAAAAGGAGATAGACAAAGGGGTAAACAACTAACCAAAGAATGCCAATATTCCCCGATTATGCCCCCTCCAAGCGGTGGGAGGAGAAGAATTCGGCCCAGCCAGAGTGCACGTACCTTTTTCTCTCTCAGACTTAAAGCAAATTAAAATAGACCTAGGTAAATTATCAGATAACCCTAATGGCTATATTGATGTTTTACAAGGTTTAGGACAATCCTTTGATCTGATATGGAGAGATATAATGTTACTGCTAAATCAGACACTAACCCCAAATGACAGAAGTGCCGCCGTAACTGCAGCCCGAGAGTTTGGCGATCTCTGGTATCTCAGTCAGGTCAATGATAGGACGACAACAGAGGAAAGAGAACGATTCCCCATAGGCCAGCAGGCAGTTCCCAGTGTAGACCCTCACTGGGACAATCAGAACATGGAGATTGGTGCCACAGACATTTGCTAACTTGCGTGCTAGAAGGACTAAGGAAAACTAGGAAGAAGCCTATGAATTATTCAATGATGTCCACTATAACACAGGGAAAGGAAGAAAATCCTACCGCCTTTCTGGAGTGACTAACAGAGGCATTGAGGAAGCATACCTCTCCTCTGTCACCTGACTCTATTGAAGGCCAACTAATCTTAAAGGATAAGTTTATCACTCAGTCAGCTACAGACATTAGGAAAAAACTTCAAAAGTCTGCCTTAGGCCCGGAACAAAACTTAGAAACCCTATTGAACTTGGCAACCTCAGTTTTTTATAATAGAGATCAGGAGGAGCAGGCAGAATGGGACAACTGGGATTAAAAAAAGGCCACCGCTTTAGTCATGGCCCTCAGGCAAGCGGACTTTGGAGGCACTGGAAAAGGGAAAAGCTGGGCAAATAGAATGCCTAATAGGGTTTGCTTCCAGTGCGGTCTACAAGGACACTTTAAAAAAGATTGTCCAAATAGAAATAAGCCGCCCCCTCGTAGATGCACCTCGTGTCAAGGGAATCACTGTAAGGCCCACTGCCCCAGGGGACGTAGGTCCTCTGAGTCAGAAGCCACTAACCAGATGATCCAGCAGCAGGACTGAGAGTGCCCGGGGCAAGCACCAGCCCATACCATCACCCTCACAGAGCCCTGGGTATGCTTGACCATTGACGGCCAGGAGGCTAACTGTCTCCTGGACAGTGGTGTGGCCTTCTCAGTCTTATTTTCCTGTCCCAGACAACGGTCCTCCAGATCTGTCACTATCCAAGGGGTCCTAGGACAGCGAGTCACTAGATACTTCTCCCAGCCACTAAGTTGTGACTGGGGAACTTTACTCTTTTCACATGCTTTTCTAATTATGCCTGAAAGCCCAACTCCCTTGTTAGGGAGAGACATTCTAGCAAAAGCAGGGGCCATTATACACCTGAACATAGGAGAACACCCGTTTGTTGTCCCCTGCTTGAGGAAGGAATTAATCTTGAAGACTGGGCAACAGAAGGACAATATGGACGAGCAAAGAATGCCCGCCCTGTTCAAGTTGAACTAAAGGATTCTGCCTCCTTTCCCCACCAAAGGCAGTACCCCCTTAGACCCGAGGCTCAACAAGGACTCCAAAAGATTAAGGACCTAAAAGCCCAAGGCCTAGTAAAAGCATGCAATAGCCCCTACAATAATCCAACTTTAGGAGTACAGAAACCCAATGGACAGTGGAGGTTAGTGCAAGATCTCAGGATTATCAATGAGGTCATTGTCCCTCTATACCTAGCTGTACCTAACCCTTATATTCTGCTTTCCCAAATACCAGAGGAAGCAGAGTGGTTTACAGACCTGGACCTTAAGGATGCCTTTTTCTGCATCCCTGTACATCCTGACTCTCAATTCTTATTTGCCTTTGAAGATCCTTCAAACCCAATGTCTCAACTCACCTGGACTGTTTCACCCCAAGGGTTCAGGGATAGCCCCCATCTATTTGGCCAGGCATTAGCCCAAGACTTGAGCCGGTTCTCATACCTGGGCACTCTTGTCCTTTGGTATGTGGATGATTTTTACTTTTAGCCGCCAGTTCAGAAACCTTGTGCCATCAAGTCACCCAAGTGCTCTTAAATTTCCTCGCTACCTGTGGCTACAAGGTTTCCAAACCAAAGGCTCAGCTCTGCTCACAGCAGGTTAAATACTTAGGGCTAAAATTATCCAAAGGCACCAGGGCCCTCAGTGCCTATTCTGGCTTATCCTCATCCCAAAACCCTAAAGCAACTAAGAGGATTCCTTGACATAACAGGTTTCTGCCAAATATGGATTCCCAGGTACGGCGAAATAGCCAGACCATTATATACACTAATTAAGGAAACTCAGAAAGCCAATACCCATTTAGTAAGATGGACACCTGAAGCAGAAGCGGCTTTCCAGGCCCTAAAGAAGGCCCTAACCCAAGCCCCAGTGTTTAGCTTGCCAACGGGGCAAGACTTTTCTTTACATGTCACAGAAAAAAACAGAAATAGCTCTAGGAGTCCTTACACAGGTCGATGAGCTTGCAACCCATGGCATACCTGAGTAAGGAAATTGATGTAGTGGCAAAGGGTTGGCCTCATTGTTTATGGGTAGTGGTGGCAGTAGCAGTCTTAGTATCTGAAGCAGTTAAAATAATACAAGGAAGAGATCTGTGTAGACATCTCATAATGTGAACGGCATACTCACTGCTAAAGGAGACTTGTGGCTGTCAGACAACCGTGAGGAAAGTAACTAAAATCGTAAATCCCCATGGCCGTCCCTTATCATATTTTTCTCTTTACTGTTCTCTTACCCCCTTTCACTCTCACTGCACCCCCTCCATGCTGCTGTACAACCAGCAGCTCCCCTTACCAAGAGTTTCTATGAAGAATGTGGCTTCCCAGAAATATTGATGCCCCATCATATAGGAGTTTACCTAAGGGAAACTCCACCTTCACTGCCCACACCCATATGCCCCACAACTGCTATAACTCTGCCACTCTTTGCGTGCATGCAAATACTCATTATTGGACAGGGAAAATGATTAATCCTAGTTGTCCTGGAAGACTTGGAGCCACTGTCTGTCGGACTTACTTCACCCATACTGGTATGTCTGAGGGGGTGGAGTTCAAGATCAGGCAAGAGAAAAACATGTAAAGGAAGTAATCTCCCAACTGACCCGGGTACATAGCACCCCTAGCCCCTACAAAGGACTAGATCTCTTAAAACTACATGAAACCCTCCATACCCATACTTGCCTGGTAAGCCTATTTAATACCACCCTCACTGGGCTCCATGAGGTCTCGGCCCAAAACCCTACTAACTGTTGGATGTGCCTCCCCCTGTACTTCAGGCCATGCATTTCAATCCCTGTACCTGAACAATGGAACAACTTCAGCACAGAAATAAACACCACTTCCGTTTTAGTAGGACCTCTTGTTTCCAATCTGGAAATAACCCATACCTCAAACCTCACCTGTGTAAAATTTAGCAATACTGTAGACACAACCAACTCCCAATGCATCAGGTGGGTAACTCCTCCCACACAAATAGTCTGCCTACCCTCAGGAATATTTTTTGTCTGTGGTACCTTAGCCTATCGTTGTTTGAATGGCTCTTCAGAATCTATGTGCTTCCTCTCATTCTTAGTGCTCCCATGACCATTTACACTGAACAAGATTTATACAATTATGTTGTACCTAAGCCCCACAACAAAAGAGTACTCATTCTTCCTTTTGTTATCGGAGCAGGAGTGCTAGGTGGACTAGGTTCTGGCATTGGCAGTACCACAACCTCTACTCAGTTCTACTACAAACTATCTCAAGAACTCAATGGTGACATGGAATGGGTCGCCGACTCCCTGGTCACCTTGCAAGATCAACTTAACTTCCTAGCATCAGTAGTCCTTCAAAATTGAAGAGCTTTAGACTTGCTAACCTCTGAAAGAGGGGGAAGCTGTTTATTTTTAGGGGAAGAATGTTGTTATTATGTTAATCAATCCCGAATTGTCACAGAGAAAGTTGAAGAAATTCGAGATTGAATACAACGTAGAACAGAGGAGCTTCAAAAACACCAGACCCTGGGGCCTCCTCAGCCAATGGATGCCCTGGATTCTCCCCTTCTTAGGATCTCTAGCAGCTCTAATATTGATACTCCTCTTTGGACCCTGTATCTTTAACCTCCTTGTTAAGTTTGTCTCTTCCAGAATCAAAGTTGTAAAGCTACAAATCGTTCTTCAAATGGAACCCCAGATGAAGTCCATGACTAAGATCTACCGTGGACCCCTGGACCGGCCTACTAGCCCATGCTCCAATTGTAATGATATCGAACGCACCCCTCCCGAGGAAATCTCAACTGCACAACCCCTACTATGCCCCAATTCCGCAGGAAGTAGTTAGAGTGGTCGTCAGCCAACCTCCCCAACAGCACTTGGGTTTTCCTGTTGAGTGGGGGGACTGAGAGACAGGACTAGCTGGATTTCCTAGGCCGACTAAGAATCCCAAAGCCTAGCTGGGAAGGTGACCACATCCACCTTTAAACACTGGGCTTGCAACTTAGCTCACACCCGACCAATCAGGTAGTAAAGAGAGCTCACTAAAATGCTAATTAGACAAAAACAGGAGGTAAAAAAATAGCCAATCATCTATCGCCTGAGAGCACAGCGGGAAGGACAATGATCGGGATATAAACCCAGGCATTCAAGCCGGCAACGGCTACCTCCTTTGGGTCCCCCTCCCTTTGTATGGGAGCTCTGTCTTCACTCTATTAAATATTACAACTGCCAAAAAAAAAAAAATAGCTTAATTGAAGAATAAATTAATACAATAAAAGGAATACATTTTAAGTATACAGTTCAAACTGTAACAGTGTTACAGTTTCAAGAGGACCCCTTCAACAAGATATTGGGCATTTCCATCATGCCCTAAAGTTCCTTCTTGTCCCTTACTGGTTGGGTCCATCTCTACTCCACCCTCCTGACCTGGCCCAGACCTTGGCCTCAGAAGAATCATTTTTTTGTCACTACATATTAGTTTTGTCTGTTCTAGAACTTCTTAAAAACAGAATCATAGAGTATGTTCTCTTTGTATTGGCTCTTTTTACTCAATGTAATGTTCTGTGACATTTATCCATATTATTGCATGTATTATTCCTTTTAATCCTGAATAGTATGCTGTTTTAGGAATATAATGCAATTGTTTATTCATTTACCTGTTGACAGATATCTGAGCTATTATGATGGATATTATGAATAATTCTGCTATGAACACTTCTGTACAATGTTTTCTCGGACATATATTTTCATTTTTCTTGAGTGGAGCTGTTAGAACTGTTGGATCAGAAAGTAAGCATATGTTGAATTTTGAAAGAAACTGGTAAACTCTTGTCTAAAGTGATTTGTACCATTTTACACTCCTACTAATAACGTATGAGAGTTATATTTGCTCCACAGCCTTTTTACTACTTTGTTAATCTTTTTAGTACTGTCAACCTTTTTAATTTATCCAATCTAGGGAATGTGAAGTAGTATCTCACTGTTATTTTCATTTTCCTGATGAGTAACAATATTGTGTATCTTTTCATGTGCTTATTAGCCATTCCTATATCTTTTGTGAAATAGTTAACTTAAATTTGTAACTAAAGGTGCTTTCCTGAGTTTCAGGTAGTAAGCCTATTTCCCTCAAGTGAATAAACTACAGTCTTGGAATGAAAAATTAAACACAGTGGAGACATTTTTTGTATGAGTTGTTTTACTCTGTGTATGTCTGGTTTGCTTAGTCTATTATTATATGCCCCATGAAAGCAAACACAGTGCTTATTTCACTAATGAGTATCACTAGCACATAGAACTGTGCTTGCCCAAAGCATGAACTCAATAAATATGTTAATGTGTATGCATGCACATACATGTACATGCATGTACATCTATACACACATATAAACATATATTAATTTTTAGACCCACAAATCTAAGAAAACTAATTCTTGAGCCTCTGGTTTGAAGAATTCTCAAATTATTAACATATCTTTATGTTCCACTCCACATCCACTGTACCTGAAATAGCCCTACTGTTCTACTTTGGTAAATCAGGCAAATTTAATTTTTTAAATAATTAAGATTCCAACTAATTTTAAAATATAATTTGAAAGTTAACAATGAAATACATTACATAAAAAGAAAATTTTAAATAAAAGCAAAACTAAACCCAATAAAAGGAAAGAAAGTTGGGCTGTATTTCTTTAATCCTTTAAAATTCAAATCACACAATGCTCCAATGAAATCTTCATTAACTGAACCAAACTATGCCCATGAAAGATCTCATATGCAACTGCTAAAACCTCAATAAACATATTCATCTTCTTGCAAAAAAGATATTTCTTTATAATATGCACACGCAGTATATACTATTTTGAGGCAGATTTGTACTTTAGTCCTTGTTCCATTGCTTACCGGCTGGCTGTCCTTTGTCTGGTCATTGACCTCAAACTTAAAAAATAATACTTGCCTTGTCTACCCCACAGAAGTGTTATGAAAGTCAAACAAGGTAGCATAAAGGTATTTTACTAGATATAAAGTGCTATAATACAGATTTAAAAAATTACTCTACATCCCATAATACTTTGTTGTACAACTTTAGAGCAATAGTAGAAAATAACAATTATTGCCTAATTGAAAATCCAGTCCCGAATTCCACAAAAAGTATGTATGATATGAACATTATAGTACATCATATTATGAGCCCCAAATAATCACTGCTTATATAGTTGGTTAGGATTTCCTTAGTTTGTTCATATAGTTTATATATTTATGCAGTCCCTATTTTGTGAGAGGCATTGTGAGGAGCATAAAGACATAAGCACAGTACAGAGCCTTAGCTTCTCTACATTTACTAAAGAAGACTTCTTCTTGGGTATTTAATCAATATTTAAAGTATTCTGGGAAGAAATGAAATTAACTTCATAGATTGACCTTAGATTACTATCATTACAAAAAGATGCCTGAGTGATCTGTCTTTAACATACCAGTATTTATCTTATAACTGTTATATTTACTTGAATCAGAAGTGAAGTCCTTTTAAGCACTAAGCATCCATTCTATACTTTCTTGTCTTTACATATGAGATACAAATCATATTTTTAAAACTTTTATTTACTTTTATTTTTTAGAGACGGAGTCTTGCTCTGTAGCCCAGGCTGGAGTGCAGTGGCATGATCTTGGCTCACCACAATCTCCACCTCCACTTCCCAGGGTTCAAGTGAACAAATCATACTTTTAAGCACAGATTCTCAACATGTATCCTAGCATGCTACTGCCATAACTAGGGTGTGAATTAAGTATTAAAGACAGCTTACCCCAAATATTACTGTAACATATATCTCTAAATGAAAAAGAACATATTAACAACTATACTTGGATGGGATTCTGGGAGCTAACCCATCCCTCTCTCCCCTTTCCTCTAAATTCCATCTCCTATTAACACACCAGCTCTCCTGAGCTAAGCAGCTCCTGGGGTTGGGGAAGGGTGTACATGGAGAAAGCTAGAACCTCTACAGTGTTTTCCTCTCTGGGAGGAACTAGCAGGCATACGAACAGAAAAAGCTGAATAAAAGGCTGAATCCTTTCTATTCCTGAGGCAGATAGAGAGAAGACCAGGGAACAAAGAGACTTTGACCAAGAGCCCTGCCAGGTATTGATACCTTTGATACTGAGAAAATATCTGGGATATGAAATACAAATGCTAAATAAGTATCTTTGAAATAGGGGTAAAAGAATAAAGGGTCTTGATGAGTAAAATGGGTAGTATTTTTTAATAACCTGATAATGAGCTTTAGGAAAAGGGAAGGTCAACGTTATGGAATGAAAACACAGAGGTACCAAATTTAAAAGCATTAAAAAAAGTGGAGGGGGGGAACCCAACAACTTCATCAAACTAGCAAATAACTTAGTATCATTTCTAATTAGAAACGCTAGAAGGAAATCACTTAGATCTGATAAAGACTAGGCTATAATTCTAACTGATGAAACACTTAAACTGTATCAATTAATACCAGAAAACAAACACAGAAAAGTCTACTAGAACCATCATTATTCAGCACAGTCTTGGTAATGCAATACTATAATAGCAATGCAATAAAGCAAGAAAAAAAAGTTTGTAAAAACACAATAGGATGAGATTTTTGTTTTTCCAATGCCATAAATAACTAGAAATGGAAACAAAATAAAGAAAAACAAAATCTACAAAACACCTGGAAATAAAAAGAAAAATGGTCTATTTGAAGAAAACCTTAAAATCTATGCAGAACATAAAACAAAATCTGAATAAAAAGAAATATCATGTTCTTGTCTGGGAAGACTTAATATCATAAGAAAGTGAATTATATCAAAATTTAAATCGAAATTTAATGTATTTCCATCTCTAATCAGACAGGACACTATGGGGAACTGAATAAGTGATTTTAAAAGTCATGGAAAATTAATGACTGAGAATAACCATGAAAAGTATGAAAAAAGGAGACAAATGAATTGCTCCAACAGATATCAGAACGCTAAAATTAATAAAAATACTACTGGCATAAGAAAATACATATACTGATGGAATGAATAAAGAATCCAGAATTAGATTCCAGTAAGTCAAACTACTTTACTATAAACCAGGGGTGGCATATTCATCCAGTGGGAAAAGGACAGTAAGAAGTCAGTAAACTATGGCCCACTGGCCAAATTGTGGCCTCTGCCTATTTTTGCAAATAAAGTTTTACTGGGACAAAGCGAAGCCTATCATTTGCAAATTGTCTATAAATATTTTCATGTTACAGAATCACACAGTTTCAACAGAGACCATCTTGTCTACAAAGCTGAAAATATCTACTATCTGGCCCTTGAAGAAAGTTTGCCAAACCTTAGTTTATATAATAAAAGATCAGCTATCTCATAGACACCTATCTCACACAACACATTGTGGGAAAGGACCTTCTTTTTTTTTTGAGACGGGGTCTTGCTCTGTTGACCAGGCTGGACTGTAGTGGCATGATCATGGCTCACTGCAGCCTCAACCTCCCAGGTTCAAGTAATGCTCCCACCACAGAATCCCAAACAGCTGGGACAGATGTGTGCCACTACGCCTGGCTAAGGGGCCTTTTTAACAGAGAAAGAAATCCACATACTACTAAGAAAAAGAAGGGCATATTTGATATATATTTATATTTTTTATATAAAGATATCATAAAAATCAAGATGAATTATACAGTTATGATATTTTGCAATGTGTTTGACAGTAAAAGTTTAATATCTATAAAAATTATTTTATAAAATATCTATAATATATTTATAGATATTATAATATAAAATATCTATAAAAATTATTTTATAAAATAAAAAGTTAAATAAGAAGAAAAGACAGGCAAAACAAAATACAGTGCAATTTACAGAAAACCAAGTCCAAATGGTCAACAAAGATAAAACAGATTTATAAACTCACTAAGTGTGAGAGAATTATTAGTTAAAGTAAAAATATCTCTCTATACCCACAATACTACTAAAAATCAGAGTTATAATGCCCTATTGCTGGTGGAGATGTAAGGGGAGAAGCATGCTCTCATATACTGTTAGTGAAAATTTAAACTAATACATTTTTGAAAAGTAAGCTGGCAATTTTTTTTAATCTCTACCTTTTGATGCAAAAACTCATTTTTGGGTACCTATTCCATACCTTAAAAAAAATACATATGTAATGCTTACTGTAGTACTGTTTATAATGGTAAAAACTAGAAAAAAAAGAAAACTTGATAGTGAATACTGAACAAATTACAGTCCATCTACAGACTAAACATAATGCAGCCATTAAAAAAGAATAAATTAGGCTGGGTGCGGTGGCTCATGCCCGTGATCCCAGCACTTTGGGAGGCCAAAGCAGGCGGATCACTTGAGGCCAGGAGTTCGAGACCAGCCTGGCCAACATGGCAAAACCCTGGCTCTACGAAAAATACAAAAATTAGTCGGGCATGGTGGTGGGCACCTGTAGTCCCAGCTACTCAGGAGGCTGAGGCAGGAGAATCACTTGAGCCTGGGAGACAGAGATTGCAGTGAGCCAAGATCATGCCACAGCACTCCAGTCCAGGTGACAGAACGAGACTCTGTCTCAAAAAAAAGAACAAATTAAACCCTACAACTCATCAACAAAAATACCCAAACCCAATTCAAAAATGAGCAAAGGACTTGAATAGACATTTCTTCAAGGATGATAAACAAGCACATGAAAAGATGCAGAGCACTATTCATTAGTGATTACATCCCACATGCATTAGGATGGCTAGTATGAAGAACAGAAAATAATAAATATTGGTGAAGATCTGAAAAACAGAAACCCTTGTGCACTGTTGGTGGGAATGTAAAGTGGTACAGCTACTACGGAAAACAGTATGGCCATTCCTCAAGAAAATAAAAATAAAATTATCTTATGATAGGAATATGCATTTCTGGGTAAATACCCCAAAGAACTGAAAACAGGGTGTACACCCATTTCAACATTTACATGTCAATTCAACTGGGCCAGAATACCCAGATATTTGTTCAAATATTCTTCTGGATGCTTCTATATATATGTTTTTTGGCTGGGGTTAACATTTAAATTGGTGGATTCTGAGTATAGCAGATTACCCTCCACAATGTAGGTGGGCCTCATCTATTCAGTTGAAGGTCTTACAGAAAAAGACTGACCTCCCTTGAGCAAGAAAGAATTCAGCCAACAGACTGCCTTTGGACTCAACTGCAACTCTTCCTTGAGTCAACAGCCCATCCCATCACCCTGGCTTGGTGAGTCCAGGGTCTGATGAGGTAGGCTGCAGACTCAAGGAAGAGCTGCCAAAACCAGGAAAGCCAATTCATTAAAATAAATCTCTCTCTACACAAACACACACACACACTACCACCACCACCACGATGGTTCTGTTTCTCTGGAGAATGCTAATACACCCCTGTTCATGGCAGCATTATTCACAATAGCCAAAAGGTGGAAGCAACTCCAGCAGATGAATGGAGAAGCAAAATGTGGTATGTATATACAATGGAATATTATTAAGCCTTTAAAAAGTGGAAATTATATCTATCTATATCTATACACACATAGTCACACACACACACACACATTTATAGAAGACAGGGTTTCACCATGTTGTCAAGGCTGGTCTCGAACTCCTGGGCTCAAGCAAACCGCCTGCCTCAGCCTCCCAAAGTGCTGAGATTACATGTGTGAGCCACCACACCCAGCCAAAAAAAGGACATTCTGACACATAATACAATATAGATAAACAATGAGGACATCATGCTATGCGAAATAAGCCTGTCACAAAAAGGCAATTAGTGTATGATTCCTCTTGTATGAGGTAACTATGGATGTCAAATCCATAAAGTAGAATGGGGAAACAGAGAGTTGTTTAATGGGTATAGAGTTTGTTTTGCAAGAAGAAAAGGGTTTTGGAGAATGAATGTACAACAGTGTGAACATAATTAACACTACTGAAAATGGTTAAGATTATAAATTTTATGTTACATTTATTTTACCATGATTAAAAATTAAAACAAAATAATATTAAGGAAAAATACTATAAATAACAACAACAAAAAAAACACCTCAAGCAACTTACATTCACCTGGGAAACAGAATACATCCTATTCTGCTAGAGATATATCTGCAGTTCAAAATGTATTACAAATGATGTTGTGTATCTTTTTGAAATGACTGAAAAACTAAATTAAAAGCAATAATATTCAGTTTACTAACCAGTAAGTCCTTCTTTCATGGTTCCTGACTTTTCTGTAAGATGTTATTGCAAGATATCTACTAAAATGGAAAACAATTGAAAAAGCAAAATTATAATTTCTTATCAACATCGCTAAAACCCTGGAGGGGAAGAATCCTAACAAACATGGCCATAATTTGCCACATATTTCTACTGTCCTCACTTTTCAAAATCCAGAAATCAACATTTCTGGAAACAAAACAGAGTCTAAAATTTGGCTCCTTCTTCAGTTTAGAAGGTGCCAAGTTAATCCCTGACATCCTAGTTTCCATTTTCAAAAATGTACTTTTTCTCTCCCCAAACCGGCATCTAGATTCTTAAATATTTTTAGCACATAGAAGTTAAATAGATTTGCTTAACCAAAATAGCCAGTAAACCTCCCAAAAGAATTAAAATATTAATGGCGCTTTAATGATACAAATGAACAACTTTACATTCAAATCGTCAATGGGAAAGGAAGCAGAATTCTGAGGATTATGAAAGGAAACAAAACGAAGTTCAAATTCTACTTTATTTTACTTTTTTGTAACTAATGAACAACTTCTTCCAAAGACAAGTAGGAAATACAAAAATTAGCCAGGCATGGCACATGCCTGTAGTCCTGGTTACTTGGAAGGCTGAAGTGGGTGGATTGCTTGAGCCAGGAAGGCAGAGGCTGTAGTGAGCTGAGATCACATCACTGCACTCAAGCCTGGGTGACAGAGCAAGACCCTCTCTGGGGGGGAAAAAAAAAAATAGGCTGGGCGCAGTGGCTCACGCTTGTAATTCCAGCACTTTGGGAGGCTGAGGCAGGTGGTTCACGTGAGGTCAGGAGTTCTAGACCAGCCTGACCAATATGGTGAAACCCTGTCTCTACTAAAAATACAAAAATTAGCCAGGCATGGTGGTGGGCAATTGTAATCCTAGCTACTCGGGAGGCTGAGGCAGGAAAATCGCCTGAACCCAAGAGGCGGAGGTTTCAGTGAGCCGAGATTGCACTAGTGCACTCCAGCCTGGGCGACAGAGCAAGACTTCATCTCAAAATAAATAAATAAGTAAGTAAATAAAATTTAAAAATATATAAAAATAAAACAAAGATAAGTAGGAACCATCCTTTTTTTTTTCTTTTTTTTTTTTTTTTTAAAAATAGGGTCCTTTCTGATGCCCAGGCTGGAGTGTAGTGGCATGATCATGGCTCACTGCAACCTTGACCTCTCAAATACAAGTGACTCTCCTACCTCAGCCTCCCAAGTAGCTGGGACTACAGGTGCTTACCACCCCATCCGGCTCATTTAAAAAAATTTTTTTGTAGAGGTGGGGTCTCACTATGTTGTATCCAGGCTGGTCTCATTTTAACTTTATTAGAAAACAAGCATTGTTTTATCAGCTTCTTGTTTTTTTAAAACTAAAAATAACATTGCTAGGTTGTTTCTATGAAGATTCTCTAAATTTATTTATAACCTTAAGAATAACATGTAGAACAAAGTAGGTGACTGAATGATCCTTGTTGAATAAATATGAATGGATATTCAAATAATTAAAAATCTCTTAGGATCTCCCATTCTTTACAGGATACAGAGAAAACTCGTTAATATGGCCTGACTTTTACCTTTGCAGCCTTATCCAAACTCTGTGGTCAAGACAAACAGGTTGTCCTTATACTTACAACGTCCCCCTTTGCCTACAAAGCTCTTCTCATGACTCTTTGCCTATCTTTAAGTTCACCTATCTGTCAAATCTCTGGGAATGCAACATTTCCTCAAGGTAGCCTTCTCTCCTCCCAAACTAGAACAAATTCTTCCTGGGGCATTAGGTTTTTATTGCACTGTATGTCTCTTCTTCACAGCAATCACAGTTCCAATGTTATATTTGTATTCTTAGTTGATTTGTTTCTTTCTTGATTTGTTTCTTTCCACCTTTAGACTATAACCTTCTAAGGGGTCATACATAATATCGATCATCAGTTGTATCCCTTGTGCATAGCACAGGGCATGGCAGGCAAATATGTGTGTAAATAAACTTGTTGAATGAATCAATGAGACACACTTTTCTTACCCAAAGTATAATGGCAGGATAACATTTATCAATCTATTGCTTCTTGAAAAACAGATATGATGTGCTTAATTTTCATTTTACATCTCAAATACCAATGCCTAAGGAATTCACAGTCATTTTACAAATCTTTTTGACAAATGCCTTCATTAATCACCACCTGTTTACAAGTGCTAAATAACATTTTGGTTACATTCTGTAACATTTCCTGCACTTAATGTCATCTCTAGAATACTGGCTAATATGAAGCACCTGGACTTCAGGAACACAAACCTGAAACTAACACACCAAACTAAACTGTTATGTAAATGACAGAAATGACACATTTTGGTCTGCAACATCTCTAGATGGCTTTTGGACCAATTCAACTTTTACCACTAAAAATCTGTCACCTGACTATAGTCATTTTGAGCTCATGATAAATGAATTACAGATGAAAAATAAATAGTTTGATGACAATCTTTACAAAAGTTTATCTTCAAAGAATACCACCAGTCACAGGTATTCTAGGCTCCTATCAACTTATTTGGTCAGGGCAGACTTCACTTTTCATGATAATTATGTTCTGAAAATTCTACAAACTTAATGATTACAAACAAAAGTCATAGTTTGCTCATAAATCAGGCCTGGGTCTGGATTCTAGTTCTTCCATTTTTTCATTTGTTCACTGAGGCAAGTGACTTAAAATTCCCGAGCCTCAGTTTCCTCACATGTAAAATCAGATAATGATTCCTATTCCTAAGATGGTTTTGAGGCTTCAACAAGATAAGATGGGCCTCACTCAAGCATGCTCAGTACTCTGTCTCTCTCTCTCCGGTTATACAGAAATTCTATTAGGATTCTGCAAAGTAAAATGAATATTTCAGTAAAAATTATGCCCTTTATTTATTAATGAATCTGGATTTTCAGATTTTCCTTAAATTTACTTAGTAACTTAAGGGCTCAAATATTATAGAGATTTGTATCTAGTATTTTAAAGAAATGAAAGGTGTTAATCAAAATGCTGCACAAATAAAAGCTACATTTAACAAACAGAATATCACAACCATACAAACTAATCAGATATAAAGAAGTCAGCAACAGAAATCTGATGTTGCCTTTAGATCACACAATTAGGCAAACAAAAATAGAGTTCCATCCTCCTTTGGTCAAGGCCATGGTTGAAGACTGAATACCAAATAGGGAAATAGGAAAAGCCAGGAAATGGCAAATTAGCAAAAACTGGACTCCTTAATTTTTATATTCATTTTCATATCTCACTTCTAAAACTTTAATTAAATTCAAATAAAAACCAAAATGGAACTGAGATAAAGCCAAAAGGAAAGTTATGTAGGTCAAATGAGAACCTATATTGTCCTTAGGCTCTTTGTCGCTTTCTGTTTAAGGAAAAACTGCCCAAGTGCCTTGACACATTAAAGATCAAGCAGGAGGTTCTGCTGAGAGTCCCCATCTGGCAGCCAGGTTTTGTCAAGCAAATTTTGAGAATTCTCTACCCTCCCACTTTCTATCTAATTATAGCACTTTATAAAAACCATTCTCTCTCTGTCTCTGTCTCTCTCACACACACACACACACACACCCTTTCTTTCTCTGTCTCTCTCTCTCTCTCTCTCTCTCTCTCTGAAACTTACCTGTATTATAATAACACAACACTAGGTATGGATTAATCTGACAATTTTCCCCTAAAACAGAATAAATTCAAAAAGGAAAACCTTTCCTCTGTACACATGCACTATATTCTGACAATAATAATTCCTAAATTAAGTATAATACATTTTCCCTACAGGAGTTTAAAGAAGTTACAGTAAAGAATCTCTTGTATAAATACATATGCCAGAACTTGACCCAAATAAGTGCTGAGAGGTATAAATCTCCAAACAGTTTCCGGACTCTTTGTGAAAAGTCTTCAGAGTCTGCGATATATTTTCTTCAACTAAAGTATACAAGTAAGATATTTTGCTGGGCTGTGGGAATGCCTTACGGCATGTTACTGTGGAGCTCATGGTAAAATAGAAAGAATATAAATAATTAAAATAAAATTGACAAATGATAAATGATTTAATAAATTAGAAATTCAAATGCCGGGCACTTTTCTAGAACCTGGACACAATGCATGAACCTAACAATAACCCCGCCTTCATGAAAAATATGGACTACTTGAAAATTATACCTGCAACACTAAATAAACATTCTTCATTCTTCCAGTATATTGAGATGTTTATTTTCAATTAGACAATTTGCTTTCCTCTTTGAACACATAGTTATGTGATGGCTCTATAAAAGATTTTAAAATAACTATAGAAGGAACTATTGGTAAAGATTGTGGGATACTAAAAATGGCTACAAAGAAAGTTATGACAAAACCTCTGAGTTTGAATGGAAGTCCTACTAGATTAGAGTCTATGCCTGTGACATTATGCTTCTGGTTCTTGTTCTTAAATGCTTTTCTCATGAATAGTATGTAACTTACTTCCTGGAATGCCATTCATTAAAAAAATATTTAATATTTGCTAAATGTCAATATTTATGCCAGCACTTTTAAAGTACAGAAACATGGAGTTTCTTTACCTCATGCAAATATGCTGTGAGAAAGACTTAAGAGCCTATTGCCTACTTTGTGGTACAACACTGAAGACTCACCATCCAAAACAAACAGACTTAGTAAATTCTTGTGATTTGCAGTAGTTCTGTTCTATAAGGTTACCACAAACACTGAAATAATCGCTCCTGGGGGAATACAAGTTTATGTTTCCATGAGCCCTCGGTCACAACATGTTCATTAACTGATCAATACATAACCTTGTTCTATGTGTGTTTCTGTTTAAAAAGAGCACTTCAGTGCTACATTTGGAGTCTGTTTTAAACAGCAAAATCACTAACAAAAAGCACAAAAATGTAAAAGCATGGCACTACATACACTGTGAAAAGAAGGCTTGTTTATAGTATGACAGCTGAGACAAGAAGGTAGAGCCTCGCTTTGATCAACCTCTGCTGGGAAATGAGCATCAGGTGAATCAATTTTTCACCACTCTGAATGACCGTAAAAGTGCTCCAAGTACTGACTTTGGGGTTACACATAAATTTTAGTAAGCATGTGAATCTGCCAATATGAAATCTACAAATAATGAGTACCAACTGCATATGAGTCAAATATTTCAGTGCGGTATCTGACTTGATTGCCACTGAAAGACACAGTTTGGAAAACCCCTAATAAATACCGTTTAGTTACTATGCAGACAAAGAGTTCTAGACTAGAGTGCTTCAATTAAGATGTCTGAGGCTTTCATAAATGGATGTTTTTTAAAATGTTATTTCCTACCTGATATATTCTAAAGGGGATATAACGAAATCCATTTTCTTCTGCAGGATATTCCATGAGTTTCCGATTGATGGCCCAAAACTGGTCAAATCTGTCTGTAATGATATAAATTATTTGTTATTAAAAATGAACAACATTATAATGGAACACCTCACATGAAGAGATGAAAGTTTTAAATATCCCTCTAGAAGTTTCTGAAAGGACATCACATATATTTTCTTATTTTTATTAAACTTATCTTTCCATAAACATAAAGCAAATATAAAATTAATTTTTTTCTACATTATTGCATCCTCTCCCTAGATATTCGCACAGCCATTTTTTTCTCATAAGAAAAACTGTAAACATATAAACATACGACTACTTGTGTTATCAAGGCAAAAAACACACCAGGTAGAGGATAGATGTCTTGACTCTCCTGGTACTACTTCTAATTGCTGAGCTACAAAGGTACAGCTTCAAGTAGCCTAAATGTTAACTAGAAGTTGTGTAAAGAAATAAAGTCGCAGGGTGCGGTGGCTCACGCCTGTAATCACAGCACTTTAGGAGGAGGCTGAGGCGGGCAGATCACCTGAGGTCAGGCGTTCGTGACCAGCCTGACCAACATGGAGAAACCCCGTCTCTATTAAAAATACAAAATTAGCCAGGCGTGGTGGTGCATGCCTGTATTCCCAGCTACTTGGGAGGCTGAGGCAGGAGAATTGCTTGAACCTGGGAGACAGAGGTTGTGGTGAGCCGAGATCATGCCATTGCACTCCAGCCTGGGCAACAAGAGCGAAACTCCGTCTCAAAAATAAAAATAAAAATAAAGTCAAAATACTGAACACAGTAAACATTAAATACCAAAGATTTTTTTTAAAAAGCTTTGAAAGAAATATGGAACTGGCACTTATGAAGTGCCAACTGCAGCTTAATCTCAGACCAATTAAGCTCTTTTTAAAAACTTTTCAGTTTCAAATTTTTTAAATAAACAACTTGAGATATAATTTGCATACCATAAAATTCACCCCTTTTAAAGTATACAACTTAGTGGTTTTCAGTATATTCAGAGTTCAGAACATTTTCAGCATCCCAAAAAGAAACCTGTAACTATTAATAGTCACTTCCCACTCCCCCTTGCCCCAGCCCCTGAAAAATCACTACTTTCTATCTCTATAGTTTACCTATTCCAGACATTTCATATAAATGAAGTAATATAATATGTGGTTCTTTTGCATCTGGGTTTTTCGCTTGGCATAATATTTTTGATGTCCATTCATGTTGTAGTATGTATCAGAACTTCATTTGCTTTTATGGCTGAATAATATTCCATTATGTGGAGTTACCAGATTTTTGTTCTCTCAGTTGACTGACATTTAGGTAGTTTCCGCTTTTTATCTATTATAAATAATGCTACTATGAACATTTGTAAACAAATTTTCGTGTGGACATATGTTTTCAGTTCTCTTGGGTATGTACCTAGGAGTAGAACTACTGGGTCATTAGGTAACTCTATTTAACTGATACATGGTAACTGTGTTTTGAGGAATTGCCATACTGTTTTCCAAAGTGAGTGTACTACCTTACATTTCCACCAGCAATGTATTTGGATTCCAATTAGTCCACATCCTTGCCAATGCTTGCTACTACTGGTCTTTTTAATTATAACCATTCTGGCAGGCATCAAGAAGTATCTCATTGTGGTTTTGATTTGCATTTCCTTAATGACTATGCTGAGCATCTTCTCATGTGCTCACTGGCCATTTGTGCAAATTTGCAGAAATGCCTATCAAATCACTTTCCCTTTTAAACCAGTTGTCTTTTTATTGTTGAGTTATAAGAGCTCTTTATAAATTCTGAATACAAACCCCTTATCTATGATTCACATATTTTCTCCCATTCTGTACATTGTTTTTTAAGCAACTCCTTTTTTTAACTCACCCAGAATCCCACCTTATAATAAAATATTTTATACTCAGAAATTTGTATCAAAATCTTATCTCTATAAAGCAAGGAAATACATCCAGAATTACAGTTCAGCTTGGTATTTTTCTATTACTAGACCTGTTTGAATCCAATCTACTGGCAATCTATTGATTCTGCTTAAACCATCCTAACTGTATATTTTTTAAAAATTAGTTATTTCTTCTTACACCCCTGTCCTAAAAGACTGTGACAGGCTTTAGGCCTTCCTTACTCTAATCTTCAACTCCAATGTGAGGGAAGACTCGCAGTATATTAGAAATGGTGTGAGAGAAAATTTTGAATCCAGTAAGTCCAGCACAATTTCACAGATGATAACTAAGGCCCAGATTGTTATATGTTTAATTAATAACCAAGACCAGAATCTTGGTCTTCCGATTCAAAGTCCCCAATTGGTTCAACAGTTGCTGCCACGAAACTTTATCTTAATGTGAAGAATACTACTTTGACATAGTCCTCTCACATATGAAGCAATTATTCTGTCAATGCTTAAAAAAGTGTCTTTCTACCATCAAGTATCAAGCAAGAATGTGACAGCTAAATATAATGATTCTTCATGCATACTTAAAATTTTACTTTGCTGCCTTGTCATGAAATCTCAAGCACCTAGCATGGTGCATGCATAGCATGTGCTCTTGAATCAAAGAATGGATAGAACACTATGAACATAATTTCTCATAAAAGTAAACTGGAAAAAGAAACATGATTGTGCCAGTTATCAATTGTATGACTCTCTTCTCCAAATTCACCCTTCAATATATGCATCGCTATATGGTCACAAATCCTTTAAGCATCTCTACTGCAAAACTATCTTAAGATTTCTCAGCAGAAAATGCTAAAAGAAGTTGTAGGAGAAACGGTTCTGCCCAATGTCCAGATACGCAAGTCTCTCAGCAAGGTGGCAGCAGGAGCCTGGCCCAGGGTTAACCAGCCCTCAAGACAGAATCTAGCACTCCAAAGGCTTCCTGCTTGCATAGGCACACTAATGGGCGCTTGCCCTTATCAACATCTCAATTTGCTTGCTCTGGAGGCCTGCATGGGCTGCCCATCTGTGGTTTCCCACCCAGCTGCCACTCCCTCTGCACAACCATGCCACATGTTGTTGATCACCTGCATTCCAGGTTGCCCTGACTGCCAATGGACTACATACCAACTCTGGCCTGGCGGGAAGAGGGAACTTTTCTACTAATTCAATGAGCTGAATATACCTCCTCCAATGAAGTCTGAGCCCTAGCCTTTGCAGGTGGGACCCCTTACAAGTTTGGTCTTCCTCTCTCAGCCCTAAGGTAAAATATATAGTTTTCTTATATTTTATAGACACTCTTTTATCAGAGTTTATTAATTCTTCACATAAAACTTAGCCTGCTTAACCCACTGATTAGGCCCAAATACAACTATGTTTAAAAGGAAGACACGATAGAAAAAAATCTGTATTAATTGATATTAACTTTAATCTTCTTATAGAAACGCTATATTCTTATATTAAAAAGGTATTTTCCCAGCAATAGCTGAAAACACCCTAATCAGAGAGGGAGGGAGGGAGGGGGGAGAGAGGAGGGGGGAGGGAGGGAGGGAGGGGGAGAGGGAGGGAGGGAGAGGGAGGGGGAGAGGGAGGGAGGGTAAGGGGGGAGAGAGGGAGGGTAAGAGAGGTAGAGAGGGAGGGGGAGAGAGGGAGGGAGGGTGAAAGAGGGATGGAGGGGGAGAGAGGGAGGGAGGGGGAGAGAGGGAGGGAGGGAGAGGGAGGGGGAGAAAGGAGGGGGAGGGAGGGAGGGAGGGGGGAGAGGGAGGGAGGAAGGGAGGGGGGAGGGGGAGAGAAAGACAAAAAGAAAGAGAGAAAGAAAGAGAAAGAGAAAGAAAGAAAGAGAAAAGAAAAGAAAGAAAGAAAAAGAAAAGAAAAGAAGAAAAGAAAAGGAGGAGAGAAAATCAGTGTTGAGATTGAAGGAATAACCAAGTGTCTTTCACAATGGATTTTTTTGTTCCTTTTAAAAAGAGACAGAGTCTCGCTCTGTCACCCCAGCTGGAGTGCAGTGGCAAGATCTCTGCTCACTGCAACCTCCACCTCCCAGGTTCAAGAGGTTCTCCCACCTCAGCCTCCCAAGTAGCTGGGGTTATAGGCATGCATCATCACGCCCGGCTAATTTTTGTATTTTTAGTAGAGACGGGATTTCACCATGTTGGCCAGGCTGGTCTTGGACTTCTGACCTCAAGTGATCCATCTGCCTTGGCCTCCCAAAGTGCTGGATTACAGGCATGAGCCACCGTGCAGAGCCAAACAAAACAAAGACTAAGTAGGAGAAAATTAAAACTAGCAGTCACTTAGCTCATTCACATTGGGAGGAAGATAATATATATACTTCTCGCCAGAGCTACAAGCAATATTACTGATGTTAGTTTCTTTTTATAAAACTTAACATTTAAGAAGGCTATCAAATCAAAAGCATAAAACTGAAGGACTGTTCTACAGAAATATTCAATCAATTTAAAAAAAAAAAAGATGAAAAATACCATTCCTCAAAAATCCTGATGGTCATCCATTTTTCCTCTCTCTCTCTCTGCTGAATTAAGCTTTTATATTGGTCTTGCAAATTTTAAAACACCTGGAAAAAATGTTATTTTTTTTTTTAATTTCAGAGCTCTCTAAAATGCGTAAGATACCAAGTTAATTTGTATTCTTTGTTACTCACATGGACAAACCGCAGGAAAAAGTGATAACTTTAAAGGATTTACCTATTCTTCCACTTAAGCTTTACGGGAGGTAAAAACTCAAGGCAAAATAATTCTTACGCCACAAATAACACGTCTAAAATCCCCCACGGGAGACATGGAGGACATATAAGGAGAGTGTAGGGATTGCTACTCAGGCTCAACTCAGCTGGCTAGGACCCTCATGCAGGAAACCGATGAAATGGTCTCCACATGCATACACTATTCACCTCCTGGTCTTTAACATCTAAGAAGCCAAAGGAGAGCAGAGTTACAGCATTTCAAATAAATGTCAGGTTGTGACAGCACATAGAAGACAGACTGTAAGCTTGTCTTTGGAAGGAAAAGCAAATGGCTGAAAATCACTACAGAAGGGAACCCACTCTTCACAAAATTTTCCATCTGTCAACAGTATTATTCAAATCAGGACTACAAGTGATCATGTAATAATTGTATTGTTTTAATCAGAGGCTTTCAAGATAAGTAACAGAAAACACATTCAAATATAGATCTATATGAATTAATTTCTTCATACGTAATATGTTAAACATCTCTGTAAGACAAAACAGGAGAAAAATAAAAATGAACAAGTAGTAATTACTGGTAGGCTGCCAAAAGCAGGTTTTCAGTAAGTGACCTGTATCTTCAAACTCATCTGCCTTATGAGCCAGGTCAAATTTAGAGAATCAGCCCTTGAAAATTCATCATGAACACAGAAGTAGGTGGGCCCAGTGGGCTAGCCTCTGCGTCAGGGCTAAGCAGTGCCAGTCCTGGAGGAAGTTCATCCTTCATCCTGTCCATAAACACACATCTTGGCAGAAGGTTTCTACCCAGGGAAATCTGTGGTTTCAGTGAATCACAAAAGCAATAAAATCCAAATTCCTGGACAATTTTGACCTGGACAGTAACTGTCTGAAAATTAACTGAGAGAAGACATTTACTCCTTTACCCTACAAAGTAAGTGCCACAGTCTTAGAAAATTGGCATCAAGAACAGTAATCAATATATATTTAGACTGCAATTACTTCTCTCCGTGTTCACCACTACCACTTTCACCTCTCTGAGCCAACACAATAGCCTCCTACTTGGTCACTGTCCTATGTTTATCCCCTGTGCACAGCATCCAGAAAGCTCTTTTAAAGTATAAATCATCAACGAGTAAATTTTCAAATATTTTCTAATGGGCCATAAAACATAATGCTTTATGCTGCACATTAATGATATGGTAATTTTAAGTTATGTACTAAAATCATTTTAAAAAATACGCAACCCACTGCATCTCCTTACTGCCTGCATCTGGGGCAGACTGTTCCCTGACCAAACTCTACATGCAGGCAACCATAAATAATGTGAGCAACAAAATACCTCTTCCCCTAGAAGCAGATTCCTACCAGGCCCACTCCACCCCCTTGGAATGTTATTGCTGCATTTCTCTGAGATCTCACTGTCTACCTTACTAACTTACTAAGTTACTACCTACCTTACTTACTAAGCTCTAAGTCATGCTATTTTTCTTTTCGGTCCCTAGTAAATAACAAACTTGTTCCCATTTCAGTTTTAGCAGCCTAGAATCCCCACTTTCCTAATCTTTACATAACTGCTTCTCATCATTCAAGTCTCAATACAGTGTTACCCCCTCAGAAAGATTTCTTTCATAATCCTAGGTAAGACAGCCCCACTTTCCAATCATTCCCTATACCATCACTCTATTTTATTCTAAATACTTATCGTTACTTCAAATTATGCAATTTACATGTTTAAGTATGTACTGTTGCTCTCCCTCAACCAAAATGTAAGTCCCATGAGGGCAAAGACTTTATCTTCAGCCCTAGAAAGTTCTACGTACTTCAGCCCTATAGTTAATGTACTATGAGTATGCACATAGTACATACTCAACGAATGTTTGTTAATCACTAATAGCTAAATGAATGACTAGGCAATGGGGACAATAAAAACAAGGGAATAGCAAACAAAGTGTGGCATAGTGGAAAAAGTAGACAGTCTGGAGCCACACTGCCTGGGTTTGTTTCCCAGCTTTGTCATTTATTTAATAGTTGTGTGAGTTTTAGCAAGACACTTACTGTGCCTGACACAAATTAAGTGCTACATAAGTGTTTCCTATTATCATTATCTTTTAGGCTGCCTCAGATTCAACAAGAGAAGGCACTGAGCTTCTAGATTCTACCAGGTAAGAAGTGTCAGGACCAGTATGGAAAAGTGGTCCTGCCAAAACCCCATCATTACAGAACTGCTGGACTGTTCAGTCTGGCTCAGAGCCAGGGAGTCTGCATCACTCACATCAAATTCTATGTGAATGTTGCCTGTTGGAGTTATGCAATTGAGCAGCCTTTGCTAGCCATAATTGGGAGAATAAAAGCCCTAACACAGTACAGCTGCAATATTTACAACCAAATACCCTCTATGTCCCTTTTGCTTCCTCCAACTTTTTCAACCACCATAAAAGGTTCTATCTTCTCACCCTGTGGGCACAATTTAGTTGCCATTTACCTCCCATCAATTTCACTGCATTCATCTCCAGCCATATCATGTAACGGTGGGAATAAGAATGGTGGTCCAAGAACATCTGGGCCAACATCTGAGGAGTCCTCCAGTCTTGACAAGCGAGTCTGAGTTCCAACTCTATCGCTTAAGACCTAGATAACCATTCCTTTCCAACCCCTTCTTCTTCTAACATGTCTTAATATAGTAGGGGAGAGGACATAAGCATGATGGGGGAAGGGGTTCTTGTTAATCTGAAAAGATGAGAGGTTCACAATTGCTACACCTTATTACAGCATAGCTTTATAAATGGAGTCAGTAAAAACTAGCTACCTCATGAAAACTCTGTAAATCGTTAAAAACTACTGCTTGGAAATTTAAAGAAAATTAATCTTATTAAGTATTGAGAAAAGCAGACTGTAAATTCTAATTTCAACATCACCAGCCAATAAACCATGACTGTAAGTTACAACATCTTTAAACGTATTCCAAGAGTCAATCCCAGTAACTGCCTTCATTTTTAAGTAGACAGGATTCAATTATCGTATTCTAACCAATTAAGAATAATTTATTTCAAATGTATTTTTAAGCTGGGTAATAAAAAAGATTCAAAACCCAAAAATTTCATAATGTAAAAAATAAATTATTCTGTTGTTCTATGTGCTTATATTAAAATTTCTAATAATAATGACCTTCAACTATACTCCCATTTTCCCTTCATCCATGACAATCTTTAAAGCAGCTTGTCAAAAAGAGATTTACAGAGCTACAGCACAGTGGTAGGCCAGGACTAATTATCTAAATGTATTCCTGTTACAATCATCTATAGATTTATAACCAATAACCTCCTGTTCTATTACTTTTTAAAACTACTGTATATTAAGAAAATGTTATTTCTCTTGGCCGAAATTAGTTTATTACTTTCCTAGATGCAGAGGGCCAGAAACAAATTTAATATGCAATTGAGTTCATTTTTACTTCACTCAGAAAGCAAGCCAAAGTCATAAGGTAAAAACAAAAATATTTTAATTTTTGAAAGACTGACAAAGAAAAAGATACCCCCATTATGTTCACTATAATCTTTCCAACATTTATTATGTAGGTAATTCTCTCTTTAATACAAATCCTTTATGCTTCTGGAGAGAAAGTGTAAAGTAGAAAACACTATTAATCTGTTAATGATTATCCACTGACAAATAACAAAAGCTTTCAAAACAAAGGGGCCACCAATGGTCACTGGAGATGCAGTATGCAATGCAACATTTCTTAACTTTTGCTTCTCACCAGGATAGGATCATCTGAAGAGCTTTTAAAAAATACTAATGTGCAGGACCCACTCCAGACCAATTACCTGATTTCCCTGGCATCTGTACTTTTGAAAGCTCCCCAGATGATTCTAATATATAGCCAGCGTTAACAACCTCCAGATGTAACAAAAAAATATAGTCATGCTTCATTTAACGATGAGGATAGATTCTGAGAAATGCATCAGGCAATTTCATCATGCGAACATCATAGAATGTACTTAGAAAACCTAGAGAGTACAGATTACTACACAACTAGGCTATATGGTATAACCTATTGCTCCTAGGCTATAAACCTATATGGTATGTGCAAACCAGGAAAAGGTACAGTAAAAATACCATATAAAATATTTTTAAAAGGCACCCCTGTATAGTGCACGTACCATCAATGGAGCTTGCAGGGCTGACTCTGGGTGAGTCAACAAGTGAGTGGTGAGTGAATGTGAAGGCCTAGGACATTACTATACTCTACTGTAGACTTTGTAAACACTGTACATTTAAGTTACATTGAATTTATTTAAAAATTAACTTAAGCTTACTATAGCTTTTTCACTTTATAAACATTTTCAACTTTTGAGTATTTTGTAATAACACTTAGCTTAAAACAAACACGTACAGCTGCATAAAAACATTTTTTATATCCTTATTCTATGAAACTTATTTAAAAATTTATTTTTTTAACTTAAGACTTTTTGTTAAAAACTAAGACACAAATACACACATTAGCCTAGGCCTACAAAGTGGGAGAATCATCAATATCACTGTCTTCCACCTCCACATCTTGTCCCACTGCAAAGTCTTTAAGGGCAATAACATGAGTGAAGCTGTCATCTCCGATGAAAATGATGCCTTCCAGAATACCTCTTGAAGGACCTTCCTATTTTACAGCTAACTTTTTCTAATAAGTAGAAGGTGAACACTCTAAAATAATGAAAAAAAGTAAATAGTAACATAGTCGTTTATCATTATCAATTACTGTACATAATTATATGTGCTAGACATTTATCCAACTGGCAGCACATTTGTTTATGACAGTATCACCACAAATCTATGAGTAATGCATTGTGCTATGATGGTACAAGGGCTATCAGGTTACTAGGCCATAAGAATTTTTCAGTTCCATTATAATCTTAAGGGACCACTATCATACATGCAGTCCACTGTTGACTGAAACATCATAATGCAGAGAATGATTGTACATTCACTTCAGAATCAGGGATCTAGGTTCAAATTCTGGTTCCACCTCTTGGTAGTTCTGTGAACTCATTTCCTCATTTGCAAAGATGGTAATATTTATCTAATTCTTGTGAGGAATCACTAAGATTATGCATGTGAAAGTCTCTAGGCCTGGGATATCACAGGAATTTAGTAAGCCTAATAAGCTCCTCCATTCTATTTCAAATCTACCTAATCTGTACATGGTAGCTACATGGAAAATACCCATATAAAGAAGTTCCCAATTTGCAAACAGTTCATATTGTGAATCTGGAGTTTAATTAAAACAGGAGATAGAAAAAACAGCATGCTCAAACAAGTTTTTATTTTGTAGGACCTGTGTAGAGTGAAATCTATCAAACCCCTTGCTCCCATTATGCACTTAATTGAGTAACAGGAGCTGTAGAGAATTAAAAAGCAAAAACCAAAATAAAACAAGTACACAAGAGATTCTTCCTTTCACTTAACATGTAGCTGGGGAAGCCAAATTGACACAAGTTATCACAATTTCTAATAAGTCTGATGAATCCTTTATTTTGCACTTGTAATGCTTGATGGCTCAAGTCCTTCCCACCCACCCCCACTCCCCATCTCCTCAAATGGCAGAGATGACCAAGTAATACAACATAGGTAGATCCCGTCTCTAACAAAAAAAAAAAAATTAGCCAAGCATTGGTGGTGTATGCCAGTAGTACCAGCTACTTGGGAGACTGATATGGGAAGATTGATTGCCTGAACCCAGGAGGTCACGGCTGCAGTGAGCCATGACCTTACCACTGCATCTCAGCCTGGGTGACAGAGCAAGGAGGCCCTGAATCAAAAAAAAAAGGCTAGTCAAAAGTGCTATTAAAAACAAACAATACTAGAGTGAGAAATAGGGAAAAGCTGTTGGTTCTCATTACAGTGGGACCAGTGATGACTTTTATCAATAACTTATACACTTGTAAAGAATTTAGCAATTTAAAAAACCCTAGGATTTTATATTGTTTAATTTTCACACAACTTACTGATATAGCTCTTCTCATTGTAGAGAGGAGAAAATTGCAGCTCAAAGCAGCTACATGACATGCCCAGGGTCATCAGGCTAGTAGCTGCTAGTGGGTGATACCATGACACAGAAGATTTTTAGTTACATTTCTATAAATAAAACAGCTTGTTTGCTAACACTCAATGTTCAGCCAATTCAGGATAACTTATGACTGAGATCTGGGAAACTATTAATGAATGGCATGTTCATATTATCAAAAATTCCAGGGTTCTATGCTTCAAAAATTATGGTAACATCTGGTATAGTAATTCAACAAATCTCATCTCCTGTAGTATTTAGAGATGACAGAACAGCACAGCTAGCAGTAGCTGCTACTACAGAAATAAATATTACTTGTTTCAACATGTTCATTAAGCTATAATTCTTCAATGAGTACATGAACAAAGGCATTGTGATAATCAATTGAAAATATTACTCAGTAACTATTCTTTAAAAGAAGACAAGGACAATAATGAGTGAAACTGAAAAATCTCATCTTAGTTCAACTTTTAGCTACTGGACTGTTCAAGAAGTATTTTCCTCAAAACTGTTATATAACAACTAATTCATTGCAAAACAAGTTGGCTGAAAACTATATACATTTCTCAAAACATATGGCCCACCCAGAATTTTACAAATTATACTTTATTACCTATAATTAGCATATTGTAGACTAAATATTATTGTTTTAAATGTATCCCATAACTTTTAGGGATACGTGATATACATAGTGTATCCTGTAAGGTCCAAAACTTCAATCAGGATTTCCAGGAATCCTAACAGTAAAAATAAGAATAAAGTTATTAAAATTTGAAATTATCCTCCCAGTGTTTCTCAAATTTTTTCATTTACAGCTCAGATATCTGAATTGCATTACTCTACTGAGTACTAACACCTGAAAATAAATAATGCTAAAAATACTGGTGAGAATGAGCTGTATTATAATTGTAAAGCATTTCCCCTTTCAACAAGTCCATGAAGTTGTTTTCCTTCTCTTCTCACTTCCTATATTTCCCTTCATCACCTTGTCTCTTCTGCTCCTTTCTTACATTCTAGGTGGACAAATATTAATCCTTTTTCATCTTTTAAAAAATACGTAAAAGAGTTATAGAGTTTTTTAAATCTTACATAAAAATAATGACTTTTAAATACATGAAAACTACATGCAGGTTAAAATACCTGTGGAACGAAATCTAAGCATTAACAAAAACAAGAAGATCGTTCAAGAAAAAATAGTTGCAAAAGCACTATTCACGGTAGCAAAGAATTGGAACCCAAATGTCTATCAATGATAGACTGGATTAAGACAATGTGGCACATATAAACCATGGAATACTATGCAGCCATAAAAATGATGTGTTCATGTCCTTTGCAGGGACATGGATGAAGCTGGAAACCATCATTCTCAGCAAACTATCACAAGCACAGAAAACCAGACACTGCATGTTCTCACTCATAGGGGGGAACTGAAAAATCAGACACTTGGACACAGGGCGGGGAACATCACACACTGAGGCCTGTCGGTGGGTGGGGGCCTGGGGGAAGGGATAGCATTAGGAGAAATATCCAATGTAAATGACGAGTTTATGGGTGCAGCAAACCAACATGGCACATGTATACTTAGGTAACAAACCTGCACGTTGTGCACATGTACCCTAGAACTTAAAGTATAATTTTTTAAAAAAGAAAAACTAGCCACAAAATCTTGACATTCTGAGTGTGGCTTGGAATTTGAAATTTAACTACAATTAGAATTATGAAAATTAACTCCAATTTGAAATGCTGTTTGGGATACTTTTATATCCTTCTAATGGGAAAGAGAGAAATACACTAAATGTAAAAGAGCTCCAGGAACTTAAGCACAGTCTGGATACTAAAGGGATACTGTGCGAAGAAATGCTTCTTAAGTAGAAAAGCACTTTGAAGACGATAATCAGGACTAAACATGCTGTATTTTAGATGAACAAACGTGTTCATTTTACCCCTCTTTTTCATAAGTTGCTTATTTTTTCCAGTGTTTGGGTAAAAATCTTGCAATTCTCTGAATGCTAATTAAAATACCAGTGGCACAGATAGTTTTAGTCTTAAATGTGATTTTCACATAAAAGGATTCTGAACGTTACATAGTTTCTAAAGTAGTAAAAGAGAAACAGTATCCAATGAGTAACAAGAAACTAGTGCTGCAATAGAACTGCACTGACTTTCTTGGTTCAGGAGATGACATTATTAATATACAGAATTTTAACAGCCAGAATTCATCACTATAGCCACTAATCAGAACTGGTCTATACAGGCCAAGTTCAAGAACATAAAATGTCACAGGGGTCAGGTGTGGGGGCTTGACATTCTCAATACAAATGATTTCTAGGCTTTTGTTTAAAAGCATGTGACACCTGGAAATGCGTAATACATGAACCAGCATTAACTACTGATTGTTGAGTTAAAATGTGTATCTAGCCATCCATACCCTAGAAAGGTAATAAAGGAATGGAACAGAGACTAGGCAAGTTTAAATCAGAGTTAAAGAGTGGGAAAGAAGAGTTGTTAAAATATGCAGAGATAGATCAAGTGAGCTAGAGCTGAAAGGAAAATACATAGAACACACATTATTTCAAAAAATGTAAGCAGAATGTCTTACAGCAACGACAGCATACTATTGATTCATTTGTCATTTAGTAGTCACCTCAGAAAAAGTAAATAATCACCATCATCCAGAAACAGTTATGGTTAAGTTTGCAATGAGAAGTTTACATAGTTCACCAGGCAAAACAGTTCACACCTACAATCCCAGCGCTTTAGGAGGCTGAGGTGGGCAGATCCCTTGAGCCCAGGAGTTCAAGACCAGCCTGGGCAATGTGGTGAAACGTTGTCTCTACAAAAATTCAAAAATGAGCTGGACGTGGGGGCAGGCACCTGTAGTCCCAGCTACTCAGGAGACTGAAGTGGGAGCATTGCTTAAGCCTGGGAGGCGGAAGGTTGCAGAGAACCAAGATCCTGCCACTGAACTCCAGCCTGGGAGACTCAGAAAGACTCCATCTCAAAAAAAAAGAAAAAAGAAGACGTTTACACAGTTAAACTTACATATAAGAGGTAAATGGTTAAAATAACTGTTTTGTTTATTTGCTAAATCCCTTTGTTTAAAAAAGAATATAGTTACACATGCAGCCAAATAAGTCATTATGACAACAGGACATACTAGTTCTCAAGGGAAGAATTGCTGGAATAGATGAGAAACTTCATAAATGGGTTAGCCCACACTGTGAACTTTGAAACATATCTGGCACAGCTGTTGTGATGGCAGTGATAATTCACGTGAAGTACCCAGAACAGAACTTGGAATGAGTTAAAATGCACTCAACAAGTGGTCACTGCTACTTTAAATGAGAAGCAGTTTTACCTATTAACTCCACATCATTTCCCTCTAGAGTAGTGGTTCTCCTAAGAGTATGGTGGTAATTAGGGTGATAACGGTAGAGATGAAGAAAAGTCAATAAATAGGGGTTTATTTTGGAGGTAGTATTGACAGAGCCTATTGTTAGGCTGGATGTAGAAGTTGGGTTGAAAAAAATGAAACAATTATTACCGGGGGAGGGGGCAGTGTGCTACTGGCATCTAGTCTGTAGAGGCCAGAAGTGCTGCTAAAGATTACACAATGCACAGGACAGCCCCAACCCTCATAGCCACATCAAAGAATTATCCAGTCCAAAAAAGTCAACAGTGCAGAGGTTGGGAAACCCTGCTCCACAGGAGTGGTTCCCAAACTTTAGTGAGTCAAAACCTTCTGGAAGACTTGCTGAAACAGGCTGCTGGGACTTACCCAGAGTTTCTGATTCAGCTGATCTAGGGCACATTTTTTTTTTTGAGACGGAGTCTCGCTCTGTCGCCCAGGCTGGAGTGCAGTGGCACCATCTCGACTCACTTCAACCTCCGCCTCCCAGGTTCAAGTGATTCTCCTGCCTCAGCCTCCTGAGTAGCTCGGATTAGAGGCGTGTGCCATGCCTAATTTTTATATTTTTAGTAGAGATGGGGTTTCACCACGTTGGTCAGGCTGGTCTTGAACTCCTGACCTTGTGGTCCACTCACCTCGGCCTCCCAAAGTGCTAGGATTACAGGCATGAGCCACTGCACCCGGCCGGTCTAGGGTACATTTCTAATCAGTTCCCAAGTAACACTAATGCTTTTGGCACACTTTGGGAAACACTGATCTACAGAAAGGTGGTAAGAAGCTAACAGACAAAACAAAAAAGGATTAGAAAAGTAAGTACATCTAAAGTTTTCCATTCTCTTAAAGAAAATCATAAAGTTCTTAAAAAGTTTTCCATTCTCGAGTTGATAAGATGGCTGAATAGGAAAAGTTCCGGTCTGCAGCTCCCAGCGAGACAAACACAGGAGGCGGCAGGTGATTTCTGCATTTCCAACTGAGGTACCCAGGTCATCTTGCTGGGACCAGTTAGGCAGTGGATCCAACCCATGGAGGGTGACCAGAAGCAGGGTGGGGCATTCCTTCACCCAGGATGTGCAAGAAGCCGGGGAGCCTGCCTCCCCCAGCCAAGGGAAGCCATGAGGTACTGTGCTACCCAGCTGGGTTACTACACTTTTCCCATGGTTTCTGCAATCTGCAGATCAGGAGATTCCCTCATGTAGCCTACACCACCAGGGCCCTGGGTTTCAAGCACAAAACTGGGCGGCCATTTGGGCAGACACCGAGCTAGCTGCAGGAGTCTTTTTCATACTTCAGTGGCGCCTGGAACCCCAGAGAGACAGAACCATTCATTCCCCTGGAAAGGGTGCTGAAGCCACAGAGTCAAGTGGTCTCGCTCAGTGGGTCCCACTCCTACGGAGCCCAGCAAGCTAAGAACCACTGGCTTGAAACTCTCACTGCCAGCACAGCAGTCTAAAGTCAACCTGGAATGATCAAGCTTGGCGGGGGGAGGGGCATCTGACATTACTGAGGCTTTACTAGGCAGTTTTCCTCTGACAGTGCTAAGGAGTCTGGGAGGTCTGGACTGAGCGGAATTCACCACAGTCCAACAAAGTGGCTGTGGCCAGAGTCCTTCTCTAGATTCCTCCTCTTTGGGCAGGGCATCTCTGAAGGAAAGGTAATGGCCCCACTCATGGGCTAACAGACAAAACCCCCATCTCCCTGGGACACAGCACCTGGGGGAAGGGGCGGCTGTGGGTGCAGCTCCAGCGGATTTAATCATTCCTGCCTGCCGACTCTGAAGAGAGGAGCTGATCCTGACAAGACGGATTCTCCCAGCACAGAACACCAGCTCTGCTAAGGGACCGACTGCCTCAAGTGGGTCTCTGATCCCCGTGCCTCCTGACTGGGAGAGACCTCCCAACAGGGGTCAACAGACACCTCAAATAAGAGAGCTCTGGCTGGCATCAGGCCGGTGCCCCTCTGGGACGAAGCTTCCAGAGGAAGTAGCAGGCAGCAATCTTTGCTGTTCTACAGCCTCCACTGGTGATACCCAGGCGAACAGGGTCTAGAGTGGACTTCCAGCAAACTGCAGCAGACCTGCAGAAGAGGGGCCCTAACAAAAAGAAAGTAACAACATCAACATCAACATAAAGGACCCCCACAAAAAACTCCATCCAAAGGTCATTAGCCTCCAAGATCAAAGGTAGATAAATCCACAAAGATGAAAAAAAAAAAAACAGCGCAAAAATGCTGAAGATTCAAAAAACCAGAATGCCTCTTCTCCAAATGATCGCAATTCCTCTCCAGCAAGGGCACAAAACTGGATAAAGAATGAAGCTGATGAATTGACAGAAGAAGGCTTCAGAAGGTGGGTAATAACAAACTCTTCTGAGCTAAAGGAGCATGTTCTAACCCAATGCAAGGAAGCTAAGAATCTTGATAAAAGGTTATAGGAAATGCTAACTAGAATAACCCGTTTTGAGAGGAACACAAATGACCTGATGGAGCTGAAAAACACAGCACAAGAACTTTGTGAAGCATATACAAGTATCAATAGCCAAACTGATCAAGTGGAAGAAAGGATATCAGAGATTGAAGATCAACTTACTGAAATAAAGTATGAACACAAGATTAGAGAAAAAAGAATAAAAAGGAACGAATGAAGCCTCCAAGAAATATGGGACTATGTGAAAAGACCAAACTTACAATCGGTGTACCTGAAAATGATGGGGAAAATGGAACCAAGTTGGAAAACACACTTCGGGGTATTATCCAGGAGAACTTCCCCCACCAAGCAAGACAGGCCAACATTCAAATTCAGGAAATACAGAGAACACCACTAAGATACTCCTAAAGAAGAGCAACCCCAAGACACATAATCATCAGATTCTCCAAGGTTGAAATGAAGGAAAAAATGTTAAGGGCAGCCAGAGAGAAAGGTTAGGTTTCCTACAAGGGGAAGCCCATCAGACTAACAGCGGATCTCTCTGCAGAAACCCTACAAGCCAGAAGAAAGTGGGAGCCAATATATTCAACATTCTTAAAGAAAAGAATTTTCAACCCAGAATTTCATATCCAGCCAAACTAAGCTTCATAAGCGAAGGAGAAATAGAATCCTTTAGAGACAAGCAAATGCTAAGGGATTTTGTCATCACCAGGCCTGCCCTACAAGAGCTCCTGAAGGAAGCACTACATACAGAAAGGAGAAACCAGTACCAGCCACTGCAAAAAACACACCAAAATATAAAGACCAACACTATGAAAAAACTGCATCAACTAATGGGCAAAAAAACCGGCTAGCATCATGATGGCAGGATCAAATTCACACATAACAATATTAACCTTAAATGTAAATGGGATAAATGCTCCAATTAAAAGACACAGACTGACAAACTGGATAAAGCGTCAAGACCCATCAGTGTGCTGTATTCAGGAGACCCATCTCACGTGCAAAGACACACATAGGTTCAAAATAAAGAGATTGAGGAATATTTACCAAGCAAATGGAAAGCAAAAAAAAAAAAAAGCAGGGGTTGCAATCCTAGTCCCTGATAAAACAGACTTTAAACCAACAAAGATCAAAAAAGACAAAGAAGGGCATGACATAATGGTAAATGGATCAATGCAACAACAAGAGCTAACTATCCTAAATATATGTGCACCCAATACAGGAGCATCCAGATTCATAAAACAAGTTCTTCAAGATCTACGAAGAGACTTGAACTCCCACACAATAATAGTGGGGGATTTTAACCCCCCACTGTCAATATTACACAGATCAACGAGACATAAAATTAACAAGGATATTCAGGACTTGAACTCAGCTCTGGACCAAGTGGACCTAATAGACATCAACAGAACTCTCCATCCCAAATCAACAGAATACACATTCTTCTCAGCACCACATAGCATGTGTATTCTAAAATCGACCACATAATTGAAAGTAAAGCACTCCTCTGCAAATGCAAAATAATGGAAATCATAATAAACACTCTCACAGACCACAGTGCAATCAAATTAGAACTCAAGATGAAGAAACTAACTCAAAACTGTACAACTACATGAAAACCGCTCCTAAAAAACTACTGGGTAAATAACGAAATTAAGGCAGAAATAAAGAAGTGCTTTGAAATCAATGAGAAAAAAGAGACAACGTACCAGAATCTCTGAGACACAGCTAAAGCAGTGCTAAGAGGGAAATTTATAGCACTAAATGCCCACATCAGAAAGCTCGAAAGATCTAAGATCGACACCCTAACATCACAATCAAAAGAATTAGAGAAGCAAGAGCAAACAAATTCAAAAGCTAGCACAAGACAAGAATAATTAAGATCAGAGCAGAATTGAAGGAGATGGAGACATGAAAAACACTCAAAAAAAAAAAAATCAATGAATCCAGTAGCTGGTTTTTTGAAAAGATTAACAAAATAGACCACTAGCTAGACTAATAAAGAAGAAAAGAGAGAAGAATCAAATAGACACAATAAAAAATGATAAAGGGGATATCACCACTGATCTCACAAAAATACAAACCACCATCAGAGAATATTATAAACACCTCTAAGTAAATAAACTAGAAATTCTAGAAGAAATGGATAAATTATTGGACACATACACACTGCCAAGACTAAACCAGAAGAAGTTGAATCCCTGACTAGAACAATAACAAGTTCTGAAATTGAGGCAGTAATTAATAGCCTACCAACCAAAAAAGTCCAGGACCAGACGGATTCACAGCTGAATTCTACCACAGGCACAAAGAAGAACTGGTACCACCATTCCTTCTGAAACTATTCCAAACAATAGAAAAAGAGGGACTCCTCCCTAACTCATTTTATGAGGCCCTAACTCATTTTATGATACCAAAACCTGGCAGAGACACAACAAAAAGAGAAAATTTCAGGCCAATAACCCTGATGAACATCAATGTGAAAATCCTCAAGAAAATTCTGGCAAACCGAATCCAGCAGCACATCAAAAAGCTTATCCACCACGATCATGTTGGCTTCATCCCTGGGATGCAAGGCTGATTCAACACACACAAATCAATAAATGTAATCCATCACATAAACAGAACCAATGTCAAAAACCACATGATTCTCTCAATAGATGCAGAAAAGGCCTTAGGTAAAATTCAACATCCCTTCATGCTAAAAACTCTCAATAAGCTAGGTATTGATGGAACATATCTCAAAATAGTAAGAGCTATTTATGACAAACCCATAGTCAATATCATACGGAATGGGCAAAAGCTGGAAGCATTCCCTTTGAAAACTGCCACAAGACAAGGATGCCCTCTCTCACCACTCCTATTCAACATAGTACTGGAAGTTCTGGCCAGGGCAATCAGGCAAGAGAAAAAATAAAGGGTATTCAAATAGGAAGTCTAATTGTCTCTGTTTGCCGATGACATGATTGTATACTTAGAAAACCCCATCGTCTCAGCCCAAAAACTCCTTAAGCTGTTAAGTAACTTCAGCAAAGTCTCAGCATACAAAATCTATTTGCAAAAATCACAAGCATTCCTATACACCAACAGCAAAGAAGCAGAGAGTCAAATCATGAGTGAACTCCCATTCACAATTGCTACAAAGACAATGAAATACCTAGGAATCCAACTTACAAGTGACACGAAGGATCTCTTCAAGAACTACAAACCACTGCTCAAGGAAATGAGAGGACACAAACAAATGGAAAAACATTCCATGCTCATGGATAGGAAGAATCAATATCATGAAAATGGCCATACTGCCCAAAGTAATTTACAGATTCAATGCTATTCCCATCAAGCTACCATTGACTTTCTTTGCAGAATTACAAAAAAAACTACTTTAAATTTCATATGGAACCAAAAAAGAGCCCGTATAGCCAAGACAATCCTAAGCAAAAAGAACGAAGCTGGAGGCATCACGCTACCTGACTTCAAACTATATTACAAGGCCATAGTAACCAAAACAGCATGGTACTGGTACCAAAACAGATATATAGAACAATGGAACAGAACAGAGACCTCAGAAATACCACCACAAATCTACAACCATCTGATCTTCGACAAACCAGACAAAAACAAGCAATGGGGAAAGGATTCCTATTTAATAAATGGTTCTGGGAAAACTGGCTAGCCATATGCAGAAAACAGGAATTGGACCTATTCCTTACACCTTATACAAAAATGAACTCAAGGTGGATAAAAAGACTTAAATGTCAAGCCCAAAACCATAAAAACCCTACAAGAAAACATAGGTAATACCATTCAGGACACAGGCATGGGAAAAGACTTCATGACTAAAACACCAAAAGCAATGGCAACAAAAACCAAAATTGACAAATGGGATGTAATCAAACTAAAGAGCTTCTGCACAGCAAAAGAAACTATCATCAGAGTGACTAAACAGCTTCTGCATAGCAAAAGAAACTATCATCAGAGTGAAGAGGCAACCTACAGAATGGGAGAAAATTTCTGCAATCTACCCATCAGACAAAGGTCTAATATCTAGAATCTAGAAGGAACTTAAACAAATTTACAAGAAAAAAAGAAACCCATCAAAAAGTGGGTGAAGGATATGAGCAGGCACTTCTCAAAAGAAGACATGTATGTGGCAAAGAAACATGAAAAAAAGCTCATCTTCACTGATCATTAGAGAAATGCAAATCAAAACCACAATGAGATACTATCTTACACCAGTTAGAATGGGGATTACTGAGTATATTCCCAAAGGATTATAAATCATTCTACTATAAAGACACATGCAAATGTATGTTTACTGCAGCACTATTTACAATAGCAAAGACTTGGAACCAACCCAAATGCCCATCAATGTTAGACTGGATAGAGAAAATGTGTCACATATATACCATGGAATACTACGCAGCCATAAAAAAGAATGATTTTGTATCCTTTGCAGAGACATGAATGAAGCTAGTAGCCATTATCCTCGGCAAACTAACACAGGAACAGAAAACCAAACACCACATGTTCTCACTCATTAGTGGGAGCTGAACAACAAGAACACATGGGACACAGGGAGAGGAACATCACACACACGGGGGCCTGTCGGTGGGTTGGGGGCAAGCAGAGGGGGAACATTAGGACAAATACCTAATGTATGCAAGGCTTAAAACATAGATGACGGGTTGATAGGTGCAGCAAACCACCATGGCACATGCATACCTATGTAACAAACCTGCACCTTCTGCACATGTATCCTAGAACTTAAAGTAAAATAAAATAAAAGTTTTCCATTCTCTTAAAGAGAATCATAAAGTTCTTAAAAGGTTTCAAAACAGGTCTGGCGCAGTGGCTCATGCCTATAATCCCAGCACTTTGGGAGGCTGAGATGGAAGGATCACTTGACTCCAGGAGTTTGAGACCAGCCTGGGCAACATGATGAGACTTCTCTTAAAAAAAAAAAAAGGGTGGGGGGGCAGCAGGCATGGTGGCTCACGCCTGTAATCCCAACACTTTGAGAAGCTGAGACAGGCGGATCACGAGGTCAGGAGATTGAGACCATCCTGGCCAACATGGTGAAACCCCATCTCTAGTAAAATACAAAAATTAGCCAGGCGTAGTGGCACGCACCTGTAGACCCAGCTACTCAGGAGGCTGAGGCAGGAGAATCCCTTGAACCTGGGAGGTGGAGGCTGCAGTGAGCTGAGATCGTGCCACTGCACTCTAGCCTGGCAACAGAGCAAGACTCTGTCTCAAAAAAAAAAAAAAAAAAAAAAAAAAAAGGCAGCAGCTTCAGAACAAAAAAAATCACTTGAAAAATAAGTTTATCTATAAATACTAGTGTGTATGTATATATGTGGGTGTATATAATTTTTTTAAGAGGAAAGAGGAATCATGCTGTAAATTCAAACAGTAATGATAGGTCATGACTCCAAGAGTGAGAATCATTGATCAGAGAAATGTCTGTCTGAATTTCCTCTATACAGTGTATCAACATTCATAAGGAAAAGTTTTTTGGACCTTCCCAAACTTAACTTATATATTAAAAAAAGGACAGTATCTTAGAAGGCATATATTTTTAAAAATTCATTAAAGCAGACCAAATATAAAAGATATGATAGTCATTTTACTCTAGATGATTTGAAATTTTAAAAGTACATAAAATTAAGCCTTTGTATTCTTATAAAGTGTCACTAAAAATATTTTCGATGACTAATCAGAGTATAAACTGAAGTATTGACCTAGCCATAAAGATTTATACATTTATCAACTGAATCTCATATGTAAAAATGTATTGTTTATCAATGATGGATACATGACAATCCACTGTTTTTAATGGACTCTTTCCAACAATGTTAGTGTGTCCGGAATTGGTGGGTTCTTGGTCTCACTGACTTCAAGAATGAAGCCGCGGACCCTCGCGGTGTTACAGCTCTTAAGGTGGCGCGTCTGGAGTTTGTTCTTCTGATGTTCGGAGTTTCTTCCTTCTGGTGGGTTCGTGGTCTTGCTGGCTCAGGAGTGAAGATGCAGACCTTCGCGGTGAGTGTTACAGCTCTTAAGGCGGCACGTCTGGAGTTGTTCCTTCCTCCCGGTGGGCTCATGGTCTCGCTGGCTTCAGGAGTGAAGCTGCAGACCTTCGCGGTGAGTGTTACAGCTCTTAAGGCGGCACGTCCAGAGTTGTTCCTTCCTCCTGGTGGGCTCATGGTCTCGCTGGCTTCAGGAGTGAAGCTGCAGACCTTCGCGGTGAGTGTTACAGCTCACAAAAGCAGTGTGGACCCAAAGAGTGAGCAGTAGCAAGATTTATTGCAAAGAGGGAAAGAACAAAACTTCGACAGTGTGGAAAGGGACCCAAGCAGGTTGCCACTGCTGGCTCGGGCAGCCTGCTTTTATTCTCTTATCTGGCCCCACCCACATCCTGCTGATTGGTAGAGCCCAGTGGTCTGTTTTGACGGGGCGCTGATTGGTGCGTTTACAATCCCTGAGCTAGACACAAAGGTTCTCCACATCTCCACTAGATTAGCTAGATACAAAGTGTGAGCTAGACACAAAGGTTCTCCACATCCCCACTAGATTAGCTAGATACAAAGTGTCAACACAAAGGTTCTCCAAGTCCCCACCAGAGTAGCTAGTTACAGAGTGTCGATTGGTGCATTCACAAACCCTGAGCTAGACACAGGGTGCTGATTGGTGTGTTTACAAACCTTGAGCTAGATACAGAGTGCTGATTGGTGTAGTTACAACCCCTGAGCTAGACATAAAGGTTCTCCACGTCCCCACCAGACTCAGGAGCCCAGCTGGCTTCACCGGGGCTGCTGGTGGAGCTGCCTGCCAGTCCCGCGCCGTGCCCCCGCACTCCTCAGCCCTTGGGTGGTGGATGGGACTGGGCGCCGTGGAGCAGAGGGCGGCACTCGTCAGGGAGGCTCGGCCGCACAGGAGCCCATGGAAGGGGTGAGAGGCTCAGGCATGGCGGGCTGCAGGTCCCGAGCCCTGCCCCGTGGGAAGGCAGCTAAGACCCAGTGAGAAATCGAGTGCAGCGCCGGTGGGCCGTCACTGCTGGGGGACCCAGTATACCCTCCGCAGCCGCTGGCCCGGGTGCTAAGCCCCTCATTGCCCGGGGCCGGCAGGGCCGGCCGGCTGCTCCGAGTGCGGGGTCCGCCAAGCCCACGCCCACCCGGAACTCCAGTTGGCCCGCAAGTGCCGCGCACATCCCCGGTTCCCGCTCGCACCTCTCCCTCCACACCTCCCTGCATGCTGAGGGAGCCGGCTCCGGCCTTGGCCAGCCCAGAAAGGGGCTCCCACAGTGCAGCGGTGGGCTGAAGGGCTCAAGTGCCCCCAAAGTAGGAGCCCAGGCAGAGGAGGCGCCGAGAGCGAGCAAGGGCTGTGAGGACTGCCAGCACGCTGTCACCTCTCATTAGTATAATCTGTATTGCACTGCGAAATAACTGCCTAAATGTTTCACCAAGTTTTATTATCCATGATACTCACTGCCAAGTCTACCCAAAACACTGTAGAAGGCTATAATCCAAATTATTACAAAGTTAATTTATTCACTTAAATCATGTAATTTCAGGAGCAATCCTTCTCCAGAAGCTTAGCAAATTTTTTACTGCTTTATATTAAAATGCAAATGCATGAACTCTAAAAATCTCACCATTATTTTTAATTACAGAAAGAACACCAAGAGACTGATTTAAAATATATAATACATATAGTAAAATGCTTGTTTGTTCCATAGTAAAACTTAATTGAATGCTCAAGCAGGTTACAAATTTGCTTTAAGCAACTTTCTCACGAAGTTGTAGATTCTTAAATGCCACACACAGAGTTTCAGGTTGGAATTATTCACCTTCCTGCAAAACGTACTACAGGCAAATAATAATAATAACAAAAATGACCTAATTAGCTCAGCTATATGTACAAAAAAAGCAAACATAAATGAGGTGGCTCCATATTTCATTGCTTTGTATGACTGTGACACATTCACTGCCATATTCCTGAAGCTAAAATTCCTATACTAATTTGCAAAGTAAACACAGTATGAAACTAGAAGCTGCAGCATTAGATTCTAGTCTATTATGCATTCTCCATCTGCTGTCCCACACTCACAATATTTAATTTTAGCAAAATCTAATTCAGTGTATCTCTACATGAATGCCTCATTAGACATCTCAAACTTTTAGCCTCCAAGATGGCCTCTCAAATAGGCTTTACTTCCCATCTCATTATCTAATATTTCATATCTCAGTATAAAGCACCACTCTCCATGCAGCTGCCCAAATCATAACCCAGGAATAATTCCTTCCTTGTTTTTAACCCATCCTCTACATCCAGCCTAACAACAGGCTCTGCCAATCTACCTCTAAAATAAGCCCCAAATTTACTGACTTTTCTCCATCTCTCCCATCATCACCCTAAATATCACCATATTCTTATACCTAAGACTATTACTAGAGCCACTTTCATTCTGGACTCCTATTCCATTCTACATTGAACAGCTCTTATATCATATTCTACATCTCATCACTCCCCTGCTTAAAAGTCCTCCAATAGCTTAAAATCCAAATTGTTTTCCTTGGCCTACAAGGCCTTAGATAATTTGGTTCTTTCTCATCTCTCCAAACTCATCTCGGGCCACACTTCCTCCTCAGTCACTACACCTAAGACATGCTTATCTTCTTTTGACTTCTCAAAACATACCTATTGTGGACTGAATGTTTACATCCCCCTATAATTCATGTTGAAATCCTAACCTCCAACATGATAGATAAAGTGGTGGGGCATTTGGGAGCTGATTAGGTCATAAGGGCGGAGTCCTCATAAATGGAATTACTGTCCTTAGAAAACAGACCCCAGAGAAAGCTCTGTTTTACTCTGTGAGGACACAAAGAGAAGATAGCTATGAATCAGGAAGAGGGCCCTCATCAGACACTGAATTGCAGGCACCTTCCTCTTGGACTCTCTAGCCGCTAGACTGTGAAAATAATCACTCTTCCCTAATCACCTTAATGTAAACAGGTCCAATTCTAATTGGTCAATATTCTCAGCACTTTATTGCTTTCAAAATAGTATAAACGAAGCTTTGTGTACTGGCAATATCATAACCAATGAGGTTTATCCAAGACATGATAATTGCTAATGGCAAACAGCATAAAACCAACTGCCAAAAAAATGCTTTGCGTCCCACAAGAACTAGATATAGACAAGTGCCATTTTTGCTACACAGAATGCTTTAAAAAAAAAAAAAATTGGTGGGAAATAGAGAAGGGTATCCTTGAAGAAAAACCTGTGTTTATCTACACTTTTAAAAGCTATGCATAAGATTAGTTCTCTGGAAGTGCCTAGAATATTCCCACTTTAGTGCCTTTGCTCTTGCTGTTCCCTCTGCCTAGGAAGTTTTTAATCCCAGATAAATATGCATGATCTCCTAAACTGCTTCAGGTCTTCATTTAATGTCATCCAATCAGTGAGGACTTCCCTGACCATCCTATTTAAAATAACAACGCCCTTTCCCAACAAAGTCCTTTCTCATCTTCCTTTGCTTTTTCTCTCATGGCACTCATCATCATAGGACACATAACACATATCACCACTGGTATAGACCACTGGTCTGATATGACCACTGGTATAGACTCCCACTTGGTCCTTTTCAATTCCCATTTGCTTCTTTCTAATTCATTAACCATACTGCAGCCAAAGGGATGTCTTAAAAAGGGAAATCTGATTCTGTTATAGGTCTGCTTAAAATGTTTCACTGGTCTCCTACCATCCCACTCTCTGTTCCTCCTGCCAGGGATTAAGTTCAATATTGTTAAAATGGCCTATAAAGCCCTGAACAGGCAGCGTCTCTGCCTGACTTCCAGTTTGACCCCCTTACCACTCTCAATCTTGATCACCACATTCTAGTCAGTTCTCAGAACTTAGTAGGCTCTTTGCTTCTGAACCTAGCCCAGATCATTCCCTCAGCCTGAAACAACTTTCATCACAACCACACCACTCTCTCTAGCCCTTCCTCCTTCCTCTACAACTCCAGTTATAAATGTAACAATTACGTAAAAGTGATGTGTTTAATGCCTGGCTCCTCTGCTACCCTACACATTCAAAGGGAAGGGATCGTGCCTGTCATATTTACCCCAGCATCCCCTGTGCTTAGCACAGAGGCTGGCACATAGTAGGTTCTTATATTGGCTAGCTAATCCACACTACTACGGTCCGGGCATGATTCTCCTATAATGAAGACTGAATTTGCAGCCATGAAGATCAAAGACAATGAATGTTGTTTCCAAGACTTGATTAAACATGAGAGTATAAAATCTGTGAGAAATATTTGTGGCAATGGAAGAAAGAAAAATTTCCAAAAACTCACACAGACAAGGAATGAAAAATAATAGATGAAACAAGGCTGGCCATATACTGGTAACAGATGAGACTGAGTGACCGATATAGATTCATTCTACTATTTTCTTTGCTCTTATTTATACAATGTAATCTCAGTGTTCCAAAGACTGATAAAAATCTGAATTTTGCTAAAGACTGTAAAAAAGGAAGCTTATCCAATATCAATCTTTCAATGAGAAAAAAGGTTCAAGAAGAGTAGTTATACCTCCTACAGTTCTACTTAGGAATCTACTTTTATACCACCTGCAACTACAACAGAACCTGACACTGTAACAAAAAACACAGAAATTAAAGACTCAAAATAGATACACAGGTAGTAGCTGCATCAAGTCTAAAAACTCTTGTTTCTGTTTTAGTAGTTTTTCTACGTTACCACAGTTATTTCTGGAAAGTTATCTATTTCCTTCTACCTAGTAAGTCCTGCTTAAAAAGACCGAGAAGGAGGGGGATGGGAGAACAATAAATATTATTCACCCAGGAAGTCCTTTTGAAATGAACTGAAAACATCTATCATCAGAATTAAGGTGTATGTGATTATTGCTTTACAATCCTTGAATTTGAGTCTTATGAGGCATTACCACCTTCGTATTTGTAATAAAACTCCAGCTTTACAGACATCACCTAGGGGAAGGGAAGGGAATTGGGGAAGGGGTAGAAAAGAAAAGAAAGAAAAGTCCAGCTTAGAGAGAAAAGTGACCTGCCATGATCATACAACTGATAAGAGACACGGCAATAAATAAATAGATCAGGTCTGGTGCTCCATCTCAAAACATAATTTCTCAGTCTACTTATTCTACTATAAGCAGAAGTAGTAAAAACAAGGCAATGCAATGACAACCCACCTGTCTGTATCACACAAACCTCCAAAGAGCTGGAACGGCTGCATTTAACTTTTATGTTACCTACCAAACAAAAGTATTTTCCAAATGTCGTGACTTGTTATAAAATTACCATTAGCTAATCACCATCTCCTCTTAAAAACCAGTTTTAAGTTAAAATGGCACACTATCAAATAATTATTGTCTCTAAAATATTAATTAGTTGAAAAAGCCTAACCACATTTTAGAAACACTGTACACTTTTAACATATTAGCAGTTAAACCTTGCCTTTATTTGCAAGTCTACAGAACGTATCTAATGCCAACCCTCCCCGCCTTTTTGGGATTGTATACTCCGAAAAGCAAGAAACTAAGTCATGGTAAAAACATTTTTTATAGATTTCCTCAAATCACTAGCTTATAAGAAAAACAACTTGATATTAAATAGATAATAGCCTGCACTTGTAGTAACAACTGCTCATAAATAAAAATGCTACTTTCTTTTATTTCTTGTGGCCATTAACTTTATTTCACAGAGAGGTTAAATATTTTTATATATAAAATGAAAACTCATAAAAAAAACACTGAAAGGCACAGTATGTCCTAAATGAGTTTTCTTGGTTTCATAAGCTTTTCTTATTTCTCTTTCACAGAGTTCTGAGAAATTAAAATTAGCATTTGAAAGTATTCAAAAATTGTTTAAACTGTTGTTTAGCTGTTATAATCTACAAGTGCAGTTCTAAATGAAATAAATGTGCCATCTATTATGTCACAATATTGAGAAATTTACAATTGCACTAACAGAAAGGTTTAATATCTCTGACTTCACAAATTAATAAAAACTTCTTTTGGAAGAAAAAACTCTACATAAAATCCAATTCCATAAATAAATTCAAACAAGACACTTCCTTTAGTTTAATAGGAAACTACTTATGAAAAATTGTTAATATTATTTCCTGTTAGTATTAGAAAGGAATAAAATAAAGAAGTCATGCAGTTAATATTTAGTTTCTCTACTCTCTGCCAAAGACCACACTAGGTGCTGGGGATACAAAAATGTAAAATGTACCCCAACCAGGCTAACTGATACGCCAGCAAAATACATAAACCATATAACTATACCAGAGTGTGATAAAATACAAGAGAAAAAAATGCCTAAATGGACAAAAGGTCATGAAAGTTGAAAGCATTAACAGTTCTGCCTCCACTTTTCTATAAAGCTCTGTGAAGACAGGAGCCATGTTTGTCCCATCAGTGCTGGATGATCACTAGCCCCTAGCATAATGTCAGATATACACAAGGTGCTCAATAAATATCTGTTGACTAAAACAATAAAAGAAGGAAAGCTTCTTATAGAAAGTGACAACTGAGATGAGCATTAAAGCATCAGTAGGAGTTAAAGGGAAAAAAGTATTCCTGATAAAAGAAACAGAATAGAAAACATCCACCTTTTACCCATTTACATTAATTAACATTCAGCATTTTACTCCAAAATATATTTTCTACAAGCAACATTTACCAAGCTAAAGATTTCCGAAATGAATATTCTCATTCTGAATAAACAGAAAATAAAGTACCAAGGACTCCAGTATCCACAGCATACCTCTCATTAGTCTTTGCTGTGGAGATCTCTCACAAGACTACTCAGTCTTAGAAGTATGTTAGCTCAATTATAGTAGTGTAAGCTTAACCATAATCATCACAAATAAAACCAAACATAATAGCTACAAAAATAATTTATAACCAAAAACAAAATGGAATAAAGTATATTTTAACCAAACATTATTAAGTTGGATTTAATCAAACGTCGCTTTAAAATTAATTTAATAAAATTTAATAAAAAAAACTTTACAACAGTCACATAAGAAACAATATGAGCCAAGGCAGAAATAGAAAAAAAGTAATTTTATGCCCAAAAAAATTGTAATAAATGCAGTTATTAGACTAAGTCAGCTACATTACGTTATACCCAGTTCTGAATGTGTAACATTTTGAGTCAGACTTCAGGTCAAAGATAAACATGAGCTGTAGCTTGGTTAACCAACCTTTTATGGGCTGACAAGCATTTTCTTAAAAGGCCAGACAATAAATATGTTAGGCTTGTGGGCCACATAGTCTCCTCATAATGATTTAACTCTGCTACCGAAAGTAGCCAACGACAATACATAAGTGAATGGGTGTGGCCGGGTTCCAGTAAATCTTTATTTACAAAAACAGATGGCTGGCCCATGATCCTATTTGCCAGCCCTCTCCTGGAATCTAAAAGTGACTTCTCACTAACTCTTTTCATCAAGACCGCTTTACTCCCTTTCAAATACTTTCACACAAACTGTATTAGTGTTTCATAAGGCCTCTACAGATATCAATGAAGCAAACCTAACAGATATTCTCTTGTTTTATAGATTAAGAAACTGAAGCTCAAAGCAGTTGACTTGACCTAAGGACTACTAAGACCTGAAACTAAAAACCAGGCCTTTGTTGTTCTTCTAACACTTAATCATTATCCTCCATACCCAATCTTCCAATGCCCCAAATAAAACATTTAAATCAGTTTTAGAATCCTCTGCTGAACCCCTGAGTTCTTTTTAACAGACTCAGCCATTCACAATAGACTCTAAGAACACCTACTTAACTGTCTAATTAAATTATTAACTTCAATTGTGAAGTTAACTCAAATCCTTCTCTCTTTACACGATCCTCATCTTTTTCTATTTAGGCTATCTTCTTATTTACAAGTCTCCTAAAATATCATTTAATCTTCAAATCACCAGCAAGAAACAAGGCACTACACCTTCTTAGGGAGGTGTAAATTATTGTAATCATTTAATAAGAATTTGTGAACTCAGTAATAAAAATGTGGTACGGGGCCTAGTGCTTAACTTTGCAAAGCTTATAACCTAGTTGAGAAATGCCAGATGTATAAATATGAAACTAAGGAGTGACTCCATGTAACCTAGGTAAAATCTAAAAATTTTAAAACAAAGAAATGAGAAATGAAAAAATGTAATTTACAGTATACACTGTCATAAAATGCATGCCTTACTTGCTCTTGATACCACAGAAATGCCCTAATTTTGTAAAAGGAAAGTTTAACAAATACTAAATACCTACAAACACCCATTTGATGTGATAATAGCATAGTCCAAAAGTTAAAACTAGATCACAGTTTTTAAAAATTATGGCAGGTGAAGGTTTTCTTCTGTTTTATTCTAGTCATTGCCATGAAAGAACATCTACTGGACTAACTCCCTGGCCAAAAACACTGTTGAAGACACAGGAATTACAGGACATGCCCTCACTTTGCATCATAGGATGGGACTGCAGAAGTAATCATGCAAGTTGAAACTAAGCAAAGTGATCTTAATAACTAATGGGGACAATTACGATTGTTCCACAATCTTTAAAAAATTTTGTCAAAACATTAAAAACTCTTACCGTTGGTTATAAATATACACTAGACGCTGAGCGTGGTAGCTCATGCCTATAATCCCAGCACTTTGGGAGGCCAAGGCGGGCAGATCACTTGAGGCCAGGAATTTGAGACCAGCCTGGCCAACATGGCAAAACCCTGTTTCTACTAAAAACACAAAATTAGCTGTGCATGTTAGCACATGCTTGTAATCCCAGCTACTCAGAAGGCTGAGACATGATAATCGCTTGAACCTGGAAGGCAAAGGATGCAGTGAGCTGAGATTGTGCCACTGCATTCCAGCCTGGGTGACAGAGTGAAACTTCGTCTCAACAAAACAAAACAAAACACCACAATAAATGTATACTGAACAATAACAAGTTAAAAGAAATCCTAATATTTATTTAGTACTTATAATTTAACACATTAGAAACACTGAGAACTGTTTTATTTTTAAATTTTATTAATTTTTTTTTTTAGAGACAGGGTCTCACTCTGTCACTCAGAGTGGAGTGTGGTGGCACAATCATGGCTCACTGTAACCTTGAACTCCTTGGGCTCAAGCAATCCTCCTGCCTCAGCCTGCCTAGGACTGTGGGCACATGCGACCATGCCCTTGCTAATGTTTAGATTTTTTTGCAGTGATGAGGTCTTGCTATGTTGCCCAGGCTGGTCTCCAACTCCTAGCCTCAAGTGATCCTCCCAGTTGGGCCTCCTAAAGAATGCTGGGATTACAGGAATGAGCCACCACACCCAGCCAAAAATGTTTTATTTCTTTGTAAAAACTTAAGAACTATAGTTTGAAGAGTGCTTGCTTTCTCAACATATAACTTATGGGCAAGCATCTTTCCCATGCCTTGGTGAACTGAAGTCATTTTTCTACATTTTAATCAACTTCTAATATTTTATTATTTGTATTTCAACGTCATAAAATATCTGAGAGTTCCTTTAATATGAAATTTTTTATAGCATCACTTCCTTTGGGACATCTTCATCCTTTTGTCACAACTACTTTCCTTATTTATGTCAATAAGTTCACCTTTACTGCATATAAGTTCCTCAGTAAGTTCCCCTGGCTGCATAATCTAGCCTCCTGAAGGGCAGCCATGTCAACATTTCCAAAGTCAGCTATTGCTTCCATAACTCCATTTCTTTCTATTCAAATTTCATTCCCAACATTATCAGTTTGTTTCTTTGTTGGATTTACATCTCTCTTGGCCAATTCCCTTTTTTCAATTATCCGTTTTTATAAAATGTTACATGGGCTTATTGCTGGAGACAAGGAGGCAACACGACTATGTGCTTTGCTATCTGTGGGTAAAATGAATAACAGACATAGAGAGGCCAATCACTGACAGACATGGAAAGAAGTGACATAATTTATCACCGATCATAAGCTCATCTGTTGTTATGTAATGATTCCTGGACTAAACTAGCAATAAAGTTTGCATTTTATGTAATTATCTGCGGTTAATATACCATGGTAATTGAAATTTGAACCATACAGTTGGGGACCTGGTGTTACTTAACTAAACCATGATAACTGAAATTCAGGCATACTGGAACCATGGAAAGGGAGGACTATCTGTACATAAAATAACTGTTTGAAGGCACTAGAGGGTGATCAATGCAGGCAAGATCACAGAGTTATTTACATTCTCCAAAATATGAGGGATACAGAGATGAGCACCACATTCCACTTAGCTTTTTCCTTGGGAGTATTTTCTAAACCACAGCAAGGAGAAAGGGAATTGAAGCACAAAGCAAGTCTACTGTCCTGAGAAAGCAGAGGTTGGAGTTCAATCCCCACACAAGTGGAGGTATCTTTGTACATACCCAGAATTTTCCACTGTGACCACAGAAGGGTCATGACTAAGGAATAAAGACCACATCCTTAGAGTAATGGCATTTCCTTCAGAAGCTATACCCAAGTTTATATGACATATGCCATATGTTAGGGGCTGAGGAATCAGTCTAATGCTAGAGAATCCATGAACAGAGGGACACCAAAAGAGCAGAATGTAAGGGATGACTAAAAGTAGCTTCTGTGCAAATCTGGGCACAGAGGCTACAATTTAAACTTGTACCACCAATTCTAAAATGTATCAACTACTCACAGGGTTATGGCTGTATCATATTTTATAAAGTGGTATTCTAAAATTAAACACTATTATACTTACCATTTTGCAATCCCATCCAGAGTTGCTTGTGATCTTTTTTCTGCATTTCATTGATTACTTGACTTTTATGTTTTAAAGCATCAGCTTCTTTCATACATGACATAAAATGAGCTTCAATTGCATCCTTAGATGGACAGTGCAGAAGGTCTTTTTCTGGAAAACTCTATCAAAGGAAAAAATATACATATAAAACAGGATACACACATTACAAAATTAACCTCTTAAAAGAGAACTATATCCCCCAGTTTTTCAATATTTCTAGTAAACTATCTCTTAGCACTGAAACAACCCAAAATACTTTAAAATTTAACTTAAAAATCTTTAGCTATTTGGCCCATTTTGTACTTTTCCCAAATAATTCTTATGTGTTTTATAACAACATGAAAAAAAGGCATCAAAGGGTAATAATCTGAAAAATAGCTTTTCAACTGACCATACCAATATTGGCAAAGATGTGGAATGGAGCCCTCACACACTACTAACAGAAATGTAAAATAGTATAACCACTTTGGAAAAGTCTGGTAGTTTCTTAAGAAGAGTAAACAGACACCTACCATCTGACCCAGCCATTCCACAACTAGGCATTTACCTAAGAGAAATGAAAGTATTATGTCAAAAAAAAAAAAAAAAAGAAAAGAAAAGAAAAAAGTATTATGTCCATTTAAGGACTTGCTACATGAATGTTCACAATAGTTTTATTTGTAACAGCCCCAAACAGAAAACAAATCTAAATATCAACAGGTAAATGAACATATAAATTGTGGCATAAACTTATTCACTTTGACTAGGTTAAGCTTACTATAAGTCAATTAGACCTCAATAAAGCTGTTAAAAAAGTAGATTTTAAAGTCAAATAGCTAAATTTACATTCTATAACTTCACTGATTCTTTTAGGCAGCTAAAGCAATGATCATTGGACATATAGGGAGTTATGTAAATGAGATGACTGATGCACTTTTCACTGAAAAAAAGATAATAACAGCTAACAGTTACTGAACACTTACTGTGACACCGTATTAAAACTTTTTATATGGATTATCTTATTTAATCCTCACAACACTTGAGGTAAACATTATTATTATTGCTATTTTACAGATAAAAAAATTAAAGCTTAGGTAATGTCTAAAGTCGCAAGTGTCATTCAGCTTGATAGACATGGGGCTAGGATTTAAGGCTAATTTGACTCAAGTCCTACATTTTAACCACTGTACAATATCACTTCCTCCAAAGACTTAAATATTTAAGATAATCATTATATTCAAACATTATTTTACAAAGTTATTATCCTATATGTCCTTTAATAAATTTAAAAGGAGCTAAAAATGGCAAAAAAATAGCATTTAGTTATAGCCTACTCCGGTTACTGTATTCACAAACAACATGCAATTAACCCCTGTCATGGAGCCTTCATAAAAAGAATGAAATGAAAAGATAAAGAAAGAAGCTCCTGAGTGACTATGAAACACTGATGGAAAGCAGGAATTAATTGAAAGTGATTAAAGATACCATTCCTCATCTCTCTTAATAAACTTTTTTAAAAGTCAAACTTATGATTCACATACAGTGAAATGCAGAAATCAAGAGTACAATTAAATGAGTTTTGACAATGAGTAACTGTCAGCCCAAGTATACAGCATTACCATCACCTACAAAAGTTCCTCTGTGCCCTTTGCAGTCAGTTCCCTCATTCCCTTCCCAAGAAATTACTGATAATGACATAACACCAGATTAGTTTTGCCTGTAATAAAATCTCATATAAACAGAATTGCAGTATTATGTAACTTAGTATCTTTCACTTAGCATATTTTTGAGATTCATTCCTGTTACTGCACATATCAGTAATTAATTCCTTTTTGTTACTGAGTAGCAGGCCATTTAATGAATACACCACAATCTGTTTATCTAAAAACTTGTTAATAGACACTGGGATTGTTTCCAGATACTGGTTATTATTTAAAAAGCTGCTATGAACATTAATACACAAGTCTTTTATAGACACGTCTTCATCTTTCTTGGGTATACAGCTGGAAAAAGAAATGCTGGGTCACAGAGTAAGTGTATGTTCTAACTTTACTTAAAAACTGCCAAACTATTTTTCAACATGATGTACAATTTTACACTCCCACTAGCAATGTATAAGAGTTCTGGTTACTCCGTGTCCTCAAACTTGCTACTGTCAATCTTTTTCATTTTAGTCATTCTAGTGAGTGTAATGTAATGTCTCTTTGTGGTTTTAATTTACATTTCCATGATGACTAAAGATGTTGAGTGCCTTTTCATATGTTTGTTGGTAAATTCATATATGTTCTGTGAACTAAGTTTTTTGCATTTGTTTAAAAGCAACTAATAGAGAACAAGTTGAGTATAATGTGAATTTTATGGTTGCATATGTAAATACTGTTCACAAGAGTTGCTAGGTGAACAGAAAATTTCACCTAGCTAAACCAATCAGCTAGGAAAACATACAATGCACACATGTGCACACCTCCAAAGTGGACCAGCTACTTCAATTCATGTTATGAGCTGTACTCATCTACATCAGGTGCTACAATTTCTTGTCCGATTCCAGAAAATCCTCCTTTCACTTCACCTGTCACGGCGCAAGTCTTCTATGTCCATTTCTGCAAGCAAAGTTCCAGTCTTTGCAACATGAAATGCCATATTTATTGTAGTATTTATGCATTTCTCATACATTTTACCTGTGTAAAACTGTGGTATGGTTTTTACTAGGTTCCTGTTTTTTTATCAGTGTAAGTTTGTGGATGTTGTGCCCCTAACCCTTTGCCCCAGAAGTAACCCTTTCCTCCATAAGTCTTGTGGGTTTTACTGTACAATTTTTAATAGCAAAGTTAAGAACACATACGATGCATTATGGAAGTGCTTACACTGAGCAGACGTTCTTGCCTTTTTCCTGATCTTAGTTTGGTAAAACATTCGATAAACCATCATGTAGCATGACTTTAACTGTAGGCTTTTCATATCTATCCTTTGTCAAATTAAGTAAATTCCCTTCTATTCCTAAGCTTGCTATAAGTTTTGATGACAAATACGTATTAAATTCTGTCCATGAATGACTTTTTCTGTATCTATTGATTTTTCTATTTTATTCTGTGATTTACATGGATTGAGATTTTTTTTATTTTGAGAGGGTCTCACTGTGCCACCCAGGCTGGAGCACAGTGGCACAATCACACCTTATTGCAGCCTCAACCTCTGGGGCCCAAGCGATCCTCCCAATTCAGCCTCCTGAGTAGCTGGAACCACAGGTGTACACCACCACACTCAGCTAATTTTTTAAATTTTTTTTTGTAGAGATGAGGTCTCCCTATGTCGCCCAGGCTGGTCTTGAACTTCTGGGTTCAAGTAATCCTCCTGGTTCAGCCTCCCAAAGTACTGGGATTATGGGCATGAGCCACTGCACCTGGCCTACACGGATTGAGATTTGAATGTTGAATCAATTTTGTACTCCTAGGATAAACTCAACTCAAGTCATGGTGTGTACCATCCTTTTTAATTATTACGAGATTCAATTTGCTAGTACTTTGTTGAAGGCTCTTGCATCCATGATCATGAAATATACTGGCTTATCATTTTCCTTTAATGTCTTTATCAGGTTTCAGTATCAGGGTTATTCTGGCCTCTAACACAAGTTGGTAAGTGTCTCATTTCTGGAAAAAGTTTGTACAGAGTAACAAAGCTTGTAAAGTTTGTAATATTATTTCTTAAATATTTTATTTTATTTTTATTTTTAGAGACAGGGTCTCATTATGCTGCCCAGGCTGGAGTGCAGTGGCTACTCACAGGTGCACTCCCAGTACTGATCAGCATGGGAGTTTTGACCTGCTCCATTTCTGACCTGGGCTGGTTCACCTTTCCTTAGGTAACCTGGTGGTCTCTTGCTCCCAGGAGGTCACCATATTGATGCTGAACTTAGAGTGGAAATTCAATTGGCATAGCACACTACGGCCCAGAACTCCTGGGCTCAAGCGTTCCTCCCACCTCAGTCTTCTGAGTAGCTGGGACAACAGGCATGTGCCACCGCGCCCGACTAGTTCTTAGGTATTTTATAGACTTCACCAATGAAACGATCTGTGCAAGGTGTTTTACTCTCTGAGGCTTTTAAAATTACAAATCAAAGTTACTTATAAACAGCTATTCATTTCTGTTATTTCTTATGTCGGTTTTGGTGACTTGTGTTTTCATTGAATTTGTCCATCTGTCAAATTTATTGGCACAAAGTTATTTATTCAATTAATATAAATGCATTATATAATGTGCAGTCTTTTGTGTCTTCTTTCACTTAACATGGTATTTTCAAGGCTGTAGCATATTATCAGTAATTCACTCCTTTTCATGACCAAATTATACTCCATTGTAAGGATACGTACAGTATTTTGTTTATTCATCAGCTGATGGACATTGGGTTATTTCCACTTTGCCTATTATGAACATTCATGTATAAGCTTTTGTGTGGACGCAGGTTATTTCCCTATTTTGCATATCAGAATTACATATTCAGTTCTCTTGGGAATATTACTAGGAATAGAACTGCTGTGTAATGTGGTAAGTATATCATTTGATGACATACCAAACTGCTTTCCAAAAAGGCTACACCATTTTACATTCTCATCAGCAACGTGTGAAGGGTCTAATTAACCTATACCCTCTCCATCATGTGTTACTGTTTTCTGTTTTTTGTTGTTTTTTTTTTTGGAGACAGGGTTGCACTCTGTCACCCAGGCTGGGTTGCAGACATGCCATCAGGAATCACTGCTCCTCCCAGGCTCAAGTGATCCTCACACCTCAGCCTTCCAAATAGCTGGGACTATAGGCACATGCCACCACATCAGGCTATTTTTTAAAATATTATTTTAGTAGAGATGAGTTCTCCTTATGTTGACCACACTGGTCTGAAAATCCTGAGCTCAAGTGATACAACTGCCTCATCCCCACAAAGTGCTGGGATTATAGGCATGAGCCACCACACCCAGCCTTGTACATCATCTTTTTGATGATAACCAATCTAGAGGGCGTGAAGGGGTAACTCGTTGTGTGTTTTTTTTTGGGTTTTTTTTTTTTTTTTTTTTTTTGCTTTTCCCTAAAAACTAGTTATGCTGAACATCTTTTCATGTGTTTACTGGCCATTTATAGAACTTCTTTACAGAAATGTCTATTCGAATCCTTTGACTAATTTTTAATTGGGTTTCTTTTTATTATCAAGTTATTTCCATATTCCATATATTAAACTGTTATTAGATAGTATATGATTTGCAAATATTTTCTCCCTTTCTGTAGGCACCCCACACACAGTCTTGATTATTATAGCTTTGACACTGAGGAGTGTAACCATTATTTCTTAAAAATATTTCTTCTGACCCATTCTCTCTCCTCTCCTTGAATCCAATTACATGCAGACTGCCTGATATTATCCCAGAGGCTCTGTTTTTCCTCTATACCAATTTCCATCTCTCTATTCTCCAAACTGGGTAACTTCTATGGATCTGTCTTTGAGTTCAAAGAACCTTACTTCTGCCATCTTTAATTTGCTGTTAAGCCCATGTAGTAAATTCCTCATTTCAGATATTTTTCTAAGCAGTTCTACAACTTTGTGATTTTTTTCTTTTAAGTTACTGAATTTATAATAGTTGCTTTAATTCATTTTTCCGGTAGTACCAAGAAGTGGATTCTCTTAGGTCAGTTTCTATTGAGAGTAAAATTTTTTTTTATTTGATATGGACCATATTTTCTTGCTTATTTGCAAGTCAAGTAGTTGTTGATTGTATGGTGGACACTGTGAATATGTTGTAAGGATTCTAGATTATACTGTCTTCCTTTAAGATGCTAAGTTTTGTTCTGGCTGGCAGTTAACTTACTGGCAGCTCTCCTTAATCCTAAAAAGGCAGGTCCAGAGCAACTCTTACTCTAGGGTTAAAGACTGGCAATAGAGATTGCCAAACTTTCTGTAAAGGATTAGACAGTAAATATTTAACACTGTGCAGGTCATACAGTCTCTATCCCAAATACTCAAGTAGGCTGTTGTAGCCGCAAAGCAGTCATAGACAATATGTATATGAATTTCCATGAGTGGATGCATTTCAATGCAACTTTATTTATGGTCATCACTAAATCTGTATTTCATGCAATTTTCACGTCACAAAATATTTTTTTAAATTTTTTTCTAACCACTTAAAAATGTAAAAACTACTCTTATATCACAGGCCATGCAAAAACAGTCAGTGGACCACATCTGCCAACTCCTGCTCTGATGTATGATCCTTACTCCAAAATCATGGCCTTTCTGGCATCTCAAGTAACTGCCTAGTATGTAGCCAGATGTCTCTCCACTTTCAATGAGCTGGAATCCAACATTTCCCAGCATCATAAGACGTTCATTATCTTTTGTCCACTCTTAACCCTACAACATCCACTATCTACTAGACCTTGCAGAGTATCAGCTATGCATGTGCAACCCAGGCCTCAGCCAAGCACCCAGGGAGAACATACACGTACACTTTGGCTCCTTCTTCTCTGATACCCTGCCTAGCAAGTTCCAACCACTTCAGCAGCCCAGAACTCCAATTTGTGCATCCTCAGCTCAACTGAACTTATTTGCTCTGCTTGAGCTCCACTCTCCGTACCACCGTCAGGCAACCGTTCCAAAGCACATGGGGCTCACCTTGTTTGTTCCCTTTCTAAGGTTCAGTGCTAAAAACAGCTCTATTTCATATTTTTGGTCCTGTTTTCTAATTGTTGATGACTAGAGGAAAACTCAAATACCAGTTACTCTGTCACGGCTAAAAGTATATGTTAACATCAATAAATATCTGATGAATAAATGACTAAACAAGCCTTACTTCATAAAGTTCTAAGTTTGCATGACCCTCCATGATCTCCACCACCTGGTATTCCTATCTTTCTATAATCCCTTCCCCCTTGCATGTGGGCAGAACCTGTGACTTGCTTCTAACTCAAAGAATGCGGCAAAGGTGATGGGATGTTACCCCAGTGATTAAGTCATGTTATACAGTAAGATTCTGTCTTACTACCAGACTACCTCTAGACTTTCTTTGTTGCCCTGAAGCAAGTAGGCATGTAGGGAAAGTCCACATGACAAGAACTTCACATGGTCTTTAGGTGGTCAATGCAGCTTATTACTGACAGCCAACAAGAAGATAGGCCCCTCAATCCTACAACCATAGGATATGAATTCTGCCAGCAAAGTAAGTCTAGAAGTGGATTCTCCCTCAGTTGAACTTCCAGTTAAGAACGCAGCCCAGCCAACACCCTGATGGCACCCTCATAACCTAGGCAGAAGATCCAGGTATAAGCTATGCCCAGAATCCTGACCCACAGAAACTGTCAGAGAACAAATGTTGTTTTAAGCTGGTGGTAATTTGTCAGACAATAGTAGATAACTAATACAACATACTATTGATAGATACTATAAAACAGCTACCAACATTTATAGCTGGGAAGTGCAGGCAGTGATAGAAGCAAAGGAGAGACCATGAAATGCACTCAAGAACTTCAGGAAAGAAAAGCTACCATAGACCTATGTCAACAACACATAACAGAAGGAGGGACATGATAAATTCCTTCAAAGAAACACAGTGGCTCTTGGCCTAGCAAGAAAAAACTTGTCCATCAGAAAAGAAGCTTGCTCAGTCACACAAAAATACTCAAGGAACAGTCAGGACCAATGCAGGGCCTTTTCAAGCATGGTAAGCAAAACAGGATTTGCCTGCTGTGCTTGAAAGACAGTTGGTTCAAAAACCTAACTTGTGTTATCTCTGGCATTCAGCAGAGTTCAGCACATAAGCACTTATCTGAATGTTGATCTTATTTTACTTAACAAATGTGAGCTCTTACCCTTAATCATTGCTGTCAACATTCAAAATTAAAATGTCTCCTCTCCTCAAAACCAAAACGCACCAAATCAGCACCATGTTACCAAGAGGAAGAAAGAGAAACACCAAGGTTTTATAGGATTTGTTTACTCTATTAAACTTTATTTAGGATTTGCAACAGAACTGGGCATTTTAAAGACCCCACTATTTTCACCTGATGTCATTAAACTTTTGAATCACGTTAACTCCTTTCTTAAAAATTCCATGCACTGTTCTCAACATGGACAAAGAGAGAAAAAATTTTTTTAATTTTAAAAAATCTACATACTGTAAGTAATCTTTTAACTGTAATGTCGCTTTGCAAGCAGCATGCCTATAGAATTAATGAAAAAAAATACAGAGAGAAAACGCAAAGGTGGCAAAATGTTAAAAAGCAGCAAATCCAAGTGAAAGGTATTATGAGTATTCACTGGACCACAATTAACTTTTTTTTTTTTTTTTAGATGGAGTCTACTCTGTTGCCCAGGCTGGAGTGCAGTGGCATGGTCTCGGCTCACTGCAACCTCCGCCCCCCAGGTTCAAGCGATTCTCCTGCCTCAGCCTCCCGAGAAGCTGAGATTACAGGCACCTACCACCATGCCCAGCTAATTTTTGTATTTTTAGTAGAGACAGGGTTTCACCATGTTGGCCAGGCAGGCCTCAAACTCCTGACCTCAAGAGATCCACCTGCCTCACCTCCCAAGGTGCTGGGATTACAGGCATGAGTCACTGCCCTGCCGCACAATTAATTTTTCTAATATATGTTTAAATTTTTTAATATAAAAAACTGGGGACACAGAAATGAGATAATTTTCTTGGTAGTCTCACCAAGTTTAGGAATCAAAATGTCCTTAAAAACCAATGAGAAAAGCTTGAAAAAGGTACCATTTTCATTGTTTTGGTAAACAAAACATACATCCAAATCTATATGTTATAAAGCAATTAACACTCTACAATTATATTTATCTCCCAGAAAACAGAAAATACAAAAATGCCTATAAAAATATTAATTTTCTGATTCACCCTTAAAAGCTTTTGGTTCTACAGACAATTACCATTAACTTTTAGATCTTCATTGTTCTCTAACTCTTGTTAATCAACATGTGGTCTGGTGGAACAATATCATAGCATTACCTATGCACTTGTAAGAAATGCAGAATCTCTCTGAATCCAACCCAATGCTGCAGAATCAGAAACTGCACTTTAGTAAGAGACACAGGTAACTTGAAAGCACATTAAAGTTGGAAAATCACTATTGTAGACATTAAAATGCATTTATTATAAACATTATAAACCTATACAAATCACAAACATCAAAGTCAGTTAAAAATTAGAGGAAATATGTCTGTTTGAAAACTGTTTAACAGTGTTTTTTTGAAGAGTTTAGTCTGAACTACTGATCCAAATGTGTGTGTGTGTGGCAGAGGCAACAGGATCTCTTAGAAGCTTTGATATTGCACAAAAAAATCTAATCAAAATCTATTACTACCTTTGAAAACAATTGTAAAAGAAATTCTAAGAAGTCTGGTTAAAACATCAACATTATCTGGCATACTCAATACAACATCACAGAAGATAAATGCAGAGACACCAAGTGACACAAAATTGTTACTCAATACATCCAATCTGTTGAATGTATAAACTATTTTCTACAAACTTTAAAAACCACTTCCTCACTAAAAGCATTGATTTTCTGCCTGAAAATTAACACTTACCCAGTTTCATTATAATCAATCAAAAATCTATAAGGCAGTACAATAGAGGCAGGCCTACATCAATCAGTACAAGCTATCAATTAAACATCTGAAGACAACCTTTGAAGTAACCTAGGTCCTGATGCTCCCCTAAATGAATGGAACTTAGTATATACAGAAAAAAAAAAAAAATCTGGGCAATAACTTTCCTCTAACAGGCCAGGATAAGAATAAGTAAGAACAGCTGAAAGAAACACACTGATAGCTTGAACAAACTCTAAATGTTCTCTGTAATTTCCTTATTAACTGTAAGATTCTTTTTTCTATTTGCTAATAAACTTTTCTACTGGGAAGAAAATGTATGACCTACTAAGGATCCCAAAGAGTTTATATTTATGTGGATTATATTACTGATATTTACACTAGAAATTAGAGCTGAAACATTTAAAAAAACATTAATTCACTTAAAAATACCAAGAATAAAACCACTATACATTAACACTAAAATTTTATTTCCACAAAAATCAACTATATTTCCCAGAACAACAACAACAAAAAAAACAGGAACACTGGCACTAATTTGTATTTTTGCAAATAACTTTAATGCCTTAATAGACAACCCATGGATTACCTTAAACTTGCTTCTATGTTCAATATTCTACAATATGTTGTTTTGGTTGAAGTATATAAAGAAAATTCAGGCTCACAAAGATATGTAGTTTAAAAGAAGTATTTTAATAGCCTTTTTGGCTTTGTGGATATTCTTCAATACTACACCAAATTTAACAAGTTCAGTTTATTATATTATTATTATTTTGAGACAGAGTTTCACTCTGTCACCCAGGATAGAGTGCAATCACTGTGAGTGGTACAGCTCAATGTAACCTCAAACTCCTGGGCTCAAGTGATCCTTCCACTTCAGCTTCCCAAGTAGCTGGGACTAGAGGTGCATGCCACCATACTTGGCTTATTTTATTTTATTTTATTTTATTTTATTTATTTTATATATTTTATTTTATTTATCTATTTTATTTTATTTTATTTATTTTATTTTATTTTATTTTTAGATACAGAGTCTGCCCTGTCATTCATTCTTTCATTTGTTCATTTATTTTTAGAGAGAGTTTTGCCCTGTCACCCAGGATGAAGTGCAGTTGTCTGATCATGGCTCACTCCAGCCTCGAATTCCTGGGCTAAAGCAATCCTCCTGCCTCAGCCTCCCAAGTAGCTAGGACTACAGGTGCACACCACTGCGCCCAGCTAATTTTTAAACTTTTTGTAGAGATGGGGTCTACGTTGCCCAGGCTGGTCTCAAACTTCTGGGCTCAAGCAATCCTCCTGCCTCAGCCTCCCAATGTGCCAGGACTGCAGGTGTGAGGTATCATGCCCATCCAGTTTATTGTAATAATAATGTGGAATCTGAAACATTACCAATGAACATTTTCTACTCTGTTACATTAAGATTTCTTATTCTAATGTTGCACTTTGAATGGATCTTTTTACACATGCATAATCTTGTAACATCAAGCACTGGTCATCTGGAAATGTTCACTGATTTACGCATTCCATATGTTGACCCTTTCACTATGAAACTTTCAAAACATCAGATGTTAAAATAACCACCAATCTCATCAGAAAATTATTTAAGAATAAAGCTTTCAAGTTTACAGTGGCATCATGTTTTCCAAAATTCAAATTTTCACTTAAAAGTTGAAATTTTACCACTGACAACAAATACTATCACTTGTTTTCCCTGCAGTGAGAGGTTCACTTTATTCTTTTTCAAGAAAATGTCTAACAAATAACAAAGTCTCAACAACCACAGTTTGTCTGTCAATCATTCTTTCAAGTAAAATAATGGTGTTTCATAAAAATAAGTGGCCAGTTCAGCTGGCAACCAAAAAATTACACAAGTGCTTTTCCTCAAGACAACTATATTTGGCATGCAACAGAAGAGCTTTATGTGTACTTCCCATTCCATCGTACAGGATACTAAAAAGACATGTACTTAAGAGTCAAAATTAATAATAATTAATACTTTGTACTACTACATCCAGAAAAGTCTTAAACTGGTGTTCTTTTTACTCTAAGTGTGTGGTTATAAAGAAAACAATGACAACTAGTACAGTGAGGTACAATGCCCTGCTTTGTGCTAAGGCACCCACAGTTTTAACCACCATTGTTTTTGCATTATCAGTGTAAATGTTAACACAATGGGAAGGGCCAATAACATCCTGATATTATTATATCATGGAAACAGATTTGACCTGATGAATCCATTGAAAGGGTTTCAGGAACCCGACACACAGAAGGATCTCCATATTTGTTGAATGAATGAATGAGTGAATAAATAAACAAAGAGACAGCTATGATATATTTTAATCTAGATTTCAAAGTATTTTAGAGCTTATTTTTCACACACAAAAAATCTAATTATTGGAATTACCTTCCAACATTAACCGAAAAGACTTGTTAGGCAATATAGCACCCCTACCCCTAATATGTTTGAAGTAGTTTTATCTCCACACCTCTCTAAACTTAAATTGTTGTATATGCAAGCATTCCTTGCTTTGCATGTAACATGGTAAATGAAATTCATGCATACCAACACTATGTGCTCTATCTGTACTGTTCTTTGGTAACTAACATGTTTAATAACATGGTATTGTGCAAAGCACATTATAATAAATGTACACGGAAATAAGCTCTAATGACCCACAAACTCAAATTCAGTAAAACAGGAAGGAAAAGCATCACATGAAGAATGAATGAGCAACCTTTGGGCAGTAACTATGAATGGACACCCCGATGGGAAAGAAACTCAGACACCTAAATGACTTTTTCAAACTCTACATGCCTGTCTCCAATAATGTATTGGAGAGAGGCCAAGGCAGGTGGATCACTTGACTTGAGGTCAGGAGTTCAAGACCAGTTCAAGTACCTGAGACCAACATGGTGAAATCATTGCTATTTGAGAATGAATCACTGTTCGTGATCAACTAATATAAGAGACCGACATGGTGGAATCATTGCTATTTGAGAATGAATTACTGTTCGTTATCAATTAATGTAAGTGTTTCCAATCACAAAAACCAAATGGTGTTTGTGAATTGGGGGAGGGGAACAGAGCAGAAGCAAGGTGGCTAAGGGAATGAGGGACCAGCACTTCATAAAATATTGAGACAAAATTAGGTCACACTAAATTCAGTCTGGTCTTAAAAACTACAGGAATGAACATTTTTCAAAACAGAGGTAGATCAAATCTTTGGAATTCTATCTCCTAACCCTTCTCTTAATTCATTCAAAATAGCCTTAGAATTACTCAACAGTATTAGGTTGTCCCCTCTGTACTTCCATATCCACGTCTACATGCAGGATTTTTGTTTTTTCTAGCCGACTTTTAAAAATTAACACCAACTTTCAAAACTTTAAATTTTATTTTTTATAGAGGCAGGGTCTCACTACATTGCCCAGGCTGGTCTTGAAATCCTGGGCTCACCTCGGCCTCCCAAAGTGCTGGGATTACAGGCGTGAGCCACCAAGCCTGGCCCAAAAACTCGTAAATTTTAAAAAGTGTATTCAGCACTAATAAAGAAAAGCAGTTCATATATTAAAAGTTTAAGTGTTTCTGCCAAGAGTTAGGAAAAAATTGAAAAGTATCTTATAAACAAATACTAATCGAAGCTTAGCAACTAAAACAGTGTCAGGGGAAAAGCAATAAATAACTTCACTTAAAAAGAAAATTCTACTCGAAGTGTATTTATTATGTATCACAAATGGGACGAAGGAGAAATGCAATTTACTATACCTTAAAATGTACTGTGATGTTCCAAGGAAGAGCTGAACTTGATGCAAGAAGATCAAATAGCAAACCAATTGGATAATGCCTAAAAATGAAACAGTATATTTTGAGAAAATAAATATTTAAAGTTATAACTACAACGCCAAAATAAATTTCCAACACTTATTTTAACACCAAATGTCAGGGGCTTTAATCACAAATCACAGGAAGGCTACATTCTACAGTTACGTGCCTAGGCTAGTATGATCTACTTTCCAGGCATCAGGTGGTTTCCTTCTAACCACTCCATTCCCATAGAAACCTCAATATGCACAATGGGATTGTGGGCAAAGGCATTTTTTATCAGCCATGTGAACTGTTATGTCACAGTACTGTTGCATCTAATTGTCATCCCTGTATTCATAAAGGACAGTTGATTTTTGTAAATTTATTTAAATATGTTTTTTACTTTTAGAACTTAAAATTTTAAAAAACTGTAAGAACCAAGATGAGCAACTAAAACGCATGCAAATCACCTATTCTGTGGTTATTACCATTAACATTATAGCATATACATTTCCAGTCTTTTACCTACACATACATATCTAAATACAGATTAGGACTATCCTTTACAAACTGTACTATAACTTTTTTCACATAATATAATGTCAACATTTTCCCAAGCCACTGAATATTCTTCTGAAACCTAATTCTAAATTTAAAAAAATAAGTTCCAAAATAAGAGAACATTTCCTAATATAACCATTACCCACAGTGAAGTAAATAACTTAGCAATAAATAAACATGACTAATACAAATGTTGTAGATTTCAATGGACAAACCTTAAGTCATCCTTTTAAAAAATCTAAAGTAAATTAGCTTACTTGGTTAATCAGAATTAAATAATACAGGTTGAGTATCCCATTTCCAAAATGCTTGGGATTAGAAGTGTTTCAGATTTCAGCTTTTTTTTTTTTCTTCAAATTTTGGAATATTTGCATCATATTCTTACCATTTGAGCATCACAAATCTGAAAATCTGAAATGCTGGAATGAGCACTTCCTTTGAGTGTCACGTCAGTGCTCAAAATGTTTTGGATTTTGTAGTCTTAGATTCTGGATTTCAAATTGTGGGATTTGGGATGCTCACCCTGTACTCACAACAAGGGCAAAAAGAAGACTACTTGGTGTTATACACAGTCCTGTCTTTATCTGTATAATCTATTAATGAGTTACTCCTAGATTTAAGAGCTGCAAAATTTGAAAACACATCAAATTTATCTCAAAATGAGTAACTTTGACCAAGATTCAAATGTCAGTTAATATTATCTATGCTTGTGCTACTCTGGGCACGATGCTTATGGGATAGCCCTGCACTGCAAGGAGCAGTACACATTTGCTTATATATATAAACATAGATATATGTTTATATATATAATTGTATATATAATTTATGCTTGCTTACTTGTATAGAATTATGGAAAAGTCATCAGTTTCTAGAGATCATGTATTTATTTGGTAGGAATTTAGGATGGGCTGGGTACTGTAACTCAAGCCTGTAATCCCAACACTTTGGGAGGCCAAGGTGGGCGGATCACTTGACTTGAAGTCAGGAGTTCGAGACCAGTTCCAGTACCTGAGACTGACATGGTGAAACTCTGTCTCTACCCAAAAATACAAAAAAAAAAAAATTAGCTGGGCATGATGGCACACACCTGCAGCCCTAGCTACTCAGGAGGCTGAGGTGGGAGACTCTCTTGAGCCCGAGAGGCAGAGGCTGCAGTGAGCCAAGACTGTGCCACTGCACTCCAGCCTGGATGACAGAGTGAGACCTTTTCTCAAGAAAAAAAAAAAAAAAAAAGAATTTAGGATGAATGCCCTGTCGGTAAAAATAAAACAGTGGGGGTACTTTTAGTCTTACATGCATTATATCTCTTAATAATATCCCTTAGATTTCTCTCTAATCAATCCTTTCATATCCAGAAACTAATACTGAAGAAAATTCTGGAACCAGGAAAAACTCTCGCCTCAGTCAAAACCTAAAATTAAAAAAATATATACATACACACACACACACACACACACACATATATAGTACTATAGACAAGTTATAGATTTAATCCAATTCTGATCCTTCTCTCTGAAGTATTAAAATTGAACAAGCTCTAAATAATACCTTATACTTTTACAAAACAGACCTTTTAACGTCTTCAATTTATTTTTTAGAATATCTCTCTTAGGTATCTGCAGCAGGGTTAAAGATGAATATAGGCACTTAATTAAAGTTTTATTCACTTGGATTTCATTAAAAAGACTTAACATTTCAAAAGTGACACCATATTGCTTTCCAAATTCTAAACAGCACTGAAAATACAAAGAACTCCGCTAAGCAAAATAGTCTAATCTATTAGATAAGATTCACTCGAGATCACATAAAATTACTAGCAATCCAGTGTTTTACATATTCCCTGCCATTAACAAATGTGTGAAACACTTTTGTGAATTTGTAAGCAAATTCTAAAACAAATATATCTTAAAGCAATCTATAATATAAAATCAAGTAATTTTTTTTTTTTTTTTGAGACAGGGTCTTACTCTGTAACCTAGGCTGGAGTGCAGTGGTGCAGTCAGAGCTCACTACAATCTTGACCTCCTGGGCTCAAGCGATCCTCCCACCTCAGCCTCCTGAGTGGCTGGGACTACAGACATGTGCCACTATGCCCAGCTAATTATTTTATTTTTTATAGAGATAGTGTCCAACTATGTTGCCCAGGCTGGTCTCAAACTTCTGGACTCAAGCAATACTCCCACCTTGGCCACCCAAAGTAATGAGATTATAGGCATGAGCCACTATGTCCAGCCCAAATAACTCTTTAAGGAAATATCTGGATCAGAATACAAGTTAAACATAAGACTCAATCATCAATTATTTTTTTAACCCTCAATATTTAAAAAACGAGAAAACTATAAATATTTTAAAAATGAGAAAATTATAAATACACAGAAGCTTGAACAAAGTACATAATAAACAACTGCTGAATGCATAAATCGAAGAAGTCCACAGACTAACCCTAGGTACAACATAAAGATCTAATGGAGCCAATTTTAGGTTCTGAGTTTCTTTTTTGAGCAGTTCCAACTATTTTAATGATTGACACTTCATGACTTTTATTCATTCTTAAAGGTATTCCAAAGAACAGAAAAAACTCACTTTAAAAAAAAAAAAAGATAAAACTTACTCCATGTAGTAATTACCATCTGGAGCTACTGGACACTTTTATAAATCTAAGATATATTTTAGGGTCTTAATGATCTTATTGTTTCCTATGTATCGAAACATTTTACTATTTCATCACTCTAGAACTTATTTCATCATTATTTGTCAATTATTCCCAATAAGACACTAAAACAGTAAGAATTTGAAAAAATAACATGATGCCTAGAAGGATGATAGAAGAATGTACCCTTCTTTCATTTTCTTATGTGTTGCCTAAAGTATTGAAACATCTTTCAATAAAGTGTAAAATAAGCATGCAGGCTGGGCGTGGTGGCTCACACCTGTAATCCCAGCACTTTGGGAGGCTGAGGCGGGTGGTTCACCTGAGGTTAGGAATTCAAGACCAGGCTGACCAATAAGGTGAAACCCCGTCTCTACTAACAATACAAAAATTAGCTGGGCGTGGTGGCATGTGTCTGTAGTCCTAGCTACTCGGGAGGCTGAGACAGGTGAATTACTTGAACCTGGGAGGTGGAGGTTGCAGTGAGCCAAGACTGCAACACTGCACTCCAGCCTGGGCAACAGAGGGAGACTCGGTCTCAGAAAAAAGAAAAAAGCAAGCAGACTCCATTCTGGAATCAGTTTTTAGCTATCATTAACACAGTTGAAAATTCCAAGTTTCTCATTTTCTACCAATAATGGCAGAGAAAAAAACTGACAGAGGAAGATGTTTCACAATTATTAGACAAATCAGGACAAAATACAAAGAGAGACAGCAGTACTCTAGACTTTAATGATAATAGTGAAATTGATCATTTAAGTGAAATCTCAAACTCTGAGTCTTTAGATGATATCTTAAATTTTCCATAGCTCAAGAACTAATAGAAGAACAATATATTTCTAAAGACAAAAAGGAACACATGGTAATCTTAACAGCTTAGTCATCAACAGAAAAAACTTCATTACATGATATTTTATGACAAAAACCTGGACCATTCCATTTTACTAAAAGAACGTGTGACAATATTATTTCATCTTTTATGCTATTTACACAAATTTATTTGATAGTGGGCAAATGCAAAAGTTCTATTTATATAAAAAGAAGACTGAAGGAATTAGATCACATAGAAATGAAAAAAAGTACTGGGCTGCTCAGTCTAATTGGTGTTGATTCACATAAAAAAGAAAATATTTCATAATGAAATCATGAGCTGGCAAAGGGTTTATAGATTTCTTCAAGTATTATTAACACTATTAGATGCAAGAAGGGCCAGAAGTAATAAACTAGAACCTCTCAGAGGTATATTTGAATGTATAAAAATTAATGAGCAATTAGTTGCATTCAGGGGATGTTGACCATTTTAGATACCTTTAAAACTAGAAAAATATGAAATGAAAATGTAAATTTGCTGTACTTAAACCTGTATTAAAATTTCTAATAAAGTTGTTATACACTATTCCTTTATTCTAAATTCTCTAAATTATTTGCAAAATGACTTACACACACACACACACACACACACACACACACACACACACACACATATATTTTAAAGTTCATTGGGGCTGGGCATGGTGGCTTATGCCTGTAATCCTAGCAGTATGGAAGGCTGAGGCAGGTGGATTGCTTGAGCCCAGGAGTTCGACACTAGCCTGAGCAACATGGCAAAACCCTGTCTCTACAAAAAAAATTAGCCAGGCATGATCTGTACTCAACAGAGGGAGACCCTGTCAAAATCTTTTTTTTTTTTTTTTTTTTTGAGACAGAGTCTCGCTCTGTCGCCCAGGATGGAATGCAGTTGTGCGATCTTGGCTCACTGCAACCTCTGCCTCCCAGGTTCAAGCGATTCTCCTGCCTCAGCCTCCCGAGTAGCTGGGATTACAGGCGCGTACCACCAAACCTGGCTAATGTTTGTATTTTTAGTAGAGATGGGGTTTCTGTTGGCCAGGCTAGTCTTGAACTTCTGACCTCATGATCTGTCCGCCTCGGCCTCCCAAAGTGCTGGGATTACAGTCATGGGCCACTGCGCCCAGCGCTAGCCTGTCAAAATCTTAAAATTTTTTTTTTAATTTCATTGGTCCCAGATGGTAAATGATGACAACTCCTTTGTCTTGGCATATTAAGAATTAGGAGATAAATTTAAACATATGCTTCCTTAAAATTATATTTAAATTTAAATTAGCTGGGCATGGTGGCATGAACCTGTAGTCCCAGCTACTTGGGAGGCTGAAGTGGGAGAATTGCTTGAACCCGGGAGGCGGAGGTTGCAGTGAGCCAAGATAGTGCGACTGCACTCCAGCCTGGGCGACAGAGGGAGACTCCATCTCCATAAAAAAAATAAATAAAGTATTAACATAAAAACATTCTAAATATTATAAAAATGAATAATCATCCTGTTATGATTTTTTAAAAATAAAAATGAACCAGAAAAACGAAGGAGTAAGATAACCATTTACTTATTTCTATTGTCAAATTCCATAATTAACATGCGGTTCAATACAAATTTTTATGTTAGAATTATTTTCATGCAAAGATATTAATTCCAAACAAATATGCTATCTGAATTCACTGGTTCCCAGATTGCTTATTTCTAATGAATCTACTGATATTCAACACAATCTATAAAAGAAAACAGAACTGGCAAAAATTAAAGGTACTGAGTTTCTCTAACACTTTAATCTGATTTACATCAAGGATTTCAAAAGTACTAATTTGTACAAGTCTTCTAAACAGATATTATATACAGTTTTGTGAGGAGGCTTCTAACCCACAACACAGAAACCACATACACCCTAAGTAAATCATAACGTAACCATTGGCTATTATGTTGCTACTTCTACCATCTACCTTAAATTTAATAGAAAAGGAAGTAGTAAGGATTTGAACCTGGAATACGGTCCACCCTTGGTACGTGTGGGGATTGGTTCCTGGACCTAGCTGGATACCAAAATTCGCAGATGCTTAAACCCTTATATTAAATGGCATAGTGTTTGCATATAACCTACACACATTCTCCCGTATACTTTAAATTATTGCTAGATTACTTATAATACCTATTACAATGTAAGTGCTATGTAAATAGTTGTTATACCATATTGGACTTTTTGTGATTTCATTTTTATTGTTGTATTATTATTAGTTATTGCTTTTTCCCCCAAATATTTTCAATCCATGGTTGGTTGAATCCATGGATGCAGAACCCATGGATACAGAACACCAACTCTTATCCAGAACTGTATTTTCTATGTAAATAAGAGGACCCAACTAGCTAAAGACTCAGTGTATTGCCCTATAGAAAATGACTGCATGAGAACAGTATTAGGTCTATTTTTACACTTTGTTCTTTTTCTTCTTTACATTGCTCTAGTCTTCCATATTCAATTCTCGAAGTGAATATATTTTAATATTTCTTTGCTTTTTGTTTTTTATTCATTACTCCATTTATATGTGTGTGTATGTTTGTGCATGTGTGCACATTGGCACATGGTGTAGCAATAATGGATATTCTCAGAAGGGACATGATTCTAGTATAAATATCTGTACTCAGATAGCAAACTAATACAAGTATTCTAAAATCAGCACTGAAAGAATTTTCCCCATACTGGAGAACTACTGCCCAAGTTCATGTCACTAAAATAAATGCCTCCTATTCGGAAAGTTGCTGCATTCTGATTCACTGGAAACGGGATTACATTTCATTGTTAACTGCAAGCATGTAACTACAAATGCAAACCAAAGTAATTTGATGATTGCTGTGAATACTGACTTACTCTATATGTAGGACAAACACAAACAACTATAGAGTAGCAATGTGTTTCACAGCTTTCTAAGCCCATTCTTATATATGAAAAAGTTCAAAAATAATGAAGGGATACCACATATATAAAATCTATGTAAGTCACATTTCAAAAATCTAGTTTACAGAATACATTGTTAACTCCTTTATGCCTAGTTTTCCATTATTGGAACGCTAAGCTTGTGGGAGTTATGTAAACTGTTCAAGGTCATTGACAAGGTCTGATTTTTCACACACAAAAAATTTTAATCTCCTGCATAAATGGGTTAAGTTCCAGAAATTCACAACCTTAAAAAGACTGGAAATAAGACAGAAGAATCTGTTAGCATTTATGATTAAAATGTTAAATGTTTTTTAAAAAATTATACACAGGTTTTCACTAAAGCATTTTGCTAAAATCTACTTTTGAAATCACAAAGAGTATTAAATTCTGAGTCATTCTATCATGTCTATGTTTAAGATCAACATCAATACAGCCATGGGACATTTAACAACATGGATATGTTCCGAGAAATGCATTGTTAAGCAATTTCATTCGCTGTTCAAACATCACAGTGTACTTACACAAACCTAGATGCCATAGCCTACTACGTACCTAGGCTACATGGTGTAGCCTAATGTTCCTAGGCTATAATCCTGTACATCATGTTACTACACTGAATACTCTAGACAACTGTAACACAATGATAAGTATGTATGCATCTAAACATAGAAAGGATACTATAAAAATACAGATTATCATCTTCTGGGACCACCATCCTAAATGCGGTCCATCATTGACCAAAATCATGTAGCCCAAGAGTATGTATTTTTTTTTACAATTCAAAAAGTAATTTCAACTTCTTCCTTTTACCACCTGTCCTGAAAGTCAATTTGCAGAGTAAAATTTCCCATTAAAGTTATTTATTTTACAGTTGACAAAATGAGAAGCTTGTTCTAAATTTTGTGCTTGAAGGTCTAAGATCTAAACCAAAATTAGGGTTTACTTACAAAGTATTCTTCGGAAGGACCAAGAACTGGTCTCTTAACATAATTCTAATATAAAACTAACAAATATAAAATGTGAACACCAGTTGTGGTAATAAGAAACTTCACCCCTTAAAATACAATGTTAGAGCACCCTCTGCTGACTAACATCTCAGTCTGAAGAAAGAGACTCTATTTTGAGTTAGGCCAGCACTTTCCATTTCCCATGTAATTTTTAAAAGCTACAGATGCAAAGATAAAGCTCTAATCAGACATAACCTCCTTGTAAGCTCTCTACAAATCAACAACAACAAATGTATTGAGTATTCATTATAAGTATACCACTGTTCTTAAATTTTTTAAATTCTAATTTGGACAAATTGATATAAGCAATTAGAGAGAACAGGTAAGATGTGAGAAAAAATTTTAAACAAAATGTTAGCAGGTGTGGTAAAAAGAGCCCTGAACTGATACTCTCAAAATCTGGGTCCTAACTTATTTGAACAAGTTACCTTACTTATTTGAGTCTCGGTTTTCCAAATAAAAGCAAGGGGCAAATTTAGATTCATTCATTCATTCATTCACTGAACAAACATTTACTTATCCCCTCCTATATGCTGCTGGTTTAAGTACAAAGAAAAATGATCCAAAATCTGAACCTTTTTTAACACTGACATGATGCTCAAAGGAACTGCTGCTTATTGAAGCATTTCGCATTTCAGATTTTCAGATTTGGAATACTGTAAGTATATAATACGAACATTCCAAAATCTGAAAAAATCTGAAATCTGAAACACTCTGGTCCCAACCATTTTGGATAAAGGATACTTAACCCATATTAACTCACTTAATTCTTGAAACAAACTTACGAAGTACAAGGTACCATTATTATCGCTGTTTTGCAGACAAGAAAACTGAGATACAAAAAGGTCAAATAACTTGCCCAAGGTTATACCGCTAGTAAGTGATGAAGCTGGGATTTGAAATCTGGTTTCTGACTCCAGAGTCAGCATCCTTAATAACCATTATGTTACAATACACAGTTATAACATGACAAGAATATAGGAAGTACACACGTAGTGTAGAGATGGCACAAACGTAGAAATGATCACTTTGGGCTAAAAAGAACCACAAAAAAGGTCATAGTTAAGCTAGATGTTAGAAGTATGAGCTACAGGAGGGAATATATGAATGAATAATTAATTACAACCAAAACAAAGGATGCTGGAAAGAGCAAAAAAGATTTATCAAATTAGATGAGCAAAGAAACAGAAGCCCAAAACATTATCCAACATTCATTAAAACAAGTAGCTTAGTACACCTGGAAAGACCTGGAAAGAAGTGGGATCATGGACAACCTTTACACACACATCATGTTTTAGTGTTTGGCTTTATACTGTAGATGATGATAAGTCAGAATAGGGTTCTTGAGGACAATAACAATGTTAGATCTGCATTTCAGAAAGAAAAATTATGGCACTGGGGAAGATAAACTAAAAGTAATAGTATTAAAAGCAGGAAGACAAATTAAGAGGCCACTAAAACAATCCATGTGAGAAATCAGATGGGCCTGAATCCCGAAAAACAAAGCAGGGAGTTTAAGGCATACTTAGAAGCCAGAATCACAATCTAGAGGCTAGATGATGAGGGAATCAAGAGTGGAGACGAACATCAACAAATTTAAAAGATCCAAAATTACAGTGAGCTCTTTTTTTACTACAATAGAATCAAACTAGAAATCAATAATGAAAAGATAACAGAAAAACCACTAAATGTGGAAATTAAACACATTTCTAAAAAAAACTAAGATTCCAAAAGAAAGCCTCAAAAGAAAATTTTAAAAATACACAGACTTGAATGAAAACAAAAACAGAACATATCAAATTTTATGGTCTACACTAAAGCCTGGCTGAAATAGATATTTGTAATACTAAATGCTTGTACAACACTGTGAATGTAATTAACACTACCATGGTTAAGATGGTAAATTTTGTTACATGCATTTTACTACAACTTAAAAAAGAAATTAAGGTAAGAGCTCAAAAAAATAACCAAAGTTCCTTTTCAAGAAACTAGAAAAAAATAATAAAACCAAAGGAGCAGAAGGAATAAGATTATTAAAAACAAAAAACAGAAACCAACAAAATTGGAAATTTTAAAAAGGAGAGAAAAATCCATGAACCACAACACTGGCTCTTCAAAAAAATAAGTAAAATTGGTAAACCTCTAACAAAGCTGACAAAAATGAAGACAACACTACAGATCCTAAAGTCATTCACAGACAAGGAAATACTATAAACAACTCTATGTTCATAAATTAACAACTTAGAAAAAACAAACCAACTCCCCAAAACCCATAAACTACCAACACTCAATGAAGAGGAAATAGGCAAGCTGAGTAGATCTATATATATCAAAGAAATTGAATTGGTAATTAACATGCTCCCCAAAAAGAAATCTCCAGACCCAAGTGGTTTCACTAAAGATATCTATCAAACACTTAAAGAATTAACAGCATTTTTACACGACCTTTTCCAGAAAATACATCAGAACAGAACACTTTCGAACTCAGTTTATAAAGCCAGTATAACCCTAATGCTAAATCAGACAATAGAAAAAACAGAAAACTACAATCCCTCTTATGAACATAAGACACAAAAATCCCCAACGAAATATTATTTGGCAAACTGAATCCAACAATGTATAAAACTAATTACATTCCGTGACCAAATAAGATTTATTAAATGTATACAAGGTTGGTCCAACATCAAAAATCCATAAATGTCATCTATTATAGCAACCAGCTAAGGAAGAAAAGTGATACAATCATATAATTAGCACAGAAAAGGCATCTGACAAAATCCAACATCTATTCATGACAATTGTGAAAGACTAATACATTCCCCATAAAATTAAGAACACCAGAAGATGTCCACTCTCACCACTCTTATCCAACACAGTACTAGAAGTTCTAGCTACTCCAATAAGGAAAAAAAAAAAGAAGAAAAGAAATAAAAGGCTTACAGATTGGAAAAATTATATAATTTCTATTTGCAGATGTCAAGACTGTTTACATAGAAAACCCCAAAGGATCTACCAAAAAAACGCCTAGAACTAGTGTGTGAGTTCAGCAAGGTTGCAGAACACAAAAATCAATCACATTTTCCATATACTAAAAATGAACATTCACGCTCGTTTTGGCAGCACATGTACTAAAATAGAATGATACAGAGATTAGCATGGCCCTGCACAAGGATGACACCCAAATTTGTGAAGCGCTCCATAGTAAAATTTTTTTTAATTATAAAAATAAAAAATAAAGGAACATTCAGAAAACAAAATTAATTTTTATCTTTTACAATATATGTGGCTTGACACAGAAAGACCTCTAGGTGTTTTCAGCAGCTTTTCTCAATATAGTCCCAGAATGGAAACAATCCAATGTCCATCAGTTAATGAATAAACAATTTGTGGTATAACCATACAGTGGGATACTCAGCAACTCAGCAACAAAAAGGAAAAAACCACTGATACACGCAAAAAGGATGAGTCTCAAAAACATTACTCGAGGTAAAATTCAGACACGAAAGGCTACATACTACATGAGTCCATTTATATGGCATTCTGAAAAAGGTAAAACAACTGAGATGGAAATCAGATCAGTAATTGCTGTGAGTTGGGGGAAGGAAGAGGTAACTGTAAAGGAGTACCAGGGAATTTTGTGAAATTAAATATCTTATTATCTTGATTTTGTAAGTAGCTACACAACTGTACACAATTGTTTAAAAACTCTTCAAACCATACTCCAAAAGATGAATTGGCCAGGCACGGTGGCTCACACCTGTAATCCCAGCACTTTGGGAGGCCCAGGCAGGTGGAGCACCTAAGCTCAGGAGTTCAAGACCAGCCTGGCCAATATGGTGAAACCCCGTCTCTACTACAAATACAAAAATTAGCTGGCGTGGTGGCGGAAGCCTGCAATTCCAGCTACTCAGGAGGCTGAGGCAGGAGAATCACTTGAACCCGGGAGGTGGAGGTTGCAGCGAGCCGAAATCATGCCATTGCACTCCAGCCTGGGCGACAAGAGCAAAACTCAGTCTCAAAAAAAAAAAAAAAAAAAAAAGATGAATTTTATTCCACATTAATTATATGCTTGGGATTATTTTTCCCTTCTCACACAGAGTCTGCTAGCCAAGTAGATGAACAAAGAATAGTAAGAAAGAATTAACAGTAAAGGAAAAATAATTTGTTTTAAGAATACTCCATTCTGCTATTATCTATAACTAATTTTACTATATGTACTATTTCTTTAAAAAATCTTTAAAACCAAGCATTTGTTTAAAAAACAAAGCCCCCGGTACTCTTCATCTATGTCCTACCAACAGGAAGATAAAGTCATATTTTTACCAACTGAGTATGATGAAAGTCATGATTTGTCAAGGACTTTAGTTTTTTTTTCTTGTCATTGAGAACTGTCACCTTATGAAAAGACAAACTTAATTGAATTCAGGGACAGAATCAGTGACAAGGTTATAAAGAGAGAAGAAACATCAATTTCTGTTCTTTCTTCCCTCACTTATGAGTTGTCTTAACTGGCGACTAATTTCCTTTCCTACCTGAACTTATTTAAAACTCCGAAGAATAAATATAGGAAGGACGTTATTATTCAACTCAAATAAATGCTTCTCTATCCTTAAGACACTTGTATGGTCTCAAAAGTCCAAGTCTTCCAACACTTCAGCGGTAGCTGCTTTCCTCCACTGATGGAAATTCACAGAACAATCCTATTTTGCGAAGCCCACTATTTAAATGCCAGATATTCTTATATTGATAGCCTATTTCCAGGAAGATACATTTTTTAGCGTGAGAGAAAACTGCTATTACTGGAAGCAAAGGGAGAAAAGATCAAGACTAAGCCCAGAGGCCCTGGATTACATTTATGGCTCTGGAAGTTATTCACGCCTCATATATATGGAGTACTTAAAAACACTAAAGGAAAAGATGCATCAAAAGTCATATAGCTACAATGAGCTTACAGCATGACATAACTGTGGAAGTGATATAACACATAAAAAGTTAACACCCCCAAAACTACCATAAAGATACTTGAATATAATTACTTTCACATAAGCTCTCTAAAAGGGAAAAGAACTTCACTCTTTAATAAAAGACTTTCCAAAGGGATAAATACTGACAAAGTAAGAACATGGTATAATAATATTTAAGCCAAAATCATTGTTTTGCAGTGACAAGGAGAAATGGGTCCAAACACTATTTACCCATAAACCTATAAAATATAAGCCATATTGAATACAAGAATAACCACCATAAGGGACAGCATAAAACAGCAGCTGAAAGATGATGACTTAGCAATCACTTACTTTACAAGCTAAATTGAGGTTTCCCAAATTTTCCAGAGTTCCTCAACTGGGGGCGGTTCTGCCTCCATTCAGGGACATCTGGCAACATTTTTGATAATCAAGACTGGAGGAAGTGCTACTGGCACTTGTAGGAAGAGGCCAGAGCTGCTGTTAAACATCCTATAATGTACAGGGTAGCCCACCACAACAAAGAATTATCAAATTCAAAATGTCAGTAGTGACCCTATTGAGAAATCCTGCTTTACAATAAAACTGAAAAGCCCCGCTAGTCACACAAAATCTTGAGATAATCTGTAATACATATAATGCAATACAACGTAAATAACTATAGCTAGAAATGTCAAGTGCATACATACATCCCATTGCTACTCTCCCACACTGTTTCCCCCTCCATCCTGTCATTCTACTCTTCTATTTAATAATTGTTGCTCCGTTTACACTTCCTTTAAGTCACCTTCCCATTCCAAAACCTCCAATTCTCCTGAGAAATAAAAAGAAATGGGAAGCATTGCCTTATCTATGCTGCGTGAGGTCTAGAACTACACAAGAAGAATCAGAGGAGTCTGATACATGATCATGAAGCTCACTATTGTTTTGATTTAAAGAAAGAATGCTATAACAAGACAACTGTGTCATAAATTCCCAGAACCATCTCAAAGGATTAGAGACGGGACCCAAAATATAACCTTGTATGTTTGTAATCCATTATGAAAAATCTACTCATTCTTGGGATCTCATCAGCACAAGGTGAGTTCCAAAATTTCTCTCCTTGCTAATAAATAGTCCTTTGATTCACATCAGCTGCATTTATTAAACACCTAAGTAGCTTCCTTTCATCTGTCCTAAAGCTCTTTCAAAAACTCTTCATTTTAATATTCCCCGATTCAGAGAGCAAGTCCATTTTTAACCAATTTGTATTTTTCATGTTTCATTTAAATCTGTCTTAGCCTGTATTTTTTTCATTCAACTGTATCCAAATGGTAGCATTTCAACATTAACATCCAGCATACCTTCAACTATTTTTTTTTACATTCTTCTCTCTGTAATTTCCAGTTTCATTAAATATTTTTGGAAGCACAATGAACAAAACTCCCAATAACAGAGGAAGCACCAAAAAACATCATTAGTACATGGATAAGCACAGGTTTAGGATTTGATTTCAATACCCTTTTTTTTTTTTTTTTTTTTTTTGAGACAGAGTTTCACTCTTATTGCCCAGGCTGGAGTGTAATGTTGTGATAGCTCACCGCAACCTCCACCTCCCAGGTTCAAGCATTTCTCCTGCCTCAGCCTCCCAAATAGCCCGGATTACAGGCATGTGCCACCACGCCCAACTAATTTTGTATTTTTAGTAGAGATGGGGTTTCTCCATGTTGGTCAGGCTGGTCTCGAACTCCTGGCCCCAGGTGATCCACCAGCCTCGGCCTCCCAAAGTGCTGGGATTCGTGTAGTATCTGTTCTTATCAGTTCAATACCCTTCTTAAAAATGCAAAACATCAAATTTATTTTTCACGTAAAAAGGAAATCAATATATTTTAAATACTCTAAACCAAGCCTAGTTAAGATGTGTTTCTGGCACAGTGGTCAACTAAATATGGCAATCAGTTTGAACAATGCCACTTAAGGTAATCATGTATATAAAGATGTTATAAATATTTTGGTGTCAGAAATAAAATTGAATAATGTCAAGAGATGACTTTTCATAAGGGAGTTTTAAATATATCTGAAAATAGCCCATAACCAAATATATTCTTATTGTACCATATAAAAATCTATTGCTAAAAATATATGAATCTGTCCAGTCATCCATGCATCCAAACAGAAGGCAGAAATATTTTCAATAACGTATTCTAGTAATAGTCTAAACTTCACATATTGTATGAGCTAGACTAATGACTTCTATCCTCGCAGGACTTTTTTTACAATTGTTTCAGGGCACTATACCTTTTTAAAGCTAGTATATACTTAATGCTTAATAATGCAGAAAAATTCACTCACCATTTCAGTGGTGTGCCTTCATATTCAAACCATATCTCACTAATGTCTTCTTGTCTCATAACCTTCTGAAAGTGCTTTTTCACTTTGTCAGTTACCAACGTCAAATAACTTACTCTTGGCAAAAGCAACTGAAATGAAAATTTGTAAAACCGTATTTATTTACTAGTTATTATTTTTAAAAAATACTAAGTAGGTTTTTGAATTTTAAGGAAAAACAGCCGTGTTCTTTGCATTATTTTGAATATCCCACACAAAGTCTACTGCTTTTTATAGAAGATCAAAGGTTAAAGGTTAAGATGTTTTAATATTTCTTATGGGGCCATTACTTTAAGCACAGCTTACCACATAAATGCCCAGAATGATCAACACAAATCTATCTACAATCTTCCTATAACACTAAATAAAAATGTAATTAGATGTCATACTATTTAGGATACTTATTGGTTCTATAAAATTTAACTTAAAAATTAAACTGATTCACCTGAGTCAATTAAACTGTTCTAAGAAGATAATCAACTCAAGTTCTAAAGTATACTTTGACTTATCAATCAAATCTTCTCAACCAGTCCATCATGTTTTGAAGGCTGAGAGAGAATGCTGAGCTAGGTAAAGCCTCAAAAAAAAAAAACAGTATGAAGAACCTGGTCAGTGTTTTTTCCCCAGAAAAGGTACCCAAAAATAAAACAGGAGTGTTTTGGAAAATTGACTATGATTTATATAAAGAACCGACAAGTAGATAAAAGAAGGAGGTTGGCAAAAATTTATGGTTTTCCTCCTTTGCAGTAGACACTCTAGCCATTTCTTGCTTTCCTAAGTGTCTGATTTCTTTTGCTGATAAAACTGCTTTGTTATTCTTTTGGCTGCTTTTATAACCGCATCATCTTTCATGCTTTTTATTCAAGGTGATATCTTTTGACTAATAAATCAAGTAGAACTACTAAGCTGGCAAATATATACAGAAAGAGATATTCTGGTTGAAGGAATTTATATTTAATCATGGGAGTCCAAGATAATAGGTACCAACCAACTAGGTAGGAAAACGTGACATTGATCCTAGGGGCTACAGAATACAGGGGTATGGGAGGGAGATAGTTGGCATGCTCCACTATGGAATACAAGGAACTAAATACTATGAACAAGCTGTTGAATAGTATTATGCATTCAACAGAATATAAGTTCTTCTTTTATAAAGAAATAACTGTGATTAGTGAAGAAAGAAAAAGGAATTCTTACTATTTAATATAAGAAAAAGCAGTTTTTCCCCCCACAGGAAGTATTATCGCCCCTGTTTTAAATAACTTGCCAATATCATGCTATTCTTAAATAAATGGCAGAGAAAAGATTCAGTGCAGTCTTTCAGAAATGACAAATACAGATATGACATTAAAGTCTCTTTAAAAAAGCAAAACAGCGTGGCAAACTAGCTGTTTTCAAAAATATGTAAGTATAATCTATTAGTCTAATAAGGTCTCTATTAGCAAATCTTGAACTTTAATTTAAAAATGATTAATGGGCATTACATAGTAATCTATTCTGTAGAAAACAATATTAACTTATGGAGACAGTAGGAGGGAAGAAACACCACAGCTAATGGGTATGGATATATCAGCTCCTGATTTTGGAGACTGTTGTATTACATGCCTTGGCTTCACTCAAAGTTGCTAAAGAACTCACAAATGATTTTTATGAAATAAAATATTTTTTACAATAAGGAAAAAAGAACATTAGACTATAACCTCAATTAAGACAGGAATTTTTGTCTGTTTTGTTCAATGCTACATTTCCACTGCCCAAAATAGTGCCTGCTTTAAAGAAGGCACACAATAAATATTTGCTGAATGAGTCAGATATGCCAAAGGTTAAGTGAGGCAGAGCCAACAACTGTAATTTTAAAAGAATACTTATTTTTAAGGCAGAATCCACACTGAAATGTAGCTGCAATTTTCTGTTCCGTTTGGCCTGTGGGAGTAATCTTTAACTAATATATCCATAGAAACACTAAGAAATCACTCTAAGATTTAAGAATGACTATTCTATAGTACATATAGATACAATTTACCTAGGAAATATTTAAACAAATAAAAATGAAAACAACAATGAAAAGACATCATCTTCTTGTCTTTTACCTGCAGACTATATATACTACTCATTGTTTTTCTTAGGTGTATTTCATTGGTTTAAGTTCTTTTTTTTTCAATGTGGTAAAATATACCTAGTATAAAATTTACCATTTAAACCATTTTTAAGTGTACAGTTTAGTAATACTAAATACATTCACTATCCATCTCCAGAACTTTTTCATCATGCTAAATGGAAACTGTACGTATTAAACAGTAGCTCCCCATTCCCTGCTTCCCCAGCTCCCAGTAACCACCATTTTACTTTCTATCTCTATGAATTTGACTATTCTAGGTACCTTATTTAAGTGGAACCATATAATATTTGTCCTTTAGTGCCTGGTTTATTTCACTTAACATATGTCTTCAATGTTCTTTTAGTTCTTTTACTTTGAATAAGATTAACCACATTTGGAAATACTGTCAGCTACAATGGAAACTATCATTCTCTTAATCCTCATTTAGCCCTAGTATAAAGTATTCCATGACTCTGATACAAGTGATTCATTTTTATCTATACAGCTTAAAAGAATACATATTTTATGCAATTATATGGAATACTTATGTTTCCAAAACAGTTGCCCATAATTTTAATTCTTTATGCCAAGTCCAATTCTGTCCAACAATTTTCAATTTTAAAATTAGAGACCTTTCTAGGACAAAAATAGAAGTAAAACATACTAGAATTCTGTTCCACTCCAATGTGTAAAGCATCATACTAGGCAATGAGGATACAACATTGAGAGAGACAGAAGAGTCCTTCCCCTTATACAGCATACAGGTTAGACAGCAAAAAAGATACAAAAAAACAAAATTACAAATGTGATTAATGCAGGGAGGAAGTAAAGAATGTTATAAGAGCAAGTAGCAAAGGAATTTAACCTGATCTTGAGTTTCACGGGAGGCCTTGACACAAAGTGTATCTTAAGGCAAAGAGTCAAAAGACAAATAGGAGTGAAATGAACATGGGTGAGTGTGGAAGTCTGGGTGTGTATAGGTATGGGAGATACCTCTGCCTTTTCCAAACAGGGGACACTGCAAGACAAAAGGCATGGAATGAATACAAAGAAACAAAGATGGGCACATTTGAGTGAAGTCTAAGATGCTGAATATGATAGGAAGGTACAGAGTTAAGACAGAATAGTGCTGAGGAAGCCAGGAGCCAGATTATCGAGAACCTTGTAAACTAAATGAAAGATCCTAAAAATGATGAAAAGCCACAAAGGTTTTAAGCAAGCAAGTGACAAGATCAGACATGTGATTTGAAAAGATCACTCCAACTGCAGACTAGAAAATGGGAAGAAGGGAAAACTAAAAGCAGGAAACTGGTTACTACTGTGCAATTTGATCTCCTTTTTTTTTTTTTTTTTTTTTTTTTGAGATGGAGTTTCACTCTTCTCACCCAGGCTGGAGTACAAAGGCAAGATCTCGGCTCACTGCAACGTCTACCTCCCAGGTTCAAGTGATTCTCCTGCCTCAGTCTCCCAAGTAGCTGGGATTACAGGTGTCCACCACCACACCGGGCTAATTTTTTGTATTTTTAGTAGAGATGGGTTTCACCATGTTGGCCAGGCTGGTCTCAAACTCCTGACCTCAGGTGATCCACCCACCTTGGCCTCCCAAAGTGCTGAGATTACAGGCGTGAGCCACTGTGCCTCGCCTGATCAGTTTTTAAGCAGTAGTCTGGTCTAGGCTGTAGCAGTGGGGGATGAAAGGGATCAGATAAGTCTGAGAGACACTGAGGTCTCTGGAGTAAGTTACCGACTATCTGGGATAAGAGAGAAGGAAGGAAGCACCAAACGATGAGTCCCAGGTTTCAAGTAAGAGTAGTTCTTCTTGCCAAAACAGGAAGGGAATAAAATAATGCAGAGGACCAGATTTTCTTGGGGGGAAAGCTGATGAGTCCAGTTTCTAACATACATAGTTTGAGCTCCTATAAGACATCTAAGTGAGGATCTCCAGCAGACAAATATATAGGTTTGGAGCTCTGGAGAAAAATACTGGGAATTGTCAAGATATAAATGCTTGACAAAGACATAAAAATGGACAAGAACTCCAGGGGGTAAAAAGTGAAGTGAAAAAAAAGAAAGCAGAGCCCTAAGAAATACCAATATTAAGGAATAAACAAAGGAGAAAGATCTGGCAAAAAAGACTACACACATACACACACACACACATAAAAACCAGACAGGCAAAAGCAAAACCAAGGATACTGAGCACTGCAGGGCTAACAGGACAGTGCCACAAGATGGGAGAAGCAACCAACAACATCAAACACTGCTGAGATAAAGCAAATGAAAATTAACAAACAGACTCTGAGCTTGGCTAAAAGTCACCATTAGTGACTTTGGCAAGAACAGTTTTCTTGGAATAGTATGAAAATGTGATTACAGAAAACTAACTGGTAGGAGGTGGAAGGCAGAGAATGACTATAAGCAACCTTTTTTAAGAAGTCTAGCCATGGAGGAAAAGCCAAAGTTGAGAGATGGGGTCAACAGAGGGTTGTTGTTTCAGGATAGGAAGGATTTATGACAACATTAAAAACTGTGAAGGAGCCAGCAGATAAGAAGTTGAAAGTAAAATAAACAGAGAAGGCAGAGGTGGAGGTGGGAGAAGATCAGATACCACCAGCTTCCTGAGAAGGCAGAAGATAGATAGAGGGCTGGGCCTTGCCTAGAAGGAAGAATACTTCTTCCATTATAACAGGAGGGAAAGAGAAGTAAATGTGTGGGATGCAGATAGGTTTTGCAGATTTGGTGACAGAAAGTTAAGGGAGGTCCTATCACACCTATCATATCATTTCTATTTTCTTCATGAAGGAGGAAGTGAGGTCACCTGTTCAGAGTGAAGGAAGAGGTCAGGGCTCAGAGACATAGTCATAGTGGAAAAGGGCAGACACCTGACTAAGGATACATAAACGGATCGCTGCCTAATGTTAAGGGTCCATGACATTGATGACCATGGGTCTAATCATGATTTCCTCTAGAAACAAGTCACAAAATAGCAATCCAAATGAGTATATGTGTTTTTATACTGGATAATCTAAATGAAAAGCAACAGTTTAAATGAACATAAACGAAAAAATACAAATTGAAAAGTTATCTAGTTTCTACAAATTTCCTTACCAATATTCTCTGAAAAATAAAACATAATGCTCAGTGATAAACATATAGGATATAGGCGGAAAGATTATGCACAGAGGCAACAAATCAAAATGCAGAAAAGAGGAATATATGTACTATTAATATTAAAAATATGTTCAAGCTTAATTGACAGCAAGGCACATATCTGAACTACAGCTATATTGGCACTAAAATCCTCATCTGTAATTCTAAGACTAGCCATCACTTATGTTTTATATATTTTCTTCCTTGTATGTATTAACTTACACTTAAGCATGTACATATTTAAATAGCAAAATTTGGATTGTGCCATATGGTTTTAAATTCCAGTTTTTTGTTTTATGTTTATTATATGCCAGTCACCCAACAGTCTTCAAAAACACAAATCATGACTGCATAAGAGGTTTCTCTGGGTGAAGAATTAGGAAGAATTCAAGAAAAAACCAATTACCTATAAGACAAGACAATCCTCTTTCTCCTACAGTTACTGTCAACACTCTTGCCATTTTCAATTTGATTAGAAACACTAGAAAACAACTTACGCTCTAGTGCTCACAATAGTCTTTTCCAATTTAAACAGGTCTATGAAGAAAAAATACTGTATTCTTTACATGAAATTTCTCTAACTTTAGAAAGTATGTCAAACATTAGAGTTTGATTTAAAAGTAAACAGGCTGGGTGGAGTAGCTCATGCCTGTAATCCGGGCATTTTGGAAGGCCGAGGCGGGCAGATCACTTAAGGTCAGGAGTTTGAGACCAGCCTGGCCAACATAGCAAAACCCTGTCTCTACTAAAAATCTAAAAATTAACCGAGCATGATGGCACATGCCTATAATCCTAGTTACTTGGGAAGCTGAGGCATGAGAATCATTTGAACCCAGGAGAGGGAGGTTGCAGTGAGCCGAGATGGCGCTACTGCCCCCTCCAGCCTGGGCAACAGGGTGAGACTGTCTCAAAATAAATAATAAATAAATAAATAAATAAAAGTAAACAGACTTAAATTATTTTTCAGTTGTTGTCAATTTGGCCAAATATACTCTTATACTCTTACATACTCTTATATACTATTACAAAGCCAATGAAGGTTAAAAGTTGTAATTAAAACAGCAAAAACTTGTTTGGAAAAAAAAAATGGTATCCTAACCTATATTACAGAACAAAAACAGAAAAAATACCTCTAACAAATGAAATTCTTCTAAAAATAAAACTATGACCATACTTGGTTTTTAACTGTGGATGTTTTTCTAGACAGAAAACGGTTGATATTTCCAAAGTTAAGATTACTCACGTGTATATAAGCTTGAGTACCAGTAACAAGATTGCCGAACTTCTCTAAAACTATCATTTCTAGTAAGAAAACCCAAAAAGATGATTTCAAACAAAATCCCAACATGAGCCTGGGGAAACATTCATGCACCGAGTAGTACCACTTGAGGAGCCTGTGCCAGATGCTGAGGATGCACAGAGGAAAACAAAAACAAAAAAACAGTCCTATACCCAAAAAGTGAGCGAATGGGCTCCTTAATAAGTAGCTTCCTCCAGTAATCTGACTTTCCGTAGCTGGAGCAGGCTGAGGAGCAGCGCTGCCTCTCAGAGAGATGAGGGGGAAAGCAAAGGGCAGACTTCATTAAAGTGAAACAAAAGAAGCATTTCCTCATCACAAATACATTTCTACTTTTCCACATCATCTCCAGGTAAACACTAGAATGCATACCTGACACACAAAAAGAAAAAACAGTAACGACAATTGAGAATATCTTTGCCTATTATGGGCTATTCAGTGAACAGACAGGATGTCATCTCTGACAGAGGCATAAACTGGGATTATACATGCACTTAGAAAAGGGAAACAAAGCACACCAAAATCAGAAGACATTTGAAAAGTGTTTGTAAAATACATAATCCATTAACTCACACCTGCAAGTCTATGTGCAATTTATAATATATATTAAATATATATTACATATTAGCTCACATATAACATACAATAGCTCAGCGAATGTATCGTGTGTGTGTATGTGTGCATGTTTATATGTTCTTTAAGCTATAAAAACACTTTGTTATACAGTTGCTTAGAATCTCCTAACTACAAAAGAATACAATCTGAACATATTATTTTCATTATCTCTTCCTATTAAAAAAGCACATCTTATTATTCCATTATCATACATTTATTATATATGAATATATGCATAAGAAAAAGAAAGTCAAAAAGGCACCATAGCTGATGATTCCATTAACATACCCACATACATGTAAGGAAAACAAAGTCCAGAACGCATCATGACAACATGCTGACAGTGGTTTTGTCCTCTGAGTGGTAGCATTAGAGGTGATTATTTCCTTCTTTATGCTTATCTGTGTTAATTTTTTTTCCAAAATAAGCATGAATTAGCTGTATCTAAAATGTTACATAATGGCCTCCAAGTTCTTACAGCTTTTTCTTACAAAAATGGACAAGGTTAAATATCCCATCTGCCACAATCAATGTACTTACATAGTATGGTTCTGCTTCCCTTTCAGTTATCTCATCCTGATATAGCGTGAAACAAGTTGGAATTCGTCCAAACCACACATCTCGAAGCACATCTTTGTCATCTGTCATTCTTCCAGGAGTTAAAGCAGTACATACAGGCTAAATTCTTATTTCAACCAAAGCCAAACTGAAAATAAAATGAAGAGCATTAGTCAGATCCTTGCAACGATGAATGAACCTGCTAGAAAACAAAAGATTATTTTTAAAAATCCATGCCATAAAGATTATCCACTTCAAAAAAAAAAAACGATGATCACCAATCTTTAGTATAAATTCAAAGAAAAGAGTACAACAAATTCTAAATGTAAAATTATTATTTATGTAAAGGAATCAGATCAAAATTACATATGCCAGTAATATTCATTGCATATTTAAGTATTGAACCACAGTCAAAATGAAACTGTATCTGCATCATCTTTCAAGCCCAGAAGAATCTACTGCTTACGTAAAGAGAAGCTTCACCTATACCCTGTGAATCCTGACAGTCCAACTCCAAAGGATCATTCTCGCATTTACCCCTGCCCCATCCAATATATTCACCTTTTCCTACTCCAGATAGTGTCTCCTCTCTTCCTGCAAAACTACTCTCCCATCTTAGAAAATATCTCTTTCACATTGGGGAAAAAATCTTTCTATAAACCCATTCCCCATTCTAAATTTCATCCTCTCTACAATTTAATCCCACCAATACTTCCATTTTAATTACTGTACTTCCTTTTGTAAACCCTCTACCAAAAGTGGCCCCCTGAACACCTTTCTCTGTATCCTACTATTCCCCTACCTAGTATGCTCCTCTCTCACTTATTCAAATCCCTACTCTGCAAACCATGCTCACAGCCCTCTGGCCCCAATGAAACAGTAAATGCTTCCACTTGGATCTCTCAGAATATTCTCTATACCACAAATATAGCACTAGATCTGCAAAACAATATTCTAGGTATGGCATAAGGACATGGCTTTTGACCTCTGTAATATCCAAGTGCCTTCCAATGCTAATATTCTGCAATTGAATAACACATCACAATACACGATATGAGTAAATGCTGAAATAAATACTGTTGATAATATACACTTAGAGTAACTCAACATGTGGCACCTGGATACTAAGATTCAATATACTTATCCAAATAATATTTCTCATCTTTTATAGGCAGCTAATTCATAATCTATCACAATGTATCCTATGAAAACACTCTAAATAATCTTACGAGTTTAGCCAAATATAAATTATTAACACTGAATTATTCAAGGAGCTTATTTCCCTTTTTTTCCTCTTCCACTGACCAATGACATTAAGACGGTATAAATTAATTAGTTAAAGAAAGAAAAAGTTGGAGGTCAACTGGATGCAATGTCATCCACAGGTACGTAAACTGCAAGAGGTGGAAAAAATATGTCCAACATAAAAGTACTAGACAACAAGAATTCTGGTTATTAAACTGAGTCCAGTGCTCTTTCCAGCATACTACTAGTGTTTTAACTTTTATTAAAATATATCCATAAAAACAACTACTTTAAGCGAATGATATACATGCATGTAAACTTCATATCATTCCACACTGATAGGCTACAAATTCAAACTATTGAGTTTCTGCATTTGGCAAAAAATTTCCAAGTTTACAAATGACACAAAATTAACTCACTGAAAATAGGAAAGACCTCACTACGTCCTGATTACATTAATAGCTTGCTCTTTTTAAAGTGAATTCACTAGTGGCAAAAAATAATGAAATCTAGGTTATGACAAATAAGTAAATCTAAAATTGAATCTGATATAAAGGTGGTATGCAGTTGTTTCTGCAGCCATGATACATCCAGTTAGTCAACAGCTGCAACTGAGATTCACCTTTTGATGATGAAGAGAAAAATAATTTGAGACGAAGAGTTCCTCTACTAAAAATATTTAATAAAAGTTAATTACAAGCTTAAAGTTGAAGTCACTATATTGTCACTATTGATATTATTTTTCTTCTCAGAAGAAGCAGATAGAAAATATAATCCAAGACAATTGCTCTTCCCTCCTCTTCAAGCACTGTGCTCTCAAGGAGGAATAGTAATCTGATTGGTCAGATTCCAGGACACCACTTGACATGTTTATTAATAGGCAGGGATCATCATAAACCAAAATATCATGCATGTGAGTGTGGCTCCCTTCTCTCCCCTCTAGGCTGCCAGACGAGAACCCTGACCATCCTGCTCTTTCTTTCCATAACATTCTCTTCTGTTTCTCCCTTCCACATGTCACGAACAGTAAAATGAATGACCAATGCTGCTTCTGAGTCCCTTCCCAAAAGAGATACAAATATAGACTTAGAAGCAGAACACCTTAAGACTCCAACTACAGGCTTGAGTTTTAAAGTCTTACGTTCCAGCAAAGTTTACCAAAATTCTACAGTAGGATTTTAAGTACAAAAACTAGTGAAAGATAAATTGGTACTTTATTTCCCATATACCATTGTTGCTTACATGTATATTTTTTGCAAGACCTCAAGGGAAGAACTAACTCAGCCAAGGCAGCTAAAGGTATAATGTAGTAGAGCTGATACAAATGTTGCAAAACAAACAAACTCTGCAAAACAGATTTATGAAAACTGCAAACAAGGCTGCTTACTGCCTCAAAATACACAGACCCAAATTTATAGGATCTTAAAATGTTAATCTTTCAATATTAATGTTTACCTATAATAAATTATATAAGAAAGCATGTCTCCAGTGAATACACTTAACTTTAAAAATATGTAAGAAAAATTGGGGATACATGAATAAAACTAAAGGATGTTAAGTTTTCAATAATACTTTTTTAAAGAGGCAATAAAACAAAATTTAACTCTTGAGAAGCACTATAGAGTAGAAGTTAGAAATGTAAAATGTGGAGCCAGACTGTCTGGAGCCAAAACCAGCTCCACCACTTACAGTGTGACCTCAAGTAAGTCATTTAACTTCTCTATTTCTGTTTTCTCATCTGTAACATGGGAAAACAGCACTTACCACATTAGATACAAGAATTAAATGAATACATGTAAAGCACTTGAACAATGTCTACCATATAATATGTACTATAAAGGTTATCTACTATTATAATTTACAGAACAAGAACATGTCTCAAAAATGTTTAAAAGTCAACATTTAAAGACTTCAAAAACTAATAATAATCAAAAGCATTATATAACATAAGTAGTAATTATAGGTATAAAAAAGCTAAAAATTTTGCAGTAAACACTGCTAATAATATGCAATTTAGAGTCAAATATTTAATCGTTTGATATGCCTAGCTGTGTGGCAGGTGCTAGAAGAAGAAGAAGAATGGACTTTTAAAAACCTCAGTCATTAACAAAGTATAATCTCCAAATCTACTAAACATACTATGCACTTTCTGTCCTTTCTGTGCCTTTGCCCATGCTGGTGGTACCCTTACGCTAAAGCAGCCTTCTTTACCTTATCTTTCAACTTAAACATCCTTTAGGACCCAGCTCAAAATAACCTTTCTTCTACACATGATTCAGGCAGAACTCGCCTTGTTTTCTCTTGGCACCTCTACTTTTCCTCTACCCTTGTAAGTTTATATCAATAGTATTTACTTGTACGTCTCCTCCAGCAGACTGTAATAGATTCCGTTAGGGAGAAGGATCATATCTCATTCATCTTTTCACCTCTGATACTTGGAATGGTATCTGGAATTCAGTAGGTGCTCAAAAAATCCTTACTGAATTTGAATTTGTTGGAAAGACAGTGTATGAATATAAAACTACAGAACCAAACAGAATCCCAAAAAATGAGGTAAGCAGGTGAGATTAGATAATAAAAATTAGTTAACAGTAGATTATATACTACTTTAAATATCAAGTAACTCCAGAAACACTATACATTTTACATTACCTCACATGTGATACACACAAGCCTATATGTTCCCATTTTACAAATGATAAATTTGAGATGAGGATGTCAGATGATTTTTCTAAAATCTTGTAGCTAATAAATGGCGGAGCCAAAATTAGAAGCCACATCCTAACTCAGGTTTCTAATCTCACATTCTTTCCATCATACTATATTGATTGCCATCATCCCTCCCAACTCCAAAACATCCATATGTCCATGGTATAATTAAATGTTACTCTGTGAGAGTTTTCATGGGGCAGGGGAAAGAGGAGGGGTTGGAGATATTAATACATCCTATAGTGTTCAAATAATTTTAAAAGATGTGGAACTTGAAGAATGGGTAGAATATGGACACGCAAAAAGATGACAAATATTCTAACAGGCCAAAATAGCATCAATAAAGGTATTAAGTGGGCAGGCGCAATATATATGCCAACTTTTAAGGAAATTTTGGGTTGAGAGTAGTATTAATAGATAATGAAAGAGCTGATACCATAACCTGTCTTAACATCACACGTGACCTTTAGGCAAGTCACTTTACTTCACTAAGCTTCAATTTCCTTACTTGTGAAGTGGAATTAATATTACCCAAGTCAAAAGGTTGTTCTGAAAAAAAAAAAAAAATCCATAAAGTGTTTGATACAATAATGGACACATGGTAAGTGCTAGGAAATGCAAGCAATTATTATCCCTCTAATGTCAAATCTATAAATGTAAATAAAATGAGACTAGAGCATGAAACATACCAAACAGAAGACTGAGGGGGAATCTCAATCTCATCCACCAGTCCTATAGTGCCTACCGGTTTTAGAATGGTAAAATAAAAACAATTATCTGGTAGCAGTGCACAGAAGGGAGAGCCTTGAGTCAGAGAGGCTAGCCAGGTAGTAATTTCAGCAACTAAGGCAAAAAGTAATGAGTGCCTGACCTAGAGGGGTAGTCGTGGACTGGTGAGAAACAGATGGGTCTTTCCAAGGAAGAAAGAGAAGTTGATGAAAAATGAGGGATAAAGAACAAGGGCAGGGAAGATTTAGATGCTGACAGCATGCAAAATACAATAAAATAGTTAAGGGGCTTTGAAATCAGACTGACATGGGTTTAAACCCTGATTTCCACCTATTAGTTACGTGTCTTGAACAACAAACCCATCCTCTTTGACTCTCATATTTGTAAAATGAAGATAATTATAATTTTCACAGGGCTGTTAGGTGTTTAGTACATTTGGTAACCACTCAATAAACAATGTATGTTTTTAGTACACAGTTTCCTCATATTTCCATGGCCCCTCTGCTTGAACACTTTTTCCCTCCTCTTTTGGCCAACTCTTTTATCCTCTCTGGGTCAACTCTTTTTTTTTTTTTTTTTGAGATGGAGTCTTGCTCTGTCGCTCAGGATGGAGTGCAGTGGCGCCATCTCGGCTCACTGCAAGCTCCGTCTCCCGGGTTCACGCCATTCTCCTGCCTCAGCCTCCTGAGTAGCTGGGACTACAGGCGCCCGCCACCGCGCCAAGCTAATTTTTTGTATTTTTAGTAGAGATGGGATTTCACCGTGTTAGCCAGGATGGTCTCGATCTCCTGACCTCATGATCCGCCTGCCTCGGCCTCCCAAAGTGCTGGGATTACAGGCGTGAGCCACCGCGCCTAGCCAACTCTTAATCCTCTTAAGTGTCGGCTTAATATCAGCTCCTTGGGAAGTTTTCCCCTATGCAGCCTCTAGTCTAATTACTTCTTTAATAGCATGCACTATCATGCAATGCAGTTATCTGTTTATCTTATCTGTCTCCTGCCCCTCCCCACATTGAACTGGGAGTTCTTTGACAGCAAAATTTAGTCATAAGTACCTTCTTATCACCAATATTAGTACAGTTAGCACATAGTAGGCTTTGAAATTTTTGTTAAATAATGGGGAAAAATATATAAATATATGAATCTAGCTACTTAAGAAATTTTCTCCCTAAACTCCTCTCCAAATCAGTATAGTTGCACTTTAAATTCAGCATATTTTGTTATTTTAGAAAGATTTTCCCTCTCCTACATACACTACACCATCCAATCACCATCCAATTTCAAGGAACTGTCTTGGAAATAAAGAAATTCCAACCCGTGACGCAATCTACTAGAAGTAAGTTTCTTGAGGGCAGGGGCTATTATTGACTTCTATTTTCTGCATCTAGTTCAGAGCCTGGGACAGAGTAGGTGCCCACCAACAACATCTGTTAACCAATCAGTCATTCAGAAAATGGCACGGTGTGACAACAATATAATGCATAATAGTTTCTTTCACACTACATACCAAGAAAAACTAACCTACTACCTGAATTAATTTTCACTGACAAAACCCCCAACTACGTAGAAATATCAAATACTTACTAGACTAAGCGTGTAAACAGAAAAAAATTATAATCTATGCTGGCTGGTCTTCCTTTAAATTCATAAACACTAGTTTCCTACTTTTCCCTAGTCCATTTATTCTCCCACTTTCCTACATCACTATTCTATACCTTCTCCTCCCTCAAATGTTCACTTCTTCCTCCTCCTCCTCTCTCTCAGCTAATGACCTTGCTTTCTATTTCCTTCTATCCAGGTACTGTGAATCAGTGATTCTCAAGAGGAATTTTACTCAACAGTCCCACCCTGGGAGGGAGGAAATTTTGTAAATCTCTCCAAACTGTAAATGTTGAAATGCCCCAGGACTCAGTCCTTGAACCACTCCCTTGAAGATCTCTCACATGGTTTTAAATAACACTTATACATTTACACTCCCACAGTTTTATCTTCTGTCCAGACTTCTCTTTTGAACTGGCTGGCTTCACATATACCACCACATATGACATTTCCATTTAGAAATTTAACATATGCAAAATGGAAAACCATTTCAGATCTTCCTTCCTCCTCTCTCCTATCATTTATTTTATTTTATTTTGAGACGGGGTCTCGCTCTGTCGCCCAGGCTGGAGTGCAGTGGCGCGATCTCGGCTCTCTGCAAGCTCTGCCTCCCGGGTTCATGCCATTCTCCTGCTTCAGCCTCCCAGTGGCTGGGACTACAGGCGCTTGCCACCAGGCTGGGGTTTTTTTTTTTTTTTTTTGTCTTTTTAGTAGAGACGGGGTTTCACCGTGTTAGCCAGGATGGTCTCGGTCTCCTGACCTCGTGATCCGCCCGCCTTGGCCTCCCAACAAAAAGTTCTCCTATCATTATCACTCTGTGGTCTTTTCCGTTTCACTAAGTGGAAGAGTCCTTTTTTTTTTTTTTTTTTTTTTTTAAAACAGACAGGGTCTTGCTGTCACCCAGGATGGACTACAGTGAAGGATCATGGGTCACTGTAACCTTGAGCTCAAGGGGGTCAAGTGATCCTCCCCTCCCATCTCAGCTTCCCAAGTAGCCAGGACTACAGGCTCATGCCACTATGCCCAGCTAATTTTTTATTTTTTTGTAGAGACAGGGTCTCGTTATGTCGCCCAGGCTGGGGATTCTCTCAAAGATGGTATTACAAGCATGAGCCATCACGCCCGGCCAAGTTATATTCTTTAGTTGCTCAGTCCGTAACCCTTGGAGTCGTCCTTGACCCTTCTTCTACCTGACTGCTCTCAAAAGTCTACAATCTGGTCATTTCGCACTACCGCCACTATTACTACCCTGATTCAAGTCACATTGACCTTTAACCTGGATAAATGCAGTCAATGGCCTACTAACAACTCTTATTTCTGCACCTGCTGCATACAGTCAACATAGCAATCAGATCTTTTAAAACACAAGTTAGATCAACTCACTGCTTACTCAAAACCCAACTCATTCAAAGTACAAATTAAGGTTCTTATAAATTCCCACATGCTCCTAAATGACTTGGCCCCATTTCCACCTAAGTATCCACTACTTCTTTCCCTCTTGTTCATTATTTTCCAGTCAAACTAGCTAGTATGCGCCTGCTTCAGGGCTTCAGTGGTAGCTCCTTCCAAGTGGCACCCTTCTTTATCACCTGTAGGCCTCCAAGTTAATACCATCTTTTCTATGGCCACCACTCCCATCTCTTGGCATTCCCTATACCCCTGCACTGCTTTGGTTTTTTTCTCTAGCACTTTCCGCCACTTGACGTACACAGTTGGCCCTTCCTACCCATGGGTTCTTCGTCCTTGTATTCAACCAATCATGGATGAAAAAATATTCGGGGAAGGAAAAAAAAGTCAGTACTGAACATGTATAGACTCTTTTTTGTCATTATTCCCTAAACAATACACCATAACAACTATTTATACAGCATTTAAGTTGTATTGCGCATTATAAATAATGCAGAGTTGAACTAAAGATAGGAGGATGTGCATAGGTTATCTGCAAACACTACACCATTTTATATCAGGGACTTGAGCATTTGAGGACTTTGGTATCCAAGGGAGGTCCTGGAACCAATCTCCCACAGATGCCGAGGGACAGGAAAGACTGTACCTTAATTTTTGTATCAATGTCTTCTCACCCCATCCCCAAAGTGGAACTTCATGATGGCAGGGATTTTTATTCTTTTGTTTACTATTTTGTTTACTGTTTTGTCCAGTGCCTAACACATAGGAGGTACTCAGTTTGGGGGAAATTAATGAAATAAATACACACTTGAGGTGTGTGCACTATTCTAAAAATCCATATCCATACAGTTCCATTCTGTACACTTTCCCCCAATTTTAAGTAGCATATCTTTGAAGATAAAAGCACAGGCTTAAATCTGGTGTAAAATACCTCTCAATTACTACCCTGAGCACAACATCGTTATTTTCAAATTCAAAATTCAACCAGAAACTCCCTCTATGGAAATCACAAATAGTTCAGTTCAGAGCCAAGTATCCAGTTTCAAGGTCTCAGAAATTTAACAAGCCAATTCTGGAAGGCTTTGGAAGTTCAGCTACTGTCTGGTAAGTCTCCGGGTTCTGATTGCTCAAGACAGGCTGTACCTCCTCACCCCTCAGAAAAATCTAGAACCAATAGTTTCCTAGGTTCCTCAAGTTCAGGATAATTTTTAAATAATCCAAAGTACAAATGAAGTATGTAAAAGAGTCTTGCCAACAGAAAATGTCTTTGGTAGCACTAAATATTGTTATTGAGACAGGGAATATCGTAAATAGATAAATTGTTTGGAGGACATACCCACCGAGTTTGGACAGACTCACACTGCACTGTGCAATAAAGGTTTAAATAACTGTGTTCCACAAAAAATGCAGGTCCTGAACTGAACTCTAGAGCCTGCGACTAGACTCTCGCTTTCCTACCTTAGTAAGCAACAGACATGTACCCCAAGAGGGACCCCGCAGGCCACACCCGCCAACCGGCCCCAGGGCTCCGGGCCGGCGTCTCGCCAACTCCACCTTGCCCGGAGGAACCACCTTCACCCGCCATCGCGGCCGGGCGGGCGCTCCTCCAGGCAACTACTCACCCCTCCTTCCTACCACACCTACCTGGCCCCTCCCCAGCCCTCCTCCTCTAGGAATTTCCTCACACAAGGTGGACACACACACCTACCCTACTCCAAGCTATGACTCCTCCTTCCGGCTCCCCGCACTGGTGGGGACGCCCAGATTCCGCGCTCCGGTGGGGCGGCGGGGCAAGCTGCCCGCCTGACACACTGTCCTGCGGGGACGCGGTAGCAGGACTCCAGGAAGCCCGCGCAGCCGCAAAAAGCACCGGCGCGGAGGTCGGAGCTGAACCCTGCTGCACTTCCGCCCTCTGGTATCCAGCGAATACAACCGGCAACGCTGCGGAGCCCTGGCAGCCCACCACAAGTCCAGTCACCCTCGGCGCCCGGAGATGACGTCACGAGACCCCACGTGGTCCGAACTCCACCCTCCGTGTTCTGCCCAACCCAGCGAGGAGGCCCGAGTCGCTCTTGAGCATGCGCCAACGGGGCAGTACGCTTGAACTCGGGACCAAACCTCTCCAAGTTCATAGCTTCTACCCTCTTCTGAGAATCTTGCGTCAAAGCGTAGTTATTGGGGCTTGGGGAGGTTAACTTAACAGTTCCACAAAAACAGTTTTTAAAATACTGAAACACTGCCTCCCTAGAGCTTGATCGCAACATCCCTTTCTTCCTGGCATCACACAACAGTATTAATAAAACTTTAGTTTTCAAAGTACTTTCCCATCCATTTTCTCATTTGATCTTCTTCTCTACTTTGTTGGAACCACCGCAGGCATTAATAACCTAATTTAACAGAAGACTATATGAGCACTGAACCCTCCCACCCATCCAAGAGTACATATCTTTATCTTACTCTTTGTAAAAATAATTGGGGCCGGGCGCGGTGGCTCACGCCTGTAATCCCAGCACTTTGGAAGGCCGAGGCGGGCGGATCACGAGGTCAGGAGATCGAGACCATCATGGCTAACACGGTGAAACCCCGTCTCTACTAAAAATACAAAAAAAATTAGCCGGGCGCGGTGGCGGGCTTCTGTAGTCCCAGCTACTGGAGAGGCTGAGGCAGGAGAATGGCGTGAACCCGGGAGGTGGAGCTTGCAGTGAGCCAAGATAGGGCCACTGCAGTCCCGCCTGGGCGAAAGAGCGAGACTCCGTCTCAAAAAAATAATAATAATAATTGGTAAACTTACTAATAAAGAATCTTTGAATTGGCTCTATCCAGAAGTCTTAGCAGGCATTTAAGGTTTTTCTCTTAATTACACGTGCCTTAACGCCATGCATGTTAAGTAAGTACTGTGCTGAGACTCAAAACAGGTTCTTGATAATTGGGAACGTAAGGAAAATTCTAGTAGTAGCCACAGGATTCTTTTAAAAAGAAAAATCTTCTTGGAGTTGGACTAAGTACAATGATTTTCAAATGGTAAATTACAGTACATTAGTGGGTATCTAAATCAAGTTAGGGAAGCATGCCCAGCATCTTTTTAAATGAAATAAAATAGAAAATATCAGCATGCTTCACACATGTAAAGGGTAAATATTGTGTCCCAAAATTTTTACTTCAGTATGTATGTGGTGTACACTGGATAGGAATGGGAAATACATTTCTTAGTAAGGGTAGCAGTCAGAAAAGTTTGAAAGCCACAGTTATGGTCCTCTTCACCTATTCAATGCAGAAATCCTCACTACAGTGTCCCCAGTAAACAGCTATTAGCCTCTGTAAGAAAGCTTGTGGGATTAAGGTGCATTGCCTTCCCAGTGTCAGACAAAAGTATATAAAATTTCCTTTAAAATGTATCTAAAAAATAAGATGGATTTAGGGGCGTATAGATGGATAAATATGTGATTAACCAAATATAGTAAAATATAATGGTAGAATATAATGGTAAAATATAATGGTAGAATCTAGATGGTAGAATCTAGGTTCATTGTAAATGGGTATTCACTGTAAAATTTGTTCAGCTTTGCTGTGTGTTCAAAATTATTTCCTAACAAAATGTTGGGACCAGGCACAGTGGCTCATGCCTGTAATCCCAGCACTTTGGTAGGCCCAGGTAAGAGGATAGCTTGAGCCCAGGAGTTCAAGACCAGCCTGCACAACATGGCAAGACCACATCTCTACAAAAAACACAAAAATTAGGAGGGCGTGGTGGCATGCGCCTACAGTCCCAGCTACTCCAGTGGTTGAGGAAGGAGGATTACATGAGCCCAGGAGGTCAAGGTTGCAGTGAGCTATGATTGTATCACTGCAGTCTAGGTGACAGAGAGAGACCTTGTCTCAAAAAAAAAAAAATTGTTTTGGGGGAAACTATGTATGAAGAAACCCAATAGGTGAAAGGTGATTACTTGATTTGACTTAAAATTCAACTTCCTGTAATTTTTATAAATTGACCCTGTTTTCTTTCTTTCTCCCCTTGTCCTTCTCTCTTCCTCACCCATCTACAACATACAACAGAAATAACTAACTCTTCTTCTAAAAGACAGCATTTCAATATGAAAAGGTAGCTCTTGTGCCCCGTAATGCGCTCAGGGATAAACATTGTCATTTCTTTCAGCCATTCTTCACATGCCGTATCTCTCCTCTGGATATGGTCCAGTTATCAGCGTTCCTATTAAATAGTTGTTACACTTGTTTCTATATGATGATCATGCTCCTTGAGCAAAAATTTGGAAATAAAGGGAATTTTATGTTTCGTCTCTGTCATTTCCATTTGTGAACATTATGCCTTTTCTCCAAATCAGTGGCACTGCAAATTTTTAATTTTTTTTCTATGAAGATAACTTTTAAAGAGCTCTTTTTGGTTGGCCTTACCATTTCCTCCAAGTTTTAGCTTATTGGGGGTGACTCTCTGTTGGGAACAAGACCCCCAAAATCTGGCCATAAACTGGCCCCAAAACTGGCCATCAACTAAATCTCTGTAGCACTGTGACGTGTTCACGATGGCCATAAAGCCCACGCTGGAAGTTCACGATGGCCATAAAGCCCACGCTGGAAGCTTGTGGGCTTACCGGAATGAGGGCAAGGAACACCTGGCCTGCCCAGGGCGGAAAACTGCTTAAAGGCATTCTTAAGCCACAAACAATAGCATGAGAGATTTGTGCCTTAAGGACATGCTCCTGATGCAGTTAACTAGCCCAACCTATTCCTTTAATTCGGCCCATCCCTTCTTTTCCCGTAAGGGATACTTTTAGTTAATTTAATATCTATACAAACAATGCTAATGACTGGCTTGCTGTTAATAAATACGTGGGTAAATCTCTGTTCGGGGCTCTCAGCTCATTTCTGTGTGTGTGTCTTTAATTCCTCTAGCGCCGCTGGGTTAGGGTCTGCCGGACCGAGCTGGTCTCGGCACTCTCAGGCAGCCTTTGATTCGTGCGAACTTGTTTATAAAGTCCTCTTTTCAACAAAAGTCAAGTACACAACTCCTCCCAAATTCTTGTTTCTAAGGAGAGACTCCAAAGAAGTCTTTGTTAATAAATTGCTCTCTTTTCTTTTCATGGTAATGGTTTGTAGTTGTAAAGTCTGGCTTTTATTTTTGCACACCTCACAAAGTGCAAGACTCAAAACTGTGGGATCATAACTTTATTCTAAACTTATTTAAATCTACTTTCCTAAAATGTAAGTTATCTTGACTGCCTCCATGAACTCTAACCATCACTTGTTATCATGCTATTACTTCCTGACCCAAGGTCCCATTCTGCTCTCTTTTATCTCTGTCCTGTTGGTTTCAGAGGAAGGATTTAAGCCTAATTTAATTCTTCTATTAATACTTCAGCTCTAACTCTTCGGACTGTGCTCCAACTAATTATCCCATCTCCCAGATTTCCCTTACTACTAGTTTCTTCCTTCATCCTATAGATATGCTCAAATGTTCTCCCATCCTATTAAAATGCTTCCTTTAACCTTCATCACTTCCGAACTATTAGGATAGCTTCCCCCCATCTCCCTGCCTCCAGTCCTGCTCTACCTGTCCCAGCATCCAACCAGTGCATGTTATCTAAAATGCATTCTAACAATGTCACTCTTCTGTTTAACACCTTTTATTGATTCCTTCTAGGCAAATTCCAAATTTCTTAGCATGGTAAACAAGGTCTTTTATGGCTAATTTCTTCTTTCCTTCTAGCTTCCTTCCCCTGCTCTCCCTGCCTTGCGCTTCAAAAAATCCAACAGTATCCAATATTTTGTAAGACTTCTGAGCCCTAAGGCTATGCCATGCTTCTATGACTTTGTTGCTGTTGTCCCTGCTGCCCGGAACACTACCCCCCAGCCCCAGCACCATCACCACATTCTTTCTTCTTCACTTGGCACACATCACTCATTTTTAAGACTCAATTCATGTTTTGGAAAGTATTTCCTGACCCACCCAATTTGGATTTGTTGGTCCTCATAGTTTCCTCGGTAATTTTTTGATCACCAATGCCCAGCATAATGCCTGGCATTTATTAAATGTTTGTCAAAGTAAACTAAGCTGAACATGCACTCTCTTCTAGGATTCCCATCAGTTTCACCTCATAATCTAAATAGTTCCATATAGCTTAGAGTTTAGGTAGAAAGTGGTCGTTTTCTTTGTTACTTCATCGATGTCTGAGGGAGAAAATCAGCAAGGCACGTTGAAAGTAATTGAGATGCACTGCCATTAGCAGAGTGGGTCTCCAGCAGTCACTAGCAGTTAAAGTTTTCCGCCATCACCGTATCCTGTCTCGGTGTCAGTTTTAGGATCTGTACGGGGAAAGGCATCACTTCCATTTGGCTGCACACTCTGCAGTGCGTTCCCAGAACACAACCACACTTCTGTTCCTCTATCCGTTTATCCTTACTCAAATGATACCTCTCCCCTGCTAGAATGGAGACTCCTACAAAGCTGGCATGAATTCCTATATAAAAAGGCTACAAACTGGAGTTCCACCTGCTGGAACTGGAGAACCTGTATGATTGCTGTAACATACATTAACCTACTTCAGCATACAAAATGTAATATTATGAATGTGGTAGTAGTACATAAGCTTCGATTCTACTCACACAAACTGAGAATTCTAGGCTTCCGTGATGGTCAGGCAGCAACACATTAAAAAGACCACACTTCAGGAGCACATATCACAAGGATGCCTAGTATCACCATCTTGATCCACATCGCTTGGTTTGCTAATTAGCATAGTGAACACCAGAGATGGGTTTTTATTTTTGGCTTCCCCAAAAGTATGATAAATGTTAAAAATGGGATCTCATGTATGCAATTAGCAAAATCTAAAATATATGGGATTTGGGCTGGGCACGGTGGTTCATGTCTGTAATCCCAGCATCTTGGGAAGCCAAGGTGGGCAGATCACTTGAGGTTAGGAGTTTCAGACCAGCCTGGCCAGCATGGTGAAACCCCGTCTGTACTAAAAATACAAAAAAATTAGCGGGGTGTGGTGGTACGCGCCTATAGTCCCAGCTACTTGGGAGACTGAAGCACGAGAATCACTTGAACCTGGGAGGTGGAGGTTGCAGTGAGCCGAGATCGTGCCACTGCACTCCAACCTGGGCAACAGAGTGAGAATCCGTCTCAAAAATAAATAAATAAATAAATTTAAATACACTTCAGCTGCTTCCGAAGTGTGGTCTTTCTAATGTGTTGCTGCCTGACCACCACTGAAGCATAACAGAGGCATAGCTCGTTATATAGTGCTTCACCTTATTGCTCTTCGCAGAGTCTGTTTTTTACAAATTGAAGGTTTATGGCAACCCTGCATCAGGCAAGTCTTTTGGCGCCATTTTTCCAACAGCATGTGCTTACTTCATGTCTCTGTCACATTTTGGCAATTCTCCCAATATTTCAAACATTTTCATTATTATTATATCTGTTATGGTGATCTGTGATCAGTGGTCTTTGATGTTACTACAGTAATTGTTTTGGGGCAGTATGAACCACATCCATATAAGATGGTGAACTTAACTGATAAACATGTGTGTTCTGACTGCTCAGCCCACTGGCCCTTCCCCTGTCTCTTTCCCTCTCCTCTAGCCTCCCTATTCCCTGAGACACTACAATATTGAAATTAGGCCAATTAATAACCCTATAATGGCCTCTAAGTGTTCAGGTAAAAGGAAAAAAATGCACGTCTCTCACTTTAAGTCAAAAGCTAGTAATGACTAAACTTAGTGAGGAAGGCAAATCAAAAGCCGGGACAGGCCGAAAGCAGGTCTCTTGGACTAAACAGCCAAGTTATGAATGTGAAAGAAAAGCTCTTGATGGAAATTAAAAGTGCTACCTCAGTGAACTCACAAATGATAAGAAAGCAAAACAGCCTTATTGCTAATATGGAGAAAGTTTGAATGGTCTGGATAGAAGATTGAGCCAGCCATGATATTCCCTTAAGCCAAAGCCTAACCCAGAGCAAGGCCCTAACTCTCTTCAATTCTGTGAAAGCTGAGAGAGGTGTGGAAGCTGCAGAAGAAACACTGGAAGCTAGCAAAGGTTGGTTCATGAGGTTTAAGGAAAGAAGCCATCTCCATAACATGAAAGTGCAAGGTAATGCAGCAAGTGCTAATGTAGAAGCTGCAGCAAGTTACCCAGGAGACCTAGCTAAAATCATTGATGAAGGTGGCTACACTAAACAACAGATTTTCAATATAGACAAAACAGCCTTCTATTAGAAGAGGATGCCATCTAGGATGTCCATAGCTAGAGAGGAGAAGTCAATGCCTGGCTTCAAAGAACAGGCTGATGCTCTTGTTAGAGGCTAATGCTGCTGGTGACTTTAAGTTGAAGCCAATGTTTATTTGCCATTCTGAAAATCCTAGGGCCCTTACAAATTATGCTAAATCTATTCTGCTTATGCTCTAGAAATGGAACACAAATCCTGGATGACAGCACACCTGTTTATAGCACGGTTTACTGAATATTTTAAGCCCACTATTGAGACCTACTGCTCAGGAAAAAAGAGTCCTTCCAAATATTATTGCTCATTGATAGTGTACATGGTCACCCAAGAGCTCTGATGGAAATGTACAAGGAGATTAATGTTGTTTTCATGCCTGCTAATAAAACATTCATTCTTCAGCCTATGGATCAAGGAGTAATTTTGACTTTCAAGTCTTATTGTTTAAGAAATACATTTTCTAAGGCATTAGCTGCCATAGATAGTGATTCCTCTGATGGATCTGGCAAAGTAAATTGAAAATATTCCAGAAAGGATTCGTTATTCTAGATTCCATTAAGAACATTTGTGGGCCAGGTGCAGTGGCTCACTCCTGTAATCCCAGCATTTGGGAGGCTGAGGCAGGAGTATCCCTTGAGCCCAGGAGTTCGAGACCAGCCTGGGCAACATGATGAGACACTATCTCCATAAGTAATAAAAAAGTTAGCCAGGTGTGGTGGCGTGCGCCTGTAGTCCCAGCTACTTGGGAGGCTAAGATGGGAGGATCACTTACGCCTGGGTGGTTGAGGCTGTGGTGAGCTGTGCTCTGCACTCCAGCAGCCTGGGTGACAGAGTGAGACCCTGTCTCCAAAAAAAAAAAAATGAACTTTTGTGATTCATAGGAGGAAGTCAAAATGTTGCCAACATTAACAGGAGTTTGGCAGAAATTGATTCCAATAATCAAGTATGACTTTGAGAGGTTCAAGACTTCAGTGGAGGAAGTCACTGCACATGTGGTAGAAATAGCAATAACTGTAACTAGAAGTGAGCCTGAAGATGTGACTGAATTACTGCAATCTCATTATAAAATTTTAACAGATGAGGAGCTACATCTTATGGGTGAACAAAGAAAATGGTTTCTTGAGATAGAATCTACTCCTGGTGAAGATACTGTGAACACCGTTGAAATGACAACCAAGGATGTAGAATATTCCATAAACTTAGCTGATAAAGCAGCAACAGAGTTTGAAAGGATTGACCCTAATTTTGAAAGAAGTTCTAGTGTGAGTAAAATGCTATCAAACAGCATCACATGCTACAGAGAAATCTTTTATGAAGAGCCAATTACTGTGGTAATCTTCATTGTCTTATTTTAAGAAATTGTTGCAGCCACCCCAACCTTCAGCAACCACCACCCAGATCAGTCAGCAACCATCAGCATTGAGGCAAGACCCTCTAACAGCAAAAAGATTACCACTTACTGAAGGCTCAGATGATGGTTATCAATTTTTAGCAATAAAGTATGTATATATTTTTTGAGACAGGGTCTCACTCTGTCACCTAGGCTGGAGTGCGGTGGCATAATCATGGCTCACTGTAGCCTTGATCTCCCAGGCTCAAGCGATCCTCCTGCCTTAGCCTTCCAAGTAGCTGGAACCACAAGGACATGCCACTATGCTTGGCTAACTTTTAATTTTTTTGTAGATATGGGGTCTTGCTATGTGGCTCAGGCTGGTCTTGAACTCCTGGATTCAAGCAATCCTCCCACCTTAGACTCCCAAAGTGTTGGGATTACAGGTGTGAGCCACCATCCCTGGCTAAACCATTTTTAAATTAAGGTATATACATTTGTTTTTTAGACAATACTATTGCACTCTAAATAGACTACCTTATAGTACCTATAATATAAACATTAATTTTTATACGCATTGGAAAACCAAAAGAATTGTGTTACTTTTTAGCACTCTTTATTTTATTGCAATGGTCTGAAACCAAACCCTCAATATCTTGAAGGTATGCCTGTATATATTTTAAAAATCATAATTTGGAGCAGCTTTTCTGTGACTACCATGTGAACTCTGCAACACCGTATGCAATTCTATCACCGTTACAGATAAAATGTAGGGTTCCATTGAAAAATAGCGTGTTATAAGACACTATATGTATAACTCCAGTTACTGAATCTTCTCTACCTGTCTACACAGATGGATTCCACAGGGTTAAATTAAAGAAATATGCCAAATATTATTTAGAGATACGTACACACTCAAAACTATTTTTTTGTTTTTTTTGAGACGGAGTCTCGCTCTGTCGCCCAGGATGGAGTGCAGTGGCGCGATCTCGGCTCACTGCAAGCTCCGTCTCCCGGGTTCATGCCATTCTTCTGCCTCAGCCTCCCGAGTAGCTGGGACTACATGCGCCCGCCACCACACCCAGCTAATTTTTTGTATTTTTAGTAGAGACGGGGTTTCACCATGCTAGCCAGGATGGTCTTGATCTCCTGACCTGGTGATCCGCCTGCCTTGGCCTCCCAAAGTGCTGGGATTACAGGCGTGAGCCACCGCGCCTGGCCTACGCTCATAACTATTATGGATTTGTGTTCTAATTTTTCATCCTATAAATTAATATTGTCTTAAAAAAATCTTTGTATCAGATTTTTTTACTGTTTCCATATGAATTTTTTTCTGTAAAAAGCTCCAGGCTCAGTATGGTGGCTCACGCTTGTAGTCCCAGTACTTTGAAAGGCCAAGGCAGAAGAATTGCTTGAGATCAGGAGTTTGATACCAGCCTAGTCAACACAATGAGATCCCATCACTACAAAACATTTTTTAAATTAGCTGGGCATGATGGTGCCTGCCTGTAATCCTAGATACTCAGGAGGCCGAAGTGGGAAGATTCCTTGAGCCCAGGAGTCTGTGGCTACAGTGAGCTATGATTGCACCACTGCACTCCACCCTGGGCAACAGAGTGGGACACTGTCTCTTAAAAAAAAAAAAAAAAAACTCTTAATAAAGTCGAGGATGAATCAGCCAGGCAGTTTTTCAGTCTGTTTTTTGCAATGAACATCAGAAAGAAAAATAATCTGGGAAGTGTAAAACTGAAGGGCAAGTCTTTAAAAAAAAAAGTAAAAATAAAAATAGCCTGATTTCTAATATAGTAAAATAGATTCTTGCAATAATGCATTGTTGTCAACAGGTGTCACAGTCTACCAGAGGTAAAGCTCAGAGTTCCCCAGCCAGCAAGGCCAGCCAACAGCACCCTCAATGAGGTAAAGATAGGCCAGGTACAGTGGCTCAAGCTTGTAATTCCAGCACTTTGGGAGGCCGGGGCAGGTGGATCACATGAGATCAGGAGTTTGAGACCAGCCTGGCCAACATGGCAAAACCCTGTCTCTACAAATAAACAAATTAGCTGGGCATTGTGGTGTGTGCCTGTAATCCCAGCTACTCAGGAGGCTGAGGTAGGAGAATTGCTTGAACCCTGGAGGCAGAGGTTGCAGTGAGCTGAGATCGCATCACTGGACTCCAGCCTGGGCAACAGAGCTAGACTCTGCCAAAAAAAAAAAAAAAAAAAAGATGTAAAGATAGTGTTTCCCAGTAGGAAACATCTGGTTATTGTAAAAGATCTTGTGAAATCCTAAAAACGTTCTCACAACAAAATTATTTTAATTTCCAAAAAAAAAAAAAAAGGCTTCTAAACCTTGTGAATATTAACTCACATTCTCTTTTTTTTTTTTTTTTTTTTTTGAGACAGAGTCTCACTCTGTTGCCCAGGCTGGAGTGCAGTGGCGCGATCTTGGCTCACTGCAAGCTCCACCTCCCAGGTTCATGCCATTCTCCTGGCTCAGCCTCCCGAGTAGCTGGGACTACAGGCGCCCACCACCACGCCCGGCTAATTTTTTTTTGTATTTTTAGTAGAGACGGGGTTTCACTGTGTTAGCCAGGATGGTCTCAAACTCCTGACCTCGTGATCCGCCCTCCTCAGCCTCCCAAAGTGCTGGGATTACAGGTGTGAGCCACCGCGCCCGGCCTCATATTCTCTTTCAAATCCATCCCCTTTCCCTCACATTCTCTCATTGGTTTGATTTGGATCATCGGCTTGTGCAGCAGAGCAGAGTGGTTGAGATATGAACTCTTAAATTCTTGCTCTGACATCTATTACCTATATGGCCACAGGCAAATGAGTTAACCAGGACTGGCTACATAATTTCTGATGCCCAGGGCAAAATGAAAACGAGGGCCCTTTGTTTAAAAATTAAGAATCTCAAGATGGAGACAGCAGAGCATGAAAGCCGGTGCCAGGCCTTGTGCAACTGAACAGGTCACATGCACAAGAACTTAGCTCTTATGTAACTTTTCCAAGCCTCCACTTTTCCATTTTCCTCAAGCTAAAATAAAGAAAATGATAGCACCTCCCTCGTGGACTTGTGAGGATTAAGTAAAATGATGCACATAAAACGTTTATCGCAGTGCTTGGCACATAGTAAGCTCTCAATAAATAGGAGCTGCTGTTTTTATGTCCTTCACTAGACTGTATGCCTCTCCTCCCCTGTGCCAATCCATTTTACAACCTGCTGCCAGAGTAATCTTCTTTAGCACAGTTCTGATTATGCCCCTGCCCTATTTTTATAAAAACTAAATCCTCACTGCCTACAGAACAAAATCCAAATCTAACCCGAATCCACTTTTCCAGCTCCTCTCTCCTCAGCTGTCTGGCTCCCTGGTCTCTCTCTGAGCTCGGTCCTCACATCCCTGTGCCTTTGCTTACCATGTTCATTCTGCTAGAAATGTCCTTTCCCCAGGGCTGGGGGGAAATATACAGGGATCTAAGTCACAGATCTGCCTTGGAATTGCTTACAATCTAAACTGGGAAACAGAGCATTATACAAGAGATGTAGCAAAGCGCAAGGCAGGAGTGGTCAAGGGAAAAAGTGTCATAAAAGTTCAGAAGGAGCAAAAGTCTTGACTAAAATGGCACTTTTAAAAAAGCATTTCTTTTCATAGTTTTTAAATGGTTACTATATTATATATAGGCTATATGTTGTATGTATCAAAACCCATCGCTCCATAGATTCTTTACAAAAATATGATTCACACTTTCAAGTTTTTACACAATAAACTTGAAAGAGGGGGCAACATGTTTTTTTTTTTTTAATTAATAAACTTCATTTTTTTAAGGCAGTTTTAGGTCCACAGCAAAATAGACAAAAAGTAGAGAGAGTTCCCATATATCCTCTATATCCCCCCACCCACACGCACACAACTGCCCCCACAATTGACATTCTGCACCAGAATGGTACATTTACTACAATCAATGAAACTGCGTTTACACAAAATTATCACCTGAAGTCCACAGCTTACATTATGGTTCACACTTGGTGTTGTATGTTGCATAGGTTCTCACAAATGTATGACTTGTATCCACAATTGTAGTATCATATGGAGGAGTTTCATTGCTTAAGAATCTTCTGTGCTCTGCCTATTTATACCTCTCTCTTTCCTAACTCCTGGCAATCAGTCATCATTTTACTGTCTCCACAGTTTTGTCTTTTCCAGAATGTCATACAGTTGGAATTAGGCATTATATAACCTTTTCAGATTGGTTTCTTTTACATAGTACTATGCATTTAAGTTTCCTCATGTCTTTTCAGGGTGCAATGTGTTTTTTAAATAAAATATTCTAAAATGTAATTCACATTTAATTATAGAGTGGGACATTTAGATGATTTCTCTTTTTACTTTAAAATGTATTAATTAAAATTTAATAGACACTTTTATCAACAACTGTTACGCTGAGGATCTTTCTGTGGGATAATTTGCCTACATATATTAATTGTTAGAATTGGCAGAGATAAGTTTCTAAAGGCTGTCTTTGAATGTTAAGGACGAGCAGCATTTTTTTTATGTTTATTTTTTTTCCTTGAGATAGGGTATCACTCTGTCACCCAGGCTGCAGTGCAGTGGCGTAATTATGGCTTACTGCAGCTTCAACCTCCTGGACTCAAGCCATCCTCCTGTCTCAGCTTCCCAAAGTGCTGAGATTACAGGTGTGAGCCACCACACCCAGCCAAATCTACTCTTTTTTCAATGGGATTCTTTCATGCTCTACTTGTCACACACTTCTATCCACCATTTATGCACTCTTATTTTGTTTACTGCGTTATTCTAGGCAGTTTTCTTACATTCTTTTCATCCACTGACTATAACATGAAGTTTCTGTATTACTGAAAGAGAGATACAAGTAAAGTATCATTTTCTCCACACTCCAACCCCTACCCAGCAATTTAAAGTGATTAGTGTTCTCATGGAACAGTGTGTTCATTAATTCAATTGGCTTTTTGATGCAAGGCTGTGCAAAATACTCAGGATACTAAGGTACATCAGAAATAATTTCTGCCTTCAGGGAACTCACATTCCAGTGTGGGAGAGAACTGACAAGCAAACAAAGGACCGCAGCAGTCCCTCACAGGCTGTAATTAAACTACATACAACTGCCATCAGAATCTAGCTTCAAGAATAACTAGCAGCAACATGTAAGATAAACCTTAGAAGTTAAATGAATATAACAGGCAGACAAGGAAGGAAAGGGCTTTTAAGCCAGGGCTGTAACCAAGGGGTTCATGGTTCCAATTCAAGGATTTGAAGATTTGGTTGGGAAAATAGTTTCATCTTTATTTTCAGTAACCTCCAGTTCGAAATTTAGCATTTCCTTCCATTATAAATTCAGGCCACAAACTGGAGTAGTATTGGCAATATTTGTAACTTGTCACCAATAGAATCACAGATATATTCAACTCACATTGCAGTTGATTCAGATCCTTGAAATATTTACTATTCACTACTTTGAAATTACAGTAGTTACAAGGCTCACTGTAAGACCTTATTATTTATTGCATTAACAAGGAAACAATATAACACAACTTTGTGTTCCTAATATTTTGATAACTATATATTAACATATTGGGGTTTCTTTGTAGCAATGTGTATGTTGATGCCTTTAAATACATTATTCTTAGATTTCCCAGACAGTCTAAGATATGCATTGCAAAAGAAAAAAATGAATAATTAAATAAGGTCAAGAATCCTGCTCTAGGCAGAGGGAACAAAATATACAAAGACACGGAAGGTGTAAAATATGAGGATTTGTTCAAAATTAAATCCCCAGTGCCGTCTTTTCTTTATCCCGACTTTAAGTTCTGCCCGCTCCTGTCCTCTTACCCTCTTGCTGCCACTCTTCTAGTTTGGCACAGCTGTCAGTCTTGCCTTCTTCCACTCTATTTTCTTCACTGTCTTCAAAACGGGTCCATGTAAAATGCCACGATGCTTGTGCCGCTGCTACTCAGGTTGAAGGTGGTAAGGAAAGTCTGGCCTGCTTGGCCTTCATCTGATACTCTCCCTCTGTCCCCGAGGCCCCTCTGTGGAGTCTTGGACTCCCTGGGATGCAATCTGAAAGCCTGGAAGAGAAGTGTGGCCTTCAATATCCTCCAGGGGGCGTTCTTTACCTCTCCATCTGCATCTCCTACCCTATGCCTCCCGGAGCTCCGAGTCTCTCGCCACAGTGAATCACTTTTTAGTCTTCAAAAAGCTCACCCTTCTGGTACAACCTTATGCCCTCTTTTGCCTCCAATAAACAGGCTACTTCTTCTGCCTGGGACAATACCTCTCACCAGCCCTTTTTCCTGATTAATTCCTACTTAGCTGTTAGATGTCACTTTAGAGGTTTCTTCCGGGAAGCTCTCTCTACTTCCCCCAAGAATATCTCCTTATTATGTGCTGTCTTAACAGTATTTACCTTCATTTTATCATTGAATAGTAATAGACTTTTGCTGGTCTGTGTCCCACAGAATACTGCACTGTCTTTTCTGGTTGGCACTGAGCCATTCATTACTCACTGTTTAATTCCCCACATTGTAACTAACATATAGCAGGCATTCAGTGGTTTTACCGGTGAGATGAATGAAGCTGGAATTATTGTCCAAGCTTACATCAAGAGAAGGATCAGAAGCCAAGGAAAGGAATTTGGACTTCATCTTCCAGACCTCTAGGTTTTTCAAACTATTAGTTATAATCTGTTACTAGATTGTAAGATTAATTTAGTGGTTTGCAATAATTTCTTGTGTTAAATAAAATTTTGTAGAACAGAACAGAATAGAATAACATAGAAAATATCAAAGTGCATCACAAGTAGCAGGAGTAAGTTTGTTTCATAAAACTTTTACTTTAGTTATATATATTATGCATACACGTGCATATCCTGAATAAGAATGTGTTTATTGAGTCCTGATGTGGAATGTTTTTATTCCAGTGGGTCATGTTAAAAAGGTTCTAAAGCCACTGTAATCAGAGGGCATCCACGGAAAGTCTCAATTAAAGGCATGATATGACCAGATGTGTGGTTTTGGAAGTTTCCTCAGACCATAGTGAGTGTTTGTTTGTTTAATAGACAGGGTCTTGTTCTGTCACCCCGGCTGGAGTGCAGTGGTGCGATCATAGCTCACTGTAGCCTTGGACTCAAATGATCCTCCTGCCTCAGGCTCCTGAGGCAGCAAGCCTCCCTGAAAGCACCAAGGATTTTTAGGGCATAAAATGACTATGCATGATACTAGAATGGTAGATACGTGTCATTAGAAATTTATCCAAACCCCTAGACTGTACGACACCAAGAATGAACCCTGTAGTAAGCTATGGACACTGCATGATTGATGTGTAAATGCAGGTTCATCGATTGTAACCTACAGGCCTTATTTATGTAGTTAGGACTGTCCCAAATAGCTGTGACTACAGGCCCAAACCAGCACACCCAGCTAACATAAAGTGTGTTTTGACTGGCGATGTCTCTGGAGGCAATGGGAGCAATTGAAAAACTACCATAGTCAACTGGGAAATGATGAGAAAGGCAAGGCAGTGGGATGAAGAAGAGGGTGGAAAGAAGAAATGTTCAAGAGGAATAATCAATGGACTTTAGTGACTGATTGGGTGAGTTTGTGAGGGCGGCTGAGGTCTTAGTGTTCAGGCTGTTAACCAAGACCAATGCCAAAACGAGATTACCCACTAGCAACACCAAACGCCTGCGAGGATGTGAGCAACAGGAAGTCTCATTCATTGCTGGTGGGAATGCAAAATGGTACAGCCACTTTGGAAGACCATTTGGTGGCTTCTTACAAAACTAAACACAATCTTCCCATCTGATCCTGCAATTGGTCTCCTTGGTATTTACACAAAGGAGTTGAAAACTTGTGTTCATACAAAAACTTCTATCCATATGGATGTTTGTAGAAGCTTTATTCACAAATACCAAAACTTGGAGGCAACCAAGATATCCTTCAGTGGGTGAACGGATAAACTATGGTACATACAGACAAATAGAATATTATTCATCACTAAAAAGAAATGTGCCATCAACTCATGAAAAGACATTTAATGAAACTTAAATGTATGTTGCTAAGTGAAAAAAGCCAGCCCAAAAAGGCTACATACTGTATGGTCCCAACTACACAACATTCTGGAAATGGTAAAACTATAAAGACACTTAAAAGACAAGTGATTGCCCTGTGTGGTGGCTCACGCCTGTAATCCCAGTACTTTGGGAGGCTGAAGCTGTTGGATCTCCTGAGGTTGGGAGTTCAAGACCAGGCTGGCCAATGTGGCAAAACTCTGTCTCTACTAAAAATACTAAAATTATCTGGGTGTGGTCGTGGGCGCCTGTAATCCCAGCTACATAGGAGGCTGAGGCCAGAGAATCACTTGAATCTGGGTGGCAGAGGTTGCAGTAAGCTGAGATCACATGGCTGCACTCCAGCCTGGGCAACACAGTGAGACTCCATCTCAAAAAAAAAAAAAAAAAATCAGGGGTTGAAAGGAGGGAGGGATGAACAGGCAAAGCACCAGTGACTCTTAGGGCAGTGAAACTACTCTGCATGACACTAGAATGGTGGATATATGTCATTATAAGTTATCCAAACCCCTAGACTGTACAACATCAAGAGTGAACCCTATAGTAAGCTATGGACACTGTGTGATAATGATGTGTAAATGTAGGTTCATCAGTTGTAAACTACAGGCCTTATTTATGTAGTGAGGACTGTCTAAAATCAGCCCATGAATCACTATCTCTAAGCATTGTTGTTTGCTGAAGTATTAATATTAATGATACAAAGAAATTATAAAACTGATAAGAAGAAAATTTTTAGCATGTGTCCCCTAGGGCTCAAAGTTGGTTAATGGCACTCTGGTGGGCAATGTTGTTAATGGGGGGCTATACATGTGTGGGGGCAGAGGATATATGGGAAATCTCTGTACCTTCTATTCAAATTTGTTATGACCCTAAGAATGCTCTAGAAAAACTAAGTCTAAAAAAAAAAAAAGAAAAAAGAAAAACTAAGTCTATTAAAAAGGTGGGGGATTACCTGCAAAGTATCCTTATGGAATTTTATGGTAACATCTAAAGAGATCTAGAGTTTGAGAGAGCAGTCTACACTGGAGGCATTTTCTTCAGAAGACATTTATCACTCGTGTTAGTCTGGGTCCTCCCAGAAGCAGACTCCAGGACAGGATTAAATTTACAAATATTTCTCTAGAAGTCTCTGTGATAGTAAATGTAGGGGGGTCGGGCATGGTGGCTCACGCCTGTAATCCTAGCACTTTGAGAGGCTGAGGCAGAAGGATCGCTTGAGCCCAGGAGTTTGAGACTGGCCCAGGGAACATGGGGACATCCCTGAAAAAAAAAAAAAAAAAGAAGGCCAGGCTCTGTGACTCAAGCCTGTAATCCCAGCACTTTGGGAGGTGGAGGCGGGCAGATCACCTGAGGTCAGGAGTTCAAGACCAGCCTGACCAGTATGGTGAAAACCTGCCTCTACTAAAAATACAAAAATTAGCCGGGCATGGCGGCACATGCTGTAATCCCAGCTACTCAGGAGGCTGAGGCAGGAGAATCACTTGAACTCCGGGGGGCTGAGGTTGCAGTGACCCAAGATCACACCATTGCACTCCAGCTTGGGCAACAAAGCAAGACTTGGTCTCAAAAAAAAAAAAAAAAAGAAAAAAGAAAAAGAAAAAGAAAAGGAAAATGCAGGGAGAGAGGAGGGGCTGGGAAAGCCAGCTGTCAGTGGAGCAAAGGAGCAGGTGGATAGAAGCCAGTTTAGCCTAAGGTAGGTGCAACAAGAAATTTTTAGATGTCTCAAGCCAAAGTCATCAGTCAGAGGAGTCCCATGGAATAGGACTGCCCTCTAATCTCCAGCATGCTCAGTCCCTGGGCCCTCAATCAATCACTCTCACTCAGTAAAGATCTGTGAAGTGTATTCTCCTGACCACCACCACACTTTAACAAATACGTCTTATTTTAATATATACCCATCAGTGTAAACAAAAGTTCAACACAATAAACTGCTCTTTGCCATCATGAAGTTCTGAGGGGCAGTGCATAGCTTTGCGTCTCTCGGCCACGGTTTCAGACCTTTCCTCTTCCCCTCTAGATGTCTCTGTAGTTCCTGATACTCAAATACCAGCTATTGAGGGATTAACAGATAAACCTATTCTTCATGCATTGCTGCTACATTGCTTTTTTGCCTACATGTCTTAATCTGCTACTTCATTTAAAAAGCAGGATGTTTTGACCAGGCGTGGCAGCTCATGCCTGTAATCCCAGTACTTTGGGAGGCCAAGGGAGGCGGAACACCTGAGGTCAGGAGTTCAAGACCACTCTGACCAACATGGCAAAACCCTGTCCCCACTAAAAATACAAAAAATTAGCCAGGTGTGGTGGCATGCGCCTGTAGCCACATTTATTTAACCTTCCTAAGCTTTATTCTTCTCACCTATGAAATGGGGTAACAATAGTTGCAACCCTATAGTATTGTTATAGTAATAAATTATACATATGTTATATATACATAACAAATAAACATCTGTTTATATATGTGCTGTATGTTATATGCATATTTATATTTATATATATATGCAATATTACACAGTGCCTGGTGTATGGTAAGCACTCAAAAAATTAACCATAATAATAACTATTGGCTGGGTGTGGTGGCTCATGCCTGTAATCCCAACAGTTTGGGAGGCCAAGCATGGAGGATTGCTTGAGCCCAGGACTTCAAGACCAGCCTGGGCAGCACAGGAAGACTATGTCTCTATTAAAAAATAATAATAATAAATATTAATAACATCATTGTTTTTACCTCCCTGCTATTAGACTTACTCCCCTTTTTCATGTTAATTAATTAATTAATTAAAGCTTTCCTAAAGTATTTCCTGATCTTTAGGAATCTCTCACATAATTGCTAACATTTTTTTGGCACCCACTTTGGGCACCTTTATAGTATTTGTAATTTGACAGCAGGTGGCAGAAAACTCAACCAAAATTAGATTTTTAGTTGTTGTTCACATTACAAGAAGTCTAGGGCTTGGGTAGTGGCCCCATGGTGGCGTCATTGTTCCAAATGCTTCTTTCTTCCTGCCCTGCAATCCTCTGGGCCATAAGATGGGTTTGGCTTCTTTGGCATAACATTCATGTCTCAGGAAGGAAGACGAAAAGAAGACAGAAAGGATGGAGGCCAAGGACTTCCTCCTCTCAAAGGTTTACCATTCCATTCAAGGAAGCAAATCCTCCCCACAGATGTTCACCCACATCTAACTGGTCGTGATTGTGCCAAATGACTACCTCTATCTGGAAAACAAGCTGGGAAATCAAGTACTTTTAGTTAGAGAGTGTTCTCACCTCAAACAGAATCAGGGTAATGTTTTGAAGAAGGGAGAATGAGTATTGGCAACTAGCCACGTCTGGTACATGAGCTCATTTAATTCTATTTTAAAATGACAGTCTGTCCAAGATCCAGTACTATGGACTTGAATCTAGAATTCCATAATTGAGGTAATGGGTACATCAGAGCCAATGTCAATTAAGTAGGAGGAAATTATACTAGTTTTTAAATTGAATTGATTGATTCATTTACGCAAAACCTCTGGATGCTAAATAAATGTAGCAACTGATGGGCTACATTATCCCGTGCATAAATTACCCATAACTACCCAGTTAAGCAGTGTTTGAAACTGGCTGCTTATTAAGCCACTTTATTATGCCATTACTACAGTATATGAAATTATATTCTATGTTTCTGAGTAGGGAAAGGAACCCACACAGCTCATTGCTTATGTGTTACCTATTTTCATTCAACAGTCTCAAATCCTTTTTCAGAACAAAGCAAATATGAATAAACAATCTGGTAACATGTAATTCATACAATTTAATAAGCATTGCAAATGAGAAAGGAGATTGTTATTTTCATTTCTTCATATAATAATTACATCCTCTCTTGCAAAGCCCTCACTCATCTGGAAGAATTATATAATGTTCTCAATTTACCGTAGGTAGTCAATGCTTAGCCTGTGTGGTATGTAGATGTATATCTTAGTTTCAGGACAGGACTGCATCCAAGCAATTTGAATGTGTCAGGTATGAGTGTCGTCCTATAGTTATTTAGGCCAAGCTAGGAAGAAGGCGGAGTAATAGTGGACTAAGGTATGGCCAAGACATGAGACAAAAATAAAATTTACTGTTAGTTTTTATGTATTAGATTAGTAAACTAATAACTAATGATAAAAATTTACAGCAGCAACTTCTTTACTTTATCCCTTAATTATTTGATATTTCTTAGTCTTAGGTGTCGAACTAGATTTTAACCTCCTGAAAAATGTTTCTGGTCCCACATAAAGCACTTAACACTACCTTGGGCAATGCTTATTGATTAACTGAAAGATGTATTTATTAAAATTTTCAGTGTTAACTCCTAATTGCCAGTAAATTCTCTTTCCTTTTTCTCTTGAAAAAGTAGTAATCAGCCAAGTTCTTTTTTTTTTTCCTTTGAGACTGTGTCTTGCTCTGTTACCTAGGATGGAGTACACTGGCACACTCACGGCTCACTGCAGCCTCAACCTCCTGGGCTCGGGCGATGCTCCCACCTCAGCCTCCCGGGTAGCTGTGACTACAGGCACACACCACCACGCCTGGCTAATTTTTGTAGTTTTTGTAGAGATAGGGTTTCACCATGTTGCCCAGGCTGGTCTTGAACTCCTAACCTCAAGGGATCCACCCGCCTCAGCCTCCCAAAGTGCCGGGATTACACACCGAGCCCGGCCGTAAATTCTCTATAGCTCATGCGAATCCCTGAATTAAGGCCTTGAATGAACTTTAGGATATAAAGTTAGGATGATATCCTTTAAAGTTAGATGACTTTTTAATTTTTTGCGGGTACACGGTAGGTGTATATATTCATGAGTTATATGAGATATTTTGATAAAGGCATGCAATGCATAATAATCACCTCAAGGTAAATGTGGTATCTATCCCTTCAAGCATTTATCCTTTGTGTTATGAACAATCCAATTATACTTTTAGTTATTTTAAAAGGTACAATTAAATTATTATTTACTATAGTCACCCTGCTGTGCTAGCAAATACTAGGTCTTATTCATTCTTTCTAACTACTTTTGTACCCATTAACCATTCCCACTTCCGCCTCACCGCAACCCCACTACCTATCCCAGCCTCTGGTAACCATCCTTCTACTCTCTATCTCCATGGGTCCAGTTGTCTTTTTAGCTCCCACAAATCGGTGAGAACACGTGATGTTTGTCTTACTGTGGCTGGTTTATTTCACTCAACATAGTGACCTCTGTTTCCATCCATGTTGCAATTGACATGATCTCATTCTGTTTTATGACTGAATAGTACTCCATTATGTACATGTACCACATTTTCTTTATCCACTCATCTGTTGATGGATACTTACATTGCTTCTGAATCTTGGTTATTGTGAATAGTACTGCAATAAACATGGGAGTGCAGATATGTCTTTGTTAAACTGATTTCCTTTCTTTTGGATATATACCTAGGAGTGGGACCGCTGTATCCTATGGTAGCTTTATTTTTAGTTTTTTGAGGATAGGTGACTTATTTTTAAGCAAGCATAATTAAACATAAAATATGTTGTCCTTCAAAGTTGAAGCTCCAGGAGATCACATGCTTGTTGAACAATAATGTAATTACTCAAGGCATCGACAAAACTTTTTGCAATTGCTTTTAAAGCCAGTTAAAGAAATACACAAATGAAACTATTCACATTACTTTATAAATTCAGCTAATTATTCCCCCCACAGAAAAAAAATATGTATGGTGGATCATCTACTTTATTTACTGTATTTGTCTTTAGATCACTCTTGCTTTGCTAAAAAAAAAATTGCTACTGAAGGAAAAATTTCCAACTATTAAATAAACTAAAATAAATATGATATAGGATTTTTCTAATACATTGGCTCCATCTTGAGAAATCCTAAACTATGTACACAGGCCTTATTTACATAGTGAGGACAGTCTATAATTAGCTCATAAATCACTCTCTCTAGGCAGTCTTGTTTGCTAAAGCATTAATATTAATAACACAAAGAAATGATAAGAATGATAAGAAGAAAAATTTTAGCATGTGTCTCCTGGGACTCAGAATTGGCTAATGGCAATGATGTTTGTAAAAATATCATCACCAGGGGCCATAGAGGTTTAACCGAATGTAGATAGGAGAATAACTAAATTATGTAGCTATAAGCAAACATCTAGGTAAAACGATGCGTATTGAACACACATGATTAGCTCAAAGCAATCTATTTGGCTTTAGATTGTGCAATGGAAATGTCTTTCCACTCAGTGTTAAAAACTTCTTTGATAAAATACATGTTTTTAGGGTTGTTAACATAGATTTCTAAAACAGACTAGGTTTTTGAAATTAACTAGAATAATTCGTTGTTTCCTACAGCTTGAACCAGCAGAGAAGCTCACTTTGTGCAAAGATAACATGACCTCTGTAAGGCTGCCTGTCTGGCTTCTGCTGCTTTTTCAGCAACAGTTGGTAGAGAGGTTTCTGGAAATCGGGAAGACCAAATCAGAACCAGGGGCCAACTAAGGCTACCATCATGGCAGAACTCTAAACAAAACAGTAACTACAAAAGACTTTGTTTTATCTGTGAAACTCAATGGTAAGCTACTTGAGGATGGTGACCACCTAGGTCTGACATGTCAGGCAGCTGCTAATTCCCACATCTTATCCTTGGACATTTCTACAGTCAAGCGACTAATGGGTTTCTTGGTTGTGAAGTAAAGTTAAAATTCTCAAGCTTTTGAAATATTCACTACCATATCAATCAACTAAAATTTTACTTGGCTTTAATGTTGTGTAACATAGAGAGGGTACACTTCTAATATGACATATAATCTATCTTGTAATTCATTTACCTTATTCTATTTTTGAAAAATTCATTTTAATTTTCTCCTGTTGTCACAACTCCCTAACCATCTCAATGTGTAACAAAATGGGAAATGCAATTCTGAACATATGAAATACAGTACTACAAAATACTATTGGCATGGTGAAGTACTTAGATCATAGGATTTGGAGTCCAAGCTCTGCCATTTACTATGCAACAACCCTCAATAGATCCCTGAACTGCTCTTAGCCTCAGTTTTTCCTCTCCAAAACATGGAAATAATAAATAGTAATGTCTACTAAGGTAATTAGGAGGACTAAATAGTGTACATAAAGGAGTATAGGCTGGGCGCAGTGGCTCACACCTGTAATCCCAGCACTTTGGGAGACCAAGGTGGGTGGATCACTAGGTCAGAAGATTGAGACTATCCTGGCCAACATGGTGAAACCCCGTCTCTACAAAAAATACAAAAAAAATTAGCTGTGCATGATGACACCTGCCTGTAATCCCAGCTACTCAGGAGGCTAAGGCAGGAGAATGGCTTGAACCAGGGAGTCAGAGGTTACAGTGAGCAGAGATCGCATGACTGCACTCCAGCCTGGTGACAGAGCGAGACTCTATCTCAAAAAAAAAAAAAAAGAGCATAAGAGAATTTGCGGGGAGGGGTAATGGAAATGTTTTATATTGTGACGGTAGTTACGTGTACTTATTAAACTGCACAGAACTACATACTAAAAAGTATGAGTTTTACTGAAAGTCACATGTACCTCAATAAATCTGACTTTAAAAAATAAAATTTAAAAATGCATGTAAAGTACTTAGTACAGGTTTGACACTGAGTGCATAATGAATGATATGATAGTGATATGTGGCTGTATTAATATTATGAAAAACTAATTTCTCTATTGTCACAGTAATAGTTCCCCCTATAGTTACTAAATTTCTACAGTTCGATGCAGTGAATTGAAGATCAAATCCAGTATTCCCTATATTACTCTTCTGTTTCTAAAATGTAGAAGAAAAGTGCAAAAGGAACAGTCAAAGCGTAGTTCTAGCTATGGTGTGAAATATTCCTTTACTTAATAAGGATCTATTTTACTCCCATTGAAGGCCCAATTCTACGAGATGCAGAGATATATAAAGTAGATACAGGCATTTCCCCAACTTAAACACTTTATCCATTCATTCAGTCCACGAACATTTATTAGACACCTATTATGTGCCAAGCACTTGTTAGGTTCTGAGAATACATTTGGGGTTAGGGAAAAACAATCTCTGCTCTTTTTTTAAAAACAAAACAAAACAAAAACGAGTTCTGAGGCATTTGCTTTTATTTATATATTTATTTACTTTAACTTTTATTTTAGGTTTGGGGATGCATATGAAGGTTTGTTACATAGGTAAACACATGTCACGGGGGTTTGTTGTACATACTATTTCATCACTCAGGTATTAAGCCCAGTACACAATAGTTATCTTTTCTGCTCCTCCTCCTTCTCCCACCCTCCCACTTAAGTAGACCCCAGTGTCTGTCGTTTCCTTTGGTTTTCTTGAGACGGAGTCTCACTCTGTCACCCAGGCTGTAGCACAGTGGTGAGATCTCAGCTACTGCAAACTCTGCCACCTGGTTCAAGTGATTCTCCTGCCTCAGCCTCCCATATAGCTGGGATTACAGGCGTGTGCCACCATGCCTGGCTAATTTTTGTATTTTTAGTAGAGACGGGGTTTCACCATGTTGGCCAAGCTGGTCTTGAACTCCTGACCTCAAGTGATCCGCCCACCTCAGACTCCCAAAGTGCTGGGATTACAGGTGTGAGTCACCCTGCCTGGCCTGTTTTCTCCTTTGTGTTCATAAGTTCTTAACATTTAGCTCCCCAAACTTATAAAGGTGAGTTTTAATCCAAGAATTACATAAATAAATATTAAAAGTAACAGAAAATAAGTACAGATAGATTCCTGACTTGGAAACATTCACACAAAAGAATGGCTGACCTGAAATTCCAGAGAGATGAGAGTAAGCCAAGCATTTTCCTTTTGTTGTGCAGATAAGAAGGTAAAAATTATAGAGCTGGCCCTCCATATCCATGGGTGCCACATCTGTGGATTCAACCAGCCACAGATAAAAAAGTATTTGAAAAAAAAAAATGAATGCACTTGTACTGAACATGTACAAACTTTTTATTGCCATTAGTTCCTAAATGATGCAGCATAACAACTATTTACATAACTTTTACATTGTATTAGGTACTATAAATAGTCTAGAGATAATTTAAAGTATACAGGAGGATGTGCATAGGTTATATGCAAACACTACACCATTTTATAACAGAGGCTTGAGCATCTGTGGGTTTCGGCATCTGAAGGGGTATCCCCACAAATACCAAAGGACAACTGTAATCTTAAAGGTAGGGAGCTTCCTTCTGGGAGAGATTTTCAATTTTGAGTTCAAAGCATGTGATCTGTGGGCAATTGGGAATATTTGAATATGGGCTTTATGTTAGATGATGGCACTGTATCAACACTGAGTTTTCTGAGTGTGGTAATTGTTTTATGTTTGCATAGAAGATTATTCTTGTACTTGAGCAGACCCGTATTGAGATATTTATGAGTGAAGTGTCCTGATGTCAGCATATTACTTTCAGGTAATTCAGCAAAACTAATGCTGAGTTGGAGAGAGAGAGGATTTAACATTAAAGTGGCAAGATTTTAACAACTGATGAGTTAGAGTGACACATATCTGGGTGATCATTGTAGTAATTCTCTTTCTCTCGTTTTGTATCCTTCCATTTCCCACTTCCCTTCCTTTGCTAGTGTTGTTACTTATTTTACTTTTATACATAATTCTCTCAATGTGCTAAACAGTCAATTATCTTTTTTAAAAATTTGCAAATGAGAAAAAAGTCCTTTGTAGCCACCCATATACATCTGCTCCTCAACTTATCATGGGGTAATGTCCTGACAAACCCATCGTAAGTCAAAAAAGCATTTAAGGCACATTATCTACTGAACATCATAGCTTAGTTTAGCCTACCTTAAAAGTGCTCAGAACACTTACATTAGCCTACAGTTGGGCAAAAATCATCTAACAAAAAGCCTATTGTATAATAAAATGTTGAATATCTCATGTAATTTATTGAAAACTATACTGAAAGTGAAAAACAGAATGGTTTTATGGGTTCTTGAAGTGTGGTTTCTGCTGAATGCCTATCACTTTTGCACCATTGTAAAGCTGAAAACAGTAAATTGAATCATCATAAATCAGGGACCATCTGCTTTTGCCATTTGCGGCACTTTTCATTTTTTCATGTAGGCCCAAGTTTTTGACATCACTTTCCTTTGCCAGAAGCACTTCCTTTAATAAAGTGCCAGGTAGGCTGGCGCGGTGGCTCACACCTGTAATCCCAGCATTTTGAGAGGCTGAGGCAGGTGGATCACGAGGTCAGGAGTTCAAGACCAGCCTAGCCAACATGGTGAAACCCCGTCTCTACTAAAAATACAAAAATTAGCTGGACATGGTAGAGAATTGCTTGAACCCAGGAGGCAGAGGTTGTAGTGAGCCAAGATCACGCCACTGCACTCCAGCCTGGGCAACAGAGCAAGACTCTGTCTCAAAAAAAAAAAAGTGCTGGGTTTCTTGTAGTGCAGGGAGGGATACTGGTGATGCATTCTTTTAGATTGTGTTTGATTAAATACATCCTTATTTTTGTCTTCATTTTCACAGAATATTTTCACTGGGTATAGGTTGTCTTTTCTTTTTTCCTTTAAGCACTTTAAAGTTGTTCTATTATTTTCTAGCTTGCCTAGTTTCTGGCAAAAAAAAAAATGTATTTATTCTTACCTTTTATCTTACACATACAATATCTTTATTTTCTGCCTTCTTTAAAATTTTTCTTTTCATCACTGGTTTTCAAAAAATTATTCTGAGGTGGTTTTCTTTGTGTTTATTCTATTTGTGATTCACTGTGCTTCCTGCATCTGTGGATTTATGCTGTGTATTAAATTTGTAAAAATTTTGCCATTGTTTCTTCAGATTTTTTCAATCGCTCTTGCTCACCTCCCTCCTTTCTCCCCCAACACCCTCTCTCTCATTCTCTCTCTTTTTCTTTCTTTTCAAAAATATTTTCTTTTACCCAGAAACTATCTGTAGAGTTTCTATTGCTATTTCTTCAGATTCACTGATTATTTCTTCTGCAGTGAATAATCTATTGTTAATCCAATAGTGATTTTTTTATTACCGATATTATATTTTTCACCTTTAAAGTTTTTACTTGAATTATACTTATGTCTTTACTTTCTCTGCTCATTATGTTCATGCTTTCCTTTAAGTCCTTGAATATATTTATAATTGTTTTAAGTTCTTGTCTGCTAGTTTCATTATCTGTCATTTCCGGGTGAGTTTCTATTGACTGATTTTTCGTTTGCTTATGGGACACATTTTCCTCCCTTTTTATATGTTGGGTAATTTTTGACTGGATGCTGAACATTGTACATTGTATTTTGTTGAGGGCTGGATTTTGTTGTCTTCCTTTAAAGAGTTTTAGATTGTTTTTCTGAGATGCAGTTAAATTACTTTTAAACAATCTTCATGTAGAATGTTGAAGTTTGTTTTGTTAAACTACTTATGGATCAATGTGATGCTTTGGGGGCTTGTTTTTAAACTTCTTTTTTTTTTAGAGCAAACCCTTTGCTCTGGGTTAGTTTAGCCGCTCTACTGTGTAACCCCTCTGTGGTCTCTGTTGAATTCCCCAGTGTTCAGTGTGGACTCATTACTCCTGTTGATCAGAGTCTCCCAGAACATCTTCCAGTCTTTTTTTTTTTTTTTTTTGAGACGGAGTCTTGCTCTGTCACCCAGGCTGGAGTGCAGTGGCACAATCTCGGCTCACTGCAAGCTCCGCCTCCCGGGTTCATGCCATTCTCCTGCCTCAGCCTCCAGAGTAGCTGGGACTACAGTCGCCTGTCACCACACCCGGCTAATTTTTTGGTATTTTTAATAGAGACGGGGTTTCACTGTGTTAGCCAGGATGGTCTCAATCTCCTGACCTTGTAATCCACCCGCCTTGGCCTCCCAAAGTGCTGGGATTACAGGAGTGAGCCACCGCGCCTGGCCCATCTTCCAGTCTTGTGTGAGCTCTGGGAATTACTCAGCCAACTGGCTGCTATTTGCTTTTTGCCCTCCCTTGTGGAGTTTTACCTTACACAGACACAAGTTGGTATTCTGGAGCAGATGCAAGGCAACATCTATGCATATTTCTTGATATTTTTCTCTGTATAGCAAATAAGGAATTTGGACTCACTATATGTTAAAATGACTCTATGGACTAGTCAATGAAGAGAGTCACTACATATATCTGTTTCTATGAGACAATGTATTTTACATTTCAAACAATTGACTTTAAAATATGGCTAATTTGTAATTTGGAGACTTCAAAAATATGACTTTGCTTTAATAATATAGTAAAAGAGAATAATCCTCTAGTATCTGTATCAGTTTTCTATTGTTATATAACAAATCACCTCAAAATTTAGTGGCTTAATTGAATAGTATCTTTCCAATAAAGTATAATAAGAGTACTATGAAATGTTTTTGACGTGAAGACCAGTTCAAGAATTCCCTGTTCTATCTATCAAAATGATTTAATAATTTTTAAATAGATTTTTAATTCACCTAATGCAGGTAAACACTTTGCACCTTTTTTTCTACTTCATCTTAGAAGTGATTTTTGTGTTTTTTTTTTTCTATAATCTCATTAGAGATGTTACAGCTAATTTGGGCTAAGATGCATTTTCTTATTAAGTAGCTTGAACATAATTGAATCTTTATGTAGTAGTTCAGATTTTTCATTGCTTCCATTCATTGTATATCTCTGAGGTTAAGATACAAAAAGTGCTCAGAATTGGTTTGGTTGTTTGTTGACTTCATGCTAGGTCATTATTTTTTTTTCAACAAATATTTAAATTTTTATTTTATTTATTTTTTAATTATTTTTATCCTGGTTTCATGGGTAACAATTTTTTTTAGTCTCTTTTTTTATTATTATTATACTTTAAGTTTTAGGGTACATGTGCACAATGTGCAGGTTTGTTACATATGTATACATGTGCCATGCTGGTGTGCTGCACCCATTAACTCGTCATTTAGCATTAGGTATATCTCCTAATGCTATCCTTCCCCCTTCCCCCCACCACACAACAGTCCCCAGAGTGTGATGTTCCCAGGGGTAACAAATATTTTTAGACAAAAACAAAATCCTGGTGCCTTAAAACAACACTACTGCTATAGTTTATGATTCTGCTGGGAAGTCCTCATCTGGGACAGTCTCAGCTGATCTCTAATGGGCTCTTTCACGTGTCTGCAACCACTTTGTGGCTTCATTGGCGGCTGGCTGGTCTCAGCTAGCCTCACCCTTATTTCTGATTGTTGGCTCTGTTGGCTGAGGATGATGGGGGGTGACTTGGCCACACAGATCTCCTCATTCAGCTGCCTACTCTAGGCACATTCACATGGCAGCAAGATTGCAAGGGAAGCAAAGAGGTAAGGCCCAGGGTACAAGCATTTCTCAAGTTCTGTTTGCATTACATTTGCTAATGCTTCACTTGCCAGAGTAAGTCTCATGGCCAGCCCTGAATTAACGAGTGAAAAAATAAACTTTGCTTCTTTATGGGAAAAGTATTGTGGATATTTTAATAATCTACCACAATGTCAACTTAAATTCAGATAGAAACTGTAATAGAAGGTTAGAGAAAGAAAAAAAAATCTGTGCAGGTTGGAGAAAGTTGGCCTCTTGGAAAAGCAAGGGAAATTTTGAAATGGATCTCGGATTGCTAGATAGAGGGAGAGGAGTAAAAGGAGATCGAGACCATCCTGGCTAACATGGTGAAACCCTGTCTCTACTAAAAATACAAAAAATTAGCCAAGCGTGGTAGCGGGCGCCTGTAGTCCCAGCTACTCTGGAGGCTGAGGCAGGAGAATGACTTGAACCCGGGAGGTGGAGCTTGCAGTGAGCCGAGATCGCGCCACTGCACTCCAGCCTGGGAGACAGAATGAGACTCTGTCTCAAAAAAAAAAAAAAAAAAAAAGCATTATAAGATAGAGGACTCGGCCAGAGCACAAAGCTTGAACATAGAAATCACATGACCTTGGCCAAAGGGCTAATACTCTGCCCAGATACCCTTCTACGTCTCCAGCTGCTGTACCTAGCCTCTGTTGTATGTAGGCTCTCCCTTACCTGCAAGACACCTAAGTGTTCCTGTTGCCCAGGATTTTATCTTTGTTCCTTTTTTATTCTTATTCTGCACATTTGCCCTGGGGGATTTCATCCAATTTCATGGCATCAACTCCCACCTATCCAGTGATGATGTCCAAATCTACATATGTAGTCCTGAACTATGATCTCTAGAACCATATTTTTCAATGAGTTCTTAGACATCTCTGCCTATATAGACGCCATATCTCAATGTGTTTAAAACTTAATTTATTTTCATGCCCAGAGAACCTGATCTTTCTTTCTCCTATATTTCTGTTTTTTAGTTAATGGCTTTTCTTCCATCCATTTAGCTAAGCTGGAAACCTAACCTCATAGTCATCTTTGATGACTTCTTCTTCACTCACTACAAGTCCTGGTGATTCCATCTTCTACATGTGTCTTGTGTCCATCCCCTCCTCTCCATTCCTATCCCACTGCCTTGGTAGGGGATCCCATCACCTCTTACCTGACCTCTTGCACCAACCTCTTAGCTTGTCTCCCTCAAATAGTTTCACTTTCCTAGTTTCTTCCTAGTTCACTCCATCCAGGGTACTTTTTATAAAACCCAAGTTTGTTCGTGTCACTCCTCTACTTAATAATGTAAGCTGGGTCCCTAGTGCCTACAAAACTAAGTCCAAACTCCTTAAAAGCATGACTTACCAAGTGCTTAGCAATCCAGTAAATCTTTAATGACCACTCCCCTTCCTCGTTTCCAAACTACCAGACTAAGTTAGTAATTTTTCTAAACCCCCATAAAGCCTTGTACATATCTCCACTGATTCTTTTAGTCTTTGATATATATCATCTATGCATGATTTATACCTGATTTTACCAGAATCACCTCCTGCCACTTTGCCCCACCCCATCCCTCTCTTCTCCAGCATCACTGAGCTTCTGATTATTCCTCACCAGCAATGCATGTCCTTTCACAAGCCTGGGCCTCGGCCCATGTTGTTTACTCTTCCTGGACTGTCCACTCTCTCTTCTTCATCTAGCAAATTCTTATGCATTAGTTAAGCTCATAAACCTGTCACCTCCCTGCTGATGACTTCCTTGAGCCAATCAGCAGAGTTAGACATTTCTTCTGTGTTCCCGTAGCCCTTTGCCCATTCCTCCAGCAGTCACCACTGTTCACACTTTTGGCTGCCTTGCCTATTTTGAATACCTCCATTATGTTTGGCAAATTTTAGCCACATGAATTCCATTTCTCTGAGGTAGAAGACCCAGATCCCAAATTTCCCTTGTAGCTAGGAAACAGTTAAATAACTTAGGCTCTTCTAATCAGATGTACCTGCAGGGAACTTTTTTGCTTGAAGTGAGCAATACGTGTGTGCGCTGGTAATGGGTGTGAGGCAGGAAATTAATCTTCTGGTAAGATGGGTGTGAAGAGGCCTTTGATCCTTGGGGTGGCCAGTGGCAGAGTGGCTGTCATGTAGCCCATAGTGCTGAGAGATGGTAAGAGTGGTGTTTGTCAAAACAGCTACCTGGAGTGGTTGAGGATGCTTGGGCTTCAGTCTTGCTCTTTGGCTCTGTCGAATATTCTATGGGCCACCTAAAATCCCGTGGTAGGTTAATTTACTGCCTAAATAAGTCTGAGTGGATTCGTTCTTGCAGTGACTGAAAAACAACAACTGACCCACACTGGTTAGGACACTTACCAAGTTTCACTATTCATGTTTTCTTAAGTATCTGTCTCTCCCACTACATTACTCTCAGGTACTGTGTCTTATCCTTCTATGCAGAGTTCTACTTTCTTAACTCTTATAACAAATACATGTTGAGTGCCTACACTGCGCCATACGCTGTGCTAGTCATTGAGGACATAATTGAGAAAAAGAGACTTGTAAGATTTTTTCTTATGAAGTGTACAATTTAAAAAATCTGTCTGAGACCAGGCATGGTGGCTTATGCCTGTAATCCCAGCACTTTGGGAGGCTGAGGCAGAAGGATCACTTGAGCTCAGGAGTTCAAGATCAGCCTGGGCAACATAGTGAGACCCCATCTCTTAAAAAAAAAGAGAAAAAAAGACCTGTCTGAAACATCCTAGGTGTCCAACTGAGTGAGTACACCAATTCATTTAATTACTTACTTTACTTACTGGACATTTGCGTCTGGAAAATATAAGAATAAATGAGAAATGTTCTTAAGTTTCTCTGAGGCTAATAGGAGATATAGAAATGTAAGCCAGTTTGATGCAACCTGAAAGGTGTAATAACAAAAATATGTTTCTGATTCACTGGTGGCACAAAGGAGGGGTGGAGTGAAAAATTCTGCTTGGAAAAGCCAGGAATGAAAGACTAAGTTACTGAACGTAGAAATATTTTTGAGTGTGCATAAAGATTTCTTCTTGTCCCTTTTCCCCCTTTTCTTCTCTTTTCCCTTCTTCCCTTTCCCTTTTCTTTGCCTTTTCTTACTGTTCCCTTTGCCCTTTAAGGTTCAATCCAAGGGCCATCTTCATAGTAAATCTTTACTGACCACTCCCCTTCCTCCCTTCCAAACTACCACACTAAGTTAGTAACTTTTCTAAACTCCCCTAATACCTTGTACTTACCACCACTGATTCTTTTAGCCTTTGATGTGTGTTTGTGTACATATATATATGTATATCACATGATATATATATATCAGATGATTATATATATATATATATATATAATCTATGCATCTGTCGTTGCCTCCTCCCCCAAGTCAGGGCCTGGCACATAATTAGTACAGTACTCAATAAGTTCAATAACTGTTTCTTGAGGAAATATAAATTAAAACTGCAATGTGATACCACCACATCCCCACCAGAATGGCCACAATGAAAAGGATTGTTAATATCAAGTGTTGATGAAGATATTGAAAAACTGGAAATTTCAAACATGCTAGAAAGAATATAAATGGGAAACTTTTTTGGCAGAATTCACTAAAGCTGAACATATGCATATTGTATTACCCAACGATTGAACTTCCGGGTATAAGTATCCAACAGAAATGAATGTGTACATCTCAGAAGGTTCATATCAATTTTATTCATAATAGCCCCAAACTGGAAACAACCTAATGTCCATCCACAATAATGGATAAATGAATTGTGGCATATTCATATCATGGAACAGTATACAATAATTTTTTAAAATGAAAAACTGCTATGGGTCAGGTGCAGGGGCTCACCCCTGTAATCTCAACACTTTGGTGGGAGGCTGAGGCGGACAAGTCACTTGAGCTCAGGAGTTCGAGACCAGCCTAGGCAACATGGGAAAACCCAGTCTCTACAAATGTACCCCCTCCAAAAAAAAAAAAAAAAAAACCCGGTCCTGTGGTGTGTGCCTGTAGTCCTGGCTGCTCAGGAAGCTGAGGTGGGACGATCACTTGAGCTCAGGTGGTCAAGGCTGCAGTGAGTGCAGTGAGAGGTGATGGTAACAGTGTACTCCTACCTGAGTGACAGAGTGAGACCCTGTCTCAAACAAAACAAGACAAAAAACTGCTACAATATAAGCAACAATATAGATGATTTTTACCGACTAATATTGGGCAAAGCAAACCAGAAACAGAGTACATATTGTGATTTTCCACTAAAATGAAATTCCAGAAAAGGTCAAATTAATCTCCAGCAAAAGAGGATGAAATAATGGTTAACTTTTACAGGTGGGAGGGGTAATGTACTGGAAGAGGACAGTAGGGAGATTTCTAAAGTTTTGAAAGTATTCTATATTTTTATAATTATATATATTTACCTATTATTATTATTTGAGACATAGTCTCATCCTGTTGCTCAGGCTGGAGTGCAGTGGCGCCATCTCGGCTCACTGCAACCTCTGCCTCCTGGGTTCAAGTGATTCTCATGTCTCGGCCTCCCGAGTACCTGGGATTACAGGCGCACCTCCACCACCACGCCCAGCTAATTTTTTTTTTTTTTTTTTTTTTGTATTTTTAGTAGAGAAGGGGTTTCACCATGTTGGCCAGGCTGGTCTCAAACTCCTGACTTCAAGTGATCTGCCTGCCTCGGCTTCCCAAAGTGCTGGGATTACAGGCGTGAGCCACCGCTCCTGGCCTATAATCATATATTTAAAAGCCACATACGGAAGAATTTTCTAGGACAATGTCAACTCTCCATTAAAAAACTTTTCACACCCCAACCACATAAATATGTAAAAATTTGAGTTTTACCCTTATGATTTGTGCATTTTACTGTCTATAAATTACATCTTGATAAAAATGTAAATAAAAACAAATAAAAATGAATGTTCCTTGAATGAGTGAATAAACGAATGAATGAGTTGTGTTTTCAAAGAGGAAAATAAAGACATTACCGTGAAAGAGGATCTTGCACTGCATTGAATTTTTAAGTAGTGCTTAGTTCTTGCACTTTCTTTGCTCTAATGATGCCCAAAATAATTGTTCGTTTACTTACTTTGCTTAAGTATTAATTTCCTTTGCTATTTAGCCACGACTGTGAAGTTAAGACAAGAAAGTCATCAACAGTAATGCAGATGATGTAAATACCTTGTGGGACTGGCATTTAATTTACTGCGAGGGATCTATTAAGCTCTTGGGGAATTGGGGAATATGCCTAATTCCCTTCTGGCGTTTTTAATTTTTTTAATCCTTTTGTGTTTTATGAGATGTGAGTACAAATTAATTATTCAGACTCGAGAGAGGAGACGAGTTGGCGGAGTTGCCACCCGTGTTCACGAACAGGAACAGAAGCCACCAGCACATGACATTGCCCAAGCCACCCAGAGATCAGAGTGGAAGAGTCCTAATTGCTGGGCGGCCCAGCCCCGGGATGTGCCTCTCCCATCCTTCTCCAGGCGGAGCTCGTGGCTAAGCAGCGACTCACCCTGCCAGCCTGTCACAGGCCAAGAGCGGCCAACAACTCCGCAGGCGACAATGGCCGCTGCACCCCAGGCGCTGTGGAAGCCCGACCCGGCTCTGGGTCCCATCTTAGAGCCTGGGATGCAGTGTCGGGAGTCGCGGTGCCCAGAGCATCCAGTAGGTGTCGCTGTCCCACGGCCGCCGCGCGCCCCCGGGGTGGGGAGCCGGGGCGTGTCTGCCTCACCTGGGGCTCCCGGCGCGCGCGCCTCACCTGGGCTAGCGCCCCTTGCCGCCCGCGCCGCGCGGGGGCGCTCTTCCGCGGCTGGGTCCCCGCCTCCGCCCCAACAGCTCGGGCTGCAGTGCTGCTCGCGCTGCGCTGGGTGCTGGTTCTGCAACCCGCTGCCGTCCCCCGCATCCGCGACGAGGGGCGGGGTCCCACGGCGCGCTGAGAAAGGCGGGCGAGCTGGCGCTCAGGTGTGTTCTTCCATAGGGCCCGGGCGGCAGAGAGGACCGCGTCCCGGCAGTCGGAGCGGGAGGAGGACAAGACGATGCCGCTGTCCCCGCCAGCCCAGGGCGACCCCGGGGAGCCCAGCCCGTGCAGGCCCCCTAAGAAGCACACCACCTTCCACCTCTGGCGCTCCAAAAAGAAGCAGCAGCCGGCGCCGCCTGACTGTGGGGTGTTCGTTCCGCACCCGCTCCCGGCGCCTGCCGGAGAGGCCAGGTGAGCTCCTCGCCCGAGCCCTCCAGTCCCACCTCCTCCTCCTGCTCCTTCTCCTGCTGCGCTAGCCCTTGGACTCCTGACCCCACTTGGAGGAGGGGAAAGCCCCGGGGTCTGTTTCACTCCGCAGGAGGGTACCCGGGTCCGGAGGGGAGCGATCGTAGCCGCTGGGGTTGACGAGGTTCCTCGCGGCTTTTGGCTCAGACCAAGCACCGGCGAGAGGAACTTGTGCTCACGCATGTGGCCTTTAGTATGACTGCAAAGTTTTCATGCAGGAGCCTCCCGCATCAGCCTGCTAACCAGAGCGGCGGGGAGTGAGGGTTGTTACCGTCCTAAATGATGGCGGGAACTCTGCTTTGGGGTTAGGCACTGCTTTTGAGCTAGTGTCTTTATTGTAAAGCTCTTTATTGTGAATATCTGTAAGATCTGTGCTCTTACAGATGTTATACCCCCATTCTCCTCGCAACATACGAAGGGAGGAGGAAGTGGCAGGAATGGTTACCCCCATTTCATGGGTGGAGGAACTGAGACCAAAGGATGAATGGCTTCTCCCCATTGGAGCCAGTGGCAGAGCTAGAGAGCACCTAGTTATCAAAACTGTAGTTACCATTGTGCTTTTTGATTTTTATCATGGTTTTGAAGTGGTTTTATTCTATATGTATAATTATTCAACTATACCATCAGAGTTTATGCATTCGTTGAATAATAATCAATTTGAAGTAACAGCGTATTTACATGGCTCAGAGGTGTGAAATATTTATAGTGATGGACAATTGACAATGTCCAGTAAATCCTTCTATATGTGTTTTTAAAATACACCCTATGAGGGCCAGAATAAAATTGTGCAAAATTTGCATTTTAGACGTGGTTTTCCTTTTATTTATTTCTTTCTTTCTTTCTTTTTTTTCTGAGACGGAGTCTTGCTCTGTCGCCCAGGCTGGAGTTCACTGGCCCAATCCCGGCTCACTGCAAGCTCCACCTCCCGGGTTCACGCCATTCTCCTGCCTCAGCCTCCCGAGTAGCTGGGACTACAGGTGCCCGCCACCACGCCCGGCTAATTTTTTGTATTTTTAGTAGAAACGGGGTTTCACCGTATTAGACAGGATGGTCTCGATCTCCTGACCTCATGATCCGCCCGCCTCGGCCTCCCAAAGTGCTGGGATTACAGGCGTGAGCCACCGCGCCCGGCCTCTCCTTTTATTTCTAAAAAAAGTCAATTTTACGATCTATTTTCATTCACTTATTGTATTGAGTACCTTAGCTAAGTGCCATGTACTGCGATATAAAAAACAATGAGAGACAGGAATAATTGTGTCATCAAAGAATTGTTAGTCTCTTGTGGATGCCAAAAAATGCAATGATAGATGCCAGCACACAGGAGGGGATCAGGGAGGCTTCCTGGAGGAGGATAGGTGAAGTGGCTTAGGCAGAAACAGGGAGGAGCAGCGAGTTCCAGGCAGGCGCTGCACTGTGCACATCACCAGCACTTAGAAGAGCGTGGCACTTCCTGAGAAGCGCAAGTGGTTGGAGCGGGGAGGTCTAGGTGTGAGTGGGTAAGGGTAGGAAAGCTAAGAAAGAAGTCATTTTATTTTTCTCTCATATTTTATCATCCACATTGGTAATCAGTTGTAGTAGAAATATATTACCTATTCAAACATTTACTGTGCCTAATTATAGATTATACTTTCTAACAAAATACAGTATTTAATGTACCCAACATTGAAGTTCTTTTCTATTACCTCAGTAAATATTTTAAACATTTCCATCGTGGTTTTCCTTTTAAGATCTAGTCTTATCATTTACTGTCTATCCAAACATAATAATACACAGCTATAGGTAATTTATTCAAATGTAAGTACATTTTAGTATAAAATTTAAAATAGGAGATTTGCTTCTCTCCTTGAGTTTTTTTATATTTTAGTGCAGTCTTGAAACACTTCATTTTTTCCTTCAGAACCATGATGAACTTCGTATTAATAAATGTTCTGAAAAACTAAACGTACTAGTCTGTCTTTGGGATGTTTTTCTAGTTAGATCATCTTTATAAATATTTCATTTACTTCGAAGAGAGTGTACTTCTTTCTGGTTTAAAGAGAGTGGCAAAAGCACCCTTAGATTTCTAGCCAGTTTGCCCAGTGTGGCTCTCTTAAGCCTCCTGACTATATCCCTTCATTTCTGTCCAGGACTTGGAAGTGATGGAATTTGGCTGGAATGTGCAGCACTCACTGTGGTTTTTGTCTCTAAATAAGGAGGGGACAGTCAGGTAGCCACCCATATTTGCTTATTTGATTAATATTATGGGTGTTTAGGTCAGAAAAAAATGAATTTATCTATTAGCTTTGTGACCTTGGGCAAGTTATTTCACCTCTTAAAATCTCAATTTCCTCATCTGTAATATGGAGACAATAGGATGCTGACTCTGTAGGGTTGTCATGAATATTAAATGAAAGTTTATGTTATTAAGTGCAAAAACCTTAACACACTTCTGAGCACAAAGTAGAAACTCAGTAAATGCAAAAGCATCCTGGTCGTCATCATCATCATCATCATCAAAGCAAAGGTCTAATGGAAGAAATGGAAAAAAAAGGTTTAGATAGGGGAAAACCAACTCTAGGAAGATCTTTTCCTAGAAAAGTTTACCAGTCCAGCCGGGTGCGGTCACTCACGCCTCTAATCCCAGTACTTTGGGAGGCCAAAGCAGGTGGATCACCTGAGGTCAGGAGTTTGAGACCAGCTTGGCCAACATAGTGAAACCTCATCTTTACTAAAAGTACAAAAAAATTAGCTGGGCATGGTGGCTCACACCTGTAATCCCAGCTACTCAGGAGGCTGAGACAGGAGAATCCCTTGAACCCAGGAGATGAAGGTTGTGGTGAGCCAAGATCATGCCATCGCACTCCAGCCTGGGCAACAAGAGTGAAACTCCATCTCAAAAAATAAAAAAAAAAAAGAAAGAAAAGCTTGCCAGTCCAAAGATGATTTAAAGTTTATTAAAGTCAGATTTTCGTATTCTGCAAATATTTGTGGCTTTTGGTATAGACATTCTAATCAATTATTTCTTTATATGAAATAATTTGAACTTGGCTACTTCTCTTTCCAAAATTTACTCTTAAAGTTTTTTTTCAGCTTGGTTTTGGTAAACATGGTCATATGATGTTATTTTTCACAAAGATAGAGTTGCTGCCCTCCTGAGTCAGCCCCATCCCCTGTCTAGTCCATAATTCTCTTGCCATTAGAGGGTCTAGTGGTGTGGTGGAATGAGCATGGCGAGCTGTGGCCAGGCCACTTAGCGCCACTAGTGGCACTGTCATTTACCACATTTTAAATTATACTCTGTCTTGTGAATAATGTGCTCAGAATGTGGATTCTCTACTTGGATTTAAATTCTTGTTCTTCTGTTAATACTTACCATGACACCGAATCCTATCATCCTAGGAAAGTTATTAACATTTTTGTGCCACAATTTTCTCATTCACAAAATGGGAATCATAAGAGTTGTTATAAAAATAAACGAGTTAATGCATTTCAAGTGCTCAGAACAGTGGTTGGCACATAGTATGTGCTCAACCAATGGGAGTTGTTTCTCTTTTTCTTACTAGTATCTTGCTTATGCCTCCTTTGGAGTAGGAATTTTGTGTGTTTTTCTGCTATATAATGAAAGTGGTACTTTCTTTTTATCTATTCAAGCCACTTTGTGTTATTTTGGTTTTTTTTAATATTAAAAAATGTAAAAATATTAAAACATAAAAAGGCTGCATGTGGTGGCCCACACCTGTAATCCCAGCACTTTAGGAGGTGGAGGCGGGTGGATCACCTGAGGTCAGGAGTTCGAGACCAGCCTGGCCAACATGGTGAAACCATGTATGTAAAAATACAAAAAATTAGCCAGGGGTGGTGGTGGACGCCTGTAATCACAGCTACTTGGGAGGCTGAGGCAGGAAAATCACTTGAACCTGGGAGGTGGAGGTTGCAGTGATCTGAGATCGTGCCATTGCACTCCAGACTGGGTGACAGAGTGAGACTCTGTCTCAAAAAAGGCAAAACGAAACAAAACCAAAAAAAAAAAAAAAAACACCATAAATAGAGACAGGGTCTCACTATGTTGCCCAGGCCGGTCTCAAACTCCTAGGCTCAAGCAGTCCTCCCGCCTTGGCCTCCCAAGTGCTAGGATTACGAGTGTGAGCCACCACATGTGGCCATACTTTTTGTTATTTTGATTAGAAGTGGGTCCTTAGCTAAAGGTCAAAAGCAGTGAATTATTTCCATTGAGTTCTTTGTTTAAGAACCTATATATTTTTTTTAAAAAAGCAGTGAATTAAAAATTATCACCATTGAACTGAATTGAACTCCACATCTAGAAACAAGCATTAATACTCCCTGCAGGAGAGCCAAATTCAAGCAGTAGATGGGTCTCATAATCCTGTGAAAATCAGCTCGCCTTGTTTCAGTTGGAGGAAAAGTGTAGCCAGTGTCAAGGGCAGAGCATCCTCATTGGGCAGGCAGAGATCTACCTCTGAGTGAAGGCCAGCAGGCTCAAGTTTCAGAACTATAGACAATCCCTTAGTTTTTCTGTACTCAGTAGACCTTTCCCTTCTATGAAGAGAAAACAACTAACTCCCTGTTTATATCACTAGAATGTTGTAAGGATAAACTATTGTTATTGGGAGGGTTTTTCTTTTTTCTTCAGAAGAAGAACAGTCATTTAAAATGTTATTTGAAAGCATTCTGGAACTGTAGAGTGTTAGTCTTCATAACTTAAAATTGATTCTAGTTTCCAGTCTTTTGTGGCTGATTTGGTGCTTAGAACGCTAAACAGGTTTAATTATTTTCTAGCATAAAGAACATAGCCAGGTAAGTCTATTTTTGTTTTATGTAATGTTAGATTTAAACTGGTTAGTACTGAGTTTTCCCTCTTATTTTCCTTATACTAAAGGAAAGAGTTTTAATTTTTAGGTTTATTTTATTTAACCAGTGATAAACCAGGAATTTAAAAGTAAGTCTGCCACTAGCTGTGAGCTTCTTGGGAAGTTAGTTTACCCCGATAACTTCTGTTGTATGATCTGTGACCTACCTCTTAACATTGTTTTTGAGAGTTATAAATATATTTTTTTTAAAAATGACTAGCCTAGTGCCTGGCAGATAACAGAAACTCAGTAAATAGTACCTCTGAAAGCATGCCACAGTCAAAGGATAGTAGACTTTCGTGTTGGGCAGACTTAGTTTCAAATATGCCTCTGCCATTGGGATAGATTTTTAACCTCTTTAAGTCTCAGTTTCTTCACCTGTAAAATGGAGGCAATTACACTTCTCTTATGGAGCTGTAGGAGGATTGGATGTTATCTATGTAAAGCACCCAGCACAGGGCTTGGCTCAAAGCAAGTGCTGGATAGAGGAAAGGTGGCGGTCAGTAGCAGGGGCAATAGTGGCAGTGATAGTTGTAATTATTGTTGTCTTTATAGTAATGGTATTAGTATTAATACATACATTGTTACTTTGTGAGTGGAGTAAAAACTTCAGAAGCCCAGAAGTTGTAACCAGGTCTGTTAAGCTTTGAAGTACCTTTGAGTATTTGGATGTTCATGTTGGTCTCTAAAAGGGAGACCCTTCATGCGCTCTCAGTGCCTTAAAAGTCTTAATATATCTCACTGAGGAAGCCAAGGCTAAACTTTCTACTTGACATTACAGGAGTTTTTCCCAAAGGGATTTTGGAGTCTGAGTTTAGCATACGATAATCATTTGCCACTTATCTCTGTCATTGAATTACTTTATCCACCCTCTATTTCCACACTTTCCATCACAATCTACTCTCCATAATCAAGTGGCAGTGACATAAACCCTTTTGGGGACCTTTAGTAAGACCTTTGAAACTTGAGTTCACTTCTTTTTTCTTCTTTAGCTCTTTTTTAAAAAAATATTGGGCCAGGTGTGGTGGCTCACACCTGTAATCCCAGCACTTTGGGAGGCCAAAGTGGGCGGATCACAAGGTCAGGAGATCCAGACCATCCTGGTCAACATGGTGAAACCCCGTCTCTACTAAAAATACAAAGATTAGCTGGGCGTGGTGGCACACGCCTGTAATCCCAGCTACTTGGGAGGTTGAGGCAGGAGAATCACTTGAACCAGGGAGTCAGAGGTTGCAGTGAGCCAAGATTGCGCCACCGTACTCCAGCCTGGCAACAGAGCCAGACTCTGTCTAAAAAAAAAAAAAAAAAAAAAAAAAAAAAAAAAAAAAAAATTCAAATACATATATACTCCCTTTCTCATTAATAGTTTTGCCAGAATGTATGGCTTTTGATTATAAATCTTATTTGTAGGTCAGCATGGTGGCTCATGCCTGTAATCCCAGCACTTTGGGATGCTGAGACAGGAGGATTGCTTGAGCCTAGGAGTTCAAGACAGCCTAGGCAACAAACTCAGACCCTGCTTATCCAAAAAAAAAAAAAAAATAGCCAGGTGTGGTGGCACACACCTGTGGTCTCAGCTACTGGGGAGGCTGAAGTGGGAGGATCGTTTGAGCCCAGGAGTTATGATCATGCTACTGCACTCTAGCCTGGGTGACAGAGTGAGACCTTGTCTCTAAAATAATCATAATAATAAATGAGTACATCTTTTTTGTAAGCTGAGATAGTGAGTTGCTGCTGTAGTATTTGTCCACAATTAAAACAATATAGTAAACATATTAGATATTGAAATAGTTTCTAATTCCTAATAGTCATTCAAAATACATATCTTACTATGAACGTTAAAAAATACATATCTGAGCCAGGCATGATGGCTCACACCTGTAATCCCAGCACTTTGGGAGGTGGTGGCAGGTGGATCACTTACTTGAGGCCAGGAGTTTGAGAGCAACCTGGTCAACATAGCGAGATCCCATCTCTTAAAAAAGATACATACACACACACACACATCGGTCTTAAAGTTTGAGTTCAGCTAAGGGGTCAGTTATGTTTCAGGAATGTCCATGCAGAAGAAAAGTGATTTATGTATTGAAAATCTGTGTCTGGTCAACATGAGAAGATCGTTTGAAGCTTGAATGGTGTGTTCTTCTGTCTACCTTGAAAAACTTGTCCCAAAGTGAGTTTTCAAGATACAGGATGTATGACTGTCTAATGCTTGTGAGGAGCTTGGCAAGAATGACCAGCGAATTGCTTATGAGTCTCATTAGCTCATTTACAGTTGCCTTAAAACATAGCTGCATTGGGCTAACCCAAATGCCTCATCAACATACCTGTACAGATTCAAATATATGAGAAGTCTTCCCTCTAGAGAGTGAACCCTTGCTTAGTGCTGCCTTTACAGCACTGTGCATCTTCTGGATTGTTCCGTTCAGTGGAAGAGAAGCAATGACTCCTCATAACAGAGACCTAGATTGAATTGCTAATTATTCGGCCAGTATACAGTATATACTATAGTGTGGTTACTGAGATACTGAATAGTTTAAGAGTTTCTGCCATAATTAGTACCTCACCTACTACTTAAAAAAAAAAAAAACCATAACTTAATTCATGTTTTCAAAAAAAATTTAAAGCTTGAAGGAACCATATTTATAACAACAAAATGTCACTTAAAATGATGGAGCCTATCAATATATTGTTACCTATGCAAGAACTCCCCTTACAGAGCTTGAAGTAATGCTAGTAATGTGACACATAATATATTTTATTCATGATTTGTCATTTAAATGTGTTCAGAATACTGATGGATTCATAAATATCTCATGAAAGCATACATTTTGACAAAGTACCAGGAGGCCCAAGGACATACAAATGGGGCAGAGAATCAGAATCCATTTGCAGTGTCCCCGACCTCTCTCACTGGCATGTTATAGACAAGTAAAGGTTGCACCCGTAGCTAACACACACAAAAAGAAACACAATTAACAAGTACCTTTTGTTTATTACCTTCTCATAAATGGCAATTAAATGAGTAAAAGTTGGTGTTAAGCTTGGCAAAAGATACTGTGGGGAAGAAAGTTGGCTGCTGGTTGTGTTTATTGTTTGTGCCATTTCAAGCTAGCAACCCTAACTGAGTCTCGGTCATTAGAATTTAGGTTTATTCCAAAGGTAATATCGACAGCTCAAATATGAGATTTGGCCAACAGTTACATAAAGTCACCATGCAGAGTACACCTCTTAATTTTTTTCAAATTTGTTTATAAGTAGTAGCATAAGCTCATGATAGTCTTTGGATTCGTTTTTTAATCTTATGATTAGAATCAAGGGTCAAAATAATATATGCTGCATATAAGATAAGAAAATAGAGGAAGCATGTGCTTTATAATAACTTCAGACCATGTCTGTGAAAACATTGTTTCCCATCAATATTTGATTGAGAGATGCAGTTTATTCAATATGCACTATGTATCAGACACTGTTCTAAGTGCTTTACAAATATTAACCCACTACAGTTAATTTATAACTTTCCTCAGAGGTAGGCACTATTATTAGTCCCATATTGAGGAAAAATCAGGCACAGAGGGGTATGATTATTTGGTCAAAGTCACAGAGCTCATTAAGAGTGAGGCTGGGATTCCCCAACCGGTGATCTTGAGTCCTTGTGGTTAATCACTGCAGGTAAATCACTGCAAGTTAATCACTGTGGTTAATGGTGCTTTCTTTATATTCTTATATGAGTTCATTTGGCCTCTAGATCTCACAAGTAGAAATTAAAATACATATGATAAATTAAGTTTTGGTACTAGACAATTTCTACGTTAAGTAGTGGAAAGAAAAATATGTTAATTAATAGAAATACAAGTTCATTAAAATCTTAGATGAAAAAAGATTTTAAAACAGAAATTCAAAAGTATATATTATAAATAAAAGTATCATGTGTAGATTCTGAGTTTGGGGCTTCTGCCCAAGCTGTGTCAGAAAAAAGCATTACCAAGAGGTGGACCTACTTCGTACCCCTTCTTCTGCCCTGGCACAGGCAGGAGAATGCAAGGTCAGAGATAAGTGGTAGATAGGCGGCCCTCTAGTTGCTGCCCATGCTAAAGAGGCATGGCAGAATTTCTCAAGTAGTTGCTTTACCAGTTGCTGCAGAAAGCTGCTCCTGGCTGCTCTAACTTTAGGCCTCTAGAAGCCCTGCTGCTTGAATCCATTGGTTTTACCTCCTGACTTATTCTTGAGGATTCCCTGGCAATGAATACAGGTTCCACCTTACATTGACCTTACACTTCAAGGATTGTAAACCATTGCTGATACTTTATCCCATTTGAGGCTTATAAGGGTTCTGTGAAATAAGCCCATACCCTCATTCTGAGGATAAGGAAACTGAAGTTCATGGAAGGTAATGCAGGTGGAGGAAGCAGGACTAAAACTCAGATTTTCTGATTTTTTCTTAGCTGTTCTTTTGGGTTCTCTTGCATTGTGTACTATACCTCCACTCCTGGCCTGTACCCACCTTTGACAGGAGCCCAACTGACTCATCTGACTTCCTGGTGACTATTCCCCTGGAAATCTTCCCTTAGTTTCATAAACTAACAACGATGAGACTGTCTGATCCCTAGATTGAGTGACTAGTTATTCAGCCGGCACCTATAGTCTGGTTATTGACATACTGGATAATTTCTGGGTTTCTACTATAATTAGTACCTCACCTACTACCTAAAAAAAGCCAACAAAAATAAAAATAACTCAATTCATGATTTTTTAAAAAGTTTGCACAAGCCATATTTTATAACAACAAAATATCACTTAAAGTGATAGAGCCTATCAGTATGATATTGTACCTATGCGAGAACTCCCTTTACAAGGCTTGAAGTAATGCTGGTGCTGTGACACGTAATATAGTGTATTTATAATTTGTCACTTAAATGTTTTCACAATACTGATGGATTCATAAATATCTCATGAAAGCACAGCTTGAGTTTTTGCATCTGCTATTAGTAAGAGGTATGATAGTTGAAGCAACTGTTGACATTCACACTGAAATTCAATGTCTCCTTTATCATGCATGTCATTACAAACCTAAGAACGGGCCCTTTTCAAGCCTGGGCAGAGGAGGCTCACCCAGGCCTTGCCAGCCACTCTTGGCTCTACTGCCTTGCTTCTTTCCCCACTGTTGGCTTCCTTCCCCACCATTTAGCTCCCACGAACTAAGCGGTTGTTATTATCAGCAAAACAAGAAAATGTAGTTACTGCAAGGGTGGGATTACTGAACTATTCTCTTTTGTATTGGCTATCCAAAACAATTTTGTCTGGAGTGGACTCAATTATCAATCAGGAGTCCTTCATTGGAACATACTTAGGGTTTGAAACAAGAGCACTTGTATTCCTGTGTATCAGTATACATGTTTAAACAAGCTTGTCTAAAACTAGATTTTGGATTTCTTTCAAGATAAAAGCAAAGTAGGACTGAATGTCTGCATTTGCTCAAAAGTTTTGACCTTTACTAATTTGCATTTTGTGATCGTCGTAATGTTGCCCTGTAAAAGGTTTCAAGTACTTTGGCCTAGAAGTCTTAGTAGCTAGGTGCATTGCTGGCACTTAATTGTATCCTTTCCTGTTGTTCCACTTTTATTAAAAGCTTTTTTGTATGCCCATGAGGAAACAACCAGTCACAATAGCTGATAACTGTTGACGATGTAGAGAGGCAATGTCTCCATCATCATGTAGTTTCTTCCTACAGAGACGCTCCTCAGGAATTTATGCATCTGCTTTCTCTGCAGGATTTCTGGTTGCCTTTCTGTGTATAAGCATACATTGGCTACAATTCCACTAATTTACAAAGCCAGCAGAAGTTAAACAAAGAGGAGCACCATTTTATATCTTAATGCCACTCCATAACTGATCAACAAAGAACAAACGTATAAGTTGGTGCAAAAGTAATTGAGGTTTTTGTCATTACTTTGTTTTTGTCATTACTTTTTTTTTTTTAGATAGGGTCTCCAGTTGCTCAGGCTGGAGTGCAGTGGCACAATCTCAACTCACTGTAGCCTTGACTCCCTGGGCTCAGGTGATCCTCCCACCTCAGCCTCCTGAGTAGCTGGGACTACAGGCATGTGCCATCACACCCGGCTAATTTTTGTATTTTTAGTAGAGACCGGATTTGGCCATGTTGGCCAGGCTGCTCTCAAACTCCCGACCTCAGGTGATCTGCCCACCTTGGCCTCCCAAAATGCTGGGATTACAGGCATGAGCCACCGCGCCTGGCCTTTTGTCATTACTTTTAATGGCAAAAACTGCAATTACTTTTGCACCAACCTAATAAAAACAGTTGGGTTTGAGCATGTTCACTGAGAAAGATGGGTGTGGCATGCGGGAATGAAGGGAAAGGATTCTTTTTGGCTAGATAATTCTCAATCTCTCCTATAAACTAAATAAACATAAGGAAATTTTGTCAATTGTGTATAAGACAAGGGACATGAACAATTCCTTATTATGTGACAGTTGCTTTCATATCAGTGTATCTCATTCAATCTTCATAGTAGCTGTGCCAAATAGGTATTTCTACCTTCATATTTATAACTGAGAAGACAGAACCTGAAAGAAGTATTTTAGCTAATAAATGACAGAGCAGTATTTGAAATACTTCTTTCTGGCTCTAAACCTCAAAATATTTTCACCACACCATGAAAAAACTAAAGCTCATTGAACAAGTAGTTGGTAGAGGCTGTGTGTGTGTACAGGGGAGGTAACTAGCTAATGAATAAAGCTTCCCGTAGAAATGTAGGTACCCATTTACTCTCAGAGCTATCTCTCTGAGCAAGGAAGCATTTCCTCCTTTTGATTACATGCACCCTACTTGGTCCCATTGTACAGAAGGGCATCCAGGAACAAATAATTCATATGCCTTATAAAGTTAATGGGGCATTCTTGTTTTCCTGGGAACCCCTGACTTGAAATGATTCTAAGAAGAATCTGTGACTCAGTTCCTGAAGTGTTAACTAAACCTGTTGCACCTGATTTCCAATCTAGCCACAAAGTCTTAGTACCTGCTACTGGGATGATTCACTGAGTATGTAAAGGAATCTAAGGTGACAAATGTTGAGGATTTTTCACTCTGCATAAAGGTCACAGCCCCAAAAGAGGAAAGAAAATGCTGGTGACCCAAACTTCAAATTTGTAGGCGATACAGTTGGCGTGAAAGATGTAGATCTACAGAGTTTGATGCAAAAGGATTATGAAAACCTTGTAAATAATCTTTGTCTTTAGTACCCATTTCTCTCAAAACTGAGCTTTATTTTGATTTTCATGTATGTGAGTTTTAAAATTATGTTTAAGAATGTTCATTAGTTTCTATGAATATTATTATATACACAGAGCTAACTTCTATGTCTGTAGGTCACAGAAAAGAGTAACTTTCTGTTTCCATTTTACCAGACTGGAAATTTATATGCTCTGGTATTTAGATTACATGTTGTTGGCTTAAAGCCTAAATGATTATAGTCATTAATACTGTTCATTTTCCAAAGTACAACTGGAAATTTGCTACTTTGTCTTAAACCACTCTCTTTTATTATAGACTTTCTCTAATTTTAAAAACAATTACCCAGTGATAATGGTAATTGAAGCAGAAGGTTGGTTTGCTTCTTTTATGTGTGACTGTAACTGAGCAGATGTTACTACTTCTCTCCAAAGTGGTCTTGATGTATGGTTTTCAGTGACTGTGCTTGTCACACTCAGAAGGGTAAGTAACTGTGATAGTGAAACTGCACTAGTATAATTCATTTATTAAACAAACATTTATAGACACCTGCTGTATGTGAGGCCCTGGAGTGTGGGCTGGCAAACCAGTTCAAGTTCTGTGGTTGGCAAATTGAGTCTCACTCCCCTATCTTCTAGAGAAGCTGTAATATTCACCATTAAAATGATAAAAAGTTGCTACACTTACCGCTATAATAAAAAAGAGATATTCAAATATGCATAAGACAGCCTGGCACGGTGGCTCATGCCTCTAATCCCAGCACAATGTGAGGCTAAGGTGGGAGGATTGCTTGAAGCCAGGAGTTGGAGACCAGTCTGACCAACATAGGAAGACTATATCTCTACAAAATAAAAAAATTAAAAACAACTGGGCAGGGTGGCATGCACCTGTAGTCCGAGCTACTTGGGAGACTGAGATGGGAGGGTTGCTTGAGGCCAAAAGTTCAAGGCTGCAGTGAGCTATGATTGTGCCACTGCACTCCAGCCTGGGCAACAGAGCAAGACGTCTCGCTAAAAACAAACAAATATGCTCAAGACAGAGGCTGAGAGATAAAAGAACTTAATCCTCACAGAGGATGAAGAATTTATAATTCTTGAGTGTAGTTGTTACTGCTAAAGGAATTCCAGAGAACACTTGATGATGTTAGTGTATATAAATTCTCTAAATGGATGGTTCTATTTATATCTATAAAGATATACATATTTATATATATGTTTGTATATATAGACACATTCATACATATATACACATACATACATTCTAGCACTAAGTTCTTTACTGATATATGTACTCAGTGCTAGATTACCTACTTAGTAAATTAAACATGTACTTACGACATCAGCAAAGCAGGAATGAGAGAGAGAAAAGCCAAAATATGCCTGAAAGTTCTGTGTTATTTTCAGATATTAAATTTTGTTGTAGGGTTTAGAATGGTTTTTATTTTGAATGACATATTGAGGTGGGGGGGGCATAACCTTTTTGATGATTAAAGTTTCTAAAGATAATGATGCAGACCTCTGTATATACCTTGTTTAAAGAGCATTGTGGCCAGGCGTGGTGGTGGCACATGCCTATAATCGCAACACCTTGGGGAAGCTGAGGCGGGAGGATCACTTGAGGCCAAAATTTGAGACCAGCCTGGACAACATAGTGAGACCCTGTCTCCATAAAAAAAATTTTTGAAATTAGCCAGGCGTGGTGGCATGTGCCTGTAGTCCCAACTACTCGAAAGGCTGAGACAGGAGGATTGCTTGAGCCCAGGAGTTCAAAGCTGCAGTGAGCTGTGATTAAGCCACTGCCCTGCAGCCTGGGAGACAGAGTGAGGCCCTGTCTTTAAGTAAGTAAGTAAGTAAGTAAGTAAATAAATAAATAAATAAAAGAGAGCATTGGCAGGGGTTAGGGTGGAGGTGGGAGAAAAAGTATGATGTGAACTGTGGAAGGTAATAGAGAAATATGCCCCATTTATTCTTGTGTTCATCTCATGAGTCGGATTCCAGGCCCAAAGGTACCACTTTATCTTCCTTAAAGAGGCTCAGTTGGTTAGCATCACTTGTTAAATGTCCTGTCCAGTTGTGTGGAAATGGTCAGATCAGTGAACTTCTCAAGTAACTGTTCTTTTATGGTTTGAGACTCCAGTTTTATTTTTTGATACATTTACTTTTCGATACACTTGGCTTAGCTGTTTTGGAGGCTTCACCATATTGAGTAGTTCCCCTTCACCCCTGGGGGTGTACATGCCAAGATCCCCTGTGAATTTCTGAAACTGCTGATAGCACTGAACCCTCTATATACTATGTTTTTTCCTATATACATGTACCTATGATAAAGATAAATTTATGAATTAGGCACAGTAAGAGATTAACAATAGTAAATAATAAGATAGAACAATTATAACAATATACTATAATAAAAATTACATGAATATGGTGTTTCTCTCTCTCTCTGTCAAAATATCTTATTGCATGTAACATTTTTGGACCACGGTTGACTGAGTGACTGCAACCATGCATAAGGGAGGACTGCTATAGTTATCATAATTCACAATCTCACTATTTATGGATAACACTGTTAACATTGTGTTCCTTTTTGGTACATATTTTCACATAGCTTAGCAGTAAAGATGAAATTATAGAGGGAGTAATTTAGATGGCTTTTGTATCTTGTTTTGTTTTTCATTTCACATTTTATCATAAGCCTCTCCCTACTTCATTAAAACATGTAAAATAATTTCCTTACTCATCTCCCTCTGTGTAAAACCTTTATCCACATCTTGAACCTCAGTCTCTGGATATTCTCTATTTGTTTTTCTAGACCCACTCTCCACCCTCCTCTGTGCTCAGAGGCTGTATTTAATGACTACATGAACCTAGCTCTTTGTCCTCTGGCTTCTATAACAGTTAGGTTCTGCCAGTGGGAAGCTTTGGAGGAGAGGGCAGGAGTGGGAGGTCAGGCTGGAGTTAGGTAATGGTTTTGTTACTTCGCAGAAGGCCACAGGTTCTGATGGGTCAACCTCTTCTATAGCTCAGATCTTGGCAGTTCCAGTACTCACTCCCTCCCCTTGCCTTTATGCTTAGGGGTAGTAGTGGCTTCCTGCCATTGGGAGCCCTGGTCTGCTTACCATTCCTTAGTGGTTTTCCCTTACCTGTCCACATCTTGTAACTAGTCAGTTATTTAAACACTTCTCAATTATCTCTTTGTGTGTACCATCGATTCTCTGCTGAGAACCTGGCTGACATCTGAATCCAAGTGGTACGCTCTTTATATTTTAGGTTTAGGGCTTTGTACTGCAGAAGGATAAAAGATAATTCAGGATTAGGTAAGGGAGTTAAATTAGTTCAGATCTGAGCTGGTGTTACTGAAAAATGGCATAGACTAAATTAAATGACACTTACAGAAATATAAGCAAATTGTTTCTGGAACAGAGAAAAAGGAGCAATGAATTCTTGCAAGCATTGTATTGAACACCTGCGCTTAAAAGGCAAGCAGGATACCTTCCCTGCCAAATGTTTCCAGTTCTCTTGTCTTATTTGGATAGTATTAGTTCAATTGTTTCATTTCCCTTTTCAACCTGGGCTTTCGTGACTAATTCCCTTCTGCTTTCCCTCCTCGTTTCTGGGCAGTTTGCCTATCCATACCTACAGTCCTCTATCTCCACTTGGATAGTCCTTCTTCATTCTTGTGTTGCTCCCTTGTAGAAAGCACTCTCAGGGTTTTGTGAGCTGAATGGATACCATGTTTTTGGCATGCTCCCTTATATGAACAATAACCTTTTCTTCCTTAAAGGAGACACAAAGCATGTAGCAAACAGTTAACTTCATTCCGTTTTGCTTCAGCTCTAGATCTGAGTCATGACTTTTAAAAACAAATGCCAAAGCGGTCATCAGACTTACTAGGGGCTGTTAATACTTCACAGGCCTTTTAAATCCAATAAATGTAACGGAAGAATGTCAGTGTTTTCTGTGATTACCAGGTTATCACTGACAGAATCTCTGACTGAGAGAATATTAAGGCTTATTCCATGGCTCACTGTGTAACTCATAAGTCCTAGTGGTTATATATATATATATATATATATATTTTTTTCATTTGCAGTCTGTCCAAGATTTAAATAAATTTTGTCTATTTTTAACCTATTTTTAAATATGTCTTTACTGATCAGATATTCACATTATATTTCATGCTCTTAGAAATGTGAATTACTCTTAGTGTATCCTACCACAGGTATAAATAAGTATAATTTACTTAAAATTCAGTATACAAAATTTCCATCATTTACCAATGACCATTGATGGCAGAAAAGACAAAAACAAAAATTTATTTGTATAGAAATGAGAGGACTTGGGTTTTAATTTTAGATTCCTCAGTTACAAATTAGGTGACTTTTAAGCAAATCACCTAAATTCTTTGTGCTTCAGGGTATTTTTCCATAAAATGGGGATGATCCCAATCTCCCTGCTCCCTAACCAGCCTGTTGAGTGGCTCCCTTGAAGCCATGTATGAGAGCATGGTGAGGAGTGGGAGGCCTAAGGCTTAGGGGAGCCCTGTCACCCCCCAGTCATCCCTCACACAGCTCTCACCACTTCTTTTCTGGAAGCCTTGAGCATTCTTTTCCCTCTTCCTGTGGTCTTCCCACAGGTGAGTAGACAAAGGGCAGGATTCACTTTCCCCTACCTTGTGTCCATTCTAATCTTCTCTCTAGCTATTCCTCTCCAGCTTCTCAACTTATTTCTGAAACATCTCCAAAATTCTGTTCTGAAGCTGGTACGGGGCATTCCCATTCATTTCCCTGTGCAAAGTGGCAAGGTGGAAGTGTGGGGCCTGTAGATCCCATCACTGCCACTGCTCAGGGCTCGGTCCTCGGCACTGTTCCCCACTCACCTCGGTTTTGCACCACCCAAGTGCCTGTGGGGATTGCTGTGCCTAGACACACATACCCATATTTCTTCTTTAGCTGCTGCTACCAGGTTGCCCTCTCTTACAGACACTACGTATTTCAGAGGAAGCACATATGGGCTTCCCACATAATTTCCAGAGGTAGTTAGGTTTGGTTGTCTCCATTTTACAGATTAAACAATTGAGGCATGAAATTGTTTAATGAGAGTTGTAACTGTATCTTCAGAATTTTAGCTAATGCCTCTTCCACTGTAGCTCCACAAGTATTTCACTACAGTAGATAGAGAAAAATGTGTTTTGTAGTTTTACTGGTTTATTGCAATGTCTTTTCTTCCTCTTCCTCCTGTTGTTCTTCTTCTTCCCTTTTTTTAAAACTTAAAATTAATGGAATAAAATGATGCTGGCCAGGTGTGGTGGCTCATGCCTATAATCCTAGCACTTTGGGAGGCCAAGGTGGGTGGATCACCTGAGGTGGTCGAAACCAACCTGGCCAAAAAACGGTGAAACCCCGTCTCTACTAAAAATACAAAAAATAGCCAGGCTTGGTGGCAGGCGCCTGTGGTTCCAGCTACTTTGCTGAGACTGAGGCATGCAAATTGCTTGAACCCGGGAGGCAGAGGTTGCAGTGAGTTGAGATCGCACCACTGCATTTCAGCCTGGGCGATAGAGCCAGACTCTGTCTCAAAAATAAATAAATAAATACAAATAGAACAAAATGATGTTGAAGTAAGAGAGTAAATGAAAACATTTATTTGATTAGTAAAGTAAAATAATAACCTTTTTTTCCCTTTCTTTTCTTTTCTTTTTTTTTCGAGACAGAGTCTCTGTTGCCCAGGCTGGAGTGCAGTGGCATGATCTTGGCTCACAGCAATCTCCGCCTCCCAGGTTCATGCCATTCTCCTGCCTCAGTCTCCCAAGTAGCTGGGACTACAGACACCTGCCACCATGCCTGGCTAATTTTTTGTATTTTTAGTAGAGACGGGGTTTCACCGGGTTAGCCAGGATGGTCTCAATCTCCTGACCTTGTGATCCACCCGCCTTGGCCTCCCAAAGTGCTGGGATTACAGGCGTGAGCCACCGTGCCTGGCCTCTTTTCTTTTCTTTAAGAGATGAGGTCTCACTCTGTCATCCCAGCTGGAGTGCAGTATACGATCATAGCTCACTGAAGCCTCCAATTCCTGGGCTCAAGCAATCCTCCCACCTTAGCCTCCTGAGTAGCTGGGACTACAGGTGTGCACCACCATGCCTGGCTACTTTTAAAACAATTTTTGTAAAGATGGGGGTCTCACTGTGTTGCCCAGCTTGAGGATTGCTTGAGGCCTAGTCTCCAACTCCTGGCCTCAAAAAATCCTCCTGCCTTGGCCTCCCAACGTGCTGGGATTACAGGCATGCCTACCATGCTCAGCCATGATTTTTACACATTCTAATTACAGATCACACTAAGGTGAACATTACAATTTTAATATAATAAATTCTATATGTAGAAAATAATGGATTGTTGTTAGTAACAAATGGCTGGCCATTGAATCCTTAGTTTGACTCTCACTTACTTTGTGCTCTTTTGAAATACACAGTCTCTAGGGCATTTCCATGTTTAGAGTTTGATAACCAAAGACACTACCCTGACTTGTGCAATTTCAAAAAAGAAAAACCCCAGAAGTTGTCACCCCACAAGATACCTTTCTGATCAGAGCTGTTCATATTCAGGTCCCAACATGCAGCTTCAGTTTTTTTCTTAAGTGGAAATTCAGTAGCATTGAACACAATGTATTTAGGAAATTTAAATATTGAGCAATTTCAAATAGCTCTAGAGTAATTTCCTTTGGGAACTTGTGATTTGAAAAGGTTACTATTTGTATTCCCAAGAGATTCTGGAACCCAAAATTCAGGGCTTGGATGTGGGACAGGAACCCAGAGTAACTGAAATCCAGCTTCTCTGAGGCATCACAGCTTGGTGGTGGGTCAGAGGGCTGATGGACTAGCCACCTAAATGACTCTAATGGGTTAGCACAGAGAGGAGAGTGTGATTAGGTGATGTTACCTGTTTCTGTGACAACCTTTGGAAATTATTCTGTGTTCTAATAATTTAGATGAATTCAGAAAGAAGATGAGTAATCATAACAATAAAGAACTAAACCAGAAATCCAAAGACTTGGATCTTTGCTAATATTAGCTATGTTTACTCAGTGATGTCACTTGACTTTCTTGAGGCTTAGATTCCTCATTTATAATAGGAAGGGTGAATTCAGTCTTTTATCATAGGGTTTGTTCTGGTCTTAAAGTCTCTGAATTACATAGGTTAGTTTATAATTTTTACAGGAAAGTTTGTCATGTAAGTACAATAAGCAGCAATGTGTAATGTGTAAGGAAATTGAATTCATTCCAATGATAGTTATTTCCACCCTTTTCAGTGGGGGTGCCCTTGATGAAACGTAGAGTCATCAAAATCAAGATGTTTCAAACCCCTTCTGAGTAGAAATCTTAAACATCTTGGACGATTGCAAATGGGAAAGAGGAAAACTGCAAAAATTATGTATTTATTTTAGACACATAACATGAAAGAGTGGATTACATAAATGCTATTTCAAGGAATCTCTTAAGATGTACATACATTTGTGTCTGTATGTTTGATGATCACTTTACAAATTCAGCATAGGATCATAACATAGAAACTGAGGTATGTCCAGACACTCCTATATGCAGCATAGAAGAATTTAACTAATGACAAAAATTCAGGGGACAAAAAAGTTTACAAAATTTGTGTCTGGCTTCTTTGTAGTCATAATGTGTCTGTTGACTTAATAAAATAGCATATTGCTTTCTTTACAGGTTTGAATCATAGTGTCTTGTGGCCAAAATTCCCAAATTATGCTCACAGTTCAGCCATTTCCTGGGTGTGTTATCTTAGGTAAAGCATTTTACCTCTTTGGAGCTCAGTTCTTTCAACCATGAATCCTAAGTGCTAAAAACCATATCCAGTGAAAGACAGTTTTACTGAGAGAAGGTTACCTAGGAGATTGGCATCTTAGGTGAGTTCAGCTAGAAGCAAACTCTATGACAAGGATGTAAGTACAGATGTAATTTAGGAAATACCTGTGGGAAGTGAGTAAGAAGCCAGCCAGTAAAGGGGAAATTATAATGCCAGTTTCCACTGTTGGTAAATAGAGGTTGATCCTCTTGGGAAATTCTGGACACCATTGCAGAACTCAGAACTATGCCGTCTTTGGGGAGAGGAGCTGGAGTATTAAAACACCAAGTTCTGCCAGTCATTGGTTAAGGGCCAATCCTGCAGGCACTGTTTCTCTGGTACTTTCTGCTTTGGGCAATGTGTGCTCCTGCTGGCCAGAAAGCCCCCAGGTGGTTGGAAGTCCAGTTGTCCCAGGCTATATTATCTTGAGGAGATATGGACAGGGCATGGACAATGTCTGACATAATCTACTTACAGGGGTACAGCCAGAGTACGTCTAAACTGCTAGACTATGGTGCACCAAGGGAAGATAGATATGCACTCACTTCTAGAAGGAAACACCTCTAAGAGACACTGAAGCAGGACACCAGGAAGCAATGAACAGTCCTCCTCAGCTGTGTCAGTTTCCTGTCTACCTCTAAACAAAGGCATGCAACAGCCAGGGAGGGGCAGGCTTCTGAGCTCTTAATAGCCTTAGATTTGGGAGGCCAGCCATGGGCATTGCAAAAAACATGTTGACAGTACACGTGTGGTCAGTAGTCAAAATTGCAGGGCCTAATTGCTGGCTACATCTAGGACATAGCACTTTAAGGGGAGTAGTATCCATGAGGACTTTGTTGATGCAAAGGGCAAAACTACACGGGGAATCTGATTTATTTTGTGGAAATTCTTCTTTTGATAGAGAAAGAAATTCTCTCGTATGTTGTAAAAGAATATTAGGAGATACAGAAATTTTTATTAGGTTTTATGGGAAATCAAACCAGTTATTAGCAGCATTCCTGAAAGATTTTGAAACATCTGGACTTTGAAATTTTTGCTCCTTCAGTGTCACCAGTTTTGTGAAAACTCCCTATTGCTTTCTAGGTAAAGTTGGCTTCTAAAAATGAATTTTTTGGCCAAGCATGGTGGCTCATGCCTGTAATACCAGCACTTTGGAAGGCCAAGAATAAAATAAAAATAATAAAAATCAAATTTTCTACCAATTGCTCTTTATACAATGGAAAAGAATGTAATCTCTGTTAGAATTATAATTTTCTTTCATATTTTTGTAATAATTTTGATTTGATTTTTAATATTTATGCCAGAATCAAAAGCCAAGTGTTTGGAAATAGTTTCTGTGCTATTGGCATGCAAAACCTAGCTTTGGATGATAATCCATACACTTGTGATTATTATAAAAAATTGTGATTAACTGTAACATTACCTGATGAATCATTGTCCTTGAGTTAGCCACATTGCAAAAGACAATTGTAATTGGAACATCATGACTTTATTATTATTAAGTAATCTGCTTACTACAAAATTATTGATATCCAAGTAGGGCTAATGGGAAATCCTGCAATTTTTTGTGTGTGTCTCTATATCCACGAAAGGCAAGTAAGTAATCAAGTGAGCAGAAAGACTCTTGAGGTAGCTTTTTCCAGAATGGAGGTAGTGAGTTCAACTTGAACTAGTCATGGAACCAGAATTTTAAAGATTTTTTAAAAGTATATGAAGATATTACCTCATCTAGTATTTCTCAAAATGTGTTAAATATCCAAATCAAAATCACTCAGGTGTAAAAAGCAGATTTCTGTTCCTCTAGAAATTCAAATTTGACAGATCTGAGGTCTGCATCTTAACCTCCATAAGTAGTCATTAAAGTTTGAGAACCAAGGATCTAGCCCAGTTGGGATTAGGAAACTGAAATCCCAAAAGGGACTTGCCAAGGGCACCAGGCTATTCAGTGGCAAAGCTGGGGCCAGAACCAAGCTTTCTCTAGTTTAATGTTCATAAATGCATGTCCCAAACTTATCCTTTGCTTAAGTGATGATAAGTAATCTTTTACTATAGAATCAAATACAGCAGATGTATTAAGTCTCAATCCTTTCATAAATGTAAATGTGTAAATGAAATTTACACAGACTAGAATAATAGCATAGTTTATAGTTTTGAAAGGCTGGACTTTAGTTCCTGAAAGACTGTGAAACAAAACAGACAAAAAGTGCTGGTATGAACAGATCTCTAACAAGGCTCCCATATGAATGTATCATATGATATGTCACACATGTTTTTCCTCTGATCAGTTCTTTATTTCCACATCTATTGCTCATATCTGGCAAGTTTGCAGCAGATAACTTCCTCCTGCAGTTTTTCATATGCAATCTCCTAAGTGTTCCAATGTGAATACACTACTTAGAACCACATTGTTGATGACTATCTGGGCTGGTGAGTTTTTGAGATTAGTACATGGGGCTAGGGAAGTTATAATTGTGGTTCTCAACCCTGTGTGTGGCCAGTCAGCTTTGCACAGAGAGAAAAAAAGAAGCTTCCTTGTTCATCAACTGCATTTCTAACAAGGCAAGTCTTCCTGCAGATGTGTAGTGTTGCCCATGCAGGTACCAGGTGACAGCAGGTGTGAACTCAGCACAGCACATCACCTCTATTGAGGAGCAGCTTGCAGAGCACTTACTGCTGATGGTGTGAGGTCAGTGTCACCTTTGTTTAGGATGGAAAATAGCATGAGTTTAAACTGTGACCCAAAACAAGGCTACAGAGACTCCTCTTTGACCTACTGGCCTTCTGGGGACTTCCCATCGGTAACTGAGGCCCTGTTCTTTAGAGCAGTGGTCCCCAACCTTTTTGGCACCAGGGACCAGTTTCATGGAAGGTGATTTTTCCATAGACCGGGGGAAGACGGGGACGGGGATGGTTTCAGGATGATTTAAGTGCATTACACTTATTGTGCACTTTGTCTCTCTTATTACTACATTGTAATATATAATGAAATAGTTATACAACTCACCATAATGTAGAATCAGTGGGAGCCCTAAGCATGTTTTCTTGCACCTAGGTGGTCTCATCTGGGGGTAATGGGAGAGAGTGACACTCGAATTGCGTTGTTTATGTCCAGTCTACTCCGTAATCTCATTTTGCTTGCAGTCACTGAAGAAAACCCTGCTTCACAAAGATAGGATGTTGGAAATGGAAGCATGCTTCTCGGTGCTTTTGTGGCAATCTCAGAATATTCTGGCTTGATTCCATCCAGAATGTATGGAGATTTGAAGTTTTCTCATACTTTTAAGTATGTTAAGTATGTTTTAAAAGTAAAACATACTTTTAAGGCCACCCTCATTTGTGATCTCAAGCAGGTGATCCTCTTCTAACTCAGACAACATCAATTCACCTGGCTTATTCACAAATGGGTCACAGATACATTCTTCCCAGTTCAGGTGTCTTTTGTGGTTGGGGAGTAATGCTCAAACTCTTTTGAAAGCTGAGATAGGTGATCATGCACCAACTGGGAGAAAGAAGGCCCTGGCTCAGTCTCTTTCAAAATCTCTGCTAATGTTTGAAACATGTCAGAAATCCCAATGTTCACTCATCACTCCCATAATTCCAGTTTGGCTTTGAATGCAGCCACTTTATCTGCCGACTTGAACATAGTTGTCATTCTCCCATGAAGTGACAGATTGAGTTCATTGAGCAGGTTGAATATGTCACACAAGTAAGCAAGTTTTGCCACTGATTCTGTGTCACTGAAATGTGCTGCCAGTGGTGACTATTTTTCTAAAAGAAATCCCTGAAACAGCTCTCATAACTTAAAAACTCTGGCCAGTGATCTACCTTTAGAAAACCATCTCACTTCTGTGTATAAGAGAGACGTGTGTGCTCTGCATCCATCTCCTCTCAGAGCTGCTCAAACAGACATGGGTTAAGGGCATGTACTTTAATGGTGGTTGATAATATTAATCACATCCTGCAAGACATTGTTAAGTTCAGGTGACAGTTTTTGGCTAGCCAGCATTTCTCTACTGGATAACACAGTGCATAGCCTCACATTCAGAAACAATCTCTTTGACCTGAGCAGTGAAGCCAGAAAGCCATCCAGTCAGGGCAGCTACTCTGTCCATGCATATACTGACACAAAATGACCAATTCAGTTTTCCTGATACATAATCATTCAAAGACTTGAATAGTTCTGCAGATGTGATGTTGGTTGGTAATAACAGTGCACATAACATATCTTCATGCACATCCTCCTGAAAAATATATCGCACAAAAACAAGCATTGTTGTTTCATTGTAAACATCGGTAGACTCGTCAACCTGAATTGCATACCACGGTGACTCATTAATCCTCTCTAACAATTATGTTTCAATATCCTGTTCATCAGTTTGTCTAGTTATGGTGCTAGCCCAAAGAGGAACACGTGCCACCTTTTGAACCACAGCCCCTCTTAAAAATTCATGACAAACGTTCTTAGCAGCAGGCAGGATCAACTCTTCACCAATAGTAAAGAGCTTCTTGGCTTTAGCAATGCAGTTAGCCACTAAGAATGATGCTCTCAGTGCAGGCACGTTTGATGATGCGATGGCCTTCAATAACTGCTTCTGTTCTTGGTGTTCACATTAAAACAAAACAAAACAACAACAACAACAAAAAAACCTCCAAAGGCTCATCTTTTAATGCAGGGTGCTTGGTCTCCACATGGCGAAGCAGTTTTGAAGGTTTCATGGCTTCATTGGATAGCCAGTCACAACATATTATACAAAGTGGGCTTACAGAATGTGAATAACCTGTTGCAATGAACCTGTAACTTCAGTAGGACTCGGTATTTTCTTTTAAATGCAGCTTTCTTTTTGTTGGCAGTCTTATAGTCTTCTGCTGTCTAATCACTGGGTCTTTCCCCATTTTTCAAAGAAGCTCTCCAGTGACATTTGTTTTTTACTAATTTTGGCTAAGGTTGGCTTGTGAGCTTACCAAAACTGTGACTGAGACAAGTGCATAGTGCAGGAAAGAGGTGTGGACAGAAGTGGTAAATAAAATAATGGATAGGCTGTGTGTGGACTAAAATAAGTGTCAGATTCTGACTTAAAGCCTGCCACCAGTTGCAGCTTAATTGTCACTTGCCACTCACTGTTAGGGTTTTGATATGAGTCTGCAAGCAATTGATGTATTATGGTCTCTGTGCAGACCTCTCTGCTAATGTTAGTCTGTATTTGCAGCTGCTCCCCAGTGCGTGCATCACTGCCCCAGCTCCACCTCAGATCATCAGGCATTAGATTCTCATAAGGAGCATGCAACCTAGATCCCTTGTATGTACAGTTCACAATAGGGGTCGCACTCCTATGAGAATCGAATGCCACCGCTAGACATACCATCAAGAGGCAGAGCTCAGGTGGTAATGCAAGTGATGGGGATCGGCTGTAAATAACAGATGAAGCTTCGCTCACTTGTCTGTCATTCATTTCCTGCTATGTGGCCTGGTTCTTAATAGGCCCTGGACCACTATCCATCCATGGCCCCAGGATTTGGGACCCCTGCTCTACAGGAGACAGGGTTGAGGCAGGGTTGATTTGGAAACAGGGTTGATTTTGACATTGCTTAAAGTAAAATTGAGACAATAGCTCGTATTTCATCTACTCTCTTTTCTTTTATTCTTGTAACTGTATCTTTAGTAAGGATTTCAAGGGATTTACCATGGAACATAAAATATAACAAAGTAGCATAATTTAAAAGTATAGTAAAACAAGGAAGAAAATACCCAGAGGTGGAACCCAAGTTAATAAGGAATAAGGCTAAGCCAATTGGTCATAGTCTAGGATCTGATGTGCAAATTAATAAAATATCAGTATGAAGTTGTAAGGATTTATGGAACATATTGAATTATCAGAATTTCCATAGTAAGACTGTCACTGGAATTAGAAAATCTTTGAACTCTGAATGGAAAAAAAGTTTGTGATACAAATACTGGGAGAAGTGAGGAGGGAAAAGGAAGCTGAGGAAGATAATCTTGTAACCTGCTTTCATACCCAGAAGAGATGGAAGAGACTCCGCTCCCCTCATGGGGTCTTAAGCATGAAAGGACTGTACGTCCCTCTATACTCACAGCCGATTCCTACAGGCACCATTGCTCCTCCCTCCTGCTGTCACCTCCCTGTCTCTTTTTTGCTCAACAGGTACTAATTACTTTTATTCTTGTCACACCTCCACCCTAGTAAGGGTTTTAGATACTCGACAGGACATTTGCTATCCATGCAAAGTTTTTTCTGTTGCTGTGTACAATTCTGCTCAACCCCAGATGGATAGGTTTAACAACGGGTTAACTCAATTGGGTTGAGTGAGGGTAGGAAATTTTGTTGTGGGGAGGGGTGTCTCTAGCACTCTATGCTTGGTATAGTGCAAGAAAGGAGCTTTTTAGATTCTTATGGTAACAAAATTATGAAGACCCATAAAAATAACTCAAAATTATGAAGACCCATAAAAATAACTCAAAAATAGCTTTTTCCTATGTATTATCATCCATGAACGTCACTCGTGAATTCTCAGGTGCTCTAAAGATTATCAGTGACCTTTTATTCTTCCATTGGAGCAATTATTTCAGGTCCTGTCTGCTACTCTTTAAAACATTTATTGAGCCATGAGTGTGCCAGGTTAGGGCATTGGTAGGAAGGCCATGTGTCCTGGTTTATGCCTGTTTTCCCTCCACAGTTATTACTGGCACTCCCTTTGACTCTGAGCAGATCCTTGTTTGGATGTCTAGTTATGCCGCCTCACCATGAACCTGGCTTGTGCTTTGAATCCTTTTCAAGCTCCTGCTGCCACAATAGTAGAAGGGTAAATCACATGCACTTCTTTTCTATGTATGTTGAAAAACTTCCTCAGAAGTCTGAAAATCACTGTGTAGATAGGCTTGCCATGTTCATGTTGGCACCTCCCAAATTTTCTAGGTCCTGAACTATCCTGGGGCTAACATCAAGTGTTTTGGCCATGCACTTATTTAATAAATTTAAGGAAAGAAGGAAGGAGAGAGTTGATCCCCTTTTCCACCTGCCGCTCCCTCTACCCCCAGCCCAGAACCTGTCTTCTTTATAAATTTTTGGCAAATGTTTTGTTGAATTGCCCCTTCTAACTTTATTATTAGCAACTTAAGAGCAAAGGCTCTTATGGTTTAATAATATTTTGAATATGTAATTTTATGTGTGTTAAAAAGTTTCATTTTAAGCAGGAGCCTCTTAAAAAGGGGAACATACTTCAGTTCTAGAGTAGAATTATAATTTCTGGCATCACTCCTCATTGTGCAGAGAAAAATATCATCTGACATATGACCTTATGAATTATGCTTTTTACTTTATAGGTTCCAGTTGGCAAGTTTATTTCTCAAGTTGTTTCTTTTTATGTACTTTGCTGATGATTAGAATAAGATGCCACCATATAAGAAACAATATTTTGGTTATCGCCATCTTGTAAAATCACTAGGTTTATATCAGAGGGATGACTAGCTGAGAGAAAGATCAGTGCTTTTTACAATATTATTTACTTTAAAAGAAAAACAGAATTCTTTATCATGATAGCTAGGACTATTTTGTACTTTTAAACCTAAAGAGACTGTGCCTAAGCAGAGAAATTGACACTGGCATAAAGTCAGTACCATTTTCACCAGTTTTTTAATTGCCAGAGTCTAGTTTATGTTCATTTTCACCTAGTTATCCTCAGCTCAGTACTGCAGTGGCACTTGGGATTAAAATTTCTTTCCCAAATCTTCCTTTATAGTTTCCTCTGTGACTTTTTATCATTTTTTAAATCTTTTTTTAAGATAAAAAATTGCTTTTTGTTATATGATTTGTGTTTGTTTGATTACTAGGGAATTAGAAAATTGCCATATATATTTATTGGCCACTTACTTGTATTTATTCTTTTGTGGAATGTTCTTTTCCCATTTTAATATTGGTGTGTTTGTGTTTTCTTAATTGATTTGTAAGAATTCAGTGGTAAAATTAAATCGGGCACCCTTGATTTGGCTCGAGTTGGACAACATTATGCTTTTTCTTAAGATTATGAGTGAAACTAGTTTTCTTTTACAGAATTCAATTCTACATGTCCAATTAAAAATTTTTAATCAACCATAGTAGTGTTCCAAAATTTGTCAAAATTAATGTATTCTTTCAAAAATATACTATGAAATAAACAGATCAGTTGCATTAAAAAGCAAGGTATTGATCTCATTTGTTTAGTTTGTCTTTGCAAGTCACATTTTAGAAAAATAGCAATTTTTTACCTCTGTCTCACAGATGAAGTGTGAGCTTTCTTTCCTGAGCAGGAATATGAAGTAACTTATATATGTTAGCTGGGTACTTTTGTGTGTGGGAGAGATAGTTGAGTCTTTTTTGGTAGTTGCTTTTATGGATATACTTATATATAATATAAAAGCATATTTTTATCACTTTATATATTTTTGCATATGTTTTGGTTCAGTCAACTCCTATAGTGAGAGGCAGGTTTCTGTTGTATTGTGATGTTTTAACTTTTTTCAGCTGCTACAACTTAAGCCCTTAATATGAAATATTAACTTTATTTCATAATAGCTATGAAAATATTTCGTTGTTCACCCTTTTGGCAAAGGATACTTCTTGTGTAAACCTTTGGAAAAATTGTTGTTTTTGTATGCCCATGCTGATTTTAATTGGAAATAATCCCTAGGTCTAGGTAAACAGTTTAATTAATTTTTTTGAACATTATTTTTCCAGGTTCCAGGCTTACAGTTTAATTAATTTTATCCATGAAGCCTGTTATTGTTCAGGGACAAATAGCATTAAGATGAATCATTTATAAAATGGAGCTGTAAAGAAAACTATGTTCTGATCAGAAATACCAAAGAACAAATATCGTATTGTTTGGAAATACTACTTGGTTTTAGGGACTTAGTACCAAAGCAGGAAATAGGATTACAAAAGTTACCATTGGTTCTTTGGTACTTCCTTACTAAATCACATTGTCTAAAGCAGTGACATGATATAATAAATCTGATCTCCTCTCCCCTCCCCTTCCCTCCTCTCTCTCCCTTTTCTTTCTTTTCTTCTCCCTTCTTTCCCTTCTAATTGTGGTATATCTTACATAGAGCAAAATATAAAAATATTAAGTGTAGAGATCAATTAATTTTTACATTTGTGTATATACATGTAACCACAATCCAGATAAAAATATGAAACATTACTGTTACTCCAGAAGGCTCTCTTATGCACTCCCCCTACGCCCCTGTCATGAAAATAACTACCATTCTGACTTCCATTCACCGTAGATTAATTTTGTTCTTTTTCTTTTCATTTCATTGGAATCATATGATATGTGTCTGGCATCTTTCACTCAATATTATGTCCATGAGAGTCATTCATATTTTGAATAGCAATCGTTATTGCTATGTAATATTTTATTTTATGACTGTGTTACAGTTTATTTTATACATGCTATTGCCATTGGATATTTGGGTTATTTCTAGTTTTTTACTACAGTATTATGAGAAAAGGTCCTATGAACATTTTCATGTGTGTCTTTTGGTGAACATAAGTATGTACTCATTTCTGTTGGGTATATACTCAGAATTTGAATTGCTGGGACATGGGGCAAACATATGCTTCATTTAGTACATACTTTCAGACTGTTTTCCTAAGTGATTGTATCAGTGTACACTCCTACCAACAGTTAGTGAAGAGTTCCAGTTGCTTGTCAGTTCTTTTTTTTTTTGAGATGGAGTCTCGCTCAGTCACCCAGGCTGGAGTGCACTGGCGTGATCTCGGCTCACTGGTTCAAGCCAGTGAGCTGCCTCTGCCTCCCAGGTTCAAGCAATTCTTGTGGCTCAGCCTCCCAGGTAGCTGAGATTACAGGCATGCACCACCACACCCAGCTAATTTTTGTATTTTTAGTAGAGATGGGGTTTCACCATGTTGGCCAGGATGGTCTTGATCTCCTGACCTCAGGTGATCTGCCCACCTAGGCCTCCCAAAGTGCTGGGATTACAGGCGTGAGCCACCGTGTCCATCCAGTTCTTTTAATTTTAGCTATTTTGATGTCCAGTGCTAGTTGATAATGTATCTCATTGTGGTTTTAATTTCTATTTTCCTAATGACTAATGATGTTGGACAACTTTTCACAAATCTATTGGCCATTTGATATCCTTTTGTTGTACCTGTTCAAATATTTTGCCCATTTTAGAAACCAGACCATCAGTCTTTTTTTTTTTACATTATTGATTTATAGGCATTTTGTATATATATATGCAAATATTCCATTTTTGAATTACATGTCAGGATCTTCTTAAAGGACTGCCTTATTTGTCTAATGCTTTTTGGCCACATGAAGTGAGCGGAGAGTGAGGGAGCTTTGCTGGCCCTGGGCCTAGGGGAAAGAAATACACAATGGCGGCCGGGCGTGGTGGCTCACGCTTGTAATCCCAGCACTTTGGGAGGCCGAGGCGGGCGGATCACGAGGTCAGGAGATCGAGACCATCCTGGCTAACACGGTGAAACCCCGTCTCTACTAAAAATACAAAAAAAATTAGCCGGGCGTGATGGCGGGCGCCTGTAGTCCCAGCTACTCGGGAGGCTGAGGCAGGAGAATGGCGTGAACCCGGGAGGCGGAGCTTGCAGTGAGCCGAGATCGCGCCACTGCACTCCAGCCTGGGCCACAGAGCGAGACTCCGTCTCAAAAAAAAAAAAAAAAAAAAAAATACACAATGGCTTTGGTGCCTGATATAAATAAACTATACTGAAGCCAAGGGGCAGAGCTCCCCTCAGCTCTGCCAGCACACCACACTTGCTTCGTTCTTGCACTCCAAATTCTTGTCATTAGAGGTGCTCCCACTGGCTAGATCACAAAAGTGGAGTCGTTTCCAAAAGCCTGTTGTTTAAAACGTGTGTGTGTGTGTGTGTGTGTGTGCGCGCGCGCGCGTTTCCTGAAAAGGGGCAGAGAGCAAGAGAGTTAATTGTCCCTCAGGAAAACGTGAGCAGCTGTGAGGATTCAGATAAGTTCATCATACTAGCTGATTATCACCCCTTAGAAAATGCAAAGAAGGCTCTCAGTGCGATGAGGTTTAGTCCCCGCGAATCTGTGTGGCTGTGGGAGTTACAATGGGGGATGGGAGAGCTTGGGGAATAAGTTGAGCTTTTTACCCCAATCTTTTCTTTGGCTTGTTCAATATATAAATTGCCCTTTGCTCCCCAAGCCTGCTTCTCCCCTGCGACATACACAATAGTGAGAGAGGAAAGCTACCCCATCATCTTGAAAAAGGCAACCGAATGAAAATAGGAATCTCCCGCTCTCCTCATCTATTATCTCTTCAGTGTCTGATTTCTCATCCTCTTTCTTATGTCAGGACAGAAAAATAACAAGGCAAATAAAGAATCAGAGTAAAGAGGCAGCAGACTAGAGGTAGGACTTAGGGAGGCCCAGTGAAGGCAAAAGAGAATCAGGAAGGGAAAAGGACAGTGGTAAGAGGGGAGTGGGGGACACAGGAAAGAGATGGTGGAGGGAGATCTGATGGGACTGATACCATCTTGAAATTTTGAAAATTAAATTAAACAATGTGTTTATCTAAGATTAAATTTTTCTCTGTAATATAAAATAGGAAGAAGGAAGTAAAGGGATTATGACAATGAGATCTTCCACGAATAAATTTTACCATTGTGCAAAGGACAGCCCCACTAAGAACTGTTCGAATTTTTGGTTATTTAAAAGAAATAATTTTTTTTTTTTTTGAGACAAAGTTTTGCTGTATTGCACAGGCTGGAGTGGCTGGAGTGCAGTGGCACGATCTCAGCTCACTGCAACCTCCGCCTTCTGGGTTCAAGTGATTCTCCTGTCTCAGCCTCCCGAGTAGCTAGGGTTATAGGTGCGTGCCACCACACTTGGCTAATTTTTGTATTTTATGTAGGGACGGGATTTCACCATGTTGGCCAGGCAGGTCTCGAACTCCTGACCTCAAGTGATCCGCTCACCTTGGCCTCTCAAAGTGCTGGGATTACAGGCATGAGCCACCGCACCTGGTAATACAATTTTTAGATTTCAAAACAATAAAATCTCTGTACTAGAATTTTGTTTATTCATAAGTCTTGTTTTAGTCCTAGAACATGCTGTTGGTTTCTAAATTGTAAACATTGGGCTAGCTCATCAGAGTTCTGAGATGGAACACGGAGGAGCTGTGGTACCTTTCTCTAAAAAGAGAAGGCCCGGTAACATGAATCAATGATGCACAGGGAGTCCAGGGAGTATGGCTGTCGTGCTCTCTATAGCCCATATAATTAGGGCACCTAGCACTGACCAGTATGCACCCGTGCAGCCTCACCATCGTTAAAGGGTTGTAACGCTAACATAGTGGTGAGCAAATAAGTTCCCTGGGCATTCCTCCTATAGCCGGCTTCCCAGACTCCTCTGACCTTCCTTGGGCTTGCACTGCAGAGGGCACTTCCAGGCAGTGTCTGAGCCCTGCATGGGCAGGGATTGGATAGTGCACAGTCCATACCTCTGTTAAATATTTTGACTATTACCACTGCTCTCAGTTTTAAAGGTGTATGATTCTTTGTTGACTTCTTCCATTTGTGGGTTCATAAGGCTGTGTAATAGCTCCTTACTCTGTTTCTTCGTTTCCTCTTCCTTTTTTTTTTTTTTTTAGGAGTCTTGCTCTGTTGCCTAGGTTGGAATGCAATGGCACGATCTTGGCTCACTGCAACCTCTGCCTCCCAGGTTCAAGGAATTCTCCTGCTTCAGCCTTCCAAGCTGGGACTACAGCCATGTGCCACCATGCTTGGCTAATTTATGTATTTTTAGTACAGATGGGGTTTTGCCATGTTAGCCAGGCTGGTCTCGAACTCCTGACCTCAGGTGATCCGCCCACCTTGGCTTCCCAAAGTGCTGGGATTACAGGTGTGAGCCACCACCCCTGGCCTCCTCTTCCTTTTTTGTCTTGTCCTACCTTTAGACTACTGAGCAATAGCACTTTTATCAGAAATTGAATGAAAGGGTATACGGCCAATACTGGATTTCAGCACAGCCTAGAATAGTCTGTCACTTCTAATCCATGCACTTAAAGTTTATCTAGGCTGCAAAGCTTTAGGTACACTTGATTCAGGTGCCCTGACATCATATTTCTTTGGCATTTCTGAATATAGCTTATTAATAAATGTCTCTACATCGTTTATCCTTGTCCTCTTTACCCTTATATTCTTATGTTTTCCAAGGGCTCTGAAGGAACATATTTCATTTTTCTACCTTTCTTATGATACATATATAACAGTGTCTTACACTCATGAGTGCTCCGTGACCCATTCAATGTCTAATTAATGTCTGTATTTTCTGTGTCATGTTCATTTCCGTTTATCACATATACTTGAGAATTTATTGTAAAAATGCTTTTTCTTGCACATCTCCAAGCTTCTCTAATGTTCTTGTGACATTATCTTAAAGTTGTTACTAAGGGATTGTTTTAGAGGCTGAATTCTAAGTAAACCGAACATCAGGGCACATTGACTTTTATTCCCAGCATTGTTAAGCAAGAAAGGAATAAAGTGATTCTAAAAGTTGTTTCTGAAATATAAGCTTGTTTTTGAAGGTAACACAGCTTTTAAACAAGTATGTTAAGTTTGTCTCATAATAGTGCATTGGAGTTAAATGAACCATGTAATTTCTGCTTATGGATGTTAAGTTAGAACACAAACATTGAGGAAAGCTTGACAGGCTTAATCTTTCAAAGAAGAAAAGAAGAATATCCCTTAGTAGGTAGTGCAGTGCCTTAGAGAGGTTTTAACAATAGTGTGTTAAATGCACACAGCAGAATTTTTTTTTTTTTTTTTTTTGAGACAGAGTCTTGTTCTGTCACCCAGGCTGGAGTACAGTGGTATAATCTCAGCTCACTACAACCTCTGCCTCCTGGGTTCAAGTGATTCTCCTGCCTCAGCCTCCCAAGTAGCTGGGATTACAGGCATAAGCCACCACACCTGGAAATGTATATATATTTTTTATAAAATTTCTACCGTCTTTCAATTTTCAAATGTATTAATGTAATATTTTTATTATTTAAAAAACTGCTTCTAGGCTGGGCACAGTGGCTCATGCCTGTAATCCCAGCACTTTGAGAGGCTGAGGTGGGCTGATCGCTTGAGCTCAGGAGTTTGAGATCAGTCTGGGCAACATGGTAAAACTCCTTCTCTATAAAAACAATTCTAAAAATATTTTAAAAAATTAAAAACTGCTTCAGTTTTTGTAGTTAGGTTTCTCTATTCTTAATGTTTTTCATTTTTTTCCTCTCATTCTTTTTTATTTTATTAATTTCTGATCTTATCTTTATATTTGCTTCCTCCTCATTTGTTTGAATTTATGCCATTATTTTTGTAGCTTTTTGAGTGAATGCTTAGCTCATTAATTTTCAGTTTTTCATTTTTTAACATATATTCGTTTTTCAAATAAATATGTATATATATTTTTTAATGCTATAATATGTCTTCTAGATACTGCTTTATCTGCTTACCTTTAATTTTGTTATATAGTATTTTTATTTTTGTTCAATTCTGTTTTACAAATTTAATTATGATTTCTACTTGGACCGTGAATAATTTAAAAGTGAGATTATGGATTTTCAGAAGTATAGGATTTTTTGGTTTGCTTCCTTAAGTGGTGATTTTGCCATCCCTGAAGGAGTCCCATCTATTTGAGATCAATTTTTATATTAATCCTCAGTTTGTGATTATTACATTACAAAGATACTATATATTCAGACCCCATATACATATATATATATAGATTTGGGGTCTAAATCACTCTTTGGCATTTTATTTTTTGTTGGAGAATTTCTTCTCTACCCTGAGCTCTAGGCAAATGACAAGCTCTAGGCAAGTGATAATACTTAGCTGAGGCATTGGTCATGTTTCCGCTTCCATTTTCATGGAGGAGATAACTCATCCATGGATCCAACCGTATGAAAGGGTCTTATTTCCAGCTCTCTGCCTTGTATGATCCCAGGGCTATGTCTCTGATCCCTTCATAGGCATTGAAGTCCTAGTCCCTAGATATAAGAACTTATTTCTGGATCTGCTATTTTACTAGGATGCCTAAGTGCCAGCTTGTATACTCATTGCTTAGCTTTGAGTATTTTATTTCTTATGCCAGGGTAATTTTTTTTCCTTTGAACTCAGCTATGAATTTTAATTTATTATGTTTTATTTCACATTTCTTGTGTTTATAGTGAAATAGTATCAACCACTGATTAGTCTCCCAGCATCCTTTCCAAATAGAATTTTGACTACTGTTTCAGTGTAAACACTGAATGAACTTATAAATTCAGTGGAAAGCAAATTCTTTCATATTTAAACATCATGAATTACAGTATTATCATCTATATGTACGACTTCACCAACCTCTAGCAAAGGAGAATTCTACAACTTTTGCTGGAATATGTAATTTCATTTCCAGCATTTCAAGGACTCATTTATTCTTTCTGACAAACTTAGCACCAGAGATAGAAAAACCAGCACCTAAAATCTCTGGCATACCACTCTTAGCATGGAGTAAGAGGAAAGGTCAAGTTTAATGGTATTTCTTCTTGACCACATGTACAGACTGTGGACTTTCTGAGGACCTGTTCTACCAGAAAAACAAGACCTCAGGGCAACACCTGCTATTGAAACATAGAAATTTGGAGTCTTGCTCTGTTGCCCAGGCTGGGGTGCAGTGGCATGATCTCTGCTCACTGCAACCTCTGCCTCCCAGGTTCAAGCAATTCTCCTGCCTCAGCCTTCCAAATATCTGAGGTTATAGGTGCATACCACCACACCCAGCTAATTTTTGTATTTTTAGTAGAGCCGAGGTTTCACCATGTTGGCCAAGCTGGTCTTGAACTCCTGACCTTGTGATCCACCCGCCTTGGCCTCCCAAAGTGCTGGGATTACAGCCATGAGCCACCACGCCCAGCCAATACATGGATGTTTTTGATTGATTACGTCATGGTTTGTAGAGACATCCAAACTAAAGTTGCTGTGACAATTACATGAAGTCATAGTATTAAGAGCTATATTTTTCCAAATGTCTTTTACGGATTCTTTTTTCTTTCCCCAAGCTTTACTAAAGTGTAATTGGCAAATAAAAAGCATATATGTTTAAGATACACAACATGGTGTTTTGATACAAGTATATATTGCGAAATGATTACCGCAATCAAACATATTTATCACCTCACATAGTTACCTTTTTTGGTGTGTGGCAAGAACATCTAAGATCTGTCTTAGCAAACTTCAAGTATGCAGTATAGTATTATTAATTATAGTCACCATGCTTATTATCATGAATTAGATCTCTAGAACTTATTCATCCTGCATAACTGAAACCATTTTATTTTTAATATGTGTGTGACTATAGACTCAAAGAGAACTTGGAATCATTGTTTTAGAAATTGCATCAAATAAGACAAACATGAAGTAAGAGGTTAGGAGCTTTATGGGTTGGGCACTTTTAAGGAGCTTGGTTCAGTTCAGTGCTTCAGCATAATCTTTCTATAATCCTCAGCTTTAGCTCCTCATTTCTGATAAAGGGCAGGGTGTGACCAAGGAACACAGAGTTCAGTAGTCAGCACATTATTCCCAGACTGAAATGGTTTAGGGTCAGTGGAAGGCTACTGCCTCTGTGAAACCAGCGGGGCATATCACCACTAACTCCATGACTACTGAGTGACAATCTCTGCATTTGGAATGTTTCTAACAAGGATTAACATAGAGATATGTTAGTTAGAGATAAACTTTAATGGTCACCTATTCCCTGTACGCTTCCAGGAAATCCTATATTTTTACCTTTTGCTGGCATAAATGTGGGAATTTGAGCTGCAGTATCTCAGTGTCAATGGAAACTATGGATATTGACTATCTCTGTATCAAATTTATATGGCCCCACCTTCTTTAGCCCTCAGTGTCATCAAGAGAGGTACTCATCTTATAGTTTATCAATAAGTACCAAAATACATTAAGTACCAAATTTTGACACAATAAGTACCAAAATCGCTCTCACTGAGCTATTACACACAATTGCTTTCATTTTTTTCTCCAGGAAGTTTTGAAGTGCAATATATAGATTGAATCCTTGCCCATCTTCTCTGCTTTTAAAGGTTCTCAGATCTACCAGACATGGGCATACTAAATGGAGAGAACAAAATAACAATTTCAAAATCCAGCAAACCGGCCAGGTGCGTTGGCTCACGCCTGTAATCCCAGCACGTTAGGAGTCCAAGGTGGGAGGATGGCTTGAGCTCATGAGTTCAAGATCAACCTGGGCAACATGGCAAAGAGGCTGAGATGGGAAGATCGCTTCAGCCTGGGAGGCAGACGTTGCAGTGGGCTGAGATCGTGCTACTGTACTCCAGCCTGGATGACAGAGCAAGACCTTGTCTCAAAAAATAAATAACTAAATAAATAATAAAATCCAATAAACCAACAACCGGTGAACCAGAAGCCAATTCAGTAATTGGTAGCAAAAATCTATTCTATAAAATATACAGGAAGTACATTCTTTTGAACTAGAAGGTCCCCCAAGTATTCAAACACTTCTGTTAGGAGGCCTTTTTTCTGACCTCTACGCTGTCTTGAACTCTTATTCATTCATTTCCTTCTCCAACTTCTCAGTGCTGGAATGTTATCTTTTCAATGTGATCTTTTCTATGAAATCTTTTTCGTTTGCTCCAGTCAAAATCAACCCCCTTCTTCTCTTTTTCCTATCTTCTTAGTCCCTCTGTCACAACTCCCACAATGCTTTCTTTCATGTTTGTTTATAGGCCTGTTTCTCTCCACCAGAGCCTAAGTTCCTTAAAGACAACTGCCATCCTTTTATCCCTGATGCCTCACATGACATGTGGCACATAGTATGTTTCCCATAAAGATTTGTCGAGTGAATAATTGAAGGCTGGGAAGTAGTCCTCTGGTGAAACATGCCTTAAGTGCTTTTTAACCAACATGCTATTAAGAACTACAGTTTACCTTTCCATTAAACCTTCTCAGTGAGGAAGTTTGCCCAGAGAGCCAGTTTATTTTGCATAGTAGAAGGTAACAAATATATACCAGTACTTGAAAATTCCAATTTAATTTCAGCCATTGAAGAAGCCTGATGAATCACCTTCCCACTTCCTGTCAAAACCGCTTCACCTCAGAAAAACCTTTTGGTCAGCCCTTTGTTAATTTTGTATGCAGAAAATCCTGACATAAGCCACTAAATCCGACAGTATAGTCAGTTTTTTCAAATTGCATAAAATAAATTTCAACTTTCCACCCTTTAATCATATAAGTTGTCATTTATCTCATGCTTTAGTTTGCCCTTCTAACTTTCTACAGCAAAAAGATAACTCACTACTTTATAACTTATTTGATGCCCTTGTTATATCCCAATCATTAAATGTCAATAACTTAGTTCACATCTCTGTTAGTGTTGAACTTGCCAAGAATATCTATTTGAACAACTTTCTGGATGCGTGACATAGGTATGTTAAAAACGTTAAAGGCCATATGGACCTAGTGAAGGAAACTTGCAGTATTCTCTTATGGCTTAGTAAGAACTTTTCTGTGTGATAACTTCAGTCTGGGTTTTCCGATTGGTCCTTTTTTCAGTTTTTCTTTCTTTTTTTTTTTTCTTGAGACAGGGTCTCACTCTGTTACCTAGCCTGGAGTGCAGTGGTGTGAACACAGCTTACTGTAGCCTCAAACTCCTGGGCTCAAGGCATCCTGCCACCTCAGCCTCCCGAGTAGATGGGACCGTAGGCATGCACCGCCATGCCCAGCTAATTCTTTTACCTTTTGTAGAGAAAATATCTCCGGCCGGGTGCGGTGGCTCACACCTGTAATCCCAGCACTTTGGGAAGCCAAGGCAGGCAGATCACCTGAGGTCAGGAGTTTGAGACCAGCCTGACCAACATGGTGAAACCCCGTCTATACTAAAAATATAAAAATTAGCCAGGCGTGGTGGCACATACCTGAAGCCCAGCTACTCGGGAGGCTGAGGTGGGAGAATCGCTTGAACCCAAGAGGCAGAGTTTACAGTGAGCTGAGTTCGTGGCACTGCACTCCAGCCTGGGTGACAAGAGTGAGACTCCATCTCAAAAAAAAAAAAAAAAAAAGAGAGAGAGAGAGAGAGAAAAGGTCTCCCCATGTTGCTCAGGCTGGTCTCAAACTCCTGGGCTCGAGTAATGCTCCCACCTTGGCCTTCCAAAGTATTGAGATGACAGGCATGAGCCACCATGCCCCACCCAGATCTGCCCTTTAAGATGCAATATTAATTAAATATGTTCACTTGCACATATAACGATAGACATTGTCAAATCTTACTTGAGACAATGCCCTTTTTTCTTTATCTTTAATATTAGTGTAATTGTGCTTATGTTTTCTTCATCTTTTCTTTTACTTTATTGGATCTCAGCAATGGATGAAGAAAATATTTCAGAAGGATAGGAATAGAAACAAACAACAGAAGCTTGGTCAGAGAGTAGGCAGAAAATTTGTAAGTGTTATGGAAAGATTTGCCTTGGTGTTGGAGGAAACTGAATGACTTAACAGCCTTTTAAAGGGAGACTCTATAAATATTCAGTAAATCTTCATAGTATACAGAATAAACCCTAGTAAGTATCAGGCACTATACCAGAAGTAAGAAAAAATGAATATGATACAATTCCTGCCTACTTGGACCTCATAATATAGTGAGATAGACAGACACTATTTATAATGCCAGAAGAAAATTACAGCACCTACAGTGTCAATGGGGACAGAGAGGAGGGTGATCAGTTCTTTAAAGGAAAGTCAGAGGTTTCACAAAAGACACATGTGAACTAAGTCGCAAAGTAGGTGCAAGACCGTAGAGGAGGGTAAGAGGAAGAGCATTTCAAGCAAGGAAAGCAATGTGACCAGAGCAATGAAAGTGCACGGGCTTTGGGGAGCCGTCTTTCTTGCCAGCTAGTTGAGATACTGTCAGTGGCCTAGTGTGCTATGCTCTGATGAGACAGTGTCCAGCAGACACTATATTTCCTCCTGCAAGCTCCTACATCATCCAATGGCCTTTGGGTCATAATTGAATTTTCACATAAAAGGAAGTGCAAAAGGAAGATTGTCATTCTTCTTGATACTAAATCTGAAATTATGAAGATCCTCTTACCCGTTTTCAACCTACAGAGCAAATAATAGAGTTGGATTCATTTTTTAATGAGTGACTCTTAAGTAAGGACTGGTGAATGCTTTGGACTTTACTTATATTTTGTACGGATTATCTACTACAGAGAGGGTATAACCTTCATTCAGATTCTGAGAATTTCTAGTCATATTTTCTATTATTAGTGATATCTTTATTTTCTTGTTTGCTGAATGATTCTTTAAGAGTCACTCAGGATCATTCAGAGAATGGTGGAGACATGTCAGGAAGGGTGACCCTGAGGAAATGACTACCGAGCCCTTGATCTATGGCCTGAAGGGGTGATAATTAGCTCAACAGTGTGCAGGATGAGTGAGGGGAGGGTGGGGGAAGAATGCAGCCATGTGATGAGCACAACCTCTGACGGCATGGCACATGCTGGATTTAAGGACTGAAATGTAAGCTCTGTGAGGGCAGGAAACTGGTCTGTTTTGTTCTCAGGACCGTCTCATGTACCTAGAACATTAACGCACAGCAGCTTCTTAATGAAAAGATGTTTGTTGAGGAGGAATTTAAAAGGTTTTGGCTGGGTGCAGTGGCTCACACCTGTAATCACGCCTTGGGAGGCTAAGACGGGGGAGGATTGCTTGAGGCCAGAAGTTTGAGACTAGCCTGGGCAACAAAGCCAGATACCTTCTCTTAAAAACAAACAAACAACAAACAAACAAACAAATGGCACAGCAGCATGTGCCTGTAGTCCCAGCTACTCAGGAGGCTGAGGTGGGAGGATTACTTGAGCCCAAGGCTACAGTGAGCTATGATGGTTCCACTGCACTCCAGTCTGGCTGACAGAGCAAGACCCAGTCTCAGTAAAAATAAATAAACAAATAAAAGGTTCACTTGTGACTGGGACACAGAGAGCAAGGGGCTGCGTGGAATAACGTGATTCCGCGTTGTGGGATCATGGGTTGTGCAAGGCCCTGTAGTTCACATTAAAGGTAGTGAGCTTTGTCTTCTCAGTGGGTCACCATTAAAGGATTCTAGGCAAGGGAATGGCAATTGGATTTGTTCTACAGTGCGGAGCACCACTTTCTACCTTTTTTATTGTAACCAACAGTAAGAAACACATTTTATAGTGTAACCTAGTAAAACACACATATATACACACGCACTTGAAATACTTTTTTATGAACAATGGGTGGCCTTACTAAGCATGATGTGCTCCATTATTTTCTGTCCTATTGGATATTTGTAAAAAGTAGTGGTCAAAATCAGTATGACTCATGAGTCATAAGTATGGTGTGAAAAACACTCCTATGAGGAATGGATACCCTAATGATGAAGGTTATGTGCCTAAAATAATTAAAAATAGCAACTTGAGGTGATCTAAGAAAGGTCAAAACATGGTAGCTTAAAAACAATGTGCAAAACAGAAATCTAGAGAGATGCTAGGAATTTGAGAAGGGGAACTCATGAGAGAATGTGAAGTGTAGAAAGGATGTTAGGCATTCTAGAATTCAGCTGAAAAGTATCAAAGTTAAGTAAACTTGCTCAGAGGACATGGGAGTCCTATCAGAAGAGGGCTCTGCCCAGATTTCTCACACATCTGTGATCTTTCCTAGGTTCCTTTCAGCCTCTGCTGTTGGTGCTTTTCACAGCAAGCTATGGGGCACACTGGCTTGGTGGTGTTATGACCATCTTATAAATCTGGAAAGTGAAGTTGGGAGGTGACTTGCTGCGAGGTTAGATGCCTAGGAAGAGGACAGACCAGGACTGGCATCCAGGCTTCCTCATCACTGGTCTGGCAATCTTCCCATTGTGCTACACTGTTTCATACATATGCATGAAAAATTAATTAGGATTACAAAATAACAACACAGCATTTCAGCATGTAAACATTTCTGTGCTGGAACTCTAAGAGTTCTGCTGCTAATATCATTTAATTGATTTGGTATTAAAATTAAAATTGAGGTGTATGAATTTCTTCAGGAATCTAGTAACATAATATTTCATCTGTTTCATAAAAAGAAATATTCTATCTGAACATCCAAATCTCAGTCACATAATATCTTCACTGATATCTTGGCTGAAAGAGTGGGAGAGTAAGAATTAGAAATGTGGGGGGCTGGCAAGATGCCCAAATAGGAACAGCTCCCATCTGCAACTCTCAGTGAGATCAACACAGAAGGTGGGTGATTTCTGCATTTCCAACTGAGGTACCTGGCTTATCTCACTGGGACTGATTAGAGAGTGGGTGCGGCCCACGGAGGGTGAGCAGAAGCAGTGTGGGGCATCACCTCACCCAGGAAGCGCAAGGGGTTGGGGAACTCCCTCCCCAACCCAAGGGAAGCTGTGAGGGACTGTGCCGTGAGGAACGGTGCACTCTGGCCCAGGTACTACACTTTTTCCACAGTCTTCGCAACCCACAGACCAGGAGATTCCTTCGTGTGCCTACACCACCAGGACCTTGGGTTTCAAGCACAAAACTGGGCAGCTGTTTGGGCAGACACCAAGCTAGCCGCAGGTTTTTTTTTTTTTTCATACCCCAGTGGTGTCTGGAATGCCAGTAAGACAGAACTGTTCACTCCCCTGGAAAGGGGACTGAAGCCAGGGAGCCAAGTGGTCTAGCTCAGCAGATTCCACCCCCATGGAGACCAGCAAGCTAAGAACCACTGGCTTGAAATTCTCGCTGCCAGCACAGCAGTCTGAAGTCAACCTGGGATGCTCAAGCTTGGTGGGGGTAGGGGCGTCCACCATTGCTGAGGCATGAGTAGGCAGTTTTCCCCTCACAGTGTAAACAAAGCCGCTGGGAAGTTCAAACTAGGCAGAGCCCACCGCAGCTCAGCAGAGCCACGGTAGCCGGACTGTCTCTCTAGATTCCTCCTCTCTGGGCACGGCATCTCTGAAAGAAAGGCAGCAGCCCCAGTCAGGGACTTATAGATAAAACTCCCATCTCCCTGGGACAGAGCACTTGGGGGAAGGGGCGGCTGTGGGCGCAGCTTCAGCAGACTTAAACGTTCCTGCCTGCTGGCTCTGAAGAGAGCAGCAGATCTCCTATCACAGTGCTCAAGCTCTGCTAAGGGACAGACTGTCTCCTCAAGTGGGTCCCTGACCCCCGTGCCTCCTGACAGGGAGACACCTTCCCGCAGGGGTCAGCAGACACCTCATACAGGAGAGCTCTGGCTGGCATCTGGCGGGTGCCCCTCTGGGACAAAGCTTCCAGAAGAAGGAACAGGCAGCAATCTTTGCTGTTCTGCAGCCTCCACTGGTGATACCCAGGCAAACAGGGTCTGAAGTGGACCTCCAGCAAACGTGCAGCAGTAGGCCCTGACTGTTAGAAGGAAACCTAACAAACAGAAAGGAGTAGCATCAATGTCATCAAAAAGGATGTCCACACAAAAACCCCATCCAAAGGTCACCAACATCAAAGAGCAAAGGTAGGTAAATCCACAAAGATGAGGAAAAATCAGTGCAAAAAGGCTGAAAATTCCAAAAACCAGGACAGCTCTTCTCCTCCAAAGGATCACAACTCTTCTTCAGCAAGGGAACAAAACTGGATGGAGAATGAGTTTGACGAATTGACAGAAGTAGGCTTCAGAAGGTGGGTAATAACAAACTCCTCTGAGCTAAAGGAGCATGTTCTAACCCAGTGCAAGGAAGCTAAGAACCTTGAAAAAAGGTTAGAGGAATTGTTAACTAGAATAACCAGTTAAGAGAAGAACATAAATGACCTGATGGAGCTGAAAAACACACACGAGAACTTCGTGAAGCATACCCAAGTATAAATAGCCGAATCGATCAAGTGGAAGAAAGGATATCAGAGATTGAAGATCAACTTAATGAAATAAAGTGTGAAGACAAGATTAGAGGAAAAAAAAAATGAAAAGAAATGAACAAAGCCTACAAGAAGTATGGGCCTATGTGAAAAGACCAAACCTACATTTGATTGGTATACCTGAAAGTGATGGGGAGAATGGAACCAAGTTGGAAAACACTAAAACACTCTTCAGGATATTATCCAGGAGAACTTCCCCAACCTAGCAAGGCAGGCCAACATTCAAATTCAGGAAATACAGAGAACACCACAAAGATACTCCTCAAGAACAGCAACCCCAAGACACATAATCGTCAGATTCACCAAAGTTGAAATGAAGGAGAAAATGTTAAGGGCAGCCAGAGAGAAAGGTCAGGTTACCCACAAAGGGAAGCCCATCAGACTAACAGTGGATCTCTCTGCAGAAACCCTATAAGCCAGAGGACAGTGGAGGCCAATATTCAACATTCTTGAAGAAAAGAATTTTCAACCCAGAATTTCATATCCAGCCAAACTAAGCTTCATAAGTGAATGAGAAATAAAATCCTTTGCAGACAAGCAAATGCTGAGATATTTTATCACCACCAGGCCTGCCTTATAAGAGCTGAAGGAAGCACTAAATATGGAAAAGAACAACCAGTACCAGCCACTGCAAAAACATACCAAATTGTAAAGACTATTGGCACTATGAAGAAACTGCATCGACTAACAGCAAAATAACCAGCTAGCATTGTAATGACAGGATGAAATTCACATATAACAATATTAACCTTAAATGTAAATGGCCTAAGTGCCCCCAGTTAAAAGACACAGACTGGCAAATTGAATAAAGAATCAAGACCCATCAGTGTGCTGTATTCAGGAGACCCATCTCACATGCAAAGACACACATAGCCTCAAAATAAAGGGAAGGAGGAATATTTACCAAGAATATGGAAAGCAAAAAAAAGCAGGGGTTGCAATCCTAGTCTCTGATAAAACAAACTTTAAGCCAACAAAGATCAAAAAAGACAAAAAAGGGCACTACATAATGGTAAAGAGATCAATGCAATAAGAGGAGCTAACTATCCTAAATATATATGCACCCAATACAGGAGCACCCAGATTCATAAAGCAAGTTCTTAGAGACCTACAAAGAGACTTTGACTCCCATACAATGATAGTGGGAGACTTTAAAACCCCACTGTCAATATTACACAGATCAACGAGACAGAAAATTAACAAGGATATTCAGGACTCGAACTCAGCTCTGGACCTAATAGACATCTACAGAACTCTCCACCCCAAATCAACAGAATATACATTCTTCTCAGCACCACATCACACTTATTCTAAAACTAACCACATAATTGGAAGTAAAACACTCCTCAGCAAATGCAAAAGAATGGAAATCATAACAAACAGTCTCTCAGACCACAGTGCAAGTTAGAACTCAGGATTAAGAAACTCACTCTAAAAAACACAACTACATGGAACCTGAACAACCTGCTCCAGAATGACTACTGGGTAAATAACGAAATTAAGGCAGAAATAAATAAGTTCTCTGAAACCAATGAAAACAAAGACACTATGTACCAGAATCTCTGGGACACAGCTAAAGCAGTGTCAAGAGGGAAATTTATAGCACTAAATGCCCACAAGAGAAAGCAAGAAAGATCTAAAATCAACACCCTAACATCACAATTAAAAGAACCAGAAAAGCAAGGGCAAATAAACTCAAAAGCTAGCAGAAGACAAGAAATAACTAAGATCAGAACAGAACTGAAGGAGATAGAGACAGGAAAAACCCTTCAGAAAATCAATGAATCCAGGAGCTGGTTTTTTGAAAAGATTAACAAAATAGATAGACTGCTAGCCAGACTAATAAAGAAGATAAAAGAGAAGAATCAAATAGACACAATAAAAAATGATGAAGGGGGTATCATCACTGATCCCACAGAAATACAAACTACTGTCAGAGAATATTAGAAACACTGCTATGCAAATTAACTAGAAAATCTAGAAGAAATGGATAAATTCCTGGACACAAACACACTACCAAGACTAAACCAGGAAGAAGTCGAATCCCTGAATAGACCAATAACAAGTTCTGAAATTGAGGCAGCAATTAATAGCCTACCAACCAAAAAAGCCTAGGACCAGGCAGATTCACAGCCGAATTCTACCAGAGGTACAAAGAGGAGCTGGTACCATTCCTTCTGAAACTATTCCAATCAATAGAAAAAGAGGGACTCCTCCCTAACTCATTTTATGAGGTCAGCATCATCCTGGTACCAAAACCTGGCAGAGACACAACAAAAAAAGAAAATTTCAGGCCAATATCCCTGATGAACATTGATGTGAAAATCCTCAAGAAAATACTGGCAAACTGAATCCAGCAGCACATCAAAAAGCTTATCCACCACGATCAAGTTGGCTTCATCCCTGGGATGATGCAAGGCTGCTTCAGCATATGCAAACCAATAAACATAATCCATCACATAAACAGAACCAATGACAAAAACCACATGATTATCTCAATAGATGCAGAAAAGGCCTCAGATAAAATTCAACACCCTTTCATGCTAAAAACTCTCAATAAACTAGGTATTGATGGAACATATCTCAAAATAGTAAGAGCTATTTATGACAAACCCACAGCCAGTATTATACTGAATGGACAAAAGCTGGAAGCATTCCCTTTGAAAACTGGCACAAGACAGGGATGCCCTCTGCCACCACTCCTATTCAACATAGTGTTGGAAGTTCTGGCCAGGGTAATCAGGCAAGAGAAAGAAATAAAGCGTATTCAAATAGGAAGAGGGGAAGTCAAATTGTCTCTGTTTGCAAATGACATGATTGTATATTTAGAAAACCCCATTGTCTCAGCCCAAAAATCTTAAGCTGATAAACAACTTCAGCAAAGTCTCAGGATACAAAATCAATGCAAAAATCACAAGCATTCCTATACACCAATAGTAGACAAACAGAGAGCCAAATCATGAGTGAACTCACATTCACAATTGCTACAAAGAGAATAAAATACCTATGAATACAACTTACAAGGGATGTGAAAGACCTCTTCAAGGAGAACTACAAACCACTGCTCAAGGAAATAAGAGAGGGCACAAACAAATGGAAAAACATTCCACGCTCATGGATAGGAAGAATCAATATTGTGAAAATGGCCATACTGCCCAAAGTAATTTATAGATCGAATGCTATTCCCATCAAGTTACCATTGACTTTCTTCACAGAATTAGAAAAAACTACTTTAAATTTCATACAAAACCAAAAAAAAGAGCCCGTGTAGCCAAGACAATCCTAAGCAAAACAAACAAAGCTGGAGGCTTCATGCTACCTGACTTCAAACTATACTACAAGACTACAGTAACCAAAACACCATGGTACTGGTACCAAAACAGATATATAGACCAATGGAACAGAACAGATGCCTCAGAAATAACACCTCACATCTATAACCATCTGATCTTTGACAAACCTGACAAAAACAAGCAATGGGGAAAGGATTCCCTATTTAATAAATGGTGCTGGGAAAACTGGCTAGCCATATGCAGAAAACTGAATCTGTACCCCTTCCTTACACCTTACACAAAAATTAACTCAAGATGGATTAAAGACTTAAATGTAAGACCTAAAACCATAGATACCCCAGAAGAAAACCTAGGCAATACCATCGGGACATAGGCATGGGCAAAGACTTCATGACTAAAACACTAAAAGCAATAGCAACAAAAGCCAAAATTGACAAATGGGTTCTAATTAAACTGAAGAACTGCTGCACAGCAAAAGATACTACCATCAGAGTGAACAGGCAACCTACAGAATGGGAGAAAATTTTTGCCATCTATCCATCTGACAAAGGGCTAATATCCAGAATCTACGAGGAACTTAAACAAATTCACAAGAAAAAAACAACCCCATCAAAAAGTGGGTGAAGGATATGAACAGCCACTTCTCAAAATAAGAGATTTATGTGGCCAACAAACATGTGAAAGAAAAAAAGCTCATTATCACTGGTCATTAGAGAAATGCAAATCAAACCCACAATGAGATACCATCTCACGCCAGTTAGAATGGTGATCATTAAAGAGTCAGGAAACAACAGATGCTGGAGAGGATGTGGAGAAATAGGAACACTTTTACACAGTTGGTGGGAGTGTAAATTAGTTCAACCATTGTGGAAGACAGTATGGTGATTCCTCAAGGATCTTGAACCAGAAATACCATATGACCCAGCAATCCCATTACTGGGTATATACCAAAAGGATTATAAATCATTTTACTATAAAGACACATGCACACATATGTTTATTGCAGCACTATTCACAATAGCAAAGACTTGGAACCAACCCAATGCCCATCAATGATAGACTGGATAAAGAAAACATGCCACATATACACCATGAATACTAAGCAGGATGGGTTCATGTTTTTTGCAGGGACATGGATGAAGCTGGAAACCATGATTCTCAGCAAACTGACACGGGAACAGAAAACCAAACACGCATGTTCTCACTCGTAAGTGGGAGTTGAACAATGAGAACACATGGACCCGGAGGGGAACATCACACACTGGGGCCTGTTGTAGGGTGGGGAGGCTAGGGGAGGGATAGCATTAGGAGAAATACCTAATGTAGATGACGGGTTGATGGGTGCAGCAAACCACCATGGCACATGTATAATGCCTATGTAACAAACCTGCACATTCTGCACATGTATCCCAGAACCTAAAGTATAATAATTTAAAAAAAGAGTTTAAAATGTATTCATCATAAAAATGCTAAAGGTAGAAAACCCCTGGGAGATTGATTTCAATCTTAAGAACTGGGTTAAAAAAATGATAAAGTGTGGTTAATAAGTAATGTTTGTACATGATCAGAAAGCACCTGGTATGCTGAAGTAAGGTAATAAAATGCATTTGAAACATGCTTTCTACCACAAGCTGCTGGGTTTCTAGAGGAAATTGGCTTTCGGGGCCATAATAAAATGTTAGACTAATATTGACCTACTTTTGATTGGGAAAACTTGTCTGATTCGAGCTTATCTTTAGCAGGGGTTGATTTACATGGGAGTCCTATGTGCACCCTGTTCTGTAGGGGTTAACCTAGAGGCAGCTTAGCTTCTGCCTACTGTTTTCATCAGGACTCGGCAATTTTGATTAGTTTAGTTTCTTAGCTCAGAGTCACATATTTGTATCTACATAGACTTTGGGTCTTGAGTTTTAAATTATTGTTTTTGTCACTCTTCACACTTTGTCACCAGGCTAGCAGGTGAAATTCTTCTAGTCCTTTTTATTAGTCAGGATTTTCCAGAGGGACAGAACCAATAGGATATATGTATATATAAAAGTGAGTTTATTAGGGAGAACTGGCTCACTGGATTACACAGTGAAGTCCCACAGTAAGCTGTCTACAAGCTGGGGAGAGAGAAGCTGGTAGTGGCTCCGTCCAATCTGAAACCCTCAAAACAAGGGAAGCCAAGAGTGCAGCCTTCAGTCTGTTGCCAAAGGCCTGAGAGCCCCTGGGAGGCCGCTGATTCAAGTCCCAGAGTACAAAGTCCGAAGAACCTGGAGTCAGATGTCCAAGGGCAGGAGGAGAGGAAGCAGGCATCTGGCACAAGAAGAAAGAGAGAGAGCAAGAGGTCCCAGCAAGCTGCTTCTCCCTCTTCTTCCACCTGCTTTGTTCTAGCCGGACTGGCAGCCAATTGGATGGTGTCCACCCGCATTGAGTGTGGGTCTTCCTCTCCCTGTTGGCTGACTGAAATGTCAGTCTCCTCTCACAGACACACCCAGAAACAGTGCTTCACCAGCCATCTAGGCATCTCTCAATCCAGTCAAGTTGACACCTGGTATTAACCATCGCATCGTTATTCACAGATAGGACAGCTTTTTCAGCACTGGCATTTGTGTAGGAAGCCCAGTTTCACCTTCCTCACTGTGGGGCACCACCCTGGTGCTGACATTAAAGACCCAGCTTGACTGAATGTATTTGTTCCCAATACTACGTCAGGCAGCCTCACACTGCTTATGCTGATGGCTTGAGTTTCCTCTTCTTTTGCCACTTTAAAATTCTCTTTCTTGCTTTTGAGTGTAATTATGTATTTTAAATATTTTATTATAATTTATCCAGATTTTCTATGTATTTGGAGAGCAGAGAGACTTCTTGAATACTTCATTTTATCATCTCAACCAAAGTCCTTTCTATTTCTTTAAAAATCTGACTTTGTTAAGGAAAAACATATGTTATTACATTACCGTTTTACCCCGCACATGTGTAAGGTGGCATGGATTGTTACTGAAGGGTGGTGTGCTGGTCATTGTTGCCAGGTTATGATGTCTAGAGTACTTTGTCACTGATAGGAATGAGAAAACACATGTCCTGCAATTACTATTAGGGACATCTGTCTTTGTTGACATTGTCCTAACGTAAGTTGGGAAACATTAAAACAAAGAAAATAAGACAAAGATTATTATCCTTTATTTCACTTTTAACTCTGAACCTGATGAGGCTCCAAATGTCAGTGCTTTCTTGTGTGGCAGATTTCTTACCAGCGGACACCTGAAGACGAAAAGGCTGCAGGAGAGCCTTCTATCTGTCCAGCAGAAAGTAAATTGAACATTGGACATGGTTACCCAGGCATCTGTCAGTACAGAAATCCAACACAAATTCTTAAAAAAAAAAAAAAAAGAGCTTTTGGATTACATATCTGAAAATTTCAAGGTGGTTCTGGCTGTAAGAAAGACTGGGTCCAGAGGTTCATTTTGTCATCTGCTTTATTTTCCTGTGAGAACAACATTCTCAGGTAACCCTGCTCCCAACCTCTGTCATGAAGTGGCCTCCTCAACTGCAGTCTTCCATCACCCCCATAGCCAGCAATTCCTGCAGAAAGAAAACTTCCTGGTTTGGGTTACATGTCTGTGCTTGTGAAATCAGTATATTTCATCTTCCTGGCCACAATGATTATGCCAACCCCTGGCACTGGGCACTGGTTTGGTCCCAGCAGAATCACACAGTCAGAGCAGGTAGGAGTGGTTCCTCAAAGAAAAATCACTGTGCTGTAACTGGAAGAAAAGTGGATGAAATTCTGGGACAACAAAAGTGACAGATGTTGGCCAGGCATGGTGGCTCACACCTGTAATCCCAGCACTTTGGGAGGCTGAGGTGGGTGGATCGCCTGAGGTCAGGAGTTTGAGACCAGTCTGGCCAAGATGGTGAAACCCTGTCTCTACTAAACATACAAAAATTAGCCTGGAGTGGTGGTGTGCACCTGTAATCCCAGCTACCTGGGAGGCTGAGGCAGGAGAATCACTTGAACCCAGGAAGCAGAGGTTGCAGTGAGCCTAGATTGCACCATTGCACTCTAGCCTGGGTGACAACAGTGAGATTTTGTCTCAAAAAAAAAAGTGGACACATGTTCACTGCAGGCAAAGCAGATCTCTGTCATGAGAAGAGGGTGAATGTTTGAAGGATTTAACTACCAAAATTTGGATTTGCTCCATCACAAAAGCCTCGTTTTTAAATATTCTGAAAGTTTTTATTGCCCTGCTGGGTAAAAGAAATCACATACAATTGGACAGATGATGGTAAAGCTGTGTGATCTAAAATTTACAGGCTGTTTTAGGTTTTCTTGCAGAGGAACAAATTGTACCAGACTCTCTGTCATATTACATTAATTCCAGAGTTGCTGATGTTTCTTCTAGTTTTAAAAGCAGATTTTAAGGAAATGGACAATTATTTCATTTCCTTTAGCATCCAACTCAGTGAAATTACTGACATCTCTCAGCACAGCAAGCTCCGGGTTTTCCTTCATCCAGTGCAACTGGTTCCACCTGACAAGAATTTCTGCTGTGCGAGCCCCTTTTGGATACTTACAAAGATTTCTGCTGTCTTTGAAAGAGTGAAAAATTACCATTCCAAACAACGCTTCAAGTGGAAGTGAATCTTGACCTTCTGTGCACCTGGAGAACTCCTCTGATGCTTAGCAACATATCTGGTTTGCTCCTTTGGGAGAAAGAAGCTCCACAAGGAAGATGGCTCCTTGACTTTTGCATCAGCATGGATTGGCCTTGGCCAGAGGAAGCCTTGTCTACTGCTGTCTACTCCTGCAGAGCCACAGCCTGGAATTACCTCCTTTTTGAGAAGTTCTCCCAAGAATTGGAGGCAGACTATCAAGTTTTTCTCTACTACAAAGGAGGTCAATGATGCTAGAAGACAAGTTTGAGTTCTTCAAAATGTCCACTTTCTCTTTGAGAGAGAGAGATAAGAAAAGTCCACTCAGTGAGTAGACTGGGAGTGGTCATTTTTGTCTTGGCTTACTTGGTGTATATTTTTGGCTTTACCAATGATGCGAACTTTAGTATTCAAAACACTGCAGGCAATGTTAAGGATGCTGCAACTGGACCAGAGAGGAACATGGTGAGAGTGGAAGAAGAAATTGGAGGAGTACAACTATATGCACTTTGCAGAAGTGGAGGAGGTGTTGAGGCAGGCTTTTTATCACTTTCTCTGCAGGCAAAAGTCACCTGGAAACACTATGAAACTCCTTTGAAGGGTACTTTTCAACCCATGTGACTTCAAAATTAAAAGTAGATTTATAATCCCTTTTTTTCTGATAGAGGCTACACAGGGACACAAACCCTGCTAAAGATGACCTCATTAACTTGAGAACAAAAGAAATAATACAAATGCATTCAACTAGCAGAATTTTGAAGAAATCCTCTTCTTTTTTTTTCACATAAATGTGTCTTTAATCTGACAAAGTGAGAGATGGGAGCTCTGATTTTACCTGCTCCTACAATCTTTGAGTCCAGGCTTTCACTTGTGGTTGTCATTAATATGCAAAGTCAAAACTGGCAGAATGTCAAAGACTGTCTTGTGATTTCAGCTTCTTACTCGAATAAAATAATATCATGTTTCTCATGAAGATACATGTTTATACATTTTAAATGTATTTGTTTTCAGGATGTGGCCATTATTTTGCTTTTGCATAGAAATAATAGTGGATTATGTAATTCTGTGTAAAAAGTGACTTTAATAAGTCTGTTTATATAAAAGTAATCTCCAGCGCTCTTTCTCTACCTCTGCCCTCAAGGTTGGGCAGGGAGGAGAGGAATTGCAGGAAATGGAACAAAAGTCCTTCTGCTTAGTATGCCAGGCATGGTGGTCTACTTAGTAGGCTCATGCCTGTAATCCCAGCAGTTTGGGAGGCCGAGGCAGGCAGATCGCTTGAGCCTAGGAGTTCAGACAAGCCTGGGTAACATGGAAAAATCCCGTCTCTACAAAAAAAAAATGAAAATTAGCCAGGCATGGTGGTATATACCTGTAGACCCAACTACTCAGGATACTGAGATGGGAGGATTGCTTGAATCTGGGAGGTGGAGGTTGCAGTGAGCCATGATCATACCGCTGCACTCCAGCCTGGGTGACAGAGTGAGACCCTGCCTCAAAAAAAAAAAAGTTTTTCTGCTTAGTTGGTGCACTTTGACTGTCTTCTCTTGACCTGAACATATGACAGGCATTCAAATGCTGGCTGTCTCTCTCTTGGGATGAGGTACAGGCACTTTTCTCCTATAACATTTCCTCATGTGGGCAACGATGTGCTTCTCCTCTTCGGATGCCTTCCCTGAGCTCTGCCTGGCAGTCCACCCCATTCCTCTTTTTTAGTGCCCAGTTCCCCTTGCTCGAGCAAGCAGGCCTCTTAGGGGGGCCCAATCACGAAAGCATAAGCCTGCCAGCTTTGCGGTGCCCATCTGGAAAACTCCTGCAGAGTTTATCTGCTCTGTTCCCCCCACCCAAGACTGTTCCCTCTGCTGCCCCCTTTCTTGGCCCCACAGCTTTCAAAGTTCTCCTGGCAGGAAGCCAGCACTACCCTCTGTGTCTATCTCTGTCCCCGGATTCCAGAACATACTGGCCAAACTCTCTCAATACCACTCCCACTGTGGACCCACGGAGCTCCAGGGCCCAGAGTCCATAGCGTGATGAACATGCATGGGGAGGAAGTTCTGTCTTTCCTTCTTGCAGGCATTCCTAATTTCTGTATTTGGTTTTCTTGGGGCTTCCCTCACTTGGTTTGCAGCAGCAGGGAGAGAAGCATTCACTGTTCCCCCTATGGGAGACGGGAGACACCCAAGCATGAGCTTTACATCGATGGTACTCTTCAGTCTTTCAGATTTCTAGTTTCATTTTATATAAGCCTGAGGTTAAAAATGGGGCTTGACAGTTGCTAGGCTGGTTCTGCTGTATGTTAGTACCTCTGGCACAGATTTTTCCGATATCTTTCTTCAGAATATATTGCCCAGTGTTCTCCAATGTAGAGCTTTGGTTGAAATTTTGAGATGAGGAGGAAAGGTGTAAATATTTGAATAAATGAATGAATGTTTATGTCACAGTGATTTATAAAAGTGAAAAACTAGAACCATCCTAAAAGTCCTTCAGTCAAGAATTTGCTAAACAAATTGTAGTATTCATTATACACATTGTGTGTTTGTTGACATAAAAGACACTTGTGATATGCTGTTAATACTTTTTAAAAAGAACAGTGTATAGTCTAATCTCATTTTGGTTGAAAAACATATGGGAAGGGGCACTGAAAAATATGTTATCTCTAGGTGTGACATTATGGGGATTTTATTTTCCAGCTGATTTCTGTGTTTCTTGAATTGTTTTACATTGAGTTTTTTTTACATTAATTGAGAACAAAGGCAATGATGAGATTTACTTTTTTTTTTTTTTTTTTTGAGATATGGTCTTGCTCTGCTGCCCAGGCTGGAGTGCACTGACACAATTACAGCTCACTGCAGTCTTGACCTCCCAGGCTCAATCCTCCTGCCTCAGCCTCCTGAGTAGCTGAGACTACAGACATGTACCACCATGCTCAGTTATTTTTTTTTTTAAGACAGGGTCTGACTAAAATTTAATTTCTATATTTAAAAAAATTTAAAAAGCAGGGCTACAGACTGGCAGATAAGCTATCGAAGAGGGAGGAAGAAAATGTGGCAGCTGAGCTGGGAGAGACAAGAGAGGCATCTAGGGCATAAGATGTAACGCTCAAGGTTGTGCAAATGACCTGAGGCAAGTGGCCTGAGGGTGAAGGCTGTATTACATTTGCACCCTAGATGCCTCTCTTGACTAACCCTATTCCTAGCCTTGTTGAAAAGAAACCAAAAAGAATGAAACGTGGAAGGTAGTACTCTGTCCCCACAGATTACCACCGTAGATATAAAGGTTTGGATGTCCCTTAAAGTCTAGTTTCTGTAAAGATAACCAAGGCACTTACCCTTGCTCTCCGCTTTATCTTCTTTCATAGGTTAGGGATAAAATGAATATCTTATTGACACAGGAATTTTCTCTCAGCCCCTTTGCTGGACTCGCAGCAGGTGCATCCTGTCTACTTGGCCTGCCATACTCAGTCCCTTGTGGGAGGGAGAATGTGAGAGAGCGAGTGCAGGAGCCAGCTGGCCACTCCAGGTGCCAACACAGGAGTAAGCTCCATGTGGGGCCTGCAGCCAGACCAGGAGTGTCACCTTGAGGGGAACATGCTGTTGCCCAGGCAAGGGTGCCTGCAACTCTGAAGCCCCAGAAGGTATGTTAGTGTGCTAATGAGCTCTTTTAGTTCCCCCGTCCACAGCTCAATGGATGGCAGTGTGTTGGCAGCTCAGTCGGCCCCTGGCCCTGTCACATGGAGTGGCTACTCTCTGCCGGTGAGGGCAAAAGGTCAGTGTGACAGTCTTTCTGAGTACCGGCACTCAGTGGGTCCTGAGCTCTTGTCCAGCATCCAAGAAGAATGAGGATATGCTGACAATAAAACAGTGAGCAAAGCAGAAGTTTCATCTAGTGACAAAACAGCTTTCTGTGGAGAGGGGACACAGGGGTGGTCCCCCTACTTGAAGATGGGAAAGTCCCCCCAATGTGGCTGAGTCTGGAGCTTTTATGAGCTTAGAATAGGGGAAGGGCAGGCCATAGCTAGTATTGGAAAAGGCAACATTCAATTGGTTAAAAGGCATTATTCAGAAAGAATCAAATGGGAAAGGGCAGGCAAACAGGAACAGAAGTTCTCACCCTGTGTCACAGGTTTCATCTGGGACCAGCAGTCTGATCTTTCAGGCTTCAGGCTGTTTTTTGGCTTGAAGGTGGGGTTTTACCGGGGACCCACCCCTATCTGCCTAGGCATTTGACTGACTCCTGTTGCTATCATTATCAGTTCTTTACTGTTAACAACTCTAAAATTTAATTCTAAATTCCTTTTTCAAACTCCACTATTGTTTTAGCCTGAACAACCTCACCATCAACTTACAACTATTTTTCCAACCTGTTAACTTGCTGTCATCACAGGTGTCTTGGCAATGACTTAGGTTCATAATTGTAGATTCAGTAGATATTTGTTATATGTGTAGAGTAAGCATTGTACCATTGAAGCAATGTTATTCGTCTGGGGTAATATCCGAGGTTTGTTGCCTCATGCCAAGGAAATCAAGGACATGGACACATGTGGAATGAGGTTAAGAGCAGAGGTTTAATAAGTGAAAGACAGAGAAAAGAGAATAGTTCTGTCTCCTGCAGAGAGGGGCACCCGAGTGGGTCTTCTGTTCCCATGGTGAAGTGCACGGGGTTTTATAGACTGGCTTGAGGAGGCAGTGTCTGATTTACATAGGGCCTAAAGATTGGCTGGACCAGGCATGATGTTCACATAGTACATGAATAAGCTGGCCACCCTACCCTAATCTTTTATTATGCAAATCGGTTTTTTACCTGGCCAGTGCCATGTTGTCTGCCCCTTACTGTACACATGGTTGACAAAGAAAAGGGAAGATGGAGCCACCATGTTGAACATGCCTAGCTCCCAGGTAGCATTTTTCCTATTGAAACAGCTGCTGGCATTCACCTGTACAAGCTTCCACCTTGCTTATCTATGTCTGCAGCTCAATTTTACAGGCTGCTCTTTGTTAGAAAAGAAATGATTTGGAGGCTGCTTTTCATTAAAAGGGAAACCTTACCAAGGACTTTCGTACCCTTACTAACTGCCTAACTTCTTTTTAACTCCTATGTCACCATGAGAAAGACAAAGAAATATAAGAATAAAACCTAACTCTTCCAAGTTTTGCTTGTTGGTTTTTGAGACAGGGTCTCAGTCACCCAGGCTGGAGTGCAATGGTGTGATCACGGCTCACTGCAGCTTCAACCTCCTGGGCTCAAGCAGTCTTCCTACCTCAGCTCCCTGAGTAGCTGGGACTACAGGCACATACAACTCTGCCAGGTGAATTGTTAAAATTTTTTGTAGAGATGGGGTCTCACTATGTTGCCTAGGCTGGTCTCAAACTCTTGGCCTCAAGCAATCCTCCCAACTTGGCCTACCAAAGTGCTGGGATTACAGGCGTGAGCCACCCCACCTGGCCTCCTTACAAGTTTTTAAGTGATTAGGGGGTCATACCAGAGAAGTTAAATACAGAAATGTTCTATTATGTCACTCACTCAAAAGATAGCCTCCAGCAAGCTCCACTCTGACTTATAATCAAGAATCTTGAGGCAGGAAAAAAATCATCTGAGCAGGCAAATATAACTATTTTGAAGTCTCTATTCCTTTCCATACAGAAAGCTGAAGTTGCCTCTAGGCCAGATGATATTGATTTCAAATTGTGTATCTATAAAGTCACTGATCTAATAAACTTGGCTCTCTGATTTACTCTGTGGGTCTTCCTGAATCTAGCAGATGAGAAACCTTTAACATCAACTTACAGCAAGGCATGAGCCCCACAGAAGTCCTCCCAGCTGGCTCTGACTGTGCAATGCAGTAATTTTGTACATTTTGATATCACTCCAAGTATTGAAGTATAAACCGAAAAGTGACTGAGGCAGGTCTCAAAACAAATACAAGTTTATTTAGCCAAGGTTGAAGACACACCCAGGAAAAAATATAAGCATACAGGAGCATTGGTGACCTGTGCTTTTTCTAAAGGGGGCTTTGGGAACTTCAGTATTTAAAGAGGAAAGAGCAATCTGGAGGGAAAAAAAGAGAGGGTCATAAGGCAGATGGCTACGTTCTTGCAGGCTCTGATTAGTCTCAGTAAATCTACATTTTACATGTAAAAAGAGGAATGGAGGAAAAAGTAATTACACATTGTCTTGTGCTCAGTAAGTCTGCATTTTACGTAAGATAAACATGTGAAAAGAGGGAGTAGAGGAAATGAAGCCATGACACAAGGTTGTGAAATGACATCTGTCTGTTTGGGAACAAAAACAAAGCACATTTTGCATGCCTCAGTTCCCAAGCTTAACTTCCCTTTCGCATAGTGAGTTTGGGGTCCTGAGATTCTATTTTTCTTCACAGAAGGAAAAGATGAAGTACCTTCAACATACTCTGAGGGCAAAGAAGCACATAATCCCTTTCGCAAAAATTTCTGTCAAAATGGTTGTGTCTGGCTGGTCTGAGTGCAGTGGTGTTTACAACTAATTGATCACAACCAGTTACAGATTTCATTGTTCCTTCCCCACGCCTACTGCTTCACTTGACTTGCCTTAAAAAAATAAATAATTAGAAAAAAAGGTGTTTTTTCGTAAAGTTACATTTTTGGTAAGCCTCTATTTTCTAGTACATCCATGTATGGGTAGAGCCTCAATTGCTGATAATGCCAAATACCAGAGGAGTCAGGGTAAGTGTGAAAAGTGCCAACAGAGCAGCGAGGAAAGTAAGAACCCTGGACCTGTTCAAATGGGAGAGACCTCTGAGCTTCCTGCGATTGTGGGGAGGATTCCTGAGGGTATGGGTCTGTGCTGGAATGGGGACAGGAAGCCATCCCACTTTGAGAATCTGAGGCAATCAACACACTTAGGAGATCTGGAGTGCAGTGCACTTGAGGCCAAGGAAGGTGAATAGATGAGATGATTGTTACTGTTTAGGCCTCAGGGTATAAGATCCTGGATTTAAGAGGCAACAAAGGCAGTGGAAAGTAAGAGTCAGATATGAGCATAAGAATGGAGGGAGAATCATGATGAGGCAGCAGTTGGCTGGATGTGAGTGGCGTGGGAATAGAAGAGTGGAAAGCAGTCCCAAGGTTTCAAGTCTGGGTGATGCATTACCCTTGCCATGCTTGACAGAACTTCATGTAAAATCATTTTTGGCAGTGAGGAAGACGGGGTGGCGGAAACCATAGTGTTTTATATATGTTCAGTTCAAGATGGTTGAGGTCTCTATCTGGATACTCTCTTTAGGAATTTGGGTTCGGAGTGCTTTTAGTACCACTAGAGCTGAGCCTAGAGAGTAGGGCCTCTTCATGAGGCCCTCCAAAGGGGAGGGCTTTGCATGAATGTCATTTGGACCCTGCCTCAGATGTGACTCAGTCTTGTCCTGTTAATCTATGGGCTAGGATCTCAACATTCCTGTGGTTTCTTTCTGCTCTCACGTTGTCCATTTTTGGCATCCACAGCTGTATTAGTCCATTTTTGTGCTGCTGATAAAGACATAACCTGAGACTGGGCAATTTACAAAGGAAAGAGATTTAATGGAGAACTCACAGTTCCACTTGGCTGGGGAAGCCTCACAGTCATGATGGAAGGCAAGGAGGAGCAAGTCACATCTTATGTGGATGGCAGCAGGCAAAAAAAAAAGAGCTTGTGCAAGGAAACTCCCATTTTTAAAACCATCAGATTTCCTGAGACCCATTCACTATCATGAGAACAGCATGGGAAAGACCCACCCCCATGATTCAGTCATCTCCCACCAGGTCCCTCCCACAACACATGGGAGCTACAAGATGAAATTTGGGTGGGGACACAGAGCCAAACCATATAAACTCCAGATTCAGCTTTCTTTCAGTGTTCTGGGCCTTGATGTCAGTCTGTGGGTTTTTTCTGACCTCTTCTCATTAGAATTGGTGACTCCCTTTTGGATTCCTGCAGCCTATCCACACATATTTCCTTTATGGCCACAGTCCTGTTAGAACTTAGTCTTCACATGACCAAGTAGTTGTTAAATTCTTGAGTGCAGGGATCTTGGTTTAATGCCTTTCTAATCAAAATCCCAACAGGGTTTTGTTATTTATTTATTTTTTGAGACAGGGTCTCACTTGGTCACCTAGGCTGGAATGCAGTGGCACCATCATGTCTCACTGCAGTCTTGACCTCCCCAAGCTCAGGTGATCCTGCCACCTCAGCCTCTGAGTAGCTGGGACCACAGGCCTGAGCCACCATGCCCAGCTAATTTTTGTATTGTTTTTTAGAGAGGGTGTTTCACCATATTGCCCAGGCTGATATTGAACTTCTGGCCTCAAGTAATCCACCCCCCCAGCCTCCCAAAGTGCTGGGATTATAGGTGTGGGCCACCCCGTCTGACCTATTTGTTCAAGAATTTTAAAACACATATTTCATCATCTTCTGCTACTGTGACTTGGGACAATTCATGTTGCATGCCTTCATTTACTCACTCATTCCATAATGTTTATTTGGGGGATGTTGAAAGATGGTTCCTGCCCTTAAGGGGTTCTTTTCAAGTAATGGGGACCGAATCAGCAGCTGGATAAGGAAGTGATAATGCTATCAACAAGGCACCATGGGAGCATGATTAGGTGCCCAAAACTAGTGTGAATCACATTATCACCCTTTTTAGGAGCTTCATTTTAGAAGTGAAGTAGATTAAAAGTGGCTACTTTTTAAAGGCCTTCAGAGATGGATAGTGATTAAAATACTCTGGAAGTCAATTGCTCCCGTAGATAAGTTCCACAAAGCCTTGGAGGATATCAGACCACCATTTGGTAATTTGCTATCTTGATGTAGTTACTTCTTGGTGTTATGGAAAGAATCCATTTACCTTTTAATGAATGATCCCTTGATCTACAGAAAATAATGAATTGACTTCAGAGAATCACAGTTGGGTTGAAATAGTAGCAGGATTAATATTACCTGCAGACTAAAAGAAACTTGCCTCATCAAAGTAAGTGCTAGAGTTGGCTGGGTTTTTTTTTTTTTTTTTTTTTGCTATCAATAAAACTTTTTCATAACCAATACATTTTGCTAAGTTACCTCCTGGCCACAGTTCAATCATTCAACTTTAAAATCTTCCTTTGCATTGGCTAGAGTCACAGAATTAAAAAAAAAAAATTCCTTTATCTTTCTTAAATTCTGTAAATTAAAAAGTTTGATCTGTAGAGCAATTTCCATGTAAAACTGCAGCAGAAACATTTTTACCTGTGTTATAGATATAAGCATAACATTTATGCTATTTATGTCAGTTCAAGAGATGCATTGAAGCACTAGAATGATATAAGTTTGGCTCTAGTGAACTTTTCCAGTTGAACTGTGGAGGTACTATTTTTTAAATACTAAAGGATTTACTTCACTTTTACTTTTTAAATCTCCTCTTCTCCTCCAGCCCTCCAGTCCTCAGTTCTCCCTCCCTTTTTTTTTTTTTTTTTTTTTTTTTTGAGACAAGGTCTCACTCTGTCACCAAAGCTAGAGTGCAATGGTGCGATCACGGCTCACTGCAGCCTCAGTCTCCGGGGTTCAACTGATCATCCTGCCTCAGCCCCTCAGTGGCTGGAACTACAGGCCCACACCACCATGCCTGGCTAATTTTTGTATTTTTTGTAGAGACGGGGCTTTGCCACATTGCCCAGGCTGGTCTCGAACTCCTGGGCTCAAGCAATCTGTGCACCTCGGCCTCCCAAAATGCTGGGATTACAGGTGTCAGCCACTGCGCCCAGCCTCTCCCTCCTTTCCTTCTCTCTCTCTCATGATTTAAGATAACCTAATATGCAAAAGGCAAAATATTAGAAACAAAGCAAAGGATTGTTTGCATTACAAAGGGTCTCCACTTTTTGAAGTAATTTAACTTCTTTTAACTAGCAAGCTATACATAATATTTGGTTTATAAAATTTCATATCCAAACTACCTTTCTAGGAACTCATAGTACAAAACACAATAAAATGTATTTTTTTCTCCTATTTGGCACCCTCTTTGAAGGATACAGTCAATTGGCTTTTCCTAAGCTTTCAAACAAAAATACAAACATTATTAACAATGTATATTTCAATAAAAACCTAATGATTACACAAGACCATTTTACTTACATGACATGACCATTTTACTCATCCTCCCTTCCCACTGCATATGGCCTGGAGGACCAACCCCAGAAGTAGGCTACTGTGAGAACTGATTACCCACCACCTCTTTTTTTTAAGACGATTTTTACTTTTGTCACCCAGGCTGGAGTGAAATGGTGCAATCTCAGCTCACTGCAACCTCCGCCTCCCGGGTTCAACTGATTATCCTGCCTCAGCCTCCCGAGTAGCTGAGATTACAGGCACCCACCACCATGCCCAGCTAATTTTTGTATTATTAGTAGAGACGGGGTTTCACCATGTTTGCCAGGCTGGTCTCAAACTCCTGACCTCAGGCGATCTGCCCGCCTCAGCCTCCCAAAGTGCTGAGATTACAGGCATGAGCCAATGTTCCCGGCCTACCCACCTCCTCTTAAGAGACCATCAGGACTAACACCACCAGTCCTGTCTGCCCATCACCACAGAAGTCCAGCCTCTCTGCACTCCTTGTCATTGGCATCTTCACCCTATACTTTCTGGAGACTCCTCACCTCTGCCTCACCCTCAAGTCCTTCCACTGTGTCCTCTGGAACTTGGTGTGCATCATCAGAAAAATCCCCTAGACTCTCTGAGGTGCCTCCTTTCTCTGAGCAAAACCTGTACCTCCCCTGAGGATGTTACCTTTCTTGCCTCCCTCGTCAGCACCAGCATTGACCATCTTTCCTTTCTCAGCTCTACCTGTCACCCAGTGGAGAAAGAGGTATTTTTCTTGCTCCTCCTGGCTCTTTCCAGACCCTTATTCTGCCTGCTTCCTCAGCCCCTTGGGAATACATGCCATCTTTGCTACATTCTAGTCCTCCTGAGTGCTGCCCCTCATTCAATGAGGAGTAACACCTGAGCCACCCTCTCTCCTTCCAGCTCTGTTGGTAGTGATTTCAGTATCCAAGTAGAGGACCCATCCTTGCACCTTTGCTTCTCAGTTTCGCTGCCTGTCCCACCTCCGCCACACTCACTGTTATCTTATCATTACCAGCAATTTTATGACCTCCAAAACCTCAATTTATCCTACTCCTTGACATTCTATACTTGCAGCTAACTCCCTTCAGTGTAGGGTTTTTGGTCCATTATGATCATGCCTTTGCATACAGCCTCAGCTCCCTCACCCCCTATCTTATTACAGTCATCTGGGAAAATTCCAATACTGACATATGCAGTTCACTAACTAAATACACTTTCTAACGCAATGTGACTGGAGAAAAGTTCACCACTATGTTGACTGGTTTCACTTTATCTGTTTATTTATTTATGAGACAGAGTTTCGCTCTTGTCATTCAGGCTGGAGTGCAATGGCGTGATCTCAGCTCACTGCAACCTCCGCCTCCCAGGTTCAAGCAATTCTCCTGCCTCAGCCTCCTGAGTAGCTGGGATTACAGGTGTGTGCCACCACACCTGGCTACTGGCTAATTTTTATATTTTCAGTAGAGACAGGGTTTCACCAGTTGGCCAGGCCGGTCTTGAACTCCGGACCTCAGGTGATCCACCTGCCTCAGCCTCCCAAAGTGCTGGGATTACAGGTGTGAGCCACCGCTCCCAGCCAGTTTCACTTTAAATTCATGACCACATATGCTGCATGGGCCCTAAGTGCTGACCGGGCAATCCTACTGTATTTCCTTACATCTTTTATTCTCCCATCTCTTCATCTCTCCTCCAAACTGTAAACATCACTCCCCATCTCAGCTGATGCCCTTGCTTTTTATTCTGAGAAAACTAAATATATCATATAGAATCCCACACCCACCACCAACTTGTCTTCATTTGTACCCGTGTCCTCAACTTTTCTCCTATTGTTATGGATGTCCATGTTCATGTCTAAGTCAAGCCTTTCACTCGTGCTCCTCACCCCATGCCCTCTCACCTACTCAAAGTTCCCTCCTTCCCAAGTCATTATTCTTCCTTTCTCTACTGGGGCATTCCTATCAACATACAGATGTGCTGTAACATCATATATCTTAAACACACACACACACTTTCCTAGACCCCACAGCCACTCATTTATCTGATCCTCTTTACAGAGAAAAAACCCACAGAAGAGTGTTTATACTTGCTATTTTCATTTCCTCTTATCCCACTTTCTTCCCCTTTCTGGTTGGAACCCACTCCAATTGGGCTCCTCTGAAACAGTCTGTGAGGGTCTTGAGGTCTCAAATGGATGCCTAATTAATAACACTCTTTTCTTTTTTTCAAACCCACAGCCAACATCAGAATAATACTATTTCTTGCCTGGGTTCTAGACAGATTAGGAGAGCTCAGGTGTCCCCAGTGGGCAGAGTCTGCCCCTGGAGAAGCAGAGGAGAATGCCTGTTCCCTGCACGCAGCTGGCTCCTAAGAGGAGGAAGAATGCACCAGGCATGCTCGTTAATTCTACCCAAATTTATCAACCAGAGAAGTCACTGTCTCCACAGAGGCAGAGAGAGAAGAGCGACTAAGAGTTGCCTAAATGAATTCCTTCAACATGGAAGGAAACATCAGGTTAAGGGGCTGTCATTTACTTCCATGCTGCCAAATTCAGTAATTAATTCTTAGACCTCATTTTACTCAAATTATCAGCAACATCTCGCAACGCCTCCAGGTTTCCTTTTTTTCTCTGGTGTCCTATGACACTAGGCCCTTCTCACTTTCCTCCTGTCTCCATGAACTCTCTTTTTGCCTCTTTTGCTGGTTATTCCTCCTCTTCCCAACTTTTAAATGTGGAAGGGCCTCAGGGCTCAGTTCTTGGAGCTCCTTTCTCTCTGCATTTACTTTCTAGGTGAGCTTTCTGGACTTACAGCTTTAAATCATCTGTATGATTCTGACTCCACATTTATATCCCCAATATCCATCTCTGTCTGCATCCCAGACACATGTATCCAACAGCCTTCCCAGCCTCTTGACTTGAATGTCTAATATGCTTTTGTAATATATTAAATAACAGGTCTAAAACCCAACTATTGATTAATTCTCTCCCAAGACCTGCTCCTTCCTGATTGTTCCCTATCTCAGCAAATCTAAATAATTCAGTATTTCAGGCCCCCAAATCTTAGAATCATCCTGGAAACCTTTCGTCCTCTTACACCCCACCTTCATTCTGTCAGTATCATTCTATCATTAAAATATGTCTAGAATCTGACCACACTTCTTAGCTCATTCCCAGCTGCTATCATCTTAGTCCATTCTTCTGTGATATCTAGCTTGGATTATTCAAAGAGCAGCCTTTGTGGTCTTCCTCTTTTGTCTCCCGCTGCCCTACTGTCTCCACCGAAGTCAGTTCTCTATGTATTAGAGAGATTCTTTTATTTTTTTAATTAAAAAACATTTTTTTCCTCAGAGGGATTCTTGAAAAACCTAAATGTAATGGTGTTTTCCCCCTGCTCAAAACCCTTCAGTGCTTCCTCATTACACTCAGAATAAAATCCAGAGCTACCTGGCTCATGTCCTGGTCCCTAAAACTGCATCACCTCCTGCCTCTGTCTGCCTCTTGCAGCTCTCCCAGGCACACTTGGCCTTTTTCACTTTCTGGACCGCATCGAGCTCAAGCCTTTGTGCTTGCTGTTCCCTCTGTATGGTAGTGCTCTTCCCCAGATGTTTGCTTGGCTCATCTCCCTCACATTATTTAAGTCTCTGTTCAAACATTTTCCTCCTGAGAGACCTCTGTTCATCTGCTCTTAAGACAGTACCTTCCATCACTTTATCGCCTGAAGCCACTTCATTTTTCTTTGTAGAACTTATCAATACCTGACATTATAATTAATATTAGCTTCCTTTTGTGTTTATTCTGTGTCTCTCTCATTCAAAAGTAAGCTCCCTGATGGTATTTTATTCACTGTGGTAAGTCACACAAAAATTTTTTTTGTTGAAAGAATTAATGAATATTTCCATTGAATTGGACATAGTGTATTAGAAATTGGTCAGGCATTAAAAATTAACTATCTCCACTCTTCTCACTTTTTTATGTCTTATGTAAACAACCAATATGAAGGATAATAATATCTGGTATATTTTAATTTTCTTTTTTTTTAATTGACTTCTTTAGACTTTCAGATCTGCTATATTTTCTTTGGAACGTTGAAGGCAGTATACTCATGTGATATATAGTAAAATGTTTCTGGGAAACTTATAAGAATTAAAATTTGTAACAAGGTTTGCAGTTGACAAAGTGCAATCACATGTACTATCCCATTTAATTCCTCTAACAACCCTGTGTTGTGTTGTATGGTCATCCTTATTCTACAGGTGAAGAATCTTAAAGTCAGAGAGAGAAAGTATCTTGCCTAAGGTGATACAGTTAGACACGGCAGAGTTGGCATTTATGTAAGGTCTTCTGATACCACATCAGATTCTCATTTTACTCTAGAAACACAAAGAAAATATTTGGCATAAGGCAGGTGTTTCAGTCCTTCAGTTCATTGTCGTTTCTGTGCATCAAAGCATCACCCCAAATTCTAGCCCAATTTGGCAAAGCTAAGAGGCTGTGAAGGAGCTTTGTGGAAGTAAGAGATCAGGTGTTCTCAGTTGAGGCATCTCTCCAACTTTTTATCAGATAAACCAGAGTATCCTTTCCCTTGATCTTTTGAGAATGCAAGTTGCTCATTGAAGTTCTAGAAACAACCCAAGCTGCTGTTCACTTGGTATTAGAACAACTTCTCTTTATGGAGATTTTTACAGTGTTTTAGACTCTTTGAAATGGATAAAACTAATCTGTAAGGCTGGCAGAGTTGATGACCTGAACATTTTAACCTTTGGCAAAATTATTTTCCTTTCATTTCCTTCTATTTTCCATCTCTATGTGGAATATATCACCTATTAGCCTTGCTAATCAGGGCTGTGCCCTCTCTGAATAATGAAAGGATGACATGTGCTTGAGTAGGGGGAGAGTTGATCTGGATAGATCATTGAAATGAGATGGTTGTGTCTCAGTTCTTCCTTTTATAAAACAAATACTCTTTTAGGGACTATAAAATAAACTAACAAAAGGAAAATGTCCATGCTGTATGTAGGAATTTCTCCCACATCCATATATATATATAAAAAATATATAATTCTAGAGGAACTATGTGGCATGAGATGAGACTGGCCAAATACCATAGTTTAAATGCAAAAGGATGCCAAGTTGCATACAAAATACTTTAAGTCACTTACTCTAGGCCAAAATATGGCTTTTATTTTTAGCTATTATTGCGTGGGATATATTCCTTTCTGAGCATGAAAGTAACCAAATGATGAAACCATTTTATTATTAAAGGTGGAGACCTTATAGTACAGTAAATAGTTAAACAGCTTTCAGATCACGCCGGACAGGTTCAGATCCCAGCTCCACAACTTCCTGTGGACTGTAGGCCCATTACTTAACCTCTTTTAGTCTCAGTTTCCTCCTCTGCATAAAATGCAAGTAATAACACCTATCTCACAGGTTTGTTGTGAGTATTAAATGAGGTAACAGATGTAAAATGCATACTTAGCACAGGGCTGGGGCTGTAGCAATCACTGGATAAAATGTAGTTATTACTATTAAACTAAAATTGTCAAGGTGCTTAGTACCATTGAGTTGATTCTTTATTTGTCCTCTCCTACTGCCCTGTTCATTTAAAATAGTAAGAGATCAATTCAGAAATATATTACATATTATTTTTTAAAATCCTCTTTGAATATATCCATCATTTCTAAAATATATTTAGATTTCAGGTTTCTCCTAATAAATGCTTAGAACAACTGGATTTTCTATGGATGATTTTCATAAGAAATGACCCAGTATAATATTTTTATTAAAAATTGATTTTAGACTGGGCATGGTGGCTCAGGCTTATAACTCCCAGCACTTTGGGAGGCCAAGGCAGAAGGATCACTTGAGTCCAGGAGTTTGAAACCAGCCTAGGCAACGTAGCGAAACCCCCATCTCTACAAAAAAATTTAAAAATTAACTGGGTGCAGTGGCTCACGCCTGTGATCCCAGCTACTTGGGAGGCTGAGGCTGCAGTAAGCCATGATGGTGCCACTACACTCCAGCCTGGGCAACAGAGCAAGACCCTGTCTCAAAAAGAAAAAAAAAGAAAGAAAAAGGATTTTAGCACAAGGCTATGTGACTTTAGCCTGCTTCGGTTATCTATTGCTGCATAACATCTACCCCCACATTTGGCGAACTAAAATAATGATTCTTTATTGTTTGTAATGATTCCATGCATCTGGGACTTTCTGAGGTGGGAACGTGTAACATGGCTCCTACAGTTACATGCCTGATGCGTCAGCTAGGGTGGCTTGAATAGTGGCAGCTGGCTGAGCCACTCCACTGGGGTCACATGTATGGGGCCTCAGTTCTTGTTGTCTGTTGGGTTCAAAGTTTCTTCCCATATTATCTCGTGGCCTTTCCCTCTCCATGGGGCGTCTGTAGCCGGGTAGCTGCACCTCTTACAAGCAGCTCAGGAGAGGAAAATAACTATGCTTCAACATGAAGAGCAGCATGCAGTACAGAGAGGGGGCAATTGTCGGAACTGTCTTTGTTTTTGTTTTTGTTTTTGTTTAGAGATGGAGTCTTGCTCTGTCACCCAGGCTGCAGTGCAGTGGCGTGATCTCGGCTCACTGCAACCACCACCTCCCGGGTTCAAGTGATTCTCATGCCTCAGCCTCCCGAGTGGCTGGGACTACAGGTGTGTACCACCATGCCTGGCTAATTTTTGTGTTTTTAGTAGAGATGGGGTTTCACCATGTCGGCCAGGCTGGTCTCAAACTCCTGACCTCAGGTGATCCACCCACCTCAGCCTCCCAAAGTGCTGGGATTACAGACTTGAGCCACCACACCCGGCGTAAGGACTGTCTTTGGAGGCAAGTTACCACAGCCTCCTAAAAATGAATTCATTTACTCCTCTGCCGTGTAGTCTCCTAAACCCCACTTTGGAATAAACCTCTCTCAAAATAGTCAGCAAAGGTATGATATAAGTACATTCTTAGCTGGACACTTTAATCTTTCATTTAGTGCAGATTCTTTCTTCACACAGTCTTTCTAAACTAAAGCATTTAAATTCTAAGCCATCTTGAGAATGATGTCTGAGTTACACTGTAAGATAAGGAGATAATTCAGCATCACACGATATACCTTTGGGACAAGCCTGCTCAAGCCCCCCAGTTCTAAAATAAAAGTTGAAAAAAAATAATAAGATGAGATTATAAACCTAGATGGGCAAATAACTTGCTTGTTCCAGTTAAACAAATACACCAATCTGAAAAAAAAAATCACTGTGTTCTCTTTTATTGACTTAATTATTCTACCCGTAGGTGGACAGACTACACTATGAGGAGAGAAAAATACACACAGAAATGGCCACACTGTTTTGTAGTGTGCTATATTTTTGTTATTGAACACCCTAAGTAGTTTGTCATGGGACTTGCCTGCAGAAGTGACAAAGGGGCCCTTTGGAATGTTTCCATACCCTACAGCACCCACCCTACAGAGGGCCAGCTGGCTCCCTAGGAATTCTATCAAGGCTAACATCTCATATGGGCCCACTCTAGCTTCATAGAACCAGATATCATCATCAGATGCAAATGACATGATGAATTTGCCACCCACAAGGCTATGTTGACATGGAGGGGTTTCTTTACATTGTTTACTTAGGCATCAGATTATAAGTGCTTGTGGGTAGGACCCTGTTTTAGTGAAAACAATGATCTAAAAACTGATTATGTTCTTAATGACCAGAATATTAATTCTAGGGTGGCAAAAATCATTGCTGTCTTCAAAATGCCTCTTGTCTCTTGAAGCTCTTTGAGAGTGAAATATTCAAATAACGACTCTTAATTGTACCTCATAACCTAGATTCCTTGGGGGATGAATCACTGTCAATGCGAAGAGGAGTTTTCCACCCTACTTTGTACTTTCATTAATGCTTTCTGCATGACTTTGCTCACTTCAGAAATTTTCAACGGAAGGAGGTCCATCAAGAGAAATTATACAACTTTGTTTGAAATAGTTTGCAATACAGTAGATTATATAGTTTGAAGAAAACCATATTGTACTTCAAACCTGCTCTTCACTCCCTTTCTCATTTTCTCCCTCCTATCCCTTCTCAGACATCTGTTGAGGGCCTTCTATGTGAATTCATTGTCCTACAGCTGTGGTAGGTACAAAGATGAAAGATGACCCAGTACCTACCCCCCAGGGAGTTGAGTATGTTCCAAGGGAAATCAGTAGGTTATTGGAGGGCTTGAACAATTGGGAGTTAAGGGTGCAAATCTCTAACCCAAACATAGGAGTTATGCTGGTGAGTGTACCTGGGCTCTGCTAAACAGGTGCAAAAAAATGGAGTTCTCTGGTAGACTCTTGGCAATGTGCCCACCACGTGCACCTCTGCCTGTCCTCCTTAACCCTTGATTCGGCCTTTGAGGCCCCTCCATTAAACCCCTGGGCTTTACACATTCTTTGTAAAACATCCTAATATGTCACAAAAATAATCAGATACTATTTTCTTTTTCTTTTCTTTCTTTCTTTTTTTTTTTTTTTGAGACAGAGTCTCACTCTGTTGCCCAGGCTGGAGTGCAGTGACGCGATCTTGGCTCACTGCAACCTCTGTCTCCTGGGTTCAGGCGATTCTCCTGCCTCAGACTCCTGAGTAGCTGGAACTATAGGCATGCACCACCACACCCAGCTAATTTTTCATATTTTTAGTAGAGATGGGGTTTCACTCTGTTAGTCAGGCTGGTCTCAAACTCCTGACCTCATGATCCACCCTCCTCGGCCTCCCAAAGTGCTGGGATTACAGGCATGAGCCACCATGCCCAGCCGCTATTTTCTCTTCTTACACTAATATTATTGCTCTCTGCTTTTACAAAAAATAAAATGACTCTTATTTTAAACCAGCAAGTCAGGGTTGCTGTGAGGATAAAGAGATAATATACATGAAAGCACTGCTTTTCAAGGTATAAAGTGCTATACAAATATAAGACAATCTTCATACTGTGCACCTCTTCTGGTCAAACTGGGGGAGAAAGGAGACTAGAAGCTGTTTGGAAGCCTGAGAAGTTTGACCTCTGGTTTCCCTATGCTTTGGGATCTGGGTTGTCAATATGTACTCGTGGGTTATCAGTCCTCCTGGGGTGAATGTTCTGTTGATTCCAGTGCCTCCATATTATCTGGGATTTAATTCTTTGACTAGTGTCGCTATAGCAAAAGAGTGGAGTCATTGAAACCTGCTGTAATGGCTGATATTGGAATTGTTATAGTATAGAGGAAAGTCTCCAGTTGGTTTGAAGTTCATGATATTTCTGGGCTTGAGACCTGAGCTAGATCTAATTTACAGTCCATTTGAAGGAAAAGATTGCATCTGACAGTTTTTGTTTGCTTTTAATTGCTAGAAACTGGGAAATATATATATATATATATAAACATACACATACATACATATATATATGCAGTAGTAGTGGCAGAGGTAAAGACACGAATTTTCTACTGCCATGTAACAAATTACCCCAAAACTTAGTGTCTTGAAACAACAAACATTTATTATGTCTCAGTTTGGGCAGATCAGGAATTTAGGAGCAGCTTAGCTGATTGGTTGCAGCTCAGGTTCTCTCTTAGGTTGCCGTCAAGCTGTCAACCAGGGCTCTAGTCATCTAAAGGTTTGACTGGGACTGGAAGATCCATTTCCAAGTTCACACATGAGGCTTATATCAGAAGGCCTCAGTTCCTCAATGGCTATTGGCTAGAGGCCCAGAGCAAATGATATATCAGAGAGAAAGAGAGAGAGAGAGATTGAGAGAGAAAGAGAGAGAAAGAAAGAGAGAGAAAGGAGAAAGAGGGACACACTGTTATTACCTAGTCTTGGAAGTGAGGTATCACCACTTCTGTATAAGAGAGGACACGGGCGTAAATACCAGAAGGTGAGGATCATGTGGGATGTTTTGGAGGATAGCTACAACAGTAGTCAAAAAAATTAAGTAAATTTAAGGATTATTCAGATTTTGAACTGCATTTAAGACTGTGGGCAATTTTTTCCTGTCTTTAAGTTTATCCAGGATTGGATAAACTTGACCTTGATTTGTAATATAATTATCTGATAATACTGATTAGAGTTTTAGGAGTGCTTATTCCTCTTCAATGAGGGTTATAAAAGTGCAAAAAGAAGACGCTGTGCCAAGCAAGCCTCTAGACTCCTAAAACAGAGGTTGGCAAACTTTTTCTCTAAAGGTCTAGGTAGTAAGTATTTTAGGCACTGACAGCCACACAGTCTCTATTGCAACTGCTCAACTTTCTCCCATTGTAGCAGTAAAGCAGCCATGGACATGGCTGTATTACAATCGCTGTGTGGCTCTTCCAATAAAACTCTATTTACAAAAACAGGTGGTGTGCCAGAGTTGGCCTGCAGGCCTTAGTGTGCTAAGCCCTGATGTAAAAGAAAAACTAGAGAATAATAAATCAGAAGATTTTATCCTGGATCAGTTTGCAAGGGAAAAGATTTACTTGTAAATCTCTACCAGTTTCAGTTTATGGATTTGTTGATTTGTTCTGCAAAATGTGTATGGATAACAAAAAGAAGCTGTAGGGTAAATGAAGAGATACAGATCACTGAAAAACCAAACAATGAATGGAATCAGCATGCCCCTTCATTATTTGTTCCCTGTCCCCTGTTTAGGTAGAATAAATGATTTTGAAATGATGCACAACAGGAAACAAAACAAAACAAAACCTTCTCCTGTTAATTTCTGTGTTCTCCTGTCCCACTCCTCAATCTAGCTGCCAGCACTACAAAGTCATTATTATTATTATTATTTTAGAGACAAGGTCTCCGTCTGTCAACCAGGATGGTGTGATCATAGCTTACTACAGCCTCAAACTCCTCAGCTCAAGCCATCCTCCTCCCACCTCAGCCTCCCAAGTAGCCAGGACTACAGGGGCCACCACACCTGACTAATGTTTTAAATTTTTGTAGCAATAGGGCCTCACTATGTTGCCCAGGTTGGTCTTGAACTGCTGGGCTGATATGATGCTCCTGCCTTGGCCTCCCAAAGTTCTAGAATTACACACATGAGTCACTGCCCCCAACCTACAAAATTACATTACAATCATTTGTAATGATTGCTTTTTAATTCTCTGACAAGTGTCAAAACAGATGTTGGCTGCATCATACAGGGTGAATTTCTCTGCAGTATTGTTTTCCTTGCAAATTTAATTAATTAATTAATTATATTTATTTATTTTTGAGATGGAGTCTCATGCTGTCACTCAGGCTGGAGTGCAGTGGCGTGATCTTAGCCCACTGCAACCTCCACCTCCAGGAGTCTGAGTGATTCTCCCGCCTCAGTCTGCCACCATGCCCAGCTAATTTTTGTATTTTTCGTAGAAATGGGGTTTCACTATGTTGGTCAGGCTGGTCTCTAATTCTTGACCTTAAGCACTTTGGCCTCCCAAAGTGCTGGGATTACAGGTGTGAACCACGGTGCCCAGCCCTTGCAAATTTAAAAAACAAATCGTGTCTTGGAAACCATCCAAGAAAAAATTAGTGAAGTATTCCAAGATCTAGATTGGGAATTATTGGCCTAAGAAACTGGGAAAAAGAAATTGAGACTGGCAGGCAAAATCTATGCATTAATATTTTATTAAATTATGTAAAAAGGTCTGTTCCATCATCGGAGTTTTACCTTCTATTACTGCCACTCAAAATCTTTATTTAAGCTTCCCTGAGGAACCTATTAGGAGTTTTAAAACATTTTTATTAAATGTTTTTCTTATTATAAGAGAATGAATGTCAATTTCGGAAAATACAGAAAGAATAGAAATCAGTCCTGATCCAACTAGCCAGAGAATTCCTGTTCAGATTTTAGTGTTATTTCCTTTCAGTATGCTCTTAGATATGTAACATCGTTGACATGCAATCTCTTTTTTTTTTTTTTTTGAGACGGAGTCTCGCTCTGTCGCCTAGGCTGGAGTGCAGTGGCGCGATCTCGGCCCACTGCAGGCTCCGCCCCCCGGGTTCACGCCATTCTCCTGCCTCAGCCTCCCTAGTTGCTGGGACTACAGGCGCCGCCACCTCGCCCTACTGTTTTGTAATTTTAGTAGAGACGGGGTTTCACCGTGTTAGCCAGGATGGTCTCGATCTCCTGACCTCGTGATCCACCCACCTTGGCCTCCCAAAGTGCTGAGATTAAGGCGTGAGCCAACGCGCCCGGCCGCAATCTCTTATTCTACTTTTCTACTTAACATTATATCACAAGCTTTGCCCCCATGACTTAAAGGATAAATGGCATTCCATAACATGGATATGCAATAATTTACTTAGTCATTACCTGAATGGGTTGTTTGCAAATTTTGTTATCATAAATAATATTACCATAAGCATATTATAAATAGATCTTTGAATGCTTTGAAAATTATTTCCTTCAAATCATTTCCTAAAAGTAGAGTTATAGGGGATAGGTATAGTAGCATTTTAAGTCTCTTGATAAGTATGAATAAATTGCTTACTAAAAGACTGTAGCAATTAATATAACCCCCCCACCCCCAAGTAGTATGTTAAACCATTGGACATTATCAATTTTAAAATTGTATCCCAAGCCAGGTGTAGTGGTGCACACCTGTAGTCCCAACTACTTGGGAGGCTGAGGCACAAGATTCGTTTGAGGCCAGAAGTTTGAGACTGCAGTGTACTATAATTGCACCTATGAATAGCCACAGCACTCCAGCCTAGGCAACAGAGAGACCCACTTCTCTAAAAACAAAACAAATAAAATTGTATCCTATTGTTACTTTAATTTGCATATAGGGAAGTTGAAGTTGGGAAAATATTTTCATTAACACTTTATTTCTTCAAATGCTTTATTTTTTTCATTTCCCTTGTTCATCTCATTGGGTTTGCTAATATTTTTCTTATATATTTATATGGTTTCTTTAGCATGGCTCTTAACTAATCATCAGGTATACTTGCTGAAAGTATTTTCTTGGCTTGTTATTGCCTTTAATTTTTTAATGTATGGAAATTTTTATTTTTGCATAGTAAAACTACCAATATTTTTCTTCTTCTTTTCTTTTTCTTCTTTTTTTAAGAGATAGCATCTCACTCTGTCACCCAGGCTGCTGGAGTACAGAGGTACAATGTTTGCTCACTGTAACCTCAAATTCCTGGGGTCAAGCAATCCTCCTGCCCCAGCCTCCTGAGTAGCTAGGACTACTGGCAAGCTCCATCACACTCAGCTGATTTTTGTTTGTTTCGTAGAAACAGGGTGTTGCTATGTTGCCCAGGCCGGTTTTGAACTCTTGGGCTCAATTGATCCTCCTGCCTTGGCCTCCCAAAGTCCTAGGATTACAGGCATGAGCTACGGCACCTAGCCTTTCTTTTTTATTTCTCTCATTGCTTTTAATCTTAGGAAGTTGTTTTCCTTCCCTTCTAATATGCCATAATACGCTCCTAATCTTTATGATTTGATGTTTCTGCATTTAATTCTTTAGCCACCAGGAATTATCTTTGATATGGTATAACTTGGCTGGGATTTAAAGGAATGGATGATATAGAGATACACAGTTCTCTTTAGCTCAGAGATTCTCTCTCAGTACTTCTTGATTTTATTTCAAGGTTTCTTAGTTCCTGAGACAGCACCTTTTTATGTTGGGACTTTTGGTGTCTTTGGAGTGCCTGGATGACTTTAAAGGGCATGTACATCTTTTTATTTATCTTTCTTCCTTCCACAGGGCTTAGTAGAGTGCTTTACTAAGAGACAGCCCATTCTACACCTCCCTGGAAGAGACTGGCACATGCCAAGCCTCATTTAAAAACTACTCTGAAGGCCAGCGTCCCTAAAAAGATCTCTTCCTCTGAGTTATTACTGATGCCAGAAATACCTGTTATTTCATCTCTGTGTTAAACGTTGCCCTCTCCTCAAGCTGTCTTTTAGAATGCACATTCACGTTGGGGTAGCGTGGTATATTAGTTTCCTGGGATAGCTATAACAAGTTGCCGTAAACATGGTCACTTAACAGTTTTTTCTCTCTCACAGTCTGGGGGCTAGAAGTCCAAAATCAAAGTTTCAGCAGGACCGTGCTCCTTCTGAAGGCTCTAGGGAAGGATCCCTCCTTGCTCTTCCTAGCTTCCCATGGCTGCCGGCAATCCTTGGTGTTCTCGTTGGCTTCCCACTGCGTCACTCCAGTCTCCTCCTGCATTGTCACAGGCGTGTGGCTCTGTCTATAAGCAAATAGTAAATCCATAATCCATATGTGTTTGCTTTCCCATAACATGCTTACATTTTAAGCAGAGAATCAAAGTTTTTGCATGGTATTTCTTTGGTTGATCAATATCTTCCTTTTTCTACTAGTAAAACAGATAAACTATTGATAGGAAGGTGAGAGGACAAAATGAATAATCCATTGGAATGATTCATGTAATGGTTTGATGTCAAATATTTTCGGTTTTCAAAAATAAATGAATTAATAGTAATTGCAGTTATGTGATTTTCTCATATTTAAAGTCTAGTAGCATAAATTGTAACTGTTAAATTTGATAACAAGAGAAAAATATGGTCAGGTGCAGTGGCTCATGCCCGTAATCCCAAAATTTTGGGAGGCTGAGGTGGGAGGATCACCTGACCCCAGGAGTTTGAAACCAGCCTGGGAAACATAGTGAGACCTGGTATCAATTTACTTAAAAAATGAAAAAAAAAAAAAAAAAGAGAAAAATATTTTGAGTGGTTCCCAAGTGAGGAAAACCTAAGATTTTCTTCTTTTAAAGAAAAAAAAGGATGACAGATTGGGAAATTAATTTTGCTAATAAAATATTTTGATCCTTTTCAGTAAAAAACAACTATCAAAGCTGGGAAAAATACCAATAGCCTTTATTCTTCCCTTTTAAACAATGTGTGAAATAGAAAATTTTAATAAAATTTAATTATCTCCTTTTTAATTTTATGAATTTCTCATTTTTAGAAGCATCTTTATATGTCCTACCATTATTCAGTTTATAAAAAACAAGTTTGTTTCCTTTTTGAATTATTGTTAATATTCTTTAAAATTTGGTACAAAGACAATATGAAGATATTTTAACTGAAGAATATGAATACAGTGGTTCTTTGTGTTAGATTGTGCCCAATTTTCACGAAGTGAAAGTTTCTACCTTCGTCTTGACTGCAGGAATAAAAATCTCCTGTGAGCAGAGATTGTTGACTCAAGAGTCCTCATCATTCTACCTGATGAGATAACACTCCCTAATTTAAAATATTGTTAAACAAAATAAATATTTTCTTGGGACAGAATGCTTTGTGGTTTAGTGACTCAACTCTCTCTGTACTGGAAGCCTCAACCAGTGGTACAAGAAAAAACTTGTTTTGTATCATCCCTGACTGAAAAAAAAAAAGCATTTGTTTTATACCCACTGAGTACAGGTTATAGAGACAGAAGGTGATATGGTTCTTAGCTCCTAAAAAGCCTATGATTAAATTGAGAAACTGATATATGTTCCCGGAAAACCTAGATGAACACTTACTAAATAGCACTAGGTGCAACTATATGAAATTGCCATATTTGACTGGTTTTGACCTACAAAAATGGTATTTCATAATGTTGAACCTCGAAGTTCAAAACCACTTACTTTCTCTCCCCTGCATTATGCACATCCTTCAGTTCTCTGTGTCAACAGCTGTACAAGAAGCCTGTGCTAAGCCTGGCAGTCCCAGCACCCAGCCCAGGGAAGACGTGGGGCTGGTGGCTTTCCCCTTCCAGGGCTGTGCACCTGCTGTGCTGCCTCTCTTCTTTTGCCCTCTGCTCTCCCTCAGCTACATTATTTCCACATATAGAATTTTCCTTCCTTTAAAGCACATCCTCACCTTATTTGAAACACTTTCCTTTCTTCCTCTCTCTCTCTCTCTTTTTTTTTCTTTTGAGACAGAGTCTCTCTCTCTGTCACCCAGGCTGGAGTGCAGTGGCATGATCTTGGCTCACTGCAACCTCCGCCTCCTGGGTTCAAGCAAGTCTTCTGCCTCAACCTCCCAAGTAGCTGGGACTGTAGGCGCACACCACCATGCCCAGCTAATTTTTGTATTTTTTGGTAGAGGCGGGGTTTCACTATGTTGCCCAGGCTGGTCTCGAACCCCTGATCTCAAGCGATCCACCTGCCTCAGCCTCCCAAAGTGCTGGGATTACAGGTGTGAGCCACTGCACCCGGCCCCTTTCTTTTTTTCTTTCCATTCTTTGTTTCCCCTTTCATTCCATTATTAATCACTATCACTCAGTTGATAGCTGTAAAGCCTAAAAGTAAAGCTAGTGATGCATTTGTGTGACGGAAAGGGAAAAACCATGAATCTTGATGTGAAATTAGAAATAATAATCATCAACATGTGGTAACAACAAAAGCTCTGTAAAGTCATGTTATAGCCTCTGAAAAATTCTCCACCCACCATCTCTTTCTGATGAAACTGATGTTTCTCAATAATCCCTATTCTTAAAAAGAGAATAATCTACACTTGAGAAAAATAGACACTATTTCTCACACCATTTTATTGCTTTCTTTTTCTTTTTAAAAACTAGTATTGAAACAATTCTGTGATTTATAACAACGTCCTTTTCTTTTTGCTGTAGTGTAATATTTCAGCTACATGAAATTGACTTTTAGGGGCTTATGAAACAGGATTTATTACAATCAGGGAAATCTTGGAGGAAGTGAATTTTGAAATTAGACTTGATGGAATTTGATAGCCAAAGATTACAAAGAGGAGAGGCAAAAGCATTAATAGAAAACCCAAGCAAAGACATATAAATAATGAAGCAAGTTGTATGTATGGGAAGGGCAAACAAATCTGTCTGACCACAGCTGGAAGTCTGAGGTGGAGGGAGGGGAGAAGGAGGTTAGAGTGGTATTGGAACACCCTTAGGGTGGGAATTTGAAGCTGACATTTGGAGCTTGTGACTAGCATCTTTGCAAGGACAACTTTATTTGGATAGATGGAGAGCAGGGATACTGTGATAATCTCTTTTTCCCTCTGCTTGCCTCTGCACCTTAGAGAATTTCTATTCATGAGAGCTGAGGTGATAAATATCAGTCCATCTCAGATTCAGCTTCACAGCCATTCCATTGTCTTCAGTCAGCAAAACTGTATCCCTGATGTGTTGCTAATACACAAAGATTTTTCATGAGAAATGATTTTAAATTAGAGTTCTCTTTTGAAACATTAACACCAGTTAACTGAACTAATTCATTAGGTATTTGATGACAATTCTAGTCGCTACATAAGGATATATCTAGGAAGCCTTAAAGCAACTTTGGTCCCTTGTGGAGTTTACCCACCTGGTGCAGGTGAGTGAGAGAAGCCAAAGATATGATTCAGACAATTATGAATTATGTACTAATTACTGATCATTTCGTATTAATCATCAGACAACTAGCAGGTGCTTGGAAATTGAGTAAGTGGAACATGATGAAACTGACAGTTATAAAAATTAATGTAAAAAATGAACCTCCATAAGAATTATTTTGAAAAACTAAAAAATATAAGGAAACCTCTCTCATATTGAAAATGATTTTTTTTAGTTTTATATTATTATCAAAAGGCATTTACTATAAGCACCATATTATGTGTAGGAATGTTTTAGAGGTCTTGCAAGTAACCTTTAAAGACTCAATTCTCACTTCTAGGTTTATAAAGATTTATAGACCACCATATAAAAGAATATATTGAATAGAGCCTTGAAACCTCTGAATTATAGCTGTGAGAAAGTTGAGAGTATATGATCTATAAGAAAAGTAGGTGTTTGTGAGTTCAGAAAATACAATAAATGCTTAAAAATGTTTGATACAAGGAACAGTTACACAATTTCTCTTGAAAGTTTATTGCTTCTAGAAATGCCATGAAGTAATGATGATTGCGGCAGTGTAAGTGCCATCAAAGCTCAGGATTGATGAAGATAATTATTTGAGTGCCTGGAAGGATTAACTAAGGCAGACGAGTTTCGTGCCAGGTTGTTTAGGGACCCCAGAGTTTAAGAGACTCTTACTAATTGTTGCTGGCATGAGTTTTGGACTAGAGAGCTAAGGTGGGGCAAAGGTAAACAAAATAGGCAGATGATGCATATTAAAGATGCTATAAAGTTAACTTCAAAGTGTGTGCCATCACCACAGACTTCTGGAAAATAATAACCAACAGACCAGTTTTGCATGTAACTATCGTGGTTAGGAGGAGGTGCTTTTGAACCAAAGCTTTATATTGACATTATTTGAAACAGTCATAAACAGCAACAGGCTCTACAAGCAGCTGCTATCTTCATGACTCAAACCACCTTTGCAGAAAGCGCTTTGTATTCACTCAGCCAGCAAACTCTTACAGAGCATCTGTGATGTGACAGATGTTATTATATGCCGCAGCAGAAACAAAGGGACTCATACCCAGGAGCCCCTTAAAGAGATGAGATGAGAGAAAGAGCCATCAGTGATAAGTAAGCTAAAATATAACAAAATTGCCTGGAATATAGGGTGTGTAGGGGAGCTACATTTGAAAAGTTAGACTGGGTCCAGAAGGTGAAAGCACTTGAATACCAGACAATGAAGTTAGGGCTTTATTCTGTAGACAGTGCTGAGCTATCTGTTGGTTTTCAAACCAGACAGTACATCAGGAAGATCAATCTATTTGTAAAGTTAGAATGGGTTAAAGGCTGCAGGAGACACTCAGTAGCAGAGAATAACTGGAATCTTACTAAATTGAAGGCATAGTGAAGTTTAGAAGTAGGATAGTAGTGGTTGGAATGCACAAGAGTAGATGGATGTCATACTGGTGAGATGGAAGAAACAGTTTTCTTATATTTATAACTGCCTCCCTGTCACTTCTTCCTCTAAAAGATTTACAGTAGTTTGCATCCAATTAACAATGCAAATAAATACAGATCAGAAAACTAAAAGAATGGTAGTGTGATAAGAGAAACAATTACTTTACAGAAACACACATTCATAAAGTTCTACATAATTGTTAAAATTGATTCATGATCAAGTACATGGACCTCATTGTCTAAAAGACAAGGGGTGAAAAAGAGAAAAGCTTTTCTTGGCATTTCAGAATGAGAGAAATCTTTCCCTTCAGTCTCCATATAAAGGATATTAAGTAAGATGGTACCTAACATCCTTCTTGGCATCCCTGCAATAGATCCAACCAAGAGTTCTACGTGGCTGCATCTTATAGTGTCCCTCAAAGCAAGTTCAAATGTGATGACAAAGGACCCCTTGATGAGTGATCAGAGGTGGATTGACTGGAGCAGGAGGGCTCAAAGATGACTCCTCAGGGTTGCCCCTGGTACTTTAGGACTATTTCTCTACCCTTGTGCCTATAACCACATAATTTTTTTTTCATTTTTAGTTTTTGTGGGTACATAGTAAGTGTATATATTTATAGAATACATGAGATATTTTGATACAGGCATATAATGTGTAATAATTGCATCAGGGTAAATGGGGTATCTTTCACCTCAAGCATTTATCCTTCCTTTGTGTTACAAACAATCCAATTATTTTCTTTTAGTTATTTTTTAATGTACAATAAAGTAGTGTTGACTGTAGTCACCCTGTTGTGCTATCAAATACTAGATCTTATTCATTCTATCTAACTGTATTTTTGTATCCATTAATATAACCATATTCTGCCAGGCTTTTTCCTCCTTGCCTGCTCCATGGTAATATCACCAGAAGCTTTGTTTGGTGCTACAAAGGATAACAATTGAAAATACCCTCTTTTGCATTATTAATTTGTTATTCATGAGCTTAGTAAGATCATTAGTCTTTCTTTGGGGAGTATAGACACTATCAAAATAAAAGCTACATTTTCTCTTCTCTGCCATTAGATGATAAGAATTTGAATTGCCTTAAAAGGAAAATTCCAGCAATCAAAAAAATCTTCTTTTGTATTTCGACAACTGAAAACAAAACTTGTCCAACTTGACTGTTATAAAGAGAAGCTGAAAAAAATGCCATGATCTTCAGCTTCTCTAAATCAGAGCATGTGCAATCACGCGTGAAACACAATACTCTTGATAAACCCGAGCCTTTCCTTGAGGCACAGACCTCGGTTCCTCAGTTCTCCTGGGGATTTGCACAATTCTCCTGGTTGTTTGGTCCTCGGCCTTGGCTTCTCTTTGCTTGTGCCCAGAATGAAATCATTTCTTCCTCTGGGACCAATGCTAATAAAGCCAAACCTTGTGGAACCTAGCCTGGTTCTGGGTGAGTTTCATGGTTCATTAATCATGTGGAGTGATCCGAAATGATCAAAATCAACATACTAGTGGTCCTGGGGTATCTTGCTTAACTTTCACAGACTTGGTAGCACCCAAAGCCTCGATTTCACAAGATAGAAGTATTAAGGCAAACATTTCCAGCCTTTGTTGGAGAGATGATTTGCATTCCACTGGTCAGATGTGAGGGGGAACTTAGACATTTCTGCACCACACAGCATATTGGGAGATGGCTCCCAGCCTTCAGGCTGCCATTTTGAAAGACTTGGTGGCTCACACCTGTAATCCTGGCACTTTGGGAGGCTGAGGCAAGACAATCATTTGAGGCCAGGAGTTCAAAACCAGCTTAGGCAACATAGCGAGACCCCGTCTTTACAAAAACCAACAAAACAAACAAACAGACAAACAAACAGAAACCATCAAAGTGCCCAGGAAGGTGAATGCAATCAGGAAGTAGAGGCTGACTGGACAAAAAAGGATGAGTAGTGGAGTGATATTCTTGTGCAACCACTAGATGGCAGAGTTTCTGCATTCTATTACCATTGGCAACACGAAATACTGGGGTTAGTGGTGTAGCATCATTTACATACCTGTAACTTTGAGGATGCTTTGTATTTTAAAAACTCGAATGAGCATAGCAAATTGTTTTCATTTCCCCATCCAACTTGGAATTTTGTGATCATGAAACTCATCTACTGAGAATCTAAAATTAGTCTCTGAGTGAGGAGTTGGGTGGGTTCTCTACTCCTAACTCTGTCATTAGCCATGTGACTTTGAACAATGAATATCTCTGGGCCTCAATGAACTCATCTGAAAAATGGTATGGTTGGGTCACTAGATTATCTCTAAGGGATCTTCCAACCCAGATATTCTCCTTTCATATTTGAGCCTGATAAATATGCTAGCTCAAAGTACCATCTATAGAATTCCTTATAAATTATTATTCAGGACATGTCAACTGACATTCATATGCATAATTACAATAGCTGATACTTATTGAGAACCTACTATATGGCAGTACTAGGCTAAGCATTTTACCAGTTTTACCTAATTTAATTCTCTTAACAATTTATCACTCCCATTTTGCAGATGAAGAAACTGAGGCTTAAAGAAGTGACTAGCTCAAGATCATATAGCTAATGGCCAGGCTGGTGTGACTCTGAAATCTGTGTGTATACATTGCTATATTTGATCCTTTATTCAGCTGAGAAAAAATATAAATTTGAAGACAACACTGCTTCTGAAGGAAAAACCCATTCTGTAAATCCAAAATTCTAGGTTTTCCAAGGGAAATAGATTGTGGGGTTTTGTTTTATTTCTGGAGATGGGAGAGATTTACATGACTCTATCCTCACACTGTCATTAGATGCCTCTTTGTGAGCCTGGGCTTCCAGTACCATGTACATGGGTAACCAGCAGGCGCAACACTGTCAGTCAGTCATATGGTTTCCGAGGAACAATGTCTCTTCAAATCTGCAATAAAGTGACTGAACCAGGTAATCACCAGGGACTTTTTCAGGTCTAGCATTATCTGATGGTATGTGTCCGTAATCTAATACAGGGTCTAATGTTAGCAGGAAAGAGGTTGCTCAGTAAATGGTTGCTCTCTACCATTTAGCAGTTGCAGTAAAGAAACACCATGCACATTATTAGTGCCATTTGTTAGTGAATTAAGTTTTCTCCTTCCTTTGTGGCCAGAAAACTTATGCATGTTACAACCAATGCCTTAATTCAGAAGAGTGGTTCTAGTATCTGGTGTCTTAGGTTCCCTTGAGGAAATAATTCAATTCAATGCAGGTGGAAGCACTTTTTGGTAACTTTGAAATCACAACTCTGAGGCTCAGTTGAACACAGTAATAATTCTTTGGATAGACAATAGATGGCAGTACAGCATCAATTTATAACTTATAAACTATAGTTAAACCTAAACTTTTATGCTACATTTTATTATTTTGGATGTACATTACTATAAAACAAGAATTATTAAAAAACTTATTTAACTTGCCTTATATTAGGCTACACATATTTAAATGCTTAAGGAACAACTTGGTGGTGTAGATCAACATTAGGAAAACTCGAACTAGATTTATCAGGGCCACTTTCAAGGGCTTTGGAGAGGCCCTAGCACTGTCAATCTTGAGAAAGTAAGAGATTCTCTTTTCTTTTTATTAAAGAGGCCCGCCCCCTTCTTATATAAGCTTTAGGTCTCACAATTCTGGGATTTGTCTGAGAATAGCCATGTGGCTCTTTTAACTTGGGAAAGGGAAAACAGTCTTGCCGTTATTAATTTTGCTACCAACTTAATCTCCAGGGAGAGGGGCAATCTGGTTTTTTAAAGTAAGCCAAATAAAAAGGAAACATAATTGAATGAATTGGCAAATGTTCCACTTACTTCTAAGTCTGAGTAAAATCAAGTACCATACTTAACACTGAAACTTTCACTCTGGCAGTATAATATCTGTGCTAAAAAGAAAAGGGAGGTACAAAGGAGTATAATTAGCAAGTTAATAAATTATCCTCTGCTAAGACTGCAGACCAATATGATAGCATTTGGCGGTTGTTTTATGTTATTTACCCAAGAGGTTATTGTCGTTAATAAATGACCAGTTGTGACTATTCACAAAGGAAACTGTGCTTCCATTGGCACATAAATTTCTCATCAGGGAGCCAAGCTTAGCCTCTGTTATGACCACCTACACCCTACTCATCAGGAGTAAAACTAAAATTAACCCTTTGGGTACAAAAATAATAGAAAGAATGAATAAGACCCAGTATTTGATGGCACAACAGGGTGACTATAGTGATAATAATGTAATTGTACACTTAAAAATAACTAAAAGAATATAATTGGATTGTTTGTAACACAAAAGATAAATGCTTGAGGGGATGGATGCCCCATTCTTGATGATGTGATTATTACACTTTGAATGCTTGTACCTCATGTACCTCATAAATATATATATATATATATATATATATATATATATATATATCTACTATGTACCCACAAAAATTAAAATAATAATAATGAAAACATTACCCTTTGGAAAAGAAAAGTTAACAAACTTTCCAATTGGTCTTTCCTGTTGCAAACATTTATTAAGGTTGGCTTTTAGGCTAGGGAGACTTATCTATGTGTAGTTCCAGAGGTAACCATTATTCGGAATCGAAAATATTTCTGCCCATTCGATAAGCCCCTATGTCTACTAGACCTTAATATCCTTGAGGTCAGGGAGTGGAATTGTTCACTTTTGTGTGCTTTGATATATGACATGTCATGGAAGATCTAGAAAATGTTGAAAGAATGAATGCTAGATAGTGTTACAAAGTTGCTTTAGGTCTTAGAGACCTCTTGGCATGATTTCAAGTGTATTATTTCTGTGTAATACATTGTGAAGGTTGTGTTTCAGGAGACAAACTTGTCCAGTAAGCTTGCTAGGAGTAGAAGGCCTGTGACTGACTCTAGAGAGGAAGTAGAACATGCTCCTGGGACGGCCTGAGTTTCCGGGGCTGGGTGAGAAGCTGCCCTGAAGCAGAGTTCTGTTTGCGAAGCCCTCTCAGCCCACACATCCCGTGACCTTGCCTCACCTCCAACCAAGTCCTGGAGCAAACTGTGAAATCATGGCGTCCATGGCCAGGTGCACAGCAGCACTGTCTGGATCTGGGTCACGAGGAAAGGGAATTTAGCCAACACCCCATCATTCTCCTCCTCTCAAAGGGAAGCAGAGGTTATTGGGTATACCACACACACTCAGCAGTTCCTGTTTTAGAATGATGGTGAAGCAAGGGCCTTCCCTGGAACTGTCTGTGATAGTCCTCACCTCCTCTAGCCACTGAAAAACTAAGCCTTCCCCCAGGGCCATGTGTACCCTCCCATCTGGGAGATCATGACCCCAAGTATAGAGAACTGACTCTTGGATAGCACACTGTGTCGACTTAGTTTATCCCCCAAATCAGGAGAGCAGGCAGGTTCACAGGGTTCAACACACTACCAGGCCCAAATTATGAAAGTTCCTACTCTGGTAGCTCAAATTCCATCTTAAATATGTGTCATCTCTACCTCTCCCAAAGCGTAGCAAGTGTGGGGAACATATTTCAAGACAAAGCTAGGGAGAGGATAGAATGCACATCGACATCCATTTCTACCCTCTCCCTTCTCCTTTTTTCCTAATTGAACCTCAGCTTCTTCAGGTGCCTAATTTCTGCACAGTAGTGTCCTTCAGGTCTCAGCCTCAAAGGGTTGGGTCCGGTGATCGGTTTAGTGCAGGTATGAAAAGAAGCCTGCTAGGTGACTTCTAGAGGAGATTTCCCCCACTTCTAAGCAAGTTACACAGGAAGGAATTATCATACCTCTATGTGACAGCTAGAAATGTAGCAGTGACTAAATTCAGCAGCAAAGGAATACACAGTTTAAACCAACTCAGTCTACCCCTTTTGTTTTATATGTGATAATATATTTTGTTTTTTATCAGGCTTCTGTGAGTTGGACTGTTATTTGCAGGCAAAAGGATCCTATGTTTTAAGCAGGGATTGTATCACAAGCAAAATACATAGAAAAGGCTACTCTTGCCAGCTTTTAATTATGTAATACATAAGTATCTAGGAAGAAGAGATAGGTCTTTTTTGGAGTGCCCGTCTCCGACAATACAAAGCTTAGGAAGCACAGGTAGATTGCTTTTATCTCTGTTGTCACTTGGAGTCAGTCAATGGGCACATATGTTTTTCCAAAAAGGAAAAATATTAAGGGGAGCAGACTGCCTAACATTTGTGGTTGACTTTTCACAATGTGTAAGTCTAATCTATGGCCACACCACCCTAAATGCACCTGATCTTGTCTGATGTCAGAAGCTAAGCAGGGTCGGGCCTGGTTAGTACTTGAATGGCTGACAATGTGTAAGTCCACAGCAGTTGGAATAAGCTTTCAAGTCCTAGGAGTCTTCTCTTGTTTGCTACTTCTTTGGCATATTTGTGAGCAGAAGGACAAGGTGAACACTAACTTAGGGTACTGGAACAATTAATAAAAATAGGTCTTGATGTAAGACACATTCATGGTGAGACGATGACAGCATTTCAACTTTAAGGTATTTTTCAGTTGTTACTTAAATTCTCCTGAGCTATATGTGTTTCTCTTTCTCTTCAAAAATACCGTATTTAAATTCCTAAGAAGATATTAGCCTCACAGTTAGAAATGTATTTTTATATGTGTTTATATATGGCATAATATATTGTCTTTACTGTACACAAGTATTACTTTCATAGTATGAAACTAAAGGAAAAACAAAAAGAAATATATTGCTGCTAATGTACCTTTACATTTTATATAATGCAAACAATAGTGACTTTTTAAAAAAGTATGTACAGGGGCCAGGCACAGTGGCTCACACCTGTAATCCCGGCACTTTGGGAGGCTGAGGCAGGTGGCTCACTTAAGGTCAGGAGTTCGAGATTAGCCTGGCTAATATGGTGAAACCCTGTCTCCACTAAAAATACAAAAAAATTAGCTGGGTGTGGTGGCACATGCCTGTAATCCCAGCTGCTGAGGCAGGAGCATCACTTGAACCCGGGAGGTGGAGGTTGCAGTGAGCTGAGATCATGCCACTGCACTCCAGCCTGGTGACAGAGTGAGACTCTGTCTCAAAAAAAAAAAAAAGTACACAATAGAGTTCCACAAATTATGCCCATCTATATCTCCCTTGCTGATATTACCATATTGATTAGATCTTCCTGCCCTTCTAAAGTGTTAACACTTTGCTCTATTCCTCTTTATATCCTTGCAACATTGTAGAAATCCCACAAAAGCTTCCGTTTCTGTTGCGAAATGCTGAGGTCTTGCATTTTTAGTTCTCTTTCTACTTTACTGGCATTCTTCATTCAAAGCTGTCATTCTGCTCTGGCATCTTTATTCCTGTGCTTACAAAATCTACCAAACCTTGGATCAGGTATGATGCTCAACTGCAGACAACAAAGAATACCCAAGTCAAAATGGCTTGAAGAATAGGACGTTTGTTAAATAACACAACAAGAACTCCAGAGATAGGTAATTCTGCTTCTCATTTCAAGAAATCAAGAGATAGGTATTTCCTCTCTGCTTTTTCCTCAATCTAGTCTCCTTAGGCTAATCCTGCACATGGTCCCAAGATGTTCTATCATATTCATCACATGCAGGCATGACACTGGCCTGCAGGAAAGGGAAACTTTTTCTTCTTGTAGAAGACCTTTTCCCCCATTTCTTCAGCAGACGCCTCTCACATCCCATTGGTCAGGACTGGGCCAGAGAAACAGGGCAAAGTATGAACATTTTAGAGGGTCAGGGAGACATCAATCAATGTGGTAATATCAGCAAGACAGTTACATATGGGCATTTGCCTAAATCAATTACTGGTGAGGGAAACTGGACACCAGGGTTAGAGCAATCCTGACTGACTACTGGGGCTGGGAGCAGCTTTCTCTGAGGCATATGGAGGATGAATTGCTGAACAAATTTAGGATTATTAGCAAAGGCAGTGTGTATGGGGGAGGTGGGAGAACAGTGAAGGGTTGAATAAAGGGAATGGCTTTGGGGTAGGCAACCATCAGAGTCTGTAAAACATTCTTTCTGCCTTTATTAGTTTCCATTCCTTTTGAATCTGATAAATATTATAATCCTAGGAACAGTTCCCATTTCCTGGCATAGTCTAGATTGTTTCTCTAACTGGGATTCAGTTCCCACTTTATTTCCAGTGTTCAGGAAACTTACAAATTTCTTTTTGTTATTTCTTAAAAGCCATGACATAGAACAACCAGGAAACTGGAAAATGAAATTGGATTGCTTTCATGCCAAAATCTGTCTCTCCATCTAGTTTCTGTCTACCTCTATCTATCTCTAACTTGTTTTCTGCATAGGATTTAAAAGAATTCAGTTAGGCACAGGGTGAAGTCATCCAGGTTTATTTATAAATGTGCTATGAGAGCACCAAATTATCTACAACACCGTGTAGGTTTTGAAGAATGATTCATTATTTGGGCTGACTGGAAATATATTAATACATGGAGAAATATGCCTTTGGGTTTCTTGAGATTTTGGCATTGTTCATAGCGTATTGACATGACTGTGGTTCCGTTCTTTGCAGAGCTTTGGATGTAGTAGATGGAAAATATGTGGTTCGAGACTCCCAGGAATTTCCACTGCACTGTGGGGAATCCCAGTTCTTCCACACCACCAGTGAGGCGCTTGGTTCCTTACTTCTAGAGTCTGGAATATTTAAAAAGGTAATGCTTCATTTCTAATGTTTGACTCCCAAGAATAAACCCTTTAAAGAGTTAAAGCACTGTAAGATAGCCTGTCTAAGAAACATATACTTAACAGTAATGGTATATATTGTATATCATAAATTATATATATCATATGTAATATATGTTATATAATACATATTCTGTAATTTTCTATATAATTATATTTAACAATATAATAATTTATTATGTAATCTATTTTTATATAATTATTATATATATCATATATAACATTATATATCAAAGCACCATGATAATAAAGAATGAGCTTGGCCGGGCCTGGTGGCTCACGCCTGTAATCCCAGCATTTTGGGAGGCAGAGGCAGGCGGATCACTTGAGGTCAGGAGTTTGAGACCAGCCTGACCAACATGATGAAACCCAGACTTTACTAAAAAAAAAAAAAAAAAAAATACAAAAAAATTAGCTGGCTGTGGTGACGGGCACCTGTAATCCCATGTATTCAGGAGGCTGAGGCAGGAGAATCGCTTAAACCCAGGAGGTGGAGGTTGTGGTGAGCTGAGATCATGCCACTGCACTCCAGCCTGAGTGACAGAGTGAGACTGTCTCAAAAAAAAAAAAAAAAAAGAATAAGCTTAATAAATGAACTTGACTCTTTGCTTTTTGCTGCCTTCAGGTGTCTTCCTCCTTGTAGGTGCCTTTTGCGCACGCTTTTTTCTTTTATACAAACTGGGCTTTAATGCAAAGACATACAGATTAATATGATGTCAATATTTGGAATTAATTGTTCTTTCCTATAAAAAGCACTTATGCTTTTTTCTACTGTAAGGCATTTTCAGTTATTTTATCAATAGTTACTTCTTAATATCTAGATGCTTGTACAGAAAGTTCTGACTTAATTATATTGCCTTAAAAGAAAAGTTTTCTCCAAGGTGGGAGATAGAGAAATGTACTCATGTTAACTGCATTCCTTCACTTGTGGAAAGACATTACTCATGCACTTACTTGTCTGCAGGATGGGAAAGTAGAATGATATCTTTAGTCACAGGGTGAGTGAGAGCTAGTTTAGCTGCCAGGCCTGAAGGTTGTATAATACATTTCTTGTTATAACTTATTATAAGATCAATGAGGGTTAATAGTGAAATATATTTGTCATGAAAGAAATGCTCTCCTCCATCCCAAAAGACATTTGCTTTAGTAATACCATATATTAATGGTTTAAAAAATTACTTAGCATGAGATAGAAAGAGTTCTGGAGATTGGCTGTACAACAATATGAATGTACTTAAACTACCGTTAGTGTAGTTAATATATTGATCTGCATAGTTCTGTATAGTTAAAAATGGTTAAGATGGTAGATTTTGTTAATGTGTATTTTACCACAATTAAAAAAACGTTAAAGCTTACTTAGTGATGAAAAGCAGTAAAAAGGACATGAAGAGATTATTAGCTTATATTTTATATTTCATTAGAACATGACAAAAGTAGGTAGTGAAATTCAATACAGAATGCTTTGTAACTCAAAATAGCATAATATCAATAAGGGTACCAGAAATATAAAACATTTTATAAGATATTGAATTTTAAAACCAAATTTAAATTTAAAAAATTAAGTAAACTGGCTTACCGTACTTTATACTTACTTTCAAGTTGGTTTCACATTTTATTCTTTTCTCTTTATAAGAAATAATTTATGACTAGGGGAAAAAAAACCCTGATAAACCCAGGCATTGGCCCTAGCCAGAGTTTCAAGTTGTTTCCTATATTTGTCCTTCAGTAAGTATGCCTTTTATAACATAAAACAAAAATAATTATTGGAGCATAATGCAATTACATATCCTATAATGTCTGCTGAAGTCCAGGAAACAATTCATGGCAGTGTTCAGAATTTAGGCAAAAAATAAGTTCCTTGAGGTAGGTGGCAAGGAAGGGTCTGTTGTGGCCTCCCTTGCAAAAAGCTCTGGGCATTGGGCTACCCACAGGAGCAGCCCCAAGGCCAAGCCAAAAATGTCAGGGAAGGAAGGAGGCCAGTTGGTATACCTGGGAGAGGCGGAGGCTTGAAGCCGCAGATGAACTGGGATCCCAGTGTAGGGATGGAGCCGGAGCAGGGAGAAGAAGGGCAGGAACTTGAGAGAGCAAGGAGAGGCAGAGTGTGGTTCAGGCGACCCTGTCTCTAAGTGTCACTGGAATGGGGTCAGCCAGGCGCTGTCTCTACTCTCTACTCACTGTACCACACCCTCCACCTCAGAGAGGCTCAAAATCTCTACAACAGAAGAACTGGCTCTGGGAGCCACTTACCATCTGCCTGTTGTCTCCCTCTCTCCCCATCTCCATCATCCCTTCTCCCCTCTCTCATTTCACCCTTGCTCTCTTAGGCCCTGGCTGTCTTAATCTTTCTCACTCTGCATATCATACCAGGGCCGGGAGGAGGCAAGAGGCAGTACAACAGCCTTTCTCTTCCCCACTGATGTGTTTTCAACTCTGTCTCTTGAGATCATGGCTGAGAGATTTACTGAACCATTAGCTCAGAAGTGCAAGACCCCACCTACCCACCCACACACACACCCCACTACCACCTCCCTGGCCAATATTACTGGGAAACAAATGTTGACTCCATTTAGATTCTGGGTAGTTTATATTCACAGTGAGTTCTAGGGTGCCAGGGGCACCTCCCATACATTCCAAATTACCCTTCTCTGAATCCACTCTCCCCAGTGAGCCTGAGCATTTCCTGCAAGATTCAGCAGGTTTGCGGAGGGAGTTATATCAAGGACCACCAATGACCTTCTTTCCCAGGCAGAATAAATTATATCTATTTATTCAAACTAACGCTCACATTTTTAATTTGTATTATAGCTAAGCAATTTACATTTTCCAAAACAACCAGAATTTACCCATTTTTATAACTGTTCCATATGTTCTATGTTATTGTATTTGTATATTATTTTTAACACGTTGTAACAACATTTCTTAAAGTAGACAATATTGTATTGAATCTTTCAATTAAATTAGAAAACATGCTGGTCCGAGTGCAGTGGTGTTTATAACTAATTGATCACAACCAGTTACAGATTTCTTTGTTCCTTCTCCACTCCCACTGCTTCACTTGACTAGCTTTAAGAAAAAGACATTTATTTACTATACCTGCTTGTATAAACAAATACGGATTTATAGTTACAAATACAATATTGCCTCTCAAATTTACATATACAACAACTACAGGAAAAAGTGTAACTACAAATTAGAATATTGCTAGAATTTAAATCTTAAGTAAGAAAAATCATCAGGGATTGTATATTTATTTATACAAAACAAGTTTTCCTTTAAACAATTGCATTAAATATTTAGTTGGCTTTAGCGTAGAAGGTATGTTTATTTAAAATATTTATATTTCTAACAGACCATTTTTTTCACAAGAGAAAAGCATAAGAAAGTGGTATCATTAAATAAAAACATATCATGTATTATGTGACAAACACGAATTGGATAACTCTTTGCGTATAAGAGTGAATTAACATTGTAGATTATTATGTGTTTTTTGTATTTATTTTCATATATCTACTTATATTTATTATGTTATATTTATTGCTTAACTCATTTTGGAAGTGAAAATGTCTTGATTCCACTATGAGGAGGTATTTCCAGGACATGAAGAGATACCCTTTATGAATTAAAGTGTTTCTTTAAAAAAAAAAGGAACAAGAATATTGAGTAATGTATTATTAATTAAAATATAATATCTTCAAAGAGAGTACTTGCCTTAATGAGAATTTCAATGATTTCTAGTATAAAAATATTTTAATCCTCCTTGAATTCTAATCACTTATTTTCATCTAGAAATTATATGTGACTATAGTGATTATAAATTAAATTGTCATATTTTCAATTATTCTCGCCTCACATTCAAACAAGTAAAATGGAATAAACAGTAATTATTTTATTAATTCAAGCAAAAAAAGGTTTTTTGCTTTAACCGTTTGGATCTTTTCCTTCTTGGTGGCCTGAATAAAGCTGCTGTTTCCCATTTTCTACTAGTGCATGTGTGTGCATGTGTAGAAGTTTGTGTGTGTACTTTTTAGGAAGAAAATTAAGCCTCTCCTTCCCCCTCAAAACAAAAGTAACTCTAATCTATAGACTATTGCTAAATCACTGCTGCTCCTTTATAAGTCACTTGTCTGAATCTTAGTTCTTGGTGATGCTTGTCTGCCCCATCATTCAGGAAACATCTGTGAATCTTTAATCTCACTCTTGAGATTGTGATGCTCCCAAATCATCCAAAACAAAGAAGTATCTGCTTTATTCTCAACTATCTCAGTGGTTCTAACCACTATTGTTTTTGACAGCTTGTTTTTGTTTTTGTTTTTTGAGACGGAGTCTCACTCTGTCGCCCAGGCTGGAGTGAAGTGGTGTGATCTTGGCTTATTGCAACCTCTGCCTCCCAGGTTCAAACAATTCTGCTGCCTCAGCCTCCCTGCTAGCTAGGATAACAGGCATGTGCCACCATGCCCAGCTATTTTTTTTTTGTATTTTTAGTAGTGATGGGGTTTCACCATATTGGCCAGGCTGGTCTTGAACTCCTAACCTCAAATAATCTGCCTGCCTCAGCCTCCCAAAGTGCTGGGATTACAGGTGTGAGCCACTACACCTGGCCTTAACAGCATTTTTCATTGCCCAGTTAATCTTACAATTATAGAGGTAGTATGTTTGCCAGTTTCTGGCCTGGTTATTCTAATTTAGTCAATAAGCAGAGCAATTCAGTTCAACAAACATTGGTTGAGGTAGCAGAGAGGAAAAAACATTTTCTAATCCTTTCGTTTTCCATGTTTCCCAGGTAAGTGGTCACTTTGAGAGGTGATCTATCCCTCTGTTTCATTTCTCTTCTAACTCCTGTTATTTCCTCTTCTTTCTCTTTATGCCTGTTCCACAAAGGTCCACTGGTGTTTCTCTCAGTGCCCAATACCCAATCTCACCTTGTTTCTTAGACTAAACCAAAACCAAAATATAAAGTATTTAAGGGGCCTCAGACTCATTGACCTCACCCCAAACCTGCTCCATCCCCTGGGCCATATGTTGTGACTCCTCCACTGTTGGGCTGGCCTAGGACACATAATACATCAACATTATCACTGGGCACTCACATTGTGTCTCAAGTCACCTAGGCTGCTAATCTCACCAAGCACAGTTCTCAAATCATCCTACAAGAAGTAAGACCTCCCCAGATCTTGAGGTACAACCCACAACCCTGCCATTAGGATGTTTACTAACTGTTTTAGTCTATTTTCTGTTGCTTATTAAATAATATCTAAAATGGGTTAATTTATAAGAAAAAGGAATTCATTTCTTACAATTCTGGAGGCTACATCCAAGGTCAAGGGGCCACATCTGGTGAGAGCCTTCTTGCTGGTAGGGACTCTCTACAGAGTCCCAGGGCAGTATAGAGTATTACTTGGAGAGGTGACCGAACATGCTAATGTGCTAGCTCAGGTCTCTCTGCCTTTTCTTTTAATGCCACCGGTTCCCCTCCCATGATAATTTATTAACCCATTAACTCATTAGTTCATTAATCCATCAATGAATTAGTCCATTCGTAAGGGCAGAGTCCTCATGACCCAATCACCTCTTAAAGGCCCCACCTCTCAATATTGCCACATTGGGGTTTAAATTTCCACATGACTTTTGTAGGGCACAAATATTTAAACCGTAGCACTACCTAAGGTTAGAACTTCTCCATAGTGACTTACTTAAAGGACTTACTAGTGTCATCCATCTGGACACCCCAGCACTTCTATTGGGATGTCATTTTAAATGACTTGTGCCATCTGGTGTGATTAGAGATTGCTGAGCCCTTGGACCTACCTTGTCCCAAATCTCTGCTTTCATCAGCAGTCAGATCTTGCCATCATTTCACCCCACCCCACTCTGGAACCTGTTCTATCCACATGGGTAGATCTAGTACCTAGCTTAAATCTCTCCGCCTTTCCATAGTGTCTGCGTTGTAGGAGTCCCTCTGTGCTCTATCAGTGCTGATCTAAAAGGTCAAATACACTTAGGGGAAAAAATGGAAAATAGAGAGCAATGTATATAGCATGTTATATTTTGTGCAAAACGGGGAATAGTGTGTGTATACATATATATGTAGATACATTAATAAACTATGGAAATATACATTAAAAACTAATAATAATTACATGTGGTAAGGTGATAAGGGTGGGGGAAATAAATGTAGGAAACACAAGCCTTTTACTGTGTACTTTTTAATACTTTTATTTTTGAGCTATGTGAAAGTATTGCCTATGCAGAAATTTTCTGAAGACGGAGGAGTGGTTTAAGTTGTATTGTGACTAAAGTTAAATTGAAATGGTTTAGGTATCCATGTCTAATTGTTAATGATTTTCTGATGTGCTGTAAACTATGCAAACAATCCTGATTGCATTGTCAGAAGGCTACTATTGTTTCCAAGTTACCTTACTGGGCCATTCTACTCTTTTTGCACAGACTCTTTCCCATGCCTACAAAGTTTTTCCATTTTTTATGCAGCTGCAGTCTTCTACTCGTCCTTTAAGATCCTGCTCAAACAGCTCCTTAAGTTGTTTATTTTCCCCTGTGTTGCCACTTACCTTGAATGTACCTTGAACTCAGTACTTATTGTACTGATTTACAAGTCTCCTTCCTTGTCAGACTAGGAAGCCCTAAGGATCAGACTGCATTTGTATGACTGGAACATTATTTATAAATTTTTTTTCATGAATGAAATGCATATATTCACAGTTTTTTAAAAAGTAGAAAATACTGCTGTAACAAATGCACAGTATTTCAGTTCTAGTATGAATTTTACTTTTGTTTAGGCTTTTGAAGTTAGAGCAGGAAATCTCACCAAATACAAACACATAAGCCTGCTGCGTGCGGCAGAAAGAGAATAAGGTAGTTTCCAGAGCATGATACCACCCTTCTCCTCCCGCACATGGGACGTGGAGGTGCCAAGATGCAGGTGAACACAGAGCACAGTGGCATAGGAAGCAGTTCATTGTCCCCAGAAAAACCCGATATTACTGAGTGCAGCAAGCAAGAGCTGCCTTTCCGTACACACACAGGTTCACAAGTTGGGCATTCTCCAGGCTGGAGGACGTTGCTTTGGTATCCTAAGTATGGCATTAAAGACTGGGACACCATATCTCATGGCACACTATATCTCATAAAAGCTAGATATCTTATATTGTATGAAAAAGATTGGTTGCCTATGTATAGCCAGCTTTGGAAAAATCCAGGTTATCTATATTTATTTGTGATGTTTCCATTTGAAGGTATTATGGTCACCAGGATGTAACAGGAAAGCTCAGTGAGTGATGTGTTTTGCTTTCTACCACAAGTAATGTGTTGTTTTCTTTGAGGCACTGACTATGGGTGCTCTTTATTTACATATGTATAAATAAACATATAAATATACAGCAGCCAGTCCATTTCCTGTATTAACTCAAATTAGAAGGCTTTATCTGTTGTAGGGTGTTTTTTAAGAAGAACATGGTAATATATTTGTTATTTCTCTTCTAAATATTATATTAGCTTGCTGCAAAAAAAAATTCCAAGAATACTAAACTCATAAAATAAAGACGTAAATTCTTTCCTCACCCTGAGAGGTAACTATTTTGGTATGCCTCTCAGGGTAAGGAGAGAAAATAGTCTAAATGGACTAAACAGAGTTAGTCCATTTGTGGGTTTTTTTTTTTTTTTTAACTGAGAAATCTTTGTGATCATCTTCCCATGTCAGTCTCTATAAAAATGCCTCTTTAGAATTGCTGAGTAGTGTTCCACATGTAGAATATGATGGATGTACTATCACATAGTTTACCACTCTTTATTTGTGAACATTTGAGTTGCTTCTACATTTTTTTTCTTTTATAAACAACACCATCTCTATGCTTTTTTTGGTCAGTTATTTTTGCGGGATAAATTCCCTAGAAGTGGAATTGCTGAATCAAAAGCTTGCATATTTAAAAATGTAATAGATACTATCAAATTGTCCGTTGAAAAAGGTTTATCAACTTACACTTCCAACAGTAAATAAGTCTATTTTCCCACCACTTTATGAATGTTATATATATTAATATTTTCATTTTGCCAACCTGTTGGTACCTCATTGTTTAAATTTGCAGTTCTTCAACTAAGAATGAGTCTGAGCTCTTTTGTTTTTGTTTGTTTGTTTGTTTGAGACAGAGTCGCCCAGGCTGGAAGCTCTGCCTCCCGGGGTCACGCCATTCTCCTGCCTCAGCCTCCCGAGTAGCTGGGACTACAGGCGCCCGCCACCACGCCCGGCTAATTTTTTTTTGTATTTTTAGTAGAGACGGGGTTTCACCATGTTAGCCAGGATGGTCTTGATCTCCTGACCTCGTGATCCGCCCGCCTCGGCCTCCCAAAGTGCTGGGATTACAGGCGTGAGCCACCACGCCCAGCCAGTCTGAGCTCTTTTGTACACTTATTGGCCACTTGTATTATTTCTTCATTGAATTATCCTTTCATATTCTTTGCTCACTTTTGTATTGCGTTGTTTACCTTGCTGAAGATAGTGTGCTAAAGTGATAATCATTGGTATTCAGAGCTGATCAAAATTATATTTTTATATGGGACATTTTTATCTTCTTTGTAATTTTTTTGGAAAATATCTTAGTGTTCCGTTATCCAGTCAGGGTTTAAATTTGTTGTGTGTTTATGGGGGTGGGGAATTGTGAGGGGGGAAAAATTGTAATGAGAAACCCAGAACGCTGCCCTGCCCTTACTCTAGAGAGGATATCCAGAGATGGGGAGCAGGAGTGGGGCTTTTGAAATCATGTTTTGTGGTCACTCATATGCAATGAAACTAAATGAAGGTCTCAGAAGAGTAACTGAAATGCTCCTCCCTGTCACTCACTCCAGTTCTGCTCCTGCGACTTTCAATCCCTTTGTTTTGTTGTTTTGTTTTGGTTTGGTTTCTTGAGACAGTCTCACTCTGTTGCCCAGGCTGGATTGCAGTGGCTAGGTCTTGGCTCACTGCAACCTCTGCCTCCCAGGTTCAAGTGATTCTCTTGCTTCAGCCTCCAGATTAGCTGGAATTACAGGCACCTGCCACCGCGCCCAGCTAATTTTTGTATTTCCAGTAGAGACAGGGTTTCACCATGTTGGCTAGGCTGGTCCTGAACTCCTGACCTCATGATATGCCTGCCTCAGCCTCCCAAAGTGCTGGGATTACAGGGGTGAGCCACCGTGCCCGACCTTTGATCCCTTTGTTAAAGTAAATTTCTTGCTCTTAACATGAAAAAATATTTACAATTGCCTTTGATTTAAAGCATCAGGAACTGAAAGCATTTAAGTTAAATCCTTTGGGATCCTATTTCCATCTCTAATCAAGACAGGTGACTTTCCTCCAGGAATACTTGAGTGGTAATCACCCTGACCAGCTGCCCATGTAAGGAATTGCTAATGATTCTAAACCATGGGGCAAATACAAAGCTTTATATAAGTGGTAATTACTGTTATTGTTCTCTGACATCCTTACATTTCAAGCTGAGTTCCTTCCAGCAAATGTAGTACAGGAGAAAATTAAAGCTCTGGTGACATCATCCTCATAATAAAGAGGAGTCACTGGCCAGAGATGCTCACTTGTGTTTCTGAGGCCATTGAGAGAGGATCTTATCATCATTTTGACTGGAGAGATGAAAACTTGGGGGTTTGTCTTCTTTTGAGTTGTTACAGGGTCTTTCCTAATCGTGATAGAATATTTGTTTTGGTCAGAAATCCCTCACTGGGGGAACTCCCTTCTATTGCCAAGAAAAAAGGCCACTGGCTGCAGTGACTCACTTGGGACTATTGGCACCATATTGGGGTGCACATGTAGCTCCGGACACTCCAGCTCTCCTACAAAACTTCCTGTTCTCTCTCGGGAAAAATCGGAAGGCTGATCCGATCCAGAGCCTCCATGGGGGGTTCAACCTGCTGTGGGTGTGGCTGTGGCAGGTGCAATGGGTGTGCTAATAATCGCAGCAGGAACATTGACTCTCGGCATAGGCGTCCTGACTCCTGGAATAGATATGAAAATCCCAGAAACAGGTACTATGACCGGGATCTTGAGGTAAGTCCTTGCTGAGGAGATCCTTCTGAGGCATTGATTTGTCCAATATTTCTTTAGTGATGTTTGAGTATTGATGACTGTGAATCAGCATGTATTACTATTATGCAAGGCTAACTAAGTATTTCAGTCTCATATATTTGAAAATATCCTGGCAACTGTCTATCAAGATACTCATTTAGCTATTCTTTTTTTTCTGAAGTTTTTTGTTTGTTTTTGTTTTTTGTTTTTTTTTGAGACGGAGTCTCGCTCTGTCGCCCAGGCTGGAGTGCAGTGGCGCGATCTCCGCTCACTGCAAGCTCCGCCTCCCGGGTTCACGCCATTCTCCCGCCTCAGCCTCCCGAGTAGCTGGGACTACAGGCGCCCGCCACCATGCCCGGCTAATTTTTTGTATTTTTAGTAGAGACAGGGTTTCACCGTGGTCTCGATCTCCTGACCTCGTGATCCGCCCACCTCGGCCTCCCAAAGTGCTGGGATTACAGGCGTGAGCCACCGCGCCCGGCCTTTTCTGAGTTTTAAACAGTGTTTTTGCAGCTGGTTAGAGTTTAACTAGCAAAGTAAGTAAAAGTAGTTCCTGCTGGGTTACGTTCTCTGAGACTTAGCCCTTACACCAAGTTTTTCAGAACCTCTAATGCTAGAGAAAGAAACAAGCTAGTTTATATTCTCTCAAAAGCCACTTTCCTTTGGGCTGGGCTCATTTGCAGCATACCAAGTTCTTATTTGAATCATATGGTAATAAATCACAAAGATGCTTTGAGAAGTGGAATAATTAGTTTAAGATTCTGCATCAACAGCTCATAATTGCTTTGTGTATACTGGACTTGACAGGTGATGTTGTCTTAAGATTGAGTGGCGAATCAAGGTCTTAACCCAGACTTTACTCATTATCCCCAATTCCTGTTTGTAAAAGCTAATGTGGACAGGCTCAGTGGCTCACACCTGTAATCCCAGCAGTTTGGGAAACCAAAGCGGGAGGATTGCTTGAGGCCAGGAGTTTGAGACCAGCCTGGGCAATAAGCAAGACCCTATCTCTACAAAAAAACTTAAAAATTAGCTAGGCAAGGTGGCCCATGCCTGTAGTCCTAGCTATTTGGGAGGCTCAGGTGGGAGGATCTCTTGAGCCAGAGAGTTCAAGGTTGCAGTCAGCTAGGATGGCACCAGTACGCTCCAGCCTGGGTGATAGAGAAAGACCCTGTCTCTAAAAAACAAAACAAGCCAGTGTGCTGTTTTAGTATTAAATCTTCTGTCCTGTGCTATTCGTACAAATGAACCTGAGGCAGGAAAAAAAAAAAAAAAACAACTTCTGTCCTACTTTGTAAAGTGGGAGGTGGCCATCACCACCAGCCTGAACTCACCTTTGATGCTTGTTTTTCCTTCTCTTCTCTACTTGTAATAGTATACATTTGCTTTGTTTTGCACATGATGCCTTTGAAGCTATTGGATGGAATGTGTAGAATGTTTGTCACCCTAGTTTTGTAATGTGTTCTAGGAAAAAGCATGCCCTTTAAACTTATGATCTATTCTTTATTTTCCGTCTCAGGGTGCTGATTATCATATAACTCATAATTTAATGAAACAGGTAATTGATTTTAAATATATGTGTTTGTATGTGTATAGATATGTGTGTGTATGAAGCACACTTTTGAAAAACATCTGAATGCTGAAGTGACAGTTGGAGATGGAATAAAACATTTGATGTTGGCAGTTTGTTGAGCATATCAGTCAGATAAAGCCTTTAGTTGTTTCTTGCATTTAAGACTGCAGGAAAGGGATTTAGTATTTTAATTATTCTGTTTATTCCCATGACTACTGATTTTACTCTCATTTTCTGTTAGTGGACCTTTGATGTCACTCTGCCATTGTGCCTAATGACTCTTTTAGAAGCTTTAGTCAAATACCAGCTACAGAGAGGTCAAAAAGTCACTGTGTGTAGATTCATGTCCATGGCTAATTATTGGTTAATTATCAGTTACCAGTAGATATTTTAAATAATTTTCAACCAGTCACATGAAAGAAAATCCCCGGAAAAACATAGGGAAAAACCAAAATGTGTGAGTGGAGGACAAATGGACAACTGTAATTTAAATGCTTAGAGCCTTTGTGACAACTTGTGGTTGTGGGACAGCTCTCAGTGTGACAAACACAACCAGCATGAACAGCTACAAGGCAACCTGGGTCTTCTCCGTAGACACTGGACCTGTCTAATCGAACGCCCTTCTTGACTTCAAACAAAGATCTTAGAAATCTAAAAGCTGGCCAGGCGCAGTGGCTCACACCTGTAATCCCAGCACTTTGGGAGGCCAAGGCGGGCGGATCACAAGGTCAGGAGTTCAAGACCAGCCTGACCAACATGATGAAACCCATCTCTACTAAAAATACAAAAAATTAGCTGGGCGTGTTGGTGCACACCTGTAATCCCAGCTACTTGGGAGGCTGAGGCAGGAGAATTGCTTGAACCCGGGAGGCAGAGGTTGCAGTGAGCCAAGATTGTGCCACTGCATTTCAGCCTGGGCGACAGAGTGAGACTTTGTCTCAAAAAAAAAAAAAAAAAAAAAAAAGAAAATCTGAAAGTCAACATGCTATTCATGGAATAAGATCCCTAAATAATGAGAAACTTTTTCCTATTTGATTTTGTTTCATTAGAATCTCAAAATGAAGATTTCCAACTTAGAAAATGAGAGAATTAGGGACTGTTCTGAGCATTGATGCTATAACTTCTAATTTAAAGCATTTCCCTAGTGATGACAGTACCATTAAAACCAGTGCAGAGGATTTTGCCCTTAGCTTTCGCTCATAACCTTTGCCTCAAATAACTAAAAAGAATATCAGAATACTTCTTCCGCGAATTAACTTCAAAGAGTTTAGAGAATTAAGTGATATTTCACCAAAATATATATGTTAATTCAAAATATTGAATTTGTTCAGATATTTTACAAAATGACAATATGCATCATAAAAATAAAAAACACCCTTAAAACATCTTCTTTGCTTTTCTATTTTATTTTAAAATGGCACTTATCTAAACTGGCAATAGTAATCCAGTAAGTATCTGTGAATGCAAAAAATATACCTGATCAATATTTATTCATCTTTAAAACTCTGATTAAATATTATCTTATTTGCGAAGTTCCCCTAATTCCCAGCTGGCATTGTCTGACATCTCCCATGTTCTCATGGAATTTTGTAATATCTCAAATAATTTATCCATATTATTATTCGGAAATTACATCTCTGCTCCACGTGACCATTTGCCTCTCCAGGGTGGGGAACTAACATCTTATTGACACCTATTACAGTGCCTGGCATATAGAAGACTGTAAAACTGAAGTATAAAGCACTGAATATGGCCAAAAGACCAGAGTTGCGATTTCAGCTCTTCTCCAGACGGCCTGTGATGTCTTAGGTTAAGTCATTCATCCTTTCTGGGCATCAGCTTTTGTATCTATAAAAGAGGGAAAGGGAATTGGATTAGATAGTGCTCTGTGGAGCCCTAGGCATTCCTTTGAGGTACCTCAGGGCTGCAACAGGAGGAAGGAGGAAGCTGAGGGGAGAGGAACTCAGGCTTGCAAGCTCCATGCCATGTCTTCACTCAGAGAAGCTCATCTCTATCTGTTTTGACAGATCGCTGAATCTGTGTAGATTTCTTTGGAATAAAATGTTGTACTGCTGGAAAAAAATCTTAAAAACAACTGGACTAGATTATAATGTTTTTCCACCTCTAGTATCTAAGATTTTATGTAACCGTTTTATTAATTCATCTCATTATTATGTTGCTTTTTAAAAGAAACTGTATCACATTGTTATCATTAACTTGTTATTTATACCTTGCCCTCTCAAATACAGGTCTTTTTTTGCTCTATTTTTACTTAGCCAGCTTGTCTTTTATATCTTGTAATTACTCTTTAAACCTGAGCAAGTTGCCCATCCCTATTGGATTTTCTTTAGTTTGTAGAATCACTCAAATTTAATGAATTGTTTTGAATTTTGTTCTTATCTATCTGTGCATTAGCAACCTTAAATATCTAGATTCATCCCTTCCTTCCAGTCATTTGTAAAGTCACTGAATAGAATGATATTCAAGTTGAAATTACTGGGGGCATGGATATTTGAACAAGCTAGTATTCTGACCTTCCTATGTTGCTAGCTGATCTTGCAAATGAGTTGTCTTCTCTACCTTCATGTTTTTTAAAAAAGGATATTTGAAATAGCAAATATTTTCAAGGTTACGAGTAAATATTCAATGGCTATCACCCAAAGTACTAAGTGCAGCCTCCCATGTTTTCACAGCATAAATAGTAATGAAGGAATTAGTAGGTGGATTACAGGAGAAACAGAAAGGAGCACCAGAAGGTCAAAGTATATAAATAAGGAGAGGGATTCAAGTACCCATGTGCTCAACATTCATTCAAAGCTCACTGAAAGTCCCTAGTGCTTCTGCAATTTTAATGCTAACATTCTGCCAGTGGCTTATCCTTTGTTCCTTATGTTTGGTACATGTGCTATTTATTTATTCACTTCGTGCCTGTTAATGAGGTGCCTTGGGAGTTTCTTCTTTCAGCAAAAATGGAAGGGAATGAAAAGGGAATTGTTGGAAGTACATTAACTAACTTTGTTACATACATTACCGACAACTTAATCTAAACCAAGCCTTTAGAAATGAAAAATAAACTAATTTTATTTATGAATAAAGGAAAAGATAGTGTATTTAGTTGCATTTAATACTGTGTTGTTCTTTCTGTCTTACAATTAGGAAAGGTATCAGAATCAAGGTACCAGTTGAAGACATAAGAGAACAAGTTAAGTAGAATGTGTTTGGCTACAGAGAATGGTACAGAAAGGAACCTTAGGAAGTAGAATTTTTTTAGGAATAAGTGTAGGGTAGAGCCCAATCTTTAAATTCAGACAAAGAAATTGCTGTAAGATTTTGAGCAAAGACATATTTGTGATAAATGAAATATTTCAGAGACGGCATTAGTATTTCTGACATGATGGAGGAGTTGGGTATAGAGAAATAAAAAGCTTTGAAAGCAGATGGGAACTGAAATCTCAGAAACCGACTGAGAGGCCACTAAAACAGTATGGGCTTGTATTAAGATAGAGGCTGTTGAGTGGGATGAAGTCAAGAGATTTCATGATAAATTACATGTAGAAGCAAAAGTGGATAGAACAAAAAGATTTTAGTAGTTTAGGAAGCTAGAAAAATGGTGTTCCTGGTAACAGATGAAATTCTTGGCTGAGCACGGTGGCTTATGTCTATAATCCCAGCACTTTGGGAGGCTGAGGCAGGAGAATTGCTTGAACTCAGGAGTTCGAGACCAGCATGAGCAACATGCTGATTTTGGAGAGATCTTGTCTCTCCAAAAAATAAAAAAATTAGCCTGATGTAGTGGTATGTACCTATGTTCCCAGCTACACAGGAGGCTGAGGCAGGAGGATTGCTTGAGCCCAGAAAGTTGAGGCTGCCGTGAGCCCTGATCAGGCCATTGCACTCCAGCCTGGGCAACAGAGTAAGACCCTGTCTCAAAGAAAAGAAAAAAGAAAAGAAAACAAAAAGAGAGAAAGAAAGAGAAAATAAATTCTTCATAAAGGGAACCTGCTTGCAAGGACAAATCCATTTATTCTTTTAAGAAAATGTTGACTTTGAAGTAGTAACTTGAAAACCAGGTAGAAAGTTTTAAGACTAACAGAGCAGTACAGAGAAATATATTTAGAATATCATAAGAACAAATTAGAGAAGAATTTCTAAGCTTTTTCTCTTACTTTTTTTTTTGTAAATTAACATCAAAATTTATTTGCCAGCAAAATCTGACCTGAACTGATATGAGGTAATTTATTGCCTTTAATTGTCCCACTAAGAGTAAACAGTTATACATTTTTGCTGCAGGAATATTGATATATTATGATATTTGCATATAGTACATTTCCAAAATCTGAATATTCCTACTTTTTAAGTACTTCTGGCCTCAGTGAGCTTTTCACCAGGGATTATGGTCCTGAAGTAAGTTTAGAGAAAGAGTGGCAGGGAGGGTGTCTTAAATGAGGGAGTCTTACAGAATCACACATAACTGGGGGTCATCTGTAAGTGTTGAATAAATGGTGAGAGTAGAATACATGATTAAACTGAAAAAAGAGAAATATGATACTCACACCAGTAGAAAGTAAAAAGTAAAAGAGGAAATTAAAGAAATAGCTAATGAAGAGGATATTGGATTTGGCAAGAAGAAGGATATTGTTGAATCTGTCCAGCTCTTGACAGTTTCGGGAATCGAGGAAGATAAGCAATGGGAACTGGAGCAGGAGCCTGAGCTTTACGTACAGGTTGAAAGAGGGGTAAACCCTGGGAAGGGAAAGGTTAACGGCTGTCAAAGGGGTAGCACAGTTAAGGGAAGGTCTGCATGCTAAGATGGGACAAACTAGGCAGTTTTAGAAGCTGGCGGGAAGTCATCAGGAAATTGATGGCTGTCCAAAGGCCCAGGATGAATTAAACACTATAAATCTAAAATCCAGATGTGTGCAAAGTACTATTTGGCCGTGACTATCTTCTTATTTAACACAATCTAAAATTTCCTAATCCACAAAAATGTGAATTAGCCGGGCATGATGGCGTGTGCCTGTAGTCTCAGCTACTGGGGAGGCTGAGGTAGGAAGACCAATTGAACCCACTAGGTGGAGGCTGCAGTGAGCCATGATAGTGCCATTGCACTCCAGCCTGGGTGATAGAGTGAGACTTTGTCTCAAAAAATCATAATAAAATAAAATTTAAAAGTGGCATCTTTTTACTCTCCCAGAAAACATGTAGATGTGATACATGAAATGCACACAAAAAATCATTTGTCATTATTTTTCCCAATAATATGCAAGTAGTGATTCCAGAACCATCTAAAGACAAAACACGACATTGTAAGGGTCTCCTAATTGGTCTTCTTGCCCCCTTCTTTTGTATTCTTACTCCCTATGCTTCTCTGTACACAGATCAGCCATCTTTTTATCTTTTTACAGGATAAATCAGATCCAACTACTCCTCTGCATGTAACTTTCCCAGTGCTTTCACACACTTGGAAGAGAGCGTTCCATTTCTCTGTGGTTTTACAGGCCCTGCGTGGCCTGGCTCCTGCCCCTGCCCAACTCACTGGCCCTCTCCCCACCACTCACCCCTCACTCTGCCTCAGCCACATGGGAGCAGTTACTTGAACACACAGAACCCTTTCTTGCCTTAGGAATGTGGTATTACCTGTTGGCTCTGCCTAGAATGCACTTGCCCCTGTCCTCACAGAACTGATTCCTTCTTATTGGTCATGTCTTAGCTTAAAGTCACCTCTGTAGAAAAGCCACTCAGACACGACTGCCTCAACCTACATGAGTTATTTGCAGAGTACATATTACTGTACAATGTTTTCCTGCTTGCTTGTTGTCTTTCTCTTCTACAATATAAATTCCACAAAGCAGAGAGTTTTGTCTCTTTTGTTCATTGCTTTATCCCCATTCCTACTACTACGTCTGGCACATATTAGGTGCTTGGTAAATATTTCTTGAATGAAGAAATGTTTTCTCTGTACCTTTTATTTTCAACTTAATTTCCTTAATAATTTTATTTCTCAAGGACTACTTAATACTTAGTAGGTATTCAGGAGTTTGTTCAATTTTTTGATTTGGTTTGATTTATTGATTTCAGTTGACACAGTAAATAGAGAACATTGCTTCTCTTTTCTACAGTTTTGTAATCATTGATATTAACCATCCCTGGGCAGTCAAGTCCAAAACCTGTTTTGTTCCCTTGTGCCACAATCTTCCCATCCACTGCCCCACTTAATGGCATTAAAAGAAAAAAAAAAAGAACTTTTTTTGTAGCTATCTTACATAACAGAAAGTCATTATTTTTGTTAGGAAGCAGTTTTGTAACCAACAGCTTTGACAACTCTGCCCCAAGGCCCATGAAGACTCAGTGTGATGGGAAGGCCTGGAAGAGTTACAGGCAGAGGAGCAGGAGATCTCATTTATGCTATGGGGCTGTCACTTGTGCCGACAGAGTAGAGGGTGGGGAGTGCAGTGTCTCTGCTGAGCATTCAGGCTGCCAGGCCAAGTCCTGACTTTTCCTCGGGGACAGGGCGCTTCCCTCCTCCCTTTGGTCCCCGAGGTGTAGGTGCAGTCACTCCTCTCCAGTCTGCCCAGCAATAAGCTGGTAAACACAAGGTTCTGTGACACACCCAGAAGAATTTAAAATAATTCTCAGAGCCAGGTGTGGTAGCTCACGCCTGTAATCCCAACACTTTGGGAGGCTGAGGAGGGAAGATCCCTTGAGCCCCAGGAGGTCAAGGGTGCAATGAGCCGTGTTCACGCCACTGCACTCCAGCCTGGGCAACAAAGCAAGACCTTGTCTCAAAACAAAACAAAACAAAACGAACAACCCTCAGCCTACCATTCCTTCATTGGACTGACAAAAAATTGGCTATACCTAAGGAGGAAAAGAAATATAAATTAAAAATTAGCCAGGCGTGATGGCGGGTACCTGTAATCGCAGCTACTTGGGAGGCTGAGGCAGGGAATTGCTTGAACACAGGAGGTGGAGCTTGCAGTGAGCCAATATTGCACCACTGCATTCCAGCCTGGGTGACAGAGCAAGGCTTCATCTCAAAAAAAAAAAAAATTATATATATAAATACTTCTGCACTATAAAAAGATGAGTCTAGAGCAGGAACACAAAAGCAAGTATATAATCATAAAAATGAAGTAAGGCAGATCTACTTAGACCGCCTTTCTCAAAGTAATTGACACAGATGCCCTGTGCTCTAACACAGTATAATTAATGTGTATCACTCTTAAAGGGCCACATTGCCTGCCTGTACCATGAAGCATCTTTAGAGTTGGCACTGTACAGTCATTAATTACATGAGCCCCTGAGTTAGGTATCATTATCCCTGCTTTGCAAACAAGGAAAATCAAGGGTGTTGGTGCCTAGACTCTAAGCAGTGTGTGGCTGGGCTCAATAAAGAATCCTGGAATTTCTGACTCTTAGCCTGAACTTGGGTTTTCTGCACTGTGGAGTCAATACATCATTGAAGACAACCAAGTGGAAACAACCCAAATACACATTGTTCTTGCAGTATTTCAGCCCCACCCTTGTAATTTTCTACATGAAAGGAGACTGCTGTCTGTTTGGCATGTTTGAGGGCTGGAGGAGATGGACTGTGGAGCTCAATGAGGAGGATGGCATGGTGAAATGGAAGGGAAATTCATTGCATGATTTCTGGTCTTTAGAAAGGCTACCCAAGCTTGGTTTCTTGAGAATGATTCTAGTCTGCAGGCTGACCACGCAACTTGGCCTTCCCTTCCAGGATGCTCCTGGTAAATCTCAGAAGAAAAGAGCAGACAAGTTTTATCTGTAAAGGAAGTACTCCAGCACAAGGATGTAAAGATCTATGAAAATAGAGCACATGTACACCAATGTGTGGGTCTTCTTTGCGAGCATTTCAGAGGCAGCTGCCTAGTCTGCTGATAGCTAATGCTGGTCTGGTTTCTCCTATTCGGGATCATATCTATTTTAGTCTCCTCTATAAATTATTCAAATGAGCCCAGAAGCCTTTCTGTATCAGATGGGTAAAGAAGTGGCTGGGGATTAATTTCTGAAACATTACCCTCCAAGAAGAATACTTTTAGGAGAGTGCTTGGTACAATTTTTTAAGTACAAGTTACTCTCCCAAGCAGGCTGCAGCACTAACAACCAGGTGACAGGTGGAGTGTGGGTCATCCTGGAAGTGACGTGGCAGCCTCTGGGCTATGTCAGTTCTTCAGGCCTCCCCACCCCTACCCCCCAGCCCCACTCCAAAGGGTGTTTTAGCTCTGTTAAGCATTCTTTATGCCAGGCAGTTAAAAAAAAAAGAAGAAAATTAAGAGTCTTATTTATTGGCATACTATAGACAAAAAGGAAAAGATAGAATATTTTACCCCCTATCTCTCATCTTTGGTCTTATTTAGGGAGATAAGTTTAATAGTAACTATGGAAACATTACTTTCAACAGATTGAGCTGACCAGTAAAAACTTCACTGATTGAGATATATTTTTCAGCAAAACATACTTACTCTCTGAGTGCTATGCATATCAATATGACTTTAGCTTCCCTTTTGCAGAGAGAAAAATATCACAGTATCCTATTAAAATTTTTGCAAATATAAACTGTTATCTGCTTTATGTTTTTAATCAGAAGTAGAATTTAGAAAAAAAAATTTCATATAGTATTTTTTCTTCACAAAGCTATTAGAGTAGGAACTGATTTGGTTGAATTTTTTTTCTAAGTTAAATCTGAGACTCTCATGAACACAAAGTGTATGTTTTTCATGGAAATATAAATTAAATATTTTGGAGAATTGGATGTCTATAGATAAAGTATAACACTTGGCTGTCTAGAACCTGGGGAAATGAGTTATTCAAAACAACTGAGTTTCATAGATGACATAGTGTTTATCTTGATAGGTTAAACACTTTAAAATGTTTACCATTTTGAATAAAAACTATCTAAAGATGTGTTTGTTTATTTTTCTATTTTTTAAAAAACAGTATGCTAAACATTTTTTAGCTTTTTCTTGATGATTCATGATTATTATTATTATTATAGAAAAAGCTTTTTATGGAATTATAGTAATGTTTATTGAGAGCTTATTGAAAAGTATATTCTGGCCAGGCACAGTGGCTCATGCCTGTAATCCCAGCACTTTGGAAGGCCAAGGCGGGCAGATTGCTTGAGTCCAGGAGTTTGAAACCAGCCTGGCCAACAAGGCGAAACTTCATTTCCACAAAATATTTAAAAAAAAAAAAAAATTAGCCAGGTGTGGTGGCATGTGCCTGTAGTCCCAGCTACTCGGGAAGCTGAAGTGAGAGAATCACTTGAGCCTGGGAGGTGGAGGCTACAGTGAGCCAAGATTGTGCCACTGCACTCCAGCCTGGGCAACAGAATAAGACTCTGTCTCAAAATTAAAAAAAAAAAAAAGTATATTCTGTTATTACAGTAAATTATCATTTCTGTGTTATTTTTAATAGGCTTTTTCTAAAGTTTCTCTCCTGTTATCTGTCATTTCTTACTTTTGTCAGCACGTACCTTTTCAAATCTTGAGGGTGTGATTAGTATTGTGTTTAGAAATTAGCTAACAGTGCTCATTAGATTGTTCTATAAAGGAGGAATAAAATGGGCTTGGAGTGAGGCCAAGATGCCCTCTCCAATTTTAACTATTCTTTTTCTTCTTAATTATTATAGAAACTTTAAAACATACACAAAATAGAGAGAATAGAATATAAACCACCACCCCACTCCACTTGACTTTCCACATCATCCAGTTTCAACAGCTACCAACTTCGGGCAATCCTGTTTCCTCTCTACCTTCCCAACTCTTTCATCCCACATCACTCCATAATTGGATTAAAAGCCAGTTCTAGCATCGGTATGAACTCATGTTTAATTTAACATAGATGCAGATAGTTACATATAGAAATATTGAGATATATTGGTCTATACAGTGGTTAGTATACACAGATATATTTCCTTGCTCCCTCAGCTGAGAGGGCCTAGAAACAGTGATACTCTTAAAGAGAGAACCAGGTGATGGACACAACACAGTGAATCAAAAAGACAGGAGACAACAGGGGGGCAAAAGACATTATACACTATAGAGAGAATGCCACTAACAATATTCTGTGTCCCAGGGATGTTAACCACTGACCTAGACGATCTGTTTTGCCATTCCTTTCTTGAATGGCAAGAATTTTAAATATGGTAATATTCCTGATCTACTCTTAATGCCAACTATAAACTATGAGGATAAGAGTAAGTCTTCTTTCTCAATTGTTTTCTTACTTCTGTGGCACATAACATAATTTTCTGGACATGTAATTTCAAGACATGTTGGTCTGTTGTCATCTGAGCTAACCATGAAATAGACTTGTCCTACATAAACTGAGATAAACATGTATTTACTTACTCACCGGAATCCAATGCATAAAGTTTACATATGATTATGTCTTTATAAGAAGAACACTGCTTGCTTAGGTTGGAGAATATGACTACATTTGCCAAACTATGGCAAACTAAACTATGACTCAGAAGCTAACTTAGAGTAGGATTGGAAAAACAAAAGAAACTGTATCTTGTTGATTACGCAATGTATCTGTAGTCCTTTTAAAAAACTGTATGTTCAGATATTGTCAACACTGACTGTTACACTTATGCCAGTGTGTTTTTACTATAAACCATCTTGCTGTTAAAATATCAGCATTTTGCTGGGCATGGTGGTGTGTGCTATTCAGGAGGCTGAGATGGGAGGATGGCTTGAAGCCAAGAGTTCGAGGCTACAGTGAGCTATGATCATGTGCTTACACCTCAGCTTGTGTGACAGAGAAAGACCTGGTCTCTAAAATATAATAATAATAATCAGTATTTTGTTGGGAATTGTTATAGTGTATAATAACCTGCAAATTTGTATAGTTATGTTTCTCCTTTTTATGTGCTTTCAGAAGAAACTTCTTTTAAAGGCTTAATTGATTTTTTAAGTCATAAACGTTTTACTTTTTATTTAGTATTTTAAATATGGTAATTTATATGAAGAAGTGAAAAAGAGTAGATTCAATATCTCCCTTAGATCCACGCAAGAGTGTCTTCGCTTTTAAAAGGCCTATGTGTACTTCCTGTCTATCCCTCTGAGGGCAGAGGATGGTGTGTCTCTTAGGCAAGAGAGGTGACCAAGGGGAGGCTGTGTGCAGGGAATGTGTCCAGAGCTTGGATGTGCAAGCTGAGATGTTCATGAGCAGGCATAGGAGGTCACTTGTAGTGTGGAACGGAGACAAGGGAGGGCAGAGAAGGAGGCAAACCTGAGTTTCAGTTCATTTTGAAGGTAAATTTTTAAAGGCGAGAAATTAGAACACACTGTGTTTGTTAACTTGATTTGAAATTTTAAAATATTTAAACATATGGTATGTGAGCTTCCACTTATGTTCTTATTTCCCTTTTGCCACCAATGTTGGGGGAAAACAGGTAGATTTTTTAAAAACAAAACAAAAAAGATTGGACTCACATGTTCCTAGTTTCTTAATTCTTTTAACCTTTTGATAAATACTCTGTAACATTGTCTTTGAATTTAACCATGAATTATAGGTTAAAGATTCTACCTAAAGATATATTCCATAAACTTTTAGGTTTTCAGAATAAATATATAAAAATCACCCGAGTGTTTTAAATGCCAGATCTTCAAGGAGAATATGGGGGAGGAGAGGGATAACTAAATAATCAGCTAACTGAAACTTACTTACTTATTTATGTGTTTGAGCCACAGAGGGCAGATTTTTAGCCTAAGAAATGTCCCTTGCTCTAAATGAATGTATAAACTGAATGGAAGGGTAAGACAAATGTACATGAAAAAATTAAAACAGAACAGCAAATATGAAATCAGTGTTACCAGTGATAAATGCTTTAAGAGAAGGATTTCAGTAAGCTTAGGTAGTCAGGGAGGCCTCCTGGGCTGGGCTTTGCTGTGTGAATCAGAGTTGGATTGTCACAGGCAGATGAGGTGATATTTGGGAAGGAAAAGTCATGTGGGCAAAGATAAAGAGACAGGCAAGCACTACGTGTGTTTGGGGAACTGTGAACATACTAATTTAGTTAGAGTGGACGGTCTGTGTGGGTACATAAAAGCAGGATGACTTGAAAGATACATAGTGCTGTCTCTGTTTAAGGCTTTGAGAGTCGGGGCTTTATCCTGAAGAAAGTGGATAGTCACTGAAGGTATCTGAGATACGGATGGTAGGATTAAATCTGTGATTTGGACAGAACAAACAAATGGCTTTGTTTAGATGAACTGGCAGAGGGAAACAAGAGGCAGGCAGACCAGGGGATTCCTGAGCTCATGGACCGGAGAAGAGGCCAAGGATCTGACATTTTAAAGAGAGACACGTTTCCTCTGTCACAGAACTTAAAACTCCGTCTAGTGGTTTTCAGAGATATCACCAACAATTTCCACTGTGAACAAATGATAGATGATGAGACAGAATAGAATAGAAAATGAGTACCTGTGTAAGTAGGATAAAAAGTAATACACATTTACCACATTCATATTTCACGTCCTCCTAGTGTATAATGATGTTACTTCTCTAAATGAAGAAAGATAAGCACCACCTAACTCATATGGAAGTAGATAAAGTATATTTCCAAAATTAAACCCGTGGAATATAATTATCTTAACCTTGTCCGTACAGAGCACAGGGACATGTCTTTAGCCCCAGGTAACAAGAACATGTTATTTTTTATATGAAGATGTCACACGGGTGGGGTGAGCAGCATGGTGGAGAAAGGCACTGGGCACTGGGCAGTGTGTGAGTTTGTTCTCAGGATGATCTTTCTGACTGGCTCTAGGATCTGGGGCAACTCATTCACAGCCTCACTTAAGGAGATTAAATTCTATAAACGTCAAGGCCCTTTTCAGCTCTAACATTCTATAATTATATAAGTTAGATCTAACACCAAAAGACCATTTAATGGAATAGATTTCTAAATGCACTTTGACTCATACTCTTTGGTTAAATTTCCTGGCAGCTATGACACTAAGGAATGACACAGCTATGGGCTTATCTATGATTAATTGTGGGAAACTTGAGGTGGAGATTTTTTTAATGCTGATTTTGTATCAAGGTTATTAGGTCATTTGGTATGTGAATTATATTCCTCCTCCCCATGAATCACTATTAAAAATAGGTTAGCTTATAGATATAATTCAATAGATCATATTCTTTTTGTGGATTTTTTAGGAACTGCCCATGAGGGACATGAAGTAAGACCAGTTCCCAATGTAGAACCACACACACCTTGGAAAAGACTAAGAAAGACTATGGTAAATTGGTTTAAAGCATAGATTTTAAAGTCACATCTGCTCAGGTTCAAATCCTAGCACTGCCACTTGATAGCTGTGTGACCTTGGACTAGTTGCTAAACCTTGCTGTGCTTCAGTTTACTCATCTACCTCATCAGGTCACTGTGAGGATAAATGTGTTTATTACATGTAAAGTACTTAAAATACCACCTACCATAAGTATTTGGTATTGTTATTATTATTGGACCCCCAGAAAATATTTAGGAAGGCATCCTGGCATACAGAGCTGTAGGCATAATTATGTGAACCCAACATTTCTTTTTCAAGATCAGTTCAGCTGTTTTGGTGATGTGTTTTGGTATTCGTCCCATTGTAATTCCAAAGCCACAAAGATGACGTTGTTTTAATCATTGTTTCATCCTATTTGCATTTTACTAAAGATAAATATATTAAATATTTAGTCTGTATGGGGTACATACTTTTAAGGAGGAATGTTCTACAGAAAAGTACAGAAAGAGGAGGTTTAGAGGCAGAAGAGGAAGTTCAGAGACATGAAGGAAGTGGTTCTTACGTTTGCTTTGTGCTTTCAGTAGATAGTTAATATCCATTTAAAGGATGTTTAGTGGGGGAAAATTCTGCTGGGACTAAAATTTCATGTTTAGCTGAAGCAATGCATCAGGGTTTTTAAGTATACTTTTATTCAGTCTACTTCATCTTAGATAACAAACTGAGGTTGGTCTTCAGCCCATAGTTAATGAATTACCTATTACTATCTCAAATTAAACTTCATGTATTTGAGCCTTAGAAAACTCCTAGCAAAACATCTCTCTCTGAGTTACCCCTGGTGATCTGAGCTGTGACCAAATAGCCAAAGAAGAAAAAAAAAGGACACCCATGGACAACGGTTCCGTTCGTGGCCCCATACTCTTCTTTCAGACTCTTGCCCTGTTGGCAAATGACTTTCTACCCAGGTTTTCCTGAATTATCTCTCTGTTTCTCAGTCTGAGAAGGAACCATTTTTGTGGGGTTCATCAGAAGTGGGTGTGAAGGTTTTCTTCCTGTGTAAAGGATCTCACACCATGGAAAGATCCGGAGCACGGAGCTGTGACTGCTTTGGAGGCATGTGCCAAGGCGCCAGTTCCATTGCCACAGGGCAGAGAAAAGCTCGGCAGAAGTTCCTGTCGCTGCACAAAGGAGGAGGGCACGGCTGTTGTTCTCCCTGCAAGGAGCCAAATGTCAGTACAAGTGCCAGACTGTGCCCCTAAGCTGGGATGTGAGTGGGTGAGATCAGCTAGGGGAGGGATGTTGGTTTCCAACACTGCTCCTTTGGGTTTGGAAGATTTCAGGATAATCCTTCACACCCTTTAACCCTGTTGGGTTATATCTGCACACCACATCAAAGCTGTTCAATAATGAGGGTGCACAAAAATTAAAAAGAAAATAATGAGTGTGTATGTATTATCCTTTTGTGTGAAGATTAGATCTATCTTATCTCTTCTTGTAAACCTTCATTCCAATTATGTTTGTAATCAAAGCGAGTTAAACTCTGGTTTGGGCTCAGACTGATGACAGCTACAATCTAGAAACTGATGCATATACTGAATTATAAAATCTTGTGCTGAAAGTAATTGTCATGTGGGACAATGCCTGAAGGTTTGGGTTGTTCCTCTTACACATCTGCTAAAGACAGTGTGACATTTGGCAGCACACAAATCAATGGAAAGTGTGTCCGCATCGAAGGTATTTTGTATCCCAACATACCATTTTTATAGAACACATGTAAGTGCCACATACCTTCTTTGAAAACCAACCACAGAGCCATAGATCAGGGGCCCCCGACCCCTGGACCATAGACCAATACCAGTCCATGACCTGTTAGGAACTGGGCTGCACAGCAGGAGGTGAGTGATGGGCATGCAAGCAAAGCTTCATCTGTATTTACAGCCATTCCCCATCACTTGCATTACCACTGGAGCTCCACCTCCTGTCAGATCAGTGGCGGCATTAGATTCTCATAGGAGCACAAACCCTGTTGCGAACTGTGTGTGCAAGGGATCTAGATTGCATGCTCCTTAAGAGGATCTAATGTCTGATGATCTGCCACTGTCCATCACCCCCAGCTGGGACTGTCTAGTTGCAGGAAAAGAAGCTCAGGGCTTCCACTGGTTCTGAGTGGAATTATACAATGTGTAGCTTTTTGCGTCTGGCTTCTTTCACTTAGTATAACATTTTCAAGGTTCTTCCATGTTGTAGCATGTATCACTACTTTATTCCTTTTTATTGCCAAAAAATGCCACCTTTTATTCATTAGTTGATGAACATGCGGGTTGTTTCCATTTTTGACTGTTATGAATAATTCTGCTACGAACATTTATGTACAAGTTTTTGTATGGACATATATTTTCAATTCTCTTGAGTATACATTTAAGAATGGAATTTCTGGGTGTCTTAGCTTGTGCTGCTATGGCAAAATACCATAGACTGAGTGGCTTATACAACAGATATTTATTTCTTACAGTCCCATCACAAGGGCACAACCCTCATGACCTATTCCAAACCTGATTACCTCCCAAAGGCCCCACCTCCAAACAGCATCCCACTGGGAGTTAAGGCTTCAATATAAGAATTTTGGAGTGACACAAACATTAGCTCATAAAACTGGATCGTATGGTAATTCTACATTTAACATTTTGAGAAATGGCCAAACTGTTTTCCAAAGCGACTACATCATTTAACAATCCCACCAGTAATGTATAAGGGTTCCTTTTTCCCTACATCCTCACCAACACTCGTTGTCTTTTTTATTTTAGCCATCCTAGTGGGTGTGAAATAGTATCCCACTGTGGTTTTGATTTGCATTTCTGTAATGATTAGGGATATTGAGCATCTTTTTATATACTTGTTGGCTATTTGTATATCTTCTTTGGAGAAATGTCTATTGAAATTATTTGCTTATTTTTAATTAGGGTTATTTGTATTTTAATTGCTGAGCTGTAAAAGTTCTGTATGCTAGACCCCTATCAGATATATGATTTGCAAATATTTTCCTCCGTTCTGTGGATTCTCTTTGCATTTTCTTGAAAGTGTCCTTAGAAGCACAAAAGTTTTTAATTTAGATGAAATCTAACTTATCTATTTTTTTTTCAGGTTGTTTGTACTTTAGGTGTCATAAGAAGCCATTGTTAAATTCAAAGTCACAAAGATTAAAACTCTGTTTTCTTCTGTTTTATTTATAGTTTTAGCTCCTCCATTTAGGTCTCTGATCCATTTTGAGTTATTTTTTGTATGTGGGGTGAGATAGGGGCCACCACCATTTTTGCTAGAAATACAGTCTGTTTCTCAGTGACATGATGCCAGGGGAGACATTAATTGCAGAACTGATTGCCAAGACTTAAGTATGAAGTTCATAAGCCCAGTGCTATGTGGTTCTGGTTAGGCACAGTATGATAGGGAAAAGTGATGCAGGCCATAAAAGTGATGCAGTATGATAGGGAAAAGTGATGCTGGCTGGCCCTGTGACTAAGTTAGGATTGCACACTGTAGCCTGAAGTTTAGAGGATTTGGATATTAAAATAAATTGTGAGCCGGGCGCGGTGGCTCACACCTGTAATCCCAGCACTTTGGGAGGCCGAGGCAGGCAGATCATGACGTCAGGACATTGAGACCATCCAGGCTAACACGGTTTTTTTTTCTCTACTGAAAAAAAAAAAAAAATTTAGCCGGGCATGGTGGCATGCACCTGTAGTCCCAGCTACTTAGCAGGCTGAGGCAGGAGAATCACTTGAACGCAGGAGGCGGAGGTTGCAGTGAGCTGAGATCGCACCACTGCACTCCAGCCTGGGTGACAGAGCAAGACTCCATCTCAAAAAAAAAAAAAAAAGAAAAAAAAAATTTGGCACCTCTGCATGGTAGCTCACGCCTATAATCCCAGCATGTTGGGAGGCTGAGGCGGGTGGATCACTTGAGGCCAGTAGTTTGAGACCAACCTGGCCAACATGACAAAGCCCTGTCTCTACTAAAAGCACAAAACTTAGCCAGGAAGGGTGGTGCATGCCTGTAATCCAGCTGCTTGGAAGGCTGAGACATGAGAAGCGCTTGAACCTGGGAGGCGGAGGTTGCAGTGAGCTGAGATCATGCCACTGCACTCCAGCCTGGGTGACAGAGTGAGCCTCTGTCTTAAGAAAAGAAAAAATTGGCTGCTCCAATGGAGGTGAAAGTTTAGCTTACTGTCATTCTGACAAACTAAATTTATAAAGAGAACAACTACCAAAACTTACCAGCCATAGAATTAAATCATGAGAGGTAGATAAGGTACACTTGCCACCCCATGCTGGTCTTCATGGTGACTGAGGTCTCACCCCTTCCTTTCCCTAATCTCATCTGCATCTCCTCTCTCTGAAAGAGAGGGAGAAGCCCCTAGATATCTTTGCCTTCTCTCCTGGAGACCCTCTGTTTGTCCTTCCAGGTCCTTCTCCACCCTTCTGCATCCTACTGTGTTCTAGATGGACTGCATCAACCAGTTGTCTCTCATTGATCGGCAGGCTTCCTGTTGGGGGTCAAACAAAGGGAAGTCCTGGCAGGAGATAAGAAAAAGGGAGGGAAATGAGGCTGGGGTATTCATACTCCTGGTTCCCTCCCTGTGGGGCCACTGAAGGCCGGCCTATCCCTCAGGCCCATCAGGGTCCTTGCAGCACAGCCCTCTCTGTACCTGTCCTGGGAGCTGCTCTCTGCCTGTCCTTCATGCCTGCCATTAGTCCTGGGGTAGGATACTACTCGTGGGGGTTCCCCAAGTCTTGTGCACACGTTTGCCCCTTTATTAGACTGTCATCAGATCAACCCATTTCTGTACTTTCTTTCTTACAGGACCTGACTGATACACGTTCTCTCCCAGTCAGGTATTTATGTGCGTGATACACTCCCAGGTTCCTGCTGTCTGGTGTACTTTCCCTGTGTCCTCTGCACAGGGTCTTGCAAGGCTTCAGTCAAGGTGTCAGCTGGGGCTGCAGTTTCATCTGCGGCTTGGGGTCCTCTTCCAACCTCACGTAGTTGTTGGCAGAATTCATCTCCTTGAAGTTGTAGAACTCATAGCAACTTGCTTCTTGAAGGCCATTGAGAGAGACAACCTGTGATGCTTCAAATCTTCACCTCTTTCAAGGGGCTCACCTAATTAGGTCAGGCCTACTCAGGATAATCTCCCTTTTGAGTACTCCAAGTCAACTCATTAGGGAATAATTTCATCTGCAAATTTCATCCTTCATGCCTGCCATTAGTCCTGGGGTAGGATACTACTCGTGGGGGTTCCCCAAGTCTTGTGCACACATTTGCCCCTTTATTAGGCTGTCATCAGATCAACCCACTTCTGTACTTTCTTTCTTACAGGACCTGACTGATAAACGTTCTCTCCCAGTCTGGAATTTATGTGTGAGATACACCTTCTCTCCCAGTTCCCAATTATGTGCGGAACAGGCCAGACTTTAAGCTTTTCACTTTAGAACAAGTCTGAAAAATGCATTTATTTACTCTTCAATGTTTTTGAAGTACCTATAATATATTTGAAACGCCTATTATAGGCCAGGCATGGTGACTCACGCCTGTAATCCCAGCACTTTGGGAATCTGAGACAGGTGGATAGCTTGAGCCCAGGAGTTCAAGACCAGCCTGGGTGATATGGTGAAATCCCATCTCTACAAAAAAATACAAAAATTAGCTAAGTGTGGTGACACACTTGGGAGGCTGAGAGGTGGGAGAATTGCTTGAGCCCAGGGGGTTGAGGCTGCAGTGAGCCATCATCACACCACTTGCATTCCAGCTGGGGCAGCAGAGTGAGACCATGTCTCAAAAAAGAAAAAAAAAAAAAAAAGAAATGCCTATTATGAGCTCGCTTTTTCAGACACTGAGGATTTAGGGTGAGCAAGATGGATAAAATCCTTGCTCTCAAGGAGCTTCCATTTGAATAGGAGATAGACAATAAACAAACAGCCATGCAGTATATCATTAGTGACAGGTGCTAGAAGGAAAAATAGCACAGACTTAGGGAGTAGAAGATGATTACAGGAGAGTGCTACCTAGATATGATGCATGGACAGCCACCGCAGGCCTCTCTGAGGAGACTGAAGTGAAGAATGAGCATGTGGAATCGGGGGAGGGCATGCAAAGGAAAGCACAGTGTGACTGAAGGCCCTGGCAGCATAAAGGAGTGGTGAAGAGACCATGGAAGCTGGAGGTGAGTGAATGAGGCAGAGAGTAGGAGGATTTGAAGGCAGAGAGGTAGGCAGGGGCCAGATCATGCAGAGGCTTGAGGATCATGGTAAGAGCTTTGAATTTCATTCTGAACGTAATGGAAGCCATTGGGAGAATTTTAAGCCTGGAGTGAGGAGCTCTAACTTTCAATTTGAAAAGAATCACCCTGGCTGCCATGTGTAGAAAGACTAAAGGGGCAAGTGTTAAAGCAGAAAGAGCAGTTAGGGCAGAAGCAGTGGCCCAGGAATTGCCGGACAACAGATGGGTGCTCTGGCAGCCATCTTGGCCACTGCCTGCCTTCAGACAGAACCATTCGTGTCGCTAGGGAAAAAGCATCCCTAGAGAGCACCCAGTCTTGCCTCTTCCTGTGTAGCCTCAGACACATCTCCTAACCTCAAGGAGGCTGAGGATCTGATGTGTAAAACGAATGTGACTTGGTGTCTATGGCATGGAAATGTAGGGAGAGAGAGGCACTCGGAAGATGGTGGGGCACCTCCAAGGGTCAGCAGATATTGCATTATGGGTGGCGAGGGAGGGTAAAAAAGAAAATTGATAAGTGGAAGATAAGCAAGAAGGTTGTGAGAGAAGTCGTGAGGGATCTCAGAGCAACAGAGTGGTTTGTGGTTGAGCAGCATGGTGGCAGCTGGCAATTCAGAAGGGTGGCTACGAACATGTGGAATCCAACAGCCCTGGACTTGAACCTGGGCACTGCATAATTCTGCACCCTTGGGCAAGTTACTCACCTTCCCTGAACTTGCTTCCTCATTTCTAAAATGGGGCAATAATTTGTACCTCCGCAGATTCAGTGAGCTTATGGATGTGAAGTGCTTAGCAAAACGTATGGGACCCAGTTAACCCTTACGGTCACAGCTCATAAAATATAATACAAATATCTGTTATCTGGTATCCCCCCAAGACTTCCAACCACGTGAGAGTACCCTTATTCCACATGCTAGGCAAAGCCAAAGTCCTCCCCTATCCCTGCCCCTGTTACCTCTGGCTCTGACTCTTCTCTGAGGACCACTCTGTCTCTCTCCCCTGTTACCTTGTAGTCATGAAGCTAGTCTCCTTAATTCCCCCAAATCACCATAAAGCTAGTCTCCTTCATTTCCTCAAAGCAGCACTACCTTAGCGCAGTCATGTACAGTCAGCTTTTACCGAGGGCTTGACACTGTATGGTAGACAGTTGAAAATTACATCTTGCTCCCTGCTGTTGATAAAGTTTCCTCAGCTATTCCACATACTGGGAATTTCTCACTAGTCTTTAAGTCCCAACTTCTTGCTGTTTCTAGAGACCAGTCTTCAATCCTCTAAATTCTCATTCTTTATTTTTTGAAGATCTCTACTTCCTACTCTGACTGGGACTAATTTTAAATACATAAATATGTTTTAAAAAATTTTCTGCTAAGCCAAGGGCCGTTTTATTTTAGGCCTGTATTCACTAAAATGCACGGAAGATTTTGAAACTATTATCTTTTTAGCATCATCAAATTCTTAGGTGTGGTTCTCTTAAATAGAGGACAGCAGTAGAGATTTATGCTATCTCCTGCCACCCCCACTCCCTGCAGAAATGGATACAGTTAGTGTTTTGTGGCAAAAAGTAAAAATTCCTGTTAGTAAATAAGTCACCTGGGATATCATTGGGAAAAAAAAATCTAATGTTTACTGCATAACCTGAAGATTCCCAAGAAGCCAGAAGCAGAGAACTGTGATACCAACATCTAAAAAGCTTGAGAGAGCAAAGCAAAGGACCTCTTATCCTCTTCTGTAGCAAGAAAGTGGTCAACTTTTTCAAGAACCCAGAAGGAAATGCATATGCTTGCTGCCTTTGTTAATGTACAAATGTGCTTCTCCCAATCTCTTCAATCTGCCTGTTGACTGCGGGATAAGTCCCAGCCATCCCCTTTGGGAGCCCTCTGTCTCAGCTGCTCCACTGGCACCTCCCTGAATAGACGGTGAACTTTTCCATCTTCATTTTGCTCATGCTCTCGTCTTTGCCTGGGAAGTTGATCCTTCTGTTTCTGCCTAACAAAACTATTTAAACCCTAGCGTGGGCCACCACTCTCACAAAGCCCCCTCTCTTTCTTCACAGTTGCTCTCTTTCTTCACATTTCTAAAATTCTTAGTTGATATGACTCACACAGATACATGCTGCTTTATTTTGTCATCAGGTACCTATATTATGGCTCCCAGTGGATTAAAGTTCCTCAAATGCATAAGCTAATCCTTATACTTTCTTTTAATCCTGTGCAAAATATACTAGAATGCCTAGACCATAAAGAGTGGCAAATACATATTTGCTGAATATCGGATTAGCTTTCTGTTCCTGCATAACAGATTATTACAAATTTAGCAGCTGCAAACAACACATATTTGTTATCTCAGTTTCCATGGGTCCAGAGTCTACACAAGGCTTGGCTGTGTCCTCTGCACAGGGTCTTGCAAGGCTTCGGTCAAGGTGTCAGCTGGGGCTGCAGTTTCATCTGAGGCTTGGGATCCTCTTCCAACCTCACATAGTTGTTGGCAGAATTTATCTCCTTGAAGCTGTACAACTCATGGCAACTTGCTTCTTGAAGGCCACTGAGAGAGCCAACCTGTGATGCTTCAAATCTTTACCTCTTTCAAAGGGCTCACCTAATTAGGTCAGGCCTACTCAGGATAATTTCCCTTTTGAGTACTCCAAGTCAACTCATTAGGGAATAATTTCATCTGCAAAAATCCCTACACCTTTGCAGTGGAATGTAATCTGATTATGGGAGTGTCATCCATCCTATTCACAGGTCCTGTAAAGGGATGGAATTACACAGGGAAAGTACACCAGAGAGCAGGAATCTGGGAGTCATCTTAGAATTCTTCTGGCCAGGCGTGGTGGCTCATGCCTATAATCCCAGCACTTTGGGAGGCCGAGGGGGGTGGATCACAAGGTCAGGAGATCGAGACCATCTTGGCTAACACAGTGAAACCCCGTCTCTACTAAAAATACAAAAAATTAGCTGGGTGTGGTGGCGGGCACCTGTAGTCCCAGCTACTTGGGAGGCTGAGGCAGTAGAATGGCATGAACCGGGGAGACAGAGGTTGCAGTGAGCTGAAATCGTGCCACTGCACTGCAGCCTGGGCGACAGAGTGAGACTCCATCTGAAAAAAAAAATAATAAAAAAGTAAAAATAAAAAAAGAATTCTTCCTACCACAGATATTTTTGGGCCAACAGTCTTTAAATTTTTTTAATTGACATCTTGTACATATTTATGGGGTATAATTTGATGTTTCAATGTATGCTGTATACTAATCAAATCAGAGTATTTAGCATATTCATCACCTCATGCATTTATCATTTCTTTGTGGTGAGAACATTCAAAAGCCTCTCTTCTAGCTATTTTGTAATATACAGTACCTTACTGTTAACATCACCTTACTGTGATGTTATAGAAAATCAGAACTTATTCTTTCTATCTAATTGCCACTTTGTACCTGTTGACCAGCCTCTTCCCATTCACCTCCAATCCTCCAATCTCTGTCAGCCACTGTTGTACTCTCTGCTTCTATGTTATCTACTCTTTTTTGTTTGTTTGTTTTAGATTCCCATATAAGTGAGGTCATGTGATATTTGTCCTGGCACTTGGCTTATTTCACTTAATATGATACCTTCCAGGTCCATCCATATTGCCTCAAATGACAGGATTTCATTCTTTTTATGCCTGCATAGTATTCCATTGTGTGTGTATATATATATATAACGTTTTCTTTATCTACTTATTTATTGTTGGACAGTTGAATTGATTCCATATTTTGGCTGTTGTGAATAGTGCTACAATAAACATGGGAGTGCAGATACCAATTTCATTTCCTTTGGAATACATACCCAGCAATAGGATTGCTGGATCATATGGTAGTTCTATTTTTAACTTTTTGAGGAATCTCTATATTGTTTTCCATAGTGGCTGTACTAATTTATAATCCCATCAACAGGGTGTAAGTGTTCCCTTTTCTGCACATTCTTGACAACACTTGTTTTCTTTTATCTTTTTGATGATAGCCATTCCAACTGGAATAAGGTGATAACTCATTGTGGTTTTGATTTCTATTTCTCTGATAATAGCAATGTTGAACAGTTTTTCATAAACCTGTTGGCCATTTGTATGTCTTCTTTTAAGAAATGCCTATTAAGGTCTTTTGCCCATTTTAAAATCAGGTGATTTGTTTATTGGTTGTTAAGTTTTGTATTTTACAAATCTTATTTTAAAAAATCTCTGCCCAGCCTGATGTAAAGCATTTCCTCTACATTTTCTTCTAGTGGGTTCATAGTTTTGGGTTTTACATTTAAGTCTCTAATCCATTTTGAGTTGATTTTTGCATATTGTGAGAGGTAGGAATCTAGTCTCATTTTTCTGTATGTGGCTATTCAATTTTTCCAGCACCATTTATTGAAGAGACTTTTTCCAAATGTGTGTTCTTGTCACCTTTATTGAGAATCAGTTGGCTATAAGTGCACAAATTTTGGGGGTCACTATATTTTGTTCCATTGGTTTATGTGTCATTTTTTATGCCAATACCATGCTATTTTGTCTACCATAGCCTTGTATTGTATTTTGAAGTCAGGTAGTGCGATGCCTCCAGCTTTGTTCTTTGTTTGTTTGTTTAGAGGCAAGGTGTCACTTTGCCACCCAGGCTAGAGTGCAGTAGCATGATCATAGCTCCCTGCAGCCTCAAACTCTCAGGCTCAAGCAATCCTCCAGCCTCAGCCTCAAGCAATCCTCCAACCTCAGCCTCCCGAGTAACTGGAGCTATAGGCATGTGCCACCACACCCAGCTAATTTTTTTCTTTTTTGTAGAGACAGGGTCTTGCCATGTTGCCCAGGCTGGTCTCAAACTCCTGGCCTTGAGCGATCTTCCTGCCTTAGCCTCCCAAAGTCTGGGGATTACAGGTGTGAGCCACAGCACCTGGCCCAGCTTTGTCCTCCTTGCTCAGGATTACTTTGGCTACTCAGGTTCTTTTGTGGTTCCATATGAATTGTAGAATTTTTTTTTTCTGGCTGGGTGTGGTGGCTCATAACTGTAATCCTAGAACTTTGGGAAGCCAAGACGGGAGGATCACTTGAGCCCTAGAGTTTGAGTCCAGCCTAGGCAATGTAGTGACATCCCATCTCTACAATATGGAAAAAAAAAACATTAGCTGGATATGGTGGTATGTCCCTCTGGTTCCGGCCACTCAGGAGGCTGAGGTAGGAGGATTGCTTGAGACCAGCAATTCAAGCCTGCAGTGAGCTATGATGGAGCTACTGTACTCCAGCCTGGGCAACAGAGCAAGACCCTATTTAGAAAAAAAAGGTGGGGGGGATTTCTTTTTCTATTTCTATGAATGTCATTGGTATTTTAATAGTGATTGCATTAAATCTGTAGATTGCTTTCGGTAGTATGCCCATTTTAACAATATTATTTCTTCCAATCCATGGACAGAAGATAGCTTTCCATTTCCATTTGTGTTCTTCTTCAATTTCTTTAATCAATGTTTTATAGTTTTCAGTGGAGAGATTTTACTTCCTTGGTTAAATTTATTCCTAGATATCTTAATTTTTTGTAGCTATTATGAACAGAATTGTTTTCTTGATTTCTTTTCCAGATAGCTTGCTGTTGGCATATATTAAATAGAAATGCTACTGATTTTTCTATGTTGATTTTGTGTTCCATGACTTTACTGAATTAGATAATTAGTTCTAACAGGTTTTTTTGGTGGATTCATTAGGGTTTTCTAAATATAAGATCACATCATCTGTAAACAAAGACAATTTAGCTTCCTCCTTTCCAATTTAGATGTATTTCTTTCTCTTGTCTAATTGCTCTAGCTAGGACTTCCAGTATTATGTTCAGTAAGAGTGGTGAAAGTAGGCACCCTTGTCTTATTTGTGATCACTGTTTCATACATTCAGTATGATGTCAACTGTGGGTTTGTAATATATGGCCTTTATTGTGTTGCAGTACATACCTTCTATATCTAATTTGTTAAGAGTTTGTATCATGAAGGGATGTTAAATTTATCAACTGCTTTTTCTAAATCTCTTGAAATGGTTTTTGTCTTTTTGTTAATGTGATGTGTTGCATTTATTGATTTGTGTATGTTGAACTATCCTTGCATCCCTGGGATGAATCCACTTGATCATAGTGGATGATATTTTTAATTGCCGTTGATTTGGTTTGCAAATATCTTGTTGAGAATTTTTGCATGTGCATTCATCAGGGATACTGACCTGCAGTTTACTTTTTTTGCAGTGTTTTTGTCTGGTTTTTGAATCAGGGTAATGCTGCCTTCATTTCCTTTCTTCTACCAATTTTGGGTTTATTTTGTTCTGTTCTTCTAGTTCACTGGGGTACATGGTTAGGTTATTTATTAGAAATCTTTCCTCTTTTTTGTTGTAGGTGTTTGTTGCTATGAACTTCCCTTTTAGAACTGCTTTCGTTGTGTCCCACAGGTTTTGATTTGATCTGCTTCCATCCTCATTTGTCTCAAGAAACTTTTAAATTTCCTTCTTAATTTCTTCATTGACCCATTGATTATCAAAGAACATATTATTTAATTTTCATGTATTTTTGAGGTTTCCAAAGTTTTTCTTCTTCTTAATTTCTAGTTTTATATCATTGTGGTCTGAAAAGATATTCTATCTTCTTAAATTTTTCAAGGCCTGTTTTGTGGCTTTACATGTGATGATCTATCCTGAAGAATATTCTATGTGTGGTTGAGAAGAATGTGTATTTTGCAGCTATTGGATGGAATGTTCTGTAAGTGTCTGTTAGGTCAATTTGGTCTATGACATAGTTTGTTGATTTTTCTGTCTAGATGGTCTGTCCATTGTTGAAAGTGTAGTGTTGGAGCCCACTATGATTACTGTATTGCAATCTCTCCTTTAGAGCTCTCCTTTAGAGCTAATAATCTTTGCTTTATATATTTGCTCTGGTATTGGATATATATATATATATTTACAATAGTTATAGCTTCTTGTTGACTCAATCCCTTTATCATTATATAATGATCTTCTTTCCCTCCTTTCACAGTTTTTGACTTAAAGTGTAATTTATCTGATATAAGTATGGCTACTCTTGTTCACTTTTGGTTTCCATTTGCATGGAATCTTTTTCCATCCTTTTATTTTCAGTATATGTTTGCCTTTAATGGTGAGGTTCATCTCTTATAGTTGGGTCTTGTTTTTTATCCATTCAGTCACTCTATATCTTTTAACTGGAGAATTTAATCCATTTACATTCAAGGTTGTTATTGATAGGTAAGGACTTACTCCTGCCATTTTGTTAATTGATTTCTGGTTTTTTTTGTAGATTGTTTATTCTTTTCTTTCTCTTTTTGTTTTTTACCTCTGTGACTTGGTGGTTTTCTGTAGTACCAACCTTTGTTTCCTTTCTCTTTATTGTTTGTGTATCTATTGAAATTTTTGTGTGTGTGATTACCATGGGGTTAACAAAACAAGTCTTGTAATTATAATAGACTATTTTAAGCTGTTAACAACTTAACTTTGGTTCCATACAAATACTCTAGGCTCCTCCCCAACCTTTTTGCATTTTGGTTGCTTAATTTACATCTTTATCTTTTATGTGTTCTTTAGCCACTTAACTATTGATGTTTTTTACCTTTTTGACTTTAAATTGAAGAATTTACATGGTACCATTACAGCACTGGGGTATTCTGAGCATGGTTATGGATTTACCTATATTGGTGAGTTTTGTACTTCCATGTGTTTTTATGATATTAATTATCACCCATTTGTTTTCCTATTGTAAAATTCCTTTAAGCAATTTTTGTAAGCCTGGTGTACTGGTGATGAGTTCTCTCAGTTTTTGCTTGTCTGAGAAGTTCTTTTATTTCTCTTTCTAGTCTGTTGTTGAAGCTCTCAATGGTATTTTTTATTTTTGTTTGTTTATTCCTCAACAGAAGCCAATTTACTGTATTTTTTATTCACTGTATTTTGTTCATTGAATTTTTCAGCTCCAAGATTTCTGTTTGGTTCTTTTTTATGATATGTATCTTTTTGTTGAATTTCTCATACAGATTATGAATTGATTTCCTGCTTTCATTGAATTGTTTGTCTGTATTCTTATATTTCACTGAGTTTTTTAAGATCATCATTTTGAATTCTTTTTCAGGGATTTCATAAATATCATTTTTGGGAGGATCTGTTAATAGAGACTTATTGTGTTTTGGGGGAGGTGTCATCTTTTCTTGCTTTTTCCTTCTTGTGTCCCTACATTGATATCTGTCCATCTGGTAATACAGTGGCTTTTTCCAATTTTATGGAGTGGCTTCTGTAGGAAGAGGCTTTTTCCTATACATGGGTCTAGGGTGTTGGTTGGGAATGGTGCATTGACTTTGGTTGTGGGTGAGTAGACTCAGTAGTGTGGTCTTCATAAAGATTCTTCAGCTGTGATCCTTACCTGCAATGCCTGTGATTAGCTCAGTGTCCCAGACTGCAGTCTATGACTGTAGTGGTATGGTTTTGCAGGGGTCAGGGGCACTAAGCTGGTTGTTTGCTGGACATGTGCAGGTGTGGCAGGCCAGCAGATTATGTGGTGGTCTCTCCTTAATGGCATGGTCACCACTGTGCTATCTGTCAGGTCTGGGTCAGGTGCATATAGGTTAGGCAGCTGAGTGGGCATTCTCTCCAGTGGTATAGGGTCCCCTCCAGGCTTGCTGTCAGGCCAGGGAAGACATACATGGCCTGGTTGCTGCACAAGATCCCTTCCTGTGGTGCAGGGCCATCTCCAAGCTGGCTGTCAAACCAGGGGTGGGTAAATGGCCAACAGTTGTGTACAACTCTCTCTGGTGAGGTGGGGCTGGCTATAAGGCCAAGGGCAGGCACATGTGGGTAGCTGCTGCTGGTAACCTTCTATGGTGGGGTGGTGCCACCTTACCAGTTGTCAATCCTGGGGCAGGTACTTGCAGGCCAGAGGCTATACGCAGCTCTCTCTGGTGGGGTGGGCTGACTTTAGGCCAACTGTCAGGCAGGGGGGTGGGTGCCTGTGGGCCTGATATCTGCACATGGACTTCCCACTGCTGCACAGTTGGCTTGTGTCCCTGGGTGATAAGGTGCCTCATGAAATTGGGCGTGGGTGTCCCAGTTGTTCCTTTGGGCCTAGGTTCTGGGTAGCTGGGGTATTGGTATTGTAGGCACCTGTGGGAATTTAGTGTAATGAAAGCAAGGTGTCAGGGATGGATTGGTGGAAGGCAGTATACACTCCAAATATGGGTCCAGTTTCAAGATGGTGTTGTGCTGTAGTGGCTTAGATCCTGGGGATGGGAGGTGTCAAGGGAGTTCTTGCTCTGGGAAATGCAAACGCAGCTGTTTAGACTCCCAGCAACTGTTCACACTGGACTTAGGGCCTTCCTGCAGCAATGACTACTAGAGTCTGTGGCAGTGTGGAGACTGCCAAGGGTCTGCAGCTTACTTTTTCTCATAAGAAAGGTCTCTCCAGCTCTGACCTGATCCCAGCGAGGAGACAGTGTGGCAGAGGCAGGATTCCTTACTCCCCTTTCTATGGAGCGAGCTGTCCTAGGCTTCTGTGATCCACAGGGGTTTTGTGGTTTTCCTAGTGCTCTCCAGCAACTTCCTCAGTCACTCCAGTCAGAATATAGCCGTTTATTCATTGTTTTGGTTTCTTTGGTGTTAGGGGGATGAAAGCCAGGCAACTCTAGTTGGCCATCTTGCTGATGTCACTCTCAGTGGGCCAAGGTCTTGATAAAATGTTGGTTTGATTGTGTCACAAGACCAAAAATTGCTTCAAAATAGAAAAAAATCAATTACTATTTTTAATGTAAAAGTCTTTATATAATATATAGGAAAAGATATAATTCCCTTGTCATTTTTTTGGTAGATTGAAAAAGAAAACATTGGCCAGGCACAGTGGCTCACCTATGTAATCCCAGCACTTTGGGAGGCCGAGGCAGGTGGATCACCTGAGGTCAGGAGTTTGAGACCAGCCTGGCCAACATGGTGAAACCCTGTCTCTACTAAAAATACAAAAAAAAAAAAAAAAAATTAGCTGGGGGTGGTAGTATGCACCTGTAATCCCAGCTACTCAGGATGTTGAGGCAGGAGAATCGCTTGAACCCAGGAGGCGGAGGTTGCAGTGAAACAAGACTGTGCCACTGCACTCCAGCCTGGGTGACAGACTCTGTGTCAAAATAAATAAATAAATAAATAAAACATTGATAATTGTGAATCATTTTAGTTTGGTTGTAGTTTCTGTTGTTTGGAGTTGGTTTCAGTTCATTTTATTTTATCCAGAAATAAGAACACAAAATTATCCTCTGTAAATGATGTATTGAGTTTGTTCATTAATATCTAGAGAAACAGAGATTAAATGCCTAAAACGTCTAAAATTGTGCATAGGTGAAGAAACATAAAGAACTATAAGAAGACTTTGTCTTCTATGGAGAGACTCATGACTCCAGCAGGGTGTGAAAAGCCAACCAAAGAGGGGAGTCCTTAGTCCACATTACAGTTGTCATTTCCCTCTCAGAATGTCTACCTACTGTTTAGTGAAATATATCTACAAAGCTGGAGTGATGTAATGCTGTTGGCTTCTTAAAAGAGCCAGGAGAATCCCTCCTTCACCCTGGTGTGAATGCAGGCTGTTTCCCCTGCATTTCCCCTTTGGGGAAGCAACAAATGTGGCATAACCATCTTTAAGCCAGGCTTGCCTGGCATGAGGTTTGCTAAAGGAATAAGGACAGAAAGAAAATTCTGTAGTTTAGTTTAGGGGGGAGCAGTACACCAGGTAGGCTATGAAAGAGGAACTAATCGAAACCTAATAAAATAGATTGAGGAGATTAAAATAAAGGATAGTGAATTAAAGATTATATCTTTCAGAAATGTCATATTTTTTACACTCAGAAGATTTGTAGGGCCCTATGAACACTTTCTCTACATTTATCCACATGTACATCATCTGTGACTCGTAGCTGAAATATGTTTATATGAATTTTTTTCCAATATGATATGGAAGGGCAGGGCTAGCAAATGTGGGAGGAACATCAGGTGCTGGCAATTTTGCTTTTCTTTGCATTTAGCCCCACCTCTGTGCATTGCAGAACTCAGTCATAGAGTCAGGAGCAGGAATACAGATTCACAGAAAGAATGAGCATGTGAGGAAAGTCCTCAAGCTAGAATTGACCCCTGGTAAATTTGGCTAAGGGGGCAGAAAGTAGAAGGTGTGCCAAATTCCCATTCCCTTTCTCACACTCTGTGAAAAGGCCTGTTGCTCTTGATGAGCACTTGATCATTTTTCAGCTTGTACTTCAAAAAATGTTTCCTCATGATATAGTATAATATCTTGATTAAGGCTGGAAAGTAACTAAAACTGGCAGGTCTTCCTGTAATTGCTGTGTGATATTAATTTAATGAAGCCTCCTCTTGCAAGAGAATTTCATTGGTTTGTTTAAAAACAAAACTACAGGCTTGCTATATTTATTTCATTCATTATGATAACCACAAAGCATTACCCTTTTTTCAAACACTTTATTTAAACAAAATGATGAAATACTCACAAGTCGTGTCAGAGCAGTTATTGCGTATGCTTATTAATGAAGGTCTCAGTACAAAGGCTCCTCAGCATGAGCCACCTGTGTGGAGGCTGCATGCAAAAGGACTCACTCCTGATCAAAAACTGGAAAATGCTGATGGAGGCTGAAGGCAGGTAGATGTGTCTTTTGTCTTTTACAGGGAACATTGCCCTATAACAGAGTTAATAATGCCATTTACAAACTGGAGCTTATATTTTTTCCTACCAAATTGTGATCTACTATGAGACTGACTTAGGGCTGAGATAAAGCATAGAGGCATAACTTTGAGAGTGAAACCTACATGGTCTGTGGCCATTTCCACTGAGAAATATTAACTTCCCCTAAGTTCAACATGACCCAAGCTGGACTCCCTACCCTCCGACGGAGCTCTCCAGTGCTCTTCCAGGCCTCGAGACTCTGCGTCATGGAGTTCCTTTGGATTCATCTCTCTCTCTCAGTGTCTGCTTTCCTTCAGTTCTTTCTTTTCCTCCCTCCATTTCCATATGTGGTGGTCACTTCAGGCCTCTTAACACCTTATGTCTGAACTGCTGACTCTAGGTCCTCATCCACTTGGGCCCACCAGGGGCTGCCATGCTTGTCTTTCTCCAACACTGCTGCAGATCATGTCGCCTCCCTGCTCAGAAACCTTAAAAGCTTTCATATTTCCCATGACATCACACCTAAGCTTCTTGACTTGCCTCTCAAGGCTTTCCCCAAACGAGATCAATCATACTTACTCAACCTCCCATGTATCCATTCCACCAATCTTCTTCATGCCTTATAACTCCAGTTCGACCCCTGTGCCTGGTGTCATTTGGTTGCCTTTCTTCAGTCTGTTCCCCTCACCCAGAATGCCTTTTCTTGGCCCTCATCTTATTAAATCCATCCTTTAAGGCTAGTACTGTGTTCTTCCTGTGGTCTTCTGACTGCACACCCTCACTAATCTCTTTCTCTTTGAACTCTTAAAGCATTACACATATCTCAACTACATACTTTAGCAACTAATTATATGCCTGTCTGCACATTAGTGGTTGTTTTATAGACAAGCCTATAAGCTTCTAGATGTCAAAATAAGTCATATTTTGTCTATCCATTCCATACTGAGTACACGGTAGGTGCTGTATAGAAGATACTAATTGTTTCATATCTTTTCTGTGCAGGTTGGGTTAATAGAAGAATTCTTATTTTCATATTATGTTTTCAAGTACTTATAAAGTAACAGTACCAAACAAATGTTTATAATATGAATGATTGTTAGAGAATTAAATTAGTATTAGATTATAAGGGTTTTATCTGCTATCAGCCATAATACTTCTGAAGAAAGGAAGGAAGTGGGAGAGGGAGGGAGGGAGGAAGAGAGGAAGGAAGGAAGGAAGGAAGGAAAGGAAGGAAAGGAAGGAAAGGAAGGAAGGAGGGACCGACCCAGAGCTAGGGTACTTGTATTTTAAGGATTTATTCAAACGCCGCATTCTCAACAAAGCACTGCTTCTTCTACGCAGGCCATCCATATATGGTAGTTATTATCATATGGCACTTATCATATACATACCTCTAAATATTATAACAATATCCCCTTGTATTTTCTTCACATATCCATCCTTCTTCCTTCCCTTTTACCTCAAACTGAGTTCTTAATGTAAGAGACTTGTCCTTTAATCCCTGAATCTGCAAAGCTGGCAACCAATAAATGCTTGTTGAATGAATAAATGAAATACGGGAGCACTCATGTAACCATGAGTGTGACATTCTGTAAATATAGTCATGGTAGGCAAATGACCATTGAGTCTTTTCACAAATTAACCTTTTTCTATTTTTAATTTTTTTTTTTTACTTTTAGGAGAGCCTGTTAATCTATTCTATTTTTATCCTTTTACATAGACTTACAGAGAAAATTACAGCAGAGTTTAGATCAGGAAAAAATGAATCATTTCTTGCCAAGCCTGGGGGATTTTGTAATATTTTTGTAAAATTAGATATCACTATCTTTTTTGTATAACCCTTCTGAAAAACAGAAACAATCTTTAAACAATGGGCAAAAGACTTGAATGACATTTCTCCAAAGATAAACAAATGGCTAACATGCATAAGAAAAGATGCTCAACATTATTAATCATTAGAGAAATGCAAATTAAAATCACAATAAGATATCACCTCACATCCATGAGGATGGCCACTATCAAAAAATAATAAGTTGGTGAAGATGTTGGGAAACTGGAACTCTTATGCACTGTTACTGGGAATATAAAATGGTGCAGCTACTATAGGAAAGAGTATGGCAATTCCTCAAAAAGTTAAAACTAGAATTACCATATAATCTACCAGTCTCAGGGTGTATATATCCAAAAGCATTGAGAGCAGGATCTCAAAGAGATATTTACACACCCATGTTCACTGCAGCATTATTCACAATAGTCAAGAGAAGGAAAGAACCCAAATGTCCATCAACAGATACATGGATAAAGAATGTGTGCCGTAATAAAAGGAACGAGATCATGTCCTTTGCAGGGACATGGATAGAGCTGGAAGCCGTTATCCTCAGCAAACTAATGCAGGAACAGAAAACCAAACACCGCATGTTCTCACTTATAAGTGGGATGAGAACACATGGACACATGGTGGGGGAACAACACACACTGGGGCCTGTCAGCAGGGGAGGGGGAGGGAGAGAATCAGGAAGAATAGCTAATGGATGCTAGGCTTAATACCTAGATGATGGGTTGATCTGTGCAGCTAACCACCATGGCATACGTTTACCCATGTAACAAAGCTGCACATCCTGCACATATACCCTGGAAGTTAAAATATAAGTTAAAGGGGAAAAAAAAGAATATGTGGCATATGCATACAATGGGGTATTATTCAGCCATAAAAAGAATGAAGTACTGATAAATATGCATGTATCAGTCTGCATACATATGCATACAACATAGATAACCTTGAAAACATTATGCTATATGAAAGAAGCTAGTCACCAAAAACAAATGTATGATTCCATTTAGACGAGATACCTAAAGTAGTCAAACTCAGAGTCAGAAAGTAAAATTGTGGTTGCCAGGGGCTGCGGGTAGCAGGGGGTGGGCAGAGGAGAATGGGAGTTTCTGGATGATTATAGATTTCAGATTTTCAAGATGAAAAAGTTCTGGAGATCTATTGTACAGCAATGTACATATAGTTAACACTATAGAACACTACACTTTAAAAATGGTTAAGATGGTACATTTTATGTTTTGTGCTTTCTACCACAGTTAAATTTAAAAAAATGAATAGCATTTCAAATGCATATTCACCATCACCAATACGCTGACATGAGCCAGCAGATGCTTAACATATGTTTCTAGTACTGGTGGTCATGATGAAAGAAACAGGAGAAGATTTTTTCTTGATGTACATCAAAGACTTAAGTAATTAAGAAATCTGATAGTAGTGTCATTATTTTGTGGAAGAATGTAACTTGCTATCAAGTACTGAAAACTTCTGATAAGACATATAGCAAGTAGCAACTATAGACTAAATGTTATGATAACTTATAATTATCGAATTATATTGATAAATTTAGGTGTCCATTATTTAAGTATTATGAGGTGAGCATAATTTTTGCCTTTTCAATTATTATGTTGCATGCTTGGACACATTTTTGTAATGGCACATGGGATGTAGTTTATAGTGTATAATGTATATTTTTGTTTTTTAAAAAAGTGTAAGTAAATAAAAGCTGGAATTAAAATAAAGCAAAACAAAACACACAACATTAAATAAAATTGACCTTGTTCACCAGAGAAGGAAAATCAAAGGTACCATATCCTTCTTTCTCTACCTACTTCCTATCTACCTATAATCCTATAATCAGGTTTTTCATGCAATTTAATGTACGCAGGGCAACTTTCTACAAACTACCTACTACTTCTTCTGTTGTCTTTTCAGCAATTTTGGTTTAGCGTCACACCCAAAAAAGGGCACACCTCTTTAACACTTTCAACTCTTGAATCAAACACACCCTTATTAAATATGCTTTTCACATAAACAGTCAGTGTCTGTCATTCAGCTCTGGGAGAGAGCCGGCTCTGGCTCTGGGAGAGAGCAGCACTGCTGAAGGTGAGCTGATGAGAGCTCACCAGGGTATGCTGGAAGGAGGAGGATGAGACAAGGGTAATTTGAGAAGTAAGAAGATTGATATGGTAATGCACACACGGCTACGTTTTACTTCCCATATTCTCTTGGTGTATCTATAGAAAACAAAAAAGAAGCAACACTATGGTAAGAAACTAACTGAAGTTTTTTCTTTTCATTGTCTAAGACTTTGTTTTGGACTTATATAGTATTATTAATAACATCAAGTAACTTCACAATGTATTTATTGTCTAGATCTGATAGTTTTGGGGGGGCTCAAAAATCTGAAGCATTTGTGAATATATGGAATATAGTGGGGGAGCTGAGTACCCTTGGATACTTTGGCTCGAAGCAGAAATAAAAATGTCCAGTATAGGATCTGCTGCTGTCTGTGCTTTTCTAGGTTCTTTAAAATATTACAGGTAATCATTAACAAGCTACTCTCATTGAATATATTTGAGTTAGTTCCATCAGTCATTCTTACAGCATCTATTTTATAGACCCATTGTTGAGTGTACTATAAATAACTTATTTAATCCTTTTTTTCCTTGAGTAAAAAAAAAAAAAAAACTTTCCCCCCTGCCCCCTTTTCAAATTTCAAAGGCAAAGTGATACTCAACTCCTTGGAAAAAGACTAGTAGGGAAATATTGCTTTGAGAGTAAGGATTGATTTTCTTTTTCTTAATGGTAGGCAAAGTTAGAACTCTACTACACGTTCTCTTAAAATGTAGGTTATCTTTCAAATGTGTTCCCAGTGGGTGTTGACGGCCTTCTGCCCTCATCAGCCTGTCCCCATAACAAGTTATTATGTATTGCACATACTTTCCCCAAACAAGATTTTATTAGGACCCAAAAATTTATTGGAGACACTGGGCTTCTTACAACCCTGCTATTTAAGAAGTGGTTGGGATTAAAATAAATTATAAGAAAAAGCAATCCTGTAAACTTTTAAGAAAAAGAAGTTTACATAAGACCTATTAAACTTTGCTTCACCAGTTTGGTCATAGAGGCATAAATATAAAGCCCCGATTAAGTGTTGGGCGTTATTAGCCTTCCTTTTCTTTGTTAATAGTTTAATACTTAACACTTTCCTTATCATTTGATATTTTAGACACAATGGCTTAATAACTACACTGACAAATCATCTTTACACTAAGGTATAAGCTCTTCATCTTCCCCTAGAAATCATAACAGAATTAATACCTCGTGACTTAAAACCTTTTTTGAAACAATTTGCCAATTTTTTTTTTAAATCTAGGTTTAAGAGCGTCATGACTATGAACCTTCAAAAATAATTTTAAGTTTAATTGAAATTTCTGATATTTTGGTCAACCATCTTATTAGAGACTAATTATAAATATCTAAAAATCTACTAAGCAGATTGACTATAGCCTATGTACATTGATAGGTAAACTTAGGGTGGCGAGAATGGCAGGAGGAGGTATTTTGGCCAGGCTGATCATTTTGAAGGTTGTTTGTCTCTTGAGTTTCTCTGTGATACAAGATAAAGATACATGGCAAGTGCTGCTGGTAGTAACAGCGTAGTGGCTAGTGAGACGACATTTTAATTTTCATTCAAAGTGTTGAAATGGGCAGGAACCTGCTGCCTGTGCCTCCAGGTGTAATCAGGACTAGAGCAGGGCAGGAGAGCCTGGCGCACAGGCTTGTCCACCTCAAGCCTGTACAGGAGCAGCGTTTGCAAAATGCAATCCAGAGGCACAAGCCAAGGCAGAGAGAAGGCATCTGAGGCTCCCGCTGCCTGCCAGGAACACTGTAGTAAGAGGGTGATGAAATATTTCACTTTTCAAAACCGAAAGAGCAGGAAATTTCTCACCATCAGCCCACTCCTGACACATATAGTCCTAACCTCTGCCACCCTCCCCACCCCCCATCACACCAGCCCAAGACAGAATCTAATGGAATGGGTGAAGAATAAAACCAAATTCCATATGGGGGAAATCAGGCCGGTCTTCCTGAGGGTAGAAAGAAACTGAGTGGGAAAAGACATTCGATGTTGCATGAAAACCCTTACAAGAATAATTTTATAGAATATATTCACCCCAACGAGAGGAAGTGTGAACTGCTTCCAAGTTCAGCAGTTCGATGTGGCTTTTTGGGCTCTCCTGGAACTGTCCTTCATGGCCGCTACTCCTTGGTCTCCATGGTCTATTTCCTGTCTTTTACATTTGTCCGCCTTCCCCCTGCACCCCTTAGTAGCAGGCTCTGCTTCCAGCTCTTTCTGTGTCTGAGGGGACCTGCCTTGTTCATCCCTGTTCATGTTTACATGTGTGTGTGCACACATGTGTGCGTGTGTGTGATAGTCAAATACAGCCCAAAGGAACAGAACAAGCAATAGAAGAAGAGAAAGAGCACAAACATTACTAGGCATCTTCTAGTCCCACCAGCTATGTGTGACCGTTGGCAAATCCCTTTTCACCCTGCAGTTTTTTCAAATGTGAAATGAAGATAACAATTATCACCTCACATGACTGTTATAAAGTACTTGGCACACGCAGGTTCTTAAGAACTGTCAGCTGAGGCTGGGCACAGTGGCTCATGCCTGTAATCCCAGCACTTTGGGAGGCCGAGGCGGGCAGATTGCCTAAGCTCAGGAGTTCTAGAGTGGCCTGGGCAACATGGTGAAACCCTGTCTCTACTACAAATACAAAAAAACATTAAAAATAGCTGGGCATGGTGGCGCACGCCTGTAGTCCCAGCTGCTCAGGAGGCTGAGGCATGAGAATCGCTTGAACCCAGGAGGCAGAGGTTGCATTGAGCCAAGATCACACCACTGCACTCCAGCCTGGGCTACAGAGTGAGACTCCGTCTTAAAAAAAAAAAAAAAAAAAAAAAAAAAATTCAGCTGAAATAAATCACAAAAGAGGAAAAACTGAAAGGCCAATAGGTATATAAAACATAGTCAATGCCATTAGAAACCAAAGAAATGCAAGCTACCTAGTTTTGCAAAATATAGCTTACACTAGAAAAGTGTATGAACATACAAATAATGACTAATTATAAAGCAAACACTTGTATTACTAGACATAATTCAAGAAATAGAATATTGCTGCCACCCGTTAAGTCTCCTCCTGTTGGTCTCTCTGATCAGGTTTTGATCACAGTCCCTAAAGACACAATCCAGAACGCCATAATCCTGAATGGGCTTGTGATCCAATCCCATTAGGAATGTATCTTATGGAAATAATTAATGATATGGGTAGAGATAAGCCAGGAATACATTTTCTGCAGCCTGTGATACGTTAAAAATAATATAAATGAACAACTGTAGCAATTGTGGTATATCAGCATAATGGAATTCAATGTGACCATCAGAAATATTAATATCGGTCACACCTGTAATCCTAGCAGTTTGGGAGGCTGAGGTGGGCAGATAACTTGAGGTTAAGAGTTCGAGACCAGCCTGGCCAACATGGTGAATGACCATCTCTACTAAAAATACAAAATTAGCCAGGTGTGATGGTGAGCACCTGTAATCCCAGCTACTCAGAAGGCTGAGGCAGGAGGATTGCTTGAACTCAGGAGGCAGAGGTTGCAGTGAGCCAAGATCATGCCACTGCACTCCAGCCTGGGCAAAAAAAGTGAGACCCGTCTCAGAAAGAAAAAAAATAAATATAGAGGTATATTTATTGGCACGAACTCAGTGAAAGGACAATATACCAAACAACATATACAAAATGATACTGTGTAATGCCCTGGGGAAAAATAAGCCAAGAAAAAAAATAGTAAAAATGATATTTTGGGATGAAAAAATTAAGGATAATTTATATATTTTTCATTGTAGTTATTCATATATTCTGACTTTCAAATGTAAATTTTTTTTTTGCATTTTTTTTTTTGTTTGTGTGTTTTTTGTTTTTTTTTTTTTTTTTTTTTTTTTTTTTGCTTTTTTGAGACGGAGTCTCTCTCTGTCTCCCAGGCTGGAGTGCAGTGGCGTGATCTCAGCTCACCGCAACTTCCGCCTCCCGGGTTCAAGCAATTCTCCTGCCTCAGCCTCCCAAGTAGCTGGGATTACAGGTGCCGGCCACCACACCCGGCTAATTTTTTTTTTTTTTTTTTAGTAGAGATGAGGTTTCACCATGTTGGCCAGGCTGGTCTCGAACTCCTGACCTCAGGTGATCCACCTGCCTCAGCCTCCCAAAGTGTTGGGATTACAGGAGTGAGCCACCGCACCCAGCCTGTGTGTGTTTTTTTACTTAAAAATTTTTAAATTTAAATTTAAATGTTTAGTTGACAAATAATTTTATATATGGGGTATAATGTGATGTTTTGATGTATACATTGTTGTATACGTTGTAATTGTATACATTGTGTTGTATACATGGATGTATACCTTGAAATTATTGTATCCAGAAAATTAACATATCCATCACCTCAGATACTTATTTTTTGTAATGAGAACATTTAAAATCTATCCTTTTAGCAATTTTTAAATATGTAATACATTAGTATTAACTATGGTCACCATGCTGTGCAATAGATCTTGAAAACTTATTGCTCCTAATTGAAACCATATATCCTTTGACCAACATCTCTCCAAACTTCCCCCAACTCACAGCCTCTGGTAACCACTATTCTACTCTCTACTTCTGTAAGTTTGACTTTTTAAGAATCTAAATATAAGTGAGATCATGTGTTATTTATCCTTCTGTGCCTGGCTTATTTCACTTAGCACAGTGTCCTCCAGGTTCATCTATAGTGTTCCCAATGACAGAATTTCCTTCTTTTTTAAGGCTGAATAATAGTCCACTGTGCATATATACCCCATTTGCTTTATCCATTCATCCACTGGTGGACACTTAGGTTGATTCCATATCTTGGCTATTGTGAATAATGCTGCAATGAACACAGGGGGCCAGATATCTCTTCAACATACTGATTTCATTTCTTTTGGGTATGTACCCAGAAGCAGGATTGCTGGCAGTTCTATTTTTGTTTTATTGAGGAACCTCCACACTATTTTCCATAATGGCTATACTAATTTATATTCCCACCAACAGTGTATAAGAATTCCCATTCTCCACATCCTCATCAACAGTTATCTTTCACCTTTTTGATCACAGCCATTCTAACAGGTGTGAAGTGATAGTTCATTATAATTTTCATTTTCATTTCCCTGATGAACAGTGATGTTGAGCACTAAAAACAAAAAACAAAAAACAAAAACAAAAACAAAAACCTCTTGGCTATTTGCATGTCTTCTTTTATGAAATGCCAGTTCAGATCCTTTTTCCATTTTTTAAATCAGATTGTTTTTGCTGTTGAGATGTCTGAATTCCTTGTATATTTTGGATATTAATCCCTTATCCAATGTATGATTTGCACATATTTTCTCCCAATCTATAGGTTTTCTCTTTACTCTTTTGATTCCCTTCCTGTGCAGAAGCTTTTTAGTTTGATACAATCCCATTTGTCTACTTTGTGCTTTTATTGCCTGTGCTTTTGGGTCAAATATGTATTTATTTCATGGTTTTCTTTTCCATTTCCCTTCTCTTCCCCAGAGATTGTATTGGGCATTTTACAAACATTTCAGTTTATCCTTAAAATAATCCAGAGGAGGAATATTTTAGAAACTAGATTTTGGGGAGTCATTTGAGAAAGAGAATAAGGCTAGAGACAGGCCTTTGTTTCTATCTGAAAGTTGCTTACTCAGGTTCGGTGATAGGTGATTGCCCCAAACCACTGTCCATTCCATGATACACTGTTGTCTGACTCTTGATTGTTGATAGGCTGGAGGATAAAGGATTTCTGGAAAATATGTACATTTGATAAATATTTAAGTGCCTATTGGTACCAAGCATTGATGAAGAGGTAGGGACACAGGTGAACAAAATAACGTTCTTATTCCTCACGAAGCTTATGTTCTGTAAGCAGACACAACAATAAAGAAATATACAAATATATATGCAATATGGTTCAGGTAATGTTAAGTGCTATGAAGAAAAATAAAGGAGAATAGATCATAGAAAGTGAGGGTGCTGTTTTACATAGGGTGATTCGAAAGTGTTCACCCTGCGTAGTTTGCATATCCTCCATACCTTATGAGCTGCAAAAAAGAGATTAAAAAAAGAGTAGGCTTATATTGTTTTCTTTATTCTAGCCATGACACATTAAAGATGAGTGCTCATGAGCAATGATATGCCAAGTTCTGCAGACAAATTAGCTCTGTTAGAAACTACATCTGATAAAGCTGTTATTTTCATCTCCTTCTCACCAGTTGAGAACCATAAATTCATTGTGTTACTTACTTAGCTTCTATAATTTTAACTTGAGCAAAACATCAGCAAAATATCGCACTGTTAATAAAGCCAGCCATCACTGTCATAGGCTACTTTGTGCTTTTCAAAAGATGTTCACATGTATCATTTCACATGAATTTCTCAGTACCCTGTATGATAGATGTGCAACTTTTGAGAGAATAAGTGATTTGATCCCATTTAGTAGTATTCCTGAGTTCTGTTCATAGAAGTGTGAAATCTACTTCTTAATTTGCAAAGTATTGGTAGAAAGTCAACAATTCTCGCTAGAAACTACAGGAAACTAAGACATTTCTGGGCAGTGTATATTAATGGGAAAGATAAAGATTGTTCCATTTTCTAGAAATAAATCCACTATTAAATCCACACTTACAAACATGGCTAAACTGACCTGAAGTTATGAGGTCTCAAGGTCACTAGAAGTCTCAGAGCCAGCCTAGATAGAGTCCGTGCTGTGTTGGAGAGGCTTGTCTGTTCCTCTTCTCCAGCTCTCATTTCTCTTCTGGGTCCCAGTCAGCCCCAGGGCCTCTGACTTGGCTGTAGCTGTGCCTGGTCGGGGCAGGCAGGCTGTGTTAGTTGTCTCCAAGGGCCACTTCACCCTCTTCCCCCCAACTTAATCACCATCTCCTGCATCATATCATTTATACATGGATGACCCAACTGAAGTTTAGTCCTTGGTTCTTCAGTACTTAGATTCTGAGACTCACCAGTGGCTTCTAAGTGCTTTAAAGTAACCATTCTTGATCTTTGACATGAATTATTGCACAAGTCATTCTTTTTAAATTGCATAAGGAATGTACTTTCTGGGTTACAAGTTAATAAAAAGGAACTAATTTGATGACTTCACAAGGAACACATTTCCATTTTCCAGTTTGGCTAAACTTTAGTTAGGAACTAACTTGTCAGTAATTTGATTATGTTAATCAGGATATGCATATAATCCAGGAGGTAGAATAAGAAATACTTTTGCTATAAATTTCAAACTCCTCTATCTCCTTTTAGTTACACATTATGCATAAGAAAAAAAATCACCAAATTAGGATAATACATCTCAATTGTAAAGCAAATTAATTCAGCCGGATAGCTTTGTGAGAAAAAGAGAATGTTGGGGAGACTATTCAAAGTACAGGTAGAGAAACCTTCTGGGGTACTTGTTAGTCATAATTAGGCACACAGTAGAATTAGTCAGGATCCCAGCACAGGAAACATATAGCACACTCAAGTTGTGTATTTAAGGAAGGTAGTGAAGGACTATTTACAAAGTGTGGGTGAGGTTTTAGGGAAGCCAAGAAGGGCTAAAAAAAACCTTAGGCTTCAGGGTTCTTCATTCACGTGGCCTCTTCCAAGGCCCTCTCCTTAAAATCTATAAGCCAGAATTTTGTGTTATTTGTCTTAAAGAAAACTCTCAAAATAACATATGCCTCATGCCCCACAAAACTTCATTCTACCTCAAGCAATAGCTAATGAAGCCTTCCCATCTGGCACATGGTGAGGTCCTTTCCCGTCTTAGGCCTGAAGGAGCAAGAGGGGAAAGCGGCTCGGGAATGTGGGGAGAGAGAACAGCGGCGGAGGTGGGCTGCCTGGCAGAAGCCCTGGTCACACCCAGCCACACCCAACCCAGAGCCCAACTAAGAGATGGAGAGATTAGGGGGGAAATCAGGGCCTCCCACTGGCTGAACCTAACCAAATCCTAAGGACAAGAAAGTCAGTTTCTAACTTCCATCATAACTGGGAGCCTGGGGCGCAGACAAGGCTGAGGGAGGGTGAGCCTACGGAAAGATCCAGCACACTCTATCTACAGTTACCTGGATTCTAAAGACAGAGCTCCATCACAAGAGAGGGCTCATTGGCTGTTTATGCTATCACATCCATTGCTGTACTGCATGGCCTAGAAGAAAGCATGTAGGCTATGCCTTCATAAAAGTGACACATTAATCATTCTAGTAAAGTCTTATTTTTCTAATGATACATTATAATTTCTAACAGGAAAAAATACTGAGCTACCTTTTAGAAAGCCTGACTTGTGTCTTAGAAAAAATAATTCGATTCTACAGGCCACAGGTTGCCTCTTTAAGGTGAGGAGAAAATTCTGGCACAACGTAGACGCTCAATAATTATCAGTGGAATGAATGAGTAAATGATCCTACAATTCAGACATTCCATGATCTTATCTTTTATCTTCCTGTCTGATTGATCATGTGTCAATTGCTTGAAACAATTAGGTTTCACTTCGTCTCTGTCAAAGTATAAATGACTTAAAGACAATACCAACCCGAAACTGGGAGTCTGCTTTTTAAAAGAAGCTTTTTGGGAGAATGAAATTATAAATTATAAATTAACTTTTATAATTGATGGCTTTTGTATTCAGTGACACCTCTTTTTCAGGACACAGGTTAATCTGGAAGTTAAAAAGTCTGTCACTATTCTTTCACCCAATAGTATACCTTTGATTGTACCCAACAGGATGATATTATTGTTTGGCCTGAAGTGACAGCATTAGAGAAAAAAAAAAAAACCACAACCGTTGAGGTATAAGTAGAGAGGTATGTGTTATATTATGTTGAAATGACAGAAAAAAGATTTTTTTTAAAAAAGAAAAATAGCTTCAGAGATGGGGTGGGCACTAGAAGTGGTGACAAATATTAGAAGCAGCATGGGGCAAGCAAACATTCCACCCTGGGAGACTGGGAGGAGTGACATCGGAGAAGAAGGTTCTGAAGCCCTAACATCAAGGATTATTGGTTATATCATATGAAATTGGACTGTAGATAAAAAATGGCCAAATGTCACAGTTTCATATACCTTTTCATAAGAGATCTGCTTACTACCAGACAGTGTTACAGTCTGTGGGTCATTTAGTGTAAGCCGTAGTCTTCACTCCTTCTAACAGCCCTGGAAGAAATCACTATTGTAGCACAAATGTAGTAACAGAGGTTCATAGTTCTGTCTCCAGAATCATAAAGAAGTAGATAAATTATATCTAGTATACTGTTAGGTAACTGAATCATATATAATAGAAAATATTTTAAAAGTTAAAATGAAAAGCTTCTGTGCTTAGTAGATCAGAGTTCATTTATGTGAACATTTCTTTATTCTTTTTGCTGTGCGTGTGTGTGTTTGTGTGTGTGTATATGTGTGTGTGTGTATAGAACAGGCCACATATATTATCCCAATCAATATCAGAAAGGAAAACACAAACGGAAAGGTGGGGAGGATAGTTAATTTATTTTTAATGCCTATTCCGAATCAATGTCTGTGGTATCAGGGATCTGTATGTGGATCCTCCCTTAAACTTAACTTCATCTGCCTGGTGTTTCTGATACTGAGATGATATTCTGCCATACATTTATCATGGGAAAATACAATTTTAACTTTAATTCTAAAAGTCTTCAGAATGAATATCCTGGAAGTTATTAAAAAAAAAAGAATCATGTCTCATAAAAGTCTTTCTTTAAGGTGGACTGGAGTGCAGTGGTGCAATCTTGGCTACTGCAGCCTCTACCTCCTGGGTTCAAGTGATCCTCCGGCATGGGACAACAGGCATGCCCCACCTCACCTGGCTAACTTTTTTTTTTTTTTTTTTTTGAGACAGAGTCTTGCTCTGCCAGGCTGGAGTGCAGTGGTGCCATCTCAGCTTACTGCAACCTCTGCCTCCCGGGTTCAAGCAATTCTCTTGCCTCAGCTTCCCAAGTAGCTGGGACTACAGGCACGTGCCACCACACCCGGCTAATTTTTTGTATTTTTAGTAGAGACGGGGTTTCATCATGTTAGCCAGGATGGTCTCGATCTCTTGACCTCGGGATCTGCCCACCTTGGCTTCCCAAAGTGCTGGAATTACAGGCATGAGCCACCGCACCCGGCCCAATTTTTGTATTTCTTAGTAGGACAAGTTTCACCATCTTGGCCGGTCTGGTCTTGAACTCCTGACCTTAAGTGATCCGCTGGCCTCAGCCCCCCAAAGTGCTGGGATTACAGGCATGAACCACCATGCCTGGCCTTGTTTTTCTGTGTGTGTTTCTCCTTTTTCTCCCCCTTCCCCACTCCCCATCTTCGTTCTTTAGTTAGCTGTCACGAGTCTGAAGTCTTTCTTGCTTCTATTGAACAGAATTTTCTAACCCCTATTTTAACTTTTAAGGTTGAAGTGTAAAGTAGCTCAAATTCCTATATTTTTAAGCCACACAACTCATGCTATTTTTTTTTTTTTTACAAAAAAACTGCTCAGGAAAAAAAGTTGCTCACTAGCACAAACACACATATGCATATGTTGTGAACAAGTAACATGGCCAATCCTATCATTTACAGTAATATCCAGTTGACTCATTCGCATGTGGCTGAATTGAAAAGCTAAGGTATCTTTCAGAAATCAACAAAGTGAGAGCTCTTAGGGAATCACACGTGTTTAAAAAAAAAGTTACTTTTGTACATTGATGACCACATTTTAGAAGGATGCACAGGTGAGTACATGTAACAAGATTTTGTTCCACTTTCCTGAGTCAGATTTGGGCTGAGAGGCTGCAGTAAACCTGTGCACCGGTAGCTCCATCAACATGTGGAATCCTCACTCAGGCAGAATAAAGCTGCCAAGTCTTGACCACACTAAGTTTTAGGCAGATAAGATTTTCATTCTGATTTGTTTAGAACAATGTTTCTAGTTGTCTCCAAGAGCATTGACAACTCCTTTTTTGAAAGGCAGGAGGGATGTTACTAATTCTTTAGTAGCAGCAAATACTTTATGTCCACCTCTAGCTGTCAGTCCCCCATGCTAGCTGTTGGAAAGGCAACAGAACATTTTTCCTGTTCTCAAGGAGCTTACATTCACTGGGGAATGAAAAGGTGGGAAACATAGGAAAACTTATTTTTTTTTAATAAGAAACATCACTTTACTCAAAATGTTATTAGATTTCTTGTCACTTTTTTTTTTTTTTTTTTTTTTTTTTTTTTTTTTTTGAGATGGAGTTTCGCTCGTCAGCCAGGCTGGAGTGCAATGATGTGATCTCAGTTCACTGCAACCTCTGCCTCCTGGATTGAGGCAATTCTTCTGCTTCAGCCTCCTGAGTAGCTGGGATTACAAGCAACCACCACCATGCCCGGCTAATTTTTGTATTTTTAGTAGAGACGGGGTTTCACCACATTGGCCAGGCTGGTCTCGAACTCCTGACCTCAGGTGATCCGCCCACCTCGGCCTCCCAAAATGCTGGGATTACAGGTGTGAGCCACTGCACCCAGTCTAGATTTCTTAAAGATATAAACAGATTATAAACATAAAACAAATGTCAATGACCCATAATTGTATTAAAATTTAAAAACTTAGTTTTGTTCCCATAGTTACTATAAAAAGGAAAAACCCTTAGATAGTCAAATTTAGCAGAATTTATTTAAGCAAGGAAAAAAAGAAAAATTCATGATTCGGCCAGCTTCAGAACCAGAACCGTTTCAAAAAAACTCTAACATTTACATTATCTGCTTAACTAATGGGTAGCAAATGTTACAAGGTAACATTTACTAAGTGGTAATAGTAGTAATATATAGCAGTATATATAGTAGGCGCTGCCACACCACGAAGGTTGAGAATCACCTAATAGCACTGCAGCTAGTGCTGCCTGGGCCTCTACACGCTGCTGGAATATGATCTCATGGATGGTTACATGTGCCCCTAATGAGCCACATTTCATATTAGCCAACAAGAACACTCTAAAGCAGGTCCTAGCACACAACCCATGTGCCACCTCTACAATAGTCCTGTTGTGGACTGCTACGTCCCAGTTGGACATGGATGATGGAAGGGTGCCAAGTGCAGGTTCTGCACTGTAAGGTGTGCAGGCTGCCTTAAGTAAGGTGGGCAGAAAATACACAGTAAAAAGGTAAATACAAAGGAGGACCCAGGATTGCATGTGCTCTGAGAACACCCAGCCTGGGAACCCTCAGGACCCTGCCCAGGCCTGTGGGAAAGTCAGGGGCAGAGGAATCTGAGGAAGCATGAAGAAGCTTGATGGTCACTCATGGCCTCTTTGCAAAACACTCCCCTTCCTAGCAAATTATCATCAAGCCTGGAAAGGTGGTGGGTCTGTGGCTTCCCATCCTAGGTTTAAGACCCCAGACCCAAAGGCTCAAACCTAAGAAGGTCCCTCTCTGACAACTCCCAGGCCAGCTAGTTTTTTGTTCTCCATTTGCCTTAGTTTCCCCATGAACAATGGAAAGAAACAATTCCTGGTTGAAAAGAAATACGTATCGCATTTAGGAAGGGGTGTTCCTCAAAGATGTGACTGAGGACTTTACTCAGGAGGCATGGGGCATTCTGAGCCCTGCTCAGATGATCCTGTTTGGAGATATGATCCGGGATATCCACAGGGACCTGGTCCCGTGGGAGAAGACTGCATTCCCCTGTCAATGAGTCTATCATTTGAAATGACACGAGATCCCTCATTAAGAACTGCATAACGTGGCTGGGTACAGTGGCTCACATCTATCATCCCAGCGCTTTGGAAGGCTGAGGCAGAAGGATCACTTAAGCCCAAGAGTTTGATACCAGCCTGGGCAACATGGTGAAACTCTCTACAAAAAAGTTAAAAATTAGCTGGGCATGGTGGCACATGCTTATAGTCTCAGCTACTTGGGAAGCTGAGGTGGAAGGATCACTTGAGCCTAGGAGGTTGAGGCTGCAGTGAGCTGTGATCGTGCCACTGCACTCCAGCCTGGTCAATACAGTGAGACCCTGTGAAATGTGCACCCAAGACAGATGGATTGTGCCACACAGTGCATTTCTATTCTTTATTTCCCAGGGGAAAAACTCTGTTTTAAAGAGATTGTATCTTAACTTCATTTATATATACCCATCTTAAATGTACAGTCTGATGAGTTTTGAAAGATAAGTACTCATGTGTAACCATCACCACAATCAAGATATAGAACTTTAACCCTCAACGTTTCTTTGTGCCTCTTCCCTGTTGCACCACCACCACTTACCACCCACTGACCCCACCCTCAGGCAACCACCGACCTACTTTCTATCATTATAGATTAGATTTGCACTGTCTAGAATGTCATATAAATGTAACCATACAGTATGTAACATTTGGAGTCTGCTTCTCAAAAGCATTTAGCATCCATATCCTTACATGTTTCAGAAGTCTGTTCCTTTTTTATTGCTGAATAATACTCTGCTGTGTAGATGTACCACAATTTGTTTATCTGTTCACAAGCCGTGTCCGGTGACTTTGAGCTGTTTCCAGTTTTTAGCTATTATGAATGAATGAAGCCACTATGAACATTCATGTATTTTTAGGAAATTCAGCAGTCTGGCTGGTGATAAACAGGCTGCCCCTCTGAGGGGAGGAGGAGTCAAGTAGTTGAGCCAAGTTGAAGAGCAAGCAACCAGTTTTGTAAAAAGCATCTAATAGCCAAAAAAAAAAAAATTTTTTTTTGTTTTAATGCCTATACTAAGCATAGAGAGGACTGCTTGCTGATCAAGCGTCTTTGCTGCATGGGAAAAGCAGATTGCAACATCATTGGCAGGACAGAGTAATACATATACTTAGTTGGTTTATTTTGACAGGGAATGGAATTAAGCCAAGACTCAAACCTATTTTCCCTGGCTACTTCTTCAAGATACGTTTGAAGGCCTGTCCAGACAGCAGAGACACAGAGCTCTATGTCAGAGTCAGACTTTACCTGTGGTGGGACCTTGGACAAATGGGCACTAAAAAAAGACTACCTACCTAGCTGTTGGGAAGATAAAATGAAAGTGTGTGAATCACAAGGGCCTGACCCATAAGGATAGCTCAGTAAACATGTATTATGATTTAAAAATCATGTCATACCTTTGACTTGTAAAATAATCCAAATGTTTCCTTAGGAAGTTACAATATTTTAATTTTTTCCCTTAAATCATACTTCGAATTCTTCCTATATTATATAACCATTGAAGAATCGGATTAATCAAAATCTGGTTAGATTTTAAAATCGTATGACGTCGGGTACAAGAGCTCCGAGCGGCTGCACCATTGGTTCATCGCAGCAGCAGCAGCAGCTGTCTAGTCCCAAAGCGCCCACCAGGTGCTTCTAAGACCAGGAGAGTCTTAGAACCTTGAGAGCAAATCTGATTCATGCGCACTTCCTCGGGAGCTGACTGCGGGGTGGGTGACCCGTAGTCTGTTCCTCTGGGCCGACTGTGGTTCTCAGGTGGCGGCAGAACCTCCGTGGCCTCTAAAAGGGGCCCCTGTGGCTGAATGGAAGGAGCATGGGGTGGGCAGGAGGCGACTTGGATTTGAATTCTGACTTTACTGCTCTGACCGCCTCTCCCCCCCACCCCAATTTTGTGTCTCTTTATAGGCTGGCTGAGCTTCCTTTCCTCATCTGTGTGGTAACAGCATGACCTTACTGGGCTGTAGCGGGGTGACACTATGTTACAGTACCAGGACTGTCTCAACAAATGCTTGTTGACCTGTTAATTTCATGCGTTATCTTTCCTATTTCCCATCGCCAAAGTCCATTTGCTGCATGTAACTCAAACGCAATGGAGCTTCAAAGGGTGATTGGGGAACCTCCCCGTAGTCGGTACTGTCCTGAATGTTCCTTTTCCAGGAAAGGTGGGGCTCTTTCCTGCGTCGCCAGGACTCAAGCTAGCACCTGGGTTTTGAATGTTTAAAAGTTCATTCTTAAGAAATACAGTAGCCGCACGTTTGGCCTGGTTTCAGAGGAGTCCTTACGCAAATACACTTCCCTCTCCTAGGAGCCAGGCTGGGCTCGCCGCCCCTGCTCCCCCGCTTTCCCAGGCTCGCCTCCTCCTCTTCCTGCCCACCTCTATGCCCCGCACCTACCCAGTCCCCACTCTGGCAAACCCCGGAGCGCCACCGCGCCCATTGGCGGGTTTGCTTTTATTGGTTTGTTCTGCGCTCCCTCCCGCCTTCTGGCGCGGGCACTGGATGCTAGCCGTTTTGCTCCAGGAGATATAAGAAGCCCAGATTTTCCCCCTTCCTGGGAGCGCTGCGGATCATTCGCAGGCGGCCCGGCACCCTCGCATAGGTGGGCCGGCCCCTGGGGCTCCAGCCGTGCGCCCCCGGAACCACACGTGTGGCGAGGAACGGGTCCCGGGGCGGAGTAGGCAGAGTCCCAAGCGCATCCTTCAGCCACACCTCCTCGGCTCTAGGGGGCGGTGAGCAAAGGCGGTCACCCCTGCAACCTCGCCCGCTACCCCCACGCACTCCTCCGTGTTCACATGGTAGGAACTCCCACAGGCAAAAGCCTTTCCGATGCGCTCAGCAGCCGCGGGATCACTCGGGTGTTTGAACGCTCGCGCGCTCCTCCCATTAGAGCTCCGGCTAAGGCGGGGCCCAGGTGCTTGCTTCCTCCGAGCTTGCTTAAGGTTTTCATGTTGCAAGTACTAGATGTTGAACCCAGGTGGCTTCTTACTGTTCTGGAGGAGAAGGCTGCTAGGACTGGTTTTTTTTCTTCGTCCTCCTTCCCTCCTACAAAAAGAAAGGGGGGTGTTTCGGGAAAAAGTCCGCCTTAGGATACTTTAGTGTGTTTACTGCTGCCCCATGGTCACATGCGCGGCTGTTTATAAATTGCATCTTTATTGAGGAAGAAGGTAAAAAACCTAGAGAGGGCAAGGAACTATTTATTTTGTATATGTGATTATTTGGACCGTTCAAATTTTCCTTTAAAAAACAAGAATTATAATTCAAAGAAAATGCTATTCTGACTACTGCCAGAAACTTAAGGTGTTTAAGCAAAATTCAAAAGTAAAACCAGAGTTTATTTTGTTGGAATGAATGTAACACAAACATAACTTTATCATTTTCAATTAGAAACTCTGGTCTGTTATCATTTTGGCTGGTGGTTCTGTAATGTACGTCTAAGGGGAAAAACACCAGATTCTCATATGTTCCCTCCTCATCCCTTTTATTTTTCAGTCCAGAGCACAACCTCCAGAAGACAACAGAAGGAAGCCAGTTTTGGGGAAACTTGGCACTCTATTCACTGCAGGAAGGAGAAGAAACAGTAGAAACGGGTTAGAGAGTCCCACCAGATCAAATGCCAAACCACTCTCTCCCAAAGATGTGGTAGACTCTCCTAAGCTCCCAGAGAGAGAGAGTGAGAGGAGCAGATCTCAGAGCAGCCAACTGAAGCAAACGGACACAAGCGAGGAGGGCTCCCCCCGGGAGAATCCCCGAGAGGCAGAGGGCGAGCTCCCCGAGAGCGGTGGCCCCGCAGCCCCCCCTGACGCCGAGCTGTCACCTCGCTGGAGCAGCAGTGCAGCGGCTGTGGCTGTGCAGCAGTGCCATGAAAATGATTCACCCCAATTAGAACCTCTGGAGGCAGAGGGAGAGCCTTTCCCAGATGCCACCACCACTGCCAAGCAGCTGCATTCCTCGCCGGGAAATTCCTCCAGGCAAGAGAACGCAGAGACGCCCGCCCGCAGTCCGGGGGAGGACGCTTCACCAGGTGCTGGCCACGAACAGGAGGCTTTCCTGGGTGTGAGGGGTGCGCCAGGGTCGCCCACCCAGGAGCGGCCCGCGGGAGGACTAGGCGAGGCCCCTAACGGAGCCCCCAGTGTGTGTGCCGAAGAAGGCTCCCTGGGGCCCCGCAACGCCCGCAGCCAGCCCCCCAAGGGCGCGTCTGATTTGCCAGGTGAGCCTCCGGCCGAGGGCGCAGCGCACACGGTCAGCTCCGCGCAGGCAGACTGCACAGCCCGCCCCAAGGGTCACGCCCACCCTGCTAAGGTGCTAACTTTGGACATCTACTTGAGTAAGACTGAGGGGGCACAAGTGGACGAGCCGGTCGTGATTACTCCCAGAGCGGAAGATTGCGGTGACTGGGACGACATGGAGAAGAGGTCCAACGGCCGTAGGTCGGGGAGGCGGAGGAGGTCGCAGAAATCCACCGACTCCCCCGGCGCGGACGCCGAGCTCCCTGAGAGCGCTGCCAGGGACGACGCGGTGTTCGACGACGAGGTGGCGCCAAACGCGGCCAGCGATAACGCCTCGGCGGAAAAGAAAGTGAAATCTCCGCGGGCAGCCCTCGACGGGGGCGTTGCCTCCGCTGCGAGCCCAGAGTCCAAGCCCAGCCCCGGTACCAAAGGGCAGCTCCGAGGGGAGTCGGACCGGAGCAAACAGCCACCCCCGGCTTCGTCCCCCACGAAGAGGAAGGGCAGGAGCCGTGCCCTCGAGGCCGTGCCCGCCCCGCCCGCCAGCGGCCCCCGGGCTCCCGCCCAGGAGTCCCCACCCAAGAGGGTGCCCGATCCCGGCCCGGTCACCAAGGGCACTGCGGCCGAGAGCGGGGAGGAGGCGGCGCGGGCCATCCCCCGCGAGCTCCCGGTCAAGAGCAGCTCGCTGCTGCCGGAGATCAAGCCCGAGCACAAGAGGGGCCCGCTCCCCAACCACTTCAACGGCCGGGCAGAGGGAGGTCGAAGCAGAGAGCTAGGCAGAGCGGCCGGAGCGCCTGGAGCTTCTGACGCCGACGGCTTGAAGCCCAGGAACCATTTCGGCGTGGGCAGGTCGACAGTGACCACTAAAGTGACCCTGTAAGTAGCCGCGCAAGTCCCGGCCGAGTTGCTGTCCGCACACGTGCTGGGGGTCCGCTCTGAGAGGCTCGGGGTATCTGCATTGTGGAAGAAATGTTTGGTCACTGAACTTTCCCCTCCATGCTGAACTTAAGATAGTGAAGGGCCAGTTTACACAGTCAAGATTTAAGATGACACCTGTGGCAGCCTCCTCAGTTAATTCCCTTTTTAACACAAGATTTAAGTTTAACGAATGTAAAAATAGGATATCCGTTGAAGCTCAACGTTTATGTAGATGAGAGATAAGACCTCACGGCCTGACATGAGCTGATTCTATTCTTTATTCAAAATGTACAAGGGTGTTCCAAGGTGGGATGTTCTTAAAATGCATGTGCTGTGAATTTCAAAATATGGAGCAAACAGTAACATGTTAAATACGATCCAGTAGCTTTGACATGTGTGAGTTTTAAGAGAATTTGCAGAACCTTTTATGGCACTCAGTGCATTTATTGGCAAAAAGCTTAAAACACACACACACAAGAAAAGTTCCTAATACAAGTATCTTGGTTGCTTCTTCCCCTTTATAATGTTAGGGAGTCTGGTGATACTTTTGGACCCAGGCTGAAAAGTAGTTTTCAGTTACTGAAATAAAGATCAGTGTTCTTACTGGAAGATTATTTGCTACATGAAAGCAGCTGTGACAGGTGTGAGTTTAAGATAATTCCAAAACATTTTATGGAACTTAGTGCATTATTGGCCTAAGCCTTTTTCAAAAAGTCCCTAATTTATGTATCTTGGTTGCTTCTTCCTCCTTGTGCTGCATGAAAGCACAAAACAACTGTGACTACTTGCTGTTGAGTTTATTCATTTCACAAGTAATTTATTTAATACTTTCTGTGCAAGATATTGTGCTAGTCACTGTGGGGGAAAAAAACTCTACAACTGTGACTCAGGATATTGCCCTGAAATTTTTATAGCCCCATCTGGCACACAAAAAGCACACAAATCAAATAACAATACAAGATGATATCTGATGAAACTGCCAAACGAATGTTACCTTCTGTAAATCCTGGGGAAGTGCTCTCTAGAGCAAGAAATCACTGCTGGTGCTTTGGGGGAGCTGGGCCTTGTGCCTTGATGATAAATGCAATTTGTATAGGTGGACAGGATAGGGAAGGTACTCTATGAAACTGATAAGACCCTCCCTTCTCACACTTCTGCTCCCTCACCACTCCCACTTAGCACAGGTGAATAATGATTAAGTGCTTAAGTTTTTCCTCCATTCACATATTTGTTCAAAGAGTGGGTATTTTAACAACATTATCATTATAATTCTTGAACCTAATGGTTTCTTTCATTCTATTTGATTTCTTGGATAAGTAAGCTTAAGAGGAGGAGAGTTCTGATTGGGAGAACTCTGAGAACTCTGAGAGGGAAGTATGCTTAATGAATAACTTGACTACCTCACCAACCGCCAACCTGGAGACCTTTGATATAGTCAGTGATTTATTCTGTAATGGTAGGTAGCATCAGAGAAATGAGCTGGGTGAATGATGCCTATTATTTATAGAAGACCAGTATGATTGAATGCTAAAGCCTCCTAAACGTGAGCCTTAGAGAAACATTGCTGTGTACCTTATGAAGGATGGTTCACCTGTCTTCCAATTAGAAGACACCAGTAGAAAAACCAGAAATGTTACACTGTGAAATAGTAGGCTAAACAAACAGGAAAGATGATCTTATAATGAAATTCTTCGTTTGCTGTTCTCTGTAATAGAACTAAACCAAATATCTCTTTCCCAGTTCTGATTAATTTATACCTAAAAATTTTCTTTACCAGACATTCAATGTATTTGTTTTGTGCAGTGCCTTGCACACGGTCATTTGGCAAATTATTGACTTAAAAATTAATAAGTATTTCTAGTCCTTTGACCCATTTCTTTGTGACTGATGGTTTTTTCAGACCCTTTAATTCTTCCTATGACCGTATCACAAGATGTTAATCAGATTATTCTTTAAAACAATTTGAGACTGAAGAGTAAGAAAAACTATTTCGTATTTCTTGAAAAATGACACTGAAGTAGCATGTTCCTTTATGCTGTTAGAAAAATTATTCCTTCAAGTTCTCTACCAAGTGCTGAATGTTGAAATTCTTAAAATGGTATATGTAGAATAAGGAGAATTTTCCTCTTACAACTATGGCTTTTTGGACTCCAAATTATTTTCCCCTGTCTCATAATGAAGGCATTACAACATGAATTATAGGAGCCTTCCTTTTAATCAGTCTGAAGTAGGTTAATTGTAGTGACTCTTGGTAGCACAACTTAATAGCACAGAAAGTTTGGTTGTAAAATTTATTCTGATCTTCGTGTAAATCTTTAATGTGCAGATACGTGTTTCCTGTCCTTAAGGTAGCCTGTTGGCTAACCTGTAGTGTTTTCTATTTACATCATAAGATATACTTCGATGTTTGAATTGAGTACCCTTCCTTGAAATGATTACTGAGAATTTTTAAAAAGTATATTCTCTGGTATGTGACCATCCCTCATTAACTGATAGCAAATTGAAGCTCTCTATTTCTAATCATCTCACTAGTTTCATAATGTGATCTTTGACGAAATGCTTATAAATTAATTTTCCTTTTAAATTTAAGGTATGGGCCTGCAATAAGGGAGCCTAAGTATCTTATGGAGATATTGGGGAAAGCAATGCCTGGGAGAAATTTATGAGCAGAGATCAAATTTATTTATTTATTTATTTATTTATTTATTTATTTATTTATTTATTTTTGAGACAGGATCTCACTCTGTTACCCAGGCTGGAGTGCAGTGGCGTGATCATGGCTCACTGCAGCCTCGACCTCCCCCAGCTCAGGTGATCCTCCCACCTCAGCCTCCCTAGTAGCAGGGACTACAGGCGCACCACCATGTCTGACTAATTTTTGTATTTTTTTAGAGACAGGATTTTGCCATGTTCCCCGGGCTGGTCTCAAACTCCTGGGTTCAAGTGATCCACCTGCCTCGGCCTCCCAAAGTGCTAGGATTACAGGCATCAGCCACTGATCCCAGCCTCAAATTTAGTATCAAGTAAAATTTGTAAAAATTAAAATCTGAATTCTCAGTGCTGCTTTTGGAGAGAATATTTTATCCAGAAGGATAAGTTGACTCACCAGCAGTCATACTGCCTGTCCCTTCTAGAAGCTCCTTAGGCCCAAGCTTCTTTTTTTTTTTTTTTCTTTTTTTTTTTTTTAGACAGAGTCTCACTCTGTCGCCCAGGCTGGAGTGTAGTGGCACAATCTTGGCTCACTGCAACCTCCACCTCCCAGGTTTAGGCAATTCTCCTGCCTCAGCCTCCCAAGTAGCTGGGATTATAGGCACATGCCACCACACCTGGCTAATTTTTGTATTTTTAGTAGAGACAGGGTTTCACCATGTTGGCCAGGCTAGTCTGGAACTCCTGACCTCAAGTGATCCACCCGCTTTGGCCTCCCAAAGTGTAGGGATTATAAGCGTGAGCCACCACACCCAGCCAGGCCCAAGCTTCATGAAGGCCAAGTCCATGAAGGAGAGGCAGTATGGGATTTCAATGTCTCCACTTGTATGTTCTCATTATCAAAGTGGCCTCTAAAGTCTATGTTATGTTATGGATCTCATGATAATTCACTGACTTTAAATGATAAAGATGGAAAGAACCAGAGGAGCTCATTCAGGCGGGTATAGTCCAAGCCTATCTGGGGAAGCAGAATAGTATAGTGGTTGGGAGCATGGCATCTGAAACCAGAGCACCTCACTTCAAACTGTGGCCCTGTCACTTATTAGCTGCATAACCTCAGGGAGTTACTTCTCGACACTTCAACTTCCTCAGCCAAAAATAGAATGTATAAAGTTGTATATTAATTAAGTAAGCCCGATGAAGCATTTCTCAAGGGCTTGACAATCACTGATTGTTAGTGGTTATGCTTTATCTCTCCCGTTTTATAAACCACTGGACTAATGGTTTAGACTTTTTTTTTTTTTTTTTTTGAGACAGAGTCTCACTTTGTCACCCAAGCTGGAGTGCAGTGGCACGACCATAGCTCACTGCAGCCTTGATCTTCTGGACTCAAGTGATCTCCCACCTCTGCCTTTGGAATAGCTGGGACTACAGGCACGCACCACTTCACCTGGCTAATTTTTTTGTTTGTTTTGTAGAGACTGGGTCTCAGTATGTTGCCCAGGCTGGTCTTGAACCCCTTGGCTCAAGCGATCCTCCCTCCTTGACCTCCCAAAGTACTGGAATATATATATACATATATATATATACACACACACACATATATATATACACATATATATACACACACACATATATACACATATATATACACACACACATATATATATACACATATATATACACACATATATACACATATATACACACACACACATATATACACATATATATACACACACACATATATATACACATATATATACACACACATATATACACACATATATATATATACACACACACATATATATACACACATATATATATATATACACACACACACACATATATATAAGCTTTGGAATCCTTTCTTCTAAGAAAGTTTAAATAGGAGCAATAAATAAAACAGATACTGGGAGTGTTTCTGCTTGAAAGGAGAGTGGACAGCCCCATCCTCATCCCTACTTTCCCCAACTGCAGCCCTTGAAGAGAACCCCAGGGATTCCTTCAACCATAAGTTGGGGGAAATAAAAACAACTCTGTTCTAAACCATCTCATTTTTTTTAAAGATGAAGAAGTTAGAGTCCAGAGAGGTAAAGTAACTTGACCAGGTTCACACAGATAATTAGCATAAAAGCCAGGACCAGAGCCAGAGAATGCCAAACAGAGCACATTTTGTTTCTCTGAAAGAAAGCACTGTGTACATTCAAAGACTTATTATTTCCACTGGGGGTAATTATACCCAAGAAATGTGACGGAGAGAGGGGAGACTCTCTTGCCCAAGAAGTGGTGACAAAACCAACAGTTGCATAATTGATAAGTAAATGATGGTACATCCATATGATGGACTTCCATGCAGCATTAAGACAACTTTTCAAACCAATTTTTTGGTAATCTGAAAAATGTTAACTATAAGGTTAAGTCATTTTATGTCTTGAAAAAGCAAGATATCAAATTATATGAACAGAATAATCTCAATTCTATTCAAAATATTTAATTATGCATATAAAAAGATTAGAAACATATAAAAATGTTAACAGGGATATTGTCTGACTGGTAGGATTATCAGTGATTTTTAAATATTATCCAAAGTTGCTATAGTGAACACACTTATAATCAGAGAAAATCTTATGGGGGAAGGATGAGATGAATAAAATATCCAAAGCGGTCAATAGTAGATGAATTTTTAAAATCTATCCTTTTGAGATAATATTTAAAAAGTTATGCTAAAATAAAAATACATAATTGATGTTGGAGTATGGGAATGCATTAAATATTTAAATTTCTTCTAATGTTGTTCAGGCCTTAAGATGTCTTCCAACTCTAGTGCCAAGCACTGTGCATACATGCTACGTACTCAATAAATTAGTTCATCCCTCATCCCTAGAGTTTCTTGGCTATATAATCTTCCGATCCCTCATATGCAAGCAAAACACCCATTAAAAATAGTTGGTAGTGTACTTAGGACTATTTAAAAATAGTTTCATTAAAAAACAAATGTGGCAGAGAATGGTGGCTCATGCCTGTAATCCCAGCACTTGGGGAGGCCAAGATGGGAGGATTGCTTGAAGCCAGGAGTTTGAGACCAGCCTGGGTGACATAGACCCCATTCTACAAAAAAATAAAAATAAAAAAATTAGTGGGGTGTGTGGTATGTGCCTGTAGTCCCAGCTACCTGGGAAGCTGAAGCAGGAGGATTGCCTGAGCCCAGGAGTTCGAGGCTGCAGCAATCTATGGTCACACTGCTGTATTCCAGTCTTGGCGACAGAGCAAGACCTTGTCTTAAAAACACATGTGTGCACACACACACACACACACCACACTCCAAATGTTATATATCAGGGAGATGCTGGCTTTTCATAGTTTTATAATTAATTGGTTTGTGTGTTCACTTTTTAAAACTAGGTCAATAACTTTATCTTCCTGCTTTTTCCTCACAGCCCTGCCAAGCCCAAACATGTGGAACTAAATCTTAAAACCCCTAAGAATCTTGACAGTTTGGGAAATGAGCACAATCCATTTAGCCAGCCAGTTCACAAAGGCAACACTGCCACCAAAATCTCCTTATTTGAAAACAAACGGACAAACAGTAGCCCAAGACACACTGACATTCGAGGCCCAAGGAATATTCCTGCCTCTAGTAAAACGTTTGTTGGGAGGGCAAAGCTGAATTTAGCCAAAAAAGCCAAAGAAATGGAGCAACCTGAAAAGAAAGTAATGCCAAACAGTCCCCAGAATGGTGTGCTGGTTAAGGAAACTGCTATAGAAACCAAAGTTACTGTCTCAGAAGAAGAGATTCTGCCAGCAACCAGAGGAATGAATGGAGACCCTTCTGAGAATCAAGCTCTTGGTCCTCAGCCTAACCAAGATGATAAAGCAGATGTACAAACAGATGCTGGCTGCCTTTCAGAACCAGTGGCTTCTGCTCTGATTCCTGTCAAGGATCATAAGCTCTTAGAGAAGGAGGACTCAGAGGCTGCAGACAGCAAAAGACTTGTACTTGAAAATGTAACCAATACAGCACAAGACATCCCCACCACAGTGGATACCAAAGATTTACCTCCAACGGCCATGCCAAAGCCGCAGCATACATTTTCTGACTCACAGTCCCCTGCTGAGTCATCTCCTGGGCCTTCTCTTTCACTGTCTGCACCCGCTCCTGGGGATGTTCCCAAAGACACATGTGTTCAATCACCCATAAGCAGTTTCCCATGCACTGATCTAAAAGTGTCAGAAAACCATAAAGGATGTGTTTTGCCTGTGTCTCGTCAGAACAATGAGAAAATGCCACTTTCAGAACTTGGAGGAGAAACAACCCCTCCTTTGTCCACAGAGCATAGTCCAGAAGCTGTGGGAAGTGAGTGTCCATCCAGAGTCCTCGTCCAGGTCAGGTCCTTCGTGCTCCCCGTGGAGAACACCCAGGATGTGAGCTCCCAGGTCATCCCAGAGAGCTCTGAAGTTAGAGAAGTGCAGTTGCCAACTTGTCACAGTAATGAACCTGAAGTGGTTTCCGTTGCAAGTTGTGCTCCCCCACAAGAGGAAGTACTGGGCAATAAGAGCATGTCACCCGAACACTCTCATTGCACAGCAGAGCTCGCAGCAAAATCTGGCCCGCAAGTCATACTGCCAGCATCAGAGAAAACTCTGCCTATTCAGGCTCAAAGTCAGGGCAGCAGAACACCCCTGATGGCTGAATCCAGTCCCACCAACTCTCCCAGCAGCGGAAATCACTTAGCCACTCCTCAAAGGCCAGATCAGACTGTTACAAATGGCCAGGATAGCCCTGCCAGCCTTTTGAACATTTCTGCTGGTAGTGATGATAGTGTATTTGATTCTTCTTCTGATATGGAAAAATTCACTGAAATTATAAAACAGATGGATAGCGCAGTTTGTATGCCCATGAAAAGAAAGAAGGCCAGGATGCCAAACTCTCCTGCTCCTCACTTTGCCATGCCTCCTATTCACGAAGACCATTTAGAAAAGGTGTTTGATCCCAAAGTGTTTACCTTTGGTTTGGGGAAGAAGAAGGAAAGTCAGCCAGAAATGTCACCGGCTTTACATTTGATGCAGAACCTTGACACAAAATCCAAACTGAGACCCAAACGTGCATCTGCTGAACAGAGCGTCCTCTTCAAGTCCCTGCACACCAACACTAATGGGAACAGTGAGCCTCTGGTGATGCCGGAAATCAATGACAAAGAGAACAGGGACGTCGCAAATGGTGGCATTAAGAGATCGAGACTAGAAAAAAGTGCACTTTTCTCAAGCTTGTTATCTTCTTTACCACAAGACAAAATCTTTTCTCCTTCTGTGACATCAGTCAACACTATGACCACGGCTTTCAGTACTTCTCAGAACGGTTCCCTATCTCAGTCTTCAGTGTCACAGCCCACGACTGAGGGTGCCCCGCCCTGTGGTTTGAACAAAGAACAGTCAAATCTTCTGCCCGACAACTCCTTAAAGGTCTTCAATTTCAACTCGTCAAGTACATCACACTCCAGTGTGAAAAGTCCAAGCCACATGGAAAAATACCCGCAAAAAGAGAAAACTAAAGAAGATCTGGATTCACGAAGCAACGTACACTTGCCAGAAACTAAATTTTCTGAATTGTCAAAACTGAAGAATGATGATATGGAAAAGGCTAATCATATTGAAACTGTTCTTAAATCAAACTTGCCAAACTGTGCAAACAGTGACACCGACTTCATGGGTCTTTTCAAATCAAGCCGGTATGACCCAAGCGTTTCTTTTTCTGGAGTGTCATTATCAGACACAATGGTAAGTAGCAATGTGTTATTATTTATTTGGGGTATTTTTAAAGCAAGGGAAGAGAGGGATGATGAGCAACTCATGTTATTCTTTTAGAAATGGTTAAGCTTGTGTGCTATAGTTTTTATTCATTCATCACATATTTGAAAACCTGCAATGTACGAGGGACCGTTAGAGTGCAAGAAAAAAATGTACTAAGAGTCTTCACTGAAGGCATCTGTAGTCTTGCAGGGAGATAAAGCTACAAATGCTCTAAGGCACATGATCTTTTTTTTTTTTTTTTTTTTTTGAGACAGAGTCTCGCTCTGTCACCCAGGCTGGAGTGCAGTGGTGCAATCTCAGCTCACTGCAACCTCCACCTCCTGGGTTCAAGCGATTCTTCTGCCTCGGCTTCCCTAGTAGCAGGGAATGCAGGCGCGTGCCACCACGCCCGGCTAATTTTTGTATTTTTAGTAAAGACTGAAAATACAAATACGGGGGTTTTACCATATTGGCTGGGCTGGTCTCGAACTCCTGACCTCGTGATCCATCTGCCTCGGCCTCCCAGAGTGTTGGGATTACAGGTGTGAGCCATCCTGACTGGCTGGCAATAAATCTTTTAAGGCACATGTGAATTTATATGTTGTATTATGAAAGGTATAGGTAAGCTTTTGGAGTTCAGAGACAGATGAGATGCTTTTTCTTACCTATTCTATGTAAAAATGCTCAGTGCTATACTTAGAATTTTGAAGATTTGTGAAGCAGCTTCCTCTATTTGGGAAGTTCCCAGCCAGGGAAACTTTTTCTTAATCCTTCTGTCTGTGAGATTCACTCTTTGTTCCCATAAGTAGCAATAGGTGTTTATCCTATGCAATTGAGACAGTATTTTCTCTTTATTGGGAATTAGTTTTCATTAGGGAAATATTTTTTTACCCTGCAAAGCTGTGGGGAATAAAGAATTTTGGTTTTCATTGGATCTTTTCTTAAATATTAGAGAGAAGACAGCAAAACATGATTTTGGAGAATAATTTTGATTTCTGCATCTTCTTTTATCTCACTTCAGATGTTTACTTTACTCGGTTTTTGATGTGAATTTGCGCCTTTTTGTTACCAAGCTTATTTAAGGTGAGAGAGGACTATGCGAAAGGAAGGTGGAATATATGTTTAGTGATCAGCTCTGCCGGGCTAGAAACCTGAGTAGGGTTTGTATTCTGGTGGTCCATCCTGTGAACCCGGCTGTCTGGCAAGTGTGGACCTCAATCCAACACAGTTTATCTAGGCAGAAAATACCTTGCACCTTTCCTCGTCTGTACAGGGTACTGCAGCATGGTTCAATGTATTGTATTGGCTTTTGCTACAATCCTGTCAGAGAATGTGATGTTGCAAGCTCTTTCAAAATATATGGTTGGGTTTCCAGCAGAGGTGCAGATCCCTTTTTCATGTGATTTCATAAACTTTCATAAAGTTTGGGTTTCAGATGTTTGGTGTTAGGACCCTTTATGTTTAAAAATGATTGAGAACCCCAACGAGCTTTTGTTTGTATGGGTTCTGCCTATCAGAATTTATTATATTATAAATAATTGCTGAGAAAATTGTAAAACACCAGAACGTAGAAGTGCACACTGCACCAGTGCTCAGAGCAACGATGTCATCACACATCACGGAGCCTTGTACTCCGCTGGACATTTGAGACAGAGATGAAAAAGGCAGGTGACCTCTTCTTATTATGAAAATAGTTTTGACCCCATGGACTACCTGAAAGTATCTTGGAGACCCCCGCAGTGGCCTCTGAACCACATTTTGAGAACCACTGCTATAAACAAATAAGACTGAATCAGCCTATGGTACTCAGAAATCATAAAATTCTAACTATTTCTATTAATAGTTATATAATAGAAATATTAACTATTTCTCTCAAGCACAAAATTTCCACTGGTCCACTTCCCATTCATTACTACTTTGTTCTTTTTAATTGTTCTTAGATCGCTTTCCTTATTTAACTACAGTCTGACAAAGTTGATAACAGAATATACAGTTTCCCTATGAAAATCAAGTCAAATGACATAAAAAGGAAAAATAAAATCTTTATACTTTTTCTAGGCCTTTTTATGATTAAAAAATATGGTCTTTCTTTAGGTCCTGGGCTTTTATTGATTGTATATTCAATCATGAAGGTTTTACCTGAATTTCGTTTTAAATTTTAGGCTTTTTCTTCAGTTTATCTACTTCTAGTGTGTATATATACATAAATAGGTATATACCATCTGGCTTCTGATAATGCTCTAGGGGGGCCCTTATGGACTTTTTTTTTTTTTTAACAGTCAGAATCTCGCTCTGTCACCCAAGCTGGAGTGCAGTGGCATGATCTCAGCTCACTGCAACCTCTCTGCCTTCCAGGTTCAAGCGATTTTCATGTCTCAGCCTCCCAAGTAGCTGGGATTATAAGTGAGCGCCACCACGCCCAGCTAATTTATGTATTTTTAGTAGAGACGGGGTTTTGCCATGTTGGCCAGGCTGGCCTCGAACGCCTGACCTCAGGTGATCTGCCTACCTCAGGCTCCCAAAGTGCTGGGATTACAGGTGTGAGGCACTGCGCCCCAGCCTTTTGTGGTCTTCTGGGAATATCACACTCTGGTGTGATGCAAGAGCAGTCAGAGCAAAGGCAGTTCCTAAAATAGGCATCCTGGTCAGCACTGAAAGTAGTTCACGTTTTGTAATATTTTTACATGTATAATTACTATTTTATTATCTTATGCATTTCTGGTTTTACTGGTCTTGTCAGATGGTCTTGAAAATGATTAGTTTTGGAGCCATATTGAAATGTATTTTGTCTATCAAAAAAGCGGGATTAGGCCGGGCACGGTGGCTCACACCTGTAATCCCAGCACTTTGGGAGCCTGAGGCAGGCGGATCACGAGGTCAAGAGATTGAGACCATCCTGGCCAACATGGTGAAACCCCATCTCTACTAAAAGAAACATACAAAAATTAGCTGGGCCTGGTGGCACGCGCCTGTAGTCCCAGCTACTCGGGAGGCTGAGGCAGGAGAATCACTTGAACCCAGGCGGAGGTTGCAGTGAGCCAAGATGATGCCACTGCACTCCAGCCTGGTGACAGAGCCAGACTCCATCTCAAAAGAAAAAAAAGGGGGATTAAATATACTATGTGCAATGTACATTATGAAATATACCATATATACCATAAACACTTCTATTTAGACTAGTGGTTGTTATGTGATTGTAGATTTACTATGAGAAAACAATATTTATATGGATTCAGATAGGGTATGTATATGAACACAAAATTGATTCAGCTCTTTCTAGGTAAGTGATTAATATATTCTAATTTATCTTTATTTGAGATGATACTGATATTATTTGAATTAGAATCTCTTAGCTGAGTTCCTATTCTGTGAACTGACATGAAACATATGTGCCCTGAATTTTCTAGCATTGGTGGAAATAGCCTAGACATTTAAATTAGGAGAAATTGAAATGGCAAATTCAGTTAGAGGTGAAAAAACCTCAATTTAAAAGCATAAACTCAGAGTTCTAATACAACTTTAGCATCCATTAGAGTGGAGGTTTCAAAATGGATACAATGTGGGAAAAGTGTGATCTACCTAGAGGATCGTGGGTGGAAAAAGAGGATCGTTATGTGAAGTTGTAATTATTTGTTGTGTTTTTGTTCATCTGATTGCAGACACTTAGAGGAAGTGTCCAAAATAAACTCAATCCCCGACCTGGAAAGGTAAGATTATTTTCCGTTTCTAGTCTTGATTCTATTTTGGTCTGACAGAGTACAACAAAGTGTGCTACCACTTTCGTTTTCTTGCAGGTAGTGATATATAGTGAACCCGACGTCTCTGAGAAGTGCATTGAAGTTTTCAGTGACATTCAGGATTGCAGTTCTTGGAGCCTCTCTCCAGTGATACTCATAAAAGTTGTTAGAGGATGGTAAGAATGGCACTTTAAGTTCCTGATGTCAAGTGTTTGAGTTTTACATACTTAATTACCTTTTTAGTCCTCACTACTAGTTTAAAATTATGGCTTTAGCAATGAAAAGCACAGGAAATACTACTCGTGGTAAGATAAGGGATTCATATCTTAACAATGTCATTTTAAATCATGTTTCTGATTATAGCAGTGATATATGTTTATGGGAGAAAAATCAGAACAGTACAGTAGAACAAGCTTCTTTTTCCCATGCTTCCCCATAATATTGCTTTGGACTAGTCATATATCAGGGCCCATAACATACTCTTGGTTGATGACCTTTAAATGAGGTTGATAAGAATTGCACTAGTCATGTTGATAGGCCAGATACGACTTTTCAAAAACCTATAAGGAAACTTGAGAACACGTAGGAAAAGGCAAAGTAAAGAAACAATAAGGAAAAAAAATCTATAAGGTAAAACAAAAATAATCTATAAAGAAAGGCATTTTTCTAACTTTTTAATGACAGTTCAATGCAGCACTAACTTAAAATTTAATTTACTTTCCAATATTTCCACAAAAGATTGTTTTGGCTAAGTAAAGAAACTGGTGAAAAAAAATAAATATTTTGACAGTTTCTGAAATCATTTTATCAGCTTCATTGCCTCTTGGAGATACACAGGAAGTTGGGTAGAGAAAGGCAGCTTAAAAAAAGAAATCGCTGATCTGGCATAATAGTTATCTTTTGGTGCCTACTTGTAAACTTGTTTGAAGTAAAGAGGGTAGACCTCTGAATGTTTATGGATTTACAAATTCATAAGCTTTTCTTTTGGTCTCCATTTGATTAAATATGCAGCAGCTTTCCTATTAGATTTTTAGGTGTTTTAATATTTTTTCTTATATATCCAACATAGTCATGAGAAAAACAAGATTTGCTTTTATTCTTAAATTTGAAGACAAATGCTATTTTAATTGCTAGACAATTGGCCACTAATATACAATATATAATAGTGGCAATTTTTTACACAAATTTTGTTTTTATGGAACAGTACTTTTTCCTTTCTTTTGCAACTTTTGTCGGCTTCTTTTTCTTGAAAGCATAAGCATTTACACTGCCATATATTGACATGAGGTTTTTCTTTAGTGTTTGGCTGTTGTTGGGAAGAATATTGTTAAAATGCTTTCCATTACCATATCTATAGTCTTTTGTGCCAACATATTCATTGATATGACTGTAATATGTAAGTTAAAGTCTCTCTAAGAGAAATGTTTTCTACACATATAAGGAGACAAAAGGCCAGACATGGTGGCTCATGCCTGTAATTCCAGCACGTTGGGAGGCCGAGGTGGGCAGATCACTTGAGGCCAGGAGTTCGAGATCAGCAGGCCAACATGGGGAAACTCAGTCTCTACTAAAAATACAAAAATTAGCCGGGCTTGGTGGCACATTCCTGTAATCCCAGCTACTAGGGCAGCTGAGGCAGGAGAATTGCTTGAACCAGGGAGGCGGAGGTTGCAGTGAGCCGAGATCGTACCACTGCACTCTAGCCTGGGCAACAGAGCAAGACTCTGTATCCAAAAAAAAAAAAAAAAAGAGACAAAAAAAAACACCTAGTACAGTAAACATCCATTTATCTGACATATTATCATAAGTCTCTACCACTTGGCAATTACTTAGAACATTAGTAGCTCTATAGCATTCATATAGGTAACTCCAAAGTTCTCTAAGATCCTGATATAGCTCATGAGTTATCAGAGGCTTAATTATACCCAGTAAAATATTAGTGTTAGGGAGAGTTTAAGCTATTTTAATTGCTAGATAATTGGCTGCTAATATTCTATATATATATAAAATGGCAATTAGCCAGGGTATTTGAGTAATCCAAACCTCTCTCACGAAGACTGACTAATGGTTTTGCTGTGTTTTATTGTTAGTTGGATTTTGTATGAGCAACCAAATTTTGAAGGGCACTCCATCCCCTTAGAAGAAGGAGAATTGGAACTCTCTGGTCTCTGGGGTATAGAAGACATTTTGGAAAGGCACGAAGAAGCAGAGTCTGATAAGCCAGTGGTGATTGGTTCCATCAGACATGTAGTCCAGGTAGGTTGTGGTAAATATGGATTTTATTTATTCAGCTAATATTTATGGATTCTTACTTTAAAGGAAATGTTCATTTTATGAAATATGTGATTGGGAAACGTATTTGGTGCCTTATGGATATATTTTCTGTATTTTAAGTATTTGTACACTTTAAATAATTTAAAAAGAAACATAATTGGTTAGATAATTTTTCACAATAAACCCTTTAGGTAAATCTTTTATGCCTGTCCTTCTATTCCCATCTTCCAAATATATTTTACCTGGTAACTTGGTTTAAATGAGTTCTGCATCTATGAACAGGTTTTTCATTTATTTAGTGTTTTTGTTTGCTGTGTGAGTTCTGATTACTTTGAGTGGTTTATAGGAATTCTATTTTGGAAAAATAAATAATCCAAAAATAATTTGGTTGATTAACTCTGGGATTTCATGTGGGTTTAACAAAATATTATTTACTCTATTTGAGGCCACTTTATGGGTGAGGTAAAATTTCTTGGTTTCTTGTTATTTGATGAGGAAAGTGTTGTCAGAGTCTTTCTTTGTGGCTCTTGGGATTTGATGATTCTTTACCTTAAAAATGCAATTAATGATGTCTTCTAAGTAGAAAATTAAAATCCCAAGTTTTAATGGAGACGAGTGTCAAGATGCAATACAGGGAAAAGGAACATTCTTACATGAGAATGAGTAAGGATGAGTAACAGTTTTGGCAGAGGAAAGCATCGCTTACTTCCTGAGTCAACATTTCTGAGTAACTTAGGTGGTAATTGGTATGCTAAATGATTTATCTTTTATTTGTTTTAAGTATATAATACGAGAAGACTAAGTAAGACTTGAGAAACCCTATTTCAAAATGTCCTCATTAGTGGAATATTTTGCCTAGAGTTTTTATTTACTGCTCAAATAATATTGGCAATAAAGCAATGTTTAAAAAGATCATCTGATTCCCACCATCATGAAGTGTCCTCTCCCCTTTTATTTTTTGAATTTTCTACCCTTTGCTGGCCATATTCTAGTCTGCTTTTTCTGCAGTAATAATCATAATACAGGTACAATGCTGTTCCACCCTTGTCACCTAACACTGTGGTTCTCAATCCTTTTTTTCTCTTTATACCACTTTCCTGAAAATCACACTCCCCTTGGTAACATCTTTGTGATTGGCAACTGGGGAAGGTATCAGAATCTGGTGGGGTGAGGATTTGGGTGCATTCAGGAAGATGGGGAAGGGAAACGAGATCTCTTGTTTTGTCTGATAATAGCAGACTTACTGTAGCAAATGCTTTTCATGTTACCACATGTTTAGGGTTTAGCTGAATACCATATTCCATTGAAATGATACATTATTTATTGTTTAGTACATAAATGAGGTACCATTATTTATTTATTATTTCTTCTTTCAGTGAATCTTAAGGTTGTTTCTAGTTTTTTACTATTATAAGTAATGCCACGAGAATGTTTTTGTGCATTTAATAATTTATAATTTTCTTTTTTTTTTTTTTGAGACAGTCTTGCTCTGTCGCCCAGGCTGGAGTGCAGTGGTGCAATTTCAGCTCACTGCAACTTCTGCCTCCCAGGGGTTCAAGTGATCCTCCTGCCTCAGCCTCCAGAGTAGCTGGGATTACAGGCACATGCCACAACACCTGGCTAATTTTTGTGTTTTTAGTAGAGACGGGGTTTTGCCATATTGGCCAGGCTGCTCTCGAACTCCTGACCTCAGGTGATCTGCCCGCCTAGGCCTCCCAAAGGGCTGGGATTACAGGCGTGAGCCACTGTGCCCGGCCAGTAATTTATAATTTTCTAATTTGTTTCCTTGGGGTACATTTTTCTGAATGGTGTCATGTTAAAGGGCTATGATATGTCATGGCTCCCGATATGTCATGGATTATATTTTCTTCACAGATCGTGTGCATGGTTTCTTGAAACATAAAACATAAGTCACAGCATGTATTTTCAAGGTTACCTTTCTAGCTCATTAGAGTTGTTCCTTTTGATAATATTTGAAAAGCCTCATCTGAGCTTATTCAAGTGTTAATATTTCTTCTGTCACTCAGTTCACCCAACTCAGCTGCATAGATGAGTTTCAATAAATATTCCATTAACGCTTAGGCACTCGACCAGAAGAGGCCTTTTGAAGACTGTTTGGACCACAGATATGCGGGGCATGGAACAGTGACCAAAGTACAGAGATTTGTAAATCACTATGAATGTGTGCTTTTGCTTTTACGACTTAGATCAAACCAATATCATAGAAGTTTACTCAGTCAAGGAGAGTTACCACAAAGCAACAGAGGGCTTATGGACACAAAACAGTGGCTGAGGAAGACTCCAAGAGCAGCCATTCTACAGACTAGAGTCTCTGTGCTTGGATAATTATATCAGAGCAAAAGAACCAAAACCCCAGACCAAGGAGGGCCAAGTGAGGATGAGAAAAAGAAATATATTCCAAAACTCAAATAAAATACATTTCTGATAATCTTTGCTTGAATGCAACACTGAGTTATATAACTAAAGCAAGTGTGTCTGCCCCGAAATAGGTGTATTATTAATTCATGGATGAAAACAGGAAAGGGCTAAAATGGCAGGTGCTCTGTGAAATGTGTTTGTAAATTTAAAGCTCATTTTGATTAGTTGTAAGAAGAAGAAGAATGAGCTTACTAGAGAGTGAAATACATGGTGCAGTTCTTACTATCTATGCATCTATATTTTTTCAGGATTACAGAGTTAGTCACATTGACTTATTTACTGAACCAGAAGGGTTAGGAATCCTAAGTTCCTACTTTGATGATACTGAAGAAATGCAGGGATTTGGTGTAATGCAGAAGACTTGTTCCATGAAAGTACATTGGGGCACGTAAGTATTTTTTTTTCAAACACAATTTTGATGAAGTTTTTTTGTGAGTGTAGTACTAGAAAAAGAGGACTTAAGATACTCTGACTCTAATTTGTCATCCTGTTAAGTAATTATTAACTGTAAGGTATATTTTTATAAGGCACGTAAAATTCTGATTCTTTTGCACCTATGTTATGATTCATCTGTCTTAAAAACAATATCGATTTATTATAGGAAATGGGGGGGATTGAATTTTTAATGTAAGGCTTTCCTTGTCACAGAGAAATCTGATTTATTCAAAGGTGAGTAGCAGATTATATTTTCATGGTGATTCAGAGGAGGTAATTCAAAGCGCATGCCCCTGATATTTCTGGGGGGGATGGAAGCCAACACACATGGTACTTCCTTGAATATTTTCACACAATGCTGGTTCAAAGCCCCTAGGAGGTTGGTTTCACAAATCACAGGAAACAGCAAGAATATTTTGAAGGAAATGGGAATACCTCAGATAGGGGAGAAATGAGGATAGAAAGTACAGACTGCAATACTAAAGAATGTGGTCTCCAAAGTGAAGCACAAAGCCCCAAGGCATGTGAAAGACATTCACTGAGATGCAGGAAAAAACACTAAAGCTTCTTTCTATTTGATTAAAGTCTCCACCTCTTAAGATTTTATTTTTGTATATGTTTTCTAATATGCATAATGTATTAGTTCAGTGGTAATGTATATAATTTATAAATATTCATATGTTCAGAGAATGCTCAAATGTTTTTACTAATGGTTTATACAGTCAAAAAAGTTTACAGTCTGTCCCTAAAGTGGTATGGAGTATGTCTGCAGTGAACAATAAGGCACTCCTTAATCATGCTTTTTGCATTCTATTTATTACTAAAAGCCTTGGTTTGCCATTGTTCATATCTTAGAAAAATGATTTGCTTGTGTAAAAGGTAGGAATAGGATAAGTTACAGATCGTAGAATCTGATTTTTGATCCTCAGAAATGAGAAACTAAAAACTTCTAGGCAACTTAACAGGAAGTGTGGCTTTTGAGAACCGGTAGCAGCTATCGTTGAATAGTTGGAAGGTGGTCATATAGAAGAGATATTACACTTGCTTTCTGTATTCCATAGGAGGTCCCAGGAAAAACCAGCAGAAATTAGAGAGATGGATTTTGACTTGACCCAGGGAAGAACTTTCTGATGGTTAATACAGTTAAAATGGAAGTGGGCTGCCTTGTTAGGTAAAGAGTTTCTCATCGCAGGGAGTACTCAGGTAGAGGATGGACAAGGATTTATCCAGAGCTTTGTAGGGAAAGGAAAGTATGAGTTAGATACCTCCTTTACGACAGTTTGTTCATTTATTTATTTACTTTTAACATTTTGAAATATAAGACGCCTAGAAAAAAGTTCACAGAAGGTAAATGTACACTTAAACAAATAAAGTGAGCACCCAAGTAGACACCACTTGAGCCAAGAACTGGAACATTACCAGCACCCCAGAAGCCCGATGGTATTCTTTCCCTATGGCAGCCCGTCTCAGAAAACAACCTTCCTCTCCCAGAAGAGTGAGAAAATAACAAGGGAAGACTATAGTGATGGTTCGTCAATATACAAAGGTGTAGTTATTAGGGCAGAATTTGGGGTGTAGAGAACAATATTAATTTAAATATCTCCTCTTGATGTATAAAGTTATTTTCCAAGGATAGTATACATTTTACTGCTTTTTAAATTATTTTTAATTGACACATAATAATTGCACATATTTGTGGGGTACAATGTGAGGTTTTGATACCTGTATACATTGTATAATGATCAAATCAGGGAAATTAGCAAATCCATCACCTCAAACACGTATTATTTCTTTGTGGTAAGATCATTCAGAATCCTCTCTTCTAGCTATTTTGAAATATAAAATATATTATTGTTAATCATAGTTACCCTACTGTGCAATAGAACACCAGAACTTATTCTATTATATATTTTTACCACATTTTCTTTATTCATTCATCTGTTGATGGACACTCAGGCTGATTCTGAATCTTGGCTATTACAAATAGCACTGCAAGAAACATGCAAGTGCGGGTATCCTTTGACATACTTGATTTCATTTCCTTTGGATATATACTCAGTAGTGAGATTGCAAGATCACACAGTAGTTCTATTTTTAATTTTTTGAGGAGCCTCTATACTGTTTTCCATAATGGCTGTGCTAATTTATATTCCCACCAATAGTGTGGAAGAGTTCCCTTTGCTCCACATCCTCACCAATACTTGTTATATTGTGTCTTTTTGATAATAGCCTTTCTAACTGGAGTGAGGTGGTATCTCATTGTGGTTTTGATTTGCATTTCCCTGATCTTGAGTGATGTTGAACATTTTTTCATATACCTCTTGGCCATTTGTATATCTTCTTTAAATAAATGTACTGTTTTTTGTGTACATTTTGAGTTATATCATTTGGTACCCCGTAGTCCTTGAAAGGCTCTGAAATTTTTAAAGGTGGTTAGTTTAGAAGTAGAAATTAGGAAAGGCTTTTATTTCCTCTGCATACCCTGTCTAAATATGACAAGAAATTGGGTCTTTAACAAATATAAACCCAAAAGAGTGTCTATGAGATGTATTAAATATATTCAGTAAATCTGTTAAGCATCTACCATGTGCCAGGTGCTTTTCTAGTCACCGGGAATACAGCAGTGAAGACATAAAATGATGTCCCCATTCTCCTGGAGCTGTCAGTCTAGCAGGAATAAACAACACAAATACATATATAATGTGTCAGATGGCAAAGGCTACAAGAAACATAAATTACAGAGGGGCAGGCATGTTGCTATTTTAGATAGGATAGCTAGTAAAGGACTCTGGTGACATTTTAAGGAGGGACCGGCAGGAAGTGAGGGAGTCTGCCCTGGAGCTAGCTGAGGGAAGAGGGGCAGGGAGCCTGTCCCAGAGAGGAAGCACACCATTTGCAAAAGCCCTTCTGGGCATGCTTGGGCAATAGCTAAGAGGCCAAGGCGGCTGAAGCTGAGTGAAGTAGGAGGATAGGGATAGGACAGGGCTCAGGTCACATCTGGCCTTTCAGGCCTCGGGGAGGAGGATTTAGATTTACTCTACATGGCATGGAAAATCATTGGCGAATTTTTATCTAACTTGTGTTATTAATAGAAGGATCAGCCTGACTGTTCGTGTAGAAAATAGTCTGTAAAGAGGCAAAGGTGGGAAGCCAAGAAACCACGTAGGATGCACTTGCAATCATACAGCCAAGAAGGGATGGTGGCTTAGACGTGCGATGGTGGTGGTGGGAAATGGTCAGATCTTGGATGCATTTTGAAGGTAGAACTAACAGCATTTCTGACAGATTGTGTGTGGGGTATGAGGGGCCAAGACATGCCCAGGGTTTGGAACCCCAACATTTATTGAGACGAAAAAGACTTGGAGGAGCAGGATAGGAGAGAGAGTGAGATTCAGGAGCTCAGTTTTGGACAGGTTAAGGCTGAGATGCCAACTGCAAATTCAGGTAAGTGGGCAAGAAGGTGACTATGTGAGGCTGGAGTTCAGAGGAGAGGCTGGAGGCATAAATTTAGGAGTCACTGGCATAGAGAATGTATTTAAACCAGGCACAGGACACAGTCCCAAAAGGGAGTGGGTGTAGTTAAGGGAAGAGAAGGCACTTTTGTATTTAGAGATTGGGAAGAAAAGTGGGAATCTAAGCAAAAGAAAATGCCTTCATCTCTTGCTGCCTTTAATTTTTTTACATGAAAGAAGTCTATACAGTTTTTTTTAAAGAATTGGTGTCAGGTTGAGAAACATCACTTTCCTTAGAAAAGAATGAAAAAGGCATCTGCTATCATATTTTAATCTCAGTGTCTGGAAGGTGCCATGACTCAGGCTTGGCTATGTTGAAGCACATTAATCTACCTTAAATGATATTTCTTACCTTTGCAGTAAGTTTAGCTTTGCCTCCTGGGTGGTAGTTACCAGCCTGTCACAGCTTACAATTTATGATAGGTTTGTGTTATGGTGGGCATCTTTTTTTCTGGCTGTTCATTTCCATTGAACACTGCCTCAGATGTTAATTCAAAGTTTGGGCTCGTTGAACTTGGTTGGTGAGCTTAGACACCAGGTCATTAGTGCTTTTATAGATCTCAAAGGAAAGTCTCAAGGGGTTGAGAAGATGTCACTGATAGTAAGTACTGAAGCTCATTTTGCTTCTGTTGATGCACTGGTTCCCCTGAACTGGGATAAGAAGTCTTTGCTGTAGAGGGAACTCCTTCAGAATCCATTAGGTAATTTATTCCAGGGCCCATTCACTCTAGATTAAGCTCTTCTACTCATACACAAAATAAGGGTGTTGCTTGTCTTGTCAAATTCTTGTTTGAGGAAATGAGTAATTTCTAACTAAACTTGCCTTTCAGATTCTGTTGAGAGTAATTTGTTTTTAAATCTTTCTTTTAAGCAGCTGGCTAATCCTAGCACCCATCCTCCCAGAGGTGAAAGCATATTGGGTTTTTTGGGGGCGGGGTGTGTGTAGGGGTGGAAGTGGGGGGTGGTATATTTATGACGAACAAAAGCAAAGAAGTTTAGAACTTCAAAGGGAGTATGAAGATGATCTGGCCCAACACCATCATTTGACTGAGGAAGACAAGCTTTGGTCACTTTCTCCAGACTAGGGTTAGCTGTTAGCAGAATGTGTACTAGAAACAGGTGTTCTAAAGTCAAGGGACTTCTTTTTTAATTGACAAACATTATTTGATCATTTTTACTGTGTAATATTTGACATATACAGAATAATATATGTATATAGGTGAACTATGAAGCCCAATAATAAAACAATCCCCCGTGGACCCACCATCCAACTTACAACCTAGACCATTACCAACATTGCTGCCCACCGTGGTTACACATGTAACCACACTCCTAAGATTACTCATATTGATGGGTACATCTCTATGTATTTTTTTCATTGCTGTGTAATAGTCACTGTATATTTCATTGTGGAATATACCATATCAGAGCCCAATTTTTTATTATAAAAGTTTTCAAACATACAGAAAAGTAGGAAGAATAGTTCAGTGAACACCAATGTACCATTCACTTTGACCCAATAATTGTTATCATTTTACCATATTTGTGTTATTTTTCCGAGCACTTCAATGTACATTGGAGATATCATGACCCTTCATTCCACATAGGATTCAGCCTGACTCTCTTTCTAATGGTATTCCCCTGCATAACTATCATTATTACACTTGAGAAAATTCACAAAGTGTCCATGATAATATCTGTTCAATAGCCCATCACCAAATTTTCCCAATTGCTTCAGGAATGTCTCTTATAGATTTGCATTTTCAAATCAGGATCCAATCAAGGTTCATATAAATGCGTTTGATTGTTCTGTCTCTTTTAAGTCTCTTTTTAAAAATCTCTAAAATATCCCATCTTTGTTTCCCAAGCCACTAACTTTTAAAAAGATTTAGGCCAGCTGTCTTAGAGAGTGTGCCACATTCTAGATTTGTCTGAGTATTCCCTCATGCTACTATTTAGTGTGTTCTTCTGTTGTCCAAATTTCCTATCTACTAGGGCTTAGGTCTCGAGGTATGGTTAGGTTCAGGCCAAACAGTTTTGGCATGCATACTTCATATAGGTAGTGCCATATATTTATGTTGTATCACAGCAGGTGGCATGTGCTAACTAGCTTGCCCTTTAGCAATACCAAGTTTGATTGCTTGGTTAAAGTGGTGCCTCCTCCATCTTTCCATTGTAAAGGTTCATTTTCCCCTTTGACATTCATAGCCCCCTCTCTTGTGAATAACCTCAAAGTCAGTACATTCATATTTAATTTTTCAAGTATCCAGTTGGTTTCTGTGAATGGCCAATATTCATGTACAGCCATGTCTAGGGAACACAACTTAAGATCCATCTGGAAGTGCTGTTTTTGTTTAAGAACAAGTGAACAAGATAAGACTGATTTTTCTTGTGTGACTCAAAGGGTATTTCTAAAAGAGTAATTGGACAAATATTTTAAATAAACATATGGCCATTGTTATTACTTTAACAATATTCATTTGTAGGTATACATTTGTTTGTTTAAAAAATAAGCTTGGGATTTATAATCATACTGTTTGTTAAGTACGACTATAAAGTTGTACTTTTTAATCTATATTGGCAAAAGCTCATGACCTAAGTACATGGGAAAATAAAAGATTACCTTTAGAAACTGAAATAACCCTGCCTGGAGATAGTTTCCCCCTCTCCTGATGGCCTCATAAATAATGTATCTTATTGGAACAGAATTTAGAAAAAGTGAATCATACTCTGCATATGAGTTTTCAAATTCAAAGTCCACCCAACATTAATAAATGTCTGTCTGAATTACCCAGCAGGCCTTCAGCACTCATTTACTAAGGAAGAACTTTCAGAACAGCAGTCTTTTCAAATGCATTCATTCATGTTTTCGGTTTTTTCACAAATTCCCCTCTACCCAGAATGACTTTCCTTTCATGAATGTTATGCAACTAAACCACATGCTTCAACAGAAGTGAAATGTTTAGTATTAGACGAATAAATCCCCTCTGAACTCAAGCTATAGAAGGAAAGACTTAATGAAAAGGGTATTTCGGTAAGAACCATTTCAAAATCTCAGATCGCTTGCTCGTGAGCCATACCTTCAGTTTTTGAAAAATTAAACCTGTTCACTTGTAAAGAAGTCAGACTTGGGACCTGCTTGGTTAGCCTAACACCATAATGTGTTACAGAACTGCCATTATTTTGTTAGAGAACAAAATCCATGGGTACTGTGCCTGTGATAGCTTTGAGCTCCAATATACATGTAACGTATCCTTGGCTGTCATGCTTTAAACATAAGGAAGTGTAAAGTACCCTATTCTTAGCGTCTGTTTTCTTGTGGTTTAGAAGCATTACAGTAGTATTTAAAAGATAAGCCTCTTTTTTTCCTTAAGGTAACTTTTTTTGAAGCATAACATTTGTACAAAAAGGTACATAAACCCTAAATATATAAGCTGAGTGAATTTTCACAAAGTGAATACACAAGCGCAGTCACCATTCAGATCAAGAAAAAGAACATTCCCAGCATCGCAGAAACCCGTTTCTTTCATGCGTCCTCATAGTCATCCTCACGCCCTCTTCCCCAGGAACCATCATCCTGACTTCTAACACTGTAGTTCTGACCTCCTACCCATATCCCACACCTGGCCTCCCAACATTCTTTCACGTATGTGTTGTCAAATCATCAGTAGGAGCCTGGTTGTAAATCTCTGTATAATTAGAGAGTCTAGAGAAGTTACCAGTTTATCCAGCGGAATCTTCACAAAAACCACCGCCAAAAATGTGCCTTGGGCCAAAATTGGGAAGAAGAAAAAAGCAAAGAGGGAGGTGTCAGACCCATTTTGTTGGTAAAAGATTTCATTTACAGCCACTCTCTTCTTGGCATGGTGTTCTGGGGAACACAACATGGTGCAGTACCACGGCTAGGACATTTTAGCGAAACTAACCGAATTGGTGAGTGTAAGTGATCACTAAGAAGTCTATGTTTGTTTATGAAGCAGGTACATTAACCCCTCTTTTATAGAAAAGTCACTTCTTCAGCATCCTCACCTTCTCAGAACCCTTCCCAGGAACGAAGATGTTTACAAGAAGACCTTGTAAACTTTAGAGACAGGGCTAGTAGGCATGGTTTTCTGGTTTCCTGATTTCTGGCACATTAGAGGAGGGTGGGGCTGCTGGTTCCCCAACTGAAGCAGAAGTGACAGCTGACAAGCTGATAGAAGGGTGTGGTATTGAAAAGCCATAACAATCAGAACCAAGAACTCAAAAAGCTTTGCGGCCTGGGAACAAGCAGCCCCACAGAACTTCAGAGCCCCTGAGGACACCACTGTGCATTAAATAATGCTCACAGTGATGATCCTGAGTAACTGTGAAAAGAGTAAACTGTGTTCAATGCACTTCCTGCAATGAGAAAAATTGCCATCACAAAAATGATTAGGGCTGGGCATGGTGGCTCACACCTGTAATCCCAGCACCTTTGGGAGGCCGAGGCGGGCAGATCACCTGAGGCCAGGAGTTTGAGACCAGCCTGGCCAATATGGTGAGACCCCCTCTACTAAAAAAAAAATGCAAAACTTAGTCGGATGTGGTGGTGTGTGCCTGTACTCCCAGCTACTTGGAAGACTGAGGCAGTAGAATCGCTTGAACCAGGAGGCAGAGGTTGCAGTGAGCTGAGAGCAAGCCACTGTACTCCAGCCTGGGTGACAGAACAAGACTCCGTCAAAAAAAAAAAAATTGATTAGGAACCTGGTTCTGGAATCGGCTTGAATCATTCCAGCCTTTCATACTTATAGCTGTGTGGCCTTGGGCAACTTACTTAACTTTATCTATAAAATGGGGACAATAGCTTCTCTTCCTCATAGCATTGTTGTGAGGATTAGATGAAATTCTGAGTGGCATTCCTTGTAAGCTCTAGGGAGATGTTAGCTGTTACTAATGTTTGGCACCATGACAAATGATTAGATGGAACTTTGGAGCAATTAATAATATAAATTAAAATAAGGGGACAAAGCCAGCCAAGGAGAAAAGTAAAAGATCAAGAATAGGGGCATATAATGGCTTTATTTTTCCTTGAGTCTAGTGTGATTCTAACACCTGAGTCCAACCATTCATTGTGTAGGTCCGTATCCTCTCCTGTTCTTTTCCTCTCATCCTGGGTACCAGACAGAAGGAAAAACTGAAACAAATGATGAGTCGGCTCCCTTTCTTTCCTTCCATGGTGGCTATTTAGGTGGCTGATTTATGAAGAACCTGGATTTCAGGGTGTTCCTTTCATCCTGGAACCTGGTGAATACCCTGACTTGTCCTTCTGGGATACAGAAGCAGCGTACATTGGATCCATACGGCCTCTGAAAATGGTAAAAATGAAATCCAAATGTTCTTGTGGTGATTCTTTGTCAGCTTGACATGGTAATTCACAGGGTGTGACTTTGAAGCAATAAAGCTGACTTTTAAGAAACAAATTTGTAGCAGATTGGACCTATTGCTCAATAGAAATCATGGAAATAATAACTTGCTAGATGCTATAGATTTAAAAAAAAAAAAAAAGGCAGGTAAGACTATGTCCTTTGTCTTTAAGGCATTCTCAGCCCTGCAGAGCTGCAGATGGGTGCGCAAAGCTTCAGCGCAGTGTAGGTTTAACAAGTGAGGAAAGTGAAGAATTAAACATTGGTGGAAAAACAGGACAAAGATACATACAATTCCAAGTTGTGGGTGATGTGACAGAAAAGGGATAATTAGGAAAGCTTCATGCTAAATTAAATTCAGTCTTAAAAAATTAGCAGGATGATTTTTTAAATGGAGCTGTCGGTGAATGCACTGTGTGAGCTAGGGTGCAGCCTGGGAGAGAGCAGGGCACGCTGAGGACCGGCTCGGCTGCCGTGACACGAGTGGGTGGTGGCTTGGGGGTCGCTGGGGCTGGACCAAATGAGTGTTGTCCTCCCGAGTATCTGCTGTGGAAGCTTTGTGCTTCCTCTCCCTTGTCCCAGTGTCTTGCTTTGTTCTTTGTTTCTTCCGCTAGACTGTCAGCTTTGGGAGGAAGCAGGCGGCATCTGTCTTGTCCCCAGTGTTGAGCGCAGTGTGTGCTGCAGCATGGAAGTTGTTCCCTAAATACCCACAGTGAGATGAGGCTCCCATTACAAACATGTTTTTGAAGCTGCACTTCGCAGTTGTCTTCTGAGACAGTTTGAGACAAATTAGAAAGTTAGGAAGACAATTTTTTTAATGTTAATTTTACCCGTCCTTCCAAAGTATTTGGTTTAATTATCTATATGTTTGCTGGTCTTAATGCAAATGATTTGGGCTTTTGTTTCTAAAATTAAACTCACTTTCAAAGAACAAAGTTTTGTTAGTTTTGTGAATGTATGAAAGAATTCATCCAGGTTTTAGGAGCAGTTTGTAATGATGATGAAAAGTCTCCAAAGTCTATGGTGTTCGAACAGGATTACTTTTGAAAAGGTCATGTGCTTAGTTGTATAATCTCTGGTTTGCTGATAATATCAGCCACATTCCTTTTTCCTTTTTTTTGCTTGTTTTTTCATAAAAGTTAAGGAAACCAACACATTCTTTTATAATTATAGTTCATTTGGTGCCTTTGAGCATTCTTGGCGGTACTTTTTTTTAAAAAGCTATTAAAGATATATTAATTTTTTAAAAATCCAACTTTCCCATTGCTGATTTAAACTCTTGACCTATTTAATATTTTTGTGCAATATCTTTTTAATGTAATACCATTTCTCTGATTTTAGTGAGTTTTTTTGTTTTTAAAAAGCTTTTTATTTTATAACAACCCCTCATAGACTCATCCTTTGGGATGTTTTAAATTTTATTTAACAGTTTATCTAATTATTCCATGAGTCCTCCAGATCTTATTATGTGAACTTCAACACATAATAGTTTCGTAAGCCCTGGTTGCAAAATCAAATACCTGCAGGGGCCAGGCAGCAAATACAAATGGCTGAGAGTTAAACCAAAGGGAATGGTAGAGACGGCAACCCCGGGCCTGTGCCCAGCTGAAGGATGAACTGAGGGCAGGATCGTTAAATGCAGAAGCCGAAGACAGCGGCCTGGGAGAATCTGGGTCCAGAGATGTCAGCTCTTGGAACTGCTTTTTCAAGAGAAGTATGGATTTTTATGATAAATTTTCCAACTTAAAAACACTTACTAGGTCAAAAAACACTCCTACAACACAGATCAGCTTATAGACTGCTTGTGCGAGGCTCCGTTCTAACCTGCCTTCCTCGTGTCTTCATCTGTATTGTTGGTAATTTTAGAACTATCTCACATAAGTTAAAACAAACCGGAACGTAGTCACACTGAAATTCAATGGCTTACTATAAACTGCTATGGCTAATATAAAATGGTAATGTATCAGTGAAAAACTATTTTTCTTACTATGTTATTTTTTTTTTCAGGGTGGCCGTAAAGTTGAATTCCCTACAGATCCAAAGGTAAAAATATATATGTATTTTTGTATGTATGTATATGTAATTATTTAAACATATACACATATATATGTACTTAATGTTATTCCCACTCCATCTCTATGAAGATATCGCTTATGTGACTTCTCGTATTAAACCTCTGTCACACATAAATGCAGCCAAAGGAAGTTGCCAACTTACACTTGCCATCCTTCAGGGTGGAAGATGATGCTAATGGCACTGGTTATCACTAAGAGTACATTTAGCCATGGCTCAGAAGGGTCATTGTTATATTGAGTTAACAATTTGCAGTTGTATTTACTAATTGCAGGGCTTCTTGCTGCTTGCCAGTTAGCCAGGAAAAAACTTTTTCAAGACAAAGTTTCCCTACTCCAAAATACCCTTTCTGCTATTCCCAATTCCCACATCGATGCCACACACTATAACTTTTTTCAATTTTCAATTTTAACACTACTTTAGAATCCTCTGGTTCCTTCTATGTGGTTCTAAATATCAGTTTTATATATACATATATATGTGTGTATATATATTTATTTTATATATGTATATAAATTATTTTAAAACTGTTTGGAACCATGGCTTTGGGCTATACCACATTAGGGAAAAAAAAAAGCCAGATTTTTTTTTTTTCTTTTTACTATCTTATCAGATGCCATTATTTAGGGTTTTTTTTGTTGTTGTTGTGGAGACCAGGCCTTGCTCTGTCACCCAGGCTGGTATACAGTGGCACCATCACGGCTCACTGAAGCCTCGATTTCTCCAGCTCAAGCCATCCTTTTGTCTCAGCCTCCTGAATAGCTGGGACTATAGGCATGTACCACTACACCCAACTTTTTTTTTTTTTTAGCAGAGATGAGGTTTCACCATATTGCCCAGGTTGGTCTCAAACTCCTGAGCTCAAGTGATCCTCCTGCCTTGGCCTCCCAAAGTGCTGGAATTACAGGTGTGAGCCACTGTGCCTGGCCTAGTTAATTTTTAAAAATATGATTAGAACATTTTATTTTATTTTATTTTATTTTATTTTATTTTATTTTATTGAGACAAGAGTTTCACTCTGTCACCCAGGCTGGAGTGCAGTGACGTGATCTTGGCTCACTTAACCCTCTGCCTCCTGAGTTCAAGCGGTTCTGCCTCAGCCTCCTGCGTAGCTGAGATTACAGGTGTGCATCACTATGCCCAGCTAATTTTTGCATTTTTAGCAGAGATGGGGTTTCACCATGTTGGCCAGGCTGGTCTCGAACTCCTGACCTCAAGTGATCCACCTACCTCAGCCTCGCAAAGTGCTGGGATAACAGGCGTGAGCCACCGCGCCCAGCCAGAAAATTTTAATTTGTGTGTCAGGACTTAGTGATATTAAATGACTGATTTAATGTTAAGCTGTTGGGATACTTCTTACAGATTACTGGTATATCTCATTTCTATTGTAGGTAGTTGTTTATGAAAAGCCTTTCTTTGAAGGAAAATGTGTGGAACTAGAAACAGAAATGTGTAGTTTTGTCATGGAGGGAGGTGAAACAGAAGAGGCGACTGGAGACGATCATATGCCGTTTACGTCAGTGGGGTCTATGAAAGTTCTAAGAGGCATGTAAGTACATGGGTGACTTGTTAGGATTTCTTTTTTTTCCTAAATATTAAGTAATAAATGTGCCCTTTCCCCCCTAAAAACAACATTCCTGATTCTACAGTATGGTGAATTTTGACAGTTATGTCCACATTCTCCTCAGCCTATAGTGACTGGATTTAAGACAGCAGTTTGAGGCTGGGTGTGGTGGCTCACACCTGTAATCCCAACACTTTGGGAGGCCAAGGCAGGCGGATCACCTGAGGTCAGGAGTTCAAGACCAGCCTGACCAACATGGAGAAACCCCATGTCTACTAAAAAATACAAAATTAGCTGAGCGTGGTGTCACATGCCTGTGATCCCAGCTACTTGGGAGGCTGAGGCAGGAGAATCGCTTGAACTCAGGAGGCAGAGGCTGCGGTGAGCCAAGATCGCACCATTGCACTCCAGCCTGGCCAAAAAGAGTGAAACTCTGTCAAGGAAGGCTGATACATTGGCCTGTTCAAGTTGATCAAATCTACAACCTTGCTTATTAGAATTATGCTACAAGCTATTGAACAGTTTGATAGTTCGCTTTCTGATTTTTATATTTTTGCATTTTATAGATCTTGCACATTTCCCATAGAAGTGCACACTAAAATTGCTCTTGTAAATCGCTAACTATTCATAATATTTTTGTTACTATTTGAAGTGAGTTTATCCAGTTTTGCTTGCTGAGGTTCTTTTGAGTCAGCCCTGATTAAACACACACACATACACACCACTCACACACACACTCCCCTTCCCTTTTTTATACAACTCTGATATATGTCTCTTAGGTTATTTTCTTGGGGCCATTCTGTTATTCTCCTAAATTTTAAAGAATTCCAATGATAATAAAGCAGAAGTTCATGTCTAGCTTTATAACTATTTGTATTTTTCAATGAAATTGATATGTACCTTGAAAAAAATGTTAACATGTCTGGAAATGACTACTCCTCGTGTTCTTTATGTTGCAGTTGGGTTGCATATGAGAAGCCTGGATTTACAGGTCATCAGTATTTGCTAGAAGAAGGAGAATACAGGGACTGGAAAGCCTGGGGAGGTTACAATGGAGAGCTTCAGTCTTTACGACCTATATTAGGTGTAAGTAAAGGACAAGTTAATGGCTAATACTTGGTCTTCTTTGGATAATAAATGGCTAGCCTTTGAATTTTGAATTTTTTTTCTCAATAGGATTTTTCAAATGCTCACATGATAATGTACAGTGAAAAAAACTTTGGATCCAAAGGTTCCAGTATTGATGTATTGGGAATTGTTGCTAATTTAAAGGAGACTGGATATGGAGTGAAGACACAGTCTATTAATGTACTGAGTGGAGTGTAAGTGAAATAATCCAATTGGAATTTTAAACATGGGTTTTACCTTGGTTTGTTTTAAACTGGTAAGAGTCTATCACAGAGTAGGCATTCAATACACAAATATCTCAACAGCTTAACATTAAATCAGTCATTTAATAGTTGCTGTCATGATATTTTCATTAACTCTCTTTAAAAATCGTTCTCATACCATCTCTTCTTTTTATGTTTGGGGTAGGCTTTGGGTATCATGATAGAAATCTACAGATCTGTTTCCCTTGTCATTCTGCACAGAAAGATAGTGAATTTTTTAAATGATGGAGATCAAATAATAATAATAGTAATCTAACATAAACCTGAGGCTGGGTCAAAGTCCCAGTAGATTTTCCTGTGGTCCTACACCTGTTCCAGTATATTTCTTCACTATTAGTTTGACATAAAAATAATTGTTCTATGTACGTGGAGTTAGCAGTTGACTGTTTTATTAGTGGTGAAGCAAGTTTTTATTGAAAGATGTTTAGTCAAGATTCTTTGGGATGAAGTGACTGCAAGCCAAGCTAAATTGGCTCAAGGGATTAAAATGGAACTTACTGGCTTAAGTAACTAAAAAGTCCTGGAGAAGATTTTGCTTCAGGCATGCCTGGATGCAGCGGATCAAACACTATCAGAACTTGGTCTCTGTGTCTTGACTGGGCTTTTTTCTGTGTTAACTTGACTTTAGGTAGGCCTTTTGCATTTGGTGGCCTGTGGCCACATTCAGCTTTTGTTCTCCTAACTTTTTTTTTTTTGAGGCAGAGTTTCACTCTGCCACCCAGGCTGGAGTGCAGTGGCAAAATCTCAGCTCACTGCAACCTCTGCCTCCTGGGCTTAAGCGATCCTCCTGCTTCAGCCTCCCAAGTAGTTGGGACCACAGATGTGTGCCACCAGGCCTGGCTAATTTTTGTATTTTTTTTTAGAGACAGGTTTTTGCCATGTTGCCCAGGCTGGTCTCAAACTCCTGAGCTCAGGTGATCCACCCGCCTTGGCCTCCCAAAGTGCTGGGATTACAGGCATGAGCCACCATGCCTGGCCCCAGCTCATTTCTTGCAGTGGAAAGAGCTTCTCTTTCTCACAAGTTCCATGTTTGACTTTGCTTTCCTAGGCTTGGGTCATGTGCACATGCCTGAACCAATCACTGTAGCCACAGAGATGGCTGTGTCTGGGCTACGTGTCCATCTCCGGAGCTGAGATGTAGGGTCCATCCCATAGGAGCCACTTAGATATGAATGGGGTTGGTGGTTCCCCAGGGACATCAGAAAGAGTGGGGAGATAGATGCCAGATGGGCAAAAACAGCAGATGGCTGTTATAGGGAGTTACATAATTATTCTTGTAATCCAGGCTAATGTCTATTCTAATTTGTTATAAGTGAGAGTATTCTCAAATAGTTACATGAAATAATGTGACATTGGTTATGCTGAAAGTGTTTGGTGTTAGGTTTTTGTTGTCATAGTGACATAGACTATTTGAATCATCCTAGCCTCAACCCCATTGTATCTCATGGGGCCTCCCACAATAGCCCTGGATATTTGAAATGTGTGTACAATGTACTAAAAGTTGATGAACATGCTTAACTTTTACTCTTAGTAAATAGAGTAAAAAAAACCTTGTTCAACAAGTTCTTGTCTAGGCCGTTGCATGTGGTGCCATTTTGGCAGAGTATCAGTGATTTCCGGGTATTCCATTCTCAGCAGGAAATGCCTACTCTTGGGTCCTATTCTGGAGCCCTAACATTTTAGAATCAGTAGCCTGTTTGCAAAAGCCAGAAGTCATCTGAAATATAAGGTACAAGTTATCTGAAATGTTGCTGGGGCTCTGCAGTATTTTAGATTGTCTTTAAAGCTAATTATTTAGGAGGAAAACATAGTGACCAACTTAGTCTGGTGAAACAGTTGTACATTTTGATACTCACCAGTTGTGTTGGTTCTATTAGTCAGAGCCTAGTCATCCACCTTGGCAGAGGAAGCAAAAGGATGCTGGGTAGAATGAATTCCCTTAGGTATTTTGTAGATGATGCTATTAACACAGGTAGAATTATTGTGCCTTGAGCCAATCTCCTTTCCTTTTTAACCCAGGCCTTGCTTACTTGAAATCAGTTTCCTTTATAAAGTGCTGCTATTATATGTTTCTATTTTTAGTCATTTCTAATTGCATTTCCTGGCTTAAGCTTTTTTTTTCTGGCTGTAGCAGTTAAGTTTTGGTAGAAGGGGGAAGTTGAAGGGAGCTACGTACACATACATGGACACACACACACACACCCCACTTCCTTTGAAATTCTTTGCATATGGAAGGGGTTTTGTATTTACCAGGGCCAGGTGCTTCCTCATATTTTGTTCGATTTGTCATTTGACAAGTATTTATTGAGGTCTATTATGTGCAAAGCATTGTATTATGTCCTCAAAGAAGTTACGGTATTTATGTAAAACATAATTATTGCTACAAAAGAGGTACAGATTAAATGCTCTGGGAATCCACAGCAGAGAGAGATTAATTTCCAGTCTGGACACAGGGAAGGAAGACTTTGTGGAGGAGGTGGCATTGGAGTTAGGCCTGTGGGATAGGATAGGAAGGCTGACATGAGCCAAGATGATGGAGGAGGACTACCTATTCACTTTTAATAGTTTCAAAGGAAAATTATTGTATTTTAATGGCTTTATTTTTATTGGCAATTAAGTATTTTAGCTTGGTTCTTTATTTCTTAGTATGGCACGCATTGTCAGAAAAAAACTCTTCTGAAGTTCTTGTTCCATGAAAGTATCTCCCAGGAGGCTCACCATCACATGGGTAATACATCCCCTGGGCAGTAAACTCATCATTAGTCCTGAAACAGAGAAGCCTTCAGGAAGGATGCCCATGAAACCAGCAACTGAGGTTTTTAGGAACTGTATTTGATTCTTACTGGAAATGTCGAAAGAACTCCCTGCTTATCAGTTTCTAGTTCTATGCTATATTCTTGCTCAAATAGTGGAAACTGGGCTAGTTTTTTAAAACTAGGAGCAAAATGAAATATTTCTGGTATTCAGATGAAAACGAAAAGTGTTGTTGTTTTAAATTCTTTTTCCTTTGGCCTTCCACGGAAGGGCAGGTTTACCCTGCTGCCCTTATCTTCTGAGCAATTATTCCACCAGGCTGGGACCTGCTAGTACTTGTGTACATGCCTTTCCCCCGTCTCCCCACCAGTCTTTAAACAGAGGAGTGTTGATTCATGTGTACAGAATACATGTGGACAAGGACGGGGAGGGATTTTCTTAAGAGCCCCAAGTGTAAGTTGTAAGTAGACTCTCGGATCATAGAGCAGAGAATCTCAGATCTGGGTTTTGCAGCTTCTCCCTCCCCCACTCCCCCCTATTCATGGGTGATTCATCAGGTATCTTGGAGGGAAAACAACACTACTGTCAGTTCAAGTAACATCTTAATAAATTATTTTCCAGCTTCAGCTTCAGTGAATTAGAGATAGGCTTAGCTGGGTGTTGGGTATTTACTTACAAGTAGTTTAGTTTCATAGGAAAGTACAGTACCCATACTTGATAGTAAAAAGAATAGAGTACTGGCTAAAGCTGCTTCCAGGGCTGTCCTCTCTCCTTGGCATTCAGCCTCCCACCTCACTGTCTTTTTTCCCTCCAAACCTTGAAGTCAAACAGAAAGGCCTTTAACCCTCTGATCTCTCTGCTTGTTACAGACTCGGAGCCCTGGTGAGAACCCTTTTTTTGATGTGGCTCTACTTCTTTAATTGTTCGTTGTTTTTTTAAGTCCTAGTGTTTGTAATGTAGATTTTCTTTTTTTTTTAAATTTTTTTATTATTATACTTTAAGTTTTAGGGTACATGTGCACAACGTGCAGGTTTGTTACATATGTATACATGTGCCATGTTGGTGTGCTGCACCCATTAACTCGTCATTTAGCATTAGGTATATCTCCTAATGCTATCCCTCCCCACTTCCCCCACCCCACGACAGGCCCTGGTGTGTGATGTTCCCCTTCCTGTGTCCATGTGATCTCATTGTTCAATTCCCACCTATGAGTGAGAACATGCGGTGTTTGGTTTTTTGTCCTTGCGATCGTTTGCTGAGAATGATGGTTTCCAGTTTCATCCATGTCCCTACAAAGGACATGAACTCATCATTTTTTATGGCTGCATAGTATTCCATGGTGTGTATGTGCCACATTTTCTTAATCCAGTCATGTAGATTTTCTTGATGTGCAGACACTCCTCCCACATAGCAGTGCTCCCTGCTCTGGCTTTACTGTTGCTTCCTTTCATGCTGGGGGTAAAGCCTGAGGCCCTGTGGGCGGAGGCAGCACATGCGGGTACCCGTGTGCTGTACAGCATCACCTGGTCAGCCCGGGGACCTTGGCCCACTCTCCTACTTACACTTGAAAGTATGAACTTTCACAAAGGTTAAGTGAGTTCTTCAAAATTATCTGAAAGTTAATGTCATGGCCACAGGTGGAGCCAGGTCTCCTATCTCCTCACCTCTCAATGATAAAGAATAGGTTTTTAGGCCGGGAACAGTGCTCACGCCTGTAATCCTAGCACTTTAGGAGGCTGAGGTGGGTGGATCACTTGAAGTCAGGAGTTTGAGACCAGCCTGGCCAACATGGTAAAATCCTGACTCTACTAAAAAAAATAAAAAATAAATAAAAATAAAAAAGAACAGGTTTTAAAAATTGCTAGTGAGGTTCTGAAATCGGGGGTTGGGGGGTGGTAGGGGGGCTGTATTTCCTGAAAGACTGAGGGGTGCATACAGCAGCTTCTCCATTTGGATGGCCGGGAGTGAGTGCACAGATGTTGGCTGTCATTAGCTACTTCTCACGGAGATTTTGGCAGTGTTCTTTTTTTCCTTGATGGCTGTTCATATTCTAGTAATTACTGTACTTGAGTTTTTGTTTAAATCAGCCCTTTGGATAGTAAAATCATAATCTGCCCTAATTATAAAGTGTGTGGACTGTTTTAGGCATGGTTTACTAGAACAGTAAATGAAAGGGAACTTTCCAGGGCACATGGCGGGTTGGGTCACAAAGCAAGGAGAGCCTGGTGGGCCTCAGGACAGGTAGGTTCAGTCACGTTCTGGCCAATAGTCGATTGTGTCACCCTGGACAAGTCATTTCCCATTCAAAACAAATACCAACAAATACTTCCATGTGATGCTTCTTACCCATCTGTGGGCTTTGGAGGACAGAGATTTTGTCTTTTTCATCTTTGTATATCTAGTGCCAGTCTAGTTCCTGGCACCTGGTAAATGAATTAACTTACTGTGTCTTAGGTTTTTCCCATCTGTAAAATGGGAACACCAATACCTCCCTAGGAGATTAAATGTGATAACAGATGTGGAAACATTTTGCAAAGTTCTGATCACCCTACATAATACATACATAGATATTATTCCTTTAAGCTTTGAGAGGATCATGAGAATGATGAATTAATTGAAAAGATACTTAATGTCTTCAATATAATGGTATTAAGTATCTCTTTAATATAACAGAACTGAAAAACCTTTTCCTTTCAAAGACTTTATCTTTGCATAGGAAATAGCATCATTAAATTGGTTTTGTTGATTTTCCTCTGGGTGTAGATCACTTAAAAGAGAAAAAAACATTCCAAAAGAGATTTATTTTTAGTATTTCTATGAGTTTGCTCAATTTTGTTTATTTAATTTTTACATATTTATGTGATGTTGGAAACACTGTTGGAAACAATATTTTAGTTCTGCATTTTTAAAAGCATTTCTTCTGTTAACTTCTTTTTCAGTGTGGTTTGTTGTGTAATAGACACAGCTTCCTAAGATCTTTCTGCAAAAATATTTTAAGGTTGAGAATGAAAGGACTTATTGATTGCTTATTAAAAGAACTAGGTTCTTCTTGAAAGTCCTGTTTGTTTTGTTTCCTTAGAATACAATTAGAAAAAAAAAGCACAGAGAAGTACTGCCTTTGTAGCTTTCTCAAGAAATAGTATTTGATAAGCGAGAACGCCAAAAAGTTCATGTCAAGATACCCTTACGCTTACCATTTCTTTTGCATTAAGTTTTTTTTCAACTCTTATTTTAGATTCAGGGGGTACATGTGCAGGTTTGTTACATGGGTATATTGCATGATTTGCTGAAGTTTGGGGTACGGTTGAACCCGTCAACCTGAGCATAGCATGCAACAGGTAGTTTTTCAAACCCCCCTCCCTCCTGGCCCCTTTTGTAGTCCCCAGGGCCTATTTTTTTTTCTTCTTTATGTCCATGCATGACCAATGTTTAGCTCCCACTTATGGGCAAGAACATGCTCATAAGTATATGTTCTTGCTCATAAGTATTTGGTATTTGATTTTCTGTTTGTGTTAATTCGCTTAGGATAGTGACCTCCAGTTGCATCCAAGTTGCTGCAAAGGACTTGATTTCATTCTTTTTTATGGCTGTATAGTATTCCATGGTTTATATGTACCACACTTTCTCTATCCAATCCACCATTGATCAATGAACACCTAGGTTGATTCCATATCTTGATATTGTGAATAGTGCGGCAGTAAACAAGACACGTGCAAGTATCTTTTTGGTAGAATAATTCGTTTTCCCCTGGGTATATCCCAGTAATGGGATTGCTGGGTTGAATACTAGTTCTATCTTTAGTTCTTTGAGAAATCTTCAAACTGCTTTCCACAGCGGCTAAACTAATTTACATTCCCACCAGCAGTGTATAAGTGTTCCCTCTTCTCTGCTGGCTTACCATTTTGATTTGTCCTATAGACAAACCCATCTGCTTCTAAAGGTTAATAGAGAATCAGAAAAATTAAAATTTCAATTGGCAAAACAAATGAAAGTTTCTGTATGATACATAGTTATCCAAATATGTGATCGTTTTATATGTAAAATATGAACTCCAACAAGTTATTGCTTTTGTTTCTTAGATGGGTAGCCTATGAAAATCCTGACTTCACAGGAGAACAGTATATACTGGATAAAGGATTTTATACCAGTTTTGAGGACTGGGGAGGCAAAAATTGTAAGATCTCTTCTGTTCAACCTATATGTTTGGTAAGGAGTTATATTTTTGTATGAGAATATTTAACTGAATTCTGGATTTCCTTAATGTGTGTTCCTGGTTCATGTAATAGTAATTGCTATGGAAAATATTCTGAGTTTATTTTTAGCAGTAATTGCTAATAATCTAGAAGAAAAAAACTTTTTCAATGTGTTTGTTCTATTCATTTCCTTTTCTCCTTCCTTTAAAAATTTTTAGGATTCTTTCACTGGCCCAAGGAGACGAAATCAGGTAACTTTAAAAATATTCTTTTATATTAATATATGAGGGGCCTTCCATTGAAAAGCTGAACTTATGTTTCAAATGTCAGACATTTGGGGCCGGGTGTGGTGGCTCACGCCTGTAATCCCAGCACTTTGGGAGGTCAAGGCAGGCGGATCACTTGAGCTCAGGAGTTCAAGACCAGCCTGACCAACATGGGGAAACTCCGTCTTTACTAAAAAGACAAAAATTAGCTGGGTGTGGTGGCTTGTGTCTATAAGCTCAGCTACTCAAGAGGCTGAGGCAGGAGAATTGTTTGAACCCCAAGAGGCAGATGTTGGAGTGAGCCGAGATCGCACCACTGCACTCCAGCCTGGGTGACAGAGACCCTGTCTCAAAAAAAAAAAAAAAAATCAGACATTTGGGACATTTTGTTAGTTTTACTCATTTTTATGCCTGAAAGCATAATTGTATTTAAAAAATAAGATTTAAGTTTACTTTAATGGTTAATTGACAGTACTGACCCATGTCTAAATAATTCTTATAAAATGCTCTTATTGTATAAAGCTGAATTTTATATCATTACATTGACTCAGTTTATATTAATACATTGAGATTAATATTTCAAACAATAGCATCTAGTTATTGTGATGGTAAAATGAATTTTCAGATTTGCTGTGTCGACACTAGACATTTTTTATGGTCTCACTCAAGCTTTCTGAATGCTGATTCTTAACATCATCTGGAGTGTACATTTGTTATTTCGGCCTTTTAATGGAAGTGTCCACAGAGCCATAATTATAGAGGAACAAACACCACTGTAGCCTCCTTTATTGGCATTTACAGGATTCTGATAAGTCAGCAAGTGTCTTCCATTGAGAAGGAAGGAAACTACACTATGTCTTTCCAAAATACTGTTTGTCGTTAATGTCAGAACTGATGAACAATGATTTCTGACCACAATAAAGCTTTAAAATACCTCACAGCTTCACAACAGGGTGTTCTATAGAAAGTTACCTTTGTTGTTGCATTTTACTTTGATGTCTCTGAATTAAATAAATAGTCATGAAAGGTCCAGCTAACATGTTTCTAATTGATCATGAATGTAGACATGGAAAATTAAAGGATTTATAAAATTTATACCAGTTTACTGTAACAAAAGTCAACAGGTCATGTTTAGGTCATCATTTCAAAGGCTAAATTAGTTAATGTGTTTAGGAAAATAATTTTATGTGTTTCTGTTTACTTTTTCAAAGATTCACCTGTTTTCAGAACCACAGTTTCAAGGTCACAGTCAAAGTTTTGAAGAAACAACAAGTCAAATTGATGATTCATTTTCTACCAAGTCTTGCAGAGTTTCAGGAGGCAGGTAAGTGAAACAATGGCCTGGCAGAGCTGAATCACTGGAGTAAAACAGAATTCACACATCAGCAAGTATTTAGTGGTGCCTGTTAGGTGCTTGGCACTATGCGAAACCACCATCTTAGTCCAATGGCGTGCTTCGCGACATCTGAGTACTAGACGCCAGAGGACGCAGGCTTCAGGTTGGTTGGAGAAGCTGAAGATCATCTCATTGTGTAATGGAATTCAGAGCAGGTTCTTTACTCTGTATGTCTTCCCATCATCTAGAAAGGGAGAGTTGGGCTCTAGTTAATCCAAGGTACCTCCCAAGGTGGATTGTTCAAAGGACAGGATCAGCACTCTGCATTAACAGGAAGGTAGAAAGTACACGCTGGAGTGGAGCTGGTGGACACGCGAATCAGGGAGCACACCAGTCCGGCTTGCTGGGAGGGCTTTGTACTGGGAGGAGAAGCAAAGCTGAGCACACTGAGTTTAGATGGCTTCCACAGGAAACACAAGACTCAGGGCAAAGGCAATGGGCTCAAAGTGCCATGCTGAAACAATCCTTGTACAAAAGCTTCATGGAGAGGGGAGAGCCCAAGGTCAGGGAAACTCGGTCAGGAAAGCCTTGGAGCAATCTGTGCAAGAGGTGTTGAGGATTTAAGTCTCTTAATAATAGTAGTAATAGTGCCTTTAATCATGTGGTTCTTTATGGTTGAAATAATGCTATCCTATCCTTTAGTATTGCACAGCAAAAAAGCACTGACTTTGCATTCAAATACACAGATGGAGGCCGGGTGCAGTGGCTCCTGCCTGTAATCCCAACACTTAGGGAGGCCGAGGCAGGCAGATCACTTGAGGTCAGGAGATCGAGACCAGCCTGGCCATCATGGCAAAACCCTGTCTTTACTAAAAATACAAAAATTAGCCGGGCATGGTGACACACCTGTAATCCCAGCTACTTGGGAGGCTGAGGCAGGAGAATTGCGTGAACCCAGGAGGCAGAGGTTGCAGTAAGTTGAGATCATAGCACTGCACTCTAGCCTGGGCAACAGAGCAAGACTCTGTCTCAGGAAAAAACAAAAAAGGCAAATACATAGTTGGATAGTAAAGCTTCCTAGTTTGTTGGACATACTGCTACCACATCCCCACTCCTCGTTATCCCCTGCCTGCTTCATTTATTACCTCCAGTCCTGTGCATGTTTAAAATTACCTGTCTCAGCTCACTAGAGTATTAACTTCAGGAGAGCAGGGACTTTGGTTCTCTGCTGTATCCCCAGCAATAGAAAAGTACCTGACACACAATCCTCAAAAGCCATTTGTTGGGTTAAAAACAACAACAACAGGGCCAGGCACGGTGACTCACACCTGTAATCCCAGCACTTTGGGAGGCCGAGGTGGGCAGATCACCAGGTCAGGATTTCGAGACCAGTCTGGCCAATATGGTGAAACCCCGTCTCTACTAAAAATACAAAAATTAGCCAGGTGTGGTGGCATGCACCTGTAGTCCCAGCTACTCAGGAGGATGAGGCAGAAGAATTGCTTGAACCCAGGAGGCAGAGGTTGCAGTGAGCCGAGATCATGCCACTGCACTCCAGCCTGTGTGACAGAGCGAGATTCTGTCCCCCGGCCACCAAAAGAAAAGAAAAAAAGGAAAAAAAAAAAAACCCACAAACTTCTAGGGAAGCATGGTAAATCACCATTTTATGAATAATGTTGATACCAGAGAGGCTAAGTGACTTGTCTAAGTCAATATAGTATTTTGACTCCTGGCCCAGTGCAGAGGTATTAGAAATGAGGATAGAGGAGTGTGCGAGAAATTTTGGAAGGAAATCAATAGACCAAATCAATAGGCCTTGGTGATTAACTAGTCACAAAGCTTGAAGAAGGATTATTCAAAAAGGACTTGAGGGCTTGAAGCTCCACTGGCTGGGCAAACGGTGGCACCCATGAGAAGAGCAAGGAAGGCTGGAGGCTGGGGAAGTCAGAAAGAATGTGGAGAAAGAAGTTTGTTTCCCAAATGCAAAGTTAACTGACTTATTATGAATATTATTTTGCCACAAGCAGAAATGCAATAAATATATCCAAATATTTTTGAAGAAAGAACTCTGTTTGCCACAAGCATTGTGTTTATTTTATAGCAGGCCACCTCTAAAAATCAGACTTCTTGAATGGGAGTGCTCAAGTTGCATATTCTGTGCATGTGTGTGGTTTTTCCCATTGTAGCTGGGTTGTATATGATGGAGAAAATTTCACTGGCAATCAGTACGTGTTGGAAGAAGGCCATTATCCTTGTCTGTCTGCAATGGGATGCCCGCCTGGAGCAACTTTCAAGTCTCTTCGTTTTATAGATGTTGTAAGTATGTCATTGTGAATAGTGTTGCAGAAATGTATGCCTCATATAGCTGATGGTCAGAGTGAGGTAACCAGCCGGTAGAACCTGCTCTTAAAGTTAGTTAAGGGCTTGGAGATGGAACTGTCCATTTGGCTCTGTGTACATCTAGTTTATTGATTCTAACTGGTACACGTTTTCCACCACCCTGTTTTACTCACTTAATCCTCATATGCATATCCCTATGGACCTGAGTGGGAGTCTCTTGGACTATATATTAGGAGTAGAATTACTGGATTTCACATGTAAGAACAGGCAGTTTCATTCAGTACTGCCAGATCCCACCACTTGAGACTCCCACCAGCAGTACACATTGTTGCCATTACTGAATATTCTCTCATTCTAATTTTTGTCAACTTGATAGAATGAGCAGAAAGCAGTATGTCGTCATTGGGTTAATTTGTATTTCACTATTAGTGAGGCTGGTATCTCTTATTTATAATTTGCATTTTCTATTCAAGGAATTGTGTATTGTATCCTTTGCAATTTGGCTTCCTCTACCTTTGGTTGTTATTATTGAAGAAATTCCTTATAGGTTTTTAGTCTATTATTATTGTGTGTTTTAGAGATTTGCAATCAAATGACTTCTCCCAGTTTGCCACTATGTGCTAATCCAGATTATAGTGCCCTCTTTTGGACAGAAATCTTTCAGTTTGATGTAGTGGAAGTAATATTCAATAGAACAAAACTGCAAGATCATGTTCAGATATTAAAGTCTGGAAGTATCTGTCGTTTCTGACATTTTTATTAGTTTTTGGTAACTGCTTTCTCATAAAAAGCTTTAAACACACATAATTGCTCATTTTAGTTTTAAAGGTAGGAAGAACATATGTGAGTTGGTTTTCATCTCATCCCTGCCTGCCTGTTTAAATAGCAAAAATGCTACTGAGACATGAAAATAGTAACAAAGAAACATGAAATGAGGTAGTAAGATTCATTAGCTTACAAGTAATGAATAAGACTTTGATTGTTATTCTGCCTAGAATTCTAAAAGCTACCTACAAGTATATATTTGAAAATTTCAATGCCTTCCCTCAACCAGAACTTGGCATATATGCTCACAACACTCTAAGGCTATAGATGACATCTTTTTATGTTTTAATTGTGAGGAAATGAATGTTTTACCCATATGAAGACTACATATCTTTGTGACTTAATACTTCAAAATTATTTAATTGCTTTTTAATACTAAAGTGTTTAGAACATTTTTGGGCATGCCATCTCAAAAGTGCAATAAAAGTGCAAAGTAGTAATACTACTATAATTTTTGTCTTCTTTCCTCCGTGTATGTTTTATATAAACTAATTCCTAGACCACACAAACTACTTCTACACACTAACATGCTCTGTTTACTGACGGACAAAATCTTTTTACAAGTCAGGACACATCCACATAAATGAAGCAGTAAGGTACCGCACCCTTTCCACAAACTTTAAGCAGGATAGGGAAAAAATTGTAATCCCCACATGCTTTTTTTTTTTTTTTTTTTGAAATGGAGTCTCACTCAGTTGCCCAGGCTGGAGTGCAGTGGCATGATCTTGACTCACTGCAACCTCCGCCTTCCAGGTTCAAGTGATTCTCTAGTCTCTCACTCAGCCTCCAAAGTAGCTGGGATTACAAGCATGCACCACCATGCCCGGCTAATTTTTTTGTTTGTTTGTTTTTGTATTTTTAGTAGAGATGGGGTTTCACCCTATTGGCCAGGCTGATCTCAAACTCCTGACCTCAAGTGATCGGTCCACCTCGGCCTCCCAAAGTGCTGGAATGACAGGCGTAAGCCACCTTGCCCGGCCTCCCACATGCTTTTTAATGCATCATTTATGATCTTAGCAGTACCATCATTAGAGATTAATGTAGAATCAAAAGTGTCTATAATTTGAAAAAACAGGCATAAGCTGCCAACTTTTCATTTTGCTGAACAGTGAACGTTTGTGCTGTTGTCCTCTTTAAAATGATTGACAGTTTGAACATAGAGCTTCCATCCTGTTGTTTTTTTTCTCTCCTCTTGACAATGATTCCTACAGGAAAGTTTGGGAGCATGAGTACACAGAATCATTGTCTTAGTGATGAACAGAAAAAAAAAAAAGACATTTGAAAATACATACAAGAGGAAGGTTCCCTGATTAGGCAATACCACTGTACACCAAGCGACTAAACATCAGATGCCACAGCCCTCTGACCCTCGGCAATTATGTCCATGACTTTCCAGCCCCTCCTTGTCCCAGTGAAAATGGCTAAGTCAAAAATAAATGCCATCAGAAGTGTCGATATTCCCAGCGTATACCTATTTCTCTTTTTTTTTTTCCTGTTTTACAAACTATTTATATTTACCTGCCTTCCTATGCAATGGAGAAACTAACTGCCCCTCTGTGCTTTCTCTCTAGCTTGGAGTACACAAACATCCAGGCTCCCTTGGAAAAGGAGTTTATGAAAAGGCCAAATCTAGCAGATTTTTTGTGTTTTGTCCTTGTAACAAGATGATTTTCACATAAGTTTGAATTATTAACAAAGATGAATAACTGAACATTGTTTTTGTTCCTCAATAGGAATTTTCTGAACCAACAATTATTCTCTTTGAAAGAGAAGACTTCAAAGGAAAAAAGATTGAACTTAATGCAGAAACTGTCAATCTCCGATCCCTGGGATTCAACACACAAATACGCTCTGTTCAGGTTATTGGTGGCATGTGAGTTACCTACTTGTTGACTCAATAAAATAGATCATTTTAAAAATCAAGTTTGGGCTGGGCACAGTGGCTCACGCCTGTACTCCCAACACTTTAGGAGGCTGAGGTAGAAGGATCATTTGAATCCAGGGGTTCAAGAAAAGCCTGGGCAACAAAGTGAGACCCCATCTCTACCAAAAATTTAAAAATTAGCCAGGTGTCGTGGCACATGCCTGTGGTCCCAGCTACATAGGAGGCTGAGGCCGAAGGATCACTTGAGCACAGTAGGTTGAGGCTGCAGTGAGCCGTGTTCACGCCACTGTACTCAAGTCTGAGTGACAAAGCAAGACCCTATCTTAATTAAAAAAAAAAAAAATTGATCAGATTTCTCCCTCTCTTATATTATCTTAAACTAATTGACATATACCCTCTCTTTTTGTGAGGGTTAATAATTATGCACCTTTGTAGAACACTTTTCCACTGGGAAAAGTCATATGTAAAGCATCTTTTATTTCATTATCCAGATTTTTAGTTTATTTAAGGTAAGGACTTTGTCTTTAACACCTCTCATAGTCTAGCAAGTAAGAAAGAGCTGACTTTACTTATCCCTTTAAAAAAGAGCAAGTCCTCTGATTTTGGAGCTCAGGGTTGGGATTTTCCTTTAGCTGGGAATGACTGGCAGATGTTATACAGATGATTAAAGGTCAACTTGGAAAGATTTTTTCCCCTCAACTTCGAATACTTTTGAATAAGATATAAAAATGAATGAGTACCATCAATGTAATACATGTTTTTAAGAAAGTATTTTTCTTTTATTCACAAAAACAATAGGTATGGTCTACCTGTGTACAACAGATGTTGGGGTGGACTACATCTATTTAAAAAATAATCAGGCCGGGCTGGGTGCAGTGGCTCCTGCCTGTAATCCCAGCACTTTGGGAGGGCAAAGCGGGTGGATCACCTGAGGTCAGGAGTTCAGGACCAGCCTGGCCAACATGGTGAAACCCCGTCTCTACTAAAAAATACAAAAATTAGCCAGGTGTGGTGGTGGGGCCCCTGTAATCCCAGCTACTTGGGAGGCTGAGGCAGGAGAATCACTTGAACCCGGGAGGTGGAGGTTGCAGTGAGCTGAGATCACACCAGTGCACTCCAGCCTGGGTGACAAGAGTAAAACTCCATCTAAAAAAGAAAATAAAAAAAATCACAGAAGCTGGGCGCAGTGACTCACGTCTGTAACCCTAGCACTTTGGGAGGTCAAAGTGGGCAGATCACTGGAACCCAGCAGTTCCAGACAAGCCTGGGCAACATGTTGAAACCCTGTCTCTATTGAAAACACAAAAATTAGTCGGGTGTGGTGGTGCAGGCCTGTAGTCCCAGCTACTCAGGAGGCTGAGGTGGGAGATCACTTGAGTCTGGGAGGTTGAGGCTGCAGTGAGCTGTGATCGTGCCACTGCCCTTCAGCCTGGGTGAGACCTACCTGGAAAAAAAAATTATAGAATATTAGGGTGGTAGAATTATGGGTGATTTTTTTGCAGTAGGTTTTAATATTTTGTTTTTATGATAAGATGACTAAAATGATAAAATTTTATCCAGGATTTAAGTTCCAGTATTAAAAGTAGAGTGCATTCTTCCCTGATGTAATATGCAAGAGAGGAGGGCGCTGGGCTGCTTCCACGCCAGTCTGCGCTTAAACCCATAATTCCTCAGGTGTGCAGCGGTAGCATCTGAGCGGAAGGGAACTGAGTATCTTAGCAGTTTTTTAGATTTAACAAAGATTACTCTCACTGCAGACAAAACTTATTATTTAACCCTATTTAGCACCTACTAAGAGCTTTGGAAATATTAACAACTTAAAGATCCATTATTACAACTGAAGCTATTTTATGAATAGTTCCCTGGAAGAACTGAGGAATCCACTAAAAGACAATATTTCATTGCTTTATGGAGGAAAAAACTTACCTATTTCTCTTCAAGAATGGAACTTTTTGGCATAAGTACTCATGTAACAAAAATTTGCTATTTGCAAGAAATTACTTCTTTTAAGTGTTCTAGAAAAGATCTTCATTTTCCCCCCAATGTATGTTAAAAGTATATAGTTCAGTCTAGAAATGGAAAGCATTCTAAAAATAAATGTAATTGGGGTCCACTGTCAAATGAAAATTGCCACTTACTGTGGTTATTTTTGTTTTCAGATGGGTTACTTATGAATATGGCAGTTACAGAGGGCGACAGTTCCTGTTGTCACCTGCAGAAGTACCTAATTGGTATGAATTCAGTGGCTGTCGCCAAATAGGTTCTCTACGACCTTTTGTTCAGGTATTTTCTTCCTTTCCATGCTCTGTATAGACTCTTCTCTGAAATTTTTTTGTAAATGCAATCCAACTTTTTATCCAATTTTTTTATTCAAAGTTTATAACTGGCCTCACCCCATAAACTCCTTCCCTGCCCCAATAATCTGGGCTCAGTTTCTGGTGCTAAGAGGTGTGGCTGCTTCAGAAGGCCATCAAACTGAACATCAAACACAGTTATCCACAGGCAGGCACCCTGCCTCAGGCGCTTTGACATTTTGTCAAACTCTTCTCATTGAGAAAATTTAAAACCTCTGAGACTCTTGAGTATGGTAATTACCCTTAATCCATATCTCACTTTGGATTCTTCCTGATATTCATGCTTGTTCAGTGCTTCCAGCAGCACATCTGGTATAACAACTGCTGGGGGTTTTGTCTTCTAGAAGCGAATTTATTTCAGACTTCGAAACAAAGCAACAGGGTTATTCATGTCAACCAATGGAAACTTAGAGGATCTGAAGCTTCTGAGGATACAGGTCATGGAGGATGTCGGGGCCGATGATCAGATTTGGATCTATCAAGAAGGATGTATCAAATGCAGGGTGAGCTTTAGGATTCCACGGGGGCCTGTGATGGCTTTGCTAGGAGGTGACTCATCCTTTCATATGCTTTTGATCTTTTCTTCAAGTAGATGCAATTTCACAATTCCTGGAGTACTTTCAGAAATGAATTTGTTTTTTTCATGACAGTATATCCTAGCTCTGATAGAACCAGTCTAGGAACTTAAAATGAAAGGTAAATATAGCACTGATCCAAGATAGAATATTTATTTCTATGCTTGATTTTTATATAGTAGTAGAAAAAGGAAGTGTGTTATTCTTCCCTTTTTCCTTAATGTATCTGTTACAGAAACAAACTATAAGCTCCAGCCCTGTCAACAAAAATCACTCTTGGTTTGTTTTGGGGAAATCCACAGAACGGGATGAAGGGTAAAGAGATCCCTCTGTGTGCTACACAGTCCATTTCCTAAGTGTCATATGTTGTAAATTAGAAAATGGCCCATGTCCCTCCTGCATCATTCCTACTATTAACAGACACTTAAAAGCTGACTGTAGTAAGATTTTTATGAAAGAAGCTCATGCTTCTATAGTAGATAAAACTTTTTTACTCCTTGATTTTGTGAGCTTGACCGTTGGCTCCTGATTTTCTTTAAAAAAAAAAAACAAAAAAAACCTGGTGCCCCGTGAGTCAGCAGAAGGAACACAGCCTTGCGAAAAGGAGTACAACTCGTTAATTGGGTCTGTTGTGCTGGAGGGGGAATTCTTTCAGTAAACAGAAGTACTGTTTGGACATGCATAGAAGGACTAGCAGGAGAAACAGAAGTAGTTGTAATATGGAATCATGAAAAGAAGCTTTCTGCCTTTGAATTGTCTTAAACAATCCAAGAAAATGGTGTCTTTCAGCAGTTATTTCTAACAGACATTTCAGTGATGTTATTTAACAACTTTGAATTCAATAGGTCAATGAGAAAAAGTCTCCTAGATTATCGCAGTGCTTTCATCTCAATATAGAAGAATACACTTTATTTTATTTAAATTTTTTTAGATGGGGTCTTGCTCTGTCACCAGGCTGGAGTGCAGTGGCACAATCTTGGCTCACTTCAACCTCTACCTCCCGGATTCACGCGATTCTCCTGCCTCAGCCTCTTGAGTAGCTGGGACTACAGGCGTGTGCCACCACGCCCAGCTAACTTTTTTGTATTTTTAGTAGAGATGGGGTTTCACCTTGTTGGCCAGGATGGTCTTGATCTCCTGACCTTGTGATCCACCTGCCTTGGCCTCCCAAAGTGCTGGGATTACAGGCATAAGCCACTGCGCCTGGCCTACAATAATACACTTTTAACAGGCATTTTTATAGCAACATTGTTTTGTTTTTGTGTTTGAGACAGAGTCTAGCTCTGTTGCCCAGGCTGGAGTGTAGTGGTGCAATCACAGCTCACTGTAGCTTCGACCTCCTGGGCTCAAGGGATCCTCCCACCTCAGCCTCCTGAGTAGCTGGGGCCCACAAGTGCATGCCACTACACCTGGCTAATTTTTAAAACTTTTCTGTACAGATAGGGTCTCACAAGTGATCCTCTCACCTTGGCCTCCCAAAGTGTTGGGATTACAGTTGTGAGCCACTGTACCTGGCCAGTAATTTTTGTTAATGGCATGTGAACATGACCGCCATATATTATTTATATATTAAGGGTAGATTCACTTCAGGGAAGGGCTCATAAAATCTTTGCATTAAAACACCCTCTAGTGAGTCTGCATTTTTCTGTTTTCATAGCTGGAAAGCATGCCTGTTTAGAAAATTTTAATTCTCATGAAGGAAAGACAAATGCTAATAAATGCAATTCCGAGTTTTAAAATAATAAAATGCCCTTTAGCCACCCAGTGCTACAAAATTAGAGGTGCAGTCATATACTGGAAGGTCAGGCCAAGCAGAGGTAGAGATGTCAGAGGGAGATATAGCTACAGAACCTGCCTGGGATCATGGTCACTTATGACAGGGAAGAATATGATGGGCAGTTCTAATGTTATGAGGCTTTCCCTACTAGTAAGATAGTCTTGCAAAGGGCAGAAGTCTCTGACGATGCACATTGAGATTTTCCCATCATTCGTGTCATCTGAAATAAATGGCATAAATATTTATTGTCCGATTCTAGTTGGCTAAGAGCTGAACTGCCTCATGTGGGGTAAATGAAGCTAGGAACTAAGATAATTTTAAAGCTCAATGTAACCAGAGAAATAATTGTTATGAGACTTACAGCTGGATACATATTTAAGATATCTGGTCTTTTCCACTGAGCAGATAGCAGAAGACTGCTGCCTGACGATTGTGGGCAGCCTGGTAACATCTGGCTCCAAGCTAGGCCTGGCCCTGGACCAGAATGCTGACAGCCAGTTCTGGAGCTTGAAGTCCGATGGCAGGATTTACAGCAAGTTGAAGCCAAATTTAGTTTTAGATATTAAAGGTAAGGGTCACTTCCTTTATTTTCTTTATCGTAATGTGTATGTCTTTTAGTTAAGGAAAAATCTATTCATAACTTTTGAAAATGATGAATGTATTATTAGTAGTAACAGTAAGAGAGCCCCTACTGTGTGCCAGCTGTGTGCTAACCACTTTCAGTACAGCATCTCCTGTCATCTTCACAGCCGCCCTATGAGGTCTACATTATCCCCTCTCCCTCTTTTCTCCCCAGTTTTACAGACAAAACAACAACAACAAAAACAACAACAAAAAAACCCCCGGAAGCTCAAAGGGGTTGGCCAGTTTGGCCACAATCTCACAGCTGTAACTGCTGAACCAGAATCTGGCCATAGGCTGACTTCAAACATTTATTTTATTATAATAGTGTTAGGCTAAAAATCATAAGCTGAAGGGCCGTGATTGCACTTAGTTCAGTAGAGTTGATGATTCTCATGTATACACGTGACCTTTCGTTGAAAAGATCTAAGATCTCAAAGGAATTAACACAGCCTACAGGATTTCAATGCAACATGTGTTCAATGAAGCTAATAGGGAGTGAACTGATGGTGCTTGGGGGAGAATAAATTTAGGGTGGTTGTCCTCAAACTTTATTTGCATCAGAATCACCTGGAGGGCGGGTTAAACTAGACTGTGGGGCCACATCCTCAGAGACTGAGTCTGTAGGTCTGGGGTGGGGCCTGATAATTCCTTTTCAACAAGTTCCCAGGTGTTGCCAATGCTGCTGGTCTGAGGCCCACACCCGGAGAACCACTGATGGTCATTTAAAAATAACATAAGAATGACCTAACCTCTGTGTGGGAACTCAGTGAACTAGTGTGTTGCTATTGACAGGTGCAGATGGTGTGTTCATGTCATCTGGGGTAATTCTGCTTTAAATTAATGGGCACTTTTTTATTCCCTATCAGGAAAGTCAGCACAATTGTGTTTTGTAAATTTAGCGAACTGGTGATAATGTAACCATACTACATACTCCATTAATTTTTTTTAATTTTTATGAGTATATTACATACTCTATTTTAAATCATCACTACAAAATGACTCAATTTTACTTTAATCAGGGATTTAGGCCAATGCTGTCATTAAAGTTTATGATGTAGGGGTAAAGAGCCAGGCGCCATGGCTCACGCCTGTAATCCCAGCACTTTGGGAGGCCCTGGTGGGCAGATCACGAGGTCAGGAGATCGAGACCATCCTGGCTAACATGGTGAAACCCCGTCTCTACTAAAAAACACAAAAAAATTAGCTGGGTGTGGTGGTGGGCGCCTGTAGTCCCAGCTATTTGGGAGGCTGAGGCAGCAGAATCGCGTCAACCCGGGAGGCGGACGTTGCACTGAGCCGAGATTGTGCCACTGCACTCCAGCCTAGGCGACAGGGCAAGACTTCGTCTCAAAAAAAAAAAGTTGTAGGGATAAAGAAAGTGCTGTAATCTGATTTTTAAAAAACAACTTTTCTGGATAATGGAGAATGAATCTGGACATTTTCATCAGGGGCTTTGGTAACTGTATGGGGAGCAAAAGTGGCTGTCACTTCTGAATGATCTCCAGGTAGGTAGCTTGGCCAACCCACTTAAAACAGTGGACTTAGGATCACACAGAATCTGAGAAGTTGGAAAGATGCTCAGAAGCAAACAATGCCTTTGCCTTCATTAAAGGGGGCACTTAGGGAACACAAACTAAGCACTGCAACTACAGGCTGGATGGAGACCACAAAGATCATATAAAATGCAAGCAGTACCCTTGGATATAAGAAAATAAATGCAATATTCAGAAACCGAACAGTAGCATATAGTACAGCTCCCTCACCTTACATTTGGTACAACAGATTTGTCAATATGTAGACAGGTGAAATACTCATTTTATAGATGATCAACCTGAGGTTCAAACTAGTTAAGAATTATGCAGATCTTTGTTTATTCTTATTTTGATAAACTTTATTGCACTAGAGTGCTTCAGTGTTGACAAGAGTTTCAAAATCTCCAGAGACACCAAAGAAATGTGACTCAATTGGAAAAAATGGAGTTTTTGACGCAATGTTAGAGAAAGTAGGGTATGTAGTTCTCAAAGGAAATCTGACCAAACCTTCCTGTTTTTTACAAATGTGATCTGCTTCCTATGTCCAGGGTGGACAACACTATGATCCTTAGCTAGAGCTTTCTTCTCTTATTCTTTCAACATGTATTCACGGGGTACACACTATGTGCCAGGCTCGGTGCTAGACACGGAGGGCACCAGAGTGAAAAAAAAAAAGCCTCCTCCTTGGCTTCAGACAGTTTACATTCTAGATGCGCTAGGCACACAGGATGTCCCTGACTTGTCACATTAGCAGTGGACCAGAAGGAAGGACACCTCACTCCTTGTCTTGGCTCTGACATGACCCGTGGGACTCTAGGTTTCTTAAGACTTCTTTTTAAAGCTCCAGAGCCCCTTCCTAAATGACACTATATAAATTACTCAAGTGCCTGCTGAGTAAGCATAATGTCCCGTATATTTGTGAAATCTCAGTATCTAGCACGGTAGCAACAACAGTCTTTTTTTTTTTTTTTTTTTTTTTTGAGACGGAGTCTCACTCTGTCGTCCAGGCTGGAGTGCAATGACACGATCTCGGCTCACTGCAACCTCCGCCTCCTGGGTTCAAGCGATTCTCCTGCCTTAGCCTCCTGAGTAGCTGGGATTACAGGTGCCTGCCACCACGCCCGGCTAGCTACAACAGTCTTAACTCCTTGTTAAACTGAATTTAATTTTCTCAGACTGGGAGAATGGTGCCATCTTGTGGACATGAGAGAGCAGCGCCGCACGTCCCACACCCCATGCAAAGGAAAATATAAACACTTCTCTTCTCGTTGGTGCACTTACTAGCAGACCATGATTTCCATTAGCTACAACTACTGAACCATTTGTTATCTATTAAAATTGCCCTTAGAGTTATTAGATCATGCATCTGTCTTCTAGCTCATCTTCTTGTGTTTGGGAAATGAGTTCTTTTGGTAGACATTCATGTATTATTCCAGACCACATACCTTGTAACAACAGTGGAAGCTGATTCATGTTCACTTTAAAAAACATGAAGTCTGCACAATTTAAATACTCTCCAAAGGCAAGAGAATGAATCAAATTATTTCTCAAGAACTTTCTAGTTTTCATGATTCTAGTTGAATTTATATGAAAGTATTTTAAGATACTTTACTTTTAAAATACAAAAGATACTCTTAAAATACAAAAAGTATTTTAACATACTATAATGAAGAATGAAAAGAGACATTGTGACTTTAATACTTCCTGAAATTTCAGTGGAGTATGCTGTGTGTGTCTCTGTCTCGGCAGAGTATAGGGTTTGCTGGTAGTTTTTTCCCTACTGCTACAAACTTACACATAAAGGCCCAAAACACCTTACCCTTGTATTCTATAGTACATCTAGCCATACATCTAGCTGTGTAGAGGCTGTAGATTACCAATGATGATAAATCAGTGTCTCACAAGAGAAGAGACGATTTCCTTCCTCAACTATAATACCTAGATTTATTGTGTAAATTCTCAAACCTTTTTCATATTTTGTAAATGCTTCAAAGGCGAAAAGAATGTTTATTTCTTCTTGATCCAAGGAGGAAGCATGCTTTCAATACCAGTCACTCCCTGCATCAAAATGCACAGATTTTTACTTTGATGGGGTCTTTGTTGATACATCCTTGGTGCTGAGGTTTATGCTAAAAAAAGGATAAGCCATCTGAAGGGATCTTTATTCTACACTGGAAAAAAAAATCAGATAACCCTTTTGTTAATGATACTTCTCCAAAGAAAGAAGCCATGAGGCTGTTTTTAGCACTAAAGTATCTGAAACATCCAGTAAGCACCTTTGGAAAATCTTACAAACATTCTGGTAACAGGGAGAGAGTTCATGATAATAGTTTTACAATACTGTGGTACTCAGCATCTTAAATGCTATGAAATTTTATCCACCAACTGAGTCCCCAGTAGTGACAATGCTACCGCGTCCCTTTATGTACTTCCGGGTGTCATCCAAATCTCCCCTTTGACCTAATACAGCCCGTTTTCATTGTTCATGCAAGTGCTGTTCCTCGATAACCATTCCTCCCACCTTTCCACCACTGCCAGGACTGCCTGCTCTTTCCTCGCTGGTGTCTCGAATCTACCATCTCACCACCAAATATATGTTAGTCTCTTTACTCCTTTTCCCTTCTCTCGGGTTTTCCCAGTTCCCTTGAATTTCAGACATTGTAAGAGTGACTGTGGACTAGCTCTTAAGAACTGGGTAGAAAAAGGAGCCCGTGAGGTGGGATGTCCTGTGTGAAGGTGCTGGTGCCCCGATGGTGGGATCTGGACAGATTCACCCATGGCAGGTTGACCCTCTCATCCCACAGGGGCCCAGGCTTCCCTCCCTGCCTTGCCTCCTTGAGGCATGCAGTTCTACACCTTGTTTACTTGCTTACTTTTGCTGTACTGGTGTTAGGGGAATTGTGTCTGCTATAGACCCTTCACCATGGGCACATTCATCTTTTATTATTTTCCTTTCTTTTAGGGGGCACACAGTATGATCAAAATCACATTATCCTCAACACTGTCAGCAAAGAGAAGTTTACACAAGTGTGGGAAGCCATGGTCCTATATACCTGAACAAAGAAGGAAGAAGAATCTTCTGGAGGTCCTTCCAGCCACCTTATTTCTTAAAAAGGACAATGCTGATGGAAGACCAGACTGGAAAGTGGATCGACTCCTCCTTCATTGATTCTAAATTCAACCTTAAATCATGCTGCCATGACTCAGAGAACTTACTCATCGTTTCAAAAGACTATCATAGCTTTAAACCAATAATTTGTCCTCCTTTCATTTCTTGCCTTTCATTTTTGGTAGCTGCTTAAACAGGTTGCCTAATTAGCAGCTTTTGGGTGATTTTGTAAAATGTTATATCAAGACTTCAAGACTGTGTACATTTTCAATTATTTCCAAAGATAGTGACAGGAGAGAACTGGAACAAATTTACCAACTTTGTGGACCTACAAAGCCCTTATGCTTTAAAGGGTAAGACAAAGGCTTAAGTTTGAAAGGTAGAGAACTGTTTAGCATCTGAGAAGAAATACTTTATTAGGCCTGTAATTTTGGTTCTTGGCCTTAAACACTTTCTGGAACCTTTAAATATGCTGCATAGCACAATGGGAAAGCCTTAGGTATTCACACATTTAAGGAACTCTAAACAAAATACTATTTTCTTTTAGTTCATATTAAAAATTAATACATTTTAAAAATTTAATGTCAAAGTCTGGTAACATTTGTTAGTAGGATTTGAGTTATTATTTTTTGAGACAGGATCTCAGGCTGGAGTGCAGTGGCACAATCACGGCTCACTGCAGCCTCTACCTCCCCAGGCTCAGGTGATCCTCCCACCTCAGCCTCCCAAGTAGCTGGGACTATAGGCACACATCACCAAGCCCAGCCAAATTTTGTTTTTTTTTTGTAGAGATGGGGTTTCATCATGTTGCCCAGGCTGATCTCGAACCTCTGGGCTCAAGCAATTCACTCGCCTCAGCCTCCCAAAATGCTGGGATTACAGGCCTGAGCCACTGCGCCCAGCCAGGATTTGAATTATTTTAACTCATCCATGGGCTGCCCTAGAATGTCACAAATGAGGGTTGTTTAATGCCTTTCTTATAGCTGCTACTGGAACACTATTATGACCTAATTTATGAGCCATCCTTACTCATCTACAAGTGCTGAAGCAATGTTACATACTTTTTTGCTAAACTCAGATTTTTTAGCCTAATTTCTTGCCCTCCTATCCACCTGCATCCACACATGGCCTGCATGGGGCTGCCTTCCCTGCAGTGTTCTACAGCCATGCTTCAGGGTATAGCTGTTGGTGGACAGCCTCAGGTCTTGGGGGCACTATAGCCACTAAACGAGGTGTGAAAGGCTCAAGAGGATGACCAGCAATTAATTATCCCCAGAAAGTGAAGGAAAAGAGACCTTTAGGGATGTTGCTGGTCAAGTCTTGATTTGACCGGAGTCAAATCAATCTTCAAGCAATCTTGGAATCCTCAACTGCAGTAAGCATGTCAAGAATGCAAACAAACTGCTTAACAACTGACAAGACACCAGCCCATACGCTGCTCTTCCAACAGTGGGTTCTAGCTTTGAACAAAAGTGCTAAACATTTCCTTGAATATATTCTTCCTCTTTTTGTCCTCATCACTCAATACTGGTGCTCTTGTCACAGGTAGAACAGCTTGTTTCTTTTCCATCTATTCAAGTGTGTTTCTAATTCTAAAATGCTGATCTTCTCTGGAGTCTATGGTAGGCAATTATGGTCACTGGAATAGTTTGTCTTGTTTTAAAATATTATTGGTGCATGTACAACAGCATCCAACATATCTGTCTTGTTCCTAGATGTATAGCTCTGATTTTAGGCCTTTTGTGCATACCATTACAATATGGTGGGGTAAGACATTCTACAGTAGCCTGTGCTGAACTGATCTCTTAAATAAACTTGCTTCTGGTTAACTATGTTGATGAAATCTGAGAGTCCATTCAGTAGCCCTCATCTCACCCTTCAAAGAGAGTCAGCTAGCAGATTAGAAGCAAATGTCTGATTAGGATGAAGCAGGTTTGAGGGGTGCTGGTATAATAGCAAGAAAGATTTGCTGACCACTCTCTTTCCAAACTCCATAGTTTCTGAGTGGAAACGAGGATGAGTGAGGTCCTGGCTCAAGTATTTTACTCCCACTACCACCTGGGAGCCCTCCAGGAAAAGAGCTGAGGCTGCTCCAGATGGAAGTCAAGAGCAGCTGGTATTTACACCTGGAAAATCAGATTTTTTTTTCTTTTGCAATAACTCGGTAGTAAGACCAGACCAGCAATTTTAGAGAAAAGCCTACATCTAACATACATGCTACCAAACGAGTGTCTAACAGGAATAAACCAAGCAGAAATCTCAAAACAGGTCTACATCAAAAGTTACAAGCAAGCATATCAGGTGCAATACTGAGGATGAGTATATTAGGAAGTAAAAACACTTACCGTAAATGAATATTCGAAGTGCACACTGCAATGGGTTGATTGGAGAGATATCTAAATGTAAACATTTGACATCAAAGTGGCAAGCTTTGGGCTCCATTGGAAGGCTGCAATTTCCATGGAAAAGCCCTCAGAGAAGCATGTTTCAATTGCCGAAACAGGCCTAATCCTTATGCAAGATGTAAGGGTTTTAAAAAGTTAGAAACTCTGCTCTCACCTTTCAATATTAAGAGCATAAACAAATGAATCACCAGGCAGATTTTTATATATGACACTAAGAGATTTAGAACTTTAAGAGCTGTGGTGACCACATTATGGTGGAGGAACAAAAAAGGAAACCTTGGCAGTTAGAAAGGTGCTCAGTGATGAATTCAAGAAGGAACCAGCTTTAAATTATCTCTTCACGCCAACATCCATCTATACACTGAAAGTTTTAGTATCGTACATTAAGACGATCAGGCCCAGCAGGGTGGTTCACGCCTGTAATCCCAGAACTTTGGGAGACTGACACGGTGGATCACTTAAGCCCAGGAGTTTGAGACCAGCCTGGGCAACATGGCAAAACTGTCTCTACTAAAAATACAAAAAAATTAGCTGGGTGTGGTGATGCATACCTGTAGTCCTACCTACTTGAGAGGCTGAAGCAGGAGAATCGCTTAAGGTCAAGGCTGCAGTGAGCTGTGATTGTGCCACTGCACTCCAGCCTGGGTGACACGCGAGACCCTGTCTCTAAAACAAAAAAGACAATAAAGTAGTTTAAGCTAGTAAAATAGAAGGTGCCACAGCAACCTGCAAAGCCGGTGTGAAGGAACAGCTTGAAAAAACCTAGAATTTCTACTGACTACAGACAAATCCAAGTGCTGATATTTTTATATCAATTACTGGCCAAAATGGTGTGTTTATTTTTTAAAGCTTGTATCATGGAATGTATAATCTAATCTGGAAAAATGTTTGAAAGGGATGGCTAGAAAAAAATTTGGGCTCACAGGCACTCACCAAATAAGAACGTCAACAATCACTAAACTGCATTTTTATTTAAACAACGTTAATTACAGTCTTTCCTCGTGCGTGTCCTCTTTCCACCTTCAGGAAGGCTTCTGGAACTTTAGAAAAAGGAAAGGTTTGTTCAATAACTGGCTGGATCTGTAAAACATAAGAGGTTGACCGGTGGATAAAAAAGCCTACATCTTTCAAGGCAGATGACATTGCTAATTAGTTTCTTGACGGTGTCCCTCAAGCCACAGTCTCTCTCGAGTGTCTCTCCAGTGGACCCAGGTCAGGCTCTCACAAGGGCCATGATGCTGCCTCCACTCCTGCTTCACTGCTGCTTCTCTCTTTATGGCCCCTCCCACCCCACTGCCCAGTCTTACTTCTCCTCCATGCTGGTCTTTCACTCTCCTACTTAGAACCGTTCAACAGCTCCCACTCCGGCATTCGAAGACCAATAGCATCCTGAGCTCAGCCCTCATCCAGATTCCATGCTTTGCAAAAACGCTCTACCTGTCATTTTCTCCACGTGGTATGTTTATGCCTCTGCTGGTACGAGTCAGTAAGCCCAGAAATCCTTCTCTGAAAATTCCACTGCCCTTCCCGCCCAGGTCTCACACTGTGTTTCCTCGTGCCCCAGTTTGCAACGTGTTGTCCCTTTCAACTCCCACAGGAACCATGTGGCCTTCCTCACAGACTGTACTTGTTACAGCTGAGTACACATCTCAGCCACTCTGTGCTGTGCGGTAAATACCAAAGAGAACATCCCAAGGTCCTTGCTGTATGTATTCATCTGGCTCCTTACAGAGAGTGCATGGAATTAGTTTTGTTTCGTTTTTTTTTTTTTAAATTTGTTAAGTGTTTGGCATATCTACCCAACCAGAGCATAAAGTACTTGTGGGATAGGGGACTAAGCCACTTTGTTTGCATCCCCCACAACACCAGGCATAATGCTAGACATACAGTAGGAGCTTCATCAATGTCACTTAGGTGAAAGCTAATAAGGTAAGTGGGAAAAACGCACCTCATGTGAGCTTTCTGGGCTTCGAGAATACTTGGCCCAGGCTGGAGCTGCCCTGGCAGGCTTTGCTAAACAACGGTGCAGCTGGTTACAATTTACAAGAAAGCCATTCCAGCCAGCTCATAAATGTTTCAATGCTGCTGGGTCTTTTCACTGTACTATCAGTAATGCCAGCAACCTCCTTCTGAAACTAGGTCCCAGGTAACATCCTCTCCATGCAAAAATCCAACTGAATTCTTCCTTTTCAAAACTTTAAGCAAAAATCAATAGTTATCCACCAGGTATCTCAGTGGCCTGCCTCCCATAGCTCCACTGGCAGGCATAAGTTATCAGAAGGCATAAGCCAACTCATACATTTTACGCTTTCCTTTTACAAGAGGAAGAAGTGTTTTCGTGACATTCAGATGCATCTGATGAAACTTCCTCTTGGATGAATTTCACAGCCCAGCCACCAGAAGAGCATCTTAGACTCCAAAAGTTCCCTTCTCCAAAGAGCTGAAAATACTTTTGTACCCACAAATCACAATAAGCTCATAATAAAAGCAATAGCTGGCACATACTGGCCTCACTATGTGCCAGGCACTGTTTTAGGGGCTCTAGAGATTTCATCCCATTTAATCCCCATAACCATTTTCTGGGGTAAATACTGTTATTCCCATTTTACAGATGAATAAATCAAGGAACAGAGTTAAATAAGTTGCCCTATGTCACACTTCTGATAAATAGCAAGTCAGGATTCAATCTGGTGCCATCATCTGCTGTCACCAGTATGCACTGAGCCTTTCCTATAGCATCTGCTGCTGTCTACACCTACCCCTAAAACCTTAAAGGAAGGGAAAGGTAGCCAAGGACTATAAGGATTTATCATAGCCTGCATGTTGGCCTGCCTTCCTTGTGCCAGCTGAGGATCTGGTCTCTCGACCCTGTGTCCAGGCCACCAAGATGACAGATGTGTGGTACACGGGTGCCATCCACGCCTATGGAGGACATCACTATTGCTGATCCCCCACAAGCTGAGCATGACCTCAGAATCTTCACCACTGCAGCCACTATTAACTGCTCTGAGCTGGCTTGTGAGACAAAGCCTATTTGTCTTCTATTCTCTCCAAGAATAAGGCAGAGGGCTGTGGTGAGTCCCACTTTAAGGTGGACTGCATTGATGTTGCAGAATGGAATGCATTAATGTTTCTTGGCCCAGCGCAGTGGCTCACATCTGTAATCCCAGCACTTTGGGAAGCCGAGGCAGGCGAATCACCTGAGGTCAGGAGTTTGAGACCAGCCTGGCCAACATGGTGAAACCCGTCTCCACTAAAAATACAAAAATTAGCTGGGTGTGGTGGTGTGTGCCTGTAATCCCAGCTACTCGGGAGGCTGAGGCATGAGAATTATTTGAACCCGGGAGGTGGATGTTGCAGTGAACTGAGATCGCGCCACTGCACTCCAGCCTGGGCAACAGAGCGAGACTCTGTCTCCAAAAAAAAAAAAAAACCAGTTGTTTCCTGTATGTCCCACATGAAACCTGAACCTATCACTCCTCCAAAGCCCCTGGGATGCTGTTTTCAGGATGCTGTTTACCTGGAAAAGGAATCACCTGAATGCATGCCTAAAATGCAGAGTCCAAGGCCTCCTGTTAGAACAACTCCATCAGAACCTGTAGGGGTGGGGCAGAAAAATGCTTCCCCAGTGATCTGTATGCACCCTAAAGTGGGACTCACCCAGCCCTTTGCCTTATTCCTGGAATCCCTAACTTGTACCATGCACATACCCATCCATTCCACAGACTGACAAAGTGCCTGCCTCCTAAGGCACTAAACCAAAACAGGCTGAACTCAATGTTCAATTTAGAGCTCTGACCGGGGACACAGATCCTGAACTGATGACACAGGCAGCTTACAGTTACTGCCCACTTTAATCTGGCTGGTCAGGCCTATTGTGGCAAATAACCCGAGAGGGCTGACCACGGCATAATGAGTCATTCAGCAATTCCCGTAAGTGACAATGGAAAAAAAGGTTTCAAATTGAAGGGCCACTGCTGGCTGAATCCGTGACAGCAAACAGAGATTAACTGGATAATGAGACAGTGTCTATGTACAGCCTCACATCAGACCTAGAATACTTGTTTGTTAAGGACAAAGGGATCAGAGTTAAAATCCAGAGGGGGGAAAGAAAGGTTACTCACAGTGAAGTAGGGATGTTTATGTGATGACGCTGCTATAGTCCACCTGGCACAGGGAGCCCTGTTATAAAGCGGGCAGGCTCAACACCATGCTTCCCACTGCGCAGACACACGAGGCTCACGGCCGGCCAGGGACGCTCACAGCAGCAGCCCTCATTCAGTCTTGGATTCATGTGTGGGGTGCTGATTGTGCCTCGCATCCCTGATACAAAGGCTGAACCAAGCCAAGCCCCAAGATTTGGCACCTGCTGCCTGACATCACTTCTGTGAGAACGTAGGGGCGACGGGAACCTTAACCTCTCTGGATGTGGCCTTGGAATATTGCTGCTTACAAGCCGCTAGGCAAGTCCTCCTTCCTGCTGAGGCAAAAACCCTCTCTAACGCTTGAGGGGAAGACGGTACAGAAAACCTCTCACTACTGCAAGAGCATGAAGCTGCTGGTGGAGAAGGACACTGTCTAGGCAGCCATGGCAGCAGGCAGAGGTTTTCCCTCAATTCCCGTTTTCCCAGTGAGAATCACAAAACAGCAGAGTTAACACATCCGAGTGGGCCTCTTTTGATAGATTAGGAAACTGAAGTGCAAATGATTGAGTGGTAAGTGCAAGGTCAGAGCTGTCAATAGCAGAGCCAAAACAAGGACCCAGGACTCCTAATGTCATTACTGCATGGGATGGATGTAATCTGGGAAGTCACAGTCTGCTCCACTTCTTTTCCTAGACCCTTGGCCTCTTCTTCCACCAGGCACAGAGGCTGCAGATCTCAGAGGGTGAGGTGTGTGAGGGGACACTGACAGGTGACAAACACCAAGGAAGCCCTAAGGGCTCCTGGTCTGAGTCCAAATCCACACGCCTGTGGACAGGCACCAGGACCGCAGTTCCAGCACCACCTCCTGGACAGGTATGCCCCGACCTCTGTGAAAGGTTCAGTATTTCCTGGGTTGGGGTAAAGGGGAAGAAGAGGACTTAAACTCAGTCTACCTTTAGACAAAAAGGAGACAAGAGGAAGAGGTGAATTTTGCTCTCAGTTGCTGTTTCTCGGAAACTTCCTGCCCCAGATGGCAAACTCAGAACTGGAAGATGGGGTGAGACAGGAGGGGGATGGCAGATGGGGGAACTCTCCAAGGGAGTAAGTGTGCCATTTGGGAAAGCATCAAGGACTTGTCCCTAGGTACCCCTAAAAAATGCACTTCCAACAGCCAGAAGGTGAGAGGAGAAACCCCATATAAATTTCCTCATAGAAACAATTTCAGTAATATCAGAAAAACCTCAGAAGCATTGAGGCCATGGGATCCATGAGATACTTGCCACATCAGGCAAGGCAGCCCTCTTCCAGTGGTTCTAGGGATTCAGTCCCTAATCACTACATTCTTTCTATGGAGCAAAATCCAGTGGCAATAAGGAACTTAAGGTTTAGAATGTACTTCGTTGCTAAACGAGGGCCCAGCTATTCAAGATGGACCTGGGAAATCACCTACCTCAGAACTCATTACATTTTTCTCGAAAGCTGCAGTGTCCAATATGGTAGCCTCTAGACACGTGACTATTTACGTTAATCAAAAGTAAGTAAATAAAATGAAAAAGTCAGTCTCTCAAGTTGCATTTGCTACATTTCAAGTGCTCAGTGGCTTAGTGGCCACCAAGTGAATACTGCAGACAGAGAACATCTCTATCACTGCACAAAGTTCTAGAGGACAGGCTGCTCAAAAGGTAACTGAGTGTGACCAACACATTTCTCCACCATCTACTGGGTCAAGTAAGTGCTAATGGGCCTTCAGTAAGTGTTCTGAATTGAACTCAAATATGGTGCATAAGAACTATTCTGATGCTGGCTAAAATAAATCAACTGAGAAATCTATATCACTGTTCAACCAAGATGCTTGGCTGGCATCTAAGATTTTGAATATACCTGTGAACATTAAGCTCCTAACATCAGAAGGCTTACTAATTAGATGAAGAATATACATGTATAAATAAACATTCAAAAATATCTTCCTGGCCGTGTGCAGTGGCTCACACCTATAATCTTAGCACTTTGGGAAGCCCAGGCAGGCAGATTGCCTGAGCTCAGGAGTTCAAGACCAGCCTGGGCAACATGGCAAAACCTTGTCTCTACAAAAAATACAAAAAATTTAGCTGGTCAGGGACATACCTGTCCAAGAGGTAGTGCTGGATAGTGCTATATGGGGGGCTGAGGTGGGAGGATCACTTGAGCCCAGGAGGTCAAGGCTGCAGCGAGGTGAGATCACACCACTACACTCCAGCCTGGGTGACAAAGTGAGACCCTGTCTCAAAAAAAAAAAAAAAGATCTTCCTCCCATACTTGATTTCTAGCCATCTAGTTTCCCACCTCAGGAGCAACCAAGGTTTCTAGTTGCTCTCATATCCTTTTTGAAGCATTTTATGCATTGTGGTAGGCAGAATAATGGCCCCCAAAGATGTTCACATCCTGATTCCCAAAATGTGTGAATATGGCACCTTACATGGCAAAAGGACTTTGCTGGTGTGATTAAGTTAAGGATCCTGAGATGCAGAGATTATCCTGGATTATCCAAGTGGGCCCAGTGTAATCTCAGGGTCCTTATAAGAGGAAGGCAGGAGGGTTAGAGGTCAAAGATTAACAGAAGCAGAGGTTGGAGTGATGTAGCCACGAGTCAAGGGAGGTACAGCCTCTAGAAGCTGGAGAAGGCAAGGAAACAGATCCTCCCCTATAGCCTGCTTCCAGGAGGAATGCAGCCCTGCCCACACATTTGGACTTCTGACCAAAATCTTATTATTATAAGATAATAAATTTGTGCTGTCTTAAGCCACCACATTCATAGTAATTTCTTACTGCAATAGGAAACTAATGCATGCATATATAAGCAAATATGTATAAATATTTTCCTTCAAAACACAGTTACACAGTCCTTCTTAGCAGCAGGTATCATCTGAAGACTGCCTCACCACCACCTCCTCTCAGTCCTGCAAGATACTGAGAAATACAAGATGATAGAGTAAAATACCAAGAACTCAAACTCTAGGTAACAATGTCTGGATGATTATTTAAGCAGAAAACAATGAAGACTGTAGAAGGAACTGTCCTAAGGGTCAAGAGACCTGGGCCCTGCCTATGTGACCTTGAACACATCATTTAATTTCTTAGGGCCTCTGTCCCTTCAAATGTGACATCACAGCAGGATGAGGGATAAAGGGATGAAGACAGTAAACTAGACAAGTGCAAAGCTTTCCTCTTTCCAGTCTGTGAGTATGCTATTCAATGGCATATGAGTGACCTGAATATAATTTTTGCTATATCTCCTCCCACCAAAAAGTAAGTGTGTTAAATAGTATGAAAACAGGAACTGTTTTTTGTGCTTAGGAGAAAATGCCAATAAACTGTAGGCATGAGGCACGTCAGTACCAACCCATTACGCTTAAGGGGATAATTATAAATCATTCTTTTTGAGAATGCCCAGAACAGCAGTTTGCAAACTAGTGTCCAAGAGCCCAGGGCTCCTTGGCTGTGTGGAGCAGCTGCGGGGAAAGAACATTTGTGGGGGAGGTCACTCCCTGCCACCATTTCACCAGCAGAGCAGCTCCTCCTCTGCCTATTCTGTAAACTGGAGCTTGGCCTGACTGGGTTTCAGTTAAAAAACATTTAACTACTAGTTTAAGATAAGGATCGGCAAACTTTTTCTGTAAAGGCCTAAATAGTGAATGTCTTAGGCTTTGCAGCCTTCACATGGTCTAAGTTCTTCTTCTTCTTCTTTTTTTTTTTTTTTAACAAATCTTTAAAAATATAAAAACCAGCTGGGCGTGGTGGCTCACGCCTGTAATCCCAGCACTTTGGGAGGCCAAGGTGGGTGGATCACGAGGTCAAGAGATTGAGACCAGCCTGGCCAACATGGTGAAACCCTGTCTCTACTAAAAATGCAAAAAATTAGCCGGGCGTGGTGGCAGGCGCCTGTAGTCCCAGCTACTCAGGAGGCTGAGGCAGAAGAATCGCTTGAACCCAGGAGGCGGAGGTTGCAGTGAGCCGAGATCGTGCCACTGCACTCCAGCATGGTGACAGAGCAAGACTACATCTCAAAAAAAAAAAAAAGTAAAAACCATTCTTGGCTCAGAGGATGTGCAAAAACAGGCCTCAGATTGAATGTGGCCCACAGGCTGTAGTTTGCCAACCACTTTATCTAAGATATAATGAAAATACTAGGTAACTTAAAATTCAAACTGAAATTGTGCCCAGATAGGATGAATATGGAGTCCTACGACATGCAATAAGGCTTCGTGATGACAGTCATTTGAAAACAATGCCTAAGACTGGATCTCCAGGAAAAACAGACTGTGAGGTCCCCACATATTTAGGAAATTTCAGCTCCTCTTCACTTTTGAGCCTGACAATAGTGAGCACATTAAAGGCAGGAAACCAAAACATTTACTGAGTGCTGCACTGGGAGAAAGCAAAGGTAGTGTTGGTGTTCATAAAGAAGGTAGAAGGACAATGCTATTAACAGATTGACAGAGAGTGCTCATTATTGTGGATATTAACTCGGTGGCTTCTCCATTTTTACTGGGGCATGCAGGGCTAACAAGCAGAATTTAGACTGTATCAGTAATACTCATTAATCCAGATTCTTTTTTTTTTTCCTTGAGATGGGATTGCCCTATGTTGCCCAGGCTGGTCTTGAACTCCTGGGCCCAAGCAATCCTCCCACCTCAAACTTTTAAGTAGCTGGGATCACAGGCATGAGCCACCACACCCAGCTGAGATATTAAGATAGTTTAGGCCGGGCGCGGTGGCTCACGCCTGTAATCCCAACACTTTGGGAGGCTGAAGTGGGCTGATCATGAGGTCAGGAAATCGAAACCATCCTGGCTAACACGGTGAAACCCCATCTCTACTAAAGATACAAAAAATTAGCCGGGCGTGGTGGCGGGCGCCTGTAGTCCCAGCTACTTGGGAGGCTGAGGCAGGAGAATGGTGTGAACCCGGGAGGCGGAGCTTGCAGTGAGCTGAGATCGTGCCACTGCACTCCAGCCTGGGCGACAGAGCAAGACTCCGTCTCAAAAAAAAAAAAAAAGATAGTTTAAATAATAAGTGACCAGTAACCAGACCTTCTTCACATTCTTAAAAACAAGTCTCTAATGAAGTAAAATGGTTCAGAGCGTAAGATAATGGGTAAGTAAAGAGAGAATGGGCCTAGAAGGTAGGCCACAAGATAAATTCCAGACACTAAATATATATACTAGATTTTCAAAAGCTGTCTATTTTAATATCTATCAAAGGCTAAGTGCGGTGGCTCATGTCTGTAATCCCAGCACTTTGGGAAGCCAAGGCAGGTGGATCATTTGAGGTCAGGAGTTCAAGACCAGTCCAGCCAACAGGGCGAAACCCCATCTCTACTAAAAATATAAAAATTAGCCAGGTGTGGTGGTGGGCACCTGTAATCCCAGCTACTCAGGAGGCTGAGGCAGGAGAATCGCTTGTACCCAGGAGGTGGAGGTTGCAGTGAGCTGAGATCACACCACTGCACTCCAGCCTCGGCGACAGACCGAGACTCTGTCTCAAAAAAAAAAAAAAATCTATCAAAATTATAAATGCATATCTCTTTTGACTCAGCAATTCCATTTCCATGAACAGAAATGGTTATATATACAATTAGGTACTAAACATAAATATTGGGTTATCCACTGAAGCATTGTTTGCAAAAGACTGAAATTAAACAAATTATGGTACACCCATACAAATACTATGTAGCTGTTAACAAAAAAGGAATGAGAAAGCTTTTATATCCTGACATAAAACAAAGTTGAACATATGCTGTTAAAAAAAAAAAAAAAAAAAAGCAGGTTGCAGCACAGTATGTTATCCATTTTGTTAGGAGAGAAAGGAGAGAGAGGAAAAAAATTATTTTTCCTGTTTTGATAGAGTATCTTTGGAATACCCAAGAAACTAGTAATATTGGTTGCATCTGACAAGCAGAATCTCAGTGACTGAGATATAGCAGTCAAAAGAAGATTTCTTGAAATAACTTTTTCCATTTTTAGGGTTTTTGAACCTTATGAATGTATTTTTTCAAAGTTCAAGTATTTTAAAAAAGTTGGCTCTGTTGTTTCACAGCTTGTCACGATCAAAAAACAACTGTAGCTTTTCTAACAGTTACCTGCTAATGAGAATCATGAAGCGCTCAGTCAAAGCTTGGAAGAATTTAAATGTCCTCCTCCAATTTAACAAATCTCTACCAACCACACAACATATAAGTAAGATCTGCTGTGTCATTCTTTCTAATTTCCCAGGATAAAAAGGCAATGACCTCTCACATCCACACAGAAGCAAGGACACGACAAGAGAGCTGGCCTCATCAAGGCATCCAGTGCCACATACCAACTTCACAGTCCCAGAACCCCTCATTGCCAGAAATGACTCCCAAGCCCAAACAGCCTGTGCAGGAGAGGAGAATCAAAGCACAAGGCACATTTGCTCACTCAACCTCCTTGGAGAATACTTCAAGGACATATTTTTTTGTTGTTGTTTATCATGTCCTATTTTAGCCATTACCAGTTATCTGCCAAATGTAATAGGTAGATATATACAAGTCACCTCTCATCTCTGTTGGGTAAACAGTAATTTCCAGGCAGAGAGAGAGTCACAATATTTTGAATACAAAAGAGCAGTGGTAAGCATGTGGACAGCCTGGAGCAGATAGCAGGACAAGCACAATCGTGGACTTCTAGAGGACAAAGACCTCTCTAATAATGGGGTTCCAACCACATGAAGCACTTACTTGATGATAATTCATTCTCTTCTTCCTAGAAATAAGCATTCCTGTGGGATGTGGGAGAACCCCACAAAGAAGGAGTTACACAGTCACAATAACACTGAGCCCCTGTCCCTATCAGAACACACCAAAACTTAGAAGTCCATGAAAAGACACATAAGCCTGGAACCCAAATATTTGGGAAATAATAACAGGCCATCCTCTTTCTTATATAGTTCCTTGGCTGTGAAAGAAGAAAAACCTTAAATACATAAAAAGCAGCCATTAGTTCCCAAAAATATTCCTTTCCAAAATCGAAATGGAAAGATGAAATATGCCAGCAAGGAGCAGGGGCCAGAAGAAGAAAGCCCACCTCCAGGGGCTCTGTCCAAGTGTCTGAGTGGTTCACGCAATGCTAATGCTAGCCTACTCTAACTCCAGTCCCTGCCCACTGCAAAGTGACAAAGATAAGACAATGTATGCTGAAGTCCCAAATCAGCTTCAAGCACTAAGAATACAGCTGAAAGGTGGAGAGGGAAAAGCACAAGAGTTTTGGTTCCATTTCTGCAAGTTTGAGCATGCCCCTTTTTCTTGGTGAGTCGGCTTTTTCACCTGTAAAATGAGAATCACCCTATCTATGATCTCACACAACCCTCTAAAAGTTCTCCATCCTATAAGTCCATATAATCTCTCAATAACATAAAAAATATCAGCACCAGAATACCACCTTCTGGGTTATTCCTCTAGAGATGGGATGTCAAGGTGGTTTAGACCATGTAAAAACCCAAATAAGCAGGTGGCAGCTGAGGAGGCTTTCAATCCCCAGAATCCCTGAAAGACCTTTTGACATCCAAAAAACGATGACCAGATGATAAGCAACAGTCCCTTTCCCACAGAGTCCACGGCAGGACAGACACTAGTAGGCAGAGTACACCAGCCAGTTGTCTTCACCCAAATCCCCATCAATCCTCACTCACCCTAGCCCTGGCCACTGACTGTCTCGGATGGACTATTTATTTGCCCTTGATTTTATTATACCCACCTAGAAATCAGGTGACCTGGGGACCTGATAAAATATTAGCAGCCCAATGTAGCTCACAGCTGTGCTATGATCTAACCAAGTGTCTTTGGGGGAATCCTATAACCTCCCTGGGCCCGCCTCTTCATCTACTAAACCAAGGTGGTTTGACTAGATGAGAGAAGCTCTTGTGCAGATGGAGCAGTCTGTGTCTATGCCTCCCATGGAGACAGAACCAAAGACACAGCATGTAAACTTGGCCATGTAAGGCAGCACAAGGTCAGGTGAGCAGGCTACCTCTGTAGAGTCCCCACTGACGAGGCTCAGTGGGCAGGTCTACAGGAGGTGCTCTAGAAATACAAAGGCTTCCAATCCAGGTTTCCAGGTGCACGTACCTTTCCCGCATCCACCAGTTCTGCAATGTCATCTAAACATGGGCCACTGGCCATGAAAAATGCCCAGCGATAATGGACTCCTTTCCAGAAATGCTAAAAAGAAGAAAACAAAACATGTCAAATACAGAAAAACATAAAATCTGACTAAATGCAGATTTAGGGAAAAGCATTTTCTGGATGACTACAACAAACTGATTTCTCATTTCATGCTGACAAAATGTGTGCACAGCACCTTGGCACAATGACTGACAGAGAATGGATGCTCCATAAATGTTTAATAAATAAATAACTGAACAAAGACATATCCATGTCACTCAGGCTCCTTCTCTAAACTGTGATTGAAGAACAAGTAAGCACAGGAAAGCTTTCCTTAAAATGATCGTCTAAATGGTTTTCCACAGTGGGTTTCCTCCCCATGAGGAATCGGGCTGAGACCTCTAGGCTTTCCCTACTAAGGTTTGAATAAAGCCCAGAGGCACTAGAAAAGAGGTTTTCACCAAATTCAAAAATGTTTTGGGGACAATAAGGCACCAAAATATGATCTTAGACAGGAAGCCCAATCACAATTTTTTTTTCTGGCTCTGACAGGAATAAAGTGGCTTTAAAGGGAAAACAAAGTGCAAAGTTCCTTATACATCACGGCTGAATCTTTCCCTATGGTTATGGCAAATACAAAGCCATCTCATCTGTTACAGGGCAATACCCTCCAAATGAAGATGAGTACAAATCTTACACCAAGAGGGTTCATGACCACTCTACTGCCACTTATAAATGTTATTCTTTGTTTATTTAATTGAGAAAGGGTCTTGCTATGTTGCCCAGGTTGGTTTTGAACTCCTGGTCTCAAGCAATCCTCTCACCTCAGCCTCCCAAAGTGCTAGGATTACAGGCGTGAGCCACTGTGCCTGGCTGTAATTGTTATTCTTTATGTCAAAGGTAGGGTAGGCCATTATGGAAACAGCAAATGAGCTGAGGTTCTCCATGATACCTCAATGACCTGCCCAACCAAACCTTCATCAGATGGGAGCAATGTGAGGTAGCAGAGGGTCAGCCAGTACCACAGTGCTGCCCTCTCAACAACTACCCACAACTGCGAGGTAAGCTCAGACTTCTTTGCCATTGAGCTTACACTCAGTATGATATAAGCTACTATCATGGCGTGAGGCTGAAAAATGCAATGGAAACCCCCTACATCAGCACTTACTAGTTGCATTATTTTTGTTTTGTTGTTTTTTTTAGTTATGTTATTTTTGTCAGGCTACCTCTTTCAGCCCATTTCCTGTAGAATGGTGGTACCACCACCTAGCTTGCAGGATTGTTGGAAGGATTAAATGAGAATGTATACAAAATGCCTCACACATAGAAAGTATTCTATCAATACTTGTCCAGTGCTGAAAGTGAAGCTTATTGAGGAAAGACTGAGACAATACCAATTCAGTTTAAGAATGTGGAAAGAAAGAAAAAACTAAGCAGTTGCCTAGGCAAAGCTTCCCACTGGGTGTGCCAGGATGGCTTACTGGGTGAGTGAACCTATAGATTATCGTCTAACCCAGAAAACCTGTGAGAGTTAAAGGATTCATCATTAATAATTACCCTAGGACTACAGATGTAAAGAGAGTCAAGCTTACTCTAGAATTGGTGTGATGAGATATTGACTCCCCTTAGCCCTCAGCATAGCCAGGCAAAGCCAGGGCTGGTAGAAGTCTCCAGATAGGCTGGTCTTGGAGGAGCAGGGCTTGGTTTGTTCATCTCTATTACCCAAGGCAGCCTCTACATGCTGTTCAAATACTATCATTTTCTATGTCTGTCATGGCATGAAAGATGTTGAGATGCACTGGTTTATGCAACTAACTTAAAAAGAAGAGGCCAGGCACACTGGCTCACACCTATAATCCCAACACTTTGGGAGACCGAGGTGGGAGGACTGCTTGAGGCTAGGAGTTCAAGAGTAGCCTAGGCAACATAGCAAGACTCTGTCTCTACAAAACAAGAAAAAGAAAAAAGCTGTTTGAAGAATTATGTGGCTAAATGCCAGAAGCACTGAGAATGTCCCAAGCTTACTGTGGATCCAGTAAATGACAATCACAGAAGATCTGTTCAAATACTTTTCCCTAAGGTCTGGCTTCATAGACTGCAATTAAAACATTCTGGTAATTGTTTAGGGTATTAAAGAAGGAACAGAAATGGTCACAACTGCCACATCTGTAACTCTTCACAGCATGTGGCTCTGTAAAGTGAAACTTTTCGTCTGTAATAGCAGAATTTTTATATTCTGCTATAAGAGGTCTGTGTTTTTCCCCCCCTACCCAGGCCACTATAGGAGAGAAAGTAAACCAAAGCAGGTAGGAGAGTCAGAAGCATGACAATGAGGCTTTAACTACGTGCACAATCAGAAAGACATTGAAAACTACTTAAAAGGTTTTCACATGAGATTACCACTATCATCTTTCAGGTAGGAGGAAAAGAGAATGAAGAGAGCTGTGCCTGTTTTACTCTCCGAGGACAACTCTGAAGGTTAACTTGTAAGAGGTCTCACTGGAGTACAAACTGAAATCTTACAGAAAACTTAAACTTACATTTTAAAGCACTGGAAAATCTGGGTTTTGTGAAAGAGAAAGAAGAGACAAAGGACAGCTAAGAGCCCTTTCTCCACAAAGTACCCTGTGGACACTGTTTCTGGCTACTGTCTGAATCAAATGAAAATACAGAACACCACAGTGCAGCGCTTGGTTTGTTCATTTCTATTACCCATAATATTTCATAAGAATTGAGTCGTGGTCTCCTCCATCATAGCTCTTTGTTATGACCTCTAAGTACTTAGTACACAGAATTCAAGAGACCAAAGTCCTAAGTTTCATCCCCATAAAAGGTCCCAAATTAATATCTGGAATAAATGAAATGCTAAAGATAATTATCAAGCCAGTCATCTCACAAACATGAGTCAGCGTTGGTCGGACTGACACAGCGACTCACAGCCTTTTTACCACTGAGGAACTTTCTACTGCCTTGTTGCAGAGTCTCAAGTATTTTGCTTAATTTTAAAAAATAGAATTTGTGTTTTTTTGAGACAAGGTCTTCCTCTGTTGCCCAGGCTGGAGTACAGTGGCACGATCACGGCTCACACCCTCTGTCTCCCAGACTCAAACCATCCTCTGGCCTCAGCCTCCTGAGCAGCTGAACTACAGGTATACACCAACATACCTGGCAAATTTTTTTATTGTTTTGTAGAGATAAGCTCTCACTATGTTGCCCAGGCTGGTTTTAAACTTCTCAGACTTAAGCAATCCTCCCATCTCCACCTCCCAAAATGATGGGATTACAGGCATAAGACACCGTGCCCAGCCTATCTTTATTTTTTCTATCATGTATTCCATTTTAACATCAATTCATATTTTAAACCAATGATCTATAATTACCACCACTTTATCCCATGAAATTATAAAAGCCTCTGTCCCCACTGTGATGACAACAGGCTACGAGGTAAAGTAGAGAGCAGACGCTCAAGCTCTGCTATTAGTCTTGTAACTGAGGCTCATCTGCCCTAGTCTCCAAGGCCCACCACTCACCGATGTGTGCAATTTGGGTGAGATGTATTCAGTTTTGAGCTTCATACAGCCCTGGTAAAAGTGGCCCTGTTTCAGAGTCAGGCTGACTAACCAAGTCCCAGAAACTCCCATCATGCCATTAATAGCTGGAGTTTCAAATTTACACGGAATACGCAGTGTTAGAACAAGTTGATACAATCCCAGCAAAGGCATGAGTGGAGGCTTACTCAAGTAAAAGTACAACTTGTTTTACTCATAGACCTCTAAATGTCTGAAAGCCCCAGTCTGGGAATCGCTGGTCTATCCCAATATAACGAAAACAGCAGCTGTAAGTTTTCATCTTTATATACAAGAGACTTTAAGTGTTAAGACATGAAACAGAGAGAGGGTCATCAGGTAGAGACAAGAAGGAAGCACAGACAGTACATCAGATGTAATCAAGAGAGGCACTAAGTAATAATAAAGGCAACATTTAACAAGGGCTTTTTATGTACTAGGCATTATGCCATGTCTCCATATGGACCACTTCATTTGATCCTTACAACAATGTGGTAAGGTAGATCTATTAACAGCCTCATTTTACAGGGGAAGACATCGGGGCTTAGAGACATTCAGTAACTTGCACAGGGTTACACAGCTACTAAGCAGAGGTCAGCTACTAAGCAGAGTCCATGCTTGCAGCCACTGTGCTATGTGGCCTCCAAGAGAAGAGAAACTGGCTAGGTGGCAAACCAACTTCTAGCAGCAGGAGGCTGCCTGCAGTCACCAACCAAGACCCTTCTTCCTACCTTTAATGCCTTTGAACCTACAGTGACTCCTGTCTGCAACATGCCATCTGCTATGCCCAATCGGTCCATGTTCAGGAGGAAAGGAGTCACCAAAGTCACATAGGTGGCTCCTGACCATTTCTTGAGAAAATCTGGAGCCCATGTTTCAGTGGATCCACCAACATTATCAAGGATAAAATCAAACCTGGAGAGGAAGAACCAAATCAAAACATGGTTGTCAGGCTTTACACTGGACTCTGATCCTCCTTCCCTTCCAGTACCAGTTGGCTTAGGGTTTATTTCAGTGACAAATCTTAAACTGTGCTGCACCTCACCATCCTGCAGAGGGGTGGCTGCTTTGATGGAGACAGAAGGACATACTCATTCACTGGATCTATGACTTTTCTCCAAGGTAAGTTGAATGTGACTAATTTTTGTCATAAAATCATTTCATTTTCTAGTACTTTAGAATGGCTTCAGCAAGTAGTTCTGAAAAGAGAGTGGTTTTGGCTCACTACAATGCACAGAATAGCCCCTCACAGCTAAAAAATTTTCCAGCCCAAAATGTCGATAGTTGAGAAACTAAGGTTGCCAAGGTTGAGAAAGTCTGACTTAATTAAGCTTTGTAAAAAACTGCAAAACTTTCCATTCGCTATAAAGTGTTCTTTAGTGCACATGGATACTTGAAAGTAAAGTATGAGATTTTCACCTACAAGAATGATTTGCTTTTATTCTCTTTACAGTCAGAAATGCTCATGGAAGCATCCTCTTCACCTTCTGGAATTTTCTATCATTTGGTTTCAGGTACAGCATCAGGACAATGCAAAAGGAGAAATGAACAGCCTGTTCTAACATGCCAAAAAAATTCAGTCATAATGGAATCCACAGAAACTGACAGATATTCAACTTCTTACATCTAAACTAAAACTTCTGTAATCACTATATTCTATTGAAAAGGGATAAAAATAAGCTTTGAAATAATTTTGAAAACAAAGATCTATATAGAGAATACATGCAAATAAACTGAGCAAATCAGTTGATGAATTCCTCTTTGGTAAATCTTTTCTCCCAAATTCATCTGGATGATGTCAAACATTAAAGTTCCTAAAACCGCTTTGGCCAACTTTGTGGATCTTGAGTATTTTATAGAACTAAAATGAAGAAGGGCAAGGCCGGGTGCAGTGGCTCATGCCTGTAATCCCAGGACTTTGGGAGGCCGAGGCGGGTGGATCACCTGTGGTCAGGAGTTCGAGACCAGCCTGACCAACATGGAGAAACCCTGTCTCTACTAAAACTGCAAAATTAGCCAGATGTGGTGGCACATGCCTGTAATCCCAACTACTCAAGAGGCTGAGGCAGGAGAATCGCTTGAACCCGGGAGGCAGAGGTTGTGGTGAGCCGAGGTCATGCCATTGCACTCCAGCCTGGGCAACAAGAGCGAAACTCAGAAGAAGAAGAGGAAGCAGAAGAAGAAGAGGAAGAAAAGGAAGAAGAAGAAGAAGAGGAAGAGGAAGAAGGAGGAGGAGGAGGCGGCGGAGGAGGAGGAGGAGGCAGAGGAGAAGGAGGAGGGAGGAGGAGGAGGGAGGAGGAGGAGGGAGGAGGAGGAGGGAGGAGGAGGGAGGGGGAGGAGGGAGGAGGAGGGAGGGGGAGGAGGGAGGGGGAGGAGGGGGAGAAGGAGAAGAAGAAGAAGAGGAAGAGGAGGAAGAGGAAGAGGAGGAAGAGGAAGAAGAGGAGGAAGAGGAAGAGGAGGAAGAGGAAGAGGAAGGAGGAGGAGGAGAAGAAGAGGAAGAGGAAGAAGAGAAAGAGGAAGGAGGAAGAGGAGAAGGAGGAGAAGAAGGAGAAGAAGAAGAAGAAAGAGAAGAAGAGGAGGAGGAGGAAGAGGAAGAGGAAGAAGAAGAAGAAGAAGAAGAAAAAAGGCAATTGAAATCTAAGGATATGAAATGCAGGAGCATGATGACCTTAATAGATGACCATTCTTTTCACTAAAAAAGTGTCTACTTCATTTCCAAGTTTTGAACGTACAAATCTGAGGATACTTAAAGAAAACTTAAGGGCAGCCTGGTATTATAGAACAGGCATTGTCTGAGAAAGAAATCTGGAGACCAGGTTGTGGATCCAGCTCTCCCAACAAATGACTGGTGGCATGACCTCAAGTATGCAAAAACTCATAACTCCTCTGCCCTTCACTTTCTCAACTACAGCATCATAGGGTTGGACTGAAGGATTTCAAAGCCCCTTCTTGCTATAAAACTCTAAGATTCAAATACCTAAAAAGCTGCTATTTGGAAGGAGGAACATATTTATCCTAGGTAGACTGAGAGGTCAAACTCCAGGCAGAAATTACAAAGATCAATTTTAACTAAAGCTATCAAAGAAAAGAAGTAGTAACAGCATGCATTTATAAGTCACGAAGGTCCCCCTACTAGAAAAGTACAAGCGAAAGGAGCAAGACCACTTGCCAGGAAGAGATGCCAAGGAGGGAAGCATAGCACCGGTTTGGGAGCCTAGACTGAGTGTCCTCTAGCCTTCCGTCTGTCAAGTTCTCCTATTCTCTGGTGACAAATTCCAGACATGTATAAAATTTAAGGTAGGCCAGGTGCAGTGGCTCATGCCTGCAATCCCAGCACTTTGGGAGACCAAGGAAGGCGGATCACCTGAGGCCAGGAGTTCAAGACCAGCCTGGCCAACATGGTGAAACTATCTCCACAAAAAAAAAAATTGAAAAATTAGCCGGGTGTGGTGGTGGGTGCCTGTAATCCCAGCTACTCAGGAGGCTGAGGCACAAGAATCACTTGAATCCAGGAGGCAGAGGTTGTGCCAAGATCACGCCATTGCACTCCAGCCTGGGCAACAGAGTGAGACTTCATCTCAAACAAAAACAAATACAAAAAAAAAAACAAAACCCCTTAAGGTAGATAGAGGGGAATGGGTAGAACTTGGCCCCAGTATCATGTTGCTATTCCTAGAAGCATCAGAAGATACAAGATCGGGCTGGGCGCGGTGGCTCACGCCTGTAATCCCAGCACTTTGCAAGGCCGAGACAGGTGGATCACGGGGTCAGGAGTTCGAGACCAGCCTAGCCAACATGGTGAAACCCCATCTCTATTAAAAATACAAAAATTAGCCAGGTGTGGTGGCGCACACCTGTAATCCCAGCTACTTGGGAGGCTGAGGCAGGAAAATCACTTGAAACCGGAAGGCAGAGGTTGCAGTGAGCCAAGATCGTGCCACTGCACTCCAGCCTGGGCGACAGAGTGAGAATCCATCTCAAAAAAAAAAAAAAAAAAAAAAAAAAAACAAGATCAACCTAAACTACTGCTTTCTAGAAGCCAGATCTCGGAAACCTGTCATGTCCTCACTCTCAAGGCGCTCAAAGAGGCTTAGGCCCTGACACACAGACAAGAGGGTAGCTGACAAAATCTCTGAAAGGGACATTGTTAGTCCTTAAACATGCCAGGCATGTTCCGGACATGGGAGCTTTAGGTTTGCTGTTCTTTCCAGCTGGAACAATTGTTCTCCTAGATTCCCTCAATAATTAAATAAATATTATTGAGCACCTACTACATGCTACTACACTCTTCCAGCTGGAGGGATACAGCAGGGAGCAACACACAAACACACAAATCCCATTCATTTGGCTTGCTCACTAAAGCCTCCACTCAAATGTTGCTTCCTCAGTGAGGCATTCTTTAACCTTGCTATTTATAACAGCCTCCTCCCTATCTATTCCCTTTCATTTTTTTTCAGAGCACCTACCACTAAAACCGCCCAAACAAGAATGTAAGCTCCATGAAAGTGGGCATTTGTCTGGTTCACCACTGTAGCTGGTGTTTGGAACCCTGCCTGGCAAGAGGAGAAGCTCCCTGAACAGTTGAAGGAATGATGAGTTGGCTGGCTGCTGCTGGGTGCACTACCAAACTACTGCTAGAAGTTGGTGGCACTGGCTGAGAAAGGCCGGGCTGTGTCAGATAAGGACTCCCTTTTTTTTCTTTTTTCTTTCTATTTAAAAATATACTTCTACTCAATGTGGTCAAGAGTAGTTGACTTCTGAAAACTAATCAAAAAAGGGAAAACCTTTTAAACAGAAGCAGTAAAATAGCTTTCCAAATACTCCTCATTTCTGCTCTCAGCTTCAGCTTGGTCTTGGCTGGATAAAGGTCAGATGAATAAGCTGGAGTCACAGTCAGAATCAACATGACCCAAGAGAATTCCTGAATGCATTCCTGCTTGGTACCTCAGGCCAAACCACAGCCTGGCATTCAGACACACTGGGAACATCCACAGTGCTCCCATTACCAAGATTTAGACTTATACTGTTTCTCTTAAGCCTTTTTTAAGCCAAAACATGGAGAGTATGTTTTGGGCTAATCATGTATTTCATGAACTACTCTATATTCTTCCTGTGGTGACAGATGCCACAGAAGGGAACACATTTCCAATTTTGTCTTCAGGCCTCTTACAAACCAGCATGCTAACTTAAAAATTAGCAAAGACCATGTAAGCAAAATAACTTCCTCAGTGCCTATCCACATGCTGTTACTGTGTTGTATTAACATCTGGAATTAAAACAGAAGCCAACCTAAGTAACTTCTAGTGACATGGAATGTTTTCATAGACCCTTCTCAAGATTCCAACATGATTGTAAAGCCACCAAGCCATCTCAGACCTGCATAATCAACTGTCCTTGTTCCCACTCCCAGTGTGAACATTGTTCTAATACATACGGTTTTAAGCATTTCAACTGCTCTTCCACACTTCCAGATTTGTAATCAATTACATCGTCTGCACCAAGCTTCCTTACAAGTTCACTGGCATCTTGGGAGCAAACTGCTGTCACATGAGCATCCCATGCTTTCATTACCTGCCCCCCACCAAAAAGAAAAAAAGAATAAAAAAGGGAGAGATTAGAAAAACTGACTGCATTGAAAAAAAATCATTGGCACCATGTATACATATATCAGACTAATCTCTAGAGAACTTTAAGTACGTCATCTTAACCAGAACTATAGGAAGCCATCTGTCAGAGACTAGTAAAAATGGTTAAACTTTTGTTCAGTAAGAAAATCCCAAGAAAGAGATCTCATTTTCCCTATATGAGACAGCCAGCCACCTTATTGTCATGAAGTTATAACTAATCCACTTAGAGAGGGACTCAGTGCCTCAACAGTAACAGAAAAGACAGGAGTTGAAAGCCTCAAATTTGCCAGGTGCGGTGGCTCACGCCTGTAATCCCAGCACTTTGGGAGGCCGAGACGGGTGGATCACCTGAGGTCAGGAGTTCGAGACCAGCCTGGCCAACATGGTGAAACCCCGTCTCTACTAAAAATATAAAAAATTAGCTGGACGTGGTAGCGGGCGGGCACCTGTAATCCCAGCTACTTGGGTGGCCAAGGCAGGAGAATTGCTTGAACCCCGGAGGCAGAGGTTGCAGTGAGCCAAGATCGTGCCATCGCACTCCAGCCTGGGGTACAAGAGTGAGACTTCGTCTCAAAAAAAAAAAAAAGCCTCAAATTTAGCACTTTCAAGGATAGCAAAGTTAAATGGCCCCAAAATAGCAGGTCTTCAGAAAAATGACTATTTAAAATGTATACAGAACATTAAAATGCCACATATCTTCATTTGCATCTCTAATAAGTGTTAACACAATATTGAATCAGAAAGCGTGTCAAAGTAACGAGCTATTAAGTAATAGGTAACATACGAAAAGGTTCTCTTAAAAAAGGGAAGAAACTATAATCATTTTTTCTTAAAAACTTGGATCAGGTCCTCTCCCTTGGAGTAAGAAAACCTAAATAAATGTTACCCAGGTTTTAAAATGCAGATACCTTATATTTTAAAATAATAAAGAATAACTAGATTTAAATTAAAAGGAGAGCTAAATCTAATGTTATTCAGAATTAAGTATCCAGAAAGCATCCTGCTCCAAAATTGCTAAAATTCTTTTCTATAATGTTAATTTCATAGACTTAAAAGGGGGCTATTTTCAGCTAATTTGAGAATAGCCACTTGAAGTTTACTAAGAAATTTTTGTGCAGATAATTATAGATCATAAGAGATCACTTGTTTTCTCAATCTTGTCCTAAGTATCAATTTCCTGAACTTCCTTAATATAAGATGTAAAGGCTCACTAGAATACAAGGGATCTGTGTTTGTCTGGTTCACTATTGAATCCCTACTCCATGGCACACAAAGGTGCTTAGTAAATTTCTGTTAAATACAAATGTAAATAAAGGGTTTTTAACTTATTCATAATCTTACCCAATTTCTCACTTTTAAAAAGCAACATTGACCAAAGACTTATATATCCTGAAAAACTGTGGGGAATTGAAATATTTAGGAGTGATATGATATACAATTTATTGTTTATGGGCTGCAAACAGAGACACTTGAGTGTAATGATATGTTGCTTTTCACAGCAAGTCCCAAATCAAATTCAAATATGTGAAGAATATAATCCAAGATGAATAGCTCATTGTGACCATCCTTTCTCTAATACCTATATTAAAAAAGAAACTATTGAGGAAAAAGAAAAGTATGTTCTAAGCACCCACATTTAATACATGTTTTTCTTTAAACAGTATTAAATCCTCAGGAAGAATCTGTCACATGTTGAAACAGGTTTTTTCCCTCAAATTTCTAGTTTTCCCCCTCAAATTTCTAGTTTTTCCTCTCAAATTTCTAGTTTTTCTTTTCCCATTTAGAGCTATTTATTATCTTTGAACATTATGAAAATGTTTTAAAAACAGTTTTACTTAATAAAAGTTTTTCATGTAATATAAAACACAACTATAGAAAACACCTATAGACCGGGTATGGTGGCTCATACCTGTAATCGCAGCACTTTGGGAGGCTGAAATGGATGGATCACTTGAGCTCAGGAGTCTGAGACCTGCCTAGGCAACATAGTGAAACCCCGTCTCTACTAAAAATACAAAAAAGTAGCTGGGCCTGGTGACGCATGCCTGTGGTCCCAGCTACTCAGGAGGCTGAAGTGGGAGGATCGCTTGAGCCGGCGGGGGTGGAGGTTGCAGTAAGCCAAGGTCGTACCACTGCACTCCAGCCTGGGTGACAGAGTGAGATTCTGTCTCAAAAAACAAAAAACAAAAGAAAGAAAGAAAGAAAGAAAGAAAACAGCTATAGGGTGAACACCACCCAGATAAAGAAGCAGCACAATGGAAGCTATGCCAAAAATTCTCCTATGTGCCCCAAACCACAGAAGCCCCTCCTATCCTTTCCCAAAATAATTATTCTGATTTTTATAGTAATCACCTCCTTGCATTTCAAAAGGTTTATCACCCAACAATGCATTCTCTAGACACTATAGTCTTGTGCATTCTTAAAATGTGGTATCTTTTAAATCTCTTTTTTTATTATTTATTTTTGGGTTTTTTTGGTTTTTTATTTGAGACAGTCTCACTCTGTTGCCCAGGCTAGAGTGCAGTGGCATGATCTCGGCTCACTGCAACCTCCACCTCCCAGGTTCAAGTGATTCTCCTGCCCTCAGCCTCCCGAGTAGCTGGCACTACAGGCACGTCACACCACACCTGGCTAGTTTTTGTATTTTTAGTAGAGATGGGATTTCACCAGGTTGGCCAGGCTGGTCTTGAACTCCTGAGCTCACGTGATCCACCTGCCTTGGCCTCCCAAAGTGCTGGGATTACAGGTGTGAGCCACTGTGCCCGGCCTTAAGTCTCTTTTAAATCATAGGCTCCTGTTCTATCCCTTTGCTTTCCTATAATTTATCTGTGGAAGAATCTAGGCCATTTGATCTGTGGAGTTTCCCACAGTCTGGAATTTCTAACTGCACACCCACGGGACAGTTCCACACGTTGCTCTGTCCTCTGTATTTTTTGCAACTCGGCAGATGGATCTGGAGACTAGATCTGATTCCATTTCAATCCCTTTAGCAAAACTATGGACAGTGTCTGGCAAAACTAGAGGAGGCACATCATGTCTGCTTGAGGCTCTCTTTATTATCTTAGCAGCTGTCAATGCTTAATACCCATATCTGCTTATTGGTGGTTGCGAAATAGTGAGCTTCTAATTCTACTTCTTTTTATTTAAGTAGTTGGAATACTTTCTTTCTTTTTTTTTTTTTGTGGGGGACAGTCTCGCTCTGTCCCAGGCTAGAGTGCAGTGGCGTGATCTCTGCCCACTGCAACCTCTGCCTCCTAGGTTCAAGCAATTCTCCTGCCTCAGCCTCCCGAGTAGCTGGGATTACAGGTGCCCACCACCACGCCCGGCTAATTCTTGTATTTTTATTAGAGACGGGGTTTTGCCATGTTGGCCAGGCTGGTCTGGAACCCTTGACCTGAGGTGATCTGCCCGCCTTGGCATCCCAAAGTGCTGAGATTACAGGCATGAGCCAACGCGTCCAGCCTGAATACTTTCACAAAACAACACTGCCCCTCACATCCCTGCCCCTCACATATTATTTTGTCTGCTCAATTATACAGTTCATGTAGGAAAGGCAAGATAAATGCTTAACTGTTTTTCTTTATCAGTCTATAAGATAATAAACTGGTTCCCTATCAAATTCCAAAAGTGACCTCTTTTGAAAAAAGTATCATGAACTCATGGATTTAAATATATTTAAAAGGTTTCAACCCATTGTAATGGTCATTATTATTACTGAAGCTCAAATTGTTACATCTTTGGGCATTTCTTCAAGTTAGCTCTTCAGTCTTTTGACATGACCTGACTAGTCTTTGATAGTTTCCTTGCTATTTAATGTATTCCAGGTTAATTCTTTATATTTGTGCCCTAGATCTGAAATCAGCTACTTCTCTAAGAAATCCTGCCTTGTTTTAGTGAGAAATGATATTTCAAGTGATGGCTTTACATACACATATACACAAAATGTCTCTTGAGTTCATATTGATACTTCCAATTCTAATTTGAGACTACAAAATCCCAGCACTTTGGGAGGCTGAAGCAGGAAGGTTGCTTGAGGCCAGGAATTCGAGACCAGCCCAGGCAACACAGCAAGACCCCATTGCTACAAAAACATGAAAAAATTAGCTGGGCATGGTGGCATGTGCCTGTAGTTCTACCTACTCAGGAGTTTGGGGTGAGAGGATCATTGAGCCCAGGAGGTTGAGGTTGCAGTGAGCTGTGATCATGTCACTGCATCCCAGCCTGGATGACAGAGCAAGACACTGTCTCAAAAATAATGACAACTATTGCACTGTATTTACCTTGTCAGAACATATGGCTGTTCCTATACTCTCTCCTTCTAAGCCCTCATTTAGTTTTGTTCTACAGGTAACTGTGTTGAACATTTACCACTAGTCCTTAAAATGTCTTCATAGTCATTCCTAGTCAGAAGCTCGTTATCTAGGAGAGTCCTCAGAAAAGGATCAGAAGAACAATATTCCCCACGTTCTTGATGTTGATAACAGTCTGTATGTGTCCATGATACCTGAAGGCCTGTTTTGTTGTATAAAAGATTCTTGGCGCACTCTTCCTTGAGTATCTTAAATATGTTACTCCATTTTCTTCTGCCAAAAGTGTTACTGACAAAAAGTCTCATGATAGTCTAATTTTATTTCTCTTATAAGTCACGTCATCTTTTTTCTTATATGGACACATAAGTAGCACATGTGCTATTTTGTCTAGATTTCCAAAGGATCTTATTTCTTTTTTCTTTAAAGGCCAGTAATTTCACTGTAATTTTTCTCCACATTTTTATTAGTAATTTTCCTTAGTGTTGCTCAGTCTGGGTCCATGTCCTTAGAAAAGTGATGTGGCTATTCAATATGTAATTTCAAATCATTTAATTTCAGGACAGTAGGAAAGTTTCTTTAATTATTGTTTTAATATGGGTTCAATTCCCTTGCTTTGGTTTTCCCCTTCGAGGACTCCTAGTATCCATATATCAATTTTCCTTGTCTGTCATCAATATTTGATACTTTCTCTTGAATCTGTTTTTATCTTTTTCTGTTTTTTTGAGATAGGTCTCACTCTGTCCAGGCTGAAGTGCAGTGGTGTGATCACAGCTCACTGCAGCCTCGACCTCCTGGGCTCAAGTGATGCTCACACCTCAGCCTCTCCATAGCTGGGATTACAGGTATGAGCCACCATGCCCAGCTAATTTTTGTATTTTTTGTAGAGACGAGGTTTTGCCATGTTGCTCAGGCTGGTCCTGAATCGCTGAGCTCAAGCAATCTGCCCTCCTCGGCCTAGCAAAGTGCTGGGATTACAGGGTGAGCCACTGTGCCCAGCCTATCTTTTTGTTTCTTTTGTAATTTGAAATTTTTTCTGCATTTTGTTTCTACTAAGGAGCATTATGTGTTGTGTTTACTTACTGTTGAGTTCCTCTTAGTTTAGTCTTCTATTACTAAATGATTTTTTCATTTAGTTTTACTTTTTTCCTGAGTTTTTCCTGTTCTGATTTATTTTGTTTTTTTCACATCTTGTATTATATTTTTAATGTCTTTTAACTTGCTTTGAAATAGCAGGTGACATTTCAGGCTGTTCTGTAGGCATGTATTCTGTTGTGCTTTTATTATAGGGTATGTTATTCTATACCTTATTTTCCCTTTCCTTATAATAGCTTTGTATGGGATTTAACCTTGATGCTTTTCTATTACTTTTTAATTTTATTACAATTTTTTGTTGTGAAATATAATACAAATAAAAGCATACAGAATATAAATATACAGCTTAACAAATTATTACAAAGCAAATATTATTATAACTATTCAAAATTAAGAACTAGAATACCACCTGTGCCCCTAAGCCTCCCAATTAAAACTTCCTCAACTCCCTTAAAAAGTAACTACTAACTGGACCTTTAGTGTAACCCTTTTTGCTTTTTTTTTTTTAAGAAGTTTTACTAAGTAGACACCACCCTTAAACACTACTGCTTAGTTTCACCTGTTCTTGAATGTCATTAAATGGAACCATATAGGATGTACTTTTGCATCTGATTTCTTTTACTCAACACTTGGTTGTGGTATTCATCCACTTCACTGTGTGCAATTATAGGTTTTTCATGACTGCATAATATTCCAATGTAAGAATATACCACAATTTATTTACTCATCTTACTGTTGATGGACATTTGGGTTTTTCTAGTTGGGGAATTTTAACAGGAATAGCCCTGCTCTGAAATTCTGGTACAAATCTTTTGGTAAACATACTTGTATATCTATCTATAGGTTATAATCCTAAAATAGGAATTCTTGTGTTGTCCTTTTTTTTTTTTTTTAAGAAATGTTACAATTTATATTTACATTTAATAGATGCCAAATGGTTTTCTTAAGTGGCTGTATCAATTTATACTCTAATCAACTGTGTATGATATTTCTCTTTTCTTTTTGCCTCTCTCCCTCTTTTCTTTTCTTCTATTTATTTATGTATTCAACTCATATTTACTGAGCCTCTGGATTGGATTCTGTTTATCAAATGATGAGTTAAAAGAAGTTAAAGTGTGCATCCCAGGAATCCTCGCCTCCTTCACCTAGTTCAGTCAGCAGACAGACAGGAAGCCTCCAGCACCATCTGGGTTCTCAAAAAGTCTAAGCTGGGTCTGGGGTGGTCTATAACACCCACACCTCCCTCCTGGAAAGTAATGTGGCAGAGCCTCTGAGGCTACTCGCTGCCCCCTACTGGGGAAAAGAATCTCTCCCCTCATCCTGAGAGAGGCTTAATCAAGCTCCCTCTTCTAGGAGCCAGTCAGTTACACATCTGACCACAACAGGAGCAGTCACTGGGCCCCATCATGTTTCTGGAGGCTTGGGGAACTTTTGGTTTGTTTTGTTTTATTTGAGGTAAAATTCATATATATCACCATTTTCACAATTTTAAAGTATTTAAAGTATACAGTAGTCTCTAGTACACTCACAATGTTGTGCAACCATCACCACTAATTCCAGAATATTTTAAGCGCCCAAGAATAAGCCTCACACTCATTAGGTAGTCATTCCCCACTCCCTTCTCCATCTACCCCCAGCCCCTGACAACCACTAATCTGCTTTCTGTCTCTGTGGATTTGCCTATTCTAAACATACGATATAAATGGAATCATACAATATGTAGGACCTTTTGTTTCTGGATTTTTCTCACTTAGCATGTTTTGAAGATTCATCCATGCTGTATCATCATCAATATTTTATTCATTTTTATGGCTGATATATAATATAGACATATAATATTCCATTATATGTCTATACCACATTTTGTTTATCCATTCATCAATTGATAGAGTTATTTCCACTTTTTTTCACTATTATGAATAATACTGCTATGAATATTCATGAATAAGATTAGGCTTAAATGTATGTTTTCATTTCTCTTGGGTATATACCTAAGAATGGAATTGCTGGGTCATATGGTAATTCTATGTTTAACATTTTGAGGACCCAACAAACTCTCCCACAATGTCTGCACCATTTTAACTTCCCACCAGCAATGTATGAGTGTTCTAATTTATTTACATCTTTGCTAACATTTTTTATTTTCTGTGTTTGCTTTTTATTGTAAGACACAGTATCTCACTGTGGTTTGGATTTGCATTTCTCTAATAAATAAAGATATTGACCATCCTTACATGGACTTACTGGCCACTTGTATATATTCTTCGGAGAAATGTCAATTCAAGTTCTTTGCTAATTAAATACTGTGCTGTCTTTTTGTTGTTGAGTTATAAGAGTTCTTTATATATTCTGGATACTAGACTCTTACCAGAAAAATGATATGGAAATATTTTCTTCCATTCTGTGGGTTGTCTTTTCACTTTCTTGATAGTGCCCTTTGACATACAAAAGTTTTTTAATTTTGATGAATTTTTTTCTTTGGTTGCTTGTGCTTTGGGTGTCATATCTAAAAATCTGTTGCCAAATCTACAATCATGAAGATTTTGTCTTATGTTTCCTTCCAAGACTTTTTTTTTCCCTTTCCCTGCCTACTCTTCTAAGAGTTTTACAGTTTTAGCTCTTATGTTTAGATCTTTGATCCATTTTGAGTTTTTTGTTTTTGTTTTTGTTTTTTAAGACAGAGTTTCACTCATCACCCAGGCTGGAGTGCAGTGGCATGATCTAGGCTCACTGAAACCTCCGCCTTCCAGGTTCAAGCAATTCTCCTGCCTCAGCCTCCTGAGTAACTGGAATTACAGACACATGCCACCATGTCCAACTAATTTTTGTATTTTTAGTAGAGACAGGGTTTCACCATGTTGGCCAGGCTGTTCTTGAACTCCCGACCTCAAGTGATCCACCCACCTTTGCCTCCCAAAGTGTAGGGATAATAGGTGTGAACCACCATGCCTGACCTTGAGGGTTGTTTTTCTTTTTTTAATATGATGTGAGGTAGGGGCTCAACTTCATTCTTTTGCATGTGGATATCTAGTTGTTCCAGCAGTATTTGTTGAAGGAACTATTATTTTCTCCATTTAATGGTCTTGCCATTCTTGTCAGGATCAATTGACCACAGAGGTATGGGTTTATTTCTGGATGCTCAATTCTATTCCATTGATCTATAAGTTCACCCTTATGTTTTGATTACTGTAGCTCTGTAGTAAGTTTGAAATCAGCAAGTGTGAGTCCTCCAACTTTATTCTTTTTTAAGATTATTTGGCTATTTGGGGTCCCCTGTGATTCCATATGCATTTTGGGGTCAACTTGTCCATTTATGAAAAGCAAAAAAAAAGCAGTTGCATTTTGATAGGGATTGTACTGAATCTATAAATCACTTTAGGGGAGTATTGCCATCTTAACGGTATTTCGGCTACTGTATTTCTATATAAATTTTAGAATCAGCTTACCAATTTCTACATTTTGTAGGCTTTTTAGCCTGCAAAAATTTTGCTTGGAAACTAGTATTGGTTTTTGACATTGGCTGTTTCCTATTAAATTGCTAACTTCCATCTACCTGCACTGCCCACGGTCTTCCTTCTTAAAAGCTTTCCTACATCTGTTATCAAGGACATCCACACACCCACTCATATTAAACTACTAGGAAGCGTAATGCTTCCTTCTACATTAGAATATTTTCCTTACAGTGAGCTATGATTGTGCCACTGCACTCCAGCCTGGGTGACACAGCAAGACTCCATCTCTAAAAAATAATTTTTTCTAATAAAAAAAGAATATTTTCCTCTTACAGAACAAGCTGAAATTATAGTACATTTACCAGACCTACCTTTCTCTCAGCTTTTAAGGAGAAATAATGTATCTTAATTTATAAATTCATGCAAACAAAATCCTCCTATTCACAAGATTAAAAAATGGTTTTACCTGTACAGCAAAAGTACCAACTCCACCTGAAGCGCCTAAGATTAGAACACTGCAATGCAAAGGAAACCACAATTAACGAGAATCTAAAGCAGATATAACTGGATAAACGTTTTCAACCTATAACTGGTTGACGATAAGATGATAAATAATTCTAAAAGAAAATAAAGTTATTCAGCTTCCCAAGATATATTACACAAGGATTTTTATTTTAGGTTCACCAAGAAACTGCAGTTGCTTAAAATGAAGACATTCTATGAGCTCTGTACCAAGAATATCAAATACCGAAAATACCAATAATTTGTTGGTTTAAGATAGCTCAGATGGTCCTTTGTAATATCTGCCTTATAATTTTTCTAGGCTAAAATTGTTAGAGCTTCCTCTATGAGAGGGAGATTTGGGGCCCTTTTTAATTTGTTATGCTTAGCTGTTCTCTAAGAAAAATCACATTCCTGACTACATTCTCACCAAAGTGAAATAAACATCTTTTGTTCAGACATGTCAAGTTCATCAACTTTCATAAACGAAAATCAATTCCTATCCTCGATGTGGCTTCCTGTTAAAGCAGAGGAATCTGTCCAACCAGCACAACCATCCTCATACTGCATGTTCTTACCATGTTAACTCACAATAGCCTTGAAGACCAGGGTGCTGAGCCTGGATCAGTCAGGGCAGGAGGGTGGGGTGGGACAAGGGTGAAGGGGTGAGGGGTAGGGTAAGGGATAATGAACTCTCTGAAATTGTGAATTTCCTAAAATAACATGTAAAATTTGTGCGATGATGCATATGCTTATTGACAAGGAAAGGAATCTAGACCTATCATCTATTTCCCAAAGAAGTGTGCAATCCAAAAGAGAATCACCAGTCAAAAAACTGCTTTCCATGCTCTTACATTTTATTCTTAAATTAAGGTAGAGCTTCAGAGAACTGCCTACTTGGACTGGATGGTTTCAAGTCCCAGAAAATTGTTTGTACTGTACTTTGGTGTCATGCTACTGATTGAGGCTGAGGGACATTATAAAAAGTGATTGTTTGATATCTGATACTGTATTAGCTAAGGGGATATTGTTGACAGAATTCATGAGAATTCTCTTTATGACGGCCTACAAAAAAAACATTTTTCTGAACACTAAGTGGTGGCATTATCTGTCCTATTTAACATCACCATAAATTGAGTAACTGCTAGTGTGGGTCCCTACTGCCTTGGCTGCTGGAAAGTGCAGGGAATTTTGCCACCTATCTCTAGTAAGTACACCAAATCTTGGAATGCGCATTCTATCTATAACCTTCACCCTAGTTTCATTTCATTTTTTTCTATCTTGCCCAAATCATAGAAGGCTGTTTATCACCCTTATTTATAGCTTAACAGTCACTACTAAAATTTTTGAGCCAGTTGTTCCCTTTGAAATTAAAACCATTAAATGTAATTAAGCCAATTCTCCTTCCAAATTGTGTTCCTTCTAGAAGGATTTATAATTTCCAAAATTATAAAGACTAGAAGAAATTTTAAAGATCCTGTTAGGGTTCAGAAAACAATACCCCAGAGTATGTCACTTTGACATGCTGAGTACTTTGAAGTAAAGAAGCAGCCTCAGAACGAAGGTCTCTCTGACCTTCTCTCACCATCCCGGCCACGGTCTCTCATCCCTTCCCTTTGTCTCTCCTGAAGTGCAAAGGGAGGATTTCTCTGAAGTTCGCTCAGAAGGAATGCTATTTTCTTGGGCCCCCTCCCTATAATCTCACCAAACACAGAAGATTAACTCACATGAAAGAAGACTAGAGTAGGTGCCACACCCACAGCCCAGATAAATTTTGTCCTAGGCTACTGTCTGTTCTTTGGGCCCATTCATCTCCCCTCAAAATAATTTGCTCTTCCTCTAAAATTGCCTACATACTCCCCTTCCCTCCACCCTATGAAGACGGTATGTAGGCATCACCCATTTGGCCCTTCTTTGAGGTTCATACCTTGTGTGACTTCCATGTACCTGCACCTTATTACCTGCCCAGGTCTGCTGCCACCAACACTGACAGTGACCCCACCCCTCCAGTAGTAGAGCTGCCACACTGCCATGCATGCAGTGCAGAGACTAGAGGACCAGTTCACCTGGGGCCCACAACTACCACTGCTGGCCCTCATGCACAATGACCACAGTGCTGAGGACTAGTCCACCCCAAGCCTGCCATCCACACCAGCAGCAGGAATGCCATGTAGCTGCATGTGTCACCTAGTGACCTGAGGACCAGACTGCCTGGCATCCCTATGTCCAACAAAAGTGCCCAACTGGCCAAGCGCGGTAGCTCATGCCTGTAATCCCAGCACATTGGGAAGCCGAGGCAGGCTGATCATGAGGGCAAGAGATCGAGACCATCCTGGCCAACATAGTCAAACCCCGTCTCTATTAAAAATACAAAAATTAGCTGGGCACGGTGGCACACGCCTGTAGTCCCAGGAGGCTGAGGCAGGAGAATCATTTGAACCCAAGAGGTGGAGGTTGCAGTGAGCTGAGATGGCACCGCTGCACTCCAGCCTGGCAACAGAGAGAGACCCTGTCTCAGAAAAAAAAAAAAAGTGCCTAACAGCCTCCACAAACTACAGCATAAGCCACTGAGGAATTACTGACACGATTGATAGTGATTACAGCCAAAGAAATCATACAAAGATGCTGGGTGCGGTGGCTCATGCCTGTAATCCCAGCACTTTGGGAGGCCGAGGTGGGCAGATCACGAGGTCAGGAGATCGAGACCATCCTGGCTAACATGGTGAAATCCCGTCTCTACTAAAAAAAATACAAAAAAATTAGCCAGGCATGGTGGCAGGCGCCTGTAGTCCCAGCTACTCGGGAGGCTGAGGCAGGAGAATGGCATGAACCCGGGAGGCAGAGGTTGCAGTGAGCTGAGATCACGCCACTGCACTCCAGCCTGGGCAACAGAGCAAGACTCTGTCACAAAAAAAAAAAAAAAGAAAAGAAATCATACAGAGACTACACTACTGCGCTCACCCAGGAACAAAGCCAAAGCACTCTACTCAAACAACACAATAGATACATCTACAGGAAAAAGTACTGGAAGCACTAGCCAGAGCAATTAAGCAAGAGAAAGAAATAAAAGGCATCCAAATTGGAAAAGAGGATGTCAAATTGTCCCTCTTTGCAGATGACATGATCTTACATATAGAAAAAACAAAAGACTCCACCAAAAACCTCTTAGAATTGATAAATTCATTAAAGTAGCACAAAATCAACATACAAAAATCCGTAGCAGCCAGGAGCAGTGGCTCACGCCTGTAATCCCAACACTTCAGGAGGCTGAGGCAGGCAGATCACTTGAGTCCAGGAGTTCAAGACCAGCCTGGCTAACACAGCAAAACCTATCTCTACTAAATACAAAAATTAGCTGGGCACAGTGGCACACGCCTGTAGTCCTAGCTATTTGGGAGGCTGAGGTGGAAGGATCACTTGAGCCCAGGAAGGCGGAGGTTGCAGTGAGCTAAGATCGCACCACTGCCCTCCAGCCTGGGTTACAGAGCAAGACTCTGTCTCCAAAAAGAAATTTTTTAAAATAAATAAATATAAATAAAAATTTAAAAATCAGTAGCATTTCTATATACCAACAATGAACTAGCTGAAAAAGAAATCAATTTCATTTACAATAGCTACAAAAAAACCACTTAGGAATAAATTTAACCAAGGAGGTGAAAGATTTATATAATGAAAACTAGAAACACTGATAAAAGAAATCAAAGAGGGCTAGGCACGGTGGCTCACACCTCTAATCCCAGCACTTTGGGATGCCAAGTGGGGGAGGATCACTTGAGCTCAGGAGTTCAAGACCAGCCTATCTCAAAAAAATACATATAAATTAAATAAATAAATAGAAAAGAACACAAAAAAATGGACATCCTATGCTCATGGATTGGAAAAATAAATGTTGTTAAAATGACCAAACCACCCAAAGCAATCTACAGACTTAATTCAAGCCTTATCAAAATATCAATGACATTCTTCACAGAAATTTTTTAAATCCTAAAATTTGCATGGAACCACAAAAGACCTTGAATAACCAAAACAATATGCACAAAAATAAAACAGCAGGAGGCATCACCCTACCTGACTTCAAACTATACCACAAAGCTACAGTAACCAAAACAGCATGGTACTGGTATAAAAACAGATACACAGACCAATGGAACAGAATAAAGAACCCAGAAAAAAATCAACCTATTTATAGCCAACTGATTTACGACAAAGGCAACAAGAATTGATGTTGGTGAGAGGATAATTTCTTCAATAAATGGTGCTGGGAAAATTGGATACCCATATGCAGAAAAATGGAAACTAGATGCCCATTTCTCACCATATATAAAAACCAACTCAAAATGAATTAAAGACTTAAACATAAGAGCCAAAACAAAACTATTAGAAGAAAGCATATGGGAATACAGGCAAAAATGATATAGGTAAGACTTCAAAAGCACAGGCAGCAAAAACATTAATAAATAGGACTATATCAAACTAAAAAACTCTGTACAGCAAATGAAACAACCAATGAAGAGACAACCTGTAGAATGGGAGAAAGTATATTCAAACTCTACAACCAACAAGGGACTACTACCCAGAATATATAAGGAACTCAAAAAACTCAACAACAACAAAAAACTAGTAATCCAATTAAAAACGTGCAAAGGATCTGAATAGACATTTCTCAAAAAGAGAAAAATGATCAAGCATAGGCAAAAAATGCTGTACATCACTAATAATCAGGGAAATGCAAATTAAAACCACAATGAGATCTCTCACCCTAGTTAGAATGGTTATTACCAAAAAGACAAAAAACAGGGCTTGCTTAGGCAGCACATATACTAAAATTGGAATGACACAAAGATTAGCATGGTCCCTGAGCAAGAATAACATGCAAATTTGTGAAGTGTTCCATATAGAAAAAAGACAAGAAAAAAAAAATATTGGAAAAGATGCAGAGAAAAGGGGACTCTTATACACCTTTGGTGGGAATATAAGTTAGTATAGCCAATATGGAAAACGGTATGAAGTTTTCCCTAAAAGTAAAACTATCATAAGATCCAGCAATCCTACTACTGAGTATTTATCCAGAGGAAGGAGAATCAGTCATATCAAAGAGATATCTGCACTCCCATGTTTAATACAACACTATTTGCAATAGCCAAGATATGGAATCAACTTAAATGTCCATTAACAGATAAACAGGTAAAGAAAATGTGGTATGTATACACAAGGTAATACTATTCAGCCATAAAAAAGAAAGAATGAAATTCTGTCATATGTGGCAACAGGGATGAGCCTGGAGGACATTATGTTAAGTGAAATAAGTCAGGCACAAGAAGATAAATACCATGTTTTCACTCAAGAGGGAGCTAGACAAGGTTGAAGTCACACAAGCAGAGAGTAGAACTGTGGTTTATCAGCCGCCGGGAAGGGTAGCAGGGAGGGAAGAACAGGGTGAGGTTGGTTAACAAATACAAAATTACAGCTAGATAGGAAGAATAAGTTCTAGTACTCTATAGCACTACAAGGTGAATATAGTTAATAATAATTTATTGTATACTTTCAAAAAACTAAAAGAGAGGATTTTTAATGTTCCCAGCACAAAGAAATAATCAATGTTTGACTTGAAGGATATGCTGATTGTTCTGATTTGATCATTACACATGGTATCCATGTATTGAAATATCACACTATGCCCCATAAATGTGTACAATTATTACATATCAACTAATATTAAAAGGAAATAAATAAATAAATGTGTATAACTTTTCTCCTATTAATCTATTATCAGTTGATTTCAGCATACTCAGTTATAGAAACTTCAGAGGGCAGAGGTAAAGTACCTTTTGCCCTGACAATTCAAACATAGCTTTAGTCTTCCTAAATGAGGGGGAAAAGTATGAAAAGTGCTTCAAAAATACATTCAAAAATGAATTCCCCCATGAAATATTTCACCCTCTTACTTTTGTCCATTCTTATAGAAGTGTTGCTAGTCAAATTCTCATTTAAGTTCCTCACAATATATTACCTGCACTCTCCAACTTTTCCTCTCACTATTTCCTGAATGGAACTCTTCCTCTGAGACTCTGTTCCCCTCATTCTTCCCCCTACATTGCACACACACTGGCCCATTCCTCCAGGCTCTAGAATGCTATAATTACCTGCTGAGGTCTCCCTTCCCTTGAAGGCCCAAGTCCCAGTTTTCCTCTACAATACCCTTAACATAGCCTGGAACCTGTTATCTATGCCACACATCCTACTTCCCAACCTATTCTGCAAGCTCTTAAGGTCAGAGACCTCATATTATGCTCTGCACTGGCCACAGTGCCCTGGATGTAGCAGATGCCTGATCAAAGTTTCTTGACTTTCAAAATCAACCATGGCCAGACATGGTGGCTTACGCCTGTAATCGGGCACTTTGGGAGGCTGAGGCTGGAGGATTGCTTGAGCCCAGGAGTTGAAGATCAGCCTGGGCAACATCATGAGATCACATCTCTACAAAAAATAAAAAATAAATTATCTAGGTATGGTGGTGCTGAGGTGGGAGGATGGCTTGAGCCCAGGAGTTTGAGGCTGCAGTGAGCAATGATTGTGCCACTGTACTCTAGCCTGGGTGACAGAGTGAGACCTTGTCTCTAAAAAAAGAAATCATCCAATCACCATTATGTCCTACAATCAAGGCAACAACTGCTACTACCTCAAGTGAGGGGATCGCCTGGCTACTTGAAAGACTGCATTCAAGTTTCTTCCAGTAAAAAAAAAGCTTGAAAATAACTTCTAATTCTCTCTCTGTGAATGCTGGATACTAAATATAATGGCTACTTCAGGATCCAACTGCCAAATACATCTCCGACCTCATCATTGTCAGTTCATCTCTTCCCTATAACTCTTGATCCAAAGCAACTTCATTCCCTCAAATAAAAAAGCAAAACTGTGTTTCACAGCAGGGCTTAGCAAGAGTGGTTCTGCAATAGCAGCTTCAATTCTTTGTGTTGCCACCTGATGGCGACCCCAAGTGCAAAAGCAGCAAGGAGCAGGTCCAATGAATGAAGCGCTGTTAGCTTGTAAAGGAGCCCTGAGGACATATCGTTTGCTGGTCCTGTAAACTCCACATTTTGTGCAGGTTTCAACCACATCTTTCTTCAAAGTCCCCAAAAAGAGAGTAGGCAAAATAAATTTTTTTTTGAGACGGAGTCTCACTCCGTCGCCCAGGCTGGAGTGCAATGGTGCAATCTCAGCTCACTGCAACCTCCGCCTCCCGTGTTCAAGGGATTCTCCTGACTCAGCCTCCCAAGTAGCTGGGACTACAGGCGCCCACCACCACACCTGGCTAATTTTTTTGTATATTTAGTAGAGATGGGGGTTTCACCATGTTGGCCAGGCTGGTCTCGAACTCCTGACCTCAGGCAATCTGCCCACCTCAGCCTCCCAAAGTGCTGGGATTACAGGTGTGAGCCACCACACCCGGCGGCAAAATAAATTTTCAAGCCAACAATAAGCCGGTCGGTCTTCTAAAGTCTGAAGTCTTGTGGCTCAACTAATTATTCTTGTTGTATTCTTCACAGCACATTCAATGCAAAGGGAAGCAACTGCTGTTGCTGACCTCCCAACGGCCCTTCACTTAAGTCCTACATAGTGGGAATACTTTTTACCTAGCTTGCTGTAATGGCCACACTATATATTCGAATCTCACTGAAGTAGAAGCCTATTTGTCATAGTGAAGAAACGTGTGCTGTATTTGTTGGTTTATATAAAGTGTACAGAAATACTCTACTTGAAAAAAGCACTGTTATTCAAAATCGCCAAGGTTTTTAATTGCATGCCTCTATTACTTCTTAAGTACACATATAGAGCTTCTTTGGAAGTCAGAAGGGAGTATACTAGTGACAGATATTTTTTAAATATGGAGAAAATATGAATCAGTATCACACTACTTAGGCATTCTTAAACCCTAAAATCTAACTTGCTCTGTCCTTTTTGCCTAATCTCTGAATTCTCCCTAAACATACATTAAGGCACTGAAGCAATGTTGGCTTCTTTTCCATGACTGAGTCACTTTTTATTTGGCATTTGGGCACCTAAGCCCTCTACAATCACAGTTTTCAGTATTGTAATCTTATGAGGTAGGGCACCAACCCCTTAGCTGCCTTACAAAAAAAAAAAAAAAAAAAAAAAAAAACACGAAACATGCTACAAAACAGCAAGACATCAAGAAGTAGAAAATCATCTTCAAGTTTCTATATTCTGACTTGATCCCAAAAATCTTTGAATGCCAGGGCTGGGTATCTAGAGTCCCGGGTTCAGGTCTCAACTCTCTCTCTAATGGAATCCCTGGCCCTCAGGTCTGTCACCTACAAAATGATGATGACAGAAGTGTACCCTGGGAGTCAATGAAAAAGAACAGGTGCTTTCCATCTAATTTAAGCTTATATTTTGTTTCTCCACCTTTGAAACAGACATATATGGCCTTCAAAATTGCCCCAGATTTATAGTGAAAAAAAGCCACATTATAAGATTAGAGTGTCATCTATTAAATCCTAATGACTTACGAACAAAGATGATTTAAATATGGTGAAATCGACCATCAGTAGAAACAAATGGTTTTAAGAAATAAGGATTATGCTGAAAATGTATCTCATCTTTCACCTTCACAAACTACTTTTTTTCTCAGCCTTGTGGAGGTTCTGAAACACACATGACTTTTAAATCGGGGGGAAAACATATAAAAGATAGCAAAGTATCTTAGCATAATATGCCAGGTTTACTGTCTTAAAGTGAGTGAGAAACTTAATCTGAATAAGTGGAAAAATATAGCTACAAAACAAATCAACCAAAGGAGACCAAGATAGCCTAGATTTATGTGTCCTCTTCTTCTAAGCCTCTGTAATGCATGTTGACATTCCCCAATTTACAGAAGAGTTTGTGTGTGAATTAAATATTTAGAAAGTTAAACACATTTTCCCAAGAAAACAAAGCTATTTATATATCTTGGTAAGGTGGCCAGGGTAAGCCATTTATGAAGACTTAGTTAACCCATAATCGACGAAGAACTTTATACACAGGATAACAATGGCTTTGTTATCCGAAGTGTATTCAGAATTTCAACCAGGGGTACTGGGAATGTATCCCCCCAAATGGGATACGCAGTGGGAACCATCCCAAATCACTGGTTCCTTCAATCTTATACAGAAGCAGATAGAGGGAATAAATGTTTGTGATGGGCAGGGCACGGTGGCTCATGCCTGTAATCCCAGGACTTTGGGAGGCCAAGGCAGGTGGATCACCTGAGGTCAGGTGTTCGAGACCAGCCTGGCCAACAAGGTGAAACCCCATCTCTACTAAAAATATAAAAATTAGCCAGGCATGGTGGCGGGCACCTATAATCCCAGCTACTCGGGAGGCTGATGCAGGAGAATTGTTTGAACCTGGGAGGTGGAGGTTGCAGTGAACCGAGATCACGCCACTGCACACCAACCTGGGCGACAGAGCAAGACTCCGTCTAAAAAAAAAGGAAAGCTTGTGATGGGTGACAATAGGGCATAAGACAGAGAGAAGTAGTGAGGTCAGAGGATTTACCATGGAGCCAATGAAGCCGAAGCCCTTCACTTACACAAGGCCCAGAGAGGAACCCTAGCAATATTTTGCATAGACATGTTAGATACGAGTTCTAAATTTCTTTTCAAATAATTAATATGTCAGTATGTTCTATTCTTTGCCTTCTACTTTTAAACTTCCTCATAAAGCAACCTTTTACAATTACCTACTCCACCCTAACTCATGCTGATCACCTGCTCCACCCTGACTCATTCCAATCACCTGCTCTACCCTAACTCATTCCAATCACCTGCTCTACCCTAACTCATTCCATCACCTGCTCCACCCTAATTCATTCCGATTACCTGCTACCTGCTCTGCCCTGACTCCCACCAAAGCACTCACCCCATCATTCTCTTTAAATTAGCCAATCGGAATTAGTTTAGTCTGTGCGGTCTAACCCTAGCCAACAGGGGAATGACAGAGCAGCAGGGCACACGTGCATCAGGGATAAGAACCCCTTCCCCTCCCTTGTCCAAATGTGCGCTCGCCATTGTTCCATTTGTAAGGGCGCACCCTTCTATATAGAAGTAACTGGCCTTGCTGAGAATTAAAAAGAAAATTTTATATTCGAGTGCTATTTCTTTTGTGGCACCGAAACTTTATATGTAACAGACATATGTTTTTGTAAAATTTGTAAAAGATATGCTAACCACAATCAGTTAAGATTGGTCTTTTTTCACTCTTACTCATCAGTCTTGCTTTTTTCTCAGGTGATACTAGATCTAGCTAAAGGGAAGTTGATTGGAAATATACTTGTTTGGGGTTTAGTGGAAAATACTGATGTGGTTCGTAGTCACTTCTGTGTAGAGTTAAGTTATCCCTAGCTGTCCTAGTTTAAGAAATGCCTTCCAGGAATTTCTTCCTACCTCTCACTAAGTCAACTCACCTAAGCCACATGACATTTCCTTAAAGCTGTGTATCACTGCACCCAGCACAGGGTCATGTGAGTAGTGAAGGAGAAAGAAAGTTAAACAAGGTTTGAAATGTACAAAGCCAGAAGCTAGTCTGTGGAAAATTCCTCCAATTAAAAAAATGTAAGAATTTACAAGACAACACTATATGGAAGAGGTTAACAACAAACTAATCAGGATTGTTCATTAAAATACAACAGTATTTTAGGCTTATTCACTACACAAGAAAACGTGAAATGCCTTGAAATCTGTAAACCAAAAACAAAATTCTAAGGCCCCAGCCAACTGAATGGACTCCTCTTTTTGGCCAAGGACATTCCAGAGTTGCCTGAAAATCTAGTTCTGCTCATGATGGCAGAGGAGGTTGCAGGCCTCATTATACCCCTGCAGCATTAACATCAACACAGACCTTCAATCTGATAGGAAACATTTACAGTCTATTCTCTCTAAAGCTGGCTACTTGGAGGCTTCATCTGCATGACAAAACCTAGGTCTCTACAACCCCTTAGCTTAACCCAGACATTCCATTTCACTTATAATAAATCTTTCAACCAACTGCCAATCAGAAAATTTTTAAATCTACCTATCACTTGGAAGCCCACCCCTCTTCAAGAGGTCTCACCCTTCAAGATCAGACCAATGTAAATCTTATGTGTATTGATGGATGTATTGTCTTCCAAAAATATATAAAAGCAAGTTGCACCCTGACCACCTTGGGTGCATGTCATCCTGAGGCTGTGTCACAGGCGTGTCCTTAACCTTGCCAAAATAAACTTTCTAAATTGACTGAGACCTGTCTCAGATATTTTGGGTTCACAAATCTTATAGCTGGCATATAAAAGGAACTTGGAAGACATTGTTCCAAATTTGGCAACAATCTTACATTTTACATGACACGAACAATAATGACTAGTGCTGAGGAAGGTGAGAGAGCAGGGTTTATGAAAAATGTCAGGTTTTGACTTAGGGTAAACCACAATTAACTGACATTAGGATTACAGAGGAAGAGTTGGGGTGGTAGTTGGTAAGCGTTGTTTTGCTCAAGTTGAGTTTGAGATATAAAGAGAACATCTAACTGGAACTCAGTAAGAGCACAGAGTTAGAAATATAGATCTGTAAGTTACCAAACTATAAGTAGAAGTTGGGAGTAGATGAGATAACCCTGGGAAACAAAAAGGAAGAATAGAGTGGAATACTGGGAAAACAGCACATTTAAAGGGCTGGAGGAAGAAGTGGGGCTTCTAAAAATGACAAGAAATGGTCAACAACAAAAAAAGAAAACTTAAAAGTCTTAATGTCCCTGAAACCATATGAAAAGTAAGTATTTAGGAAGTGGTCAACAATGCCAGCTACTTCAGAGAGGTCAAATTAAAATAAAATAAGAACTGAAAAATGTCTTTGGGCTTGGCAACTTAAGTCACTTAAGTTAGCTACGACCCCAGTGAGGGCAGATGCAATTGAAAGGCAAGGCTAGAAGCTAGATTACAGTCCATTGAAGAGTAAATGACTTATAACCTCACGAGATAGTTAACCTAGTCACTTAGAAAGCTATTGTATAAAACACAAATTTCCAGGAGTGAGGTTTCTGCTATTCTTTTAAGTGCCCACCGCCCCCGCCCCCCCACCCAGGACTCCCTGGAAAATAGACCTGAAGCAAAGGAAGATTCATTTCCATCACACTGACCAAGCCAGAGCCTCCACTCTCACTCTCCTTGCCTCCTCAACCCCATACTTTGTTTATGCAAGAAAACAGCTGGGGTTTCTTTCTACTTCCCCTTACCCCCCTAACAATACAACCCAGTCAGGTGCAAATGAAAACTTAAAGTGCAAAAGGGTAATGGGCTTGGGGAGTGGGAAGAAACAGGTGGTGGTGGGGTGAAGAAAAGGCCTTAGAATGCATTTGAAAGAAGAAGGCTGTCATTTTAATTTTAATATAAGCATATTGGTAGGGAATAAACCCAATGTTTTTAACTCTGGGCCTAATTCTATAATTCTATATCAGAATTAATCAGACACCTAATTTACACTTACATGACAAAATTTTACTGCCATAAAACCTAATATCAAAAAAAAAGTATTCCTAAATTCACTTCATTGAGTTGCAAGTATACACAATTTAAAAGTGAAATTTATTTTGTGGAGGAGGAATAGTTCAATTCCTAACTCTGTTGCCCAGGATGGAGTGCAGTGGCATGATCTCGGCTCACTGTAACCTCTGCCTCCCGTGTTCAAGCAATCCTCCTGCCTCAGCCTCCTGAGTAGCTGGGACTACAGGCACGCAACACTACACCTAACACCTTTTAATACTTCTGTCAAACAGAGTGAAGTACAACTTTCCCGGCAAGACATGAATTTCAGGCAGAGCATGAAATATTCAAGTGCACCGATGACACTACCAATAAATAAAACCATCAAATCTTACCATATTCAAAAAATATCCGGTTGTAACAACTTTTTAAAAAAATTTCTACTTATCTTGAGAGCCCTAAGTTATCTATGTGTTCCTACTGAACAAATCATGAAGAAACTATAGATGGGCTGATAAAAAGGAAATAATTTTCACTTGACATTTTCTTTTTCTTTTTTTTTGTTTCGAGATGGAGTCTTGCTCTGTCACCAGGCTGGAGTACCGTGGCACAATCTCAGCTCACTACAACCTCCAACTCTGTGGTTCAAATGATTCTCCTGCCTCAGGCTCCTGAGTAGCTTGAACTACATGTGTGTGCCACCACGTCCAGCTAATTTTTGTATTTTTAGTAGCGACGGGGTTTCACCATGTTGGCCAGGATAGTCTCGATCTCCTGACCTCTTGATCCACCCACCTCGGCCTCCCAAAGTGCTGGGATTACAGGCGTGAGCCACCACACCTGGCCTCACTTGACATTTTCTAATGATATCAATGTGTGGACAAAATGACAGTATTATATGACATCAAGAATAAACTATTTCCTTGGTTCACTGATACTCAGCTGCTGCAGAAAAGTAACTACAGAACAAAGGGGGGAAAAGGTAAACATCATCGAACCCTTAGAAAGATTTGTCCTAATTTCAAATAAGCTGTTTGTTATAAAGAAATCCTGTAAAATCTTCCAAGGTGCTGATAGGTGTTTTTGTCATTGTTAATTTTTTTTTTTTAATTAACTGATTAGAAAAAAAAGATGATTCATCTTTGATAACAAATACTGATCTGCTTTGTGCAGACTAAGGCATGCCTTAATGCCAATAGCTAACAGAAAAAGAACAGTTATTGTTTACCATATTGAAGCCAAAATATGCTCCATCAATTACAATGAATAGTCAAATGGAAAATCCACTTTGGACACTGGAACTTCTGAGTTTAGGTACAATAAAATCTCATTATAGAATTTCTTCATTAAAAGTATTTTTACAGTATTTTAAGGTGCTCACATCTCTCATGTGACTCTCACAAATAAGCAGTTAAAAGAAGTAGGCCATTATTATAACCCATGTGTGGTAATTTCAGTAAACCGAAATTTCTGAGAGCAGCAAGTACCAAGTGCTATGGTCTGAATGTTTGTAATGTTTGTGTCCCACCAAAATTCGTATGTTGAAATCCTAACCCCCAGGGTGATGGTATTAGGAGGTGGGGTGATTAGGTCATGCAAGCAGAACCCTCATGAATGGGATTTGTGCTCTTATAAGAGAGAGAGAGACCCCAGAGATATCCTCACCCCTTCCAGAATATGAGGACAAGCGAGAAAGCACTGTTAAAGAACCAGAAAGTTGGTCCTCACCAGACACAAAACCTGATGTCACCTTGATCTCAGGCTTCCCAGCCTCCACAACTGTGAGAAATAAATTTCTCTTGTTTTTAAGCCACCAGTTTATGGTATTTTGTGATAATAGCCTGAACGGACTAAGACAGCAAGGTCTCACTGTGCTCACTGAGTCACTCAGGACAAATGTGTCCTACAGATCACAACATGTGAATGCAGCAGAAGTCCATGATGTGAATTATTGAGACTCTTTGCAATGGGTTTCACTCTATATTGGTTAACATTGGCTAAATCAATAAACAGACCCAACTCAATATAAGATATCATCACCTAATAAGGTCTAAAACTTTCCATTTCTCAAAGCTCTCCTCAAAACCTACACTGTCCTATACTCATAAACTCAGAGGAAACCACAAAGAGACCATAAATATATAGCATGTGGTCACCTGGTTAGTTAATGGCAGAACAGGACCCAGGGCTCCAACTTCCCAGTTCCAGGCCATTGTTGCTTAAACAGAAGATAACAGAGTACCAAAGAATTACCCACAAAGCCAACAACAAACTGAGGACTCACACCAATGTCTCTAAGAAGAGACAGACCTTTGTCTCTAAATTTTTAAATTTTTTCTTATCTTCTAAATTGTTTTTTACAGTATATTAAAAGTAAGTCCACAGAGCCCTGAACCAGTAAAAGAAATGAGAGCTCTCTAACAATAGTGCACATACAGTCATGCAGGCATAGAAAACAATGTTTTTAAAGGAAAAAACAAAACAATAAAACCAATGCTGTTGCAGAGTCTACAATTACAATACAGGTCTAAAAATCTTCAATAAGGTTTTTGCAAGGTTATTAACTAAGAGAAACCATTAGAAAAATCTATGTGGTCAGAACTAATTTAATTTAAACAAAGTGTTGACCAAAATGGCAACTTCAAGAAAGATAAGCCACAATAGCTTAAAAAGTAAACAGGGTTGACCTTTAGAATAAATACTTACCTTGAATTCTAAGATAAGGAAGGGTAGTACCTCACTAGATGAATAGCTTTTGTAAGTTTTCAAAAATACAGCTATTAAACTTTCATAAAATTTAATGCTCTATTACCGAACACATTAAATGTAAAGTGCAATGTTTCATAACAATAGAACAGAATCACACAGACTTCAGTTATGTTACCAACACAATCCTTAGTAATAACAAAAAAACTAGGTTATTTTAATTTATTATAGTTTGACCTACAGCTCCTTCCTTCCTTACAATTGTTAAACAGTCCTTAGTATCTAGTTTTCTCAACAAAAAACAAAATCATCAGTTTTCTCTATGATGGCAACTTTCTAAAATACAAGGAACACCACAATCTCCTTGCTAACAACAGTAGCCACCATTTACTGAGTGCCTCCCACGTGCCATAAACTGTGTCACCAGTTTAATGTGCATTACCTCATTTAACCTTCAAAACAAAACTCATTAAAAAGTGAGTGAGTGGGTCACCCAGCTGGAAAGCAACAGAATCTACATATAAACTCAAGTACATCTGAGACATTTCTGGTCACCATGTTGCTGCTAACCCAAATGAGTACACGCTCAAGGCATTGGGGAATCAGAATTGACCTAATGGATATTAGGCATTGAGACTGAGAGAACTTAAGAATATTCAATAGTTATGCAGTCCCTTTATAGAAATATGCAAGCGTGAGAATAACTCCTGGGAGAGGTAGGGAAAAAACATCTTCACCTTGACATCATTCTTTAGAAACTGTATGGGATGATTCTTAACCTTTTTAGGAATTTCATTAAAAAAAGATATGGATCTTCTTCCTAGACAATCACATATAAAATTTTGCATTATTTTAGAAGGTTCTGACTCCTAAAGTCCATTCCATCCACACATCTCAGTTAAAAAATTCCCAAGTGATTGGGCTGAGAATCCACAGAATGAAGCTAAGAAAGTGCAAACTGACACAAATAGAATGCTTTGGAAACTGTTTTCAAATGTTAGTACAGCTCTGTTTGTGTAAATGATACTAAATTTCAAAGCTCTGACAAATCTACTGCAAGGAACTCACAGAAGGAAAGAAAAGAGGTTTAGATGCTGCCACTGACTGATACACTTACCGTTTTCCTGTGCAATTCTTGTCATTCAGGCCACCAACTTTGTTTATAGCAGACCAGGCTGTGAGAGCCACATATGGCAAAGAGGCAGCTTGAGTATGAGTGAGTGATTTGGGTTTGTGAGAGACCTACATTTGAAGACAACAGTCAAAAATAAGCAATGACTTGCAAACCTATGAACACAATTAAGCACATTTACCTTCACAGGAATCCAGCTGACCCTTGAACAACAGGGGTTTGAATTGTGCAAGTCCACTTATACGTGGATTTCCTGCCTCTGCCACCTCTGAGACCAGCAAAACCAACCCTTCTTCTTCCTACTCCTCCTCTTTCTAGTAACTTGAAGACAACAAGGATGAAAATCTTTATGATGATCCACTTAATGAATAGAAAGTATACTTTTCTTCATTTTTTTTTTCTTTTTTTTGAGATGGAGTCTTGCTCTGTCGCCCAGGCTGGACTGCAGTGGTGTGATCTCGGCTCACTGCAAGCTCCGCCTCCTGGGTTCACACCATTCTCCTGCCTCAGCCTCCTGAGTAGCTGGGACTACAGGCGCCCGCCACTGCACCTGGCTAATTTTTTGTATTTTCAGTAGAGACAGGGTTTCACCGTGTTAGCCAAGATGGTCTCGATCTCCTGACCTCGTGATCCGCCCGCCTTGGCCTCCCAAAGTGCTGGGATTACAGGTGTGAGCCACCGCACCTGGCCTATAATTTTCTTAATAACATTTTTTCTAGCTTCCTTTATTGTAAGGATACAGTATATAATATACATAACATATTCTAGCTTCCTTTATTCTAAGAATACAGTATATAATATACATAACATAGAAAATATGTGTTAGTTGACTTTTTTGAGACAGAGTCTTGCTCTGTCACCCAGGCTGGAGTGCAGTGATGCAATCTCAGCTCACTGCAACCTCTGCTCACTGCAACCTCCGCCTCCCAGGTTTAAGCGATTCTCCTGCCTCAGCCTCCCAAGTAGCTGGGACTACAGGCACCCGCCACCATGCCCAGCTAATTTTTGTATTTTTAGCAGAGACAGGGTTTCACCATATTGGCCAGGCTGGTCTCGAACTCCTGACCTTGTGATCCACGCACCTCGGCCTCCCAAAATGCTGGGATTACAGGCGTGAGCCACTGCACCCAGCCTTAGTTGGCTTTTTATGTTATCGGTAAGGCTTCTGGGCAACAGTAGGCTATTAGCAGTTAAGTTTTAGGAGAGTCAAAAGATGTAGGTGCATTTTCTACCTCACAGGGGTAGGTGCACCAACTCCTGCATTGTTCAGGGGTCAACTGTATTTTCATAGATAAATCTATAAAATCATTCCAGTTCAGTGTTTGTTGCATATCTTACTCCAAGATTATCCTTAATAAATATTGCATAGCTCTATCTGTTGCATATCTTGGAGTAGGGTAAGCAATATGCATACCCTACTCCAAGATTATCCTAATAAATATTGTATAGAATAGTTCTACCTGCCTCACAGATGTTCAATAATGTTATGTAGGCTACATTATCAGATATAACTACTTCATTGTTTATAAAAAGACCACATCAATATTCCCATTAGTCCTGAAGTAAATCCAAATAAACCTTGAAGTCTCAAAAACACATCCTAATTAATTTTTGAGATCAGCTGTTTCCTTTACTCTCATTTTCTGGAAAGGAAATCTTTCTAGGTTTTCTCTAATCTCAGTAACAACCTTTTTCCCTTTCCTGCCCTCCCTTCTGTAGCCAATTTCCTCAATGTTAACCCCTTTCTCTCTATTCAATTTGTTGGTCTCCTGACTGTATTTGATTAGACTCCTGTTTTTAAAGTTATTCAAAACCGCTGGATATTTCCATGTCTCCATTGATGACTAATCCATCCTCTCTACTGCCTATATCTGTTTTCAACTATTTATCTAGGGTAAAATCAAGCAACACAGTAGGGTTCTAGGTCTCATTCCAAAACCCTGCTCTATGAGAGAAATACAGCTACGTTAGCAGGCAGTGTTACTGAATGGCATCAAATACTTTTTTAATCTCTCAAAAATTCCTATATTTTATATTATCTCTTTATAAACTGCCCTATCAAACATAAACTAGATCTAAAAAACACCAATTATTTCAGATATTTGCCAGTCTTTGTTTAAACTTTCTAACGCATTTCAGCAGAGTTGGTAAGTTACCTCATTCCCACTGACTACAACAAACTCTGAAAGAGTGCCTTGTTTCCAAGGAGGAACTGCAGCCCAGACCTGAAACACACACACACAGACAGCTTCATTAGAAACACAGATATTTTTTGACCAAAGCTAAGCATGAAAGTGTTCCCTAATATATACCCTGTGCTGTGAAAAACACAGAGGTCAGCACTACACCAAGCAGGAGTGTTATTTTCATGATATAAATTTATTACTTAGTATGATTCTGGATTTATCAAGTCAAACCACGCTGGAAGCAGATGCCAGCATATCCTGCTGCATTTACTGACTACTTCGAGTCCCAATAAGACCACAATCTCTGGGGTTTGAGTCCTGGCTCCACCACTTATTAGCTATGAGACCTCTTTATAGCTTGGCTTCCTCATCTGTAAACTGGGCCTAACTTTATCTACCTCAGAGGGACTAAATGACTTATTTTATAAAAAGCAACCAGAACAGTGTTAGCTATGATTATGAACTATCATTTCTTGGTACAAAAGTTCAAAGTGACAAGTGACAGGTGATTATACCAAACTTAAGCTATTTTAAAGCCATCTCATCCATAAGGTAGAAATTGTCATTTAAAGGCCCTTTCAAGAAAAAAAAAAATACCCTAATCCTATATATTTTAAAGTCTTGCATTTCTTAAGTACTAAAATTAGAAAACACAAACTCAAGTACAGTCAAGATATTTTGGAATTGTTTGTGAAAAAATGTAACAACAGAACCAAAAAAGTGATGGTTCTAGTCAAAGCTCAGTATATTTGTTGAAAAGAAGAAAAAAGTTCAACAGCATAGAACATACTTCTGAAACAGAATGAAATTTGCACATTTAGTAAAGGAATATGTGGGAGTTCAGTCAGGGTGGTGGGAAAAATTGTAAGAGGAAAAATTATAAAGATAGTTACAGCAAGTAGACACAAACCTACTTGGAAGGCCGGGGGTGTTGCACAGCTTCAGTAAAACATTTGGCTGAAAGCAGCCTAATTCTCTTTACCTTGAGTTGATAGCAATAGAGCAAATAACTAGGGAATGTGGGGGAGTTTATCTAAATAGTTTGTTTACTCAAGTGGTCCTAAGACCAATCTTTGATCTTTCATGGATGCATGATTGCTCTCTACTGTGGCGGAGGCAGGGCACGGTCGGCAATGTTAATTACCCTCTAGTGGTGTTTACTCGAGACCTACGTCATTTAATCTGTACTAAATAAATGCAAACTTTGTCAGTTTAGGGGGCGGATGCTGCAGATTCAGGGAGCAGAAGCCCCTTAGCTGCACTGACAGGCAAAATATCTGTGTCAGTGTGCGTCTCTCATCCGTCGCTGGATCAGGGTCTGTGGGTTGGATCCCCGTAGGAATAGTGGCATTTCCTAACTCACCTCATCTCCAGGCTTGAAGTATTTCACATCAAGCCCACATTCCATCACCACGCCAGAGACATCCCGACCCAGAGTCAGAGGAAATTCTTCTCCTTTGATTTTCATGTGTAAAGGATCACGCTTCATATTTAAAGCTGTAGCTCCATAACCACCTGTAAAATACAATTTATCTGTTTCCTCCAAATGTAAGTATGAAATGCTTTTAAAAGTATTACAGGGTTATAGTCCAGTACAATTTTAGGTCTTCAAGATGTAGATTATAAATCATTCCATTACAAAGACAGATAAGTGTATGTTCACTGCAACACTATTCACAACAGCAAAGACATGGAATCAACCTAACTACCCATCAATGATAGACTGGATAAAAAAAACTGTGGTACATACACACCATGGAATACTATGCAGCCATAAAAAGGAATGAGATCATGTCCTTTCCAAGGACATGGATGGAACTGGAGGCCATTATCCTTAGCAAATTAACACAGGAACAGAAAACTAAAGTGGGAGCTAAATGATGAGAACACATGGACACATAGAGGGGAACAACACACACTGGGGTTTTTCAGAGGGTGGAGGGTGGGAAGAGGAAGAGGATAAAGAAAAATAACTAGTGGGTATGAGACTTCATACTTGGGAGATGAAATAATCTGTACAACAAACCCCCATGACACAAGCTCACCTATGTAACAAACCTGCACTTGTACCTCTGAACTTAAAAGTTTTTTAAAAAAGTAAATCAACCTTATAATTTTTTGCCATTACATGGGAAAGCATAAAAAGATTTTCTTTAAAAAAAAATTTACTTGGAAAGTGATAATCACTTATTAAACTAAAGCCACCATTGTTCAAAATATTTTTGAAATTCAAATTTTGAAACTGTCTTCAGAACTTTTAGTATTATCTTTCATACAGTTTTGCTTTGTTCTTTGAAGATGATGTCTTCATTAACGTATTCATGTCTTTATTAACGTACTCATTCACGAACTTTTTAAACAACAAAATATTTGGTGCCAGGTCTGGTGAAGACAAATGTTTAAGCTGTTTGAAGTCAATATATAAATAAGGCAAGAATATAAAGTACTTGATGCTGACAACAGTTTACGAGTAATGATCCCCACATCCTTAAAAATGTTTCTAGAACAACATCTTTGAAATAAATTGGAATAAATTCCTGAGTGATAAAAAGCCTCTTGGCTGCATCTGTTCTGATGTGTAAAATCAAGTTGTTTTATTTCACATCTTTTTATTTATTTATTTTATTTTTTTGAGACAGGGTCTCGCTCTGTCATGAGGCTGGAGTGCAGTGGCGTGATCTCGGCTCATTGCAACCTCTGCCTCCAGGGTTCAAGTGATTCTCCTGCCTCAGCCTCCCGAGTAGCTGGGACTACAGGCACACACCACCACAGCCAGCTAATTTTTGTATTTTTAGTACAGACGGGATTTCACCATGTTGGCCAAGATGGTCTCAATCTCCCGACCTCGTGATCCGCCCGCCTCGGCCTCCCAAAGTGCTGGGATTACAGGCGTAAGCCACCGCACCCGGCCTATTTTATTTATTTTTTTAAGAGATGAAGCCTCGCTCTGTTGCCCAAGGGCAGTGATGTGATCTTGGCTCACTACAACCTCCACTTCCTGGGTTCAAGCCATTCTCATGCCTCAACCTCTGGAGTAGTTGGGATTACAGGTGTGCGCCACGTCTGGCTAATTTTGTAGAAACAGGGATTCATCATGTTGCCCAGGCTGGTCTCAAACTCCCAGGCTCAAGCGATCCACCCACCTTGCCTCCCAAAGTGCTGGGATTACAGGCGTGAGCCACCACACCTGGCCCATATCTTTTTATTTTTAAGAATATTTACAGGCCAGGTGTGGTGGCTCACATCTGTAATCCCAGGACTTTGGGAGACCAAGGTGGGAGGATTGCTTGAGTTCAGGAGTTCAAAACCAGCCTAGAGCTCATCTCTACTAAAAATTTAAAAAATTAGCCAGGCATAGTGGTACATGCCTGTAATCCCAGCTACTCAGGAGGCTGAGGCAGGAGGATTGCTTGAGCCCAGGAGTTTGAGACTGCAGTGAGCCATGATCACATCACTGCACTCCAGCCCGGGTGACAAAGCAAAGCTCTGTCTCAAAAAAAAAAAAAAAAAGAAAGAAAAAGAAAAAGAATACTTATATAAATATCAGCTAAATAAAACTGAAAACATTCTTTTAATTTTTTGGTTCAAGTAAATTTGCTACTCTATAATAATCCAGAGTAATTTATTACATGGCTTCCATATACAACGTGACTTTTCTCAGACCCAAAAGTATCTGTTATTCTCTCTTCTGCTTGACCTTTTTTTGAGAACATGTCTGCCACGTGAGGCTTTCCATGATAGGCACCCTGCCTACCTCTCCAGTGTCATGTACCACTCACTCCCTGCCCCACAACGCATGCTCCACAGTCACTAACCCGCTCTGTGTCTCCCCTTGCCCCGCACCCACTCCTGTGGGCAATCCATTAGATCTTAGGGATGAGGAGAAAGCAGCAAAGGAGACTAAGGTGGCAGTTTAAAGACGTTCAATGCTGCTGACGGGAGACAGGTTTTCAAATAAGGTCCAAAGATGCTAAGAGGCTTTAAAACAAACAAACAAGCCCGGATCTAACAGACCTTTGGTAACGCTGCCAGGAGCAACTGCTGTGTAGTGCGCTTTTGAGAGAATGGGAAATAAGGGACTGGAGACATGAGAAGACTGAACTCTCTTTAAAACAGTTTTGTTGCAAAGGGAGCAGAGAAAGGGAGCAGTAGCTCGAAGTGGCAACTGGGATGGACAGAGGACTTTTGAGTGGCTTTTTTTTTTTTTTTTGAGACAGAGTCTTGCTCTGTTGCCCAGGCTGGAGTGCAATGGCGTGATCTCGGCTCACTGCAACTTCCGCCTCCCGGGTTCAAGCGATTCTCCTGTCTCAGCCTCCTGAGTAGCTGGGATTACAGGCATGCGCCACCACGCCTGGCTAATTTTTAGCAGAGACGGGGTTTCTCCATGTTGATCAGGCTGGTCTCGAACTCCTGATTTCAGGTGATCCACCTGCCTCGGCCTCCCAAAGTGCTGGAATTACCGGTGTGAGCCACTGTGCCCAGCCTCTTCCTTCTTCTTAAGGAGAAATAACAGCAAGTCTGTATACTAATGGGGATGATCCAGTAGAAAAGAAAAGACTGATGATGCAGGAGACACCTGCTGGAATGATATCCCAGAGTAGGTGAGAGGGGATGGGATCAGAAACACAAGCCGAGGGCTGGCCTTATGTGAAAGCAGTGACAGCTAATACATACAGCAGGAGGGAAGGTAGAAGATACGGAGAGAGATGCTGACAGGTGGGTAGCTTGCATGAGTTGTGTTACTACTAAAAAATCAAGACACATGGGATAAAGTGTTTGAAAGGTGGGAAAGTCCCAGAAAATCTAAGCTGATGGCCATTATACCAACATTACAACGTTTGCCATCTGGGGAGTCAGGATTATACTCTGTCAAGGAAAAAAAAAAACAACTTCACTTGTAATATTCACAAAAGTCATGTGCTTCACTTTTCCTGCCTTACATTCCTTTTCCACTGCTAAAGATAATTAAACAATTATTCACTGAAACTTCTATGTGGTTTGAACAACAGAAGTGGACATTTAGTCGTGTCAAACTTTAGCTGCTGTTTAAGAGCTGCAGAAAGGTTTCAGTCCTCTTTGAGGTACAGAGCCTGCAGCCCAAGGTTGTTTTTAGTTTTCTTGGTCCCCTGATATGCTAATACATCAACTGAGTAGCCTTGGCTCACTGTTACTATCTAACAAGCCCCTGAACCCAGAATGTAGTCAGCTGGCAGTTAGTAATTGAGAACCTGTTTGGTGACACGGATGACTGAATGGGGCCCTTAAGTGTTCCATCCTATTGACAGGGGTTGACACCTTGACTTGTTCAGAGAGTTGGGCCAATTTGAAAAATCCTAAATCTGTCATCAGTTTAAAGACTTTAATCCCATCTAAAGACACCAAACTTTGTTGGTATGATGCTGTTGGCTGCATTTTTTCCCCATGTAAAAATTCTTCATTTCTTTAGCCATTTCTATGATTTATTATTTTACATCCAACAGTAGTGGCTGTCTCCAGAAAAACAGCCAGCCTTCATCTTTCAAATAAAATAGACATGTCTCTTGCTTTCTTGCCAAGGGAAATAACTGCTTCCTACAGTTTACAGTCTTCTACTCATTATTTTATTTCCCCAAGCTACTGTTTCAGATATCTTCTGCAATGACAATAAATATCCTCAAAAGGTAGGAGAAAAAAAAAGAGGATAACTTGAGAATAATATTACCCATTCAAGTCATAAAAAACTAAGATGTTTCAAGAATACTATATAAAAGTAAAATGTTTTACAGTGTTATATTATTAAACAGCAGCCAAGAAAAGTCTAGATACAGCCATTCTGTTTAAATGAAAATGTACACGGCATGAATTTCGCATGTGCATTTAAAGAAATAAAAAGCTAACAGACCTAAACGAAGACAAAATGTAAAAATTACTCATAGATAAAATACTGCTAATTTAAGTTTGTTATCTTAAGTCAGAACAAAAATATAAAAAGGCATAGAAATAGTGACTGAATGACAACTGCATATGTGAAGCACTGAAACAGGTTGACAAAGCATGGGATCGATCTTGAAAGAACTTACAATCAAAGGAGATGAAAAAACATGCTGATCATTGAGTAAAACTTACCACTAAAAGACATATCTTATAAAAAACTGAATTCTCTTCAAGCCTAATATAAAAAGAACAAAGGAAAACGGCATGCCCAACTGGTAGTAGCAATTACTACTTCAAAACAAAGAATACAAATGTAGACTTCATGAGACAATCACAGTAAAGTCATTTCAATGCTTTTTTTTTTTTTTTTTTTGAGACGGAGTCTCACTCTATCGGCAGGCTGGAGTGCAAGGGCGCATTCTTGGCTCACTGCCACCTCCGCCTTCCGGGTTCAAGCGATTCTCCCGCCTCAGCCTCCCACCAACACAGTGAAACTCCCGTCTCTACTAAAAATACAAAAATTAGCTGGGTGTGGCGGCACATGTCTGTAGTCCCAGCTACTTGGGAGGCTGAAGCAGGAGAATCGCTTGAATCTGGAAGGCGGAGGTTGCAGTGAGCCAGGAACGCGCCCTTGCACTCCAGCCTGCCGATGGATTGAGACTCTGTCTCAAAAACAAACAAAAAACCCCATAAATTCTAAACTGACTAGGAAACAACTATACTTCCGAAGCCTGTGACGGATCTCAGAATACCACAAAGTTCCCTGGACAGAAATTTAGCTACAAACATAGGCCGGGCGCAATGGCTCGTCTGTAATCCCAGCACTTAGGGGGGCAGAGGCAGAGGATCGCCTGAGGTCAGGAGTTCGAGACCAGCCTGACCAACATAGTGAAACCCCATCTCTACTAAAAATACAAAAAATTAGCCCGGTGTAGTGGATTCACCTGTAATCCCAGCTACTCGGGAGGCTGAGGCAGGAGAAATTGCTTGAACCCAGGATGCGGAGGTTGCAGTGAGCTGAGATGAGGCCACCGCACTCTAGCCTGGGTGACAGAGTGAGACTCAGTCTCAAAAAAAAAAAAAAAGTTAGCTACAGACACAGTTCTCAAGTCTGAACTTACATATTTAAGGACGCATGAAAACAATCAAGCTTATATTTTGTCAATACAAATGGCCAGAAGGATTCCCTGGCCATTGCAATTTCAAAAATTTTGGAAATATTTGCAGAGGTATTGTTAAAAACCTAAATGATTCATTTATGTTAACCAAAGAAGCGTAGTCAATTTTTTGAAACGGCATACCTTATGAAAGTGATTTTTTAAAAAAATGTAACAATGTCTTTTGAAAACTTACTTCTCATATTAACGTCTATAGGATTTACACTGGCAGCGTGAACTTTGACAATGACTTCATTTGGATAGTGTATGATAGGCATCATCATGTTCTGAGTGAATCGAAGCACTTCATTCTTCCCATATTTATCTATCACCCAAGCAGGCATGACAGTGCTCCTTGGAGAGGTAGTACTAATCCTTCTAACTGAAGGCTTTTGGACAACTTTGCTTCTCCAGAAGCAAACCGCAGTGCATGCATTTCTTCTAAGTACACAAGTCTTCAGAAATTCCATTGTAAACACTGGTTGAACTGCGTGCTCAAATTCAAATACACTTGGACTGGATCAAACTCTCACCCCTGAATTCAGTCAAATTCTGCCAAACCACGGGCTAGTTTCAAAATTAAGCATGCAAAACGGAGCATTCGAAAATGAAGCTAATCTAATGGAAAAACTGAAAGAAGAATACGGAACTGTTATTCCGCTCTTCGCATATGAAATGCTCGAATTAACGTTCCAGTCAGTATTCTGTCCATTCTCCTCCCTCACTTTCACCCCCTCCACTTTAAAAAAAAGGGGGGCGGGGCATTAAAAAGCAGGTGCGCAAACCCCCTAGATCCCTGCCCTGTCCTGGGAGCCCTCGGCGGGACAAGCAGACACCGCTCGCGATCCAACGCCAGAGAATCGAACGCTTGCCGACTGCCGCCGCGACCCTGGCCCGGAATCTCCTTGCCTGCCCGCTCTCCTTAGCCGCCGGGATGGCTTTGCGGCGCCAACCAATCGCCTACAAAGATCATTACCTCGGGCTGCAATTCAACCAATCCAAGTACTCGGTGTTGAAGGGCTCAGTGACAATTAAAGATGGCTGCGCCCATGTAACATCACTAGCGACCGGTGACCTCTTTTTCCCCCCTTGCCTGGCTCCTGTGGTGGCAGGCTGGGCACGAGGACCATGCTGGGCCGGAGCCTCCGAGAAGTGAGTGGAATTGGCCCGCTGAGGCCCCCGGGAGGGCGGAAAGTTTAACGGACTTCGTTGACAAAGAGTCCCTGGGCCTTACCACGCATCTTGGCCCACCTCGCTGCTTCCTCTAGAACTGAGTGGGGGATAAGTACCTTTCGATTCTTCGGGTGTACTCGCCGTACCCATTCAGGAGTTAGGACCTTAGCAGGGAAATCTCTGCACCGCGGATCTGTAGGGTGGTGAAGCGGCTTCTCACCATTAGACATTTGCTCTGGTGTAGGTCGGGATCCGGATGGTCTCGGAGTGGCCTTTGCCAAAGGGGGCTTGCGGGGCCACTTCAGTCTCTCTTCTGTCCCCGACAGTTAGCTGCAGTTGTTGCTAAGAAGCCCGGCGAAACTGTAGTTTGCGAAATTCAAATGAGTAATTTTTGGCTTTTTTCAAAGAATTCGTTCTCTAGGATTTACCTACCACTAAGATACCAGTGATTTCCTAACCCGTGTCTCCATGTCCTGGACGTCGTGTTTGAATTCTAGACTGTATTTGTGAATGCTTTCTGGGCAGTTCTTCTAAATGTCACATAAGCACCCTCAAATTCACTTTAATCAGTGTTGAAGTAATCATTGTAACAGGACTTACCTCTCAACCCCCGTCTTAAAAAAGCTCTGGTATTTCTGAATTCTTAATAGACTCTTTTTAATGGCACAACTATTATCTCATTTGCCTTTAGATTCTTCCTCATCTTTCATATCCAATAAATCACTAAGCCCTCTTCATTCTATCTTGCAGATATGGCTGGAATCTGCCCTCTTACGTTATTTCTGCTGTTATAGCTTTAATTCGGGTCTTTTTGCTTCCTGGTTCACGTCACTCAACCTTAGAACTGTCTGCAGGCCCATTGCTATCAGAGTCACATAAAGCACCTGTTGAAACTAAAACTATGCCCCACTCTAGACTTAATTAGAGCTGTGTGGTAAGTTCGGGAGTATGGTTTAATGGAGGCTCCAGGTGATTTCTGGTAAGAAGTAGGCGCTGATGACCTAAACTGCCTTCCATCTTCCTTTTTATTCCACCCTAGAAGTTGTCGTTTTGTTTGTTTCCCAGCTGGCAGCGTGGAATTATAATTATAGATAGCTGTAATATATAATGAGAAATTTAAATCCACAGGCTTTAAATAATAGTTCTTCCCCCAAAATACATTATTATGTTATCATTTTAAATTGCATCTAATCAAATTTGTTCTTTAAAAAATAAATATGCCCGGCGCGGTGGCTCTCGCCTGTAATCCCAGCACTTTGGGAGGCCGAGGCGGGTGGATCACGAGGTCAGGAGATCGAGACCATCCTGGCTAACACGGTGAAACCCCATCTCTACTAAATATACAAAAAATTAGCCGGGCGTAGTGGCGGGCGCCTGTATTCCCAGCTACTCGGGAGGCTGTGGCAGGAGAATGGCGTGAACCCGGGAGGCGGAGTTTGCAGTGAGCCAAGATCGCGCCACTGCACTCCAGCCTGGGCGACAGAGCAAGACTCCGTCTCAAAAAATAAATAAATAAAATAAAAATAAATAAACAGACAACACCCAAAACTTGTTTTAAAATTAAATACAACCTATAAAAATATGTTATTTCCTTTTTCTGCCTTTTCCACTGTCAATCTAAGTAACAGAAAGAGACTCTAAAGAAAATATTTATTTTGGAGTAGCAATGCAATGGGAATATGTGTGATATTGTAAACTATGTGCCTATTCAAGAAGGTTGAGGCAAGGGATGTTTTTAAAGACAGAATGAGAAGGATTACTTAAATTATTTTGAATCAGTTATCCTTGGCCACAAGGATCAGTGACAAAGGTGGCATCAGTCCAAGGTTGGATGGCCAGTTGCTGGACAGACATTCTTACAGAAGTACTCGTGTGTGTGGAAGGTTGCAATGGCCTTTGTGCAAGGTTGTGTTTTTTGCAGTCTTATGATTGTTTTTGAAAAAAAATTTTAATGGGTACATAGTAGGTGTATGTATTTATGGGGCACATGAGATATTTTGATACAGGCATACAATGCATAATAATCACATCAGAGTAAATGGTGTATCCATCACCTCAAGCATTTATCATTTCTTTGTGTTACAAACATTCCAGTTATACTCTTTTAGTTATTTTTAAACGTACAATAAACTATTGTTGACTGTAATCACCTGCTGTGCTATCAAATACTGTATCTTATTCATTCTGTCTAACTATATTTTGTACCCATTACCCATCCCCACTTCCCACCCCTACTACTACCTTTTCAGGCCTCTAGTAACCATCATTCTACTCTACCTCCACGAGGTCAATTGTTTTCATTTTTAGCTCCCACAAATAGGTGAGAACATGGGAAGTTTGTCTTTCTGTGCCTGGCTTATTTCACTTAACATAATGCCCTCCAGTTCCATCCATGTTGTTGCAATTGACAAGCTCTTGTTCTTTTTATGGCTGAATAGTACTCCATTGTGTACATGTAGGACATTTTCTCTATCCATTCATCTGTTGGTAGATACTTAGCTTGCTTTCAAATCTTGGCTATTGTGAATAGTGCTGCAATAAACATGAGAGAGCAGATATGTCTTTGCTATGTTGATTTTCTTTCTTTTAGGTGCATATATACGTAGCAGTGGGATTGCTGGATCGTATGGTAGTTCTATTTTTATTTATTTATTTTTAATTATTTTTTTTTTAGAGATGGGGTCTCACTATGTTGGCCAGGTTGGTCTTGAATTCTTGGCTTCAAGCAATCCTCCTCCCTCAGCCTCCCAAAGTGCTAGGATTACAGGTGTGAGCCACTGTGCCCAACCAGTAGTTCTATTTTTAGGTTTTTGAGGCACCTCCATACTATTCTCCATAGTGGCTGTAGTAATTTACATTTCATCCAACTTTTCTCCATCCTCACCAGCATTCATTATTGCCTGTCTTTTGGATAGAAGCTATTTTAACTGGAGTGAGATGATATCTCATTGTAGTTTTGATTTGCAATTCTCTGATGATCAGTGATGTTGAGCACATTTTCATATACCAGTTTGCCATTTATATGTCTTTCTTTTGAGAAATGTCTATTCCAATCTTTTGCCCATTTTAAATTTGATTATTGGATTTTTTCCTGTTGAGTTGTTTGAACTCCTTATATACTTCGGTTATCAATCCCTTGTCAGCTGGAGTGTGACAGTTCTTCTTATCAGGCATTCATGCGTGAGAACCCTCTCTTCTTGACCTTCCTTGGCTCCATTTGTCAGGATTTTAACACAAGTCACTCTATTTTGATTTTGACAACTGTCATAGCTCCTTAAGTGCTACCTTTTTTAGTGCTACTTCTCTCTGGTGTCATTGAGTTAGCCATTGTGAAAAACAACTTTTGCCGCATGGGGGGAAAAAAAACTATTTAGGAGAGCTGACCCAGGGGAAAACCCAGAGGTTGCCTTGGCATGATTACTTTTACTTTATCACTCCTTTAACAAATACTGATTAATGCCTAGCATGCAAAATATTTGGTGGTTATTTCCCCAGCTCTAAAACTACCTTCTGTCTACTTTGTATTTTTTCCACATCACTGTACTGTTGCCCTAAATTCTACCAATTAGAGATTAATTAATTCATACATATTATCTTTTAATTTAATTCTCTTTTAAATATGTACAGATGCCTGGGAAGGTTGAACAATTTGTTCACCCATTGTTGTAAATTATAACAGTTCAAATTTCTTCATAATACCTTAATTGAGATAATCAGTTGAAGAGGGGGAAATTTGCTGGGAATTAGGGAGAAGGGCTGGAAATGATGGCAGCAATTTGGGGGATGTGAGTGGAAGCTTATGGTAACAGGAGTCCTGGGAATAGGCACAAAAAGGAGGTAAAATGCCAAATAGGTAAAATTCCCATTTGTAAATTTTACCCAAGTACATTCAGAAAGGGGGAGGAAATCTCACTTTTACCTTTGTCTTTTGTGGCATGATCCCAGTGTTTCTAGGAGTGAGGCACCAGGCTAATATTATTAATCCTAAAGTTTAAAGAATGATATATTCATTTGGCTTCTTGGAGCTTCAACTTTAGAAAAACTAATCATTGTTCTATAGGGAAATCGATTCTAAATTTTAAACAACTGTTATTCATTCAACTAACATTTAGTGAGTACCTCTGTGTTCCAAGTACTGGAGGGTAGCATTAAAGACGGACAGAAGCTCCTGCTTCCTGAAACCTAACTTTTTTGTGTGGAAACGCAGCCATTAAACACTTTAAAAAAAAAAAAAAAAGTAAATGATATAATTTCAGGTAGTATAAGTACTATGGAGAAAAATTAAGTAGATCATAGTATGAGAACTAGTTGGGGGAGCTGGACATTTTAGCTAGAGTGGTCAGGGAAGATTTCTCTGATTGAGTGAATAATACTTAATAGAGACCAGAAGGACATGAAGGGGGAACACTGGGCAGATCTGAGAGAATAGTGTTCCAGGCAGATGGAACAGTAAGTACAAAGACCCTAAAAGAAGAGCAAGCTTAACATGTTCAAGGAATAGCAAGAGGGCCAATATGCCTGGAGAGAAGTGAATGAGGAGAGCAATGAGAGAAGAGGTTAGGAAGACAGGTAGGAGCCAAATTGTGGAGAACCTTTGAGGCCACAGTAGGGAGTATGGATTTTATTCCAAGTGTAATGGGAATCTTCTGGAAAGTTTTGAATCTGTGGACATGATCTGAGTTAAAATTTTAAAAGCTCCTTCAGATGACTCTTAAGGGACCATGATCTTTAGAAAAGCAAGTAATAAAGCACAAAGACTGACCGGGTGCAATGGCTCACGCCTTTAAACTCAACACTTTCGGAAGCTGAGGCAGGCTGATTGTCTGAGCTCAGGAGTTCAAGACCAGCCTAGGCAATGTGGTGAACCCTGTCTTTACAAAAAATACAAAAATTAGCTGGGCATGGTGGTGCATGCCTTTAGTCCCAGCTGCTCAGGAGGCTGAGGTGGGAGGATCACTTGAGCCTCGGAGGTTGAGGCTGCAGTGAGGCGAGATCACATCCGTGCACTCCAGGCTTGGCAACAGAGCAAGGCCCTGTCTCAAAAAAAAAAAGCAAGAAAGCATGAAGACCAATTAGAAGCCTGTTGCATTGGCGAGATAATGGGAGTGGATATTGTTTTTTAAGTCAGGGTTTGCAGATGTTTTGGATATGGGGTTTGAGGGAAAGAGAAGAATCAAGGAGGATACTTAGGTTTTGGGCCAGGGCAGTTGGGGAAATGTAACATCAAGATGGGAAAACCTCTAAAGGGAACATGTTTGGAAGGGGAAGGTTATCAAGAGTTTTGTTCTGGATGTGTTAATTTTTAGATGCCTCCTAGATATCCAAGTGAAGATATCAGTTAAGCAACTAGATACAAGAGTTCAGAGCTCAGAAAAGAGGCTAGGTAAGAGGATATACATTGGCCAGAGTGTAGAAGATAATTAAAGCTATAGGGCCAGATGAGATTACCTGGGAAGTTGAGTGTAAAAATAGAAGAAGACCTAAAATTCCAACATTTTGGAGGTCAACAATAGGAAGTAAAGCCAGCAAAAGAGACTTGAAAGAATGCCCAGTGAGACAGGAGGAAAACCAGGATGGCATGGTGTCCTGAACACGGAGAAGAAGTGTTTCAAGGAGGGAGTGGTCACTTGTGTTGAATGCTACTAAGGAGTACTATAAAATGAGGGCTGGTGCTGACCAGTGGGTTTAGCTATGTGGAGCTTGCTGGTGATCTTGATACGCAGTTTCAAGAAGCAAGAAGGCAAAAGCATGAATGAACTGTGTTAAAGAGAGGATGAGTACCCATCACTGGAACACTCAGCCCTCAAGAGCTCTCCTGTACCTTCAGCACTTACCAAGGCAAATTTTTTTTAAAGACCATTCTTTTCTGGCTAGGCACAGTGGCTCTCGCCTATAATCCCAGCACTTTGGAAGGCTGAGGCGGGCAGATCACGAGGTCAGGAGTTCAAGACCAGCCTGACCAACATGGTGAAACCCCGTCTCTACTAAAAATACAAAAATTATCCAGGTGGTGGCACACGCCTGTAATCCCAGCTACTCAGGAGGCTGAGGCAGGAGAATCGCTTGAACCCGGGAGGCCAAGGTTGCAGTAAGCCGAGATCGCACCACTGCACTCCAGCCTGGGCGACAGAGCGAGACTCCGTTTCAAAAAAAAAAGAAAAAGACAGTTCTTTTCCTAAGTGTACCTCTAATGTTGCCTGTTAAGTTAATTAAAATGTCTCCACTTCATTACAGAGAAATAAATGCCAAAATGTCTTGCATAGAGAATAATTATACAGGTTGAACATCCCTAATCTGAAAATCTGAAATGCTCCAAAATCCAAAACTTTTTAAGCACCAACATGATTTTCAAAGGGTGTGTTCAAAGGAAATGCTCACTGGAGCATTTTAGACTGGAGATTTTTGGGTTAGGGATGCTCAACTGGAAAGTATATAGTGCACATAGAGTACTCCAAAGTCTGAAAATATCCGAAATCTAAACACTTCTTGTCCCAAGCATTTTGGATAAGGGATACTCACCCTGTAGTATAGTAAGTAGTTCAGAGCATGAGTTTTGGAAACAAGATGAGTCCTCGGTTGAATCCCAGCTCTGCTACTTTTTTTTTTTTTTTTTTTTTAAGGCGGAGTCTCGCTCTGTCTCCAGGCTGGAATACAGTGGCACAATTTTGGCTCACTGCAACATCTGCCTCCCGGGTTCAAGCGATTCTCCTGCCTTAGCCTCCCAAGTAGCTGGAACTACAGATGCACGCCACCACGCCCAGCTAATGTTTGTATTTTTAGTAGAGACGGGGTTTCACCGTGTTGGCCAGGATGGTCCTGATCTCTTGACCTTGTAATCTGCCCGCCTTGGCCTCCCAAAGTGCTGGGATTACAGGCATGAGCCACCACGCCCAGCCAGCTCTGCTGCTTTTTAGCTATGTGACCTCAGGTAGGAACTTCAGTTTTTTTATCTGTAAATGGAGATAATAATAGCTTCTCAGTGTGGATGTAAAGATTAAATGATATATTAAGCACTGAGGACAATGTCTAGAACTAGGTACTAGCTATTATTAACATTACTAAATTATATGTATTTGCATTTTTCCCTTCCCTTACTTTCTAAGAAGAGTGGTTCCTGAGCAAGATTTTAAAATTTTTCTAAGGAGGTATATTAGTTGTCTATCGCTGCATAAAAAATTACTATAAACTTTGTGGCTTAAAATAACATAATCTCAGGATCTCACAGTTTTCTGGGTCAGAAGTCAGGGCATGGAGTAGCTGGGTTCTCTACTCAGGGTCTCACGAGGCTGAAATCCATGTGCTGCAGTTGCACTGCAAGGTATTGCTAGGGCTAGAGTTCCATCTGGAACTCCAGCCCTCTCGACCTCGGTTTCTGGCAGAATTCATTTCCTGTGGTTGTGGAACTAAGGTCCGATTTTCTGCTGGCTGTGTGGATAGTAAAGTAAGTGAGCTGAAGGGCTGGAGACATGGGATGGCTGGAGTTGACATTTTGGAGATCAAACGGATGTTAGTAATGATGTATATAGTCTAGACAGTGACCAGGAGAGTTGGCAACTGGGGTGAGGTGAAGGAAAAGTTTGTGCAAAGTGAGATCAAAGAACTGAAAAATCAGATGTTGGTGTACATGGACTTGAAATTTGATGTGAACAAGGGAGAGGATAGGAGCAATAGTAACAAAGATGACAGTGCGCTAGCTAACAAAATTGTCAATGAATGAAAAGTAGTACCAGGAAGGCTATAGGTCAGCATACTGGGGAGCGTGGTGTCATCTCCCAAGGCATGTGCTTTGGGTGAGCGGAATGTTTGAGAGAAGAGGGAAGAGAAGCATTGAGGAACAAGGAGATCATCTGTCCCCTCTGCCACTCTGGACTCTGTGGTATGTGGTAGGTAGGCACCAAACAGGAGAAGCAGCGGCTGCCAGGGAAGACCTAATTTCCATTAGAGAAAAGATGCGCCAGAGAGAGAATTTTTTTTCTTTTAATAAAAACTTAAAAGTTAACTTCATTTTATATTCAGATTTGACACCTGCAGTTTTGTCCTGGGGAACTGTATATGTGATTTATGTTTCCTGCTTCTTATGCTCAGTCCATTTAGCTGATTAGCATCTTTGTTTTCACTTCTCTTCTCCAATTCCCTTATTTTTTTTTTTTTCTCAAATCTAGAGTTCCTAAAAATGGTCTTAATGCAAATCGGCACCATTTAAAGTGAATATCCTAGACAATCTTATTTCTTGCTGTTCAACCACAATTGTAACACCTTAGCTTTTATCCTTATACCAGTCTGGAAGCAGCTTGAGGATTGTAGGCATTAGGGGACTTGAGAGGAGTCAAGGAAGGAGAGAAAGTGGCAAATGCAATTTTCCTCATTGTTACAACTTAGCCATGGGATGGGCCTGCCTACGTATGTTTGTCTCTCTAGCTCTGGGTTTTTGTTAGTTCTAACTCTCTTCCACCCAGCCTACTACCATCTTTGTTCTTCCCATTCCATATATATGATGTTAAAACGCACTGCTCTCTTTTATTCCTTCTAGCTTCTTTCTTCTAGAGGGTTTACATTTCTTTTTTTTTCTTTTTTTTCTTTTTGAGACAGAGTTTCGCTTTTGTTGCCCAAGTTGGAGTGCATTGGCACGATCTCACCTTACCGCAAACTCTGCCTCCCGGGTTCAAGCGATTCTTCTGCCTCGGTCTCCCGAGTAGCTGGGATTACAGGCATGCACCACCATGCCTGGCTAATTTCGTATTTTTAGTAGAGATAGGGTTTCTCCATGTTGGTCAGGCTGGTCTTGAACTCCCAACCTCAGGTGATCTGTCCATCTCAGCCTCCCAAAGTGCTGGGATTACAGGCGTGAGCCACTGTGCCTAGCCAAGGGTTTACCTTTCATACAAACCATTAGATGAACTCTCTCTTCTTGTTACTATAAAAGTCACTTCCTTAAGTCGGACCTTGCTGCCCTCCTTATCCCTGCAGCAGTCCTGCAGCCTCCCCATGGAAGTCCTTTTCCTCTTGTCGGTGAGCATTAGGGATCCTCTTGATGACCTCTTCCCACTGCTTGTTGCATTTAAAACCCTCAGCCCCAAGAATGCCATTGCGTTGATGATTTACTCAGTAGCTAAGAGCAGATCATTTGGAGATTTTCCCCTCAAATGCAAACTTTTGTTGCTTTATGGAACACGTGGAAACACTGTCAACTTGGAGGACAAACTAAGCTTCCAATAGAGTAGAGACAGAAATGGTGAAGACTGTATATTATGAGGTCACCTTGTCCTTTACTATTTGTGTGACTTTGGGCAAATCACTCAAGGTTTCTGAGCTTCAGTTTCTTTATCTGTCAAATGAGACAAACAGTACCTAACTTGTGTGGTTATTTGTGTGTTTTGTTTTTTTTGTTGTTGTTTTTTTTTGTTGTTTTTTTTTTGACAGAGTCTGGCTCTGTCACCAGGCTGGAGTGCAGTGGCGCGATCTTGGCTCACTGCAACCTCCGCCTCCCAGGTTCAAGTGATTCTCCTGCCTCAGCCTCCCAAGTAGCTGGGACTACAGGCACGTGCCACCACACCTGGCTAATTTTTGTATTTTTAGTAGAGACAGAGTTTCACCATGTTGGCCAGGATGGTCTCCATCTCCTGACCTTGTGATCCACCCGCCTTGGCCTCCCAAAGTGCTGGGATTACAGGCATGAGCCACTGCGCCCGGCCAGTGTGGTTGTTTTAAGGGTTAAATGAAGTAATAATGCATGTAAAGCAACAGTGCCTGGCTCTTGGAAAATACTCGGTAAATACTATTCCTTCCCCTATTCTCCTTTTCTCTCAGCTCCCATCTAATTCAATTATCTTTTCATAAAATCTCCAAAGTTTTGGTGTCATCTTTTACTTCTTGTTATTCATCCCTTTTATCTGATTAGTAAGTACATGTTATTATTACTTCCTACAGGAAATATTAGACACTCATCACTCCATCTCAGGCCCTACTTCCTGCCAATATACACTGGTATTCACTACTTCCCAGTCACTTTCGGTGCAGTTTTTTTTTAACTCCTTCTTTACCAGTCTTCCCAATGTCTTCCCTAAAGACAGAATTTCAGAAAAGTTTGTTTTTACTTTGCCTTTGAACCCGTATTTTATAAGCATTTCTCTTAATTCATAGTGTCTCTTACTTGAACTCCACAATAGGTATAAAGATCTTATTTAGAGAGCCATAAAAATCCTGCAATGCCTCGTCCAGTTCACTTCTCTTTTTTTCTCTCTGGACTGCCTGTGTTGCAGCTAAGCTACCCTCTGTACAGAATCTGCCCTCAGCCATCCTTCACCCATGCTGGGCCTCAACTCCCCCTGGACAGGATGGTTTACCTAACTTGCTGCCGTTGTTTGTATAGCCTGACTTTGAAACCAAAAGTTAGCTAAGGAGAAGAATGTCATGTCCTCCACCTGTCCTCAAGCTGATCAGTGCATCACCCTTCATCCACTACACTAAGTGTAGAGGTAATAGGTTCTCTTGATTTTGAACCCAAGCCTCACTTTAAAATGTTATACTTAGCCACTCCATCTCCCCCCACCCCCACCAATATAACATTTGAAACTTCTGCAGACTCAGTAAAAGGTTTTTGAACTGTATACGCTATAGGTTTCTGCGGCACTGAAACAAGGCCAAATTACACCAACAGAGCTCTGTCAAAAATGTCTCTCTCTTATCAAGAAGACCAAGTTTCTAAATGCCTACATTACTGTGTCAGAAGAGGTGGCCTTAAAACAAGCTGAAGAATCAGAAAAGAGATATAAGAATGGTAAATTGCTTTTAACTATACTTAATTGTTATATCTCCAGAGAAGTTTAATTGTTTGTAGCAGTCTCCATTTGGCAAGTGAAGCTTTAAACATAAAACATAGCCTTATTTAAAGAACTTGCCATGAGGATAATAAAAATGAGGGTAATGGCTATGTGATCCTTCATAATGTCCAACTGTATTAATTTCTGCCATAAATTTGATTTCTGAAGAAGTATCTTTGCCAAAAACTAGTAGTTACTGTAATAACATGTATTCATGTATCTTTATATTTTAAACTATCTCCTTTATCACTCTTTTGGCTTTTTAATGCAGGACAGTCACTTGGGGATTTAGATGGAATTCCTATTGCAGTAAAAGACAACTTCAGCACTTCTGGCATTGAGACAACATGTGCATCAAATATGCTGAAAGGTAAAGTTTAACTGATCAGAGCATTGATAATTTTATAAAAATAGGTATTTTTCGCTTTAAGGACAATAAAGTACCAAGATAATCTCAGACTAATTATATCTTTGAAGGAAATATTTAGAATATAATATCATGTTTTTTTACTATTTGCTCTTTTAGAATGCAGAATTTTTCTTTAGAGGTCGGCCAGCTTAATGAATGCTATCTCAGAAGTTTTCAAAAATTCTATTAATATTTAGGAAGACTCAGTTCAATAACTAATTACCAACTGGGTGCATACGTGTAGTCCCAGCTACTTGGGAGGCTGAGGTGGGAGAATCACTTGAGCTCAGGAGTTTGAGTCCAGCCTGGGCAACATAGTGAGACCTCATCTCTAAAAAACGAAATAAAAAAACTGATTACCATAAACGTACTATATAACCTCTACCTTCAGCTCATTGATAACATGGGAATAAGTATGAACTGGCCATCATCAATACCCTTCTCCTGTGGATGATGTGAGGATTCATTAACATCTACTGACCAGTTATTTTTTATTTCCTGATTCCTCTATCTCTTATAGCACAGTATGGCAATGCTTAGATTTATTCTTTAGAGTTTGGTCAAAAGAAAGCAGGTTTATCAAGATATTTGGATCCTAGGAAGAAACAGAAATAGAAAAAAGGTTATTCAGAGTACTAGACGCTAAAAATAATATTCTATGAGGAATATGCCCCACCTTCCTCTAATATGCAGACTGTTGTTAATTATTTTGGAATATACGCTAGAGCTTTTCAATAGCTAGAGAGAATTTTAGTTGAAAATAAAGATCTATTTCTACTGGAAATACATAAAAATTACTGTGTGGTATAACATGAGAAGAAAAAATCAAGTACAATGAGCAAAATAGAGATTTACTATTTCAAAAATACTGGGTTCATCTCTGACTATCATGCAATATTTTGTAGAACTAACTGGTAAAGTCAGTGTTTTTAGATTATAAAAATAGTGAAGGCACAGACTATCTTTGGAAAACATACATTAGCAGTAGAAAAAAATTACTGGAAGGAAGTACAACTGATTATTTAAATTAGGAATAATTAATACATATCACTATGAATTGCTTAATTGCAGTTTAGACTCTTGATTTTTTGTTTTTTGTTTGTTTGTTTGTTTAAGACGGAGTCTTGCTCTGTCGCCCAGAGTGGAGTGCAGTGGCGCGATCTCGGGTCACTGCAACTTCTACCTCCTGGGTTCAAGTGATTCTCCTGTCTCACCTCCTAAGTAGCTGAAATTACAGGCATGCACCACCAGACCCAGCTAAATCTTATATTTTTAGTAGAGACAGCGTTTCTCCACATTGGCCAGGCTGGTCTTGAACTCCTGACCTCAGGTGATCCGCCTGTCTTGGCCTCCCAAAGTTTTGGGATTACAGGCGTGAGCCACCCCACCCTGCCGACTCTTGTTTCTTACATATGATTTACATGTTCGCTGTTTTGTTTCCTATAAAAAGGTAACTGGCCTTTTGGCGGGAACCACCATCATCCAGTAATTTACCAAAATGATGAACACAAAGGGAAAGAGGAGAGGCACCTGATATGTGTTTTCTAGGCCTTTTAGAAAACAGGGAGTTGTTTGCCACGTACATGTGAACCTGTAAGAAAGGTGATGTTGTGGACATCAAGGGAATGGGTATTGTTCAAAAAGGAATGCCCCACAAGTGTTACCATGGCAAAACTGGAGAGTACACAGTGTTCCCCAGCATGCTGTTGGCGTTGTTGTAAACAAACAAGGGCAAGATTCTTGCCAAGAGAATGAATGTGCATATTGAGCACAGTAAGTACTGTAAGAGCTGAGATAGCTTCCTGAAACGCATTGAGGAAAATGATGAGAAAAAGAAGGAAGCCAAAGAGAAAGGTACCTGGGTTCAACTGATGTGCTAGCCTGCTCCACCCAGAGAAGCGCACTGTGTGAGAACCAATGGGAAGGCTCCTGAGCTGCTGGAGCCTATTCCCTGTGAATTCATGGCATAATAGGTATAAACAAATAAAAGACTTCTGGACTGTAAAAAAAATAATAGTAACTAAATTTTTTTCAGGTTATATACCACCTTATAATGCTACAGTAGTTCAGAAGTTGTTGGATCAGGGAGCTCTACTAATGGGAAAAACAAATTTAGATGAGTTTGCTATGGGGTAAGTAAAATTGAAATCTTCTCTTGAGTTTCTTCTGTCTGTGCCTTTATTTTCACTAAATGTAGTTACCTACAAGGATTGAGGATCTAATGCCAGTTTCTTAGTCCCTCTGTGAGATTATGTTAAGTTGTTTAATAGATATATAGTCATCTCTAATTTTGCTTTTGGCTTGTATTTCCCTGATGACTAATAATGTTAAACATCTTTTCATGTGTTTATTTTGCCATCCCTATATCTTCATCAGTGAAGTAGCTGTTCAAATTCTTTGCCCATTTTTTGAAATTGGGTCATCTTATTATTGAGTTGTAAGAATCCTTTCTGGCTCATGCCTGTAATCCCAGCACTTTGGGAGGCCGAGGCAGGTGGATCACCTGAGGTAGGGAGTTCAAGGCCGACCTGACCAACATGGAGAAACCCCGTCTCTACTAAACACACAAAAATTACCCGGGTGTGGTGGCGCATGCCTGTAATCCCAGCTACTTGGGAGGCTGAGGCAGGAGAATCGCTTGAACCCGGGAGGTGGAGGTTGCGGTGAGCCGAGATCGCGCCATTGCACTCCAGCCTGGGCTACAAGAGTGCAATTCTGTCTCAAAAAAAAAAAAAAAGAATTCTTTCATATATTTTGGATTCAAATCCATTATCAGATAGGTGCTGATTTGCAAATATTTTCTTCAAGTCTCTGGTTTATCTTTTTATTCTCTGAACATGCCTTTCAAAGAGTAAAAGTTCTTAATTTTGATAAAGTCCAGTTTATGAATTTTTTTCTTTTTTCTCTTCTTTTCATTCTTTTTTTTTGGAGACAGAGTTTTGCTCTTGTCATCCACGCTGGAATGCAATGGTGCGATCTCGGCTCGCTGCAGCCTCCGCCTCCCAGCTTCAAGCGATTCTCCTGACTCAGCCTCCCAAGTAGCTGGGACTACAGGCATGCCCCACCATTCCCAGCTAATTTTTGTATTTTTAGTAGAGATTGGGTGTCGCCATGGTGGCCAGGCTGCTCTTGAACTCCTGACCTCAGGTGATCCACCTGCCTTGGCCTCTCAAAGTGCTGGGATTACAGGCATGCGCCACCACGCCTGGCCTTCTTTTCTTTCTTTCCTTTTTTGTTTTCTTCCTTTCATATAGACAGGGTCTCACTGGGTTGCCCAGGCTGATCTCAAACTCCTGGACTCAAACTGTGCTCCCAACTTGGTCCAACAAAGTGTTGGGAGGCACAGGCAACTGTGCCAGGCCCATTTTTTCCTTTATTTTTTAAAGATGGGGTTTCACTGTGTTACCCAGGCTGGTCTTGAACTCCTGGCATCAAGTGATCCTCTGACCTCATCCTTCCGAGCAGCTGGGACTGCAAGCACACATCACCTCACCTGGCTGAATTTTTTTCTTTTATGATTCATGTGTCCTAAGAAATCTTTTTTGTTTGTTTGTTTGTTTTTTTGTTTTTTGAGGCACAGTTGCGCTCTTGTTGCTCAGGCTGGAGTGCTTGGAGTGCAATGGCACGATCTCGGCTCACTACAACCTCCACCTCCCAGGTTCAAGCGATTCTCCTGCCTCAGCCTCCCGAGTAGTTGGGATTACAGGCGCGCACCACCAGGCCCAGCTAATTTTGTATTTTTAGTAGAGATGGGGTTTCACCATGTTGGCCAGGCTGGTCTCAAACTCCTGACCTCAGGTGATCTGCCCGCCTGGTCTCCCAAAGTGCTGGGATCATAGACGTGAGCCATCGTGCCTGGCCAAGAAATCTTTACCTAACGAAGGTCACAAAGAATTTTTTCCTAGAAGTTTTATAGTCTTAGCTCTTACATTTAGATCTGTGATTCACTTCGAATTAGATTTTCGTATATAGTATGAATAAAGTCCATTTATTCAACATACGGATGTCCATTAACTCCAGCACTAATAATAAAAAAGATTATCCTTTTCTCGTTGAATGATCTTAGGTTTTTTTGTCAAAAATCAAGCACATTCAGTAGGTCTGTTTCTGGACTCTGTTGCATCTCTGTTTATTCCAGTGTCACACCATCTTGATTATTATAGCTTTATGGTAAGCCTTGAAATTATGTAGTAAGAGTCTTCTAACTTTGTTCTTCTTTTTCAAAATCATTTTACATAATCTAGATCTGTTATATTTTGATATGTTTTAGAATAAGCTTGCTAATTTCTACAAACAAGTTTAATGGGATTTTGATTGTGATTGTGTTGAATTTATAGATCAACTTGGGAAGAATCGGCATCATAATACATGTCTTCTCATCCATTTTGTTTTACTCAGGAATGTTTTTATGATTTCCTGCATATAAATTATACATATAATTTGATTTATTTGTGTGTTTTATGTTTCTTTTCTTTTTTTTTTTTGAGACAGAATCTCACTCTGTCACCCAGACTGGAGTGCAATGGTGCAATCTCGGCTCACTGCAACCTCTGCCTCCTGGGTTCAAGAGATTCTCCTGCCTCAGCCTCCTGAGTAGCTGGGACTACAGGCACGTGCCACCACGCCCGGCTAATTTTTGTATTTTTAGTAGAGACAGTGTTTCACCATATTGGCCAGGCTGGTCTCAAACTCCTGACCTTGTGATCCACCCGCCTCATCCTCCCAAAGTGTTGGGATTATAGGCGTGAGCCCCACCCCCGGCCATGTTTCTTAATGCTATAGAAAATTGTATTTTTTTCAGTTTCTAATTGTTTATTGCTAGTACATTGAAACATAATTGATTTTTCTATATTGACCTTTTATCCCATGACCTTGTTAAAGCTTGCTTATTAGTTCTAGTTGATCTTTGTGGATTCTGTAGAATATTTTATGTAGCAAATTGTGTAGTCTACAAATAGAGTTAGTCTTATTTCTTCTTCTTGCCTTACTGCACCAGTGAGGGCCTTAGGTGCAATGTTGAATAGAAGTGGTAAGAGCAGATTTCCTTGCCTTGATCTTGATCTTAGGGAAAAGCAGTCTTTCACCAAAAGTACTTTATACTTACCCTTTTATGACACTTGTCACATTTGTAATATTTGCTTGGTCATTGTTCTCTGTTTCATAGAAACAAGAGTCCTTGCGTGTGTAGTTCAGAGTGGTATATCTTGGAATTCATTATATATATGTTGAATGAACTAATCCATGGGAGTATATTTGAACAAAGGCTTTTAGGAAATTGCCTTCATCAGCTGATCAAAATTAACATCACCAGTGAGGGTGAAGTGGACGTTATGTGCCTCTAGATGTAATTGTCTGAGGATACAATATCACCTATGTAATATTCCAGCTGAGAATGTGTAAGCTGACTCTAATAATGGGGAAACAAAAGATAAATCCAAAATGAGAACCATTCTATTAAAATATCATATGAAAACAAAAAAAGGGCTGTGAAAATCTTCCAGGATAAGAGATAAAGAAAGTAAAACCTAACATCATAAAACTCAAGAAAATGTAGGGGATGCTGGGCCTGGTGGCTCATGCCTGTTATCTCAGCACTGTGGGAAACTGAGGCAGTAGGATTGCTTGAGCCCAGGAGTCCTAGATCAGCCTGGGCAACATAGACCCTGTCTCTACAGAAAAAAAAAAATTTAAAAAAACAGGGAAAAGTATTAGTGACCTTGAATTAGTCAGAGTTCTTTTAGATAGGTCACATGAAGCACAAATCCACTTTAAAAATTGATAGACTTGGCCGGGCACGGTGGCTCACACCTGTAATCCCAGCACTTTGGGAGGCCGAGGCAGGTGGATCACAAGGTCAGGAGATTGAGACCATCCTGGCTAACACAGTGAAACCCTGTCTCTACTAAAAATACAAAAAATTAGCCGGTTGTGGTGGCGGGCGCCTGTAGTCCCCGCTACTCGGGAGGCTGAGGCAGGAGAATGGCATGAACCCGGGAGGCAGAGGTTGCAGTGAGCCGAAATCGCGCCACTGCACTCCAGCCTGGGTGACAGAGCAAGACTCCTTCTCAAAAAAAAAAAAAAAAATTAATAGACTTCATTAAAATTAAGAACTTCTGTACTTTGAAATATGCTACTAAAAAAGTGAAAACGCAAGCCACAGACTGAGAGAAAAATATTTGCAAAACATGTATCTCAGAAAGAACCGATATCCAAAATACATAGAACATTTCCCACCTCAATAAGAAAACAAGCAACTCTATTTTTAAAAAATGAACAAAAGATTTAAGAAGACATTTCATCAGAGATTAAAACATAGTTGACAAACACATGAAACAATGCTTAATATCGTTGATCATTAGTGGAATTCAAAATTAAAATCACAGTGAGCTTGGGCACAGTGGCTCACACCTGTAATCTCAGCACTTTGGGAGGCCAAGGCATGGTAGTGGATGCCTGTAGTCCCAGCTACTCGAGAGACATGAGAATCGCTTGAACCTGGATCACTTGAAACCAGGAGGCGGAGCTTGCAGTGAGCCAAGATCGTGCCACTGCACTCCAGCCTGGGCAATAGAGCGAGACTGTCTCAAAAAAAAAAAAAAGAGAGAGAGAGACAATGATAATTAAATGGAAGACCTGACTCTAGATTTGATCCAGGAAGGAGATAAAATGCCATAAAGTACTTTTTTTTTTTTTTTTTTGAGACGGAGTCTCGCTCTGTCACCCAGGCTGGAATGCAGTGGCGCCATCTCGGCTCACTGCAAGCTCTGCCTCCCGGGTTCACACCATTCTTCTGCCTCAGCCTCCCGAGTAGCTGGGACTACAGGCGCCTGCCACCACGCCCGGCTAATTTTTTGTATTTTTAGTAGAGATGGGGTTTCACCGTGTTATCCAGGATGGTCTCAATCTCCTGACCTCGTGTTCCGCCCTCCTCGGCCTCCCAAAGTGCTGGGATTACAGGCGTGAGCCACTGCGCCCAACCAAAGTACATTATTGAATCAGTTGACAGAATTGAATTACATACAGTAGATTAGATAAAAGTATTGTAGGCCGGGCGTGGTGGCTCACCCCTGTAATCCCAGCACTTTGGGAGGCCAAGGCGGGTGGATTACGAGGTCAAGAGATTGAGACCATCCTGGCCAACGTGGTGAAACCCCGTCTCTACTGAAAATACAAAAATTAGCCCGGCGTGGTGGCACGCACCTGTAGTCCCAGCTACTTGGGAGGCTGAGGCAGGAGAATTGCTTGAATCTGGGAGGCGGAGGTTGCAGTGAGCCGAGATCACGCCACTGCACTCCAGACTGCCAGTAGAGCGAGACTCTGTCTCAAAAAAGAAAAAAAAATTATTGTATTGATATTAATGTTACTGAGATTGATAACTATACTGTGACTGTATAATGTGATATCCTTATTCTTAGGAAATACACACTAAAGTATTTAGGGATAAAGGGCTATGATATACATGTAAGTTACCCTTAAGATACCCTTAAGTTTCTATCATACTTTGTGTGTATATGTACATATGTACAAACGTACACAGAGCACACAAGTGGTAAAACAAAGGGATAAAATGTTGACCGTAGGTATGTCTGGGTAAAGGGTATAAAGTGCTTTATATGTTATTTTTATTTTTGCAATTTATCTGAGAATAAAATCATTTCAAAAATTTAAGTTATTAGCATTCCACTTGTAATGTTTTTCATAGAACTTCTGGTTAAGGGAGAGATTTCCTCAGAAGACTTAACTGTTTGAATGTAACCCTTTTCAGCTGGAAGACCTTGATTCACAAGGGAAATCATCTTCAGTTGAATTGGATGATCAAAAGAGGCAAAATCTTTTCTTAGCAGATTAGCTTTGTCTATTTTCTACCACAAATGCTCTTCCTTCCCATCCTCCGCAACTGTCAATTAATGAAAGCTACATCTGAACAGGCTTCCCGCCTTTTTCAATTCAAGCTACAGTGGGTTCTTAAATGCTCAATGAGTGTCAGAAGCAAATAATATACTCAGAAGATGAAATTTTCACATAAAATGAAAGTTTTACTAAGGTATCTTGCTTCACTTCTTCATCAGATCTGGGAGCACAGATGGTGTATTCGGACCAGTTAAAAACCCCTGGAGTTATTCAAAACAATATAGAGAAAAGAGGAAGCAGAATCCCCACAGCGAGAATGAAGATTCAGACTGGCTGATAACTGGAGGAAGCTCAGGTGGGAGTGCAGCTGCTGTATCGGCGTTCACATGCTACGCGTAAGATGCTTTTCTCTATCTGTATTTTAAAACCCACCCAAATACAAACAGTCATAAACTGTATCCAGCAATAGAGTAGTTCATACCCTGGTATTTTTCTTTCTAGTGAGCTATATGTGCTCAAAGGTATATCAAAATTATATCTTGAGTTGCACTCAACTGTACAGTACACTATGTATATTTAATACTTTTAACTTTAAAATAACAAATTTTTCTCCATAGTATCTGGTTCTCTTAAAATATGATTTTGTGGATCTTGCAGAATAAAGCATCGAACATAAATGAACTTCATTGCATTTCATTTTTAAATAATTTGAGTGTGTGCTCACTGATTGAACAAATATTTAGGGACTAACATACAATGGCTTTAGTTGAGTGCTGCTGAACTAAACTGTTGGTAATGTTTATCCTTCAGCAAGATCAATCTTTTGAAAAAAAAGAAAAAATGCTAATGTGTATTAATAAGGTATTTTAAATAGTGTTTTCAGGAATCTGCAATTAAAAATGTACATCAGTAAGTAAAGTTTTTTCAAGCTTGTTAGGTGCTGATTCTGTTTATCTATCATACTTTGTATTTGGTAAGAATCCATTGATCATATTTTCAGTTCCATTTGTAAAGCATTTCTTAACTACCCAAAGAAAAGAAAGTAAATATGGCTGTTGCTGTGTTTATCAGTCTCAATTTAATCAAAATGAATGTGTTTCTTTAGTAATAGTTTTGTATTTTATCTCCCCTTAATTATCCATTAAAACTAAGTTCTTTCACACACATTGCAATCCATAAATCATTTATATTTTTTTAGAGCTATGGAGATATGAGTTCTACAGATTTTTTTTCAGTTTTCCTAAAATCTTATTAACAAGTAAAACCATTTCATTTTATCTCTGTGAAATTTTATAGCATTGCATTAATATTAATGTGAGTTCTGACAAGTTAGGACTGCAGGATTAGGTGCTTTTTTTCTGTCCTCATCATCCCACTTAGTGTTCATCTTTCTGAATGTGCTTTTGAGTAGATGGCATTTTGACACATAATTCCTATGGAAATGTAAGTTTTACTTTTACATAGCCGTCAGTGAATGCTAATAAGAAAATGTATCTTTTAAAATTGTGAAAGCAACAGTCTGATTTTGTAGCTTAACTTGACACTGTAAGAAAGGAAATCTAATTTGCATTTTCTGTAGGGCACAAGTGCCATGTTATTGTTAGGAGCATTGTTCAGTCCAAAGCTTCACTTAAATATAAGCAACAGAAGTACAGACCAAAAATAACTTCAGATTGAATGTATCTCAAACTGTAAAGTGTTCTGCTTTTGTTTCCTTCTTTTTGATTTGTTTACCCCTTTTTGATTTGTTTCTTTTACAATAGCTTTTAAAATAGGAAGATTCCTGGAGTACTGTGCAGCCACTAAAAAGAATGAGTTAGAGCACTATGCAATGACATGGAAAAATAACCAAGATAAATTGTTAAGTGAAAAATAAGTTGCAGAACCCATTTCTGTTAAAAGTAACAATTGCATAGGTATATATGTCAGTCATTGCATGGAAGTACTGCATGTCTGGATGAATGCATGTCAGAACTGGTAACGGTTATTGTGGGGGCTGTGATTATAAGAGTAATCTTACTTTATACATCATATAGTTATATAATATTTTAATTTTTATAGTAGATATGTACTGTTCTACAGCACAACTTCTGTTTTCCTGAAATGGTTTTTTAATTGTGGTAAAATGCACATAACATAAAACGTACCAGCCTAACCATTTTTAAAAGTACAGTTCAAAAGTATTAAAAACGTGCAATCAGTCTTCAGAACACTTTTCATCTTGCAACGCTAAAACTGTGTACCCTTCAACCCTCTCCCAGCCCTGGTAACCACCTTCTACTTTCTGTCTTATGAATTTGATTACTCTAGTTATCTCATGTACGTGGTGTCATATAGTATTTGTCTTTCTGTGACTGGCTTATTTCATTTAGCATAATGTCCTCCAGGTCCATTTTTTGTTTTTTTAAAATAAGAACAACACAAACTCTGTAGGTAACTGGGTAAAGAAATGAACAGTCACTTTGTAGTTGAGTAATGCATGTATAAATAACTGTGCAAAATTATTTAAAATGCACATTAATAAAAACTTTTTGGTTATCACACTAACAATTTTAAAAATTACTAGTACTCAGTGACGGTACTGAAACTTTAAAACACAATCTGACTCACTGCAACTAGGAATATAAATTGGCATAATCTTTCTGACAAGTAATTTGACAGCATATATCAGAAACTTATGTGCACTAAGTCTACTTCTTGGAAGCTAGCCTAAAAAGTACTCACACATAAGCAAAAATTTATGTTCAGAGATTTTCATTACAAAGTTATTTATTAAATAGTTATTCTAGTTAGAAACAACGTGTTTAAATTATTAAACATCTCAATCCATGATTCTAAATGGGGTGGGTAGCAAAGGGCTGTATCTGAATTTCTAGGAGGGACATATTTAGTCTGTAAAAGCATACTGCAAAATTGCCATTAATTTGATTTGTTTTTAATATCAACATCAGAAGAAAGTGCAAGATTTATATGTATATTGAAAGGAGAATGGACTTTAAAATACCAGGAATCACCAATTTATATGATGGAATATTACATATACTTTACATTTTCAGGAATTTTAATGACATAGTAAAAAGCTAATGTTAAAAAAGGGATGGATACTCATGATTACAGAATTATCTCAACGGTGAAAAAAATGCATTTTTAAAAAGACTTGAAGTTAATATGCCAAAATGTTAACAGTGTTTTCCTCTGGGTATTGGAATATTGAGTACCTAAAGTTTTCTGTACTTTATGAATTCTCTGAGATGAACATGTGTTACTTTTGTGTAATCAGAGGAAAATACAGTTTAAAAATATACAATTGAAAGGGTAGATTCCAAATATAATTAGAGATATATCATTCTTCTAAAGATAATTCCATTTAAATTCCAGGGCTTTAGGATCAGATACAGGAGGATCGACCAGAAATCCTGCTGCCCACTGTGGGCTTGTTGGTTTCAAACCAAGCTATGGCTTAGTTTCCCGTCATGGTCTCATTCCCCTGGTGAATTCGATGGATGTGCCAGGAATCTTAACCAGATGTGTGGATGATGCAGCAATTGTGTTGGGTATTTATATAATTCTATATCATTTGCAACAGCTTCTCTATAAAACAATATATCTGTCATTCATAAGTATTGCTCCTTACAGGTGCACTGGCTGGACCTGACCCCAGGGACTCTACCACAGTACATGAACCTATTAATAAACCATTCATGCTTCCCAGTTTGGCAGATGTGAGCAAACTATGTATAGGAATTCCAAAGGTAACTTTTTCCTTTCGTTACTTTACAGAAATACTGTCAAGTCCAATAGAGAGCACAGACTTGGGAGGCGGATTGGGTGGGTTTGAATCTCTGCTCTGCCACTTTTATTAATCATGTGAATTGAGTATGTGACTTAATCTCTTTTAGCTCAATTTCCCCATCTGTAAAATAGGAATAATAAAAATACTGACTTCAGAGAGGTTTCTGAGGATCAATTAGACAGTCATGTTAAGTCTGTAAATTGTTTCTGTAATGGGCAAGATAGCAAATATTTTAGATTTTGTGGACCATGCAGTCTTTATCATAACTGCTTAACTGCCATTATAGTGAGAAAGCAGCCACAGACAATATGTAAATGAAAAAGTGTGTCTCTGTTCCAATAAAACTTTATTTTCAAAAACCAGCTGGCTTGTCACATCTGGCCTATGGGCCATAGTTTGCCAATCCCTAATGTAAAGAAAGGACTTTAGCCCAAAGCCATAACTCGCATAGTAATGCCTCAAAAAATGTTAACATCTTTACTGTTATTATTATTACTACTGCATCTATTACAGTAGCAATTGAGTAATGAATACATGAATGTTATAATGTTAAATTACTAACCTTTTAAAAATATTAAGCCTTGCAATATATTAATACTTTAAATCTTTTAGGAAGATAAGTTACCCTGCAGAATAATGAAGTTTCACAACCTCAGCACTGTTGGTGTTTGGGGCTGGTAATTGTTTGCTGTGGGAGACTGTCCTGTGCATTGTAAGATGTTTAGTAGCATCCCTGGCCTCTATCCCTACATGCAAGTAGTACCCCACCACCAAAACCACAATCCCACAACCAAAAATGTCTGCAGACATTGTCAAGTGTCTCCTGGTTAGGGAAAAGGAGACAAAAGTAACCCTCAGGTAAGACCACTGCTATAGAGAAATACTACCTTATTTAAAATCTTCCATTAAGGTAATATATGTAAGGCCAGGTGCATACACCTGTAATCCCAGCACCTTGGGAAGCCAAGGCAGGAGGATCGCTTGAGATCAGGAGTTTGAGATCAGCCCGGGCAACATACAGAGACCCTATCTCTACAAAAAGTTTTAAAAAAATTGTGGGGTGTGGTGGCGTGCACCTGTGGTCCTAGCTGTTTGGGAGGCTGAGGGGGGAAGATTGCTTGAGTCCAGGAGGTTGAGACTGCCGTGAGCCATGATTGCACCACTGCACTCCACCCTAGGTGACAGAGCAAGACCCTATCTCAAAAAAAAAAAAAAAAAAAAAGAAGGCAATATCTGTGCATTCTTTTTAAGCATTTATTTATAGAGAGCATAGGCTTTAAAACAGACCCAGTTTGAAATCCTAGACCCTCTACTTACCTGCTATTTAACATTAGGAAAATAACTTCTTATGTCAAGATTTTTCATTAACAAAATGAAGGATTATAATACCTACATCACAGGCTTGTTAAAAGCATGAGATTAGAGAATCTTTGAAAATCATCTAACAGGCTGGGCACGGTGACTCACGCCTGTAATCCCAGCACTTTGGGAGGCCGAGGCGGGCAGATCACGAGGTCAGGAGATCGAGACCATCCTAACACAGTGAAACCCCGTCTCTACTAAAAAAAATACAAAAAATTAGCCGGGCGTGGCTGTGGGTGCCTGTAGTCCCAGCTACTCAGAAGGCTAAGGCAGGAGAATGGCATGAACCCAGGAGGCGGAGCCTGCAGTGAGCTGAGATTGCGCCACTGCACTCCAGCCTGGGCGACAGAGTGAGACTCCGTCTCAAAAAAAAAAAAAAAGAAAATCATCTAACAGGGTACCTGATACATGAGCATTTAACATATATGCTGATATATGCTGATATGCTGTTAGGTTCCTGATACATAATGAGCATTTAACAAATATTTTCCCCAACCAGATCTCCAATCTTTAATGTTGTTATATCCAGATCATAATATCTAGTACTGTGCTTTGTCATACCATAAACACCCTGAAATGGATTTAGTCTTTCTAGCTACCTACCAGCAATTTTATCCTATTTTCTAATGTATTACCAAAGGTCCTGAAGTACAGATTTTTATAAAATCATCTATACAGATGAAGTACAAATTTTTATAAAATAATCTATACAGTTCCAATTTTGTATCTTGACTTTTTGCTATAAGGAATATCTTGTACCGGAATTATCAAGTGAAGTACAGTCTCTTTGGTCCAAAGCTGCTGACCTCTTTGAGTCTGAGGGGGCCAAAGTAATTGAAGTATCCCTTCCTCACACCAGTTATTCAATTGTCTGCTACCATGTATTGTGCACATCAGAAGTGGCATCGAATATGGCAAGATTTGATGGGCTACAATATGGTAAGATGGCTGGGTTATTTTATTTTTAAGGTAGTTGTCGCAAACATTTGAAAAGTTCACTTATTAGTGACAAAAAAGTTAATGCTTGAGATAATGTTAATGATTCAGAAAAGTTCATCAGTGAATCATTTTACCTTTGTCATTTTAGACTTGTACTTACACTATTTGTCATAAATATCTGTGTATGTTTGGTTTGCTTCTCAGGACTGTGAATAACTTGAAGGGATAGTATCTTGTTGTCATATGCTCAGTCCCGCTAATGTAGAGCTCAATAAATGTTTGAATGAATGAATGAGGGAGTGAACAAATGGAGTTTCTTTCTTGGTTCTTTTCTTTTCTTCTCTCTCCATGACCAGTCCGTCAGTCAAAAGGCAGATGGGGAAAAGAAACCATTAAGGGCAACTCCCTAAACTTTAGTATTGGTGACAAAAATGTGAATCTAAATAAGCCAGGCATGGTGGCGCATACCTGTAATCTAAGCTACTCAGGAGGCCGAGGCAGGAGAATCACTTGACAAGGGAGGCAGAACTTGCAGTGAGCCGAGATTACACCACTGCACTCCAGCCTAGGTGACAGAGTGAGACTCCATCTCAAAAAAAAAAAAAAAAAAAAAGTGAATCTAGGCCTGATTTTAGCCAAAACTTTACTGACTTTACTTCCTTTCAAGTAATATTTACCCTTTTCTTGTTTTCAGGTCACAGATGTGACATTGATGTGTCCACTGAAGCCATGTATGCTGCAACCAGACGAGAAGGGTTTAATGATGTGGTGAGAGGAAGAATTCTCTCAGGAAACTTTTTCTTATTGAAAGAGTAAGACAACTCATTTAGGAATTTTCTTCATTCTTGAAACCTCAAGTAACATGTCTCTTATCAGGTCTTATAAGTCAAGGTATTTAGTAAAGAAACAAAATCTTTATGATTTGAATTAGAAAAGACCTGTTTATGGCACTTTTGGGTCCTGGTATTCAAAAACAAAAGAAATGTTGGTACTTTAGCTAAATGATTGGTACAAATTACAGGCAGTCCTCCATATCTGTGGGTTTTGCAACCTTGGATTCAACCAAACACAAATCAAAAATATTCAAAAAATAAAAAATAACACCCAACAATAAAAAGTAATACAAATTAAAAAGCAATACAGTGTAACAACTATTTACCTCGCATTTACATTGTATTAGATGTTACAAGTAATCTAGGGATGATTTTAAACGTGCAGGAGGTGTGCATAGGTTTTATGCAAATACTACACCATTTTATATGAGACTTGAATATCCTCAGATTTTGGTATCCACAGGGGTCTTGGTACCAAACCCCCAACGGACACCAAGGAATGAGTGTAAGTAGGAAGCCATTAAGGATTTTAATCTCATTAAATGTCCTTTGGGTATTACCACATTGGTTTATTGCTGTTAGAGCCTTAAGCAGGGAGTTGTATTGTCTCTTGAAAAATGTATTGAATCAACTTAGTTTTTCCTTGTATTATGTATGTCTTTACTCTAAAAAAGAATTCAAAATGACTATGACTCCTCCTTCAATTGTCTTCATTCTGAGTTTATTCACGATCTTGTGAACAGGCCTCATCTTCTATACCACCAAGTGTGTCTAAGAGGACATGAGAAGTGTGAAAAAGCAAGATTGGTTATTGTAATGAAGAGCTTCTTGGAGTTTTTCTCCATGCCCTCAAGGGCAGAAGGCATTTTATTTGTCTGCGTATCCTCTCAGGGCCGATAGTTAGAATTACTTTTTATTTTTGAGACAGGGTCTCACTCTGTCACCCAGGCTGGAGTGCAGTGAAGTGATCGCAGCTCACCGCAGCCTTGACCTCTTGAGCTTAAGTGATCCTCCCACCTCAGCCTCCCTAGTAGCTGGAACTACAAGCATGCACCACCATGCCCAGCTAATTTTTGTATTTTCTGTAGAGATGGGGTCCTGCCATGTTGCCCAGGCTGATCTCCAACTCCTGGGTTCAAGCAATCCACCCACCTCAACCTCCAAAGTGCAGGTGTTACAGGCATGAGCCACCATGCCAGGCCACAGGATTACTTTTTCTAAGAATACTATTTGAGGCCAGGCCCAGTCGCTCATGCCTGTAATCCTAGCACTTTGGAAGGCCGAGGTGGGCAGATCACCTGAGGTTAGGAGTTCGAGACCAGCTGGCCAACATGATGAAAGCCTGTCTCTACTAAAAATACAAAAATTAGCTGGGCGTGGTGGTGGGCACCTGTAATCCCAGCTACTCGAGAGACTGAGGCAGGAGAATCACTTGAACCCAGGAGGCAGAGGTTGCAGTGAGCCAAGATCATGCCACTGCACTCCAGCCTGGGCAACAGAGTGAAACTCCATCTAAAAAAAAAAAAAAAGAATACTATTTGGTTATGTTCCAGATTAAAAGACTGTTACCATATTGACCAGATGCTTGTAATGACTTTGGAGTAGGAAAACAAAAGGAAATAATTTTCTAAGTGAAAACATTTATTAAGCTAAAGATGTTACTTTTGCCAAATATTACTGATTAGAACCATATTGTTTATCTCAGGGCACAAGTTGATGAATTATATAGGTCATTGTAACAGCATAAAAAGAAATTGAAGGAGAGAAGTCAGAAAGCATTCCTCATGATCACCATTTGGGGGTTCTGATAAAAGGAAGTTAAAATTACTGCTGGTATCCCTAGCTCCTGAGTCAGTTCCAAGTTGGGTCAACTTGGGTAGACAAAAGTGACAGGAAAAATGGGATTCGGAATACTTTTTTTATTTTAAAAAGTCAACTTATGTGCCAGGAAGAGTTTATTTATTTATTTATTTATTTATTTTTGAGACAGAGTCTCGCTCTGTCACCCAGGCTGGAGTGCAATGGCACAATCTCAGCTCACAGCAACCCTGCCTCCTGGGTTCAAGCAATTCTTCTGCCTCAGCATCCTGAGTAGCTGGGAGTACAGGCGCACGCCACCACACACAGCTAATTTTTGTATTTTTAGTAGAGATGGGGTTTCACCATATTGGCCAGGCTGGTCTCAAACTCCTGACCTCGTGATCCGCCCACCTCGGCCTCCCAAAGTGCTGGGATTACAGGCGTGAGCCACCACGCCCGGCCAGGAAGAGTTTATTTTTAATTGACATAAATATTTACTTATGTAACACATTTATATCTACCTTTTGCTATTTATCTTCTGTTTGTCCCATCTGTTCTTTTTTCTTTTAACCTTTTCTTCTGCTGTCTTTTTTTTTCTTTAAATAGTAATTTTTCTCTTAAAAAGATCTAAAATGAGAAAAATAGTGTCATTTATATTTACCTACATATTTAGTATTTCTGGTGCTTTTCTCTCTGCTCTAGAGATATAAATTTCCATCTGGTATAATTTTGTTTTTACTTGAAGAACTTTCTTTAATATTTCTTGTAGTCCTGTTGGCAGTGAATTCTTTCAGCTTTGGTTTATATGTAGAACTCTTTATTTTGCTTTTAATTTTGAAAGATATTTTCTCTGGGTTTAAAAATGTAGGTTAAGCTGGGCACAGGGTGCACTCCTGTAGTTAACGGCTACTCAGGAGGCTAAGGTGGGAGGATTGCTTGAGCCCAGGAGTGAGAGCCAGCAGTGAGCTATAATCGCACCGCTGCACTCAAGCCTGAGCGACAGAGCGAGAGCCCATCTCTTTAAAAAAAAAAAAGTATAGGTTGCTTCTTCTTTCTGTACTTTAAAGGTTTTGCCCATTGTCTTCTGGCTTACATAGTTTCTGAGAAGTCTGTTGTCATTCTTATGGTCATTCCTCTGTATATAATGTATCTTTTTTTCCTCTGATTTTAAGATTTTATTTTTATCATTGGTTTTCAGGAATTTGACTGTGATGTGCCTTGGTGTGGTTCTCTGCATATTTCTTCTTCTGCATAGGGGTTTGTTAAGCAGCTTTGATCTGTTGGATTATAGTTTTAATCAAATTTGGAAAATTTTGGCTATTATTTCCTCAAATATTTTTTCTGTCTTCCATCTGTCTGGGACTCTTTTCACATGTATATTAATCTGCCTGATGTTGTCCCACAGCTCACAGATACTACATTCTTTTTTTTTTCCCCCAGTCTTTTTTCCTTCTCTGCTTCCTTTTGGCTAGTTTCCATTACTGTTTTCAGAATCACTGATCTTTTTTTCTGTTATGTTGATTCTTTCCAGTACATTTTTTATACATTATATTTTTTTCTCTAGAAGTTCCATGTAGGTCTTCTTATCCCTTCAATTTCTTCATTATTTTATATTTTCTTCTACCTTCTTGAACATATAGAACATATTTAGGCTGGGTGCGGTGGCTCACACCTGTAATCCCAGCACTTTGGGAGGCCAAGGCGGGTGGATAACTTGAGGTCAGGAGTTCGAGACCAGCCTAGCCAACATGACAAGACCCTGTCTCTACTAAAAATACAAAAATTAGCTGGGTGGGATGGCGTATGCCTGTAATTCCAGCTACTCGGGAGGCCAAGGTACAAGAATCACTTGAACCTGGGAGGCAGAGGTTGCAGTAACCCGAGATTGTGCCACTGCACCCCAGCCTGGGTGACGGAGTGAGACTCTGTCTCCAAAAAAAAAAAAAAAAATATTTATAGTAACTGTTTTAATGTTCTTATCTACTCATTCCATCATTTTTGCATCTGTGTGTGTTAATGCTTTTTCCCTCTCTGGTTATGGGTCATATTTTTTGCTGCTTTTCATGTCTGTATATTGTGAATTTTACATTGTCATTTGCTAGACTTTTGTTATATTCCTTTAAACAGTGTTGGGCTTTTTCCCAGGATGCAATAAAGGTGCTTGGAATTTGTTGGCTCTTTTCAAGGCTTCTTTTAAAGCTTTGTTAAGATAAATCCAAAGCAGCCTTTAGTCCAGGGCTAATTTTACTTTACTTTGAGGTGATGCTTTGATGCTGCATATATTCGAGTCTTTCGCTTTGGCTGTTCGAAACACAAACTTATTTCCGTCCCTGTTTAGCTCTAAGGAATTGTTCAGTCCACTGCTCTTTGGGGATTGTTTCCCCAGCCTTGGGAATTTCTTCTCATGCACTCATAGATCAGTACTCAGCCAAAGACTCAAGGAATCTCCCTGCAGATCTATTGAGCTCTCTCTATGTGCCACTCCCTTCTATTCAGCACCCTGCTTTGCAAATTCTAGCTGCCTTTGCCTCCTTGAACTTCAGCTCTCTGTCCCTTTAACTTACCCCCCACCCCACATACTGTTTAGCTTCCTCTCTGGAATGAGGCCTGAAAACTGCCCCTAGGCATTAAGCTGGGGAAATCAAAGGGCATATCTCATTTTCTTTTCTTTTCTTTTTTTGGAGACAGGGCCTCACTTGGTCACCCAAGCCGGAGTGCATTGGCATGACCATGGCTCACTGGCAGCCTCGACCTCCCAGGCTCAAGCTCTTCTCAGCAACCCTCAACACTCCCCACCCCCCGGTGAAGCTAGGACTACTGTAGTTTTTTTTGTAGAGACAGGATCTCCCTGTGTTGCCCAGGCTGGTCTCGAGCTCCTGGGCTCAAGGAATCCTACCCCCAGCCACCCCACAGGCATGAGGGACCACACCTGGCCTGGCTTACTTCATTTGTTTCTCTTCTCTCACAACTTTTTCTCCTGAATGTCTGTTGTCTAATGCCTGAAAATGGTCATTTCATATATTTTGTCCAGTTTTCTAGTTGTTTAAGAAGGCAGAGTGTCTTAGTTCTTTTTTTTTTTTTTTAATCCCCTATTCTGAGAAGCAGTCTTAGTTCATTTTTGCTGCTATAACAGAATGCCTGAGACTGGGTGATTTATAATGAACGGAGATTTACTGGCTCACAGTTCTGGAGGCTGGGTGGGAGGTCCAACACTGAGAAGCCAGCACCTGGTGAGGGCCTTCTTGCTATGTCCACACATGGCACAAAGCAAGGGTGGGGAGAAAAAGAGGCAGAGAAAGGGAAAGCACATGGGGGGCTGAACTTACCCTCTTAGAATGGCACCAATCCCACTCAAGAATGGAGTTGTTATGGCCCAATCACCTCTTAAAGGCCCCATCTCTTAATACTGTTTCAGTGGCAGTTAAATTTCAGCATGAGTTTTGGAGGGGACAAGCATTCAAACCATAGCACAGAGTAAATCCCATCTCCATTACTCCATCTTGGATGGAAGCAGTTCTTCTTCTGAGCTGTATTTAAAGTAGGAAGAAATTTAATAGAAAACAAGTATTTTTTTTTTTTTTCTTTTTTTTTGAGACGGAGTCTTGCTCTGTCGCCAGGCTGGAGTGCAGTGGCGCGATCTTGGCTCACTGCATCCTCCACCTCCTGGGTTCAAGAGGTTCTCCTCCTGCCTCAGCCTCCCCAGTAGCTGGGACTACAGGCACCCACCACCATGCCCGGCTAAATTTTTTTGTATTTTTAGTAGAGTCAGGATTTCACCATATTGGTCAAGCTGGTCTCAAACTCCTGACCTTGTGATCCGACGCCTCGGCCTCCCAAAGTGCTGAGATTACAGCATGAGCCACCAGGCCCAGCCAGTATTTGTTCTTTATAAAATTCAGGTTTTGGAATATGGTGTTTAAACCACTTAGGTATTGTCAGTGTGTAAATTATATGTGATGCCTGCATTGGTCTCTCTGTAGACCTGGTGGTCAAATAAGAGTAAGGACCTATGATATTTCTGTACCACTCTTTTAGAGTAAAACATATTTCACGTTTTTATCGTATTTTATTTGGCCCTCAGTAAAACTGGAGCAGGTATATCCATTTTTACTGTTGTGGAAACTGTTGTGGAAAAGAACAGTTAGTTCTTTTTTTTTTTTTTTTTTTTGAGACAGAGTTTCGCTCTTGTTTCCAGCTCTCCACGCTGGAGTGCAATAGAGCGATCCCAGCTCACTACAACCTCCGCCTCCCAGGTTCAAGCAATTCTCCTGCCTCAGCCTCCTGAGTAGCTGGGATTACAGGCATGAGCCACCACGCCCGGCTAATTTGGTATTTTTAGTAGAGATGGGGTTTCTCCATGTTGGTCAGGCTGGTCTTAAACTCCCAGCCGCAGGTGATCCACCCACCTCGGCCTCCCAAAGTGCTGGGATTACAGGCGTGAGCCACTGCGCCCGGCCTAGAACAGTTAGTTCTTGCTAGCCTCTCCTAACAGCTTCAGAAGAATCTAAAGGATTTTTTTTCCTTTTCTTTGTATCATTGACTTATGGTTACTCCTATGTCTGGCTTTTTCTTTAGTCTTTTTAGTAAAATAAGCATTCTTGAATTTCACATTTCTACCCCTGGGCTATACCTATCCGTAAAATACAAAATTCAAATACTGCATAGTCTACCGCTGTCTATCTTAGTAACCTTTAGAAAGTCATTTGTTGCTGTGTACTTTACTTTCCTCACCAATGAATATTCTGGTTTAATGATAGCCCTGGAGTTATTAATATTTTGAGATTATACATGTAGAATTGCATCTACTAGTGAATTCTGAATTCGGATTGATTAATTTATATATACAAACTTTTAGAGTGGCAACACAGTGGAAGAGAATTCATTTTTATATGTTAAGAATCTTAATGGTGCCTCCTCATAAAAGCCAAGAATCCAGTGGTTCTTTTTTTTTTTTCCCCTAAACAATGCCTAAACTCTTTATTTAACCAACCAGTATTTCTGGTTTTCTTCCTGCTGCAGGATTTTAAAACCTTAGAAGTATATAAATACTGCATTCAGACTTTCCACATCAAGAGAAAGGGGCCCAGGGCAGAAGATGTCAGGCCCCAGGCTGTTTTGGGTTGGGAAAAGTGGCAAAGATTTCTCAACAGTCTGTTTCAGTTTTCTAACTTAACTGAAATGCCTTTAAGCTCTGCTTCATCCCCAAACTTTCCCCTATGGCGTCTATGATAGAAAAACACTCCTCTCTCATATATGCCCCACCACTGGGGAGCCAGGGGGAAGGGAATGGGCATTACACAGGCAAGCCAAACTTTTTATTCAGCCAGAAAATGGAAATCCAATGGTTCTTTATCAAGCCTAATGTAAGATAATTGATTAAAAGAAAAATACAAAAAATCCTTAAAAACGTCACCTACTTTTTTCCCACAGAAACTATGAAAATTATTTTGTCAAAGCACAGAAAGTGAGACGCCTCATTGCTAATGACTTTGTAAATGCTTTTAACTCTGGAGTAGATGTCTTGCTAACTCCCACCACCTTGAGTGAGGCAGTACCATACCTGGAGTTCATCAAAGAGGACAACAGAACCCGAAGTGCCCAGGATGATATTTTTACACAAGCTGTAAATATGGCAGGTGAGGATTCCTCAGGAACATTCTGATTTTCTTCAAATTCTTAGGCAGGTACCCTGGTCTTCAACTTAAGATTCTAGCTAGATGGTTCCCGAAAAGCAAAAGTCTATCCTTTTGGAATGCTTAGGAGTGTGTGTGTGTACATGTATTAGTCTGTTCTCACACTGCTATAAAGAAATACCTGAGACTGGATAATTTAATTTAAAAAAGAGGTTTAATTGGCTCAAGTTCTGCAGGCTGTACAGGAAGCTGAGCAGCTTCCACTTCTGGGAATGCCTCAGGAAACTTAAAATCACAGTGGAAGGTGAAGGAGAAGTAGCCATGTCTTACATGGCCCAGCCCAAGCAAGAGAGAAAGGGGGAAGGTGCTACACACTTTTAAAACAACCAGGTCTTGTGATAACTCACTCACTATCACGAGAACAGCACCAAGGGGAATGGTGTTAAACCGTTTATGAGAAACCATCCCCATGATCCAGTTGCCTTCCACTAGGCCCCACCTTCAACATTGGGGATTACAATTCAACATGAGATTTGTGTGGGGAGATAGATCCAAACCATATCAGTACACTTGCATGCACTCTCACCACACACACACAAACACAACACACTTAGTAGTTTTTTTTTTAACTTTTATTTTGAAAAATTTAAAACCCACAGAAAAGCTGAAAAAGTGGTATAATGAATGCTGATACACCCTTCACCTGGATGTAATCTTAACATTATATTTGCTTTGCCCTTCTCTTCCTCTTTCTACACACCCACACTCACACACACAAACAACTTTGTTTTTACCTGAATCATTTGAAAGTTTCAGATGTCATGACACTTCACCCCTAAATTCTTTTGCACAAATCTTATAAGGATAAATTCTCCTACAGAACCACAATTCCATTGTCATACCTAAGAAAACTAACATGATTGAAGAATAATTTAAATATGGTTTATATTCAAATTTTCTCAGTTCTACCAAAAGTGTCTTATAAGTTGTCTTTCCTCCTGATATATTACATTGGTTTATGGTATCTTTTTAAAATCTAGAACAATCACCCCACCTCTCATTTTTCTTTAAAACCACATCAGGCTATGCTATAATTTTTGTTTCAATCATCAAACATAATGTAGAAAACTTAAGAGGAAAAGGAAAGTCTATTACATTTACCTATACTTTTGCTTACTGTGTTCATTCTTCCTTCCTGAAGTACCAAGATTCTTTATTTTGTCACTTCTGTTTAGAGAAATTTCTTTAGCCTTTCTTTTAGGATAGGTCTGCAGATGAAAAATTATCATAGCTTTCCTTTTGAGAATGTGTTGATTTCCCTTTGATTTTTAAAGGTTATTTTTGCTGGATGTAGAACTCTGGTTCAACAGTTCTTATCTTTAGCACTTAAAAAATGTTAAGAGCCCAGTCCACTTGTGCTGTAGGATGTCCCATCCATAATCAGGATTTGTCAGATTGCTTCCTCATGATTGGGTTGAATTAAACCTTTTTGGTAGAAGTACTACATAATCTTCATGTCAGGAAACAGTTAATATCAGTTTGTCTCACTTTTGGAAACCAAGTTGATCACTTCGCTAAGGAAGTAACTGTAAGATGTTTCCTTATAAAAAGGTACATTTTTCCTTTTATCATTTTTTAAGCAATTTCTGGGATAATATTTTGAGACCATGTGAATATCCTGTTTTCCAATTATCTTGAACCCAGTTTTAGCATTCATTGATCATCCTTGAAATATTAGCTAGAGAATTACAAAATTCTGGCTTTACTAAATCTGTCATTCCTTCTACATTTATTAGCTAGCAGTATTCTCTAAAGAAGAGCCTTCCTTTTTTTCTTTAATTCAATGTATTATAAGCAATTACTGTCAGTATTGTTTTTGATGCTCAAATTGCCTTAAATTTGGCCAATAAGAGCCCCTTCAAGTTATATGTATCCTTTAAAACTGTCCCCATTAATTTTTGAAAACTTGTTTTATTGTATAACAAGATGGTCTGGGATTTTGTACTTTCTCTGCCCAAACCTGGAATTAAAACTACCCTGAGCTAATTTCTCATCTAATGGATTGCCAAAAATTCAAAAACCAAACAACACACTCTGTCTGCAAGGCTATAGGTGGAAGTTCAAAATGGTACAACTTCTTTGCAGGGGAATTTTGCAATATCTAATTACATATGCATTTGTCATTTGATGAAGCAATCTCCTCCTCATCTAAGAAAATTTCAAGAATACCAAAAAAATACATACACAAGGTAATTCTCTGGGGCATTGTATAAAATAGCTAAATATTGAAAACAGTCTAAATACCCAACCACAGAAGACTGGTTTACTCAATTATGGTAAAACCAAGTAATGGAGTACTATATAGCAATAAGAAATGAATGAAGAAGGTTTCTGTGAACTGATACAGAATGATTTCCAAGATGTATTGTTAAGTAAACAAAACATAGTACAAAAGCATTATATAGCATAATATTTTTGGTTGTTTTTTAAACCTTATCCTGTATTGTACTTATTAGCACTGGAAAGTGGAAGAGGTCTCTGCTAATTAGGGTGGAGAATTAATCACCTACTGGGTTTCCTTCTTTTCCCAGGATTGCCAGCAGTGAGTATCCCTGTTGCACTCTCAAACCAACGGTTGCCAATAGGACTGCAGTTTATTGGACGTGCGTTTTGTGACCAGCAGCTTCTTACAGTAGCCAAATGGTTTGAAAAACAAGTACAGTTTCCTGTTATTCAACTTCAAGAACTCATGGATGATTGTTCAGCCGTCCTTGAAAATGAAAAGTTAGCCTCTGTCTCTCTAAAACAGTAAACATATCTTACAAATTAAAATGACTTTTAGGCTGGGTGCAGTGGCTCACACCTGTAATCCCAGCACTTTGGGAGGCCAAGGCGAGCGGATCATGAGGTCAGAAGATCTAGAACAGCCTGGTCAACATGGTGAAACCCCGTCTCTACTAAAAATACAAAACTTAGCCAGGCTTAGTGGCGGGCGTCTGTAGTCCCAGCTACTCAGGAGGCTGAGGCAGGAGAATCACTTGAACCCCGGAGGTGGAGGTTGCAGTGAGCCGAGATCATGCCACTGCACTGCACTCCAGCCTGGGTGACAAAGCAAGACTGTGTCTCAAAATAAATAAAATAAAATAAAATGATGTTCAGAGATTCTATACTCTAGAGAGTCAAATGGTCTTGCTCAATTCTTGTAATTAGGTTCTTGTTAATACAGTCATTCCGTGGAATTACTTTTTAAAATTCCTGTGACAATTAATAATAAATAACGTGTCAGCATTTAGTAAGCATCCACTAAGTGTACAATACTTCTACAATAACACAAGATACCTGTTCCTCAAAAACAATGCATTCTGCCATAATGTTCATTAAAGAGTTTACAGTAAAAATAAGATTAGGGATAAACTTCTCAAAAATTGTACATCTGTGTAACTAAAGCACTAACAAAAACATGAATAGTCCTTCTAGAGGTAACTTGGATAGCCTAGGCAGGCAACTTATCATGTGGTGAAGGCCGCCTCAGGGGTTGTTAAAAATGCACAGAAACAATTGAGTGGGATTATTGGCTTCTGAGCGCTGAGCAGAGCAGGTGGAAGAGGAACTTTGAGCACAGGAGGAAATGCAACCAGTCAGGGCCCAGAATCATGCAAATCTCAGGGGTATGCCTCTCTGGGGAGGAGCTCCAGGTGCAGGGACTCCTTTTATTTCCCTAAGAAAGAGCTGAAATGACTAAGAACTTTCCTTTCCTCCTTAGAGTTACAATTTTACTTCTGCTATTCCAGAGCCCATGCCTAGAAGCCAGAACAACTCCATGTTACACTGAGTTCATGCTCCTATTTACTGATCACAAATGAGCTCATTAATGTCATCGAAACATTTATTGTAACCTAACAGACCATCACAGATTGGAAACTTGGTAGATAGCAGAGCATGGTATTAGTGAAAAAGGTTCAAAATACACAAGTAACATACACTCTGAAAAACGTGCAGATAATTTGCTGATGATGCCGAAGAGGGGATGCGCATGGCAAGAACTTGCCTTATCCCAGATTCTCTATATCTCATGGTTTCCTTTTCCTCTTGACTGTCTTTACGAGTGTTTTTTATTTGGGCCCCTCGAGCCCAGAGATATTAATGGAGATCTGTATTCAATATTTGACAAAATCTAATGGAAACCATCCATTTACTCATGATAAGGCTTCATCACTGGATTTCTGTGTCTTCACTAGAACACCATTGTCATCTCATATTGATCAGGTATTTTAATCCAGCACTTACATATTGTTGATAAATGAAAGCTGAATTGTTACTTAATAAATTCACTTTGTTTAGTAAGAAAAAATTGTTTTCTAAATATGACGTTCATGAAGAGAAAATAATGAGTCAGAATCATCTGCAGAACCACTGGAATGTTTCATCGTCACCTGTTAGTTTTCATAAACAGTTTTCTGTCCTCTCTGAGATCCTTCCGCTCCCAAATAACCTGATTAACTTCACATAAAAGTTTTATGTGCCAGGCTTAGTAATATTCCTATAAATTTTGACTCTGAATCCCTGAAAGAGGAAGAAATCCGTAAGAGAGAAAATTGCATTACTTTATAGCAAGAGGAAACCGTTTTAAGTTTTTTAATTGCTCAGACACCACAACATCCTAGATGGAGGAAACCATTTTAGTTGAAGGAGCAAATATGATGTCAAAAGCAAGTAAATAAACAAACCGTTGCCCCAATCTGTTTTTATGTAATGAATTTAAAAAAAAGAGAGAGAGAGAGAGAGAGAGAGAGAGATGGGCTCTCCCTATGTTGCCCAGGCTAGTCTCAAACTCCTGGGCTCAAGTGATCTGCCTCCCTCAGCCTCCCAAAGTGCTGAGATTACAGACGTGAGCCACCACACCTGGCCGAAATAATAATATTCAATATTATATATTCAATGATATTATTCAGTATTATTTCAAATAATATTAAATCTCTTGTTCCTGTATCTCTACATGAGCTGCACTAATAATTTGAATCTGGAAATTAAAAAGTGAAACATTTACCGTTCTCATATACTGATACCCAACTACCATGAAATGATACCTAATTTGTTTATCTTTTCTCTTCATTTTTACTCTTAATCTAGTAGGCCTCATTTTGCCAAGTCACTGTCTGGGAATTTAAGTGGCAAATACTTTCTTTGTCTCAGCTAATTAAACTCTAAAATTATTAGCAACAGAACTTCCAGAACAGAGTGTTTTTGAAAGGTAAAGATGTCTATACGTGTAAGATGAGTTCCTTGATAACACCTGAAAGACCCAAACCAAAGCAAAAGTTTGAACACATGTCAGAGTGAAAAAATGATGTGATCATAAAACATGGTGCCCTGCCACCACAGAGAGCCAAAGGAGCAAGCGGGAAAACCGCTGTTCCACGCTGGCCCACACTTAGTGTTACCAAGAAAAGCACCTGAAACCCAGGAGGCAGAAAGTTCCCTTTGAGTGGCTGACACCAGGTCCTCTGTGATGACATCAGACTGGGCTGTTTAAAATTAAAGATGGCATGGTATAGAAGAGGAGCTTGCAAAATGACAAAAAAAAAAGTGCTTATTCCTATTAGGAAATAGCTGCACCTCCTAATGTAAATAAGTAACTTTAGGATTTTAAACAGAATCTGAAGGATAGTGAAAAGAGAAATAAGCAGGTACTAATAAGTAGACCTCGGGATTCAGCAAGCCATGTGCCATACCTTATTCGATTCAAAGCAGGGGAGTAGGCCAGGCGCAGTGGCTCACGCCTGTAATCCCAGCACTTAGGGAGGCCGAGGCGGGCGGATCACGAGGTCAGTAGATCGAGACCATCCTGGCTAACACGGTGAAACCCCATCTCTACTAAAAATACAAAAAATTAGCCAGGCGCGGTGGCAGTCGCCTGTAGTCTCAGCTACTCAGGAGGTTGAGGCAGGAGAATGGCATGAACCCGGGAGGCAGAGCTTGCAGTAAGCCGAGAGTGCACCACTGCACTCCAGCCTGGGCAACAGAGTGAGACTCCATCTCAAAAAATTAAAAAATAATAAATAAAAAGCAGGGGAGTAAAATAATGGAACTTTAAAAAATCTCATAAATTTTCATTCATTAACTACTTTTAATCCCCCTCCCTTTTTTTCTTTTATTATTATTATTATTATTATTTTTTTTTTTTGAGACAGGGTCTTGCCCTCACCCAGGCTGGAGTACAGTGGCACAGTCCTGCTCACTGCAGCCTTGACCTCCTGGGTCCAGGCAATCCTCCCACCTCAGTCTCCCAAGTGTGGCACCACCAGGCCCAGCTAATTTTTTTAATTTTTTGTAGCGTCAGGGTCCTGCCATGTTGCCCAGGCTGGTCCTGAACTCCTGGGCGCAAGCCATCTGCCCACCTTGGCCTCTCGAAGTGCTGGGATGACAGGAGTGAGCCACCGTGCCCAGTCCCCCTCCCTTTCTTCAAACATCTGGTTATCTGTACCAAGGCACAAGCCTAGGAAAAGACATATCCCTTGTGTTTAGAAGGACCCAGAGGAAGTTTAAAATAGAAGGCTGTCCTCAGTTATTTAATAACTTAAGCAATGTGTACACTAGAACATAAACCTGAAAATTTAATAAAGGCAAATAACACGAAAAAAAACCAAAGGCAACATTAAGTAAAAGTAATTACTACAGGATTTCGGAGGAGCTTTTTTATGTGTTTTTCTTTGTACCTCAATAGAATATAAACCCAAAAAATATTTTAGGCAGTTTATTAAAAATATATTATTACAAATGTATAAAAGTAAATAGTTGAGGAAATCCATGAAGTGATAATAAAAGTGAGGAAGAAGAATAAAACCAGAAATAGATTAAAAACAAAAAATGCTTGTCAGGGTATCTATATAGATGCTTAATATTGGATAGTATATGATATGGTGGGAAATTAGCTTTCCTAGTGGGGTAAGGCCACCAGATTTAAAAATCAGACAACCCTGAATTGAATCTTGTTGCTGCCATTTCCAAGCCGTGTAACTTGTCTTGAGTTTCAGTATCCTGACCTGTAAAATAGGGATAATATCCCCTCCTTGGGGTGGTCAGAGGGATTAAATTTAAGTGACACACTGAAAGCACATAGCATGATACCTGACAGAATAAGCACGCAATATTTTGTAGCTATAAATAAATGCATGCAATCATGAATTTCAGTCATTTTCTTATAGAGGCCTCACAGTAAACTCTTACAGACGCCACAATTTGGCTATGCCACAATTTGGCATGTGGCCAAATTATAATTTACTGAAAGCTTATACCAGAGACCAGCTATATATTTCCCTGATGATCTGGCCTCCCCTGAGAATGAAGTTTAAAATATCTGGAAGAACTGATAGACTACATTTTTTTTTTTTTTTAATGGAGTCTTACTCTGTTGCCAGGCTGGAGTACAGTGGCGGCAATCTCGGCTAACTGCAACCTCTGCCTCCCGGGTTCAAGCAATTCTCCTGCCTCGGCCTCCGAGTAGCTGGGACTACAGGCACGCGCCACCACGCCCAGCTAATTTTTGTATTTTTGGTAGAGACGGGGTTTCACCATGTTGGCCAGGATGGTCTCAATCTCCTGACCTCGTGATCCGCCCGCCTTGGCCTCCTAAAGTGCTGGGATTACAGCCATGCGCCACCGGCGCCCGGCCACTAGACTACGTATTTAAACAGCAATTTCCAGAGGCTTGGCGAGGTGGCTCATGCCCATAATCCCAGCACTTTGGAAGGCCAAAGTGGGTGGATCACTTGAGTCCAGGAGTTTGAGACCAGCCTGGGCAACATGGTGAAACCCCGTCTCTACTAAAAATACAGAAAATGAGCTGGGCGTGGTGGTGCACGTGTGTAATCAAGATCGCTTGAGCCTGGGAGGTGGAGGTTACAATGAGCCGTGATCGCACCACTGCACCTCAGCCTGAGCAAAAAAGTGAGACCTTGTCTCAAAAAAATTAAAATAAGCAATTTCCATGAGTTTTTGATAAAGAATTGGCCATTCCAGTGATAGAAAACCTGAAAGTCTTCGTGACGTGTGAACCAAATGAAGAACAGGGCTGACAGGCGTTTTAAAGAATGGAGGTTCCGGGCCGGGCGCGGTGGCTCACGCCTGTATTCCCAGCATTTTCGGAGGCCAAGGCGGGCGGATCACGAGGTCAGGAGATCGAGACCATCCTGTCTAACACGGTGAAACCCCGTGTCTACTAAAAATACAAAAAATTAGCCTGGCGTGGTGGCGGGCGCCTGAGGCAGGAGAATGGCATGAACCCGGGAGATGGAGCTTGCAGTGAGCCGGGATCACGCCACTGCACTCCAGCCTGGGCGACAGAGCGAGACTCCATCTCAAAAACAAACAAACAAACAAACAAACAAACAAAAGAATGAAGTTTCCCCCAAAATGGTCAACCCATATTCCTATGGGGAAAGTGTTTTTGACAGAATCAAATTCTTCCTCATAAAAAGCAGTTCCATTCTAACATATAGACATAATCGAGGCTCCAAAATAACTGTATCTTCAGTGCAATTCCTTTAACATGGGAAAATTTTAAGGTAAATGTTACCAGCAGCCAATTAGTACATTCCTCAGGGAAAATAAGTTAATGAAGGACCCATGAGTCATCTAATTGTAAGCAACTTCACTCCTTGGTGAATCTTCCATAATAAGTTAGTTGCAAAATGGGCCTGCAGGTCAGTGAATAATATGATAAAGTTGGTGGCACATATCTGCCAAAATGATAATCGGCAATTTTACCATAGTTCACTTAGCAAGGCCAATTGTCTATAGAGGCCAGTCATAGTTTAGAATACTTATCTTTCTGTTGTCTATGATAGGGGCATATACATCTAAATTATCCAAAACTGCTTTCAAGTAATTAACATACCAACTAAAAGGAAGTGAGGCTGGAATTCAGAGTTTGAAGACTTAGAATAACCAAGGATATTCTAATTCTAATACGGTGCTCTGTCAGAACAGTTCTATAGACAAGCATGTAAGAAAAAAAAATCTATTTTTTTTTCAAATTATGTGCAAATTATCTTCTTAGCGATAGCACTTCATTTCTCCGTGGAAATGGCCACTTGGATACCAGGTAATTGGTGCAGAATTAAGGTGGTGCTAATGGTAAAAGAAGTGAAGCACTAGAAAGTGAAAATTAGAAGAATGTAGACCATAATTGGATTAGAGGATAGGGGAGAATGGAGGGAAAGAAAAATTATTTTTATCCTATGAAATGTTCGCAGCTGGAAGAATGGTATTACCATTCATATTAAATAAAAAGGGAAAGCAACAATAATTTGTAGGGACTGGAGAATTCTACAGCCAAATGAGAGGCCTAACAGGCAGGGGATAAAGAGGCAATTAAGTAAGATGGAGTTTTGGGAGTCAGAGCATAAATAATGAAGTCTTTATATTTGTTTCCTTTTTTTTTCCGATGTTTTGTTATTTTATTATTCCGCACCAATTACCTGGTATCCTAGTGGCCATTTCCACGGAGAAATGAAGCGTTACCACTAAGAAGATAATTTGCACATAATTTTAAAAGAAATAGATTTTTCTTACATGCTTGTCTATAGAATTGTTTTGATAGAGTACTGTATTAGAATTAGAATATCCTTCGTTATTCTAAGTCTTCAAACTTAATTCCAGCCTCACTTCCTTTTAGTTTGTATGTTAATGACTTGAAACCAGTTTTGGATAATTTAGATGTGTATACCCCTATCATGCATATATACAGCAGTGAACACCCACATACCCACCACCTATTTTAACAGGTTTTATTTTTCTAATTACAAAGGTAATGCATGTTCTCTGTAAGAAAGGAGAAAAAGAAAAGCACTATAAGAGAAAAAAAATCACTTGTCACCTCACCATCTAGTATGTATATTGTTAAAAACTTTAGACAAAATAAATATGTTGGAGTTCATCTAAGCAAAAAATGATTCATGAATCAAGAGCATTTGGAGCCAGAAGAGGTTCTGAGAACTCTAAGTAGTAGCATGAGCAGTGAGCTTTTATAGGCTGAATACAGAAGCAAAGTAGAGAAATCATCTGATTGGCTACAGCTAGATGTTTTCCTTATTGGGGCGTCATATGATGAGCCATTTGCCTTATTTGGGTATGGTCTGATGAGAGGTCCCTAACCATATAACCAGTTGGTTGGTTGGCTGTTTGTGATTGGCTGAGGCTTTTTTTTTTTTTTTTTTTTGAGGCTGAGTTTTGCCTCTTGTTGCCCAGGCTGGAGTGCGGTGGCGCGATCTTGGCTCACAACAACCTCTACCTCCTGGGTTCAAGAGATTCTCCTGCCTCAGCCTCCCGAGTAGCTGGGACTACAGGCACCTGCCACCACGCCCAGCTAATTTTTGTATTTTTGGTAGAGATAGGGTTTCACCATGTTGGCCAGGCTGGTCTTGAACTCCTGACCTGAGGTGATCCACCCACCTTGGCCTCTCAAAGTGCTGGGATTACAGGCGTGAGCCACCGCATGTGGCCTTTTTTTATTATTTATTTAAATTAAATAAGTTACAAAAAATGTTTGCAAGTTAAGTCCCTGTGTGCTTATTTAAGACCTCTGGGTACAGAAGCAATCCCATGAAAATAGCTTCCTGCTTATTTTGCTTAAATAATATGTATATGCTTATGTAATTATATGTATTTTATTAATAAAATTGGTGTGGCTGGGCACTGTGGCTCACGCCTGTAATCCCAACACTTTGGAAGGCCAAGGTGGGTGGATCACAAGGTCAGGAGTTCGAGACCAGCCTGGCCAAGATGGTGAAACTCCGTCTCTACTAAAAATACAAAAATTAGTCAGGCGCAGTGGCGGGTGCCTGTAATCCCAACTACTCAGGAGGCTGAGGCAGGAGAATCACTTGAACCTGGGAGGCGGAGGTTGCAGTGAGCCAAGATCACACCACTGCACTCCAGCCTGGGCAACAGAGCAAGACTCCGTCTCAACAACAACAACAAAATTGGTGTTATACTTCACACAGTTATGCAGGCATCACCACTTGATTCCAGAACTTTCTCATTATTTCAACAAAGAAACTGTACTTATTAATAATCACTCCCCATTCCACTCCTCCCAGCTCCTGGCAACCACTAATTTACTTTCTGTCTCTCTGGATTTGCCTGTTTTGGACATTTCATACAAATGGAATCATACAGTATGTGACCTTTTACATCAGGCTTCTTTCACTCAGTACAATGTTTTCAAGGTCTATCTATGTTGGAGCATTTATCAATATTTCATTGCTTTTTATGACTAATATTCTGATGGGTAGATACATTACATTTTGTTTACTCATCATTAATTGATGAACATTTGGGTTGTTCCCACTTTGTTGCCATTATGAATAATGCTGCTATAAGCATTCATGTACAAGTGTTTCTGTGAACATATTTTCATTTTGCATGGATATATACATAGGTCTGGGATTGCTCAGTGCTGTGGTGTGAATGTATCCCCCAAAAGTTCATGTTAGAAACTTGGTCCTCAACACAGCAGTGTTGAGAGGTGGGACCTTGGGGAAGTGAGTAAGTCATGAGAATTCTGCCCTCATGAATAGATTAACCCACTCATAGATTAGTGGATTAATGGGTTAGTTTTCATGAGAGTGGATCTGTTATAAAAACCTGTTTGGCCCTCTCACCATGTGATGCCCTGTCCCACCTCAGCACCCTATGGAGAGTCCTCACGGTCTAAAAGAGCCTCACCAGATGTGATCCCTCAATCTTGGACTTCCCAGCCTCCAGAATTATAAGAAATAAATTTCTTTTCTTTGTAAATTACCCAGTGTGTGGTATTCAGTTATAGTAACAGAAACAGACTGAATCATAGGTAACTATTTAACTTTTTGAGGAACTGCCAAACTCTTTTCCAAGGTGGCTGCACCATTTTACATTCCCACCAGCAATGCATGAGGGTTTCAGTTTCTTCACATCCTTGCCAACAATTTTTGTTTTCTCTTTTTGATTTTTGCCATCTCAGTAGATGTGAAGTGTATTACATTGTGGTTTTGATTTGCATTTTTCTAATGACTAATAATATTGAGTATATTTTCATCTGCTTACTGATCATTTATATATATTCTTTGGAGGAGAAACTTCTATTCAAATCCTTTGCTCATTTTAAATTGAGTTATTCATCTTTTTATTGTTGAGTTTAAAAGGTTTTTAAAGAAACACATCTTTCAGATACAAGCCCCTTATCAGATGGTATCTGATTTATAATTGTTTTCTCGCATTCCATGAGTTGCCTTTTCACTTTCTTAATGCTTTTCTTAGGAGCAGGAAAGTGTTCCTTTTTTGTGTTATTATTTTTTTGCCACACACTGCCAGGGGAAAAGTTTTTCAGTTTAATGAAGTCCAATTTATGGTTTTTACTTTTGTGACTTTTGCCTTTGATATCATATATCAAATCTATCTGTAATAATTGTTAGCAAATGATATGAGGAAGGGACCTAACCTTTATTAAAAATACCACATAACCCAGTACCTGTCCACACTATTATTCTAGTCTAAATGCTTCTATACACTCAGGTCTGATTTACGGCCATTGTTGAAGCTTTGTTGGTTTTTCTTAAGGTGACCCCAAAGTAGCCTGATTATAACATTCAAAAGAAACAGTGATACCTACAGTTTTGCTATTGCCCTACCTTTGTATAAACAAGTGTCTTGCAGTCTAAAGCATGTATTCAATGTCTGTTAAATTAAATTAAATTGAAAATCAGTTTTAGGGAGGAGAAATGTGAATAATCATAGAGTAGCCAACACTGTGATCCAGCCTTGTTCACACTGTTTCCATTTCTGTTGAGGTCATCTCTGTTCTGAGCCAAAACTGTTCTTTCAACACTTTTTTTTTTTTTTTTTTTTTTTTTTGACAGAGTCTCACTCTGTCGCTCAGGCTGGAGTGCAGTGGTGCGATCTCGGCTCACTGCAACCTTTGCCGCCCGGGTTCAAGCAATTCTCCTTCCTCAGCCTCCTGAGTAGCTAGGATGACAGGTGCCTGCCTCTGTGCCCAGGTAATTTTTTTTTTTTTTTTTTTTGTATTTTTAGTAGAGACGGGGTTTTACCAACTTAGCCAGGCTGGTCTTGAACTCCTGGCCTCATGATCTACCCGCCTCAGCCTCCCAAAGTGCTGGGATTACAGGCGTGAGCCACCATGCCCGGCCTCAACACATTTTCAATAGAATCATGGTAATCATTAGTTTTGTTAGTCAAATATTTCCAGTTCTCTCCAGTTTCAGACCCTCTTATGGTTAGGTGGGATCTTGTGTTTAGTTCCAACCAATGCATCGTAAGTGGAAGTGTCATGTATCTGGGCCAGAGTTTGCTAGGTTGATATCCTCTAGGGTTTTCTTCTCTCTCCAGCAATGTTCAAAATGGTGGCCGCTCTATCAGCCCAAGTCCCTGAGTGACTTAAGTGTCAGAGAGCTCTGTCAACCTAATGGATGGGTAGCACAAGCAAAAAATAAAACTTTTTCCACTTTTGTTGTTTTAAGCTGCTGAATTTTGGGGTGGAATGTTAGTGAAGCATAACATGGCCCATCCTAAGCGTCTACCAGTCACTGTCTTTCCGACTTTTCATTCACTGGTCTGCTTTTCAAACCAACCCAATAGTACCATAAATAGTTTTGGGGTTTTTTGGGGTTTTTTTTGTTTGTTTTTTTAAATGAACATAGAAATTGACCCTTCTGGCCTTAAAGCTTGAAACTTATATTTGTTTTATCTGAGTCCCTTTCTCAGTAACCACCTTCAGGCCTCTCAAAAAAAAGTTTCAAAGAACTGAAACTCTCCAGATCACCATATCCAGACAATGAGATGCCAGACCCCTCAGGACCCCTCATTCATTGTGATTGCTTCCTTGCCCCTCCCTAGTTCCTGTTTTCTTACACACTGTTACATTTCTTCCCTGCTATATAAACGTCTAGTTTTAGCTGGTCAGGTAGATGGATTTTAGACTCAGCTCCCACTTCCTTGGCTGCCACACCCGATTAAAGACTTCCTCATTGGCAGTACTCATTGTCTCAGTCATTGGCTTTCTGTGTGGCAAGCAGCAGGACCAAACCCCTGGTTTTTCAGTAACGCTCTCTTGAATGAGAGGTAAAGGGTTTCAGGTAGAACATGAAGAAATTGGCCTGGAAATGATTTCACAGTTGCATCCTCAGTCACTCTTCTCATATGCATGACAACTTCAACTACATTTTGGGAAAGCCCACCATCCATATATAGATGTTGTGTGCTCCAGAAGTGCCTGAGTGCCCAAAAAAGTGAAATGCCTGGGAAATTAACATTTCCATAAAAGGTAAAAGAAACATGGACTTAGTTACATTGAATGGGTAACAATTTACAGAGAAAAAGACAGTCTGTGTTATGGGGCAAAACCTTCAACACAGTCCAGAAAGATCACTATAAAAAAATGTGAGATTAGATTAAGTCACCAAATTCGATAGTTATTTATCATTTTCAATCAATTCCATGGCCTCTTATGTTTCTATTTCATGGACGTTCACAAAACCCTTGACATTCATGTTGTGTCCATTTCCCATATACGCTGAACTTTGAGGCCTCCGCAAACTGGTATAAACTTTATAATAAATTAATATTGTGTATATAAAATTTGACAAATTACTGTCTTTTGAAAAAAAAAAAGTGTCCCACTCTGTCACCCAGACTAGACAGTGCAGTGGTACAATCTCAGCCCACAGCAACCTCTGCCTCCTGGGCTCAAGTGATCCTCTCACCTCAGCCTCCCAAGTAGCTGGGACTACAGGCACATGCTAATGCACCTGGCTAATTTTTTTTTTCTTTTTGTATTTTTCGTAGAGATGGGTTTTCTTTCTTTCTCTTTCTTTCTTTCTTTCTTCTTTCTTTCTTTTCTTCTTTCTTTCTTTCTTCTTTTTTTTTTTTTTTTTTGCCATATTGCCTAGGCTGGTCTCAAATTCCTGGACTCGGGTGATCTGCCTGCCTCAGCCTCCTGAATTGCTGGAACTACAGGTGTGAGCCACCGCACCTGGCCAAGTTGCTGTCTTGACGTAGAACTTTTATAATACTAAGGCTTAATAATCGTGACTCAGATGTTATTAGAGAAAGAGAGATAATTAGCTTCGCATATCAAAGAGTTTCAATGTACACTGGGTTGTTTTTTTATTTTGTTTTGGCTAGATGATTAATTAAGGCTACTATAAAATTGACTTTGAAATCAGTCTATAAGTTAAATTGCACTGCAACCATTATAGGCAGGTGACTTAAACATTAGTTGAAACTATCGTTTTTGTTATTATCATGTGCTATTTTTTATGAAAACTCTCACAGTGGCCAAAGACAAATGTAGTTTCAAAATATTCCTGATCAGATCATGATGTTGCAGAAACATTTGATCAAATGCCTATACCATATCTAAAAAGTAAACATTATGAATCAAAAAGAAAAATAATACTAAAATATTTACATATAGATCACTTGCTATCTTCTTTGTCTGAAATCCACATCTTCTCTTCCACCTTTCATCACACACACACACACACACACACCACTTATGTTGTCAATGCACCACTGCTTCCATAAAACTAAAAGACAAAAATAGGCCGGGCGCGGTGGCTCACGCCTGTAATCCCAGCACTTTGGGAGGCCGAGGCGGGTGGATCACGAGGTCAGGAGATCGAGACCATCCTGGCTAATACGGTGAAACCCCGTCTCTACTAAAAATACAAAAAATTAGCCGGGCGTGGTAGCGGGCGCCTGTAGTCCCAGCTACTCGGGAGGCTGAGGCAGGAGAATGGCGTGAACCCGGGAGGCGGAGCTTGCAGTGAGCCGAGATCGCGCCACTGCACTCCAGCCTGGGCGACAGAGCGAGACTCCGTCTCAAAAAAAAAAAAAAAAAAAAAGACAAAAATAAATAGAAGTTATATTAATTGGAAGGAGAGAGGTAAAATGATCACCTCTGATTATACAATTGCATACCTGGAAAACCCAAGAGAATCAACTAAAAAGATATCACAAACAATAGAAGACTTGAGTAAGGTGAGTGGGTACAAAATTAGTGTTCAGAAACCAATAGCCTTTTCTATATACAAACAGATCTGTTGGAACTGCACTATGCAACACAGTAGCCTATAGCCTCATGTAGCAATTTAAATTAACTTAAAATTTGGTTCATTAATGACACTAGCCACATATCAAATCCTCAATAGTCACTTGAAATTTGGGGAGAAATAGAAATTCTGGAACTACTTTCCACAGATCACATTGAAAAAAATAAGTAATAAAAGCCCAGAAATTCTTTTGGAAAGCCCAGATTATTCTTTTGGAAAAAGAATAATCATGAGAAACAGCCCTATCAGATATTCAAAACACATTTTAAGGCAATAATAACTAAAATGTCCGCATTTACAAATACAAATAAAACAATAAAAATTTACTCTAACACATTTATAAATTTTGCTTATAAAGGGAGGTGGTTCACACCTGTAATCCCAGCACTTTGGGAGGCTGAGGCAGGTGGATCGCCTGAGGTCCGGAGTTCAAGACCAGCCTGGCCAACATGGTGAAACTCCATCTCTACTAAAAATACAAAAATTAGCCAGGCATGGTGGTACACACCTGTAGTCCCAGCTACTCAGGAGGCTGAGGCAGGAGAATCCCTTGAACCAGTAGGCGGAGGTTGCAGCGAGCCGAGCTCATGCCACTGCACTCCAGCCTGGGTGACACAACGAGACTCCGTCTCAAAAAAAAAAAAAAGAATGCCTTTCAAAATAGTAGTAAAAGATTAATGATTCCATAAATCATGTTAGGATAACTTGGTGGCTATCTAGAAAAAAATAAATTTGTATCCCTATTTTGCTTCTTATTCCAAAATAAATTTCAGCATAGCAAAGATTTAAACATAAGATAAAACTATATTACAGCATTGCTTCATATAGCAAAAGATTGGAAGCAATCTAAATGCCCTTTAATGGTTAAATACAGTATGATATGTCCATTACATTTAAGATGATTTTGCCACTGGGAAAGAAAACTAGTAGCTTTATTATTGTAGAAGAGTATATGTAGTAAGCTGCCGTGTGTGTAGAATCTATATAGAGGCTTGTCCATGTAGGGAATACAGGAAATTCGTTTCCTCTGGAGGGGAAAACTAAGTAGCTTTGGGATGGGTGGAAGGAGACTTGGTTTTTACTGATGACTCTTTTGCACCATTGAATTTGTACTCTCTGTCTCTCTATATATATACACACACACATATATGAGTTAATGTTTTAAAATAAACATAATTTATTATAAAAACCAAGGCCTGAAATTTATAAAAATATTGTATCTCCCTTACTTTAGTATCACCTGCCCCAGATTTATTTCAGTTCTTTACATAAGAGCTTCAAAAAGTCTATGGGCAGCAATTTCAGGCTTCAGTGCAGTAAACTCTTGTCTAGAAGATTCAAATTTAACAATTTACTTAATAAGTGTTTAGCTAGTAATGGGAACGTAATATTAATACCCTCAGTAAGTACTTGCTCAAATGTAATTTTATATTATTTAAAGAAGACTTAACAGCAAACAAAAACAAGTACTTTGTTTTACAGCAAAAGTGAAGGGCCAGTGGTCTCTAGTCATTCCATGATGTAAACATATAAATGGACTAAATGATGAGGTGCTGAATGAGCTCAGAGAATTCTAATTAGAAGAGTGCTTCATAGACTGGAGCCAAGTGGCACTGTATGCAACTGCCACCGTTAAGATGCTGCTAAGCACTGTTCACAACAGCAAAGATACGGAGTCAGCCTGTGTCCAATAGTGGACGAATGGATAAATGAAATGTATATCTACACAATGGACTATTATTCAGCCATGAAAAATGAATAAAATCATATCATTTACAGCAACAGGGATGGAACTGGAGGTCATTATGTTAAGTGAAATAAGCCAGGCACAGAAAGGCAAATATCACATGTTCTCACTCATATGTGGGAGCTAAAAAAGTTGATTTTACAAAGGTAGAGAGAATAGAATAATAGATGCTAGAGACCAGGAAGGGTGTGCAGGTGGGAGGGGGGATGAAAAGAAGTAGGTTAATGGGTAAAAACATACAGTTAGATAAAAGATAAAATCTCTGTTGTTCAACAGCTGAGTAGAGTGACTATAGTAAGTAACAATATATTGTATATTTCAAAGTAACTAAAAGAGAGGACTTGAATTGTTCCCAGCACATAGAAATGATAAATACTCAAAATGATGATACCTCAAATACCCTGACTTGATCATTACACATTCTATGCATGTAATAAAATATCACATGTATCCCATAAATATGTGAAATATTATTTATCAGTTTTTTAAAAAGAGACTGCTAAGCCTTGGGAGTCTCCTCCACCTCCCAAAACACTTCTATTTTGCTTTACATTTTCTAAACTTACACCAAGCATAACTTATGTCTCATTTGCCAATAGAAATGGAATTGTCTAATTCCAAGATTAGCTGTTTGACAGCTCAGACAATTTAAATCTTTTACAAGGTACAGAAAGTTTTACTGGGCATTGACATGATGTTCTTGAAACTTGAAGAAATTATTCTAGAACAAGCTTATTGTCTGTGAAAGACTACCATAGAAAACCTTTGGGTAGAAAAAATATCTGCTGTGTAGCACAATTTAATATTTAGGCAATTTCTTTTTTTTCTTTTTTTTTTTTGAGACAGAGTCTCGCTCCGTCGCCAGGCTGGAGTGCAATGGTGCGATCTCAGCTCACTGCAACCTCCGCCTCTTGGGTTCAAGCAATTCTCCTGCCTCAGCCTCCCAAGTAGCTGGGACTAGAGGCACACGCCACCATGCCCCACTAATTTTTGTATTTCTAGTAGAGACGGGGTTTCACCATGTTGGCCAGGATGGTCTGGCTCTCCTGACCTTGTGATCCACCCGCCATGGCCTCCCAAAGTGCTGGGACCATGCTTGGCAAATTTCTTTTTTATCAGCAGTTGTTTTAAAATTAAAGACAACCAATTGAAACATAAAGGAAATCTATTGATAATTAAATTTATTGTCCAGCATTTGTCAACAGATTTCATGGTAAAACCCAGCCCCTGTGAGCCTCAGTTTCCTCATCCATCTAATAGGGGTAATAACATCTGCTCCATTGACACTGGAGAATTACCATGAGAACTGAAGACATGAAAGCAATTTGAAAGTTGCCAAACCATTTTATCGTATTATTTTTTTTTTTTTTGAGACAGGGTCTCACTCTGTCACCTAGGCTGGAGTGCATTGGCACAATCACAGATCACTGCAGCCTCAACCTCTCAACCTCCTGGGTTCCAGCAATCCTCCTGCCTCAGCCTCCTGAGTAGCTGGGACTAGAGGCTACTACAGGCATGTGCCACCACACCCAGCTAATTTAATTAAAAAAAAATTGTAAAGATGGAGTCAGCTACGTTGCCCAAGCTGGTCCTAAACTCCTGGGCTCATGCAATCTTCCCCGCTTAGCCTCCCAAAATGCTGGGATTGCAGGCATGAGCCACCGTGACCGGCCTACAATTTTAAATAGACCATTATCATTACTTATTTAAAAAGAGGCAACTAGTCCCTTCTAAATACATCCGAATTGCCCAATTCATCTGTCTTCACTGACACTAGGGTTGCAGTGTTGAGCACTGAATTGGTAGTTTAATTTCCTGTCCAGGAAAATGATAATGTAACAACTAGATGCAAAATACCCAATCCCCTTCCCTGCCTTTCCTTTCCTCCCACAGGGATTGATCCCTAGAGTCCTCCCTAGTCAACCTCCTGCCTGCCAGTCCGTCTCTGAGTCTGCATACTGAGCAACCCAATCTGTGATAATTTCGTACCAGAAATGGTCTGAGAAAGCAATGCTAAGATGGGATTTTGGAGCTGGATCACATGCCATCTGGTTGGCATTGAGAACCCCATTACCAGTTGTGGGAGAGGCACAGACAGCACAAGGCAACAGTGCAATTGTTAAAACTTTTACAGGCACGGTGGCTCACGCCTGTAATCCTAGCACTTTGGGAGGCCAAGGGGGTGTGGATCACCTGAGGTCGGAAGTTCAAGACCAGCCTGGCCAACATGGTGAAATCCTGTCTCTACTAAAAATACGAAAATAGCAAATTAGCTGGGCATGATGGCACATGCCTGTAATCCCAGCTACTCTGGAGTCTGAGGCAGAAGAATTGCTTGAACCCAGGAGGCGGAGGTTGCAGTGAGCTGAGATCACCCCACTGCACTCCAGCCTGGGCAACAGAGCGAGACTCCATCTCAAAAAACAAAACAAAAAAAAACTCAACTTTCATTTGTGGTGGCAAATGTACTGGCTGGTGCATTGTACCAGGCATTTGAGCAGTGTAGAGGAAATAATCACCACAAGGACAGTAAAGGTGGCTATCACTATGCTCAACCAGTGCTTTGGAAAAAGAAAACAAAAGACTAAGAGTGATTAATCAACTTTCAAAAGCTAAGAGTGGCAGCCAGAAGGCCTCCTTGGTAGCATATAATGAATCTCTTTTCTCCTGCCATAGGGGTGCAGAGAAAGCTGAGGACCAAGCTCAGAACTTCTCATGAAGGTAGCTTTAAAGGTTAATCTCTCAACCTAGGCAGGTTTGCTCTGCCAAGGTCAGGGCTCTGATTGACAAAAAATAGGAGCCTGACAGTAGGACGGGGGCATCTGGGTTGAGGCACCTACAGAACTGAGGTCCATCCCTCCCCCATTATGGGCTACTATTCCCCTCTTCTTGAAGACAATGCAGACGCTGCTCCCCTGCATAACAACGTGTGCCCCCTAGATCCGTCCCAACTTCCTATCCTGGCCACTAGGCCAATCCCTAGGTCTAAGTCACCACATAACTCAGCTGGGGAGGAAAGGGACTAGACACAAAAGAAATTGTAGGACCCGGTCAGCAAGTACAGGCAGGAGCCAGGGGAGAAGACATGGGACAGGATGTCCGAGGGTGCTGGATCAAGGCAGGCAAAACGTTATTTTGAATAAGAAAGTGTTTATTGAGAGCACTACTCTGGCATACAGGATTCAACACTCTGGCAAGGCCCCAGAAGATGGTGCAAACATGCTGTTAGGAAGCCAGGGAAAAGCAATGGTCCATGCTAAGTGTGACTGAAATGCCAGAATTGCCTTGGCAGATGGATCACAAGGCTCACAGAAGTGGACATGCTAGAACAGAATAGATGTGCCATGTAAGGCATGGATGACTATGCTCCGCGGGAGAGTCCAGAGTCTACACAGTTCGCCAAGGGAATAAGGAACAGCTGGGGAGAGGGCACCAACATCTCTAAGGATTCAGTAGTAGCTCTTCTTTGCAGGCCAGGATCCCTTGTTAAAAAAAATTACTAAGAATTTTGGCCAGGCACGGTGGCTCACGCCTGTAATCCCAGCACTTTGGGAGGCTGAGGCGGGCGGATCACAAGGTCAGGAGATCAAGACCATTCTGGCTAACACGGTGAAACGCCGTCTCTACTAAAAATACAAAAAATTAGCCAGGCGTGGTGGCGGGCGCCTGTAGTCCCAGCTACTCCCGAGGCTGAGGCAGGAGAATGGCGTGAACCCGGGAGGCGGAGCTTGCAGTGAGCCGAGATCGCGCCACTGCACTCCAGCCTGGGCGACAAAGCAAGACTCCATCTCAAAAAAAAAAAAAATTATTAAGAATTTCAAGAGGGTAACAGTCTGTCTTTACAGGACTGGGCTCACTGTGTAGCAATGAGGATGATAGGACAGTTCCCACTTCCCCCTACAAACACCCTCCATAGAGGCCAAGTGGGAGCACTTAACCATCAGTAGCCAGGTGGATGCAATTATTGTAATGACTGGCAGGGTGGAGTGGCAGCCAAGAGGCCTGACCTGCAGAGAGGTATGGAGATGGTTAACGAATATAATGTGCTTAGGGAAAAACACATGAGGAGACAAAAAGAGTACTACATAATCTGTACAAACAAATCAAGGATGGAGGTTCAGGACAGTCATTCCAATGAAAAGTCAGGATGTCTTGCCCAGTTTTCAGAACTGAGCCAGTTTTGGGTCCCAGAACCCATGAATTGAAAGAGATTCTGGGGCCAGGCGCAGTGGCTCACACCTATAATCTCAACACTTTGGGAGGCCAAGGTGGGTTGATCACCTGAGGTCACGAATTTGAGACCAGCCTGGCCAACATAGTGAAACCCCATCTCTACTAAAAATACAAAAACTTAACCGAGCGTGGTGGCACACCTATAGTCCCAGCTACTTGGGAGGCTGAGGCAGGAGAATCACTTGAATCTGAGAGGCAGAGGTTGCAGTGAGCCGAGATCACACCTGCACTCCAGCCTGGGTGACAGAGCGAGACTCCATCTCAAAAACAAACAAACAGACAAACACAAAACAAAAGAAAGAAAGAGAGGCTGGGTGCCCAGGAAGGCACAAGTATTCACAGTATTGATTTCCCGATTCTTCCTCAGAGAGGTGAATAGCCATTTAATTTGGTAACTTCACACTGGAGAAAGGGGACTATCCAAACATTCTGAGGACCACTGGACACAGACTCCAGGTTGACAGTAATACCCAGAGACCTGAACCACCATCATGGGACCCTGTTAGAGCGGGTGCCAGGGCCAGCTTTGTGGATGTACGACGTGTGCAGCCACACAGGACTTCGCATTTAGAAGGTTCAATGTGTGGTTTAATTATTGGTTTAATGCTCTACTGTTACCCTCTTGAAATTCTTAATAATTTTTTTAACAAGGGGTCCTGTATTTTCAGTTTCTGCTAGGCCCCTTAAAAATATATATGCAGTTGGTCATGGTGGGGAATATATGAGGGGCCTGGTAATAAATGGAGTTATGGTTCAGGTGTGGCTTACAGTGAATTCATTGGGTCTGCACACTTATCCATAGTCATTTCCTAGTCTCTGAATGTATGTTTGGAATAGACATTCCTGGCAATTAACACAACCCCACACTGCTTCTTTGGCCAGTGGGGTAAGAGCTATCAGGGTGAATACAGCCAAGTGTAAAGCTCTGAAATTGGTACCCTCTTACACACACACACACACACACACACACACGCAAAATAGTAAAGCAAAAACAATATTGCATCACAGAGGGTCTGGCAGAAATGAGTGCCACCCTTAAAAACATAAAGAATACAGGGGTGGTGAACCCCATCATATCTCCATTTAATTCACCATTTTGTCCCCTGTAAACAAACAAACAAAAACAATTTGAAGGGTAACTGTGGACTAAGAAGTAGCCCTGATTGCAGCTGTTGGGCCAGATGTGATATCTTTGCTAGACCCCATTTAAATTTCACCAACTGTCCAAACAATGCCTCTTTTTCTTTTAAGGTATAGGAATCCCATATGAAAATATACATTGCACTTATGTGTTGGTCCAGAACAATTCTGCAGCGTTTCACCCTGTCTCATATTTTTTTTTTTTTTTTAGACGGCAACTCTTGTTGCCCAGGCTGGAGTATGATGGCACGATCTTTGCTCACTGTAACCTTCGCCTCCTGGGTTTAAGCAATTCTCCTGCCTCAGCCTCCCGAGTAGGTGGGATTACAGGCAGGTGCCACCATGCCTGGCTAATTTTTTGTATTTTTAGTAGAGACAGCATTTCTCCATGTTGGTCAGGCTGGTCTCAAACTCCCAACCTCAGGTGATCTGCCCGCCTCAGCCTTCCAAAGTGCTGGGATTACAGGCGTCAGCCACCGTGCCCAGTCCACCCTCTCTCAGTTTAAAAGTATAGGCCTTTCATTTTGTAGGATGATCATCCACTTGGGTGTGTCCAGTGTTTGCCCATGGCCAGACTAGAGCCATAGATTCTTGGAAGGAATACTGCAACAGTGATTCTGTGCTCTTTCTTAGCCCATCACATCAGGAATACAAGGCCAACCCGTCCCACCACTGGTGACATTTCCCTTGATCACTCGTATTTGGAGTCTGCCAGTTTTCTCGACTGTAAAGTCACCAGTCCTCCCTTTGCATTTGGTTGGTTATTTTGTGCAGAAATATTCTGAGATTATGCCAACACCTGTTCCTCACCAAACTTCTACCTACCAGCCTTAGCATCCATTGAGGACCTCATCTCTATCAGCTACCACAGATTGGGCTGCCAAATGGTAATTATCTATTTCCATTATTCCTTCTACAATTATTAGCTAGCATTCTACTGAAAGGAAGTGTTTTCCCTTTCTCTTATTTGTTTATATAATCATGGATTCATGGATTTCTATTGTAATCAAGGTTTACAATTCTATACTCTTATTTATTTTTATGCTCAAATTGTCCTCCCTTTGGCCAGGGGATATCACTTCAAGCTAGCTTCTATGTTCTGTCTTACCGCCTCATCACTCTTTGCACATTTTTACTTTTTCTGACACAAGAGGATATTTCTGTGCCCCCAGTCCAGTGGGGGCCCGCCTTGGTATTTGGAAACCAAGATCTGAGAAGGGAAGCTTCACTTAAAACATTTTTGAACTTTGCATCTGCTCCCCAATATTTTTGTTTTCTCTAAGTTCCTTCTTGTTTCTTTTTTTCTTTTCCATGCTGGAGGCTTTCTTTAAATGCTTGGCCATTCTTGGCTGTCTATTTGCACGGGAGTGAGGCATTGAAAAGCCTGTGATTAGAAGATATGTATGGAGAAGAGAGGGAGAGGTCATTGACTGGTAGATTTTATTTTAGGGTTTTAGGGTGATCTGGCCAGGCCAATTCATTAAATTTGAGTGACAATCGATTTTTTTTCTGTTTATGGCTCGGTCAGTTTTTATCAGAAGAATCTTCCAGTCTCCTCCCTAAAAAATAGGTACCTAGATGCCAGTGTTCTTAGAGCTGAGTTGAGCAAAGAGCTAGGATCCCACACCTGTTTAGTAGATTCCTATATAATGCCCACATTCTGTATGGAAATTTCACCCTCAGCTGTGCCTGGTGTCGTCAACCCTGGAGTCCCCAAGATTCAGCCTCTTTAAAGAATGAATCTTTAAAGCAGAGGACATACAGAGCATTCAACCTACCTCTTTTACAGATTTTTAACCAGTGCTGTTTTCTGCCTGGTGCCTCTAGCTCCTGAGCTTTTTATTTTGGGAGGTTGGGGGTGAGGGGAGTGAGGCATCCTTTGGCCAGAGTAAGCCTGGTTCTAGACTTTTCCTGGGGATACATTTTGATTTTTCTTATTTCCCAAATCAGTGGTTCTCAGCCAGCGGAATTTTACCCTCAGGAACATTTGGCAATAACTGGAGGCATTTTTGGTTGTCACAACTAGGGAGGGGTGCTACTGGCATCTAGTGGGTAGAGACCAGGGATGCTGCTACAGATGCCATCTACAGTGAAACATTCTATGGCTCAAAATGTCAATAATACCAAGGTTGAGAAACCTTGCCCTAAATCATTTAGTGCAAACACTTCCAGCTTCTAGTTTTTTATGCTACTTCATTTTTTTCTTTTGTTCTCTTTGTTTTTCTGACTTTTAAAATCACATTGCCTTTTAAAATTATTTAATGTCATTTAGGAGTTGTTTCCAGAGGGAGTGATAGTAAACATAATTGTCTAACTGGCACATTTAACCAGAACTCATGTGGTGGCATGTGAATTCATATTTGCAAAAGTGTTTCAATTCCTGTCTCAAACACCGGCATAGACAAATGTTCAGTGTTAGGAAGAATGTGTTAACCCAGGAGTGAAACAGAAAGCATGTGGAGTCGGCTAGAAAGGGACTTTGTGTCTTATGTAACATAAAATTGCTCTGAAGGTAAGCCGTTAATTTTTTAAAATAAAAATGCAGAAATAAAAGCTGCAGGCTACAACAGCAGTACATTCGCAGTCGAAATGTAAAAATACTTTTTTATTTTCACAGGGGCTGAACAGAATTTTTATGAAGGACATTTGGCTCCTGCACCTACATACATTATGGGTTTGTGGGGTGTTTTTTGTTTTGTTTTGTTTTGTTTTGTTTTTTATTGAGATGGCGTCTCGCTGTGTCTCCCAGGCTGGAGTGCAGTGGCACCATCTCGGCTCACTGCAAACTCCGCCTCCCGGGTTCACGCCGTTCTCCTGCCTCAGCCTCCGGAGTAGCTGGGACTACAGGCGCCCGCCACCACGCCTGGCTAATTTTTTGTATTTTTAGTAGAGACGGGGTTTCACCGTGTTAGCCAGGATAGTCTCAATGTCCTGACCTTGTGAATCTCCCGCCTCGGCCTCCCAAAGTGCTGGGATTACAGGCGTGAGTCACCGCGCCCGGCCTGGGGTTTTTTTGTTAATTAAATTAAATTAAATTTGTCTGAGACAGGGTCTCACTCTGCCACCCAGGCTGGAGTGCAGTGGCGTGATCTCAGCTCATAGCAGCCTCAACCTCCAGGGCTCAAGTAATCCTCCCACCTCAGCCCCACACCACCCCAAGTAGCTGGGACTACAGGCACATACCACCACGCCTGGATAATTTTTGTATTTTTTGTAGAGATGGGGTTTCACCATGCTGCCCAGGCTAGTCACGAACCATACATTATGTTTAAACTTACCACGCGTGCCTAAGAGTCATCAGCATTTCCCATTGGTTGCTCTGGTCAGTGGTGTTGGCTTAAGCTGAGACTAGATAACATAGGACTTGCTGCATTTACACTGAATCTTAAGACAGGAACCCAGCAGGCCATCACTAAAGAGGTTTGTAAGTAACTAAGTGTAAGAATACAGAATGGGAACGCTTTCGTGTGTACCCAGAGACTCCATTCTCTCCACACCATGGACTCGTCATTCTCTGAAAGCTCCGTGTGCCAACAGTGAGCATGCATTGGGCATATTAAGTGTTTTGGTCTTTTATTCTGGCACCTCATTTAAAAGTATAACACTTTCGTGAAGTCCTTGACAAATTAATAAACCCACTTATTTATTTAAATAAAATAAAAACTTTTTACAAAGTCTAATTAGAAATTGCTCTGGACTAGAAAACAGCTTTAAAATGATGTCGTTCTTTTTTGTTGTTGTGTTGTTTTTGTTTTTGAGACAGAATTTCGCTTTTGCTGTCCAGGCTGGAGTGCAAATGGCACGATCTTGGCTAACTGCAACCTCCACCGCCGGGGTTCAAGAGATTCTCCTGCCTCAGCCTCCCGAGTAGCTGGGATTTATAGGCGCCTGCCACCACGTTCAGCTAATTTTTCGTATTTTATTTATTTATTTATTTGAGACAGAGTTTCGCTCTTGTTGCCCAAGCTGGAGTGCAATGGCATGATCTCGGCTCACTGCAACTCTGCCTCCCGGGTTCAAATTATTATCCTGACTCAGCCTCCCAAGTAGCTGGGATTACAGGCATGCGCCACCATGCCCGGCTGATTTTTTGTATTTTTAGTACACGGGGTTTCTCCATATTGGTCAGGCTGGTCTCGAACTCCCGACCTCAGGTGATCCGCCAACCTCGGCCTCCCAAAGTGGTGGGATTACAGGCGTAAGCTACCACGCCCAGCTAAATGATGTAGTTTTATCATTGCTAGTTTTCCAGTGGACTTGGGAAATTAATATATTCCCTATGAAGGAAAATAAATTAAGTAAAAGAATCAATCACTGTGCTAACAAGAATGACTTTTGCATACCTCTGCAAAATAAGCTCAGTGAGTTTTTGTGAAATCAAATGTATGAAATATAAGTTAAAATAAAGTTTTGAGGAGCAACTTTTTTTTTTTTTTGGAGACGGAGTCTTGCTCTGTTGCCCTGGCTGGAGTGCAGTGGCACCATCTCGGCTCACTGCAAGCTCCACCTCCCGAGTTCACACCATTCTCCTGCCTCAGCCTCCCGAATAGCTGGGACTACAGGCATCCTCCACCATACCCGGCTAATTTTTTGTATTTTTAGTAGAGACGGGGGTTTCACCGTGTTAGTCAGGATGGTCTTGATCTCCTGACCTTGTAATCCGCCCTCCTTGGCCTCCCAAAGTGCTGGGATTACAGGCGTGAGCCACTGCGCCCAGCTCCGAGGAGCAGTTTTTAAGTGTATTCCCTAAGATTTTTTTTCTTATTTTAACTCAAGCTTTTTCTTATTTTTGGTCAATAAGGGTTTTTATATAGTTAAGAAAATTATCCTTGTTAAAAGCTAAGTCTTTGGTTGAAAATCATACACATACTCTCCCAGTATCTCTGGATGTGTCCTTTTCCATGAAAAACCTCTATGGTTCTCAAAAACACAGTAGAAATACCTATATAAGGAAAACTTGATAAATTTACATATTCAATATTAAAGAATTGCTTCAATTGTGTAAATAGTTCCATTTGCTATTATTTGAAGAGAAAAGTATTTAGGCAGCCTAAAAAGGAAATGTAAGCCTGCATTCATGATGGTGTTTATTATAGATAAAATGCTTCTGAAACTAAATGATTTCAGTAGTCCTTGACGTAAAAGTAAAGGCAAAAACATACGATATCATTTCTTTCTGATGTCATTTCCCATTCTCATAAAGAAAGCAAGTAAACATAATTGCATTTCAAATAAAGTATCTTGGTTGGCTAAGGTTAAATCAGGTTTTAAGCTATCAGGAAATTTCTTCCTTCAGAGAGATTAGAAGACCTACCTGTTTCTCCTGGACGTGAAACATAGAGTTCCAGTAACCGTAGCCATACAGAAGATATGTCTCCCAGAGCCACACTAAAGTCATCACGTCCAGTCACTCTCATCTAAGACATTAGTAGTTAAACACATTTTAATCTGTGGCATTGAATAAAGGTGATATTTCTATGCTGTCAAGTGCTAGCAGAGTAAATGAAAGACTAAAATAACAAATTGAAAATGCTCCTATCTTTGAAAAAAACCTTTTTTTATTATTAAGAATATCAACCTCTTTATTAAAAAATTAGAAAATGCAAGTAAATTAAAAGAAGGAGCCTGTAATCCCACCATCCAGAGGAAACATGGTTGATCTGTTTCTATAGTGTATATTCTTCTAGACTACTGAATAATCGTATGCACCTTGAAAAACTTACATAATATAGAAAAAAAATCTTTTGCACAAATAGCATTATATCCAGTCCTTTTAAAATAATCTGGACTTTTAATTTCAGAGGTCCTGACATGATCTCTTTCCTTTGAAAAGCAAAGCCTGCCATCTGGTTTCTGCAGGTCATTAAAGGGTTTTTGCTGGAGTTTATCCTGGCAGGGGACTGCCAGGCAGTTGGGCTTCGGTGGCAAGTCCTGACCCGCCAAGTCGGCGGCATCACATGACAACTTGCTCCAGCCTCTCCTTTGTAATGAATTTGGCTTCTACTGCTACACAAAACACCCTTGGAGACTAAAACCTACAAATGTTATGCATTCCTAGACTTGGAGAGAAACTATAGCTACCAAGCCCATTCTTTGTCCTAGATTCAAATGAAAACACTGTAATGTGACCTCCCACGGGTTTTCCTCGGTAATAAACTTACAGAACTTCTGAAAAGATTACTAATAATTAATTATTTCCTTGTCCCCTCCCACCCCTTGTCAAATGACTCTGAAATCTAATTTCTTTTCCTTCTGACAAACAGAAAAAGGAAAGCTACGAAAGCTCCCTGTACAATTCCCTCACCTGTTTACAGCCCATTCTTATTTCAACAATCCTAGGAACTGGCAGAAAGAGAGGGTGCAGGGAAGAAAGGGTGTTACTTGTCACCCAGTGCAAGCAAACAAGATGTTGTGGAAGAAATTATGTCCTTCCAAAATTTGTATGTCAAAGGGCCTTTAAAGAGGTAATTAGGTGGCCGGGCACAGTGGCTCACGCCTGTAATCCCAGCACTTTGGGAGGCCGAGGTGGGAGGATCACTTGGGCCCAGGAGTTCAAGACTAACTTGGACAGCATAGTGAAACCCCACCTCTATTTGTTTTTAATTTTTTAAAAAGAGGTAATTAGGTTGAATGAGGTCATTGGGTGGGGCCCTAATCTAATCTGACTGATATCCTTGTAAGAAGAGGGAGAGGCACCAGGGGTCCACACCCGAAGAGGGATAACTGTGTGAAGAGGCAGCAGGAGAGCAGCCACGTGCAAGCCAAGGAAAGAGACCTGAGGGGAATCCAACTCTGCTGGCACCTTGATCTTGGATGTCCACCCTCCAGGACTGCAAGAAAATACATTTCTGTTGTTTAAGCCACGCAGTCTTTGGTACTTTGTTCTGGCAGCCTGAGCAGATTAATACCCAAGGCAAAAGAACACCTAAAACGTTTCCCTGAAGAACTATCTAGACTGTCCCCTGGATGAATCTCCTCAGTCCAGCAACCTTACAAAGCACACACACACACACACACAAATGTGTCTAAAGAAGTTCAGTAACTACCAAATGATTAAACTTAGAGCTTGACTATTTACAATCAACGCTGTCTTCCAAAAGGTTACATCTTAAAGGCTCTTGTCTGGTGTGTGTGTATTCTTCCTTCTAGCTCTCCAGTCATGCTCTCTTGAGTCATTTCACAGCTCCCTAATTGGTTTTATATTTTTCCAAGTGCCAGTTTTCTGATAAAAGCTGTTTACAGCCTCACCACTTTTGGCAGAGGAGGTGGAGGGAGGTGGAGGGACTGTTGACAGAAGCTGTTTCTAAGAAACTCATCTCTTGTTTTCCATTGATACAGTCTGTGATGGAAGAAGAGTCCTAAGGGACAAACTTAGGGAGCAAAATATAAAATACCAAGCAGGGGAGTGATTCCTTGCAGGGCGATATTCACACATCATTCAACAGCTGTGGATGGAACTCCTCCTCTGTGCCAGGGCGGTAATATGACCTCCCATGGGTTTTCCTCAGTGATAAACCTATGGGACTTCTAAAAAGATTATTAATAATTAAGTAACAGTTTCCTTGCCCCCCTCCTAACCCTTGTCAAATGACTCCAAAATCTAATTTCTTTTCCTTCTGATGAACAGAAAAAGGAAAGCTAATCTTGAAACTCCCTGCACCATTCTCAAACCTGTTTACAGCTCATTCCTGTTTCAACAGTCCTAGGAACTGGCAGAAAGAGTGGGTGCAGGGGATCTAGCCATGAGAAGTTAGCCATGAATGACTTAATGGTCCAGTTAAGTGTGATGTTTTAATTAATGAACCCTAAGACTAACGCTGCTTTAAAACAAAACTGCATGCATTAAAAAAAAAAAAATCTCACATTCTGAAGGCACCATAGAGATGTTTGGTGATTAGAATGAGGAAAGGAGGAGAGGGGATGGACTCTCTGGAGGGCTAAGAGGCAGGAGTGGAGTGAGGCAGTAGTTCCCTTAGAAGGCGGAGACAAGAGGAGGCAGGGGCTAAGGAAGAGGAAGACTTGACCTTCTCTCAGCTGTAACTGCAGGGCAGGTCGCAGCTCAGCACAAATGCTGGGCTCCTGGCATGGCTTCCTCTGGTAAAAACGTTTTCTGACAATGAGATGTGAGGTTGGACCATGTCCTCTTGGTTAATTAACATGTAGCTGTGATGCCTTCTCTGTGGCGGGCACGCCTTGCTGGTATCAGGCTCCGCCAGCCCTCTAGGGGAGAGAAGTGACCCTTGGAGGCAGGCCTAAGCTCGCTATTTCTCCGCCAGGAGAGAGAAGCACTGGTGCATACATTGCAAGCCCCAGATCAGCAGTCACACTGAATACCACTCCCCTTACCCCTTCACCTACCTCAGATCTTCCCCTATACCCACCCCATACACCCGCACTATGGGGCAGAGAGCAGCTCCCCAAACAGCACCCTGGATCAATCAAGCCCAGAGCTGTTTCCTTGGGAGGTTTTCTAGATCTATACCTATGGAAGATAATCAGCCCATAGAAAACTAAGGGTTTTACTGCTTCAGGAGACAGAGAAATAGAGGGAAAGACTACATAGGAAAAGTACCGTACTAGACAGTAAAAGAAAAAAATGACCATGGAAATGAACTTCCTATTAGAGGCCTGACCCAGGGCCTTTATGACTCTTGGTATCTGCTCCTGAGCCTCCCAGTTTAAAAAACTGACAGGAGTTCAACAGATAAATTTGACCTAGAGTTGAAAGAAGACATTCAAATTCCCAAAAGACAATGGCTTCCAGGGACACTTGTGGGGGTTTCTGTTACTTCATAGTTTGAACCTTTAAATCTTACAGTACAGGGGATACGATAGAACTCTCTTAGATTCAAATAAACCTTCAGATTCTATTTCTACCCCTCAAAACAACAGCCAGGCCAGTCTTTTTCACAATTCTCATGCTCATCTTGGCTGATCCTTGTGTTTTCTTTACTTTGATTTTCACATGTACCATCTCCTGCAGCTAAGCTTCTGTGTTAACCTCCTGTCATCGTCTCTTTCATGGGCAGCCCAGTAAGCCACACCTCCTGAGACTCATGCGCTTGTACAGTCTTCTCCTCTTGAAGCTGGGCTGGCCCTGTGACTGTTTTGAGCAATGCATACAATGTGGTGAAAATTATTTCTGGGACTCCTGAGTCCAGGCACCAAGATCAGGAAGCTTCTCCTCTTGTATTTAGGGGAAGCTGGCCACATTGTAAGAAGTCGGACTATGCTGAGACTGTCATGATGACAGAAAACCCAAGCTAGCCAGGTGGAGAGATCACACAGAAAGAGATGCCTGGCCAGTTGTTACCTGATATGCCATCATGTAAGTAAAAAGTCCACCTTGGATGGTCCAGCTCATAGATGCCATGTACAGCAGAGGTGAGCCATTCCTGCCAAGCCCTGCCCAATTGCAGAATTGTGAGTAAATAAATAATTACTATTGTTTTAAGCCACTATATTTTGGGATGAGTTGTTACATAGCCATTGAAAACCAAAACACCTCTCTCCACCAAGTCATTTCCATCACTTCCTTCAAGACGGAGGCCAAGTCACCTACATTGGAAACGTACCTGACAAGCTCAATACAGCTCATCTTATTTTAGAATTTGGTAGAGTTTGGATTATGCAGTTCTATGCCTGCTTTTGGTCAGTTTCATACATTTACCTATCCCTAAAATTAATAATGACAATGGCCAATGCTGAGCATCATGGATCAGGCACTGTGGTTGGGAATAATGTTATTACTATTTTACAGATGAGGAAACTGCGGCACTGAGCGGTTAAGCACCTTATCCAAAGGTGGTTCTGTATAAGTACCCTTCCCAATGTCCTTGTCCCTCTATTGCTTTGGTGATACGCACTTTGAACTTGAAGTGCTAAAAAGGAAGCTGATGTGGAGACAACAGAATGGCATCTGTTTTGCAGGCAAGAAGATAAAGGAAGGACAGAGGTTAAACTAAGAGATGCAGAAATTATAGTATATCAGCCAGGTGTGGTGGCTCATGCCTGTAAACCCAGCCCTTTGGGAAGCCGAGGCGGGCGGATCACGAGGTGAGAAGCTCCAGACCAGCCTGACCAACATGGTGAAACCCTGTCTCTACTAAAAATACAAAAATTAGCCAGGCATGATGGCGCCTGCCTGTAATCCCAGCTACTCAGGCGGCTGAGGTAGGAGAATCGCTTGAACCCGGGAGGTGGAGGTTGCAGTGAGCCGAGATCGCGCCACTGCACTCCAGCCTGGGCGACAGAGCAAGACTACATCTCAAAAAAAGAAAAAGAAAAAGAAAGAAATTGTAGTGCATCAGTGATGAGTACTGGAGCAGTAAGGTCATATGGGCTTGGGGGAATTGACTGGGCTGATTTTGTCATTTGTGGGTTTGGGATGAGATTTATATGAAGAGTGGTTCTACTTTGATTGGGATGCGTGTGAGATGACCTGCTGCTTTCTATTTAGTTTTTATAACAAGCTTTCATTTGTACTAACTTGGATGGGGTTCTCTCCATTGCCATGAAAAGATTTCTGGCTAGGGTCGCCTCCTAAAGATCCTCTCTAGATGACCAGAGGAGATGGCCATAAAATAAGATGTTATAAAGTATGTTTACTGGATATGCAGCTTTCTACCCAGTGAAACATAGATTTCCTGACAGATTTTATGTTAGGAGAGAAATGAAAGACTATGCCAGGAAACATGAAGTTCTTAGGAAATAATTTGGTTATAAACATATTTCCTTAATAGGATACAATTTGATTCTAACTCTCATTACCTTTTGACAAGAATAGTAAGACACTGGTTGTTTAGTCAGTGATTCGTGAAGCTTTCGCAAATGTTCACAGCCCACTGGGGTACACAGAGCAGATGCCAACATCCATCCTCATTTTACTGACGGGACTGAACTAAAGGGCTTGACGACTGCCCGAGATCACATATGTAGTCGGTCAGAAGCTGGTCGGATCTTCAGGTTCCTGGATCAGTGCTCTCCCTAACACTGAGCATTATTCCATGCTGTCTTTTTCACTCATGTGGATGTCAAGGAGATTTCTTTCTGGCTGTACAGGTCTTCAGGTTCCATTAAAGTCTCTCTCTAGTGCTAAGTGTTTTGAAGACAGACGTCGTTATTATATCATGGTCAGTTGGGGAGCTCTTCAAAATATAATGCTGATCATGAAAAATATAATGCTCATCATAAAGTCATGTGCTTGCAGATGTTTCCCCTCTATGACCAAAATTTTCAGTGCTCTGAGGGGCATTCTAACTTTGAAACATTTTATGGAACCCACTTCTACCAACTTTATGAAGATTACTGGAACCTCTATTCTTACCACAAAGGTGGCCATATAATCAAACTTTTTGACCTTCCTAACTGTGGCATAGCATTCAAATGGGACAACAGGGGAATCTTTATTCACTTCCTGTGGATATTATGAAACTTTTTTTTGTAAGCCACAACTACCTTTTGCTCATAAAGTGGCAAGGTCAGTGTATTCTGTATACTGCCATTGCCCCCTCCCCAAACCAAGAAGGCTATTCAATTTTTGTATCATTTTGAAATGTTTCAACTTCATAATCCTAATCTTGTGGTCTTTCATTAGTCTTACCAAAGATGGTTTCCGCCCCGGAACAAGGAGGGGATCAGTTTAAGGAAGGAACTGTTATCATCCTTGCTTCAAAGTTAAACTATAAACTAAATTCTTCCCGTGGTTAGCCTGGCCTGTGCCCACAACTAAGCAAGGATAGCCAGCCTGTGAGTCTAGAAACAAGATGGAGGTGGCCATGCTAGACTTCTCTCATTGTCATTATCTTTGCAAGGGAGGTTTCAACTCCATTTACAACTTTTTTTTTTTAGCCATAAAGGAAAGCATTACTCCTGGATCTAAGAGGCTAAAGGGACTGTGCTAGTTCTCTTGTGCTAGTCCTCACCTCTGCACGGTTGGCATTTGAGGCCAGATAACTCTGTTGCAGGGACTGTCCTGTGCAATGTAGGATGTTAAGCAGCATCTCTGGCCCTACCCAGTAGATGCCAGTAGCACTTCCCACTCCCACCAACACACACACTAGTGTGAAAATGTCCCCTGGGGAGCAAATCACTCCAGGTTGAAATCTGCTGTGTTCAATACATGGAGCAAAAGGCCTACAGGGAGCTTTCCCCTGCAATCTCCATCTCTTGCAGGGCTTTCATGCAACTCTCTGCCAATGACTGAATCTTGGTTTACTTGCAGTAATTCTATTCATGTAGCATTCCAAAATAAAATGTATTGAGCATTCACCATATGACAGACTTTTTAGTGAGGGCTTGTCACACATTGTTTCATTTAATCCTGACAATACCCTGAGAACAATTGTGAATGATCCCCCATTTTACTTTTTATTTTTATTTATTTATTTATTATTATTATTATTATTATTATTATTTTTGAGATGGAGTTTCACTCTTGTTGCGCAGGCTGGAGTGCAGTGGCACGATCTCGGCTCTCCACCTCCCAGGTTCAAGTGATTCTCCTGCCTCAGCCTCCCGAGTAGCTGGGATTACAGGCATGCGCCACCACGCCTGGCTAATTTTTTCTATTTTTAATAGAGACGGGGTTTCACTGTGTTGGTTAGGCTGGTCTCAAACTCCCAACCTCAGGTGATTCACTGGGCTCGGCCTCCAAAAGTGCTGGGATTACAGGTGTGAACCACTGCGCCCGGCCTATTTATTTATTTTTGAGACAAAATCTCGCTCTGTTGCCCAGGCTGGAGTGCAATGGCATGATCTCAGCTCACTGCAGCCTCTGCCTCCCGGGTTCAAGCAATTCTCCTGCCTCAACCTCCCAAGTAGCTGGGATTACAGGTGTGTGCCACCACGCCCGGCTAATTTTTGTATTTTTAGTAGAGACAGGGTTTCACCATGTTGGCCAGGCTGGTCTCGAACTCCTGACCTCAGATGATCCACATGCGTCGGCCTCCCAAAGTGCTGGGATACAAGCATGAGCCACCGTGCCTGGCCGACCTCCCATTTTAAAAGGAGGAAACGGGCTTGGCAAGGTGAGGTGACTTGCCCTTGATCACCTAGAGAGTTGTTGGCACAGCTAGGAATGCAGAGGCGGTGTCCAGAGCCACCCCTTTGACCACAGAATGCCACTGTCCCTTTTCTGCAGACAGTGAAATGGTTAAGTTGGGATTCATAACAATCGGGCAAAAAAAAAAAAAAAACAGACTTAGTGGGTTTAATGGTTTCTAAAAACTCTTTTAAGTCTGTGTAAGTCTGTCTCCTTTCATTGCAATGTTTTTTATAAACACCAGGGGAGCAATAATCATTTGAGCAGTTAAATGGATTTAGGATGGTAAAAATCTATATTTTTTTAGTCTTGAAATTATATCAAATCATTTGCCATTCTCACTGGACTATGGCCCTCCAGCCCCTGCAGCTACCCCTCTTCTCTCCCGCTGCTCCTCAAGCCCCATTACCTGCACTTATAGTTTTCTTTTAATTTTCCAAACAAGATTGCATTTTGTATTTCAGATATTAATCCAAGGAACAATACTGAGGAATTTCACGGACAAAATACTAAGAAGGAAATCAAGTGAATCAAGCAGAGAAGAAAGACAGTGGAAAAAGAAAACTGAAAATAAAAATATTTTCTAGACCCCTTGAAATAAAGTTTGAAAAACCACAGTGTTTTGCAAAATATCACATTCAATTGCTAGCTAAAAAAAAAATTCATTGGAAGTGCCATTGGGACAGCAGAGGATGAGGAGGTCTGGTAAGGTCTCTGGCTGGTCCTGTAAACCACACCCCAGGGTTGGGGCCAGGGTTTTTAGGCTCAGGCCTCTCTGATATGGTAGGAAGGTATGAAGAGAATCTTTTCATCTTTTTTTAACCATTAATCTTTCTCAATGCAGCAGGAGACCATGGGGGTCCTGGGTCTGGGGGTCTGCTTTTCTTCCGAAGCTCAGCCAGGCTCAGTATCAAGGAGCTGACATCAAGACACTAATTGTGAGGGAAAGGAAAGAACATCTTTAGATAAGCCTACCTGCCCTGTGATTGCCTGTGATGGGGTTCAGGACACACTGGCCCCAAATATGGCACCTTGGCATGGGAGAAAATGGCAGAAGCAGGAAGGTCTCTCTCACCTTCCCCTCGCCCTTCTCCCTTGAATGTTGATGAAGATATGAAATAAGGTTTGCCAAATTACCTGCTGTATTTATGACCTCCCTTGAAGCAAGTCATAAAGCCATCATTCCAGAGATGCCCTCCCATACCCAGACCAAAGAAGCCTCCTTATTTCTGAAGACACAGGGACACAAAGAAGAATCTGAACAAACAGGCCTTACTAAGATTTCCCCAGTTAATTCCCATTAGACATGCCCTTTTTCCATTCATATTTCTCCACAACCATTTACTTCTTCAACGACCTACACAAAAAATATACACAGGTTTAGTCCTTTCTTTGGGTCTTCATTCCTGAAGGCTGCTGTGCCACAGAAAATGTTAATGCTTTTCTCTTGTTAATCTGTCTTTTGTTATAAATGCCTCAGCCATTAACCCAAGATGGAAAAGAAAAATATTTCTTTTTCCTGCTCCTAAGAGCCCACCTAATGTGTTGCAGACCAAACCCACAGCAATCCTGTTATCTGGGAGTTCATCTGTGATCTTGATTAGAACTAACATAGGAAATAGATAGATGTGAGTTGCTTACAGAATAAGATTAGAATATGAAATCACATTTAAAATTTAAAAGCAACATGTTAGCAACGGCTCTAACCACAGTTCTCCCTTCTTTTTCAAAACCAGGGGTCTGGTCCAGATCTTGTATTGCCTGAAGAAGGTCCTAGGTACTACCTTTCCTGAAAGAAAGACAAGGTCCTAAAGCCCCTCCAACCCACCTTTGCTCTTCTCTTACCTCATAAAATAGCGAGCATCAAATTATTTGAGGAAAAGCATTAAGAATTTTTTTTTTTAGAGACAAGTTCTTGCTCTGTCGCCCAGATTGGAGTGCAGTGGTGTGATCTCAGCTCACTGCAGCCTCAAACTCCTGGGCTCACGCAATCCTGCCACCTCAGCCTCTTGAATAGCTGGGACTGCAGGCATGCACCACCATGATTGGCCAATGTTTAAATTTTTTTGTAGAGACAAAGTCTCCCTATGTTTCCCAGGCTGGTCTCAAGCTCCTGGGCTCAAGTGATCCTCCCACTTCAGCCTCCCAAAGTGCTAGGATTACAGGCATGAGCCACCATGCCTGGCTGGGTATAAGAATGTCAATATGCTTAGGTTTAGATACAGTTTCATGTTTTTCAAATGACAGATTGCAATCCCTTAAAGGTTAATAAAATCAATTTGGTAGGTTGCAAACAGCACTTTAAAAACAAAACAAATAAACAAACAAACACACTAGTATCTGATGGCAGATCTTGTCTTGTCTAAAGCCCTGCAGCGTGAGGCATATCCAGAAAAGGTCAACCCTGAGTCCCATCTGGAGGGGCATCCTCTCTAGGTCACCATTTGTCACAGTCAGTTTTAGGGCTTGAGGAAATTTAATTTCCATTTCAGAAACTCACTAATCTAGTTGTGACCAAACCTTTTCCTACCAATCTAACCAAGTTTGCTTATAAACAATCACACTGAGACCACAGCCTTCTTCCCCAACGTAGGTGCAGATGAAATAAAGAAGTTTAGAGCAGTTTTTTCTAACATGGGCTCTGTAATAAAAGCCTGCTACAGTCAAATATTTGAGAAACACTCCGTACTGTTATCTTCTCTTATAGATTCCTAGCCTATGAAAGAAGAGACCCATTTAACTTTGTTTCACCCGTTATGTCCTAAACTTTTTTGATTGTGGAGTAACCTCTCTTAACAATTCCACTACCCTAGCCTGAGCCCTTAGCCTGATAGCTACTCCCTTTTGGGCTGACTGCAGCTGCCTGCGTCTTAGCTTTGTGACTATTGTCACACAACATACGGTCTTTACTCAGCAGCCCATACTAGGTCCTCACCAATTTCTTGATGGAGTACGAAGTAAGGTTTGCCATATTACCTACTCTACAATTTGAGGACTTTAACCATTGCAAGCCCAATCATCACTCTCACTTCTTAGCTTTTATTTAAAGAGTAAGTTTCTATTCTAAATTGATTTCTACAACTGCTGTTTATGGAATTAAGATGAATCCAGTGGTGTTCAGCTGATCACGTGGGTGAAGTCTGTTGGTTGCTTTTTACAGTATTTTATGTTCCTTCTTCTCTTGCTTCGTGTGTGCTGTGCTGTGAAGCGTGACAGAGCACCTGCCTGTGTGTGCACAGTGCCGTGAACTCAATCTTTCAGCCACTTTCTTTTTTTTTCATGTTTAAATAAGAGATAAGCCACGTTGGCCAGGGCATGTGGACTCTCCATGGAGTTCACTAACAAACCGAATTTATGTATTGTTGCAAAATAGTCAACACTCCAGTCTGTTAGAAACAGGTGCCAAGAGAGGAAATGTTTAATATTTTCCACGTGGCATGGGCTCTGTCAGACAGTGTTTCCAACCAGAGTCTGTTTACGCAGTTAAATCATAGGTTCAGAGTCTTCCTTTTGCCTCAGGAGTCTGTCTGGTGGCTGGCTCGCAGCTAGCTTCTGCACAATCCCCTCACTCTGACCCTGCATCTTCAATGCCGCCATTCTGCCGAACCGCTGCTACTTCTGGGTGAAAACCTAGTTCTAGCTCCCTCCAGAGTTAGCTGGTTTGGCTATTTGAAAGCTACTCCTTCAATGAACCGTTCTTTGTCATTTCAGAAATGAACCCTGCTTTCCAGCATTTGGGCTGGACAGGGTTCTCCAGGCTTGCTAACTGCAGCAGCTGTTTTCTGTCCCCAGTAAGAGCCAGGGTGACATACCTACCTGCCCAGAGCCACCCTTGACAGGAGACTCAGGGAGAAGTGCCCCCAGGACCAAAGTAAGTAGTGCCATGGCCCAGACTTCCTCTTAGCCCATCCTGCTTCTTCCTCATCCCCTACTTCTCATCCTCTCTGTTTTAATTTCTACTTATTAATATTTTCTTCCCACATATTTAAACAGCTCCCACCAAGGAAATAATGTCAGATGTGTTGCTTTTTCAACTGATGGGTTCTAATCATCATGTTACCAAATTCTGCACATCCTTGCCAAGTAAGGCTTGGCTCTCTAAAGGTTTAGTTTGTTCTTTCTATCAATAAGTATTGCCTCTAACTACGTACTAAAGAGTTCTGGACTCTATGTACCAGACACAATCCTTGCCCTTGTGCTTATGTGCTAATAAGGAAGACAGATAATAAACAAGCAAAACATATAGAATGTTAGCGATAAATGCTCAGGAGAGAGAATAAAGCAGTGATGGTGGGTTGGGGACAGGGGTGGGGCTGAGATTCTAGATGGGGTGGCCAGGGAAGGGGAAGTCCTCTCTGACAAAATGGTATCTGCAAGACCCTTAAAGAAGAGCTGGAGAGAGATATGTTGGGGAAGCACGTTCCAGGTGATGGATTTCAGGACATATTTTCCCAAAGTATGAACCTTGGAATTAAAGAAAACAGCAGAAGCAGAAGACCTCGCCTGAAGCAGGTCAAATTAAACCTAGGAAGGATTTTTCTGACTTTCCCCTGAAGCAGGTCATAAGACCCTCATTCAAGAGGTACCCTTCCTATACACAGCGGAAAGGGACATCCTTATCTCTGAAGACCCAGGGACACACGGAAAAATTTGAGCAAAGAATCCTTGCTAAGTTTCCCCCAGTTTATTAGCATTAGGTCATATTTCCTTTGTCCAATCATACTTCTCCATCAAACTGAGCATAAAAAACACACGGGTTTACCTGTTTCTTTGGGTCTTCATTTTCTTATGAAGTCTCCCATGCCATGTAAAACTTATATTAAATACATTTTTATACTTTTCTCTTATTAATCTGTCTTCTATTATAGGGGCCTCAGCTGTGAACCTAAGATGGGAAGGAAAGACATTTATTTTCCTCTACATAGGTCTAGGGGCCATCCTATGCCAAGGTCCTGGGGTGGGAATATGCCTGGGAAGATTAGTGTGGAGGGGGTAGCAGGCTGCTGTGACGATTAAATGTGCATGACATGCCTGGCATATAGATAGCACTTAATAAGTGGTAGCTATAATTATGAGTCACTCATCAGTTGTTTATGGTTTGATTCATAGAAACAGGTGCATAATTATCTGATTAAGTAGGCCCAAGTCTGTTTCTTGGCTTCAAGAGGAGTGTTCAAGGCTGGGCATGGTGGCTCATGCCTGTAATCCCAGCACTTTGGGAGCCAAGGTGGGTGGATCACCTGAGGTCAGGAGTTCACCATGTGTGGCCAACATGGTGAAATCCCATCTCTATTAAAAATACAAAAATTAGCAATGCATGGTGGCGCGCACCTGTAGTCCCAGCTACTTGGGAGGCTGAGGCAGGAGAATGGCTTGAACCCAGGAGGCAGAGGTTGCAGTGAGCCGAGATCGCACCACTGCACTCCAGCCTGGGCCACAGAATGAGACTCTGTCTAAAAAACAAACAAACAAACAAACAAACACACAAAAAAAAAACGAAGAATGTTCAGCGTGATCCCAGCATCCATCCCATCAACATTCCTAGTTTTTCTCCATCAGAAAGTTAATGAGGCCATTGCCCACCCAAAAAATATGTTGATGAGAGGATTTCCTTTACCTACCACGGGGCAGTCATTCTCACAGTGTGGCCCCTTAAGCATCAGCATCAGCATCACCTGGGAACTTGTTAGAAATGCAGATTCTCAAGCTGCACCCAGATCTACAGAATCAGAAACTCTGGAATGGGGCTTGGCTATCAGTGTTTAAAACACTGGGTGATTCTGACGTGTGCTAAACTTTAAGAACGACTGCCTAGAGTTTCTCTGTTCTCAAAGGCAGGGGGAAGCTTCATTATGTCACTCAGTCATTTCCTTTGCCCTCTATGGAGTAGTTACTGAAATGCCAGGGATTTGGTCTAGGTCCTGTTGCTCACTGCACAGAAAGCCAATCACTGAGTATTGCCAGGGAAGAAGGCTTTATTCAGGTGCTGCAGCAATGGAGAATGGAAGATCAGTTTCAAATTTGTCTCCTCAGCTGACTAAAATTTGGAGTCTATATAGCAGGGAAGAAATGCAACTAAGTGTGGGAAAACAGGAATGAGGGAGGGGATAAGGAAGAAGAGCTGATCCACAGGCAGCAGTTAGGCAATCATGATGGGCAAGGGGTCTGGTGTTTCCCAGATGTGGTGATTGGGTAAGTTTCCATTCCTTGACTCTATCTGGGAGGCCTGATGGCTGATGTCCTGAGAAAAAAGAACTCAGGTTAGACAAATGTAAGTTTCTCAAGTTTTAAGATTGGGAGGATCAATTTCTGTGTTTATTCAAAAGAAACCATAAACATAAGTTCTATGGAACCAGTGCGCCCATTTGAGAACCACGTTATGAGAAGGACACTTTTTTCTTATTGCTGTTATTTTAAGTTTCCTGAGATGCTCTGTGGCTCTGTATGGTTGTTACTCACCAGGATCTCTAGAGACAGCCCATCTCCCTCCCTAGATTGATGTCACCAAATTCTGAATGAAAACAACTCCAGGTAGGCTCTGAGACCCACCCAGAGGATTTCCTCTACCCTGGTTACTTCCTCCAGCATTTGCAAAAATGGTCCTGATCACCTTGGAGAACTATTTTGATTGTTGTTATTATGGAATTTAAACAAAAACAACAAACAATAAACTTTCAAAACCAGCTTCAGGTTTTCAGACAAGACCCAGCATTTATTCCTTTCCCTGTCCCAGGATGATGTTATCTTGCTATGTTCTGTGAATCAGATGGAGCATGATGCTCCAGGAACCAGGGCCACTTCCAGTAACCTTTCCAGCATTGAGAGGCCAAGTGGCCTAACTTTTCCATAGGAAATGGTGCAGTTGACTTATGAAACAACCCTGCTGGTCCTGCATTGGACTGACTCGGGGAAGGGTGGGCTGGAGGCAGAATGGAAAGGAAGGGTCTCTGGAAATCTGATTTGTTGCTCCTTAGTTCAAACCCTTCTGGTAATTACTGTTGGTGTAAGTTGGCATTCTCAAAATTACCCCAAAATGGAATTACCTGGGGTTCTGTTTAAAATGTCAATTTTGGGGACTCCAAAACAAGTGCTTCGAATGCAAGTGGTCCTTCACATTTTTGGAAATATAGGAAAGATATGGCCTAAATTTCTTCACTTCACAGAAAAAGTTTCTTCATGATGCAGGGGCTGCTACTTCTCTAGAACAATCTCTTACCAGCCTCCTTTTGCCATTTAGAATAATATTTGTTCTTTTTTTTTTGGTAGTCTTTTACATATTTTATTTTATTTTATTTTATTTTACTTTAAGTTCTAGGATACATGTGCAGAATGTGCAGGTTTGTATATATATATGCAGGTTTGTATATACCTATACATAGGTATATATGTGCCATGGTGGTTTGCTGCACCTATCAACCTGTCATCTAGGTTTTAAGCCCCACATGCATTAGGTATTTTTCCTAATGTTCTCCTTCACCTTGCCCCCACCCCCCAACAGGCTCCCCGTGTGTGTTGTTCCCCTTCCTGTGTCCATGTGTTCTCTTTTTTCAACTCCCACTTATGAGTGAGAACATGCAGTGTTTGGTTTTCTGTTCCTTTGTTAGGTTGCTGAGGATGATGGCTTCTAGCTTCATCCATGTCCCTGCAAAGGACATGATCTCATACTTTTTTATGGCTGCATAGTATTCCGTGGTGGATATGTACCACATTTTCTTTATCCAGTCTATCAGTGATGGGCATTTGGGTTGGTTCCATGTCTTTGCTATTGTAAATAGTGCTGCAATAAACATATGTGTGTGTGTGTCTTTATAGTAGAATGATTATATTTCTTTGGGTATATACCCAGTAATGGGATTGCTGGGTCAAATGGTATTTCTGGTTCTAGATCCTTGAGGAAACACCACACTGTCTTCCACAATGGTTGAACTAATTTACATTCCCACCAAGAGTGTAAAAGTGTTCCTATTTCTCCAAATCCTTGCCAACATCTGTTGTTTCCTGACTTTTTAATAATCATCATTCTGACTGGCGTGAGATGGTATCTCATTGTGGTTTTGATTTGCATTTCTCTAATGATCATTATGATGAGTTTTTTTCATATGTTTGTTGGCCACATTAATGTCTTCTTTTGAGAAGTGCCTGCTCATATCCTTTGCCCACTTTTTGATGGGGTTGGTTTTTTTCTTGTAAATTTGTTTAAGTTCCTTGTAGATTCTGGATATTAGACCTTTGTCAGATGAGTAGATTGCAAAAATTTTCTCCCATTCTGTAAGTTGCCTGTTCACTCTGTTTGCAAATGATATGATTCTATATTTAGAAAACCCCATCGTCTCAGCCCAAAAACTCCTTAAGCTGATAAGCAACTTAAGCAAAGTCTGAGGATACAAAATCAATGTGCAAAAATCACAAACATTCCTATACACCAACAATAGACAAGCAGAGAGCCAAATCATGAATGAACTCCCATTCACAATTGCCACAAAGAGAATAAAATACCTAGGAATACAGCTTACAAGGGACGTGAAGGACATCTTCAAGGAGAACTACACACCATTGCTCAAGGAAATAAGAAAAGACAGAAACGAATGGAAAAACATTTTGTGCTTATGGATAGGAAGAATCAATATCATGAAAATGGCCATACTGCCCAAAGTAATTTATAGATTCAATGCTATTCCCATCAAACTATCATTGACTTTCTTCACAGAATTAGAAGAAAACTACTTTAAATTTCATATGGAACCAAAAAAGAGCCCATATAGCTAAGACAATCCTAAGCCAAAAAACAAAGCTGGAGGCATCATGCTACCTGACTTCAAACTCTACTACAAGGCTACAGTAACCAAAACAGCATGGTACTGGTACCAAAACAGACATACAGACCAATGGAACAGAACAGAGGCCTCAGAAATAACACCACACATCTACAACCATCTGATCTTTGACAAACCTGACATATATTTTATAGATATAGTTTCTTCTTAGAAATTTTATTAGAAAGGTCTGCTAAAATTTATTTAAAATATTTTCAGCATCAATTTGATCATTTCTTAAAATTTAGCTTATTTATTTAGAGACAGGTTCTCACTCTGTCCCCAGGCTGGAGTGCAGTGGTGTGATCATAGCTCACTGCAGCCTCAAACTCCTAGGCTCAAGCAATCCTCCTGCCTTAGCCTCCTGAGTAGTTGGGATTACAGGCATCAGCCACTGATGTGTGTGTCTGTATGTGTATAGATAGATAGATATAGATAGATTATTTATACAGAGAAATGTTACCATTCTCATTCCTCATCCTCTGTGTTGGCTTGATCTTTCACTGTTTTGTCATCAGTGATCCACAATATCACAATGATGTGCTTTGGTGTTGGGTATTTTTTGTCCTTGATGCTTGGTTCTGGGTAGACACTCACTCTGTTCTGGGAAATTTCCTTGATAATTTTATTTCCTCTGTTTTCCCTTTCTGGAACTCCTTGTCATTCAAATATTGGACTTCCTCAACTGATTTGATTTTTGGATTTTATCTTTTCTCTCTTTATTTCTCTCTCTCTCTTTCTTTCTCTCTCTCTCTCTCTGCTTTCTTGGAGACTTCATCTTCCAACTAGGGTTACCAGATAAAACACAGGATACCTAGGCAAATTTGAATTTCAGACGAACTAAATCTTACATGGGACACACTTACACAAAAAAGTTATTATTTTTATTTTATTTATTTATTTATTTATTTTGAGATGGAGTCTCACTCTGTTGCCCAGGTTGGAGTACAGTGGCACGATCTCGGCTCACTGCAAGCTCCGCCTCCTGGGTTCACACCGTTCTCCTGCCTCAGCCTCCCGAGCAGCTGGGACTACAGGCACCCACCATCACACCTGGCTAATTTTTTGTATTTTTAGTAGAGACTGGGTTTCACCATGTTAGCCAGGATGGTCTCAATCCCCTGACCTCGTGATCCACCCATCTCAGCCTCCCAAAGTGCTGGGATTACAGGTGTGAGCCACCGCGTCCAGCCTTATTTGTTGTTTTTATAAAATTCAAATTAAATGGAGAGTCCTGAACTTTTCTTTGCTAAATTTGACACTTTTTTTTTTTTTTGAGATGGATTCTCGCTCTATCATCCAGACTGGAGTGCAGTGGCACAATCTCAGCTCACTGCAACCTCCACCTCCTGGGTTCAAGCAATTCTCCTGCCTCAGCCTCCCTAGTAGCTGGGATTACAGGTGCATACCACCATACCTGGCTAATTTTTGTATTTTTGGTAGAGACAGGGTTTCACCATGCTGGCCAGGCTGGTCTCAAATTCCTGACTTCAAGTGATCCACCCACCTTGGCCTCCCAAAGTGCTTGGATTACAGGCATGAGCCACCATCCTCTGGCCAATTTGACAAAACTTCTAACTTTACTATTGAATTGTTCCTTTATGTGGTCCCTTTTTTAATCTCCAAGATCTCTCAATTGTTCTCTAAATGTTTCATTATAATAGCCTCTTTTGTTTCTTGAATAGGATACCTTCTCTTTTCTCTCTAGAGAGATTGAGGGCTTTTAAGAAGCTTCCTTCTGTCTGGGAGTGGTGGCTTACGCCTATAACACCAGTACTTGGGAGACTGAGGCAGGTGAATAGCTTGAGCCCAGGAGTTCCAGGATCAGCCTGAGCAACATAGCAAAATAAATAAATAAAAGCTTCCTTCTGCTGCCACTTTCTCTCTCTGGCTCTGTCTCTTTTTTTTTTTTTTTTTTTTTTTTGGTCTCTGCCTTTCATGTTAGATTTCCTCACATGTCTGGTGGTCCTTTCTTAACAGTAGCAAATACTTCTGTTCATATTTAAGAGTGATGCACTAAATGGCTATTTGGGAGTTGTTCAGGGATGTAGGTGGAACCTGTTCATTGATTGGGCTCTGTACCACTATCTGTTTCACTGGGGGCTTCTGTCGATATCTTTAAGTCTTCTCTCCTTAGCTGGTCAGGTTCCCAAAGAGAAACCCTCTAATTTCCCTCCTGGAAGGGAGAAGCGTGACTGTTAGCATTCTGGGAGGTAAAGTCTAGGAAGACTAGGGCCAAGCGGTCTCACTTTTCTGTAACTAATCTCCTAATCCCCATTTTCAGCATGGGATCCCTGCCTCAGTGTGCCTGGTGTCCCTGAGTTCAGAATCCCTCTGGCTCAACCTCTTCAGAGAGTCTTGCATCAAGAGGAAGTAGAGGGCCCTTCATCCTGTGTAAGGCAAGGGAACTGACCTGGGAGACTATTCCTTATGTAGATTTTAAATTAATTTTCCTGTTTTTTCCACTCCTCTTAGATCCCCCATTTTCAGAGGTACTTGATTCTTCCAGTTCCTGAACATTTCTGGGGGCAAACTTACTTCTGGCTTGGGTTTCAGCTTTCTGTGATCTGCTAAGTCAGTTACCACTTGTACATGTGTTTTCAAACTTGCAAAATTTTGTTGCTGTTGCCTCCTCTCCTATTCTTTTTGTCCTTCAAGTTTATGCCTCTCAAATCATTTTACTGTCATTTTATCAGAATTTTGGGAAAGAACAGTAGCAAATACTTCTGTTCACTACATGAAGCTTAACCAGAGGTGGTGGCTGGTATTTCATTTAGAAACTTGCATCCATTCATAAGTAAGATTACTTTATAATCTTCTATTCTTTTAATATCTTTTATCAGGCTTTTGTATTACAGATTTGCTGGCCCACAAAGTAGTTACCTTTTCATCCTTTTCTATGGCCTGGAGTAATTTAAATAACATGGAATTATCTGTGTTAAAGATTAGATAAAACATGGCTATGAAGTCATCCAGTCCCCTTCCCCTGCCCCTTCTTCTTTCCCATCCCATTCCCCTTCCCCTTTCCTTTCCCCCTTCCTTTTCCCTTTCCTTCCCTTCAAGACTGGGTCTCACTCTATAGCCCGGGCTGGAGTGCAGTGGCACAATCACAGCTCACTCAGCTTTGACTTCCCGGGCTCCAGCGATCCTCCCGCCTTAGCCCCCTGAGTAGCTGGGACCATAGGTACACGCCACCATGCCCGGCTAATTTTTGTATTTTTTGTACAGATGGGGTTTCACCATGTTGTCCAGGCTGGTCTCAAACTCCTGGGCTCAAGCGATCTGCCCACCTTGGCCTCCCAAAGTGCTGAGATTACGATCATGAGCCACCACACCTGGCCTTCTTTTTGCAATGGTAGATTTTTTAGTTGCATTTCCAATCTCTTCTATGGAAATTAATCTATTCAAGTTTCCCACATTTCCTTGGATTCATTTTGTTAATTCATATTTTGCTAGAAAATCATTCATTTTCATTAGGTTTTTATACTTGTTGCCCCAAGTTTCTTATAGTAGTCTCTGATGATTTTGTTAGTCTTTATTTGAATTATATCTCCTTTCTCATTCTAATTCTTGCATATTTTTCTTCTCTTACTCCTTTTTCTTATCAGGCTTTTGAGGAATTTATCTATCTTATTAGTCTTTTTGAAGAGCCATGTTTTGATTTATACTTTCTCTCTCTATATATATTTTTTGGTTTGCTTTCTATGTAAGATTTTATCTTTGTTAATTTCCTTTTCCTTTTGGTTATTGCTCTTTTTCTAATATCTTAAGATGAATATTTAGTTTCTTTATTTCTCATCTTCTTCCTTAAAAAATATGAAGCTATAAACGTTCCTCTGAGTAAACCTCCACTGTGTCCCATAGGTTTGGTATAAGTTATTCTTTTCCTTGCTTTATAGTTTGTAATTTTCCTTTAGATTTTCTCTTTGATCCACCTGCTATCTAGTAGCACATTTCTCAATTTCCATGTCATTGAGAATCTTTTAATTACATTATTTGTGTCTCAATTCATTGAATTATGATCATGTGATCTGCTAGATCTCACTTTTTAAAAATGTATTTTCTTAATGATCAAATACAGAATTTTTTATTCTTTTTCGTGTTTCATAAACACAGCAAAATATGATACTCTCTATTTGAGGGATATAATGTCTACATATAGCCATTAAGTCAATATTATTGATCATATTAGTCAATTCCTTTCTGTCCTTAATTATTGTTTATCTATTAGACCTGTTCACTTATGAGAGAATATGTTGAAGTCCCTCACCTTCATTGTACAGTTTTGTTGGGTTGTTGTTGCATTTCTGATTGTTTTTGCTTTAGGTTTGGCTTCTATATTGTTTGGTACCTAAAGGCTTTTCACTGTTATATTTTCCTTAATGATAGTATTTCTTATATTATCATTACATAGTAACCCCTTGTAGTGCTTTTCTTCTAAAATTCCACTAGGCATTAACATTTCTACTTCTTTCTTTTTGTTTGCATTTGCCTACTCTTTGATTTACAGCCTTTTTTATTACTATATTTTAATTGTTTCTTATATAAATAGGTTTTGCTTTTTTAATCCAGTGGAATAGTTTGTCTTTTAAAGAAAAAATTTAGTCTTCACATTTTGTGTGTGACTGATATAGTACTTGATTTTATTTCTTCCAACTTACTTTTTTTTTAAATTTTTTTTTTTAATTGAGACAAGGTCTCACTCTGTCGCCCAGGCTGGAGTGCAGTAGCATGATCTCGGCTCACTGCAACCTCTGCCTCCTGGGTTCAAGCGATTCTCCTGCCTCGGCCTCCTGAGTAGCTAGGATTATAGGCATGCACCACCACGCCCGGCTAATTTTGTATTTTTAGTAGAGATAGGGTTTCACCATGTTGGCCAGTCTGGTCTGGAACTCCTGACCTCAAGTGATCCACCCGCCTCGGCCTCCCAAAGTGCTAAGATTACAGGCGTGAGCCACCATGCCCACCCCAGCTTACTTTTTCTGTAATTTATTTTTAGTGTTTTTTTCTCTCTTTCCTTTATATTAGCTTGCCTGAACAAATCATTCTTTCCTGGTTGCATTCTGACACATACTCCTCTACCAGCATTTGAAAACAAGACACTATTATCCTCACCAATACTCATCTTTTACCCCACTGAGATGCTTCCGCTTCCTCCTGATCCCTTCACTCTAACAAGATGAGAGCTTTAGGATCATTTTACTTTCTCTCTCCTCCCCTCATTAGCCCCTTAGAATCTTATTTCTCCCTCTCCTTCCGCCCACCAAAAGTTGCTATTTTCTCATTTAAGCTCCTATCCCCACCCCTCCCCGACTCAGACACTCTTCTTCAAGCTTTAGTTTGCTGGGAGTGTGTTCTGCTTTTCTAACTGATTCTCCTCTCTCTCTGGCTGCTGGCCCTTTTTAAAATGGGTTGTTATTTTTTTCTGTGGGCTCATAGGTCTCAGGGTTTGGTGGCTTATGTGTTCTAAGTGGCGGGAGCCCCACAGGTGGCAGAAGGTCCCCACAGACTGAATTGTAGAAGCTGCCAGCACCCTGCTAGTCACCTGCAGGAAACTCCCCAAACTTCTCACACTGCCCCAGCTTCCAGGTAGAGGACTCAGTCTCCCGTTCAGCTCCTCCTCGGCCCCTTCAGCTAGGAAAACTCAGCACAGTCACACTAGGCTTGTGTTGACATTAGCCCTGACAGCCCCTCTCCACTCAGGATTGACTGTCTTCCCTTGTTCACCTTTGACATTATTCTCTAGGCACCTGCCCAGCCCACTGGAAGAAGGAAGCTTACAATTCTGTATGCTTGGAACCCACCAAAGCCTGAGGCCTCACTGGCACCCAGCCATCCACAGGAGTTAGCAGCTGTTTGAGTCCAGAAGGAAGAACTTTTGGAGTCGGAGGTGGGAAAGATAGAAATTGCATCCAAATTATCACATTCCCAGAACCCTCTTTTGGCCCTGTAAGTTATTTCCATAGCCATTGATCATGCAATAGCCTGGATGAAAAGAGTAGAGCTGGAATGAATAGCTACAGTCCTGGTTAACAACAGCTTGAATACAAGCTCATTCCACTCCCAAGTTTCAGGCTGGCCTATCTGGGAGACAAATGCCAACTACTGTGGTCCTACACATTTTTACCACCACTGCATGCAGAGATAAGAGAGAGTTACTGCACTTTCATTATGAAAAAAAGCAACCAAAATGGCTTGGAGTAAAAATGTAAATTTTTCCTAACCCTGCTTTATCTGATGAGATATCCACCTGCAGTGAGGAATCACTGCCAGTTTCCCCTCAGAAGGTGTAAAGATCAGGCTAGTTCTGGGAAGGAAGATTGAGTGAGCATATTATTAACCTAAATGGAATTAGATTTCCGTTTCAATAAAGATTCCCATTAAGGCTGAAAGCAATAAAGCGACAGCAGTGCAGCCATAGCCACCCACTGCCTGTAGGAAGATGTGCTTGAATTACACCTGGCTGTGCACCCCATTATCACTTCACAAAAGGTAGTAACTTTAGGTGGACCTCTGTGGTCACCATGTCCTTCTGCTGATGCCACAAAGGAATCCTAGCTTGGATGCAATCAATAATCCAAACATACATTACTCATGTATCAGCATATGACAAGAGGATGGCAGTGGTTAATCAACTAATTATGACATGCTCTTTTCATCCCATAGTGTATGACTTATTGAATATTCTTGTATTTTTATGTTTAGTTGCAATGGAAAGGGTATGGCAACTATATTTTATTCAAACTGTGTCCATCAAGAAGGGCAAGTCCGTATGTATGTGTGATTTTGTTTTTGTTTTTGTTTTTTTTGAGACAGAGTTTTGCTCCTCTTGCCCAGGCTGGAGTGCAATTGCGCAATCTTGGGTCACTGCAACCTTCGCCTCCCAGGCACAAGCGATTCTCCTGCCTCAGCCTCCTGAGTAGCTGGGATTATAGGCGTGCACCACCATGCCTGGCTAATTTTTTTGTATTTTTAGTAGAGACGGGATTTCACCGTGTTGGCCAGGCTGGTCTCAAACTCCTGACCTCAGATGATCCACCCAACTAGGCCTCCCAGAGTGTTGGGATTACAGGGGTGAGCCACCACAACCAGTGAAATCCATGTTTTTATATCCCTGGGGAAGGCGTTGCCAGGGCCTGCCATACTGGGGTAAGCAGCTACTCCAGAGCCTTTGTCCTGTTTACCTATTTCAAGTCTAATGAAAATGTCAATTCTCTTTTAAAAGACTTAGGAAAGACGTCACACACTGGCATCCTGTGAGCTGCTGCAGCCCTCAGATTTGTTTTGTATGAGCAGCAGGTTTTTTCATTGTGTTTTTGTTTTTGTTTTTTTCAATGAATTCACTGCCAGTCTTCAAAACTCTGCCCTCAGATTTGTTTTGTATGAGCAGCAGGTTTTCTCATTTTGTGTGTGTGTGTGTGTGTGTGTGTGTGTTTTAATGAATTCATAGTCTTTAAAAAAAACTCAGAAAATCTAACAGAACAGTCTGGACTTCTAGTTTTTCTTGGAAAAAAAGATTGTCTGGCTATCCTGGGCCCAAATTCCCTCATGCTGACAAATGGCAAGACTGAACAGCAACTGTTTCTGCTCTCCCGCTGGCCCCAGGGGAGGACCGCTTTTTTATTTTACACCCAGCAGCTTCTTTCCCTTTTATCACCTGGCTAGCTGCTGACTTGAGAGTACCATAAGGTAGAAACAGTCACCAGAAGACCACTGTTCCAGTCCCCACTGCACTGGGAAACCCTGGGCACCTACCATCACAATTTTAAGCCCTTCTTGCATATGAGGAAACTGGAGCCAGGGTGGTGAAGTGGCTTGCCCGAAGGCATTAGCCCAGTGTTCTTTCCAATGCACCAGTGATGAGCAACCTAAATGCAGACAAAAGTGCTTCTGTTGCTCAGAGAAAAGGTAGGGCACCGGGAGCTGAAGGGGCAGGGAGGAGGGTGCGGTGCAGGATGACTGCCTCACTTGCCAGATGTGTCTAAAAGGAGAATCCCCATTCTCTTCCTGTTTCCTCTATAGACAAATAATGTTCACCACTCCACTTCCTTGTTCCTTCACACCTGCTACTTTGGATTCAGACGAGAAGTTCCAAGAATCCCGGAGTCCACAGCATGACTCTGGTTTGCAGAACCTCTGTCCAGACCAGCCAGATCAGAATACAAAGGAAGGTGACACATCCTGGGTCTCAACCCACTTCGTTGGGAAGTCTTCCTGATAAATTTAGAGATAACCTAAAGCCCTTGGGGACTTCCTCTTGATTTGAATCTGCTGAACACCTGCCCCCCACCACCGCACCCCACCCCCCACCCACCCACCGCAGATGAAAACATCAACTCTGCAGAATTAATGGATATGGGAATCACCTGGGGACCTCTCATTAAATTGCAAATTATGATTCAGAGGGTCTGGGGAGGGACAGAGACTCTGCATTTCTAACAAGCTCTCCGGTGGTGCCCACGTATCACCAGGGCCGGAGAACCTTCCATCATTCCAGCAATGCTCACCATCACTGCCATTCTTCCTCTTCTTTCTGGGGCCCTTGCCCATTTTCTCCATGGTATCCTTCTTTTTTCCTATTCTTTTCCTCTTTTAATCCTTCTTTTTTTCTTCCCAGCCAACTCACTATTCCTATATCCCTGCTAACCCCCAATGCTCCTTCACTCAGAGATGAAGAAACTCCTGCCCTTTCTTCCTCCAGACATTCATCTCCCTCCCTCCTCTCCTCAGCTTTGTAGTGCCAGGAAAAGAAAGATCACCATTTATTGACAATTTTGTGTGAAGCACTGTCCCAAGTGCGTTACCCATATTACTTAATTCTCACAACAATCCTGCAAAGTACACATTATTTCTGCCGTTTTAGACATGAGAAAATTGGGACTTGGGGTGGTTAAAGAAATCTTGTCCTCAACCAGGAAGTAGTGATCTGAGATTATAATTTAGATCTGTCTGAGGCCAAAGTCTACAACTTTTATACTGCACCATGCTCATATAAGGTGAACAATCTAGAAGGCAGCTGGTAGGAGTGGCTTCAGTAAAAAGGAATGGAATACCACGAGCTTCACCCCATTTGTGCATCCTGAACACTTCACTCCACTTTTGCTAAGTAGATGCTCTATGAGACGGTTTGACATACCAATAATGAGAGCTGTTTCAAGAATGCCCAGATTAGCTAGGATGGTTGGGACCTGAATAGCACAGTAGTAATATTAAAGCCCAAAGTTGCCAATATGCTCAATTTTCAATGTAACCTTTTATTATAAATTAAGACCCATAACTGTACACACACAGTCTGTTACCAAAAAAGAAATTCCTTCCATTGGCCAATTATTCAACCACATGAAGTCTGCTAAATGATGATGCCAAGGCACCCATCAGTCCACACAGGATCCATCTTGGATGGATAGCCAGTTCCTTTTTCTCTCTCTAGTTTCTCTTCCTTGATTCCATCTCTAGGATCCCCTCACTCTCTTATTGTCCTTTGCCTTGTCCTCAAGATCCTACCAAGAGTCCTGGCTTCCCATCTGGGAGCATGTACCAGTTCTTCAAACCTTTGTGTGTTTCTGATTCCTCAGACTACAGCATCTACAAAATAGGTAAACCGTTCTCTTGCTTATACTGGCCCTCTCCCTCCCTTGACTTTTATTAGATACATCAAAACAAAACAAAAAACTCCTTTTAAATTCTGTTAAAGATCCTGCAAGGTATGAAGGGAGGAGAAAAGGCAGGGGCTGGGTATGAGGAAAAGTCCATCTTGACATACAAAAATGTTAAAAGTCTATATACTCAAAGGAGAAGTGAAGAGTCAGACTTTTACATGTGGAACAGACAGGGAAACTGGGAGCAATATGGTGTAGTCATCAGATGTGGGTTCTAAATTCATCTCAGCTACCAACCGGCAGTGCAACCTTGGATAAGCTGTGTATTTTTCTCAATACCAGTTTCTTCATCTTTAAAGTGTGGAGATTGGATTGAACAATTACTAAGATTCCTTTGTTCTCTACTCTGCAGTGTCATCTCTAGCACCTAAAATAAAATAAACCAGAAATTAATGAAAGAGTGAAAATAATATTGCTCTAACCAGAAACTTAGATACTTGATTGAGTAAATGCATGAAAACAAGAAGGTAAAGAAACCATGATTAATAATAATAAATGAATAACAATAAAATATAAAAAATTAAATAAAGACAAAAATGAATGAGCCTATAGTTTTACTTTTTAAGAAGATGTTAAATGCCCTTCCAAAGTGGCCACTCATTATCCATAGCTATCAGTTACTTGTAAAATACACTGTTGGGACAATGCATATTCTATTCAGAAGTATATTGCCACTTAAAAACCTTGTTTTCCAATAAAAGCATTGAGTTATAAAATCAACCAACATTTTTATTCTAAACTATGGTAGGTAGATCAGAAATAAAATTAGGTCAACATGAGTAATTTCCTTCATGGCAGGTTACGGAATTTAATGTACGTGATATTTTCCCTCTTTGAAGTTAACATGTAATTATGTTTGCTTTATGCCAATTTATCTGCTTCTAAATGTTCCAAACTGAAAAAAGGAAAACAAAGCCTGCCTGTAGCTGCCTCTTCCTTCATATACACACCAGGCCAAAAGACAGAATGGCTGGAGGCATGGTCTCCAAGTGTGTGCTTTGCGGGAGGCCTACCCACCCTAAAAGTATAAGGGTAAAAGTGTATCTCTTTGTGTTTGGAGCTGACTGGCTCAGTAAAATTTTCTAAGTCAGTCTGCACGTACACCACTTCCTCAGTCTTATAAGTGAGGACGCCCTCCTGTATCTGGCCCTTAGAAACCTGACCCCTCCTGATTGGTCATCACTTATTTTCTGGGAATCAGCTTTCATCAGCCCAAACCCTTCCTGCAGAAGGATGCCCCAGCCTCTCTACTCAGGGGATATCTTGGCCAGGAGAAACATTTTTTGTGATGATGTTCTTCTCATTCTCTTCCTTCTGTAACCCCATCCTGGCCTCAGGTACCCATGGCCTCTATGCCAAAATCACAGGTGAAAATTATATTTTGATTATTTGGCCTAGATTCTCCCCAGGCCTGACTTTCAACTACCATTGAAATGATTCTCCTAAATAAATATTACCTGAGAAAACCCAAGTTCCACCATTTGGGTCTGTCATGTTCCCAGATGAGGGAAGCAACAGGCATCAAGAATTCCAGAATGTTAGAATCCTTAAGTGGATCAAAAGACAAATTTGAAGGAAAATCTTACCTCTTGCCACCCTCCACTAACAACTAGGGCTTATTCGTTTTTTACTCTTCATCAAGAACAATAAAAATAAAATATACAGCTGGGCACGGTGGCTCACGCTTATAATCCCAGCACTTTGGGAAGCCGAGGTGGACGGATCACTGGAGGCCAGGAGTTCGAGACCAGCCTGACCAACATGGTGAAACCCCGTCTCTACTAAAAATACAAAAATTAGCCGGGTGTGGTGGTATGCACCTGTAGTCCCATCCACTCGGGAGGCTGAGGCACAAGAATCGCTTGAACACAGGAAGCAGAGGCTACAGTGAGCGGAGATCGTGTCGCTGCACTCCAGCCTGGGTGACAGAGCAAGACTCTGTCTCAAAAAAAAAAAAAAAAAAAAAATATATATATATATATATATATATGTGTGTGTGTGTATATATACACACACACACACACACACACACACACACACATATATATACATATATATATATATATATATATATATATATATATATATATATATCCTTGCTCCCAGGTGGTTCATTATGATGAAAGCTAGTCTTAGGCCAGTTTCTGACAAACTTACAAAGCTTTATTAGCAAGCAGGCCCCCAAATCATCATGGAACCCTTCTTCTAGTCTTGGTTCTAAGTCCCCCCACACTGATACTAACAAGCACCTTGCATGAGAAGGAGACAGATACCATGCTATTCTGACAGCAGCTCAGTCAGGCTTCTGGGAAGATCAGGCAACAGAGTCCCTCATGCAGGAGAAGGAGGCAGGGCCAGATGGGTCTCTGGACCTGGGGCACTGCTGCAAGGTGTACGGCTCATGGGCTTCCTGCAAAGGTGTGCTATTCCCGGGCAAGGATGGTGGGACCTAGTACAATCTATCCAACCTCATAGCTAGAAGACTATTAGTTTAGCCAATTAAAATTGGCTAAACACACTCTCTGGTGTAGATATTTATAACAATATTTATAAAGCTTACATAACCACTTCTAGATCATGGTTTCCTAATTAGGTTTTTTCAAATGCTATCCATGCTGCCTAGAGTGATATTAAAGTTAAATTACACAGAGGTATATCATAGTGGCTATGCAGAATTATTTTATTTTATTATTATAATTTTTTTTGAGATGGAGTCTCACTCTGTTGCCCAGGCTGGAGGGCAGTGGTAAGATCTCGGCTCACTGCAACCACCACCTCCCGGTTCAAGTGATTCTCCTGCCTCCGCCTCCCGATTAGCTGGGATCACAGGTGCTCGCCACAATACTCGGCTAATTTTTTGTATTTTTAGTAGAGACAGGGTTTCACCATGTTGGCCAGGCTGGTCTCGAACTCCTGACTTCAGGTAATCCACCAGCCTCGGCCTCCCAAAATGCTGGGATCACAGGTGTGAGCCACTGTGCCGGCCCAGAATTATTTTAAATTAGAGATATAACTTTCTGACATATCCTGCCTATACATTTGACATCTTTGTACAACATGGTAACTATAGTTAATAACAATGTATTGTATTGTGTTCTGAAAATCACTAAGAGTAGATTTTAAGTGTTCTCACCACAAAAAAAAAGTATGTGAGGCAATGCATATGATAATTAGCTTAGTTTAGCTATTTTACAATGTATACATATTTCAAAACATTATGTTTTATATGATAAATATATACAGTTTTATTTGTCAATTAAATATTAATTAATTTTTTAAAATTAACCTCTTAAACCCCTCTATCATTCCAATCTATCATATTGCTGGAGAAATTGTGGAAATATGCAAATAAAATAACACAATTTTTGTTTTAGTTTGCCTACCATCTCAATGTCCAGCCATTACAGAAAATTTATTTGAATAGAGTACAGAGAAAGGAAAGCACATGAAAACAAGGTGGCAAAAGAAATGACCTGGGGCCGGGCGCAGTGGCTCATGCCTGTAATCCCAGCACTTTGGAAGGCTGAAGTCACTTGAAGTCAGGAGTTCAAGATCAGCCTGGCCAATATGGTGAAACTCCATCTCTATTAAAAATACAAAAATTAGCTGGGCATTGTGGCACATGCCTGTAGTCCCAGCTACTAGGGAGGCTGAGGCACAAGAATTGCTTGAACCCAGGAGGCAGATGTTGCAGTGAGCTGAGATCGCGCCCCTGCACTCCAGCCTGAGTGACAGAGCAAGACTCCATCTCAAAAAAAAAAAAAAAAAAGAAAGAAAGAAAGAAATGATCTGGGAACCTAGGGAGTTGTTTTAGCTTAATGAAATTATTTTAGCAGAGCAGAGTTTACTAAAAAGCATGGCGAGGGATGGAACAAGGAAAGGGATGGAAGAAGATGTGGGTGGAGAGCATTCTTCTCTACATGCATTCTCTCTGCAAAAGGAGCCTAAGCCCCTTCACAGAAGAGAGATTTACTTTCTGGGCTTTGTAGGTTAGACACTGGCTTTATTAAGAGTGGCTCTTGGAGCCACTGCTCAGGTAAAGAACACAATGAAAGGGGCCATTGAGCAGAGCTGCTAGATCCAACCCTCCCCTGTTAATCAAAGGAACAAACTGAGTTATTTACCAGAGTCATTTACCTTGCAGACAACTCAGACCATTGTTCCCTGGGGCAGGATGATGACTCACTTGATCAATCACCTCCCCACCAACCCCGCACTGTGCCACCCCTGCTTTATCAGTTACAATAACTCATGCCTTGCTGCCTTCTACTCACCGTTGACATTTGCTTTGGATAATCAATTCATAGATTAAAAGAGCAGTATCGTTTTATTTAGCAAAACCTTCAGGAACACATTCAATCCTATTCCCCATTATTTTACTTAATTATCAATTGATGGTGTTGAGCTTTCACCTATGCATAGAACGGAGAAGAGTGGGAAGAGCAGTGGACAAGAAAAAGGAGACCTAGATTCTTGTCCCAGCTCCACCACTCACTAAATGTGTGACGACAGCCTGGTCCTTCTCTGAATTGAGACCAGATCAGGTGACCTCTAAGGTCTCTTCTGGGACACAGCATCCATTCCTTCAACAGCTATTCATTGAGCATCTCCTGCATGTGAAGTATTGCTCTAGGCTGTATCTGGAGAATGCAGTAGTGAATAAAGGAGATGAAGTCCTTAACCTCGGGGAACCCACATTCTAGGAGGGGAAGAAAAACAATAAATAAGAAAATAAATATAGGCCAGGCATGGTGACTCATACCTGTAATCCTAGCACTTCAGGAGGCCAAGGCAAGAGGCCAAAGTTTGAGACCAGCCTGGGCAACATAGCAAGACCCCATCTCTACAAAGAAGAGAAAGAAAAAGGAAATAAATACATAATATGTCACATTATGTGATAACTGCTATGGAGGGAAATAAAGCGGAGTAAGGGGAATAGGGTCTGGTGCTATGTTGGATGGAAAGGGAAGACCTCGCCAACAAGGGAGCATTTAATCAGAGACCAGGAAGAGCTGAAAGAGTGAACCCTGTGTTCACTGGGTGAGGGGTATTCCAGCAGAGGAAATGGCAAGTGCAGAGCCCCTGAGGTGGGAATGTGCTCCGCATGGTCAAGGAACAGCAAGGCAACCAGTGTGGCTGGAGTAGAGTGAAGAGGGGAGAAGGGTGGGGATGGGCTAGAGGGCTTGGGGCTGGGGGCGTGTAGGGCTTTCAGGCATGGAAGATCTTTGGCTTGAACTCTGAGGAACTTGGGAAACCACTGGAGGATTTTTGACCTGAGAACTGCCATTTTCTGACTTTTATTGAAACAGATTCTCTCTGGCTACTGACTATAGAGAAGATTAAAGTACAGAAACAGGCCAGAGATGATGGTGGTTCAGACCAGGTTGGCAGTTTGTAGAGGGGGTAAAAAGTGGTCAGTTTCTGTTTCTGGATCTATCTTGAAAACAGAACCAACAGAGTTATGAGACAAAGAGGGGAGTCAAAGACAACTCCATGGTTTTTACAACTGGAAGAGTGATGGATTTTTTCTGTTACTGAGGTGGGGAAGAGTGGATTAGTTTAGCTCGGGACATGCCAAAAACAAGATGCTTATTAGCTGTCTAAGAGATGTTTCATAGCCCATTGTACATATGAGTCTGAAATTCAAGAGGGGTTTGGAATACAGACATACAGCAGGCCCTGATGGTGTCTTGCCAGTCTCTATGTGGCACACCCTGGCAGTTACCTTGACAGCTTGACAGATTGCTTACATACCTGCTGTTGCAGACAGACAGTTAAGGAAACCTCCATGATTCCTGCCTCTAGGCGTTCTCACTTTCGGGTGATGCTTTCCCCGTAAGTGTGGGACCTGTGACACAAATGGAATAAGATACATGTGATAAGATGTGGGTACATGTGGATACATGTGGGTAAGATACATGTGATTATGTATACATGATTACGTGATTACATTCCATAGGAGTGTAGTGCCCACCATGCTAGTCTTTCTCTTGCTGACTATGCGGAAGCAAGCAGCCATGTTGGGCAGTCCTAAATGGCAAAGAACTGGGGGTGTCCTCTGGGAGCTGAGGGTGGTCTCTGGCCAACAATCAACAAAAATCTGAAGCTCTTGGTCCCATAACTACAAGGAACTGGATGCTGCCAACAATTGTGTAAGTGGAGAAGTAGATCCTGGAGACTTTCCCTGGTCATAGGACTATTTCTGGCTTGTTCCCAGAGCACGGCAGAAGTGCAAGGGAGTTCATGTCCCCAGGAGCAACTTTTCACCAATGAGTAATAAGAATTGGTGGACGAATAACCCAGCTTCTTCAATCCTTGTTGGGACAAATCTGAGGTGTGCAGTAAAGGCCCAGGACAAATAGCTCAAAGGAACAGAAGGGAGAGAGTCAGAAGCAGATGCATACTTGAAGGAACACTTGATTATGACAAAGGTGGCACTGAAGCATAGTAGGAAAAGAGTGGTCATTCACATCAATGATGTTAAGTTAATAAGACAGTCAAATGGGAAAAAGCAAAACTTGACCTCTACCTCACTCCATATACAAAAATCAATTCCAGGTGGATTGTAGATCTAAATCTGAAAGGTAAAATAATAAAGATTCTAGACAATAACATAAGAGAATAATTTATTATTTTTTAAAATTTATTTTTAATAGATGTATCTTTTTAGAGACAGGGTCTCACCCTGTCACCCAGGCTGTAATACAGTGGCATGATCATAGCTTACTGCATCTTTGAATTTCTGGGCTCAAGCGATCCTCCTGCCTCAGCCTCCTGAGTAGCTAGGACTATAGGTGCGTACCACCAAGCTCAGCTAATTAAACAAATTTTTTTTTTTTGTAGAGATGAGGGTCTCAGTATGTTGCCCAGGCTGGTCTTGAACTCCTGGCCTCAAGCAATCCTCCCACCTTGGCCTCCCAAAATGCTGGGATTACAGGCATGAGCCACTGAGCCAGGCCATAAGAGAATAATTTTACATCCTTAGGGGCAGGCAAAGATTTCTTAATCAGGAATTGTAAAGCACTAAATATAAAGCATACACTGTGATAAAACAGTTTCACTCTGAGATATATACCTGAGAGAAATGAGTCCATTTGGTCACCAAAAGACATGCACAAAAATGTGTTAGCAAGATAATTTGTAATAGTTAAAAATAGTAACAGCTTACATGCTCATCAGTGGTAGAACGGATAGACTAAGTATGTCCAGTTACACAGTGGAACATTATTTGGTCCAGAAAATCAACAAACAGCTGCCTCACACAACACCGATGACTCTCATCAGTCCCATATTGAGCAAAAGAAGCCCTTGCGGGAAGGGATGCAGAATGAAACATGAACTTCAGCTTTATCTAAGGTGTTGTCCTCATTTTGTAGAAAACTTATGTATGAAACAAAAGTGGAAAATGGCTAACATTTATTAAGCCTGGATAATGAGAACACAGGGGCTGTAGCATTCATCTTTGTACTTTTGGGGGTATTTTAAAAATATGCAGCCTCCTCCAAAGACAGAAACAAGCTAAAGCATGATACATGAGCAGAAGTAGTAAGGATGTCCCCAAGAAAGTCCAATTTTCTTCTCTACTAAAGCCCCTATGTTTTATACCACATAGTTAAGTATCCAGTTACTGATTATCTTGCTTCACTGGTGTCTTAATTCTGGCTGCCATAACAGAATACCATAGACTGGGTGGCTTGAACAACAGAAACTTATTTCTCACAGTTTTAGAGGCTGGAAAGTTTAAGACCAAAGTGCCAGTAAGGCAGGTTTCACGCTGAGGCCTCTTCTCTTAACTTGCAGGCAGCCTCCTTCTCATTGTGTGTTCACGTGACCTCTTTGTGTGCTCACATGTGGAGAGAGAGAGACAGGGAACAAGCTTTGATTTCTCTTCTTTTTTCGTTTTGTTTTGTTTTGTTTTTGAGATGGAGTTTCTCTCTTGTTGCCTAGGCTGGAGTGCAATGGCACGATCTCGGCTCACTGCAACCTCAGCCTCCGGGTTCAAGAGATTCTCCTGCCTCGGCCTCCCAAGCAGCTGGGATTACAGGCGCCTGCCCGCCACCACGTCCAGCTAATTTTTTGTATTTTTAGTAGAGACGGGGTTTCACCATGTTGGCCAGGCTGGTCTCAAACTCCTGACCTCAGGTGATCCGCCGGCCTCAGCCTCCAAAGTGCTGGGATTACAGGCGTGAGCCACCGCACTCGGCCTGATTTCTCTTCTTACGAGGGCCCTAATCCCCTACAAGGGCCCACCCTCATGACCCCATCTAGCCCTAATTACCTCCCAAAGGCCCCATCTTCAAATGCTATCAAACTGGGAGTCAAGGCTTCAACATGGGAATTTGCTGGGGGGACACATTCAATCCATAACAATTGGCTAATTGCTTCATGCGTATTATTCTTGCTACCCAAACTACACTATAAATGCAGATCACAGACTGAGTAACAGTTCTCCAGTATTTCCTCTGTTTCTTGAGTGATTTATGGATTGATTGTCAGAAGTAAATTTGGTAATCTCAGACAAGACATGTAACACTGCCTGCCTCATTTTGCCCATTCGTGTAAATTCTTTCCTGTGTACTTTAATATGCATTCCTTATTTCCCTAAGGTTTTGCTATAATAGGCCTCAATAAATATTTATTGAACAAATAAATGAATTTTAGGGGAGATCCATATACAGAGTCACATATTTTCCCCATCTGGCAGATGCAAGGAATTTTAAGCTGCATTTCTTCTATTGGCTGTTGAACCTGGCAAAATGCCAACATCTCCATAGAAGTAACACTTTAAAATGTTATTAGCCATATACACTTTGGTGTGAACAAAGAAACCGAAGCTAATTCCTGATAGAAGCCATTTTGAGCTCTAGAAGTCTAAGGAAGGACAATAGTGAGGGACTAGAAGGGGAGGCTTGAAGACACCAAAGAAAAATAATAGCTCCTTTGCAATTTTGCCTAAAGCTCTAGAATATTGGTAAGCAAAATAATAACAATCAGATATCCTCTTGCTGTTTGTATTATTTCATGGCATTGATCTGAAAAACAGTCAATTATCACTAAAGCTCTTTCTACCTCCTTACCCTTGATTCCCTCAAAACATTTATCCTGTGCCTATGTGATGTACTGTAAAAGTGCCTGGCCCCATTCCCCTCCACATTCAGCCTTTTGAGGGCCAGGGCTAGGATCCTCCAGGCAGAAAGGAGGTAGAGCCAGAGAGCCCTTGAGGCTACAAGCTGAGCCTCTGCTGAATCCCTGGAGAAACTTGCCCTGGGGGTGGTGGCAATAACATAGGCATCTGTCAGGCCCTTGCCATCTCCACCCACAGCAATCCCTGGCAGCAGCACAGGCCTAACTGTGGGGCCCCAGGTTGGGCAATGTGTGGATAATGCAGGACTGCCAAGGGCCTGGAGAGGTAAGGGCCTCTCTTAATGCAAGTGGCTTCACTAGTTTGGACGAGAAACACAAAATCACAGGATTCCCATGACTGGTATATATTTGAGAAACTCGCTTATAAAAAAGATGCCCCCCAGAGGACATGAACAGACATTTTACAAAAGAAGACATACATGCTACCAACAAGTATATGAAAAAAAGCTCAACATCATTGTCATTAGAGAAATGCAAATCAAAACCACAATGAGATACTATCTCACACCTGTTGGAATGTTAGGCTTTTATTAAAAAGTCAAAGAATAACATGCTGGCAAGGTTGCAGAGAAAAGCAAATGCTTATACATTGTTGGTGGGAGTGTAAATTGGTTCAGCCATTGTGGAAAGCAGTGTGGTCGTTCATCGAAGAGCTAAAAACAGAACTACCATTCAACCCAGCAATCCCATTCATTACTGGGTGTATACCGAAAGGAATATAAGTCATTCTGCCATAAAGACATACTCACTCAAAAGTTTGTTGCAGCACTATTTATGACAGCTAAGACACAGAATCAACCTAAATGTCCATCAATGACAGATTGGATAAAGAAAATGTGGTGCATATACACACGGCATGGAATACTATGAAGCTACAAAAAAGAATGAGATCAGGTCTTTTGAAGGCACATGGATGGAGCTGGAGGTCATTATCCTTAGCAAACTAATGCAGGAACAGAAAACCAAATACCACATATTCTCACTTATAAGTGGGAGCTAAATGATGAAAACACATGCACACGTAGAGGGGAACAACACACACTGGGGCCTATTTGAGGCTAGAACATGGAAGGAGGGAAAGGATCAGAAAAGATAACTATTGGGTACTAGGCTCCATACTTGGGTGACGAAACAACCAGTAGCGCAAACCCTCGTGACACGAGTTTACATATGTAACAAGCCTGCACGTGTACCCTCCAACCTAAAATAAAAGTAAAAATAAAAATAAACAAGATGTCCCCAAGGACATGGATTCTATGGCTCCCCTCACACTTTAAAGGATTCAGGAATGATAAATACCAGTTGCCCTCTCGGTTAATCAAGAGATTATTCATATTCCGACCTCAAATTGTTTAAGCTGAATCTAATCACGAGGAATGAGGAAACAATCAGGCAAATTGAATTGGAAGTTGGAAATTGAAGGATGTTCTACAAACCAACCAGCCTGCCCACCCCAGCTAGTCATGGTCAGGGGATGGGACCATGATAATTGACTTAGAAGTTGGAAATTATCTTGAGCTGTGGCCAGGTCACCTTCCCCTTAGCTGGAGAGAGCTGGACCCCTAAACAGCGCTGAGGTCCTGTTTGGCAGGGAGAAGGGCCTGCCACCAGAACAGTCAGCAACAGAAGGGCTGGGTCCAAGTCTGAATATTGACATATTTGAGCAGGTGGAGAAGGAGGGAGGAAGTTAGGGGAAGCTTTGTAAACAAGAATGCAAAGTAGCATGCAAGAATAGAAATGCGTTCTACTGGGTGTGCATTCTTTATGTCATGAAGGACACAATCTAACAGGATGCAAAAATAGAAGCAAGTACAGGTAGAGCGTGGTGGCTCACGCCTACAATCCCAGCACTTTGGGAAGCCGAGGTGGGAGGATGGCTTGAAAGTTCGAGACCAGCCTGGGCAACAAAGTGAGAGTCCGTCTCTACACAAAAGCAAAAAGTTAGCCAGATGTGATGGCATATGCCTTTGGACCTGTGGTCCCAGCTACATAAGAGACTGAGGCAGAAGGATCACTTGAGCCCAGAAGTTTGAGACCAGCCTGTGCAACAGAGTGAGGGCCCATCTCAAAAAAAAAAAAAAGAAGGAAAGAAGGAGGGAAGGAAGGGAGAGAGAGAAAGAAAAAGAGAGAGAAAGAAAGAAAGAAAGAAAAGAAAAGAAAAGAAAAAGTAAGTATAGTGCCTGGTGTCCAGTGGAACCAGCGAGATGATGGGCTGGACTAGAACTTATGACAGAAGTTCACAGGTGTGGAGGATAAATGGGAAAGACAGCTACGGAAAGCCTTGATGAGCCAGGAGAGTTCTTCTAATCGAATCCAAGGATACAGGACAGCCACCGTGGGTCCCTTGGCAGTGGCTTGGTGAGTAGAGACCCTTATTTTAAGAAACGCCAGTCTGAAATGAGCCAGCAATTTAAATATTTTTAAAAGTTCAAATACTGTTTTAATTTTATTCCTTTTCTCCGCAAGCCCGGGGCACAGAACCTGGAGATGTAGCCGTTTCTCTTTAAAAGTGTTGCTGCCAAGTGAAGCAGGCCTGCCAGAGAATGCGACCTGCAGTATAGAAGAAACTAGCACATGCATTCTAGATTATTCCAGTGGAATGTAGCATCTACTTGAATTTTGCTAAAGCAATGCCAAGTTTTTTCTCTTTCAGTGAGTTTGAGTTCCTATGGGCTAGAGAAATCGTTTTTCAACTCCTAAGCATAACAGCATCACCGTGGAACCAGCAGGAATTAAGCTTCACCTTTCCCATTCCTCTCACTTTTTAAACTGTTTTACCACAATTTACCTCCCTCAGGACACTTTGCCCTCTGAGCAACCCAGAGATGCTAAGCCCAAGTCCACGTAGCACTGCCCTGTGCCTTTTCTCACGACTGCAGGGCACAAGCCACCCCACTTCTCAGCCTTGGCTCATGGCTCATTAGCCACCAGGACTTAGTTTAGGGCCAAATTCAGCTCATATTGCAACCTTCTGGCTGCCAGGGCAGAAACAAAGTTTGAAGGTTGTTCTGTCCAAACAATTTGCTCCACAGAGCAGATTAATTTCTTACTGGCAAAATCCATACAGTTAATAATTATCTAGACTGGGGGAAAAGTACTAGTAAATCGATTGCCACATAAAATACAATTTAAAGAATAGAGCACAAAGAGAAGAAATCTGGGCGTGTTCTTCCAGCTATTCCAAACCAGATTCACATATAAAGACCTTCCATCCTGTATCTACTGCCCCACCTTGTCTTGTAGGCTCCAGAACTATATTTCAACCTTCACTTTCAATGGCTCCTTTTTGCCCTTAGTAAACTAATCAGCACGGGTAAACAAAGCAACAGTAAACCAACCAAGCCCCTTGTGAATCAGCCTCCTGCTGACACTCCCCTACCCATACCTACCCCATATAGCAATCACACACAGGAAATCTCTTGCAAGTCAAAGGCACCATGCTCTCCTGGGCCTCCGTGCCTTTGCACGTGCTGCTCCCTCTGCCTGGTGCCTTCCTGCCTGGCTCACTGGATCATCCTTCAGAATGCAGTTCAGGGAGCATTTCTATATGACATCCCTGACCATCATGCTCTGGCTGAAGTGCCTGTCTATCCCTTGGCATAGTCCCTGCCATGGCTGTATCTGATGAGTGCGTTGATCTGTTTAGCTTCACACTAGGTTTAGTGGGGATCTATCTGGGCCTTTCATCCTTGTACCCCCAACCCAGGCCCTTGTTATCTATTCCAGGACTTCTGCAGGCACCTTCATAATAGGTCTTGATGCTTCCAATCAACATCTCCCCTTCCCAGTTCTTCCTTTTCACTGCCTCCAGAGTTGTATCTCTAAAACACTTCATTCCCCCTTTATGCTGCTTACAAACCTTCTATTGTTCCCCATTGCCCCAACTCTGTGGCAAGCATTCAAGACTCTTGCCAACCTGATGCCAAATTTCTCCTTTATGTTCTTCTTCTACCGTTTCAGGCCATAAATCCATGCCACAGTCAAGAGTTCCCCAAAGGGGCCACAAAATGTCTCTTTTCCACATTGGCTCATGAGGTTTTCTCCTTTTCTACACCTGATAGGCAAACTTCAATTGTAAGACCAGGTAAAATGTTACCAGTAAATAGCTCTCAGCTCCTGAGCTAGAATTCATTGCTTCTGTAGGGGCTGGTAACTTGGTCCAGTTCTGCTCAGCTGCTCCTTTGTTGCAGACTGAGCCCATAACAAGAAGCCTCAGCTGCTCCAGCAGATGGTGGCTAGAATTTTTTGAGTTGTTTTTAACCTGGTGCTCTGAGACTGGGGTGAACCTAGGGAGCTGAAGCAGCAATGCCACGTCCCCAACACATCATACACACACACACACACACACACACACACACACCAGGCACACACATAACATGGACTTACAACATGCCATCATGTTGGCATGATGGGCACGTTATAAGGATGGGCTGGCAGGGCGCGGTGACTCACGCCTATAACCCCAGCACTTTGGCAGGCCGAGGCAGGCAGATCACTTGAGGTCAGGAGTTTGAAACTAGCCTGACCAATATGGTGAAACCCTGTCTCTACTAAAAATACAAAAAAATAATAATAATAATTAGCCAGGCATGGTGGTGGGCGCCTGTAATCCCAGCTACTCCAGAGGCTGAGGAAGGAGAATCGCTTGAGCCGGGGAGGCAGAGGTTGCAGTAAGCCGAGATCGCGCCATTACACTCCAGCCTGGATGACAGAGTGAGACTGTCTCAAAAAAAAAAAAAAAAAAGAAAGAAAGAAAAAGAAAAGTAAAGAAAAGAAAAGGATGAGACTCTTGTCTTGAGCACTGACCAGGTACTCCATTCCTCCTTGTTCAGGACTGGATTCTGTCCTGAACTCCATCCAATATGGCCAGGGCACCTCCTTGGTGCTCTGTTACATGCTTTGTCATGAACCCCATCTTGACCCCAAGTGGAATGACCACTCAGTCCACTGCAGGCAGCCTTCATGAATACACCTTTCTATAGGAGGATCCACTTAATCTTCCTGAAGAGGGCACAAAAAACAGGCTCTTAAAACCTGCATCTGTCCTCTCCAACTCTTAACACATTCTGGTACACAGTTTTCTCAGGCAGCCCATGCAGAGTGGGTAAGTGTGGAGATGTGTATTATTCTAATCCTTCCAACACAGCTTCTCCAGACACGCCTTCCCAGGGCCAGTTCAGAGCAGGCTGGATGGACAGTGCGGTGTCTACCCTTGATGTGTAGTCGAACTTACTCAGTGATGCTTCCTGCTGCATGTAGATGCCTACAGCCGGTGGTGTTCCAAGGTGAGAAGGTGGGAGGGGAGCCAGATACATGGTTTGCTATAGGTGCAGACAGTAGAGGTTTATAAGCAATAATAAAACCAAATAAAAGGTAATTCACTTTTTATGAAAAGCCTATGAACTGGCAATTGCCCACAAATGGGCAATTCTACATAATGGCTGTGATAAAACACCTTCCTCGCAAAGTAGTTTTTGGGTTTAAATTCTAAACAATTTCTGTGAGTTTTAGTTAAATACATGTATGCTTCAAATTAGCAAATTGTATTACTTATCCATTGATATGCATTGTTCTCTACATGAAAGCGAATTTTGGAACTCCCTGTTAGTCATACTGTCTCCTAATACACACAGACTCACCTGCACAGTCTCAGTGGCACCAGGATAAGTCCAGAAAGGACAGAGTTTCCACCAAGGCAGTTGTTTGTCCACCTCCTGGGTACTATATATGTCTGCCTTTACATAATGCATTTGAAACAAAGAGAAAACAATGATTGTAAAGATAAAGAAATAGAACTTCAGTTGCTTCAATACTGCCATTCCACATAACCACTTGTAGTTTTTATTTGTATTTTTAAAAATGTAGTAGTGAAACAGAGCATGCACTTCAAGGTATGGTATTTTTTAAACTTTTTTAGAATGGAGGTGAAATTTATAGAACATAAAAATAACAGTTTTAAAGTGTACATTCCGTGGCATTTAGTAAATTCCAATGTTGTACAACCATCACCTCCTGTCTAGTTCCAAAACTTTTCATCATTCCCAAAGAAGATTCCATGCCCATTATGCAGTCACTCCCTGTTCACCCCCATTTTTGGTTGCAAGTACAAATTTTAGTTCACACATGAAATTTTTTACCAATTTTAAAATGCATATATATATATATATATATATGTATGTATGTATGTATGTATGTATTTTTTTTCTTTTTTTTTTTTTTTGAGACGGTGTTTCTTTCTTGTTGCCCAGGCTGGAGTGCAATGGTGCCATCTCAGCTCACTGCAACCTCTGCCTCCCAGGTTCCAGAGATTCTCATGCCTCAGCCTCCTGAGTAACTGGGATTACAGGCGCCCATTACTACGCCCAGCTAATCTTTTTGTATTTTTAGTAGAGACGGGGTTTCACCATGTTGGCCAGGCTGGTCTTGAACTCCTGACCTCAGGTGATCTGCCCACCTCACACTCCCAAAGTGCTGGGATTACAGGTGTGAGCCACCACGCCCAGCCATAATATATTTTTAGTTTGAAATTTTCTTTATTATTATTTGTTATAAACTGTAATTTTATCATCTCATACTACAACAAACATGTAGGTATAAGTCTTCCCTGTTTTCAAAAGTCGTATTAATGTTATAAAATATTTAATCTATTTCTTTTTATTTTACTATAATATTTATTTCACTTCTTTTTTCTTTTTTTCTGGTGTAACAGTATATATGAAGTTCAATTTTTAAAATTTACTGACTTTTTTTCCTGGACATTGTTATTATCTATTCCATTTTTATGATTATTACTGAAGACAATTTTGTTGTATAGATGAAGATCGACAAAAATCAATTCATTCTGGGCATCAAACAAGCCAGATACACACTGACCATAGCTGCAGAAATGTAGCTTGGTCCCTGTTTGATCATCAGTCCTTTCATTGCTGTTTCTGCTTGCAGTTGGGGTCACATACCTTGCTGACTCCTCCTACTCTTTAGTCATGCATGGGGAGTGTAGAGGAGGAAAAAACTTTTTTCCTCTTCCTCCTGGGTTCTCCAGCTGGGGGCCTGCAAATGAGACTGACAAAAGGCAGTCTAAAAAGCAAGAGAAAAACAGAGTTTATTAACATATGCAATGCACATACTCACAGAAAAACTCAGTGATGAGCAAGTCAAAGGGATGGTTAGAGGTTGGGGCTTATATAACACCTTAACAAAGAACAATAAATTTGTAGAGAAGTGATGAGACAAAGGAAAGGATTTTAGCCTTCCAAGGTGCTATGGTTTCAATGCCCTTTCCAAGATTCACGTTGAAATTTATTGCAGGGCCAGGCATGGTGGCTCATGCCTGTAATCCCAGCACTTTGAGATGCTGAGGTGGGAGGATCACTTGAGCCCAGGAGTTCAAGACCAGCCTAGGCAACATAGTAAGACCCCATCTCTAAAAATAATTTATTGCAGGAGGTGGAGCTTTTAAGGAGTGATTAAGTCATGAAAGTTTGGCCCTCATGAATGGATTAATGCTGTTATCACAGAGTAGGTTAGTTACTGAGAGTGGGTTCCTGATAAAAAGGAAGGGTTTGGCCAGATTTCCTCTGTCTCTGTTTCATGGACTCACTTCCACCTTCCTCTCTTTAACCATGGAATGAGCCTTGACAGATGCAGGTGCCATGCCCTTGGACTTCCCAGCCTCCAGAACTATGAGCCAAATAAATCTCTTTTCTTTATAAATTATGCAATCTGTGGCTTCTGTTATAGCAGCAGGAAACAGACTAAGACACAAGGGCAGAAAACTGTGGGAAGATAAATATATGAGGGAAACTAATAGAAAGTCAGGATTGTCTTAGTAAGGTTTGTGGTATAGATTCCCCTCATGCTGTCACTGAGCTAAAAAAAAAAAAAAAAAGTCTGGCGATTAACCATCTGAACCTACTTCTAGGCAAATGGTCGGGGAAGGAGAGGAGAGTGTTTTTTTGGTGTCCACTGTTTTCAATTGTCTTCAGCTTCAAATAATCCTTACGCCAAAGTACAAATTTTAGGGTGGCATATTCTGATCCCCTACAGTAGCCATCTCTAGAGCTAGCTCCACTCAGGAAAGACTAATGCTCCTTTAGCTTCTTCCTCTTCTCTGAGTCCCTTACTTCATAGGGAAGCCCAGTGTTTCCAGCTTTCACTGCCCCTCATTAGAAATAGGTTGGAGATCCCCTCCCAAAAAACTGGCTGGGGCAGGTGAACTCAGCACATGCCCTGGGGGCGCAGTTCACAGAGTGGAGCAAGCCCCAGCCCATCCAGAAGATTTCATGGAGCTTCTTTTTTCAAACACTCTCCTTAGTAGACAGGCTATAAAAATATATAAAACTTTATATAAAAATATATAAAGTTTGTTTATATATTTTGTTTATAAAAATATATAAACAAACTTGAAAGTATTGCAAAATATTTTCTCTCAACAAGTATAACTGAATGATCTTGCCTTGCCAGAGGCGTGAGGACTTCCTAACCTTATCTCCACGGGTCTGGCATGTTTACACCCAGCAGCCCTTAGCCTTAGTGATGGGAGATTACTTGAGCCAGTTTGGCGATCTGGGTGCCCATTATTTGAGGACAATTTTTTAAGTTTAGGTATATGTTTTAGTATTAAAGAGAGTGCTGAGATAGTATCATCAATTATCTATCCCAATGAGCCCAAGAGGTGTGATAACCAAACGGGCTTAAAAACTTTCATCTCCTCACTCTGCATACAACATTGCCGAGAACCTCCCCATAAATGGAGGCTAATCCACAGACAGGCTGATAAAGCTTCAGCGTTGGGGCTCCTCACTTGTACAAGCTTCTTCCAAAGCTCCATACCTAATTGTGTATTCATAATTTGTGTTCTTTTTCTTAAACAGGTCTGAGGGGAAAAAGAGACAAACTGTTTTCTCCTCCTATGCTCTCACAACATAGAACGTTTCTTTGATGAGATATTTCCCCACATACCAAGCAATTCTCCAGCAGACACCAGCTGGGTGTCCTCTAATTCAGTTTAATTCTGACACTGTCTACCTGGTGATAGTATCAGATCCCACTGGTTAAGGGCTCAGTCCCACAAGTTTACCCCTACCCCCAACTTCAGATGCCCATGACAAGCCCCAGATTGTGACCTGTGCTTCTGACCACCAGCTATAAATTGGGGTTCCCACAACTCCCTCCTTGGGTTTGATTTATTTGCCAGAGTGGCAAACAGAATTCAGGGAAACACTTTACTTATGTTTATCCATTTATTATAAAGGATATCATGAAGGATACAGATGAACAGCCAGATGGAGGAGACACACAGGGCAAGGTATGTGGGGAGGGGCACAAAGTTCCCATGCCCTTTCTGAGCATGCCCTCCAGGTACCTCCACATGTTTTGTAATCCAAAAGCTCATCCAAGCCCTGTCCTTTTGTTTTTTTTTCATGGAGGAGTCATTATATGGACATGACTGATTAAATCATTGGCCATTGGTGATCACCTGAACTTTCGGTCCTTCTCCCCAACCTAGACATTGGGGGCTGGAGCTGAAAGTCCCAATTCCCTAATCATGCCTTGGTCTTTTGGTGACCAGCTTCCATCCCAAAGCTATCTAGGAGCTCCCAGCCACCAGTCATCTCATCTGCTTACAAAAAGACACTTATCCCTTTAGAGATTCCAAAGGTTTTAGGAGCCAGGTGTCAGGAACCAGCGGCAGAGACCAAATATGTATTATTTATTATACCATAATATCATAACAGAGTTCCCCAAATTATATAAACTTCAAGCCCCACAAATCCTGGATTGACCCCTGCTTCTACATATCCCTTTAATGGACCTGTGTGAGAATTTCTAAGAGACCTATGCCCCAAATAGACACTTAATTTGATTAGCTAATGCCAGATCATTCTCCAACCTGTGCTCCCACGAGCAGCAGGAAAATCTTATTCCCACACCTCTGCCAGCATTGGCATTCTCAAGCTCTCTAAATTCTCTAGGCTAATAGCTGTGTAATAGCCTTACAGCCTTATACAGCCTTGAGTTATTGTAAATTGTCTGAATATGTCACCCATTTTTCTTTTGGGGTACTATCCAGAGTTCTTTGTATATTCTAGATATTCATCCCCTTTGTCACTTTTAGACCTCATAATCTCTTCCCAAACTGTCATCATCTCTTCAGTTCAACTGCGATGTCACTGGTTCACAGAAATCCTTAATTTTGGTGTAATCCGATCTACCAATTTGCCTTGTGGCTTGCACTTTCGAAGTCTTGTTTAAGGATTTCTTTACCCCTTCCAGGTTGCAATGCTTTTCTCCTGTTAACTTTATGATCTTATCTTTCACCTTTAGGTCTCTTGTCTGTTGGAGATCTCCTTTGTATGTGGGGTTAGATATGGATCCTACTTTAATTTTCTCTATCCTTTCTTTCTCTGCCTATTTTTCCATCACCATCTACTAAACACTCCATCCACCCCCTAATTAAACTGTGGAGCCAACTCGGCATTGTATGAAATTCACAAGTAAATGCAGAGCTACCTGTGAACCGTGTATTCCACTCCACTCCCACATTCAAAACAACTTTGTAGGGTGTCTTGCTATCTGGTGGGCAATTTCCCCTCTTTATTCTACCATTTGATTTAGCTCCTTGTGGAACTTATTTTTTCCTATACATTTTATTTATTTATTTTTAAAATATGGAATGCTTCACAAATTTGCATGCCATTTTTGCACAGAGGCCATGCTAATCTTCTCCGTATCATTCCAGTTTTAGTATAGGTGCTACCACAGTGAGAACTCCTATACATTTTAGAACAAATATATCAAGTATCTATAAAAAAATTACAACTAGGATTTTAACTGGGATTGCACTAGATTTATAAGTTAATTTGGGGATATTTGACATCTTTATAATTTAAGTCATGTCATCTAAGACCTAGCATGTCTGAAGGGAGAGAAGTGTGAGAAGAGATTGAAATAGATATTAACGAATGTCTTGGAGAGGGTCCCAAGTCCTGTCCTTACCATCGGCCTTGCTTGAGTTTGGGGGCTGGGCAATAAAAACCCATTTTAGTCAAAGAAGAACTGAGTGCAGAGGGAACTATGCTTCGCTTCCCTGGGTGTGAACCAGAGGCTCTGCAAGCGTATAGGAGAAGCCCCCATCTGGCAAGGACTGAGTGAGAGGCCAAGGAAGTCAGTGTCTCAGAAGCCCCCCCAATACCCAGCAGGGGGAAGAAAAAGCAGCCAAGCGTGCCCAAGCACCACAGGCTTGCAGAGCCAAAGGAACCTGGGAATATGTGGGCCTGGTGACGTGAGGCCATGGTGGATTTGGGCACAAGTGGTAGATGCCAGCGCATGACTAAGAGGACAAGATGTGCCAAGTTTCAGCTGAGTCAATGCCAATGGAAGGCAGAGAATAGTGTGAGCCAGAAACTCCCTCTCACCAGCGCCTGGGTGCTGCAGTGCCCTCTCTCTCTGCACAGGAACTGTGACAGGCTTCAGGGAGAAGAGGACCTAGGAGGAGGAGAAAGATCCAGAAATTGACTATTGATTCAAGGAGTCGTGAGTTTTAAAGCAAAAGTTATCTTGAATTGATAGGTTCAGTTTTGTGGAAATAAATAGTCACATTTTATTTTTACCCCTGAGATACTGAACTATGGTGGTTATATAAATTTCATATCCACTATACAACTTTTAGTTTCTGCAGACTGGATTTCAGTAGTAGAATAAAATCTGTTGAGGAGGGACTTAGGGAATTAAATAAATATGATGTACCTATAGTAAGGCAGGAAGAAATTGAGGCATAGGCCGGGCACAGTGGCTCACACCTGTGATCCCAGAACTTTGGGAGGCTGAGGCAAGAAAATGGCTTGAACCCAGGAGGCGGAAATTGCAGTGAGCTGAGATTGTGCCACTGCACTCCAGCCTGGGTGACAGAGCGAGACTCTGTCTCAAAAAAATAAATTTAAAAAAAAAAGAAAGAAAGAAATTGAGGCTTAAAGAAACCAAAGGCTTTGCTTCTCATAAAAGTGAATTAATGGCAGACAAATGTGGACAATTTTATCATTTCCAGGCCTCACTGTTTCTAAACTTAAACAAATACTTTGAGGGGATTCTGGAATAATCCTCCTGAGACCACAGCCCTACTCACAGAGCTCTTCTAGTTCGTGGAAGCTGACCTACAGAAGGGGGAGCACTTCAGTGTGGCCACCTCTCTCCAGAGTAAAGTCATTGCCACACAAGAAGTGTCCAGAGCACAGAGACTGGCTGGGTTTCCTGCTGTTGCCTGGAGATGCCCTGACTCAGACAGAATGTGCAGCCCCTCGGGAGGTCAGGCATCCTGCAGCTGGTCTGGGAAGACCCCTGGTCCAGTGGGAAGAGATGGGTGTGGCTTTTATTTTAAGAGATGGGGTCTTGCTACGTTGCCCAGGCTGGTCTTAAACTCCTGGACCTCCCAAAGCTTTGGGATTACAGGCGTGAGCCATAGCACCCAGCCTTGTGTGGCTTTTAAATATCCCTTGTTTATGGACTAAAATGTTCTCTAATGAAAGGTAGATACTGCTTCTAAGATGCACTCCATTTTAGTTCTGGCATTGGAGGAGTTTGGAGTGTTTTCTGTGTACAACCCTCCCTGTACCTCTAGCACAAACAGACAATGAGACCCTCTCTCCTACCCCTCACCAGCTCTAGGGAACCCAGAGGAGTGGAGGCAGGCCACTTCTCCTCTGAGGAGAGCCTCCTCCAAACCATGCAGTCTTTGGGCATCAGCTGCTTCCCCTGCTGTATTGGCCAAGGGGACCCCATCTTGTAATGGCCTCTGGTTGTAGAGTCCAGGCAGATCTCGCCTTCCAACCCAGTCTTCTCTGAATTTGCTGGCCAGCCATCATCATCTTCTTCTCTCCTTTGAAATGGAGGCTCAGGAACTTTGACTCTTTGTCCTTATCATTTGTAGGGGCCTGTCACAAAGCTGGCTCCAGGGTATTCTGTCCAGGCCCCTTGGCCACCGTTGCTTTGCTGCTCTGGTACCATGGGGGACATGAAGCTTCACTAGGGCTCACAGTCACTCCAGAACTCACCTTGGGAAGGGAGACCCTAGTCTTTCCACCCTGGGAGCCCCCCATGTTGACCTGAGACATCTATTCTACAGCCTGTTCCCCCAGCACTCAGCTAGGGTAGGAAGCAGGGACCCCAAACCTGCATCCATGTTCTCATCCTCTGATTTGATACAGCTCACAATGCAAGGATGGTTTTTACGTTTTTAAATGGCTGAAAAGAAGAATAATAGTTTGGGACACATGAAAATTATATAAAATTCAAATTTCTGCACCTGTAAACTTTTATTGGAACATAGTCATACTCATTCCTTCACATATTGTCTATGACTGCTTTTGTGTGACCATAGCACAGTGGAGTACTTGCAGTGGAGACTATGGGGCCCACAAAACCTGAAATATTTACTGTTTGGCCCTTTGCCACAAAGTTTTGTGGACCAACCCCTGGTCTAGGCTGAACTCTCCCTCTTCTGATAGCTGTGTATAGTCAAAGCTACTTGTGCTCCCAGAATGGTGGGGAAAAGCAGATGAGACAACTTCTGCCACCAGCCCAGCAGCTGCCAGAGTAGGGACTGTGGCTTTTATCATTGTTCTTAGGACCAGTACATATTCCTCTGATGGTAAATAATTTTCAGTAACTCCAAGTTCAAAAGTTCTCTTCATAACCAAATTGATTTTTTATATTTCTTTGGAAGAAAAGGTTACTACTACCTTGTAATAAGTTACTTTTTTACAGTGTTATAAAAGAATGAATTGATGAAATAACTTCCAAGCAGGAAGATGTTCTCAAACCAGTTCTTGTTAATTTTTAGCTCAATCAGACAATTAGAACCACAAACTCAGGTATTAAAAACACTGAAGATGGCCAGGTGCGGTGGCTCACGCCTGTAATCCCAGCACTTTGGGAGGCTGAGGTGGGCGGATCACGAGGTCAGGAGATCCAAACCATCCTGGCTGACATGGTGAAACCCCGTCTGTACTAAAAATACAAAAAAATTAGCTGGGCGTGGTGGCGGGCACCTGTAGTCCCAGCTGAGGCAGGAGAGTGGCGTGAACCCGGGAGGCAGAGCTCGCAGTGAGCCGAGATTGCGCCACTGCACTCCAGCCTGGGCGACAGAGCGAGACTCCATCTCAAAAAACAAACAAACAAACAAAAACACTGAGGACTGTCCATATATTAAAATAATTTTGAGTGTGTGTGTGTGCGTGTGTGGGCTGATCAGTTCAACAAACTGGATTGAGAATAGGAGTAGAGTGTTTGTCCTCTTGAAGGAGATTTTGAATCTGATTCTAGATTTGTATTGTTTAAAATTTGCAGTCCATCTCTAAACTCATGGACTAGGAAAAGGCTTTGGGGGACGCTAGGAATGTAGCCATCTTTTGTTCAACTTTGAGAAAGCCAAACTGAAGACTTTACAACATAACAGTAAGTGTATGAACTTGTCTGTTCCTTTGGGCTTTCAAAAATTCGTTTATTCAACATTCATTTACTGAGAACTCATCACTTACCCTTACAATGCATTATATTAGAGGCAAAAAGCTACAAAGATATATGCCACCATCTCTGCACACAGAGAGAATCCAGTAAAGTGGGCGGGTTTTCTTGATTGTAAGGAGCAGACTCAGCTAGGTTAGCTCAGGAGGGAGATAAACGTGGAACATTAATGGAGTTGGTCTTCCACAGAAGGAAGGAAGAGACATTGGAAGGGATAGGCCTCGCTGCCCTGGGACTGAGGAGCCACTCTGGCTCCAGGAGACTCCAGGGCTCTGTGGCAGGAGTTAGGGGGCCATGTCCACTGGCCTAGCTCAGTCTCCTCTGAGCTGCTTCTTTCCCTTGGCCTGAAACTCTTCTCTCCACCATCACTACAGCTTGCTCATAGTTTCAATATTTTGCAACCGGGGCTTCTTACAACCTATTGTAGCTCCAATTCTTATCTTTTCATTTCAAAGCATCCTCCCAAGTCTTTTCTTTTTTTCTTGACCTTTCTTTGGTTAAATTTCCAAGGTAGAAATGGCGTTTAACCCAGCTTTTATGTATGCGTCAGGTTATGAGAAAAGTTGCTGACCAACCTATCAATTGGCTGTCTTTTTGTTAGGTGTCAACCATGAACCAATCTGCTGTAGGGACAGGGTCATACAGGGCAAAGTATCCTCACTTAGAGCTGCTCCTTTGGGCTGTCCCTAGCAGGCTTAGTGGGAATGACAGACAATGGGAATAACTTGTTTACCATGGAAATAAATACATATAAATTAGCTCTATGCTATGATAATACTATGAGTCAAATTCCTTGGGCCAACATAACTGCCCAGGTGGTGGGGAAAGAAAATAAACCATAACCAGGTAGGATTAGAGCTGGGGGAAGCTCTTGTCAACAGGGCTTGCTCTTCCATGGGTAGCCAGGAGGGCAACACCCAGGGGAGTAAGCAGCTTCAGGCTGAGTATTGTATCCAAGGTGTTTCCTGGCAGTCAGCCATCAGGAAGGCATTGTAAGAATTAAAGAAAGAGGAGAGAAACACGAAGGGTGGCTCAACAGTTAACAGGTTTATTTTAAACCTGGGAGGGACTTCTGATCAAGTTAGGTCAGAAGCCGCACTCTCTTGCAGACTAAGAGTTTTTAAAGATTCAGGGTGGGAGAGTTTGTCAGAGGCTTGGACTGCTTCTGTGTCTCTTTGTTGTGCTTATCTGGGAGGGAGAGTTGTGTGTCTGTTCCCATACATCTTTCTGTAGCTGCAGGCATATCCCCCCAGTCCGCCTTTAGCCTCCCTATCTTAGTGCACCTGAAAGGAAAGGAATGTGCTTATTAAGGCCCACTGTTTTACTGGGGCCCATTGTATGAGGGTGAAGTTTGGCAGTTACCCAAGAGACTTTCCTCCCACTTCCCTCTGTGCCCGTCTTATCTGTATTTTACTGTCTGCTCTTTCTGGCTGCTTGTAATGAGAAGACAAGTGATTTTCTTGAAATGCATGAGGCTAAAAAGGGAGCTGGAACTTAAAGTGGCAGTGTTTGTCCCAGATGATGGTGCTCCTGTCCTGTCAGGCATAGTTCAGGGTGATGAGCTCCCTGAGAGCCAGTGATTGGTTGTACCATACTGAGGGTAAGTTCCAGTCTGACAAGGAAGAGCAACCAAAGTTAGGCAGGATCTCCAAGTTGTCTGAAGCTCAGAGAAAACAACTAATCCCAGTGGGAAACTGGTGGGCTAAGCAGACACCAAAAATAGAGGCTCCGTCTTATAGAATGTGCATATTGTGTGGTGCGTGTATGTGCATGTGTGTGTAGGGGAAAACACTGATACAACTCTGAGGACACATATCAGTCACAATAACACAAACGATTCCTAGTGGTGCAAATGACTTGAGACCTTCACCTGCAACATGGCTAAGAGGCTACAGAAGACAGAAATTCAGAGGAGTGAGTGAGGATTCAGGGCAATTATCACAGACAACTCTTCAGCTGACCTTAACGTATGTATTTATCAGAAACAAAGGGAGGGAGGTGAGGAAACTCGGTCAGTAGAATCAAAATGTTCTGGCTCATCTGATATCTTCCCCCTTGGGCCTGAAATCACCTACATAGCTAAGGGGGTTGTAAGAGAACCCAGAAGGTAAATTACTCCCAGTTACTTGCCACAGAGTGAGGTCCACGTGGGGAAGCCAGCTAGTAGACTGAATCTCCCCTGAGGGTTGGTAAGAACATGCAAAGAAAAGAACCCTGCAGGGCTAAGTCATCCTCTTCTTCATTTTCATGGAGCAGGGCATCATGGGCCTTTTTCATCACTTTTCAAAAGTCTGAGCTGCTTCTGTTGCTTCCATTTGTTCACCATGAAAAAATCTACTTAGGTGGTCACCCCAAGTGCTTTAACTCTCTTTATCTGGAGTCAACAGCAGAAGCTTGGCTAATTAACAAAATGATAAAAATCATAATGATAAATAATAAAAATGGCTTCTCATTGGTAAAATTAGTGATCAGTTAATTAACATGAAGGAAGTGAGAAATGGGCTTTTACTATTGAACCTAATGGTGTTCGAGACAAGTGGACTGGGGAAAGCATTAGGGACAGTCTCTACTCTTACGTAAGCTGGGTGTAAGATTTTGGCCAGCCCTTCACTTGTCACCTTTCTAAATGGCATAAGAAATATGATTCTGACCTTGTCCTGTGTTCAGCTGTGAATTCAGACAATTCAGTTACCTGGTGCAATTAAAATCTGGTCTTTAGAATACTGCCCTGTCACTCTTAAGAGGCCCTTTCATGTAGAGTGTGGACAAAGCACTGAAAAGGTCAGAGGGCTGGAAATTTGCCAAGCTTACAGAACCAGCTGCATGAACGATTTTGGATCTTCTTACTGATAAATATGTACGTGTGCCAGCATTTGGGCTGAGATCTGCTTTCATTATAATATGATAGGAAGTAGGGTTATGAGGAGATGAGGCTAATCAGATCCCACTGCTTCTTGGCCAGGCTTGGGAACCTTAATGATGCAGAAAAGGGATTTCTATAGAGTCCAGGCAGCATTATTCATTTGTCCACTTGGCAAATGTTTCTCACATAACTTCTATATGTCAGGCATGTGCTCCTGTGTACCACACTGAGGGTACAGTGTTGCATAGGGCAGATGTGCTCCCCTCCCTCAAACAGCTTACAGACCAGGAGACAAGTGATCAAGCAAGTAATTACGACCAGTGGTGAGTAATATGGCAGGGAAATGCAGAGAAGCGGGGACACAGAGCAAACAGAATACCCATGGGTGGGAGGTTGACATAGTGCCTCCTTTCTGCTGAAAAAACTCAAGTGCTAGAACTTATCCATACACCACTGGACAAATGCCTGAAGGCCACTGGTGGGCCTGACCCTATTACAGAATTTACAGCTCAAGGACATTTTGAAGTCCTATGGTCATCCTCTTCCCATCAGCTTGGGGTCACATGGACACCTGGTCCCCTCCTATTTTTATTCCAGAGGGCACTGAGGTTCAAATACACACGCTGCGGTTGGCAGATTTTATCCCTAGAGACCAAAGCATGAAGAGGCTCCATGACTTGCCCAAGGGCATTTATTGAGTCAACAGTAGAAATGCGAAGAGAATTCTGTCACCTGACACTGGGGCCAGCTCCCCTTCCCTTGACACGTCATCTAAGGGGGGAAATAATCTTCTGAAGTATCAAATAACTCTGGTATTTTGATGAGTGAGCAAGCTGGTAAGCAAATAATGAGAAAAGTGAGTGTTGAATTTCCCTTGACATAACCCTTTTGGAAAATGCAGCGGCAGATGCAAGAAGAATGTGACTTATATTATAACGAAAGCAAAAATATTTTCAAATAGATTCAGGGGGCTAATAAACAGAAGGGCTGGCTATGAGTGTCAGCCTAAAGGAGAGCAGAGAAAAAGATCCTGGAGTTCTCAGCCAGGCAAGATGACTGCTTACAATACACAGCTTTCATATAGGGAGTGAGTGTCCTTTTTCATCCTCTTAGTTACGGAAGGGAAAGGGAAAGGCATTCTTCAAACAGAGATCACTTCAGAGTAGTCTCACTTGAGAAGCTAGTGACGTGTGCTGATAAAATGACGGGTGCTGGATTCTTGTTGAGATGAGGAAACAATGCCTTTGGGGGTAGAGGATCTGTGAATCACTCCCTCTGTGCCAAAGAAAGGGACTCAGGAGAAGCCTGGCCTGAATGCTATGAGTCCACTGACCCCTCAGTCACACTAAATATCTATGAGAACCATGAAGGAATGGGCTTCTACATTTCAGATTGCGAATTCTGAAAAGAATGAAATTCCTTACAGAAGTTTATCTTTATTTTCTATTGGGTAGAATTTCTAGAAGCTTCTTTAAAAATTGTGGTTTCCTTGGCCTTAAAGAGTGATAATAACTTTTCCCTCAGCATAATTCTGCCCCACCCTAAAACAGCACTGTGTCTGGTGCTTCTTGTTTGTCCCAATGGCAGCACCTAGGATTAGGTTTCTTCAGTCTTCCTGTAATAAAACAAAACAACATTGAAATGAGTTTCTATGATGGCTACTTTTATGTGTCAATTTGACTGGGCCAAGGGCTTGCCCAGACAGCTGGTAAAACATTATTTCTGGGTGTGTCATGAGGGTGTTGAATTGGTAGCTGCATAAAGAACACCTGCCCTCACCAATGTGGGTGAGCACCATCTAATCCATGGAGAACCCAAGTAGCGTCAAAAGGCAGAGTAAGGGTGAATGTGCTCCCTTCTTGAGCTGGAGCATCTATCTTCTGGCCTCAGACATCAGACCTATGTATATATATCAGGCCTATGTGTATATCTCTCTATATATCCTATATATAGATATAAGATATATATCTATATAGATCTATAGATCAATAGGACAGATCTATATATAGGATATATACATCTATATATCCTATTCCTATATATAGGATCCAATATATAGATCTATATATCCTATTGCTTCTGTTTCTCTTGAGGGCACTAATACAGCTTCTTTAGGATCTTTCCATTTAAAAGAGAAAAGGAGGATGGCAAGGAAAAGATTTTCCTTTGACATTTAGTTCACTTGGAGGACTGTATTTACTGAAACATTTCTATGGGTTTCATTTTATAAAGGCAACTATACACAATCTGTCCATGTCAATAGACACATAACATCCACACCCCCAGGCAATTTAAGATTAGAAAGCTCAGATCTGGTTGGCCTCGGTGTGCTCATTTGACTCCATTTTTCTTTCCTCATCTGCAAGATATTCAAGACTATTATGTCAATGGATTGATTGTATTGGGGAAGAAGAGGAGATGTCACTAAAGTTGGACATCACTACTTTTTTCCCAGTTTTTCAAAGATTTGTAGCATGGAAACAAATCTCTCTAGACTAAACTACACAAGAAGCCAATCCCCTTCATATGAAAAACATTCCACTTGACAGGACAAATCCTTTGATTTTTCTGCAAGGAAATTTTATGAAAGAGCCTGGAAGCTTGTTTACAGAGACTAGAGAAGAATAAGCTCCGTGGAGAGCTCTTTCCTGAGACCTGAACACCCAACTGTCTACTGGACATCATTTTCTTAGACACCCCCAAATTCAACATGTCTAAAACAGAACCTATTGTCTCTTCTCCCTACCCCTCCAACCCTGCTCCACTGAAGTTGCTATCTCATTGATGCCACCATCTTCCACCCAGGTGTCCAAGCTAGAAACCAAGGAATCCTCCGTGAGGCCTTTCTCTCGCATCCTCTCTGCTATCCAGTTAGTTACTAATTCCTGTTACTGCTGCTTCCTACATTTCTCAAATATTTATCCACTTCTCTTCATTTTCACTGCCTGCCCCTCCCCTGGTGGCGGCTCTGAGCATCTCTCATCTGGATCACTGCACCAGCCTCTTAATGGGGGGCCCTACCTCCTGCCTTGCCCTCCATCTGTTCCCTACATGCAAGAGAGTGATCCTTCTAAAATGCAAATCTGAACCCATCAGTTTTCTGCTGAAGATCCTTCCATAGCTCCCTACTGGGAATAAAGGTCAAACAATGCTTAGAAAGAACTTCTTTGTTTGAACCGGTTTATCTCTTCAAAGTCTTGACTAACCACTCCTACCCTCTCCTACTCCATCCTTGAGCTGTGAAAACTTGTAGGTCCCAGATTAATCTGCCTTGCAGTCTGTCTCCTCTTGGCCTTTGCATATAGTAGCCTCACAGCATGGAACACTCTTTACTCTCACTCTTCGCCTAGAAAACTGCTACTGCCCCTTCAGATCTCAGCTTAGAAGCCTCTTCTCAACTTAGCTTACATGCTCCCATAGCACAGCCTGTATGTCCCATTTCAAAGCTCTTGCCTCACTTGGGAATGCAAATGTCTATTTACTCATTTGGCTGTATTCACTGCTAAAATATATGCTTCTTATATGACATGTTAGAAAAGGCAAAACTATAGTGACAGAAAGCAGATCAGTGGTTGCCAGTAGCTGGGGGGAGGGTAGGAGATTGACTACAAGCAGTGCAAGCAATCTTTTCAGGGTGATGTAAATATTCTCTATCTTGATCCTAGTAGTGGTTATACTACCCCGTGCATTTGTCAAAATGCATCAAACTTTACACTTAAAATGAGTGAATTTTATTGTATAGCAAGTATACCTCAATAAAGCTGGTTGTAAGAAAAATTAATATGTGATCCTCTAGGGCAGGTTTATACTTAGAACCATCCCTGGCTCATAGTAAGTGCCTACAATAGGTAATTGTTAAACCAATGAATGGATAAAAAAATCAATATTATTTCCTTTCCCCTATTGTTTTGTACAATTGGCATAAAATTATTTTTTTAAAGATGTGTTTAAAAAGTGTTCATTTATGACCTACCTTGTCATCCCATCAGTGGAATCAAATTTCTTTCAGTGAAACATGTAAACGTAAGACCTGTGCATGTCTTATGGGAGAAAATGTTTCCAGGATGAACTCAGAGGAGGAGACAGCATTACAGTGGCGCCAGACAGCCGCAGCTCTACTTGCCCTAGGCACGAAGAGGGTGAGAAACAAATGCTTCAGGGGACTGGCTAGCAGCAGTTCTGAGGCCTGCTGCCCTGAAGCTTCTTTTCTGCAGCTCCTGGCTGATCCGGGTTCTGGATGCATCATGTCTTGAAGGCACTGACAATATCCACTTCCTATTCCTTAGCTGCATATGTCTTCCTTCCCATGGACTAGGTAGCTCAGGAAAAACAGAGTGGGAGCTCCTGCCCAGACCACCACGTGAAGGCCTGGGTGCTGATGCAGAGAGACTAACTAGAGACAAGTAACTGCTTTGGCCTGAGACATCTTTGACCAGAGGCACAGGATGTACTTGCTTAACGGTAACCTATACCAGGCTTAACCCTTGCCCAGCTGTTCCAGGTTAGGAGCCCTTTCTGCACTGACAGTCTCCTTCAAGAACAAAAGAATATTCTGAATTGGAAAAGATTAGCTTGCTCTTTCCTTCATTTTCAGTTGAGGAAACTGAGGTCAGAAAGGGTGAGAGACTTGGCTGGACTATGACGAGATCACTGGGACTGGAACCTTGTTTCTGCACTTGAGGGCCAGCTGCCAGCAGCCTCCCTGCACCACTCCCAGGTGGTTTGCTCGTCCCAACGCACTGCAGTGCGGGGAAGGAGTGTGCTCTCCTTCGTAACCCAGCAGGGATTAACGCAGGCTACTTAGCTGAATTTAGAAAGTACTTGGTGAATCAATATAATGAATCTCAGAATTCACATTTTCTCTCAGATTTTACTATTGAACAAATGAAAAGAACAAAAAGTAAAAACAAATGGACTGATTTTTTAAAGATCACACAAGTCATCACCATTCCCAGCTAACTGATGGACTCCCTTGGAAGGTGACGGCTTCTCCCCCACCTGTCTAAGCACACATAAAACACATCAAGTCCTCCGTGTGGCTCAGCACCACCTCTTTTCCTCTCACACACCTGGTGGAGACTGTTGAATGAATAAACAGACAACCTCATTTGTAAGTAGGTGGCTTGGAATCCAGAATGCATTTTCCAAAGGAAACGACGTCATAGGAGGGCTTGGGTTTCCTGGGCCTGCCCACAAAGTCTAATTAATCTATCACACTACTGAAAGGCTATATATTTTCAGTAGGAAATAAGGGGAAAAAGAAGTACAGTTACCATAATCATCATAAAATAAACATAAAAACCTGAACAAGAAATGCTTGCCTAGGGCAGACCTTATCCCCACTACCCAGCTCCACTCAGAAGATGGAGCAGAGCCTGTCTCTCTCTCTCTTAAATGAGTGATCATGCCTCAAAATTAGTGCCTTCATTTACTAATAGCCGAATCTCTCTCTGACAGCTGCTCAGATTAACCAGGCATATATTACTTTCATCTTTAATAAACAGGCACTCTAGAGTCGGTGGCTGGTCTCCATGGCAACCAGATGAAGTTTTTCCGCTGATGTTGGGGGCAAAAAGACAGAAGGAATAGATGCTAAGATGGCAGGGGAAGGTACATGTGGATTATAAAGTACTGTCCTCCATTTCTTTACTGGTCCCAGGCTACCTCCCAGCAAGAATGGAGAGTGGCTGTTTCTACCTTCTACTGCACACAGAGGAAAAGGGGTCCTGATCAGTGCTATCAGTACGATGGGAAAGGGCTGGGTTACAGAGCTTAGTGCACACCAAGGCCTGCACTGCCAAGGAGCTACATGCAATTGCATCCATCCAACTGCATTCTCATTTCCTGCGTGTGCCTGGCCCTGTGCTTCGTGCTGCGGAGGTGGTTTACAGTAAAAGCATGTAGACTAAGTGAGGAGAGGTGCCAACACATATCATGGGGAGGGCAGGAGGAGGTCCAGCCCCTGCCTCTCCAACCAGGAGCAGCTGCAGCTCACAGCACCATTTGCCCTCAAGCTAAGCCACACCTAGTTCTTGAGCTCTGGCCAGAATGACTTTAGCCTTGCCAATCTAGCAGCTGGTCAGGCTGAATCAAGCGTTTTTTGATAGTTCATGGATGCAGCATCATCCACTGGGCCTCTAACACCTGGAGACCCACAGAATTCCTGCCTTCCCTCAGCCATGACTGGTGGATTGACTTGGCCTGCATGACTGGGATCTGACTCACATTCCTAACCCAGGCTGGGGCCTTGACACCCTGCCTTTCTCTTGCCTGCATCTTACCTCGGGCACCTGAACCTAGTTTCATATCCCTAGGCAGGTTCCTGCTCTAAAGGAATGGTCACCCAGAACCACCCTGACAAAAGCTTTCATACTGTTTCAGCTACTGTTTGCTGCTGGAACTGCCTGCCTCTATGCCCCAGCAGGGGGACAGATTGCTGTGGGCCCTGAAGACTGGACCTTGGACCACTCGCACCCACTCAGGCCAAGGCCTGTCAACTTCTGGTACCAAATTCTTCCTCATCCCTACAAACCAGGGATGCTGCCAAAATACCAGAAATCCTTATTCCTGAGCCTGAGGTGGTATTTGAAATGGGTCTTGAAGGGTGGCCAGGATTTGGACAATAAAAGAGAAGACTTTCTCTGTCAGCACCAGGGTCCTTGATGAGAGTCATAGGGTGATGGTGTAATTCATTCAAATCTCTATTAGGTAACCCTAACCTCTGTCTGTTTTCATGGTGCTTTCTGCTGGACTCTCCATCCCTCTGCTGTGTCTCCTGCCTGCTCCACCTCGGGTGCTTCCCTGTATTCCTTTTCTCCTGTACTTTTCCACTTGCACCCTACGTCAGTGTTTCCTGAGCTCACCTCTCCTTTTCCTACTCTCTGCTCCGATACTGAACACGGGGTGGCGGTGGGGGGGGGTAGTGGGGAGGGGTGGGGAAAGCTGCTTGCTGTGCCCCAGGTAATTCTCTCATCCTCACTGCCAGCTTTAAGGGGAAATACTGGTCCCAGAAGACAAACCCTTCCTCCTGTCCGTTGGAAACAAGTAGGTTGATTTTTCCATCACAGGAGTGAAACAGCAAAGGCTGTTGGTTGTACCAGTGGATCCAGCGCCTACTAAGAGCTTACTACACATTTCTATCCATTTAGTGTGGCATACTCCAGAAGATTCTCTTGCCCCTCCCTTGACCCAAAATACCTCCTCTACTGGTGCCTGAAAGCCTACCATTAACCTAGTCATTCCTTTGTGTTAATCATTACTTTTTCCTAATGGTCTTCCTTTGAACATAAAAGCACTCCCAGAAGGGAAAAGATTTGCTTCCTAATGCCTCTATGCAAACGAAGAATGGAGGGGAAAGTGCCGAAGGTTTCAAACCTTCCCAATGGGGTTGGAGTATAAATCTAATTTGACTGGGTGGAGAATTAACAAAATACATTGAAATTATAGAACTGCTGATGTTCATATAGTCATTTTTCCATTTTTTAATCTTCTTCATTTAACTATAACATACATACAATAGTCTACAAATCTTAAATGTACAGCTTAATACATTATACATATGTATATACTCATGTAACTACCACCTAGATTAAATATATTTCCAGTGCCCCTGCGTCTCTTTCTGGTCAATATTACTCCAAAAATAACCACTTTTCTGACTTCTGTTACCCTAGAATAGTTTTGCCTATTCTTGAGCTTCATGTAAATGGAGCCATGTGGAGCCCAGACTTTTTGACTCAATATAATATTTTTGAGATTCATGCATGTTGTTGCACATATCAGTCATCTGTCCTTCTCTATTATTGCTTAGTATTCCATGGTATGTATTTACTACAATGTCTTAATCCATTTTTCTGTTGATAAACACTTGAGTTATTTCCAGTTTTGCAAAAAGCTGTTTCCTATTTTGAATAAAGCTGCTGGAACATTCTTGTACAAGGTTTTGTGAACATATGCACTAATTTTTCTTGGACTATACCTAGCGGTGGGATTCTTGTTTCATAGAGTAGACGTGTACATAACTTTATTAAAAACCATCAAATAGATTTTCAAAGTGATTATATCCTTTTGCATTCCCACCAGCAAATGCGTGACAGTTGCAGTCACTCCACATTGGGTCAGTCTTTTCAATTTTAGCTATTCTGGCAGAGAAAATTTTGCAGTACTTTTGCTACGAGAGGTAAATTCCTGAGCTGGGGCTCATCGGCAGGAGAATAGAGGCCTGCTATCCATGACAGATGTGGAAGTAGAGTTCTGATGAGTTTTTGTTTTGTTTCATCTTAATAACGAGAAACTGTGGGGCTAGAAAGCTAGAGAAATATTTTTTATCTTGTATCAGTACCAACTAAAAGAAAGCCAATTCTGGGGGTGGTGGGAGGGTGTCACCAGTGGAGAAAAGGGCTAATTTAGGCTAATTCTAGGATAATACTCCCGGTAGGGTGTTAAGACAATACTGCAGGCCCATGTCTGATGATCCAGTCAGAAAGGGAGCTCAGACCAGGATGCTTGGTTGCCAGTAATAGAGACTAGCTTGAGCTATTAGGTTGGTGCAAAAGTAATTCTGGGCTTTGCCATTAGAAGTAATGCCATTACTTCTAATGGCAAAACTCGAAATTACTTTTGCTCCAACCTGATAGCATGATCAAGTGGGAACGTATGAAAGGATATTTGTGTACCCACAGAATTGACAGAGTTGAGAGCCTGGCCTAGAGATGAGCAGGAACTGAGGAGGATCCAGAAGGCCAGGAGCAGGCAGCTCAGTCGATCAGTGTGCTTCCCTGTTAACTGTTCCTGTCATCCTTGTGTCACCTGTTCGAGGTTCAAAGATCCAGAAGTGTTTATCAGATTTGGTTGAGCTTAGGCCGCATGCCCACCCTCAGGGCTGGAGGAAGCAGAATCTGGCCACTTCACAATCTTCCATGGTGGGGAGCAGGCGCCTGGATTTATACCCCATTAAGGCTGCATCCATGGGAATAAGTAATTCCCCAAAAGAAATGAGATGCCATCAGGAAGGAGGAATGGATGTTGAGTAGCCAAAGAAATGCCACATGTTCACTACAGGCCTGCCTTCAACAGCATCAAATTCACACTATCGTGTTAATAGCTTTGGGAGGATGAAAGGAAACTGGCCTGGACCTATAGGGTGAGCAAGGAAAGAGAATTTGACATCAACAATAAAGGCCTAGCCGATTTGCTCACCGCTTCTCAAATGGACTTGAATAAGATGATACTGCGTGACACAAAATTTCTTCTTTTTTTTTTTAATATTTTTTAGATGGAGTCTCACTCTGTCACGCCCAGGCTGGAGTGCAGTGGCACGATCTCGGCTCCCTGCAACCTCTCTGCCTCCTGGGTTCAAGTGATTCTCTTGCCTCAGCCTCCCGAGCAGCTGGGACTACAGGCACGTGCCACCACGCCCGGCTAATTTTTGTATCTTTTTAGCAGAGACGGGGTTTCACAATGTTGGCCAGGATGGTCTTAATCTCCTGACCTCGTGACCCACCTGCCTTGGCCTCTCAAAGTGCTGGGATTACAGGTGTGAGCCACCACACCTGGTCACACAAAATTTCTCAATTTGTCATTTTTGGCATATCTGAGTCACTCTAGGATCCCCTTGCAGTGTGGTACAACCTGTGTGAGGGGATCCTGGGTGGAGGTGGTGGGAGGTGGAGACTGTGGAACGGGGTGAAGATCACAGCCCAGGTATGGCACTCTTTTTCAGGTGTGAGCTTCTAAAGGCCTAAGCAAACGTCTGAGACTTGAGGACAAAAATTATGGGTTTCAAAATACATAAATCAAAATACCCATGATCTCAGCACTTTGGGAGGCTGAGGCAGGAGGATCACTTGGGGCCAGGAATTCAAGACCAGCCCAGGCAACATAGTGAGACCTCATCTCTACAAAAAACTTTAAAAATAGCCAAGGGTAGGCTGGGCGCGGTAGCTCACACCTGTAATCCCAGCACTTTGGGAGGCCGAGGCTGGCAGATCACCTGAGGTCGGGAGTTCAAGACCAGCCTGACGAACATAGAGAAACCCCTGTCTCTACTAAAAAAAAAAAAAAAAAAAAAAAAAAAAAATTAGCCAGGCATGGTGGCGCATGTCTGTAATCCCAGCTACTTGGGAGGCTAAGGCAGGAGAATCACTTGAACCCGGGAGGCGGAGATTGCAGTGAGCCGAGATCGCACCATTGCACTCCAGCCTGGGCAACAAGAACGAAAAAAAGAAAAAAAAAATAGCCAAGGGTGGTGGCACATACCTGTATTCCCAGCTACTTGGGAGGCTGAAATAGAATAGCTTGAGCCCACGAGGCCAAGGCTGCGGTGAGCCATGACGGTGCCACTGCACTGCAGCCTGGGCAACAAAGCAAGACTCCATCTCTCAAAAAAAAAAAAAAAAAAAAAAAGATGAGAGAAAAGAAAATAGCAAATTCTAACTTTTAAAGTGCTCCATTCAGCATTTAGGCAACCTTTCCCACTCTTAGGTGGCACTCCTACCTCAGCTCAGAATTTCTCAGCCTCCAGCCCATTATGCATTGTTCCAAATGACAAAGCCACCAGAAAAAAAGAGACAGCACAGGCTCAAGGGACCCAGTTCTCCACAACAGGTTGCCACATCTTGATCTGCATCTGAAGCAAAGACTCAAAGTCTGCTCTAGAAAACAAAAAAAAATGACAAAAACCTTAACCGCATGGTTCAGACATCTAGTTTTTGGATCCATTATTTACTTGGAAGAGTATTTCCATTGTTCGATGGAAATAACTCAACATAGCTTTATATCTAGAAAAATTATGAAAATGTCTGAGTTACCCAGTATTGGGTCAGCCTGGACTTCTGGAGCATGCATTTTTCTACAAAGGAAAGAAAACTGGTCTGGTTATCAGAAGACCTAAGTATAATCCAGGCTTTGTCATGAACTCATTACATGACCTTAGGAAAATCACAACCTTTATTCTTCAATTTCCTCTTCTATAAAATGAAGGCAATTGACTAAATGGGCACTGAAGTTTGTTCCACTTCCATGATCACTTAAATTCTTAAATAAAAGAAGAAAGAAACCACGTTAGTCTCTCTGACACATCTCCCCTAAGGCACTGCAGAAGACCAAACACAAAATAAAAAGTATTTCAATCCAAAAAACCATGCTCAATCTCCAAGTCTCTGCAGCCTGTGATTAGTAGAATCTATCTTGCCATAATTGAGTAAAGTAGTTCTAGGAAAAAATTATACCGAATTTTACTAAATGTGCTTTCATTTGAAACCAGAGCCTTCCTTGGTTAGCCAGACCACTAGGACTGACATACTGTACCGATTACATAATGTGAGCACCATCAATATCCTTCCATTTTAGGAGAATTGGCTTTTTAGCCATCAGTCTAGAGCCCGCTATAATTTATTTTCTTTGTGGTAAGCGGATAACATGTCTACATTAGTTAAATTACTTTAATACGTGGTTGCTTTAGGCTCAAAAATTCTGACCACTCTTTTCAAGGAAACATCAACCCACGACATGTGGACTAAATCTCCATTTTTATTTCTTTGTTCATTTTTGTTTTTTCCAAATGACTTCATTTTTGTTGTGAATGCTAAATCAACTTAAATTTTGGATCTTACTAAATACTCTGATATTTGTGCTTGTCTTTTAACCAAATACGTTGCATCCTTTTGCACCCCACCACTAGGCAACACAACTGTGATCAACTATAAATTGCTGGATGGTGAGTTCTTTATTCTGTCCACAGCAAGATAAATGACTTCCTTGCCTAACCAACTTCTCAGGCAATAATAATCTGAACTCCTCTCACTCTCCGTCCTTCTCAGAGGAAGCCAACACAAGTCATACAAGTCATGCTGCTGATCCACGTGAATGTAATTTGAGCAGTTTCAAAATGTGTAAACATATTATTAGCAATGTGTTTAAACAGCACCTTTCCCTTTGGTGTTCATAATCTTTTAAAGTTATAATGTAATACTCCTTCCAGCATCACTTGAAAATATATACAGCACAGCAAGAATTATATTTTGCAAGAAATGTGATGGTTATGAATAAATAAAAATGATTTCTCATGTCTCACAAGCATTTTTATTTATTTATAGGATCTATGTATCCCTTGCTTCTTTCAAAAAGAATTTGAAGCAACTTACAAACTAATATGTATAGCCCAATTCTAATAAAATAAGAATAAAAACAGGATGGGAAGTAGAAAAGCTCTTCCCAACAGGAAGACTTAAAGGAAAATGTGACAGATGTGATTACACAGAAATCTAACAGTTCTGTGTTGCAAAGATCAAGCAGCAGAACAACAGATAAAGGGTAATACCCACAACTGTGTAAAACTGCCTGTAAAATGGTTATGGTTGGCCATAGAAGGCCAACCACTCAAATGTTTTGTGCGGAGAACATGATGATTAGGTCCAGAAGAAATACAAATAGCGAAAAGTCTTATAGAAAAAAAGGTGTAATTCTAGCTCCTACGGAAGGAGTTTCTTTTCTTTCTTTCTTTCTCTCTCGGTCTCTCTCTCTCTCTCTCTCTTTCTTTTACAAGTCTCGCTCTGTTGTCCAGGCTGGATAGAGTGCAGTGGCGCGATCTCGGCTCACTGAAGCCTCTGCCTCCCAGCTTCAAGTGATTCTCCTGCCTCAACCTCTCAAGTAGCTGGGACTACAGGCGTGCACCACTACGCCCAGCTAGTTGAGATGGGATTTCCCCGTGTTGGTCAAGCTGGTCTCTTAACTCCTGACCTCACGTGATCCGCCCACCTTGGCCTCCCAAAGTGCTGGGATTACAGACGTGAGCCACCACACCCGGCCAGGAGTTTCAAATTAAAACAAGATGACAGTTTTCATTCAGCTGAGTGGCAAAAAATAATAAATAAATAAATATAAAAATAAAAAGAGCTGTAGCATGTAGTTTTATATGAACCTTTTGGTTGTTTAAAAATTTTTTGGTGCAAATGATGCTGCAATGAACATCCTCGTACATATATTCCTTAGCAAATACATAAATATTTCTATAAAATAGGTTTCTAACAGCAAAATTGAATTAAAATTTATATGCAATTTAAAAATTGATACATACTGCCAGGTTTTTTTGGTGGTGTTGTTTTATTTTTTAGAGAGGGTCTCACTTTGTCACCCAGGCTGAAGTGCTGTGGCACCATCACGGCTCACAACATCCTCGACTTCCTGGGCTCAAGCAATCTTCCCACTGCTCCCCACCCTCCACACTGCCATGCCTGAGTAGCTGGGACTATAGGGGGGTGCCACCATGCCTGGCTAATTTTTTAAAAATTTTTTTTGTAGAGACAGTGTCTCACTGCATTGCCTAGGCTGGTCTCAAAATTCTGGGCTTGAGCGACCCTCTTGCCTTGGCCTCCTAAACGACAGACGTGAGCCACCATGCCTGGCCTAATACTGCCAATTTACTTTCCTAAAATATTGCCCTACATTATATTTACATCTGCAGAATATGCGTATGACCATTTTCCCCAAAACATGCAATTACTATACATCCCAGTAATTGTACTCTTGGGCAATTATCCCAGGGGAAAAAAAAAACAACAACTTATGTTCACATAAAAACTATACATAAATATTCATAGCAACTTTATTTATAATGGTCAAAGATTGAAAACAATCCAGATGTTCTTGAATGCTGGTTAAACAAACTGTGGTATATCCAAATCGTGGAATACTACTTAGCAATAAAAAGATGATACACGTACCAACTTGGATGAATCCCCAAGAAGTTATGCTGAGTGAAAAGAGCAATCCCAAAAGGTTACAAACCAAATCAAACTAAATGATTCCATTTATGTAGTTTTTTTTTTTGAGACAGATCCTCACTCTGTTGCCCAGGCGGGAGTGCAGTGGCACGATCTTGGCTCGCTGCAACCTCTGCCTCCCAGGTTCAAGCGATTATTGTGCCTCAGTCTCCCAAGTATCTGGGATTACAGGTACACACCACCATGCCCGGCTAATTTTTGTAGTTTTAATAGAGATGGGGTTTCACCATGTTGGCCAGGCTGGTCTCAAACTCCTGGCCTCAAGTGATCCACATGCCTCAGCCTCCCAAAGTGTTGGGATTATGGGCATGAGCCACCATACCTGGCCCCATTTATATAACATTTCTGAAATGACCAAAGTACACAAATGGAGAACAGATGAGTGGTTGTCAGGGGTTAGAGATGTGGGGAAGGGACAAGACGGAAGAGGGTGTGGCCATAAAAGGATAACAGGACAAATTCTCCTGGTGATGGAACTGCTCTGTATCTTGACTATGATGGTCGATACATGAACCCACACTCAGGATACAATTGGATAGAACTAACACACAAATAAGTACAGAGAAACCTGGGAAAGTTTGAAGAAGATTGATGGATTGTATCAATGTCAATATCCTAGTTTTGGTATTGTACCATAATTTTGCAAGATATTACCATGGGAGAAAATTGGTAAAGGGAACAGGGGATCTCTCTGTAACATTTTTTAAAAATGCATATGGGGGTCTCTCTACATTGCCTAGGCTGGATTCAAACTCTTGGTCTCAAGCAATTGTCCTACATCATTAGGACTACAGGTACACATCATCATACAGTGCTAATCATTTCTTACAACTGCATGTGATCCTACCATTGCCTCAAAGTAAAAAGTTTAAGAAACATATATAAGGTGGATCTATATAACATACTATGAGGTCTATGACATACTGTTGCATGAGAAAAACATCTCACAAAAAAATAGGAGCAGAGTGTGATTATATTTGTAATAAACAAAGCCCTATATCAGATTGTATGTGAGCAAATAAATAGAAAATGGTGGTTATCTCTGGAGAAGAGAAAGGGAAAAGAAACTTAGTTTTTGCTCTATATTATTCTGTATTGTTGCAATGGTTTACAACAACATGTCTTACTATCATGATTTCTAAAAATGTTTTCATTTTAAGGATAAACTAAATATGCCAATAATGGTTGATTACAAATCTCTCTAGATTATGGGATAATGAGCAGTGTCTCAAGCGAGCTGGGATCAGGGAGAGGCAAGTTTCTGTAAAGACAGCAGAAGGCTGTAGACAGGGGAGTGGAATCTGCGGCAGAACAGGGCTCTCAGGAGAGTATCCTATGAAGAGTTTGAGGAAGGTATATCAAGGGTTGAAGGTAAGAGGGAAGCTGGAAAGGTATGCTTTTTGGGCTATCTAATGGTGACAAAAATACAATATTGCTTCGATTTTCTTTTGGGAGTGGAGGCAGAGAGGTGGTGGCTAGTATCTGGGGCTTTCTTTTGGTCCTTCCTACCATAATAGTCCTCACGGAACCAACATGGGGGTTCAGACAGTTACTGAGTATGTCTCCTTACACTATACAGTCTAGGACAGAGGCCAGGCGTGGTGGTTCATATCTGTAATCCCAGCACTTAGGAGGCCAAGGCAGGAGGATCCCTTGAGTCCAGGAGTTCGAGACCAGTGTGAGCAATATAGTAAGACCTTGTTTCTACAAAAAATAAAAAATTAGCCAGGCATGGTGGTGCACACCTGTAGTCTCAGCTACTCAGGAGGCTGAGGTGGGAGGCTCCCTTGAGCCCAGAGTTTGAGGCTACAATGAGCTATGATTACACCAATGCCCTTCAGCCTGAGTGACACAGAAAGACCCTGTCTCAAAAAAAAAAAAAAAATCTATGGCAGGAAATTACGTGGGCGGTTTCACTGAAGTTATACAATTTCAACACAAATAACCATAGGCCATCATTGACTCCAGGCTTTGAGCCAATCTAGCAGACTAAAAACACAACTTCCTGGTGCTTGAGCAACTTGTGAATCCTAGATGATGTCCCATGTCCATAAACTTAGCCTGACAGAGCCTTACATAGTTTCCCCCTTGTTCTAACACCCCCAGAAACCTCCCCATTACATGTACTCCTCTGGCTCCCATTTGTCAAGATCTTGGAACTCTTTCAGTGGATAGTCTCTATCACTCTGGAGCAGGTCTTATATATCTCTCTTTCTGGGCTATGTTGGAATCTAATTCTTGTTATAGAACCAGAGGCAAAAAGAAGAGAGGGAGTGGGTCTGAGACTAGGCATCAGTTCCTGAAGCAACGGTTCCAGCTGTAGTCACTGAAAAGTATTTTTTTCCAGAAAGAGGTCTTCGGGAAATTTAGGATTCAAAGTTCTCACCCTCATCTATGGCCCACTAGTGCGTTTCATTAGCACTAGAGACCTGGCAAGGTTGAACCTTTAATTACTGCAGAAATTCTGCAAACCTTGCAATGAGGCCCAGGGCTTGACTGTGAACTGCAACACCAATAGATTGTTGCGATCCCCTCAAGGTTTCCACAGAGGCTTGACTCTACACACAAGTATTCTTCAATATATAGCTATAGCTCTTAATTTATCTTTTTGTCTATATATGCTCTCCATAACTATAAAACATAGCCAGCTGGCTCCATAATCTTTAAAATCACTACTTTTGACAGAACAATGAAGTGTCACTGCTATGGTTTGAATGTCCCCTCCAAAACTCATGTTGTAATTTAATTGCCATTGTGACAGTATTAAGAGGTGAGACTTTTAAGAGGTAATTAGATCATGAGGGCCCCAACCTAATGAATGGATTAATGCAGTTATCACAGAAGTGGGTTAGTTATCTTGAAATTTTGGTTTCTTCTCCTGCCCTCTCTTGGGTGCTCTCTAATGCCTTCCAATTTGTTATGACACAGAAAGAAGGCCTTCATCAGATGCAGCCCTTTCAATCTTGGACTTCCCAGCCTCCAGAACCATGAGCCAGATAAACTTCTATTCTTCTTTTTTTCTTTTTTTTTTTTTTGAGACGGAGTCTCGTTCTGTCGCCCAGGCTGGAGTGCAGTGGCACGATCTTATCTCACTGCAAGCTCCGCCTCCCGAGTTCATGCCATTCTCCTGCCTCAGCCTCCCAAGTAGCTGGGACTACAGGTGCCCGCCACCACACCCGGCTAATTTTTTGTATTTTTTAGTAGAGACGGGGTTTCACGGTGTTAGCCAGGATGGTCTCGATCTCCTGACCTTGTGATCCGTCCACCTCGGCCTCCCAAAGTGCGGGGATTACAGGCGTGAGCCACCGCGCCCGGCCACTTCTATTCTTTTTAAATTACCTAGTCTGTGGTGTTCTGTTACAACAGCAAAAGATGAACAAAAACAGCCACAGTCACTTCATCTCCCAGTGTCTTGTTATGATATTAAGATACAGATATTGGTTTTCATCCATAGTTCCTGGCTCCTAACTCCCATAGTCCTTTTATAATGTTGGGGCACTTTAGACCTCAGGAAACAGAATCTCTCTCTCTGACCTTCTCCTCTCCTTCTTTCACCTGCCTAAGGCAGGACTGTAATCTGATTGTGGGTCAAAAAACCTTCATTCAGAGAGAGTCCTGCCCCATACCCTAGAGGAAGGAATGGTACACAGAGAGGCCAAGTAAAGTCTAAACAGATGGGCTTTGTGGGGTTTAGATAATGCACTTTTTGTCCAATCACATTTCTACACAGTTGTCAATCATGCCTATGTAATGAAGCCTCCATAACAACCCGAGAGGACAGAGTTTGGAGAGCTTCCAGATAGCTGAACACATGAAGGTTCCTGGAAGGCAGTATGCCCAGGGAGGGTGTAGAAGCTCCATGTCCCTTCCCTCATACCTTGCCCTACACATCTCCTCATCTGCATCCTTTATAATATCGTTTGTAATAAACTCTAAGTATGTTGTTTGCCTGAGTTCTGTGAGCCATTCCAGCAAATTAATGGAAACCAAAGGGGGGTTCTTGGGAACCTCAACTTGAAGCCAGTTATTCAGAAGTTTTGGAGGTCAGGACTTGTGGCCAGTATGTAGGGAGATGGGAGGGAAGTTGCAGTCTTGGGGACTGAACCCTCAACCTGTGGGATCTGACACTATTTCCAGGTAGTGTCAGATTTAACTGGAAGACACCCAGCTGCTGTCTACTACTGATATGTGAGGAACCCATCCCCTCCCACATTTGGTCACAGAAGTCTTCTTCTGTACTGATTGTTGTGTTGTGGTGAGAGAGCAGAGGAAAAACCCAGCTTGATGGTTTTCTGAAATACTTGCCCTCCCCTTACTCTCCATCCATGCTATGACCACTGATAATGTGCATAATGCTACTGCAGGCAGATTACTAGCATTCATGTTTATCCTTCAAACCTCCCCACTTCCCACAAGGTTATATTTCAGCTCCTCAAACATGATCAACCCAATCCCAAATCCCATTTTGAGGATCTATTTCCTAGTGAAAATTCTAGTATCAGTTACTGTATCAGTCTCATTGCCAGCAAGAAACAGGTGGTACATTCAAACTAGGATGATTGAAAGAGGGAGGTGTTTACAGTGGTGTAGATGGGGCACAGGGAAATCCCAAGAGAGAGGGTGATAACCAAGAGCTAGCAGTGGAGCATAAAGAGAAGAGAGGCAGTGACCTTCAGTCCAGAGACTCAGACAGCCTGTGGCAACCTCACAGAAACAGAGCTGAGGGAAAAATCACCTTGACTTCACCCTCTCCCTAATTTCCAGTCTCCTGCCAGGGATCCCCAGTGGCCATACCCAGGGCAAAGCTAGAGGCAAGGGAGCCAGTGGATGTAGTCAACTATGACAGCCTCCTGGGTAGAGAGTGGATCTGGAAGGGAAAATGCAAAAATCTCAAACACATTAGGAAAGGCAGTGATGTTCTAAACAACCTTAGTATGAGGTGCTTGTGCAAAGCAGGTACTTACATGGCTCAGGAGATTGGAGGAAATTCTGGGCTGTCGTATAAATCTGAAAGCTCTCAGCATAGAGGCAAGGCCATATGGGTGGTTGAGATGATTTAAGGAGCTGGGGTGAGAGAAGAGGATCTAAGGTTGAACCTGAGGAGTTCCAATGTGTAAAGGTCAGGTAGAAGAGGAAAAGCTGGCAAAGGGACAGAGAAAGAGAGCCAGAGAGAGACACAGCTGGGTGTCTTCCAGGAAAGTGTGGTAGTTTGGATACCAAGAAAAATAGCTTTTTCCAAAAGAAGGGAGGGTCAACTTTGTTGAAGTAGGCTGAGAGGTCATATAATACAAAGACCAAGGAGTACCCATGGGATTTCGGGCCATGGAGGTCACTGGGTCCTTCAGCAAAAAAAGTTCTAATAGAGGAATAGGGAAGGAAGCCAGTTGGAGGAGGCTGATAAGTAAACAGGCAATGAATAAGGGCAAACGATGACTGTGCACAACTCTTCCAATCAGTTTAGGAGTGAAGGGGAGGAGAAAAACGGTAGAACTGAACAGAAAATTTGGAGTCCAGGAATAGAATTTTTTAGAATGGGAGTGACTGGAACATGTTTAGATGCTGATGAAAAGGGCCCATTAGAGAGGAACAATTCAAAGATAGAAAAAGGGGAGGATTTATGATGTACCTTTCCTAAGAAGGCTGGAATCCATGGCATAAGAAGAGACTTGACCTTTGTAGGAGGAGAGACATCAGTTCCATTTTGCCAGATGGGAACAGCAAAGGATGGGTGCAGAGGCGCAGGTTGGTTTATAGGAGCTGGTGGCAGGAAGTGAGGTAATTGCTACCAGAGCGCATCTATTTCCTCTGTGAAGTAAGAACAAAGACATCTACTGGAGTGAGCGATGAGATGGGGGCTCAAAGCTTTGAGAAGTGGAGAAAGTTTAAAATGGTCATTTCAGAGACAGAAGGGTGAGGGACAAGAGGAGGACAGTGAGATTCCCTAGGGGTGAAGGAGGTTTGAGAGTCAGGGAAGGTGGTGACTGGGTGCAGGCTGTAGGCTGGGATATTTCTCTCTAGTCATACTTTGCTGCCTAGGGAGAGACACAAGTAAGAAAGTATGCTGTTGAGTTCTTCTAGGATACCCCCCGCCCAGGTGGACGTGATGAAAGGAAAAAATAGGCCAGTAAGTTTAGGGTATTGGCAAGACAGTGACTAAGATAATGGACTGTGGAGTTTAATGTGGCTTCAAAGAGAAACAAGGGCAGAGTGGGTTAATGGATAAGGAAAAGTAGAGTGGCCGGGGTCTAAGGACCTTGTGTGGTGAGATGCAGAGCAGGTGTGCAAGTGGACTGGAATGAGGGAGCTGTGGTCAGAGAAGGAGATGGAAGAGGTGACAAGATCCAGGTGCCACTGAGAGGTGGGTGCTGGAGGTGGTGAAGTAGATTAAGGCATTGAGAGGCCAGAGTGTTGACTAGGTCATCCATGGGTACAGTAACGCTTCTCCGGAGGATGACAGGGTTGAGGTGTGAGGGAATACTAGAAGCAAGAAGGGAAAGTCCTTGGGGAACAAGAGGGAGTTTCCAGAAACCAGTGGACAAGAACAACACTACCTGAACTTCAGAGGAACAACCATTTTTACAGGAATGCTTGGGGGCTGCATTAGGGAATGAGGAGGCAGCCACATCCACATCCCAATCTAGGACATGTAGGGTGTGGAAAAGGACTCCAGAGGGCTGCAAGAAAAGCAGTGCTCTCTGGGTAAAGAAGAGTTTTAATTCAGGCAAGGAGATGGAGGAGAAAATATCAGGGTTGAGATACCAAGGTCTCCTGAGATAAGCTGAGGCAGCAGAAGTAACCAGGGAAAAAGAGGTGATGCTTCAACTTGAGTATGTTTGGGTCACAGCTTGTGAAAAGAATTGCCATTAAAATGATTTCAAAATCAGTGTCTGTCTCCAGAAAGCGCTATTCCTTTTTCAAAGATGCACACGTACTCCCAACTCCAGTTGTCCTTCACTTTCAGTGGTGGCCTCTGTGTGTGTGCTCTGGCTCTGGAGAACAATGCCTACCCAGCACTATTTTCTCCATGCTCAGGGCTGTCCTTGAGTTTCTTTCATTCCAGCTGCTGTTTGCTGAGTCTGGCATGATATTTACCTTCATCTCTTTATTTCCTAGTTTACCAAACACCGTGGTTTCAAAAGAACCCCCCGCCCACCCCCATCACCACCACCAAGGATTGCTTTAGGCCAGTGTTCTCTGGATGGTTTTCTCTATGTCTCTGTCTCAGCCCATCATTTGACCTTGACTTTGTATTGTCCTGCAGTGATTTTCTCCGTGCCATTTTACCTCTGCTTCACTTTGGCTTGGGTATCCACCCTCTGCTTTCACCCATTCTCGGCACCTCTAGAGCAAGGAGGGGGTTAGTGGGCAGTGAGGGTGCCTCCGAGGTTAACAGGTGCATGGCAGTATAACTGACATCTGTTATTTATAAAAGAGATGACGTAGAACTAAACTCTCAGGACTTTCATTTGCACCTTGGATGACGAAACAAATTCTGCAGTTAACATTAAGAAAAACAAGTCAATATGTAAACAGTAAAAGTGAATTTACCAATTTTTCCCTTTGCCTTCCCAGAAACTCTTTTTTTCTTTCACTGTGGCTTGATTACTAATTCTAATCTGGAAACGAATTCTAGATTAGAATGCTAGATTAGAATTAGTAATCATCTTGACAACTAGGTAATCACAAGTGTTTGCCATTCTCATTACCCCGGAAGTATACTCATACCACACAGTGGATAGGCCAACTAGAACAAAATCCAATCAGGTGTAAAAAATGTACTTTGGGCCCGGTGCAGTGGCTCACACCTGTAATCCCAGCACTTTGGGAGGCCAAGGTGGGAGGATTGCTTGAGCACAGGAGTTCCAGATTAGTCTAGGCAATACAGTGAGGCTTCATCTCTACCAAAAATTTTTAAAAATTACCTAGGTGTGGTGGCATGTGCCTGTGGTGGCATGTGCCTGTGGTCCCAGCTACTCAGGAGGCTAAGGCAGGAGGCTCGCTTGAGCTTGAGAGATTGAGACTGCAGTGAACTGTAGTAGCACCACTGCACTCCAGTCTGGGTGACAGAGTAAGACATTGCCTCAAACAAAACAAAACAAAACAAAAGGTACTTAGCAAACTGGTTTCACAATGCAACAGGATGGCTTAGTCACATTAGAAGTTACTGCCATCTGAATATTTCCAACAAAAATCTTCTCATAATTTTTAATTCATCAAATTCAGTGTTCCCTCTTTAATTTTGTTTTGTTATTATTGTTTTGGATTTTGTTGCTCCTTTTGTTAGAGTCCTCAATATTTTCTGGGTGGTCCTGTGACTGGATTGACTTTATCATTGGCACTATGTGTATTATTGTCTATCACCTAAAATACTTACAAATGGTCTCAAACACACCAGTTGCTGCCTAATAGAACATGCCTCATTTGAGGAATTGGAAGATTGTCTAATACTAGAGAAAGTCCCATGATACAGGCAATCAGGAATTACTAAATTCAAATCAAAGCTTCAACAGCAACTCAATGGGTTCATCATTTGCTCTTTAGCAACACAAAATAAATTAAGGCATAATTAACTGTTGCTAAGGGAGATTTACTCATAAATTATCAAGATATGTAACTCCAGAATCTCCCTAATATCAGAGGCCCATGTTAGGAAACTGTATAGAAACACAGACTTGAAGGTACCCAACCAGTATCAGTTCTAAAATCTCATTGCTACTACCTAAGACAAACTACCTTTTTCCTTATAGGTACAACTTAATTTGGTTAAATCAGGCTAAAGCGAAGGACTTGACACTCCTTGATCAAGGGAAGAGTTTTCTTGTTTTCTCTTTCTCCTGCTAGATATGACGAGGTATGCACATGTATACTTGACACTTGAAGGGAACTGACCTTAAGGTGAAACCTTTGACAAGAAGAGCAGAAGAGGGAAGGAAAGACATGGGTCCGTGTTGGCATCATTGAGCTTCTGAATCAACCAGCTCCGGATTTGTTCAGCCAGCCAAGTGTGCAACTCAACACTCTGTTTAGCTATTCAAGGTGCAACTTAAAAGTCCTGAGTTTAGTCCTAAAATTTCAGTTTTGTGAAATAACAAATCTCCTCATGTTTAAGTCAGTTTGATAAGTTGTTATGATTGTGATGATTGTTGTTGTTACTTGCCACAGAAAGCATCAAAAGTGCCACAGGGACTTATTAGTTCCTGACCCATGTAACTAAGGGCCCCCATCAAGAATGTGTGCATCATTGTGGGGGTAAATCCTGCCAACTTTTTCTTCATTCCACTCAACCCAATTCTTGATAAGGGGCTATCTATGCTTTGGGTTAGCTTTACTCTAGCTCTTTTTTGCCTCATTTTCTCTAGCTCCCAGAAATCTATTCTCTATCTAAATATACCTTTCCTTTAAGTAGAATTGAAGCTAAAGTCAAATCAACCTAATACTTTCAAAATATTATGGAGCCCGTCTCAGGGTGGCCTGAAAGAGGACTGTCAGATCCTTCAGTAGGAAAACTATACTCTAGACTTGTTTTCTGGAGTCAGCAAGATTCTGAGAAGAAACCCGTGGAATTTTTTCAGTGTCGGCACTGCCTCTGAATATCTGTACCCTCATCTCAGGCCCTATTATCCTTGCAGAAATTCTTGGTCCGTATATTACCTTGTGTCTTGTCAGTGAGTTGGGTGGGGCTGGGTTTTGGGTCAGAGACATCTAAATGGCTGAAATAATTCTACTGGGAGTTTGCTGAGGTTACTGTTTTTGATCAAACCGGAAGATTTTCCTGCCAATATTTCTTTTCTTTCTTTCTTTTTTTTTTTTTTTTTTTTTTTTTTTTGAGACAGCATCTCACTCATCACCCAGGCTGGAGGGCAGTGGTACGATCACGGCTCACTATAGCCTTGATCCCCTGAGCTCAAGTGATCCTCCTGCCTCAGTCTCCTGAGTAGGTGGGACTACAAGTACACACCACCATGCCTGGCTAATTTTTTAATTTTTTTGTAGAGACTGGGTCTTGCTATGTTGCGCAGGCTGGTCCCGAACTTCTGGGCTCAAGTAATCCTTCCATCTTGGCTTCCCAAAGTGCTGAGATTATAGGTGTGAGCCACTGTGCCTGGCTTTCCAGTCAATATTTCTTCAAATACTTTTTCTACTTCATTCTGTTTCTCCTCTCTTTCTGGAGCTCCAAATATACATATGTTAGACTGCTTGATATTATCCCACAGGATTTTTAGGCCCTATTCTTCTTTTTATTCTAATCTTTTTTTCTCTCTGATTAAATAATATCCATTGACTTGTCTTCAAGTTCACTGATGATTTCTTATTTATTTATTAATTTTTTTTAATGTTTCTTTTTGAGACAGAGTCTTGCTCTGTCACCCAGGCTGGAGTGCAGTGGCGTGATCTCGGCACATGCAACTTCTGCCTACTTGGCTCCAGCAATTCTCCTGCCTCGGCCTCCTGAGTAGCTGGGATTACAGGTGCCCACCATCACGCCAGGCCAATTTTTGTATTTCTAGTAGAGATGGGGTTTCACCATGTTGGCCAGCCTGGTCTTGAACTCCTGACCTCAAGTGACCTGCCTACCTCGGCCTCCCAAAGTGCTGGAATTACAGGCGTGAGCCACTGCATCCAGCCTCACTGATTTTTTATGTTGTGTTCATTATGCTGTTAATTCCAAACTAATGCATTTTCAATGTCAGATATTGTATCTTTCAGTTTCAGGATTTCCATTTGGTTCTTTTTTAAAGTTTCCATAGCTCTCTTAAAATTTTCCGTCTCTTCAGCTACTACAGATATATTTTCCTATAGACTCTTTAACTTATTATAGTTATTAAGTCTTTTGTAATTCTAACATCTGGGTCACTTGTGAGTCTATGTTTATCACCTGTTGTTTCTCTTCACTGTAGGTTACATTTTCCTGATTCTTTGCACAATTAGTAATTTTTAAAAATTGTATGCTGAGCATTTTGGATGATATTAAAAAGACTTTGGAGTCTACTATCTTCCTTAGAAGAAATTTGACATTTGTTCTATCAAGCAGTTAAATTACTAGCATAGTTTCTTGATCCTATGGAGCAATGCCATTCAATAGAACTTCCATGATGATAGAAATATTCTGTAGTCTGTGCAGTCCAGTATCATAGCCATTAACTACATGTGTCTGTGAACATTTGAAATGTGGCTAGTGTGTCTGAGGAACTACATTTTAAATTTTACTTAGTTTTAATTAAATTTGAAATGCCATGTGTGCCTAGAAGTTACTATATTGCATAATGTGGCTATGAAGAGTTGGTTTTAGGCTTTGTCAGGGTGGGCCTATTTTGGTTTTGCCTTTATTCCTAGGACATAGGCTTTAGTCCTGGGGAGTAATCATTACTCCTTCTGTAGTCTCAGTAGAAAGCTTTAGGTGTTCTCCAGAGTCCTCTAACTTGGTGAGAACTAAACCCTAAGCACCATCTGCTCAACACAAGACAACACCTTTTTAGCCTTCCAGCTGTTATTTTTCCCTCAGCTCCTTGAACCTCACCCAGATGCACAGTTTAGGAATCAGAAAAGTTTGTACACAGATTTGGGAGCTCCCCATCTGAGACTCCCTCCTTTGCGAGATTCCCTCCTTCCCAATCTCCTGCTACTGTGGAAGCCCCAAATTCTAACCTCTAACTTTTTAACTCAGTAGAACTGCCACTTTCTGCTGAGCTCTACCTCTGTCCACTGCAGGAAATGGATAGAGCTGCCAAAGGAAAACCTGATAAATGTGTATCTCACCATATGTGATTTCCTTTTTTCAAGGGTCATGTCTTCAGTTTTTGTCTGCAGAACCAAACCATGTTGGCCAGTTTCAAGAACCTTCAAACAGGTTTTGTTGTTATCATTGTGTTTTGGGTCCAGAATTTACCATTGTCTTTGGCAGAAGGGTTAGTTAGATATAATTTACTTGGCCATTACTAGAAGTTGAAACTTATCTGAATGGCCAAAATTAGGCACTGAAATACTGAGTTTGATGGGAAAACTTGGCTACACTCTCCTCCTAGCATACACTGCCATGTCTATTTGCATCAGAAGGGGCTCAGTATTTGCTGAACAAATCCTGAAAGCTGAAAACTTTCTTGAAGGAGTCATACTTTGAAGGATTATCAGTTATTAATAATTTAGAATGGAGAATCCTTTCCTGAAAGTGGGTTTTAATATGGGTTAATGAGAAAGAACAGGAGCTTCTTGGGTGTATCTGTCTTCTTCTCACAAGTGGCAAAAAATCTGCCATGACTTTGCCTTAAATGAAAAGATAATTTATCAACCAGCTTAGGTTAAAAATTCCACAGTAAGACTGGCTCCAGGCATAGATGGATTTAGGGCTCATATATAGTGTTATTAGAACACAGGTTTTTTGCTTTTTTGTTCTCAGCTTTCAGATCTGCCAATTGCGTTGTTACAATTAATCCCAGCTTCCTGTAGCCACAAGAGGATGGTAGCAGCTTCAGCCACACACCTTCTCTGGTGTACATTATAGAGGGAAAAGTGAGACCCTCTTTCCTGGAAGTACCTGGAAAGAGCTCACTGCCTCTCATAGGTTCCACCTGGGTCATGTTCCCATCCCTGAATTGGTCATGTGGTCACAAAATAGGATAAAATGATTGGCCCAGGTGTGACTCACATGCTCCACCCCACAGTCCAAGAAGTGTCATTTCATCAGATCCCCAAGGACTGAGAGGAGAGTGGGAGAAGTTCTCCTGATAAATATCTTGGTTCTTTGTTAGAGATATCCTGGGGCAGAAACAACAGAAGCTCACTAAAATGGGTACTGGAGGAGAATGGAACGAAGACACGTAGTGGGGGTTAAAAGCTTACACACTGGAGAGGCAGAGAACCTAAAAGAGAAATGCTGACTCTTTCCATTTTGCCCCTTGGCTCCGGGCTGCTGGAAGCAGGTGCTGTGTGGTATCACTGCTTCATGGTTAGCATGCCTGGGGACCTGCAATGAGTGAAATCCATGAAATTTACACACTGCAGCGGTATCTTTAAAAGGTATCAGGTGGAGAATAGCTTTTAATGTGGAATCCAGGCCCCAATTAGAGGCTTATTCCATTGCTAAATTTGGTTTGGGTTCAATGCCCACTGACCTCTTGTCCCTAGCGCATTTCAACACCGTAATGAATACGCAGGAACAAATCCTCCTTTCCCCTGCCCTTTCTAATGGTACATAATCTCTATACCATTAGAAATCTGAATTATTTTTCCAGATAAAATTGCCAGGCCCTCCTCTCAATCCTTTCCATTAGTGAGGAAGCAATCCAAGGAAAAAAGAAGCCAGTGCCAAGTGCAGCCATGCCCTGAATGTTCACTCGGCTTAGGCAGCATCTGACCAGCATCCCCCACGGCTACAAACCAACTAACAGCTTTTAGGGTAGGGAGAATTGCCTTTTCTCTCTCCTTCCGGAACACCAGGGAAAACATAGAGGACCCTAGAGACCAGTGGAAAATACCTTGGGAATCCCTAATTCACTCAATCCTCATTGGTTGCTCCTAAGCACCTTCTACTGTGAAGTTTTGAGTAGCCTAAAGAAGGACTTCCCCTCATGACTAGGAGGACTCTCCCTGATTTTTAAACAATGTCTGCACTGTTTAGGGACTTATATTTTTCTCCAGTAAACAGGCTTCACTTTTGCCACAAAAAATGAACATGGGTATGCAAAATTTAAGTATTCCCATCAAGCTTTTCTACCTTAGATAGTCTCTAGCTGACCAGTGACTAACTGGGAAGTCGCTGCTCACAGGATCTCAGGCTTTTTCTGTCACTACGAATAAATAATAATAAAATAGAAATACATTTTTAGCCAATTTCAAAATGCAACAGGGCAGGTGCCTCCTGGAATGAAGAATTCCTGCAGCTCCCTTCATACTGGTATTCCGCATGTGATAAACCTCCAGTCCTTTCAGGAAATTATTCTGATCCTTGCTTGTTTCATGAAACAACCAGCTCCCTTCCCTGAGTTTCACCTTCCTGAGGAGCTGGTCTCTGGAAGGGCCAACTGTTCTGTGTCCTGCACTGGGGAACTTCGGGTAGGTTCCCACTCCCACTACCCACCTGGCTTCTTCACTTTCTCTGCCCTCCTACCGCCCTGAGGACACCTGCTGCTCACTGCATTCCCAGCTTTGTTTGTTTCCCCCATAAGATTACTGGACAGGTGCTGTAATCTTTGGTTTGCTGGGCAGTTGCCTCAGTGCAGTTGCTGTGACCTGCACTCTTGAAGAAGCAGACTTCTTCATTATTCATGATGGCCTGGAGGTCCAGTTACCAGCAGCGTCCACCGCAGAGGCCAGACTGAAACTTGTTTAGCCAGTTTCCTTCTTTCCCTGGGCTGTTCCAAAACTGACACACACAGACTAACAAAAACTCTGAGAGTTTCTGTGTTCCCAGGAATTAATCCCACCAGAACAAGCCTTGGTCTGTTGCTAAACTCTGATTCTCATTTCCTCCCCACCTCCCTTTGCTACAAAGCTATGGACCATCAAGTTTTAAAGCAGTGTTGAGCTGTTGATTAAAACAGCATGTTATCTTCGGAATGTCAGACAACATATGACAATAAAGTAGGCGTAAAATATCAGGAAAACAAATGTGCCCCTGCGTCTGCACTGGATGCAAATGCACAAATGGCTGAACTTTAAAAGCTTCCATGTTCCTAAGAAGTCTTAGGGCATTAGAATTGATGATGGTGATTAGGTTGCTTTTCAGAGCAGCAAAATCTGTATAACTGAATCCTCATGGGTTTAGCCATTCTCAGCCCAGGCATATAAACTTGGCCCGCTGTGAGTCTGCTTGTGTATACACACATGCAGTATTTAACCATGAGCGCAGTGGGCCCCAAATTAAAACCATATTTTGTTAGCATCACATGTTCCAGCCTTGACTGTATTTATCAAAGGGGACGCTGCTGGATTTATTGAAAGAAATGAACTTTGCCAGGGTCTGGCAGACTCAACCCCAGTAGGGAGTTGTTATTTTTACCCTCTGTGCCCAGCAGTGCTGTTGCTGTTGGCTCAAGGCTGTTTGCTCACTATGGACACAGTTTGCTACGTACGGATCCCTCTCCACTGGTCCAGTGTGCCTGCCTCCCAGCAGCCTGCACCTCATGGGATGTCATCAGCTCCACCTCCATGTATTCTTCAAAACCTTGTTTACGTTCCCTTCTTTTCTGTGAAGTCTTTGCTACCTAAACCCAAGGTCATTTCTTCTTCCTCTGATCTCGCCAGCCTGGGTCCAAGAACAGCTGGTAGAAATGCAGATTCTCAGGCTCCACCCCAGACATCCTAAATCTGCATGTTAGCAAGATCCGTGGGGGCATTCAAGGGCACATGGAAGTGTGGGAGGTGCTGCTCTGCCTCCACTTACCATCTCTACTGGGGTCTCTCAGTGGGAGTCCTGCTACCCCAACAGGGGCATTGGAAATGTAGAGAGGATGTTTTTGACTGTCACAATGTTGAGTGCTGGCGGGGAGGACTACCAGCATCCATCAGTGGGGTCGATGCTGGACAGCCTGCGATGTACGGTACACTCTCATATAGGGAAGAACTGGTTCATATGTCACACAACCTTCTAAAGAGCTGCCAGGCAGTCTGGTGGGTGAAAAAATCTATTTTTAATTATTTGAGCCTGGAACCTAATTCCTGTTTACACACAGAGTTTTTTGTTTGTTTGTTTGTTTTTGAGACGGAGTCTGCTCTGTCACCCAGGCTGGAGTGCAGTGGCATGATCTTGGCTCACTGCAACCTCCGCCTCCCCAGTTCAAACAATTCGCCTGCCTCAACCTCCCTAGTAGCTGGGATCACAGGCACCCGCCACCACACCCAGCTAATTTTTATATTTTTAGTAGAGATGGAGTTTCACCATGTTGGTCACCAGGCTGGTCTTAAACTCCTGACCTTAAGTGATCCACCCGTCTCGGCCTCCCAAAGTGCTGGGATTACAGGCATGAGCCACCACACCCAGCCCCCTTTTTATACCCAAAGTATTGTTTGCACAGTTTTAATACACATCACATTTCTAGGAACTCAACTTTTGTGAAAATTCAGGGAAAAGCGTTCTTTGCTTCGTTCAGAACCTTACCTTTAGTCACTGCTTTGGAAACACACATTATCCACAGTCACGCTGCTCCCAGTGCAATCTCTGGGACAATATATCTCTATTAGTTTGCATTTGTAGCTATCCCAGTCATAGCAGTTTTGTATCTGACTACTTCATTGTGGTTTTTGGTGTAAATGTGCCTGAACATTTATATGTTGAAACAATTTTTTTTTTTGAGACGGAGTCTTGCTCTTGTTGCCCAGACTGGAACGCAATGGTGCGATCTCGGCTCACTGCAACCTCTGCCTCCTGGGTTCAAGCGATTCTCCTGCCTCAACCTCCTGAGTAGCTGGGATTACAGGGATGTGCCACCACGCCTGGCTAATTTTGTATTTTTAGTAGAGATGGGGTTTCTCCATGTTGGTCAGGCTGGTCTCGAACTCCCGACCTCAGACTTTTTTTGTTATAAATTGCTTTTATTTTATTTCTTCTTTATATCAGAGTTAAGGAATTTATTACACTGATTTTGAGTGAGTTATATCGTTCATATGTAAGTTAACTATATTATTCATGAATTCCAGTTCAGAAAAACTGAGACCATTTGAAATTATTTGTTATAAAAAGGGTTTTGAGCCAGGTGCAGTGTTTCACACCTGTAATCCCAGTACTTTGGGAGGCTCAGGTGGGTGGATCACCTGAAGTCAGGAGTTCGAGACCAGCCTGACCAACACGGTGAAACCCCGTCCCTATTAAAAATACAAAAATTAGCCAGATGTGGTGGTGGGTACCTGTAATCCCAGCTACTCAGGAGGCTGAGGCTGGAGAATTGCCTGAACCTGGGAGGCAGAGGTTGCAGTGAGCTGAGATCATGCCATTGCACTCCAGCCTGGGGGACAGAGCGAGACTCTGTCTCAAAAAATAATAATAATAAAAATAAAAAGGGTTTTATAGGTTGGGAAAGTTGCTTGTGTGTATATCCTTCAAATGGCTCTTATTACATATTGTCTTGTAATCTTGAATATATTTTTAAGAGACCATGAATCATCTGCCTACTAGATTATAAGTATCCTTAGGGGCTGGGAGCAGTGGCTCATGCCTGTAATCTCAGCACTTTGGGAGATCGAGGCGGGTGGATCATTTGAGCCCAGGAATTTGAGACAAGCCTGGGCAACATAGCAAGACCCTGCCTCTAACACACACACACACACACACACACACACACAAGTATCCTTAGGGTGGGACTGAGTTTTATAAACTTGGTATTCTACTCACCACTTAGTTCAGTGTAATGCATATTATCTTAGTCTGTTTGGACTGCTATAGCAAAATACCACTGACTGAGCGGCTTAAACAACAAACATTTATTTCTCACCATTCTGGAAGCTGAGAAGCCTAAGGGGGTGCCAGTAGATTCATTGTCTGGTGAGGGCCCTCTTCCTGGTGTGCAGATAACTGCCTTCTTGCAGGGCCCTTACATGGCAGAGAGAGGGGGCTCTGGTCTCTTCTTCTTATAAGGACATGAATCCCATCCTATGGCCCCCACCTCTCATGACCTAATCTAAACCTAAGTGCCTCCCAAAGGCCCCATCTGCACATATTATCATATTGGGAATTAGGACTTCAACATATAAATTCTGGGGGAGGGCACAAACATTTAGTCCATAGCATACATATTGAACAATAAGTAATTGATCACATGACTATGTGAATACCACTCCATCCTCTCCTCAAATGCTCTTGATAAGTTCCTACTATGTGCAAAGCACTGATAGGCTGGTGACAAAGGTCTTTAAGGAAGAGTTTGGTACTTTGTTACTCATGGGCCAGGCACAAAGCTCAACACATAAAGAATTTTGATATGGAGGCTAGAAGTAGTCCACAGGGGAAACAGAAACAAAATTCTGTGGGATTGTAGAGAAGGAAACAATTCCAACACAGATGAGTGTGGAGTGGCAAAGGCATTCATGAGTTCCTTTCCTTATATTTGTTTTTATTTATTGGATTGCCCAGTATCTTCTTTGCCCCATTGAATGTACGCTTCTTGAGAACCAGTCTCAAGTACTCAAATTTCTTCATATTGCTGCCAAGCTCCAGTTTGTGTCAAGCAAAATCCCTTCTGTTTCTTGGAACAAATTCCATAAGCACAGTCTTTTCAACTGTATATAATAAGATGAGTGTGTGTGTGTGTGTGTGTGTGTGTGTGTATGTGTGTGTAGGCTAAATTGGTCTAGTAGTCAGGGGATCTGTATTTTATAGTATTTTATTTTATTTTGAGATGGTCTTGCTCTGTTGCCCAGGCTAGAGTACAGTGATACGAACATGGCTCAGTGCAGCCTCAATGATCTGGGCTCAAGCAGTCTTTCCACCTCAGCCTCCCAAGTAGCTGGGACTACAGGTGTGCACCACCATGCCTGGCTTTTTTTTTTTTTTTAATAGAGATGGTGGGGTGGGGGCGGGGGGTCTTGCCATGTTGCTCAGGCTGGCCTCGAACTCCTAGGCTCAAGTGATCCTCCACTGTGCCCGGCCTGGATTTTAACCTGCTGTTAATTTGATGAGATCATTTCACCACACTGTGCCTCATTTTCTTCATCAGCAGAATAGAGAGGAAGGGCTAGAGTGATGGTTCCCAAACTTATCTGTTTTGGAGGGTATTTTTTAAAAATACATAGTTCACTGGGCTCTGCTCCAAACTTGTTGAAACAAACTTTGGGAATGGAGCCCAGGTAACTAGATTTTAAAGTATATCAGGTCATTCTGGTAGGTGGCCAATTTGCTTTTCAAACTTCAATGTGCCTACAAATCACCTGGGGAATCTGGTTAGGATGCAGATTTTGATTTGTCAGGTCTGAGTAGGATCTGAGAGTCTGCACTTTAACAACTCTCAGGTGATGCTGATGCTGTTGATACATGAACCACACTTTGAGTAGCCAAGAATAAAGCATTTTTAAGTCTTTCAGCTAAATATTCTCCACCTGCATCAACTGCTAGTGAGTAATGTTATACAAGATAACCCTTAAAATTGTCCATGTTTAGTGTAAGATGACCTAGCTAAGTTAAATTGTCATGATAGAGTATGGAATCATTATTTGTTTATTTATTTATTTTAGAGATGGGGTCTCACTATGTTGCCCAGACTGGTCTCAAACTTTTGGGCTGAAGCGATCCTCCTGCCTCGGGCTCCCAAAGTGTTGGGATTACAGGTGTGAGCCACCACACCCAGCCCATTTTCTTCATTTACAAATTGTAAGTGATATTTGCACAACCATAAAAAAGAATGAAATTATGTCCTTTACAGCAACATGGATACAGCTGGAGTCCATCATCCTAAGCAAATGAATGCAGGAATAGAAAACCAAATACTGATGTCCTCACTTGTAAGTGGGAGCTAAACGTTGCGTTCTCATGGACACAAAGATGGCAACAATAGACACCGAGGACTACTAGTGGGAGAAGGAAGGGAGGCCACAAGGGTTAAAAAACTAACCATTGGGTACTATGCTCACTACCTGGGTGATGGGATCAATCATACCCTAAACCTCAGCATCACATAATATACCCATGTCTGTTACCAAAATGCCAGAGGTTCAGTCTAGGTCCTGCTGCTTGCCACACAAAAAGCCAATCGCTGAGACAAAGCGTATTGCCAGGGAAGAAGGCTTTAATTGGGTGCTACAGCCCAGGAGATGGGAGATCAGTCTCAAATCCATTTCCCCGACTGACTAAAATGAAGAGTTTATATAGCAGGTAAGAAATGAAGCCATGTGTGGGAAAATAGGAGCTCAAGAGGGGTAAGGAAGAGGAGTTGGTCAACAAGAAGCAGGTGGCCAGTTAGGCAGTCATGATAGGTGAGGGGCTCTGGAGTCTCACTGTCCAGATGCTATGATCTGGTAAGTTTTAGTTCCTTGCCACTATCTGGGAGGGTTGATTGTTGGTTTCCTGAGAAAGAAACTCATATAAGACAAACGTAACTTTCTCAAGTTTTAAGACTGGGAGGATCAATTTCTATGTTTATTCAAAGAAACCAAAAACATCAGTTCTATGGGACAATTGGGCTGGTTTTAGTCCTCCGCCCCTCTTTCTACTTATCAGTCCTTGATATGGTTTGGCTGTGTCCCCACCTCTCATCTTGAATTCCCACATGTTGCAGGAGGGACCCAGTGGGATATAACTGAATCATGGGGGCAAGTCTTTCCCATGCTGTTCTCATGATAGTGAATAAGCCCAAGATCTGATGGGTATATAAAGAGGAGTTCCCCTGCATAAGTTCTCTTTCTTTGCCTGCTGCCATCCATGTAAGACATGACTTGCTCCTCCTTGCCTTCTGCCATGATCATGAGGCCTCCCCAGCCATGTGGAACTGTAAGTCCATTAAGCCTCTTTCTTTTGCAAATTGCTCAGTCTCAGGTATGTTTTATCTGCAGTGTGAGAACAGACTAATACAGTAAATTGGTACCAATAGAGTGGGGAGCTGTTGAAAAGATACCCAAAAATATAGAAGCAACTTTGGAAAAATATGGAAGCAACTTTGACAGAGGTCGGCACAGTATGGAGAAGAAGACAGGAAAATATAGGAAAGTTTGAAACTCCCTAGAGACTTGTTGAATGGCTTTTTCCAAAATGCTGATGATATGGACAGGAAATCCAGGCTGAGGTGGTCTCAGATGGAGATAAGGAACTTGTTGGGAATTGGAGCAAAGGTGACTCTTGCTATGTTTTAGCAAAGAGACTGGTGGCATCTTGCCCCTGCCCTAGAGATTTGTGGAACTTTAAACTTGAGAGAGATGATTTAGGGCACCTGGTGGAAGAAATTTCTAGGCAGCAAAGCTTTCAAGAGGTGACTTGGGTAGCATTAAAGGCATTCAGTTTTATAAGGGAAGCACAGCATAAAAGTTTGGAAAATTTGCAGCCTAACAATGCGATAGAAAAGATAATTCCATTTTATGAGAAGAAATTCAAGCCAGCTGCAGAAATTTGCATAAGTAACAAGGAGCCGAATGTTAATCCCCAAGGCAATGGGAAAAATGTCTCCAGGACATGTTAGAGACCTTTGCAGCAGCCCCTCCCATCACAGGCCTGGAGGTTTATGAGGAAAAAATGGTTTCATGGTCTGGGCCCAGGGTCCTTCTGCTGTGTGCATTCTAGGGACTTGGTGCCTGTGTCCCAGCTGCTCCAGCCATGACTAAAAGGGGCCAATGTACAGCTCGGGCCATGGCTTCAGAGGGTGCAAGCCCCAAGCCTTGGCAACTTCCATGTGGCATTGAGTCTGCAAGTGCACAGAAGTCAAGAACAGAGGTTTGGGAACTTCTGCCTAGATTTCAGGAAATGTATGGAAATGTCTGGGTTCCCAGGCAGTAGTTTGCTGCAGGGGTGGGGCCCTCATGGAGAACCTCTGCTAGGGCAGTATAGAAGGGAAATGTGGGGTCAGAGTCCCCACACAGAGTCCCTACTGGGGCACTGCCTAGTGGAGCTGTGAGAAGAGGGCCACCATCCTCCAGACCCCAGAATGGTAGCTGCACTGACAGTTTGCATCGTGTGCTTGGAAAAGCTGCAGACACCCAATGCCAGCCATGAAGGCAGCCAGGAGGGAGGCTGTACCCTGCAAAGCCCCAGGGGTGGAGCTGCCCAAGACCATGGGAACCCACCACTTGCATCAGCACAACCTGGATGTGAGATGTGGAGTCAAAGGAGATCATTTTGAAACTTTAAGCTTTAACTGCCCCGCTGGATTTCAGACTTGTATGGGGCCTGTAGCCCCTTTGTTGTGGCCAATTTCTCCCATTTGGAATGGCTTTATTTACCCAATGCCTTTACCCTATTTTGTCTAGGAAGTAACTAACTTGCTTTTGATTTTACAGGCTCATAAGTGGAAGAGACTTGCCTTGTCTTGGATAAGACTTTGGACTGTGGACTTTTCAGTTAATGTTGAACTGAGTTAAGACTCTGGGGGACTGCTGGAAAGACATGATTGGTTTTGAAATGTGAGGACATGAGATTTGGGAGGGGCCAGGTGCAGAATGATATGGTTTGGCTGTGTACCCACCCAAATCTCTTCTTGAATTCCCACATGTTGTGGAAGGGACCCAGTGGAAGGTAACTGAATCATGGGGTCAAGTCTTTCCCGTGCTGTTCTCATGATAGTGAATAAGCCTCATGAGATATGATGGTTTTATAAAGAGGAGTTCCCTTGCACAAACTCTCTCTTTGCCTGCTGCCATCCATGTAAGACATGACTTGCTCCTCCTTGCCTTCTGCCATGATTGTGAAGCCTCCCAGTCATGTGGAACTGTAAGTCTCTTAAACCTCTTTCTTTTGTAAATTTCCCAGTCTCAGGTATGTCTTTATCAGCAGCGAGAAAACAGATTAATTCAGTTCTCCATCATGAGGAATCTGGTCATCAATCTTTGTGGCTGCTTCATGCTGAGGAGGGGCATTGTGGGCAGCTCCATACCATGGCTGAACACCTGGCTACCCAGGAATCCAAGGTTAATCTAACACTATAATTTTCTTCTGAACCACAATCTTTCTCCCCTGCCAGTTCCCCTCCTCCCCCAAAGACAAATCACTGCAGGGCCATCTTTTCTTGATATTACACAAACATTTTATTCAAAAGTAAAAAAAAAAAAAAAAAAATTTACCCCAATATAGTCTCAGGTATTTTGCTATAGCAGAACAGACAGACTCAGGCACTTTGCCTGCTCACCTCTTATCTTCAGGTGAGAGGCGTCAGGCATCTCCACCCCACAGTCCTGCTGACAGCACCCTAACATACTCACAGGCAGGAAGCAGGAACGTAGGGGTGGGTACCAGGGAAGAGAGGTGTCATGATGAGAAACACTTGTGGGGCCTGAGCTGACCTAGGCGGCCGAGGGAGGGAAAGAGCATCAGGCAGGAGAACCAAAGTGGACATGAGGAAGAGAGGAAGGTGGGCGAGCCCCTGGATGAGAAGGGGCCACCACGATGCCAGGCTCACCTCTGCCATTGAATAGCTGCTCGGTGACTCCTCACAGTCTGCAAAGCAACCTCCTTATAATCTATAGCTCACCAAGTCAGACTACCAATTTAGGACGTAAACAAGGCTGAGGAATTTTATCTTTCTTCCCGCAATCTAGGCACTCAGTCTTCCCTGCAAACTTGTGCGTCTCATGACAGCCACACTTAAGGACAGCAGCGGGCAGCTGGAGGATCATTCCCTCTGGCTGCTGCCCCAGCTGTATTTACCTCTGGGCATAGTGACTATCTAAGATCTGGAACAACCTCTAAGAACAGGGTACAACCTTGACGTCTGAGAGAACATTACAGCTGGGGAAAGCTTGCTCCAGCAACTTCCCTCTCACTGTGTTCTCTTTGACCTCTTCATCACTTTTCCTGAAAAGGGAGGGAGCTGAGGAAAAGCATACAAGTCGCTTGGGTTATTGAGGCCAGAGGAAAAGAGTTCCAGATTTAAACGATATCAGTCCAGCTATAAACCACGCGATCCACTGAGTATCAACTGACATGCAGACACAAAAGTGAATCCTCGCTTAAACTAATGTGAGGGGAATGAAAATTATTCTGCTTTTACAGGAGCACTGCCTGGCTGAGCAGGCGGTCTGGGCCAGCCACACAGAGATTGGTAGAAGGACTCCTGTCCCTGTCGACTCACAGCCAATGGACTTGGCTCCTTTCTTAGGGCCCTCCAGGATACAGGCTCCCCATTGTGCCTTGAGAATGAAGTCCATTTGCGCTGAAGAGGGAAGAGGGAATTTTACATTTGCTTACATTAGAAGGCACTGTAGCCAATGAGAGCCAAACAACCCAAGAGTTTTGGCACTAGAAGGGACTTTAGGCCATTTAATTCACACTCATCATTTTAGACAGAGAAACTGAGAAAGAAAGACGGAAGAGATTTGTACAAATTCACTGGTAAATCCTCAGCAAAGTTGAGTCTAGAATCTAGCAGACACTCAGACCCATCCTCCTCCCTTTCCCTGCTGCCTCCATGGAAAACTTGGTGGTTTTCCTGGCTTGTTGTGGTTTTCTGAAAGCCCTTGGATTATCAGAGCTCACATTCACCCAGGCTTATTTCCTCAACTCACCAGCTGGGGCTGAATGAGGCTCAAAGACCAGTGGGAAGAGAGTGCTTGCTGAAGGGTGCATGGTGGACTGAGAGAGAGGAACTATGAATTAGATTCATGACTTTACACTACCTACTTGAGAACTTCATTTTCAAATGTGCAAGGAGAAACAGACGCTCTTACTACACCCAACTAATCATTCAGCATGTGTCAGGTCCAGTGAGGAGGTAAACAGATGCAAACAGAACTCTTGGGGCATGCTTGATTCTGCATCAGTAAGCCATGATCTCACCATAAAAAATATCAGTCACCTCCTGTGGTTGGACACAAGTAGAGACTGTAGGTCCCCACCCTGATTAGCTTGCTACCAAGTGGAGCTGTTGCAATAAATGCAAGTCTCAGCTCAGACCACATTTCATCAAATGCAGGGATCTTTGTTAGATACCAGATTATATTAATCTTTTAAAACCTTGCTAAGAGGAGAGGTCTCTCTCTCTCTCTCTCTCTCTCTCTCTCTCTCTCTCCTTGCAATCTCCGGCTCCCCTAAACAAAAAACAGCAGAAATACCCAGGCAAGAGAGAGTTGCTGTCCTAGGCTCTGTCCTTTAAAAGGTCTCTTTCTGCCCCTCCTATGCACCCTCTTTCCATAGGTGATGAGTCACAGGGCTCAGGGAATGTGTCTGCACCTGTGACTCATCACCAGTGGAAAGCCCATCCCATATCCCACCTAAACCACTCTTTGGTGCCCAGGATCCCAAGGGCTCTGAACTCACTTCAGGCCTCTTCAGGGGGTCTGAGTCCTGAGGATCATCTGTCTCATGGCTGTCCTCATCCCTAGGCCACCAGGCAGCCATTTATAAAGAATGGGCTATGCAGACTGGGGTGTCTTTAATATGGGATGAGGGATGGAGCTGGGAGCAGACAGAGAACGGAGACACTGGGACAAGCAGATGGAACTCTGAGTCGAAGAATTCTATATCCAAACTTGATATTCTAGGTCCCTCTGAATATATATTTTTCAAGGCAAGAGGATAGAGTATGTTCTATATTATGGTTTCTTGGCTGGATTTATAGCTTTTAGATGTTTAAACATATGCTATGTGGGTCTCCATTTGCACTCTTGCCCCAGCCTGCAAATGTTGGAGACAAGTTTTTGAAGCAAATGCAAAGACTGGTTTCCTATGGTTAGATGGTGGGGGGCAAGGGGAGAGTGGTCTTATCCTTGGAGATGTCACACCAGTGGGCTCTAGACTCCCAGCCCTACACAGATGGCATAATTATTGGGCTTGATCATTTTTATCCCTTATTCACACAAGACAATTAGTCCCATTAGATTACTCCTAACCAAACAAAAAAAAATCTGCTGGTTTGCCAAATCAACAATTACTTTTAACACTTTTGTGTGCAAATAAAGGAAACTCAGTTGTTGACACAGACTAGAGTTCACTTTTTTGTGTTATCCACTAATTAATCAACCCTAAAGAGTAAAAGCAGATTAGGATTAATTGATTTACACACATATTCCATTACTTATACTACAGTATTTAAAAATAATGACCACAAGGCCGGGTGCAGTGGCTCATGCCTATAATCCCAGCACTTTGGGAGGCTGAGGTGGGCAGATCACTTGAGATTGGGAGTTCGAGACCAGCCTGACCAACATGGAGAAACCTCGTCTCTACTGAAAATACAAAATTGGTGGGGCGTGGTGGCGCATGCCTGTAATCCCAGGTACTCAGGAGGCTGAGGCAGATGAATTGCTTGAACCCAGGAGGCAGCGGTTGCGATGAACTGAGATCGCACCATTGCACTATAGCCTGGGCCAACAAAAGCGAAACTCCATCTCAAAAAATAATAATAATAATAATAATAGTAATAATGACCACAAATACAGCATAGCAGCCAGCCTGCCAGAGTCCCCCTTTTGTTTCTAAACTGGATACACCTACGTGGGGTGGTGGCTGTGGGCAGCAGCTCTCAGGATGAGGAATCTACAAGACTCCAGAAGCCCAGAACAAAGGCTCCTCTCCCCTCCAGAAAGGGCATGCCAGCCCCTAGGATGATGTATATCACCGTTTCAGACAATCCTTCTTTAACCCAATAAACCACATCCCCCAGGCCTATGCCCCAGGTTTGGGGTTCTAAGAGACTTACTGCACAATGTTTATGTAAAATCATTCTTCTTTTCTGTGCTGGTGCTCCATATTAAGCAACTTCCCTTTATCTGCACTTATGTTACAGGACCTAATTTTCTACTTACATCCACTTAGGGGCTTTCCATGGGCAAATCTGGCCATGACCCATCACATGCTGTTTTTCCAGCTCTTTTCTGTGTTTACTTTTCATGTAAACTTGGGTTATTCCAATAATTGTTTTTCGGTAATTTGGAGAGTTACAGGAATGCAATATTGAGCCCAAGAGGCAAGATCAAAACTAAAATTTGTGACATTAAATATCCAAGAGTTCTATCCAAAATCTTCTAGAAAGTTAATGAGAACCCCAGGCAAATCAACTGGAAGAAAAATATTTACCATTTAGCACTAGACAGTTGCAGGTACAAATCTTAGTCTACAGAAATGTCGACAAGCTAATCAGTGGGTTCCATTCCCATTCACCCAGGACACACAATACCACATTCAAGAATTCCCTAATGAATATACAGTTCTTACTTTCTCTGTGACCCACCTCCCCCACACCAAGTCCCCAGATACTGGAGACAGGGAGCTTCAAGTGGAGCACCACATATTCTCCTAAATCTCTTGTATAAGTCAGAGTCCTTCCTTTACACACAAGGGTTTTAAAAACTCAAAAGCCAGGAAAATGGGCTTCTATATCTCTGTCCCCTGTTTACCATCCCTTCACTAAGACAATGAGGACAGAGTAACCTTGCTCAAAAAAGCAAGAAGTACTTTGGGAGGCCGAGGCGGGGGGATCACCTGAGGTCAGAGATTCGAGACCAGCCTGGAGAACATGGCAAAACCCTGTCTCTACTAAAAATACAAACATTAGCTGGGTGTGGTGGCACATGCCTGTAATCCCAGATACTTGGGAGGCTGAGGCAAGAGAATCACTTGAACCTGGGAGATGGAGGTTGCAGTGAGTGGAGACCATGCCACTGCACTCCAGCCTGGACAACAGAGTGAGACTCTGCCTCAAAATAAATAAATAAATAAATAAATAAATAATAAAAACAAGAAGAGAAGTAGGTGAGAGGGTTAAGAAAGAAATACAGGAAGAAAAAAACTATATAATACTTCAAAATTAATATCCAACCATAATACTAACAGTTTTGAATATATTTCCATATAGCCTGTTGATAAAAAAAATCTTTCTTTAAAATATATATATGATTACAAGCCTCCAACAGTTACATGTTCCCCACAAAGGAAGTATTAGAAAGATCCTCCTACATTTGGAAAATGAAGTGCTGGCACCACTGAGATATTTGTCTGGGAGACCTACTATTTGCATGGGCAGAGAAAACATTCACATGGAATATTCAACCACAAAAGCATCAGATCCTGGGAACAAAACTAACAATTTCCCAAACACTTCCAAAACATAGCTCTGACCTCTACTCCATCAAAAATTCTGATTTAATTTTAGGAGATTCTGCTCTATTTCTTAAATCAAATGTCCCTATCTCTCTTGCACCGTGAATGCTCTGAATCGACCAGTAAGACAAGAACAACATTAAAACCAACAGTGAGGGCAGTTTCAGCATCATCTTGCTCTCCTCCAAGACTTCCCCTGGTTACCTTGCTCCTTTCTCCCTGCCAGACCTTGAGTTCTCTTTTCCAAAACATGGCTTGAGCACCTCCTTGAAGAAGTCTTCCTCATGTCTCTTATCTTGTTCTAATCATCCCATGGCTAGCGTAAGTAGCACAGATCCCATCTGCATTCCAGCTATATGTGTTCCTGTTGTTTCTTCCTGTCTTCTCATTAGCCTATAAGCTCTATTGTACAAGGTCTACACACTCACATCCACTGTAGTACCCATAACCATGTTGCACAATATTCTGCATACAGAGGGAACTTAATAATTTTTGCAGTTTGACTTTTGGGTCTCTATTCTGGCTCCTGGGTAATCATTTATCAGCAAACAAATTAGTTATCAGTGAAACAGCCATGGTTTCCAGAGTTAATCATTTGTATTTCCACTGCTGGAAAAAACAACACATACCACTTTCCTTGCAGAGAGGCATGCGGTCAGAACGTCACTGGTAGATCTCGCCTGAGAGTTTTGACGCTGGTAACTCTGCCCTGGAAAGGTGAATCAACTTTTATTTTGATTCATGTGTTTTTCCAGGTTCCTTTAGCCTAAATGCATAAAAGTCAGAGAAAGTCATCACCATAATACTGATAACAACAATGACAAAGACATACACATACAGTCACTGGCTGAACACCCACCAGCAAGATTGCTGGAAACCAAGCCGCACCACACCTGCCGGAGCATCCAGGACCATCTACTCAGTGCAGGCTCAGCAGCCATGCCTACCTTTGTCCATCCCAGGTATGGCTCCCCCAGGTGCCAGGGCTACTTCTCTCTCTTCTAGAGGCTGCTCTTCTTGCTGGCACGCAGCACCTGCCTCCCAGCTCTAAGCCTGTGGGGCAGCCAGGAGAGTCTTGCCTCTGGCCTCCGTTGGTCCCATACTTCCTGCTGAGTGGCTTTGCACGGCAGCCCAGCCCTGGGGAACTTTTCAAGAGAGAGGGCTTCTTTCCCTCCCTAACTCCCTTACCCTCACCCAACCCCACTCCATACTGGCCCTTTACCATCGCCAGTTGTTGCCTTGCCAGGTACTGTGGAACACCTACATCTCTCCCTATCACAGGGCTTGGACACACAGGCGTTGGAGTCAGATACGCTGTGTTTCAATTTTCAACCCCCTACACCAATTGCTTCTCTTTTCTGAACCTCAATTTTGTCATCCACAAAATAGAGATAGTATAATAATACCTGCCTTATGGTGGTGTTGTTAGAATTAAGCAGTAATGTCACTCGTAATGATAACAGCTGTACTGACCAAGGGACTTGTACGTGCTGGGTGCCATGCAGTGTTTTGTACCTCTTCTTGAAGCCCAGCATGGCGTCTAGCCCAGAACAAGTAGTCAGCAGCTTCCTTCCCCCTCTTCTTCTTTCTTTTCTCCTCCCTCCTTCATTCCCTAAATCAAATAGGACCTGGGGGTGCAGCATCTGGTCCCTTATGGGGGCTTTTTCCTCTCTGCAGCATCTTCCCTTCTTCTACAGGCCATCTGAGAGAACCCAGACCCCTACCCCCAGACTCTCCACCCACTAGAAACAGGAGCCTTTTCTCTCTCCTGCCCAAGTCCTCCACCTAACAGGGTAGCTCCATTTCTGTTTCCAGCCAGGTTTCCAAGCTCCATCCCCATGCTGGGGCTCTGCACCTGGTGTTCTGTTGCTCCAGGGAACACAGATGGCCAATAGCTAGAGATAAGGCCAGTTCTGTGTCCTCCTGGACCACAGAATGTGCCCCTAAGAGCCCTTTCCTTCCACTTCAGCACACAGGCAGGCCATTTGCGCCAGGAATGCTGCAAAACACTGACTGGACACAGATAATCAATGCTTAAGCATAATGGTCTCCAACGGAGCAGGAGAAGGTCAGGAACCAGCAGGGCATAGCCATCCCCCTATCCTGGGGGAGGCAGTCAAGAGGAAGGGCCCCTGGGGAAAGAGGGAGCTGCACCTCGCATCAGGGGAGGGGGTGAGTGGAACACCAAGATTTACTGGACTTCAGGGGCCATCCTATTGTGGGCTAGCCTCTGAAGAACCTTTAGTAGATTTTGCCGCACTTGGCCCTGGCTCAGGTGCACATGCCTCCATTGCCTCAGCAAAGCTGCTGAGCTCTCCCTCTCCCTCTGTTCCATTCTTGCTTACATAAGGCCCTGAACAGCATCTATTTGTATTTATTCATATGCACCAAATCTCATCCACAACACACTTCAATAGTCATAGACACTTTAAATCCGACTGTTAAAATCCATTTCCTTGCTTCTATGCCATTCCATTCCTTCCACTCTCTCCCAGTTGTTCTCAAAGGAAACCATGCATCAAACATTTGAGGCTCCCTCATCAGTTCTTACTCCAAGTCTCCAGGGCCATGTGACTGTCTATGTTCTAATTTCCTATGGGGTCAATATACAATTCAAACACTTCATCAACAGACCACAGCAACTGTGGCCTCCACTTTCTACCTTCTTGTCCTGGGCAGGGCTAGGCCTGGTCACTTTCAGGACACTGAGACTCTTTCCTGCCGTCCACATCAAAAAAAGGGACCACTTGCAGCAGAGGCAAAGACTTCAAGAATGTGCCCTGATGGGCAGTACTTACCTCCCTCTGTCCAGGAGGACAGGAACAGCAGAAACTCTCACTACCTAACAAGAGGAGAAACAAGGTTGAATGTCTCCAGAAGTTGTGAAGTCAGAGAAATCATACGAATAAACAGACACTAAGCTCTGGTGCAGTCTAAGTGATTGATGTTCACTGTATCTTTACAATAATCCTGGGGGTTAAGTACTGTTACTCTCCACTTCCAAAGTAGACAAGTAAATAGTAGACAAGGAAATGGAGGCTCACCATGGCTCTATAACTGTCCCATGGTCACACAGGCCAAAGCACAGAGGAAAATGACGGATGCATCCCTCCCCTTTTGCTTTAGGAAGGGTGGTCCCCAGGGCCTGGTCTGGAAGACAGAAAAAAAATTAAAAAGAGCTGGACTACTCAGCATAATAAAATGATGGAGGGTTGCCAAATTGGCCCTAGCACTTGAAGAAAGAGGATGGTTATTGAAAAGAGAAGGGGCTTTCCAGAGAAAAAGGAAGGAGGTTTTGGTACTTAAAACAACCTGTTAGAAATTTGTAAGAGTTTGTCTAGTGTGACTTGGCATGTTTTTGTGCTGCATTAGGTAGAACTGTAATTTTCTTCTGCTACCCCAAATCTTCAGTGAAAGTCAGCCAAATGTGCCAGCACTACCCACCATAACATTTGTGAACAGATGTAGGTGTTGCTTGGAGAACAAAAGGAGGGAGCAAAGTCCGGCACGGAGGAAGCAGTGTGGAGAGAGGACAGTGGCTTTGATGGGCAAACACTGGGCCCAAGACCACACTGGGCAACCGAGAATTGGGTCTGAGCAGGAATGGGAGGGAAAGGCAGGCTCTGCAAATGCGAAGGCCCTGGGGAATCTTTGAAAATGCTGAGGGGAAATGCGATTCCCCGTGTAATTTCGGATGGAGGCTTGAGCCATTCGATGTGGATATTAAAGAAAGTGTGACTTCCAGAAGGCTGAAGGTTTGGAACCCTTTGTTATACCTCTTGCAATTCTATCAACAACCCATGAGATAAAACTTATTTTCCCCTTTGTACAGATGAGAAAGCCCAAGTCATTTAAGAGGTGGATGTAGCCTGGAACCAAAAGACAGGGCCGGGACAGATCGTGTCTGTCCAGTCTGCTCTGAGAACTGCCCCACCGTGGAGCACTTCACCCGGCCAGCAAGCTCCGCTCACTCCCACACAGAACTGCTCAGAAGTCCTTCGTGCTGAATTTTGTATTCCACCCTATCCCCCATGTCACTGCAATCTAAACCTTTTCCTTGAGGACTTCAATGTTAGAAGTCCTGGCTCTGACTCAGACAGCCTAGTTGAGTGACCTTCACATGACTTGGACTCAATTTCCTTGTCTATAAAAATAGGTAATACCAACATCTATTTCATAAGAGTGTTGTAAGGATTAAACAGAAAAAAAAAGTGAAGGACCTAACATATTGTTAGCTTTCAGTAAATATTAATAGAATTAATATTTTTAGTTATTAATTAAATTATTAACTAATTAAAATAATAATTACTATTATTGTTTTTCCTTGACTTAATGTCCTGTGTACTTTTAGTTTCCCTCAATGCTAACATCCAGTACAAAATCAGAACATTGATACTGGTGCAACCCACAGAGTTCATCGGTTTTGCATGCTGTCATTTGTGTGTGTGTTTGTGTGTGTGTGTCCCTGTACCATTTTATCGCCTGTGTAGATGCGTGTGACCACCACCACAATCACGATACAGAACGGTTCCATCAGCACCGAGGTCCTTGTGCTTCCTCACCTCCCTTCTTGCCCCTCCTTTATCCTTGCCCCCCCGGTTATTTTTAGTCCCCACGAAGTGTCTCAGAGAAATCTCAGACATGTTTTCCCACTCCAGCCTGTTTGACCTTGTTGCTTCCTGCAAGCCACCAGGGAGGCCAGGGGCTGCCCCTTTGTCATCAATCTCCTAAAGGCCTGTGCCCTCCTTCCCAGGATACTACCTCCACCTTCCTGCGAAGCTGAGGCACGTCAGGTATGCCAAATGGAGCTACAGTGTGTGTCAATTACACAGGATGTTCTGTAAGAAATGGGGAGACTGTCCATTCCCCAGCTCTATGTTGCATTTGGCCACATGAGTCCCAAAGCAGATTGCATCTGCCCAAACCATACATCCCCTACCCGTTCTGACTGCAGTTGCCTTGTTTTCGAAGGTCAGATCCAAACCCTGGGACTGGGCTGGGCAGACATTGTCTTTCCTCCTAATCTCTAAACCTGTGTCCTCCTGGGGCCTCTGTTCAAAGCTTCTTTTATTTTTTTTTTTTTTTGAGATGGAGTCTTGCTCTGTCACCCAGGCTGGAGTGCAGTGGTGCGATCTTGTTCAAAGCTTCTTCAGCACAATTTTGGTTTTCCTGGATAAACAGATGCACAGGGGGTTCACCACATATAAGCTCATCAGACAGACCAAGCTACATTGCAGGATCACAGTTTAGGCTTGGCTGGGGTGCCTGACTCCTCTCAGGATAAATTTGACAGCATTAAAAACAGATGAAATAGCCAACCTAAGCTCTCAGGAAAGAAGTCCTCAGGTTTGTAGGTTCATAATTTAATTCAAAATAAAAGTTTTACTGAGTCTAGCTTTGGTCAAAAATATTTGATTGTCTAAAGAAGGTAATTACCTTCTCTTAGTCACCTACCATCTAACGTAAGATGTGTTCATGGTAATTAACCTGTATCTCAGTATTTAAGTTACAGAATAGCAAAGGGGAAATGTGACTTCGCTAGAGGAGGATTAACATCACCCAAAGATAGATAGAGAGACTTAAAACCTCTTTGCAGAAGCGAATATCATGTTTTAGGCAGTACAAGAAGAGTTGCATCATGTTAGGCAAAAGCATAATGTTGCTATTGTCTTTATTGGGAAGTTAAACATGGTTAAAAGAAGTGTGTGTGAATGCCAAGTTTACAAGGAATAGACTGTGGTGGCTTTGTACCATGACAACTGAGCTTAACAAAACCTGTGTTTTCAAGAATTCCCTTCCCTGTGTAGTTCTAGGTTATGGTTGGCGACAAGACATATTTTCCATCAGACTTGGAAGGTGGGCATGGAGCAGTGGCCATATTTCCTATGCCCTGAATGTAGCAGCAGGGCAGCAGGTGCTGTGGCAGCTGGCAAACATTGTCACTGACGTGGTGTGTGTGCCCAGACCCACAGCTCCTCCAGCTCCTGCCAGATCTCCTCCATCTGTTTCTCTGAGTCCTGGGCCAGGTGATAGTGCAGCTCCATGGCGAAGGGCTCCAGCTTCTCCAGCAGGTCATGCAGAATTGAGGCTGGAGTGGATGGGAGAGGGATACCTGGGTTCCAGTTGGTCTGTCTTCGTGGTTTCTAATTATCTTCGTGGGTTCCATTTCGTCTTTGTGGTGTCGTGTTTGTCCTTCTTCTTATCCACACCCAGCTCCCATTCCAACTGTCTCTCTGTCTGACCCATAGGACTTCAGGTCAACAGTAGACACCACAGGGGCAATGATGGGCATAGATCGCCTCCCCCAATCTCCCTCATGGCAAAACTAGGACTCTGCCATCCATTATTCTATATCACTTACATTGGTTCTGCATCTTTGATCTAACGCTGAATGATACAGAATTATGTACTGATTACTTCTCAGAGGCACTATAACCAACTGAATTTGGTATTTGTTGATTGAACAGAAGATCAAGTTTTAACTGCATATTGATTGAAGGGGTGGATGATGAGTAAGAAATTAAAATACCCTTTGGGGGTGCACAGAAATATATATTCTCTGCCCTGGAAAACAAATCCTAGGTGACTTTGACCTTCAATTCTTACACTCAAATATCCTGCCTATTCTTCAAATAGGAAGCATCTTTGTAAATGTCTAAGCATTTATTTATTCAACCAACTATGCATTGTTTACCTCTCTGTCCTACGCATTACCCCACAACTGGACTCCAACACACTGAGGATGGTTCAAGAAAATTGCTGAGGCATTTTCCTTCCTCCCTCCAGAGCCTTGATCCCAATCTCCTTTCACTTTTATTTTATTTCCCAAACTCCAGACTCTAAGTTCTGAAGACCTGACTCAAATCCCTGCCTTTGGGCCCCCTGGATTTCACATCTACCCATATACACCCTGGCATTTGATCCTTTGTCCTCCTTGTGGACTCTGGCTTCACTTGATCCTTCAGGCCCTGTCACCTCCCTTGATCTTGGCTGGACCTTGCAGCCCCAGCTCCTACCAAAGTCACCGCCTGCGTTTGACTACCTGGATGGTGCTTCCCAGTGAGAAAGAGAATAGGTGACATCCAGACACCACTCTCTAGAGCCTGCAACCTGGTGGGGGAAGTGAGTTATACACAGAATACAAAATAAGCATCGAAGAAGTCTGGAAAAAAGCATAATCCCTTTAACCCAACCTAAGGTCATCAGGGGAGTCTTCCTGGATTAGGTGACCTTTGGAGGGACTGGTAAAAATGTAACATAACCCCAGCTATATATAACCCCAGGAGATGAGTTGGGAAAGTAGGAGGGGGAAATGCTAGGGATAATGGAGAAAGCCAAAGAATTGGAGCATGAGGCCTTGCACAGACAAAATTCAGTTAAATCGTTAAAAGAGTGCGGAGAAAACATTAGGAAATACAGACAAATTTCTGTCTCCTGTCCAAAAAGAAGTAGGGAAACTATAACCACCACAAATAAGCCTCCAGTTTATCCATGACTTAAAACTCGTCATTCACAAACCGCTTGCTGGGGTGACAAACATCTGAACAGTGAATGAGAGGATGAAAGGAAAAACTGGATGATCATGAAATGTTAGTAAGTTGCCCCAAAATTAAGAGCATACCATTTCCACAAGGCTGGGAGAGAAGTCCCAACTCTGAGGCTTTGGCAGCTCAGGGAAGCAGAACACCTCTCTGGGACTCCACGAATGCTCTTGGCGACTGAGCTGTGAACATTGCCCAAGAATGCATTTTTGAAAGTCATAAATAATACAACTTCTCGAGTTAAACACACAGAGAAAAAATGACTGAAGATATGTCTGTTATAGATAAACATGCTGCCACATCTTTTCGACAGCTTATGGCATTGGAGATTCTTCTAATAAAAAATTCAATTTGAAAGGCCACCAGCAAAATCACTGTTCCCTCTAAAAGACAATTCTAACTACATTTCTGCAAGACAAGCGTAGGCTTCTTAGGATTCTCTGGACAGGAGGATGGAACAAACCTGAAATATTTGGGGTTGTTTGTTTGTTTTTGAGATGGAGTCTTGCTCTGTCGCCCGGGCTGGAGTGCAGTGGCACGATCTCCGCTCACTGTAACCTCCGCCTCCCAGGTTCAAGCGACTCTCCTGCCTCAGCCTCCCAAGTAGCTGGGATTACAGGCATGTGCCACCATGCCCGGCTAATTTTTGTATTTTTGGTAGAGACAGGGTTTTGCCGTGTTGGCCAGGCTAGTCTCAAACTCCTGACCTCAGGTGATCCACCTGCCTCAGCCTTCCAAAGTGCTGGGATTGCAGGCAAGAGCCACCATGCCGAGCCCCCAAACCTGAAATATTTTGAAGCTTATCTAATAGATATTAGCTAGCCAATACAATTAGAATATATTCCACATGTCCTTATTATTTAAACAAACTCCAATTGGAAAATTTCTCATTCATGGTAATAAAACAGTTCCTCTTGGATTCATCAGGTTAATTAAGTGACCCCTGAGGTGAACTGTGTCTAGACTTACTGTAGACCCATCCAAATTACTGTGATCTACTGCAGGATAGCCAAATCCTGATGCCATGAAATATAATATTGTACCTCTGAATGGAGCGAAGTAGAAAGCCTCAGAAAAGCGGGGACACAGGAATATTTCTGGGGTATAACCTGTATAAAGGCAGGATCCAAATAGTTCAGTCTCAAGATGGTAGTCAAGGAATACAGCCTGACACAAGAAGGAATTTCAAAGACTCAAATTATTTATTTTGAGATTCTTGGAAACCACAAAGAGAAGGCAAACATAGAGCATACAGCAACACTTATGAATTTCCCTTTCTTCTGCACCCATTTCACTCATATGTGCTGCATTTGTTCTGAGGTGTCCCTCATCACAATTTCCCGAAGGCTTTCTCTAGGCTGAGCTCCGCACTTGCATTTTCCTCTCTTTACTTCCTCTCTTATGTCTATCCTTTGACTATAGTCATTGATATTGCCTCTCTCCCCGTGATTAAAAAGGGAATAAAAACACTTCCTCTTTGGGAGAGGAAAGAAGGGAGGAAATTTGGCAGACCATTATAGCGTGAGTTTTTGGTTATCTGGGAAAGGGAGGAAGCCAGCAGACATTCCCATCTTTATTCCATTTAGCTCCCTCTCTGCCAGACAGTAATAAGGGAACTTAATTTACACCAAAACCAGGGATAGGGAGCCCAATTCAGAGGCTCAAATGAATATACGGCCACACATTCCTAAAAAAACAAAAATAAAAAAAACAACAACTCACCTTTCAACCATCTTTTGTTGGTTGACGTATGATTTCCTTATCGTAAGAGAGTAAGTATGAGATATTAAACAGCACATTTTTTGTTATTTTTTGTTAGTTTGTCTTTTTGGGACAGAGTTTCACTCTTGTTGCCCGGGCTGGAGTGCAATGGCGCAATCTTGGCTCACTGCAACCTCCACCTCCCGGCGGAGGGTTCAAGCGATTCTCCTGCCTCAGCCTCCAGAGTAGCTAGGATTACAGGCGCCCAGCACCATGGCGCACTAATTTTTTTTGTATTTTTAGTAGAGACGGGGTTTCACCATGTTGACCAGGCTAGTCTCGAACTCCTGACCTCAGATGATCCACCCGCATTGGCCTCCCAAAGTGCTGGGATTACAGGCGTGAGCCACTGTGCCCAGCAACAGCACGTTTTAAAGTTAAGATGAGGCAACATAAAACTTGAATTAATAAATGTGACAAACAAAAATAACAATAAAATAATAAATTATAAATCCCAACAAGAATACAATTATATTTCTTAATTTTGACAGTGTGAACAATAGACTTAGTGTTAGATCATTTGCAGCACGGTCAGATAAAAGAATTTTTTCCCTCATGTAAAGACTACACCCTAACTCAGGCATGGGAAAACATCATCTCATATAAGCCTCATAAACCCCAACTAAGCCAGCTCTTAGGGCCACACCAGTGTTCCAACATCTGTAAAGCCAGTTTTCATCTAAGTTTAATTTTAAAAAGCCAAAATGTTGAGTAAAATATTGTTCTTGTACATCCACTCTGGGGTGGGTTTTTAGTGTCCTGACCTAGAATGTAGCTGGGATGGAGCAGGACTGCTTGAGGAAAGAGGGTTGCTGGGCTCACCTTTTCAGTTTGGCAGAAGCATTGAAACTGGTGGGGGAAAGAGGCCTGGTAAGGAACTGGGGTTTGGAGCCCCTTCAAATTACTCAAAGCCAAAAAAGCGCACAGAGAGAGAAGAGCAAGAACCTAACAGCCTGAAGTGGCATTTCTGGCATGTGTTCAGGCAGCTTTTTTCGTCTGTGTTTCCATAAAGACCTCTCTTGCATAAAGCTCATCCAGGCCTCTGTGAACTGGTTGAGCCAGGGCAAGATGCACAGTCTCTGGGACTGTGAGTGTGAGTAAACAAGATTCTCCCCTTACCCCACAAGCCTACCCCTGCCCCGAAACAATTCAGCACAGAGGTATACTTCAAAGGCCCACAGCTCTCCCCAGCAAACAGACAAAGCTCTGCAGCCTTCAGATAGAGACTTCATCCTCAAGCCAGACAAAGACTTCATCCTGGTGGGAAACTGATGGGAAGAAGAAATGGCAATAGTAATGTGTATACACATACGCACACACAGGTTACAAGTACAGGACTCTAAAATTGCAGTGTGAAGTCTCTTGATACAAGCCACATTCTCTGGTCATCTGTTTATCCAAACAGAGTTCTACACTAGGGTCAAGAGAGTCTTTTTAAAAATTATAGGGTACTGTGCTTTGCTAAATGGCATCATGGAATGAAGACAACACTGGTGATGCTACTAATTATGCAGCTTGAGAAAGCTGCTCACCTGCGCAGAGCTTGAGTTTCCTCATATGAAAATTGGAGATGATAAAACCTACCTCGTAGGATTTTTATGAATATTAAATAAAATAACATGTAAAAACAACTGGCCAGAAATGGTAACAAGCAAGAGTAGAATTTGGAAAAAGGGTTTGCTTGATTCTAACAGATGTTCTCCAAAGGTGCAAAATGAGGTTGTTGAGAAAGGTGGTGTGTGGCTGGTTGATGCGAGGCTTTGAGTCCGCCTGCCTGTGAAGTTTGATTTTGAAATCTCAGCCTCTTAGAAGCCTCTGTAAGGGGATGGGTGGTCACAAAGCCACATCTTATAGTGTGGTCTGCAAGGATGCCTATAAAACACTCAAAGCTTATTGAAAATTCCCCTGCAGATCTCCTCGTCTGAATTCCTCCCCACCCCACACCAATGAGCCACTACACATTCAAGGAAAACAAAGAGACAACTCTAAAGCCCTAAGGAGTGGCCCAGCTAGGCCAGTAGTTTTCCCCAGAGGGAAAATGTGCTTCCAGACACACTCAGCTGAAACTGACTAGAAACTGGACTGTGTTGACTGAACAAGTTGAGAAAGATTTGCCTCTGGCTTTAATAAATTACGACATCAGCTTTTGGCATTTAAAATATTCAACTGTTTACCTTAAAAAGTCTCTTGCGGCCGGACACGGTGGCTCATGCCTGTAATCCCAGCACTTTGGGAGCCCGAAGTGAGTGGATCACCTGAGTTCAGGAGTTCGAGACCAGCCAACATAGTGAAACCCCATCTCTACTAAAAATACAAAAATTAGCCAGGTGTGGTGGCGCGCGCCTGTAATCCCAGCTATTTGGGAAGCTGAGACAGGAGAATCACTTAAACCCGGGAGACAGAGGTTGCGCTGAGCCGAGATTGCGCCACTGCACTCCAGCCTGGCTGACAAGAGCGAAACTCCAAAAAAAAAAAAAAAAAGTCTCTTGACATTAATTTCTTTTCTGGTTTGAATAAAATAGCCTTTTTCCAGGTTGTATTAATTTGCAATAAAAGTGTTCTGACCCTGTATTTTTCTTGTCTGTAAAATGGACTGAGACGCTATTAAGGTTCCTTTGGGCTCCGAGAACTATAGGACTTGGGGACAAACAAACCAGGTGGCTGATTCTACTGAGGGCTTCACTGTCACCTGTGGTTTCTGCTCCTTCAAAGGAGTGAGGATTAGCTGCTATTTAGACACAGGAATGCAGGTCTTTGATTATTTGGGTGTCTGTTTTCACAGGCGTTGGACCTGACCCTGCAGCCTGGGAGCCCTGACCGGACCTCTCCTCTGATTTGAAAGTACGCAGGCCTGGCTGACACCAGACACCACAGAGGTGTGGCCCCCACCAGACACAGCTACCATTAAACCCCATCTTGTTGCTCACTGGGTGTGTGGCCTTGGTTAACCACAAACCCGCCTAGATGCCTCACTGGCAGGCCAGCTGAAAGCCATCATTTCTTATCCAGCCCCTTAGGGATAGGATTAGAAGAGTTACCTAAAATGTAAGATGTTGCATTCCTAAAGCCCTGGCTGTAACCCAGGGGGACTCCAGGCAAGACGGCTGATCCCAGCGACTTCACTCCTAAATGAAACCAAAGTCACCTAGTATCCTTGAGTGGCAGACATGGAGAATGGCAAGTGAAACCAGAGCCTTCTTGGCAGTTAACTGAGGTGCTCTGAGAAGGTGGCAAAGGAAGAAAGCCTTGGCTTTATTTAAAGGGGCAATTAAAGTTCAGGAAGGAAAGGAAGTGTTGTTATTCTTAATTTTTCACACTCTCCCTGACCCCAACCTCCATTCCACAAATAGCCCAGGATTGCATTTGCTGCCAGCAGAAGTATATAGATATCTCTGGAAAGCTATGAATGATTTACAAGCTGGGTCAATAATTAAGTTACCCTGGGATGTGCAGACATAACCAGTCTTAACTCTTTAAATCTCAGAAGACTTGCTCCCCAGCCTGGCAAGAGAATAATGGTTAGAAACCAAACAAAATCTCCATACAGATTTGAAATGCTTTGAGCTAGGAAAATGTTTCAATCCATTATTTGGGAAAGGCTGATGAGCAGATTGTGTTTCTCATCTTGGTCTGTGATTATTTCTAGGACAAAAGAAACATATTAAGTTGGTACAGAAGTAATTGCCATCTTTGCCATTGCTCTTAATGCAAAAACCACATTTACTTTTGCACCAACCTAATAGTTTGTGGATTCAAGTACCCAAACTCTCAGCTTCGATTCCAGCTCACTCCGGAAGGCCAGGTGATTTTGAGGGGGGCCACTCCCTGGAACTGGCCGTCCTCCCTCAAAGACCTCCTCATGAAGATTTTAATCAATGATGGATCCAGATCCTTCCAAAGGGAAAAAGCATCATTCACGTGGGGGAGAAGAGTTTGTTTGAGAGCAGCCCCTTTGTTGGCTGATCTGTGGGAGGAACAGCCCAGTGGTCTATGCTAGTTAAGGGGTCAAAGCTAAAACTCCTGAAAGAGTTAGCAAGATGAGACTGCATATGTGCAAACTGGAGAAATTCTGAGAAGAAAGTCGCCCAGGGCTTAAGAAGGGCTTTCATGTGGGGCAGGGCTGGACCTGAGCCTGGAAGGACTGGCGGGTGAGGAGCAGGACACCTCAGAGACAGGCATCATTCCGGGCACAAACCTGTGCTGAGTCCTACCTTCCATGTCCAGACATGTACCTGTGCTGCAGGTACATGAGCCAGAGAGGATTGAGCCTCTTATGGGCCGAATTATGTCTCCTCAAAATTCATATGTTGAAGCCCAAATCACCCAGTACCTCAGAATGTGACTGCATTTGGAGATAAGGCCTTTAAAGAGGCAGTGAAATTAAAATGAGGCCTTTAGTGTCAGCCCTAACCCAAGCTAACTGGTGTGATCATAAGAGGAGATTTGGAGACACAAAGAGACACCAGAGAAAAGGCCACCTGCAAGCCAAAGAGAGAGACCTCAGGAGAAGCCAAACCTGCTTCTTGAGCCTTTGATCTGAGACTACCCACCTCCAGAACTGCAAGAAAATTAATTTCTACTGTTAAAGCCCCCTGGCCTGTGGAATTTGTCATGGTGGCCTTAGCAGATTCATACAGCGTCCTTGCCCTCCGAGGGCTCCAGTGTGTTGAGGAGGCCAGACAACAAACAAAATCCTATGAAACCCATACATTCATGACAGCTGTGCAGGGCACTGGGAAGGACAAGGAAAAGGTGCTTTGAGAGTATCTGAAGAACAAAACCGGGGTGAGGAAACACCCCTGGGCCTGGAATTCCCGCCTCCAGGAGAGGAGAGCAGGGAAGTCAGGCTGACCCGAGCCACCACTGAAGAGGTGGGAAGTGAACGACAATGGGAACACCAGATTGCAGAGCGCCTGGAAACAAGCAGGAGTATTCTTGCTGGATCTCCAAGGCAATGTGAAGCTATTTTAGATTTCCAAGTGGTGGAACGGCCCAAGGAGAGCAATGCTTTAGGGAGCTCTTTCTTACAAGCATGTGCAGAAGGAGCGCAGGCCTCAAAGCACAGGAAGAGGGGGTGCCGGTGAGAGGGCTGGATCGAGATGCCAGCAGGCAGGCAAAGCGGGGGAGGAGGTGCATGCAAAAAGCATTTTGAAGAAGAAAATGACAGGTCTTGGTGATTGATGGGAAACTCTTTTAAAATTGTCTTGTCCCTGAAGCAGCCCTTCAAGGCTGTGGCTGACCTATAGGAAGGCCCCTGGTAGACCCCTCTCCAGAGTGAGGTGGTTGCCATGGCACCCAGATGTGAGCAAGGGGGATAAAGACCAAATGGCACATTCATTTCATACCCTTCCTTTACCATCCCTTTGTGGGATACCAGTGAGACCCACAAAGCTTCCCGAATCTGCACGATGAATATCATCAGAAGGCATTTGATTACAGCTCTGAGACTCAGTAAGAAAGTAACACCTGGGTAACGTCCATAAAGCCATCTTGCAGATTTCTCTGTGAGGGGCTTCTAACTTCTGGCTGCCTTTCAGCTATTCACAGCTGGGGGGAAGTGGAGGGGACAAGGGGATGTGGGTAAAAGAACTTCTCATACTAGCCTGTGAAGGGATGTTAATGTCTGACTGACAGGAGTAGGACACTGGTTGCTTGATCCAGCCCTCCTGCCTTCTGCTGGGAAGGAAACAAAAATATGGAAAACACGGGGGGCTAAAGTTCCAGAGCGCCTGCTGTCAGCTGAAGCCCATAGCCTCACAGAAGCAACCAGACAGAGGAAGCTGTGAATAGATCCTGCCCCGTCAGGTGCTGGATGAAGCTTGTTTCCAGTGTGAAGGAAAGGGGACCTGGTCAGGAAACCATGGTTTCATGAGCCAGACTTTACAACTGCAGGCAGCTGCCAAGGCCAGAGCTCACGGTGAGTGGCAGACAGAAGAATACCAGCCCTTCATCTCATAGTGCTCTGCCAGGCTCATTTTCCATCCATCAGCAGCCGAGGGTTAACGTGGAGATCAGATTAGAGGCACTGCTCTCTAAGAGACCTACATTTGAAGCACTAGGCAAAAACTGATATAAGCACATGTGGAAATAAAACACAGGGTAAAAGAGTCCAGCAAAAAATCCTGGCATGGCAGCTGACTCTGACTGCACAGGACACAGTACACTGACACTCTCTGAGGAGAAGAGTATCTTTAAAGAGTAGACTATTTAAGTAAATTATTTGTGCATGGCTGGTAGAATTCATTATTGTATTATTATTATTTTTTTAAGACAGGGTCTTGCTCTATTGCCCAGGCTGGAGTGCAGTGGTGCAATCACGGCTCACTGCAGCCTTGACTTCCCAGGCTCAAGCAATCCTCCCACCTCAGCCTCCCAAGTAACTGGGACAAGTGTGCACCACCACACCCTCCTAATTTTTGGTATTTTTTGTAGAGACAGGGTTTCATCATGTTGCCCACTTGAGCCCATCTCAAACTCCTGGGCTCAAGTGATCCACCCACCTTAGCCTCCCAAAGTGCTGGGATTATAGACATAAGCCACCACACCTGACGCCATTATATTATTATTTTTTTAAAGTCTCTTTTAGAACTGTAAGACTTCAAGATGCTCCATTTGCTCTGGATTGAAAAGCTGATAAATGTTATTTTGTAATCAAAATGTGGTCTGAGGACCAGCTGCATTGGCACCTCCCAGGAGCCTGATACAATTTCAGAATCTCAGACCCAAATCCAGACCTGCTGAATCAGAATCTGCACTTTAACGAGATCCCTGGAAGCTCTGCACGAACATTAAAGTCTAAAAAGCACTGCCTTGGAGCAGGTTAGGCAAAAAGAAGAGCTGAGAAGGGTTGGGTAGCTAAGATCTGGCTTAGCAATACTATAGCCAGATCAGTGCCCACTTCTACTCACTAGGCAATGGCCCCTATGGCTACAGTGAGAGGGTTTAGATAGTAATACAGGGTGCAGAGGAAGAGGGCCAGGCTTCTGCTGCATGACTGAAAGAACCCAGGTGCCCCTCCCACTTAGGTGCTCTTATACATTCTCAGCCTTTATCCTTACACGCCCAAGGCCCATATGAGTCTAGATTATGCAAAATAAGTCTAAGCAATGTAAAAAAAAAAAATGATTTTTTTTTTCCAATTAGCAAAGGGTAATGAGCACTTTCCAGAAATTGTGCTTGGTAGGATATGTCACATAAGTAAATTTTCTTTTGTTTATTTTTCCAAAGAGGCTGCACCAGAACTATCCAAGATAATTACTTTGCCTTCAGTCTGGTTGAGCAGCAGCTGTTTATGGTACCTATGACTTCCTCTGTAAGATCAGTGAGATGTAATACAACAACAAAGGGATTTTGAGTAGACAAACCTGTGCTTGAATCCTGGTTTGGATTATTTCCTGAAATTCAGATAGTAAACTCTAAAATGCTGAATGAATTTACAATTAATTATTCATTATTGAGTGGAAATATAGCAGCATGGCTTAGCCTGGCTTGACTAATAGCACCATTATTATGTCAAGGAGACTAAAGCTTTGAGAGATATAGCTCAATGTCATACAACTAGAAAGTGGCAGAGCCCAGACTGGTAGGTGCCAGGTCTATTAGCCTCAAGAGCCCAGAAGACAGTTAAACCTGATACCATTGCTTCCATGGGCCCAAGGCCTTACTCCCTTCCAGTGCCTTCAACTCTGCCGCATAACTGATGCTCTCACAGTTTAAGACAGAATTGCAAGTGAGCCAGATTTACAAAGGCAGTCATCTTACTACCTTCATTTATCTTACTACCCTTCTGACTTCAAAAGTCATTGCTAATATTCTAAATTGTGGCATGCTCAGTCTTTGCTCTCCTTTGCTTCTAAATAATTTTGTTTTTTCATCCTCAAAAAATCTAACTCTTCATGTCAACAAGAAAAATCTCAAAATGAGATGGTAAAACAAACATTCCATTGACTTTCAGACTATTAAATAACTAACCCTCTCCCTCAGTCTCCCTATTCCCCATCCCCCTCTCCCAGCTTTTTTCAAGTGCTCCCTCCCAGGCTGGAGAATAATTATACTCTCGGGTGAAACAGAGAAGGTAGAAACTGGAAGACTGAATAGATTTGAGTTAATACAACTTTCTCTCAAACAAAAGCATTTAAGAGTTCAGCAAAGGTTAGGCACGCAGAGAATGCTGCATTTCCTGGTATCTTCTGATTAGCTTTTAAGATAATTAATGGAGATGGGAGTATTATTGCTTGAACAACTACCGCATTCCTGGAGAGAAACAGGAAGGACAGAGCCGAGAATCCTGAGCATTAACCCCAGTGGCCAATCAGCTTCTTTTGCATTTGTAAATTCCCTCTGTGGCTCCAGTGACATCTATGTGACCCCATGGTTAGGTGACAGGCAAGGTCCTAGCACTTTGCATGCATTACCTTAACTATACAGCACACTTCTTTTCCGGGAGAGAAATAGCCATATCCATTTTAGGAAAGAGGAAATTGCTGCACACACACAGCCCTTAAAACAATCTAATGTAGCAGCTGCTATAATTATGCCCATTTTGTGGATGAGGAAACTATGGTCTACAGAGACTTAGCAACTTTTCCAATAACACACCATAAATATTGGGGCTAGAATTAAACCCAAATCTGTCAGACTCCAGAGCTATCATAAGAGGTAACATTTCTGCCTTATCCTGCTTCCTTGTTTTATATCTACAGTTCCATAACTGAAGGGCAGCAGAGAGATGCAAACATCATCACAACAAAAATGTCATATATGTCCCCAGTAACCACTAGGCTTCTTTTTGACCATCTGGCTGGCCCAACAGCCAAGCAGTCACCACCAGATGATTCAACCAACTCTGGCTTCTTTCTCTTTCCTCAGACTGTGAACTCCTTCTGAGAAATGATCGTATTTTTCCATTTTTATATCCCTCTCAATGCTGCCACATTATAAAAGAGAAAAATTGGCACTTGCTGAATATATATCATAAGCTATGTCAGCTATGTAGCACAGAGACTGTCACTTACCCCTTCAACATTCCAACAGGCATCAGTAATCAATCATAGTGCTCTTCCCTAGTAAGGCCAGAAAGAGCCTCAGCATCCTTCTCAACATAATACTTTAGTCAGCTACTATCAACCAATCAGAGTTGGTACACTAGGTGAAACCTATTTACTCTTCCTTACCTAAATTCTTGACTGGATACTTTCTCATGGTCCTTATGATATTGAGAGGTGACAGCGTGCTGGCAGTCCTCAGAGTCCTCGCTTGCTCTCAGCGCCTCCTCTGCCTGGGTTCCCACTTTGGCGGCACTTGAGGAGCCCTTCGGCCTGCCGCTGCACTGTGGGAGCCCCTTTCTGGGCTGGCCAAGGCCAGAGCCGGCTCCCTCAGCTTGCAGGGAGGTGTGGAGGGAGAGGCGCCAGCGGGAACTGGGGCTGCGCGCAGCGCTTGCGGGCCAGCTGGAGTTCCGGGTGGGCGTGGGCTTGGTGGACCCCGCACTCAGAGCGGCCAGCCTGCCCCGGGCAGTGAGGGGCTTAGCACCCGGGCCAGCGGCTACTGAGGATGTACTGGGTCCCCCAGCAGTGCCAGGCCACCGGCACTGTGCTCAATTTCTCACCGGGCCTTCTAGCTGCCTTCCCACGGGGCAGGCGTAGGGACTGCAGCCCGCCATGCCTGAGCCTTCCCCCGCCTCCGTGGGTTCCTGTGCAGCCCGAGCCTCCCCCACGAATGCCACCCCCGCTCCACGGCACCCAGTCCCATCAACTGCCCAAGGGCTGAGGAGTGCAAGTGCATGGCGCAGGACTGGCAGGCAGCTCCACCTGCAGCCCCAGTGCGGGATCCACTGGGTGAAGCCAGCTGGACTCCTGAGTCTGGTGGGGACGTGGAGAGTCTTTATGTCTAGCTCAGGGATTGTAAACACACCAATCAGCACCCTGTGTCTAGCTCAGGGTTTGTGAGTGCACCAATTGACACTCTGTATCTAGCTGCTCTGGTGGGGCCTTGGAGAACCTTTATGTCTAGCTCAAGGATTGTAAATACACCAATCAGCACTCTGTGTCTAGCTCAAGGTTTGTAAACGCACCAATCAGCACCCTGTCAAAACAGACCACTCGGCTCTACCAATCAGCAGGATGTAGGTGGGGCCAGATAAGAGAATAAAAGCAGGCTGCCGGAGCCAGCAGTGGCAACCTGCTCGGGTCCCCTTCCATGCTGTGGAAGCTGTGTTCTTTTGCTCTTTGCAATAAATCTTGCTACTGCTCAATCTTTGGGTCCACACTGCTTTTATGAGCTGTAACACTCACCGCGAAGGTCTGCAGCTTCACTCCTGAAGCCAGCGAGACAACGAGCCCACCGGAAGAAATGAACAACTCCAGACATGCCGCCTTAAGAGCTGTAACACTCACCGCGAAGGTCTGCAGCTTCACTCCTGAGCCAGCGAGACCACGAACCCACCAGAAGGAAGAAACTCCGAACACATCTGAACCCCAGAAGGAACAAACTCCAGACGCACCACCTTAAGAGCTGTAACGCTCACCGTGAGGGTCCGCAGCTTCATTCTTGAAGTTAGTGAGACCAAGAACCCACCAAGTCCGGACACAATATGAGCATTCCTACCTAAGTTTCAGTTATAACATTACCCAGAGAAAGTGAAAGTCAGCGTAACATAAAACTATTCACTAAAAGAATTGACCACTTTTCTACTTCATCTCAACTCTGCCACCCCTTCCTCCCTTTTAACAGTAGCCATTACCCGTTCAGTAATAATGAGTTATGCTCTTTGTCAGCTGTTTTGCATAGTATATACATGCACAAATGCAAATAATGGCAAATCTTGGGAAATTTAAATTTTTTATAAAGTAGGTGAAAGTGTTATTGGCAAATTGCTCAAATCAGACACTGGAAGCCATTGACAAATGAGAATCTGGGAAAGTTATACCAGTTAACAACTGGAGATGAGAAAATTCCAGGGTGATGACAAGATATGTGCTTCAAAAGACATCATTTGAATATCAAAGGATTGAGCTGAACCCTTGGGAAAACTAATAAAGCTCTGGAATATTTTTGCAAAGAAATGACCTTTTTATGAATGTACTGTGAAAATCAAACACACAGTTAAAGATTGTACCATACCCCTATACGAATTTGCCAAAAAATAATTATTCCAGGAGAAACAAAACTCCAATAGTCAACATTTTTGGTTTGTTTAAAGAATCAGGGCAAGTTGTGACTGTAACATATTTTAGTTTAATAGTTGGGGAAAAAAGTTATTTCCAAATGAGACAGAGGAGAGATTGGGCTTAGCTTCAGCTCACTCCCACTAGAGGATTGCCACTGATCACAAAACCCACACCACTACCTCTCTGATGCCATAATGTTCAACCATGCTTTTTACTTAAAGAATTCCATGTCCAAGCACAGTAGCTAACACCTGTAATCCAAGCACCTTGGGAGTCCAAGGCAGGAGGATTGCTTGAACCCAGGAGTTCGAGACCAGCCTAGGTAATAGAGTGAGACTCTGTCTCTACAAATAGAAACACTAGCTGGTCATGGTGGTGCACACCTAAGGTCCCAGCTACTCAGGAGGGAAGGGAGGATTGCTTGAGCCCAGGAGGTTGAAGCTCCAGTGAGCTGTGTTCACACCACTGCCCTCCAGCCTGGGTGACACAGCAAGACTCTGTCTCAAAAAGAAAAAAAAAAAAATCCAGAAACTGGACTTAGAAGATAACCAAGGCTGTGGAGTGTCCCATCTTGGGAAGGAATGCTGAACAATTGATTTACAGCCTTGTTGCCACCAGCCAAACCACCAGGTGGCCCACTACTGAAGATAACCATCACAAACAGATAATGCTGCCCTGCATACCCCACCCCTCATGTGCTTTGCCCAGCTCAGCCCACGTACCCTACCCCTGATGTCAATTCCTGCACTTTGCCTAATAAAAAAGCCCGATTGGCTCTTTTCAGGGGAGTCAGTCAGGGAATCTCTCTCTCTCTCTCTCTCTCTGTCTCTCTCACTGCCTCCTTTATGTTCAGGCATAAATTTCTATTGCATTAAGAGCCCAAGAACCCATAATGGATAACATATTCTTTGGGGGCTCATCCAGGATCACAGGATGTATGGAGCCTTTCTCATCCCAAGGGGAAGACTTGTGAGCTGAGAGGACTGCTGGACAAGATCCCTTTGCAGCTGACAAGCAGCTGCCTGAACTACTGACTCAGTGTCACCATGAGTCTTTCTCCGGCCTCCTGGACTTCCTCACCTTTCCATCAGGAAATGCTTTCCTCCCTTCCCTTTTCCCCCTGCTCTCTCTTTTTCTCTTTTCCCTGTCTATCTTTTCTGTCACCCAGTTGCTTTGCCTCTCTTCTCCAAATCCTTACTGCTTTTGGCTGCCTGAATAACATCCTTGCAGGATGGATTAAAATGGTTGACTATTGGGTCTGATCAATCCTACGGGCATTGGAATGGATCACACCCCTCCTCTGGCCTAAGTTGGTTTGGTTTTGAGTACCATAAAAAAAAAAAAAATCCCTCTCTCTTTTCCTCTCTCTCTCTCTCTCTGGCATCCTGGCCCTCTCTATTCCAAACCCATCATTACTTCACTTCCCTTTTTCACTTCTGGTGGGGAAGGGAGGCCTGTAATGTTTTAGGGAGTCTGTCTGTCTGAATGTGTAGTCCTGTCAGTTTGGGGAGACTGCCTCAGACAGGGTGCTGAGGATGCCCAGCTGGCCTTCAGGAAGGCACCAAGGACACCTGAATGTGACCATCAATACTGGTTTCTTATTGTACAATAAGAAAAGTTTAGAGCTCAAATGGTTAATCTGCAACTATAATGTTAAGCAGAGTAATTTGAGAGGATTTTGCCTATGTTTCCATAATGGAAAAGATTTTTTGTGTGTTTTTTCCTTTTTTTTGGTAACGTAGCTTGGCCCCCACAGCTATGTCACAGTGAACAGGGTCACCACAGTGACTCAGTGAAAGGAAACCCAAACTCCTGGCATGCTGGCAAAAGAATTTCTTACCAGCCAGGCTTCTGGTCTGTCTCTCTGTGCAAACCAGTTAAATGAATGAGGAAAATTACTGTTTGTCTCCTCTGTAAAGTTTTGATTAATGGGAAAAAGGATTTGTCTGTGTGATTCTGTCATGGAGAGGGGTACTACAGGATAGAACACAGGCCTAGGACTTCTATAAACCCACTATTTGAGGCTGCCCAGCAGACTGGTCAGTTATAAGCTTTACTGCAGGTCTCTGAAACAAAAACTGGATGAGGTTTCCGACTTGTCTTGTTTTATGTCCTTGGGAACATGATATGACCATGTGAGGTATCCTTGGTCTTTGCCATCCAGAGAGTGAGAATTTTTGGGGTCATGTCAGGTGGCTGGTCAAAAAAGATCAGGATTCTGAGACTCATCAGCACACTGTTGGTCCAAATGTGTCAAGCTGTAGGGTGAGTATTGTCTTAGGGGCTTTTTCATCTTCTTCCATCTTATGCCCATTTCTGAGAGTGAATTCTTGGGGGTCATGGAGATGCCTCCTCTATCCTCTCTCTAGAAATACCTCTTGCTTATATGATTTGTAAAACCTAAAAAATTATCACTGGGCTTTAAAAGATTTTGGAATGAGTCATTATAGGAACTAAGAACACCATTAAAAGAAATGGGACTTTAGAGATATCTTATTCTCAACAATTTTTTTAAAAGTTTAAATTTTAAAAAGAGGCATACTAATGCCATGGTTAGCCTTAAAAATTATCTTGAACTTCAAAGATTGAAGAAACATTAGCACACAAATATGAGAAAGAACACAAGGACTCTGACAACTCAAAAAGCCAGAGTGCCTTTTTTCCTTCAAATGACTACACCACCTTTCCAGCAAGGGTCTAACTGGGCTGAAATAGCTGAAATGACAGAAATAGAATTCAGAATATGGAAAGGAATGAAGATCACTTAGATAAAATAGTACCTTGAAACCCAATCCAAGGAAGCTAAGAATCACAATAAAATGATACAGGAGCCGACAGAAAAAATAGCTGGTACGGAAAAGAATGTAACCAACCCGATACAGCTGAAAAACATACAAGAATTTCATAATGCAATCAGAAGTATTAATAGCAGAATAGACCAAGCAGTGGTAAAAATCTCAGAGCTTGAAGACTGGCCTTCTGAAATAAGACAGTCAGACTGAATAGAAAAAGAAAAGAAAAAATGAAAAGGAACAAATAAAACCTCTAAGAAATATAGAATTATGTAAAGAGACCAAATATACAACACACTGGTGTCCCTGAAAGAGATGGGGAGAGTATAAGCAGCTTAGAAAACATATTTCAGGATATCATCAATGAGAACTTCCCCAATTTAGCTAGAGAGGCCAGCATTCAAATTCAGAAAATGCAGAGAACCCCAGTAAAACACTTCACAAGAAGATCATTGCCAAGACACATAATCATCAGATTCTCCAAGGTCAAAATGAAAGAAAAAATATTAAAGGCAGCTAGAGAGAAAGATTAGGTCACCTACAAAGGAAAGCCCATCAGACTAGCAGTGAACCTTTCAGCAGAAACCAGAAGAGATTGGAGGTCAATATGCAACATTCTTAAAAAAAAATTCCAACCCCAAATTTTATATCCAGCCAAACTAAACTTCAGAAGCAAAGGAGAATTAAGATCCTTTTCAGATAAGCAAATGCTGAGGGAATTTGTTACCACCAGACCTGCCTTACAAGAGTTCATGAAGGAAGCTAAATATGGAAATGAAAGACTTATCAGCCACTACAAAAATACACTTGAGTACACAGACCAGTGACACTATGAAGCTATCACACAAATAAGTTTGCATAATAACCAGCTAACATCATGATGACAGTCTCAAATCCACACATATCAATACTAACCTTGGATATAAACGGGCTAATTAAAAGGTACAATGCCCCAGTTAAAAGGCAGAGTGGCAAGCTGGATAAAGAACCAAGACCCATTGGTATGCTGTCTTCAAGAGACCCATCTCACATGCAATGATACACATAGGCTCAAAATAATGGAATGGAGTAAAATCTACCAAGTAAATGGAAAACAGAAAAAAGCAGGAGTTGCAATCCTAATTTTAGACAAAGCAGACTAAACCAGCAAAAATTAAAAAGACAAAGAGGGGCATTAATAATGGTAAAGGGTTAAATTCAATAAAGAAATCTAACTGTCCTAAATATATACGCATCCAACACAGGAGCACCCAGATTCATAAAGCAAGTTCTTAAAGACCTTCAAAAAGACGTAGACTTCCACACAATAATAGTGAGATAATTTAATACCCCACGGACAATATTAGATCATTGAGACAGAAAATTAACAAAGATATTCAGGACCTGAGCTCAGCACTGGATCTGTATTAGTCCGTTTTCACACTGCTGATAAAGACATACCTGAGATTGGGAAGAAAAAGAGGTTTAATTGGACTTAGAGTTCCACATGGCTGGGGAGGCCTCAGAATCATGGTGGGAGGCAAAAGGTACTTCTTACATGGTGGCAGCAAGAGAAAATGAGGAGGAAGCAAAAGTGGAAACCCCTGATAAACCCATAAGATCTCATGAGACTTATTTACTATCACAAGAATAGCATGGGAAAGACCGGCCCCCATGATTCAATTACCTTCCCCTGGGTCCCTCCCACAACACGTGGGAATTCTGGGAGATACAATTCAAGTTGAGATTTGGGTGGGAAAACAGCCAAACCATATCAGGATCAAAGGAACCTGATAGACATCTACAGAAGTCTCCACCCAAAAGCAACAGAAGATAAATTCTTGTCATCGTTGCATGGCCCATATGCTAAAATAAATCACATAAATGGACACAAAACACTCCTCAGCAAAGGCAAAAGTACTGAAATCATAACAACCACTCTGTCAGACCACAGAGCAATCAAATTAGAAATCAAGACTAAGAAATTCACTCAACACCATACAATTACATATAAATTGAATAACTTGTTCCTGAATGACTTTGGGGGTAAATAATGAAATTGAGGCAGAAATCAAGAAGTTTCTTGAAACTAATGAGAACAAACACACAACATGCCAGAATCTCTGGGACACAGCTAAGGCAGTGTTAGGAGAGAAATTTATAGCACTAAATGCCCACATCAAAAAGTTAGAAAGATCTCAATTTAACAACCTAACATCACAACTAAAAGAACTAGAGAACCAAGAACAAACAAATCCCAAAGCTAGCAGAAGACAATAAATAATCAAAATCAGAGCTGAACTGAAGGAGATAGAGACACACACAAAAAAACATTTGAAAGATTGACAAATCCAGGTTTTTTGAAAAAGTTAATAAAATAGACCACTAGCTAGACTAATAAAGAAGAAAATAGAGAAGATCCAAATAAACACAATTAGAAGTGACAAAGAGAATATTACCACTGACCCCACAGAAGTGCAAATAACCATCAGAGAATATTATGAACACCTCTATGCACATAAACTAGAAAATCTAGAGGAAGTAGATAAATTCTTAGGCTCATACACCCTCCCAACAGTGAGGCAGGAAGAAACTGAATCCCTAAACAGACCAATAATGAGCTCCAAAATTGAGGCAGTAATAAATATCCTACCAACCAAAAAAAGTCCAGGAGCAGATGGATTCACACCTGAATTCTACCAGATGTACAAAGAAGAGTTGGTATCATTCCTATTGATACTATTCCAAAAAATTGAAGAGGGAGGACTCCTCCCTAACTCATTCTATGAGACCAGCATTATCCTGAAACCAAAACCTGGCAGAGACACAACAAAAAAGGAAAACATCAGGCCAATATCCTTGATAAACATTGATGCAAAAATCCTCAACAAAATACTGGCAAATCAAATCCAGCGCACATCAAAAAGCTTATCCACCACAATCAAGTAGGCTTTATCTCTGGGATGCAAGGTTGGTTCACCTTACACAAATCAATAAATGTGATTCATCACATAAACAGAAATAAAGACAAAAAAACACATGATTATCTCAATAGATGCAGAAAAGGCTTTCAATAAAATTCAACACCTCTTTATCTTAAAAACTCTCAATAAACTAGGTATTGAAGGAACATACCTCAAAATAATAAGAGCCATCTATGACAAACCTACAGCCAGCATCACACTAAATGGGCAAAAGCTGCAAACATTCCCCTTGAAAACTGGTTGAAGACAAGGATGCCCTCTCTCACCACTCCTATTCATCATAGTATTGGAAGTTCTGGCCAGGGCACTCAGGCAAGAGAAAGAAGTAAAGTGCATCCAAGTACGAAGAAAGGAAGTCAAACTATCCCTGTTTGTAGGCAACATGATCCTACATCTGGAAAACCCCATAGTCTTGGCCAAAAAGCTCCTTTGATTAACAACTTCAGCAAAGTCTCAGGATACAAAAATCAATGTACAAAAATCCCTAGCATTCCAATACACCACCACCAACAGTCAAGCTAAGAGTCAAATCAAGAACATAATTCCATTCACAATTTTTACAAAAAGAATAAAATAATTAGGAATGTTGCTAACCAGGGAGGTGAAAGATCTCTAAAAGAACTGTAAAACACTGCTCAAAGAAATCAGAGATGACACAAACAAATGGAAAAACATTCCATGCTCATGGATAGGAAGAATCAAGATGGGTAAAATGGCCACACTGCCCAAAGCAATTTATAGAGTCAATGGTATTCCTATCAAACTACCAATGACATTCTTCACAGAATAGAAAAAACTATTTTAAAATTCATATGGAACTGGGCTGGGCACTGTGGCTCTCACCTGTAATCCCAGCAATTTGGGAGACCAAGGTAGGCAGATCTCTTGAGCTCAGGAGTTTGAGACCAGCATGGGCAACATGGTGAAACTCTGTCTCTACAAAAAAACCACAAAAATTAGCCAGGCATGGTGGCATGTGCCTCTAGTCCCAGCTACTGGGGAGGCTAAGGTGGGAGGCTCACTTGAGCCCAGGTGCTCAAGGCTACAGTGAGCCAAGATTGCACCACTGTACTCCAGCCTGGGCAATAGAGTGAGACCCTGTCTCAAAATAAATAAATAAATAAAAATTCATATGGAACCACAAAAAAAGCCCAAATAACTAAGGCAATCCTAAGCAAAAAGAACAAAGCTGGAGACATCATGCTACCAGACTTCAAACTATACTACAGGTCTACAGTAACCAAAACAGCATGGTTCTTGTAGAAACATAGACGCATAAACCAATGGAACAGTATAGAGAGCCCAGAAATAAGGCCGCACACCTACAACTATCTGATCTTCAATAAAGTTGACAAAAACAGGCAATGGAAAAAGGACTCCCTATTCAATAAATGGTGCTGGGATAACTGGCTAGCCAAATACAGAAGAATGAAACTGGACCCCTTCCTTATACCATATACAAAAAATTAAAGAATGTATTAATTCTTTTTCCCTCCATGGACAGCTTCTGATTCCCTGTCTTGAATATTCTTTTCTCCGAACTACCTTAGGGGCAATTCTAAATCTTGTAACAACACTTGCCATCTCTTTGGAGACAACTTGTATATCCATGGTTAAGTCATAACCTTAGTTAAGGCTTATTGCTTTCACTTGGAAAATACCTTCGGGGGTGTGGGGGAAGGCTTAAAAGGCAGTGGTGTCTGTTCAGCTAAAGTCTGGTAATAAAAGATTTTAAAAGATTTTTTAAAGAGCTCTGTATATAAGTCAGCGTATTTCTGAAAGGACTTTATGGTTTTTTTCTCTTCTTGGATCTTATTTTGTGAAAAAAAAAAAGTATTTTTTCTTCTCAGTTGACTGAGTTGTTTCTCCATTTACTTCTTTCTGACTTCTTGCCACCTTTTATGCCCACAAGAGAGGACCTCAGGCAATTTCTGATGGCATAAGACTCCTTGGGAGAAACAGGAGGTGCCACAGACCCCATTTTGGCAGAAAAGTCCCTTTTTCCTGTAGAACCCCAAGAATTATATATGGACAGATCCCTCTTAAAATCTCAGACTTAGCTCTGTTTTGCATTGCATTACCTGACCTTTTTTACTTTTGGAGGCATCAAAATTACTTTGCATTGTGAGAAAACTTTTAGCCTTGATGTGTAATAGCTACATAGGAAATACACTTTCAGGGATGGCTAATGACAATTGCTTAAAATGAACGGTTATTACTACAGGGTGAAACTCCTCTCTTTGCACATTTAGATAAGAAAAGCATGCTCTTGGCCACCAAGAAAGTATGGAATGGGGAATGGGCTGACTACAGAGTGGGCTGATTGGCACTGGATTGCCCACCAGCCTGGGAGAAAAGTCCTTGCAATGAACTACACAATAGAAGTGTGTCCGGAATTGGTGGGTTCTTGGTCTCACTGACTTCAAGAAAGAAGCCGCGGACCCTTACGGTGAGTGTTACAGCTCTTAAGGTGGCGCGTCTGGAGTTGTTCGTTCCTCCCCGTGGGCTCCTGGTCTTGCTGGGTTCAGGAGTGAAGCTTCAGATCTTCGCAGTGAGTGTTACAGCTCATAAAAGCAGCGTGGACCCAAAGAGTGAGCAGTAGCAAGATTTATTGCAAAATGCAAAAGAACAAAGCTTCCACAATAGGGAAGGGGACCCCAGTGGGTTGCCAATGCTGGCTCGGGCAGCCTGCTTTTATTCTCTTATCTGGCCCCACCCACATCCTGCTGATTGGTAGAGCCAAGTGGCCTGTTTTGTCAGGGCGCTGATTGGTGCATTTACAATCCCTGAGCTAGATACAAAGGTTCTCCACCTCCCCATCAGATTAGTCAGATACAGAGTTTCCACACACAGGTTCTCCAAGGCCCCACCAGAGCAGCTAGATACAGAGTGTCAATTGGTGCATTCACAAACCTTGAGCTAAACACAGGGTGCTGATTGGTGTATTTACAAACCTTGAGCTAGATACAGAGTGCTGATTGGTGTATTTACAATCCCTGAGCTAGACAGAAAGACTCTCCACATCCTCACCAGAGCAGCTAGATACAGAGTGTCGATTGGTGCACTCACAAACCTTGAGCTAAACACAGGGTGCTGATTGGTGTATTTACAATCCCTGAGCTAGATATAAAGACTCTCCACGTCCCCACCAGACTCAGGAGCCCAGCTGGCTTCACCTAGTGGATACCTCACCGAGGCTGCAGGTGGAGCTGCCTGCCAGTCCTGCGCCGCGCGCTCGCATTCCTCAGCCCTTGGGTGGTCAATGGGACTGGGCGCCGTGGAGCAGGGGGTGGTGCTCGTCGGGGAGGCTCGGGCCGCACAGGAGCCCATGGAGTGGGTGGGAGGCTCAGGCATGGCGGGCTGCAGGTCCGAAGCCCTGCCCCGTGGGAAAGCAGCTAAGGCCCGGCGAGAAATCGAGCGCAGCGCCGGTGGGCCAGCACTGCTGGGGGACTCAGTACACCCTCCGCAGCCACTGGCCCGGGTGCTAAGTCCCCCATTGCCCGGGGCCGGCTGCTCCGAGTGCGGAGCCCGCCAAGCCCACGCCCACCCGGAACTCCCGCTGGCCCGCAAGCGCAGCAGGCAGCCCGGGTTCCCGCTCACGCCTCTCCCTCCACACCTCCTTGCAAGCTGACGGAGTGGGCTCCAGCCTTGGCCAGCCCAGAAAAGGGCTCCCACAGTGCAGGTGGGGGGCTGAAGGGCTCCTCAAATGCCACCAAAGTGTGAGCCCAGGCAGGGGAGGTGCTGAGAGCAAGCGAGGGCTCTGAGGACTGCCAGCATGCTGTCACCTCTCAGAAGCACTGCACTGTCTCCCTCTTGCAGTGTTTCCCTCTTTTCAGGGACCCAGGATTCGAGGTAAAACTGGGATTTTTAATCCCTGGGGATCTGTTTTACCTTCCAGCTGTGCTTGCTTATTAGGCCCTAGAAATTGACTTTCTTGCCCTTTTTCCTTAAAAGGCTCCACCCTAAAGCCAATAACCCAATTAAAAATTTTTCATCTTGGGCTGGGTGAGGTGGCTCACCTGTAATCCCAGCACTTTGGGAGGGCAAGGTGGGCGGATCACCAGGTCAAGAGATAGAGACCATCCTGGCCAACATGGTGAAACCCCGTCTATACTAAAAATACAAAAATTAGGTGGGCGTGGTGGTGCATGCCTGTAGTCCCAGCTATTCGGGAGGCTGAGGCAGGAGAATTGCTTGAACCCAGGAGGTGGAGGTTGCAGAAGGAACTCTCCATATGTAAGTGTAGTTGCTTTTCCTGGCCATCTTAACTTACTCACAGCGTTTTTCCTTGGTTGGAGAAAATATGAATTCTCCACCTTGTTTCACCTCAGAGTTGTCCCTTTAAAAATCCAAGTTTAGAGTTGCCAAGCTGACAATTGTTTAGGGCAGGGAACAGGTAATCAAGAGACTGGTGATCTAAAACGAAAAAGAGAAGCTTAAAAACTGGCAAATGATAGAAGGAGAAGATCTGTCTGTGTATTTATATGTGTTGTGCGTGTGAAGTTTACATAAAAGAGCTCTAATTAATTGGCTTAAAGCAAAATAAGTACTCAAATAAAATATTTTGCCAAAAAAATTAAAAACTTTAATGTCTTTTAGTTCACTTGATGTTAGTAATCTTTGGTAAAGACAGTTTTAACGATTATTAATAAGATAAAATAGGCTGGGCTGGATGGCTCACTCCTGTAATCCCAGCACTTTGGGAGGCCAAGTCGGGTGGATCACCTGAGGTCAGGAGTTCAAGACCAGCCTGGCCAACATGGTGAAATCCTATCTCTACTAAAAATACAAAAAGTTAGCCGGGCATGGTGGCAGGCACCTGTAATCCCAGCTACTCGGGAGGCTGAGGCAGGAGAACCTCTTGAACCCGGGAGCCAGAGGTTGCAGTGAGCTGAGATAGCACCATTGCACTCCAGCCTGGGCAACAAGAGTGAAATTCCATCTCAAAATAAATAAATAAATATAAAATAAAATAAAAATGTCTTCAAAATCTAGGTATTCGTTCTGCAATGTCTGCTTCTATTAGGGTAGAAAAGACAAAAAAGAAAGAAAGAAAAGAAAACCAAAATCTAGGCATTTGGTCTAAATTAGACCGATCAGATACTGTCTTTACTAGATGCTTTAAAGTCATGAACTGCTTCTCTGACTTTCGACAATTGTTCAACTTGCCTGCTTTAGAGCCATTTGATTCTAAGGAAGGCCTGGGGACATGTGGAGTTAGACATGTCCCCTAGCTATGCTAGAAAGAGTCAGACATTATCTGTGGTTCTGTCCTGTGTCCTAGACTCTGCACCTGATACATAATTACAATTATGTATTGTAATTGTAATTTAGATAATTGCAATTATCTAAAAATAAAAATCATGTGTTTTTGGTAAAAAGGCATGGAAATTTATACGGTTTCTTTTAAGAGAAAGTAATTTTGTCTAATTTAGAGGGTTTAAAGATTGTTTTAGGTTAAAAGAGAATAAAACTGAAGGTTTAAAAAGTTGTAAAAGATTTGTAAAATATTAATCTTGTAAGGAAATTTCTATGTATGAACAAATTGGCCAATTTGAAGGGGATTATTCAGTTTTTCTGTGGACTGAACATTAAGACAAAAAGCACACTGATGCTGGGCCAGAATCTGGGCCCCTGTGTCTAAATAACAGTGTTTTTGTGGAGCATTAATCTGCTCTCTAATTAAAAAAAAAAATTATAGGGCTGGGCGCAATGGCTCACACCTGTAATCTCAATACTTTGGGAAGCCAAAGCTGGAGGATCACTTGGGTCCAGGAGTTTGAGACCAGCCGGGGAGGGAGACCCCGTCTCTACAAAAAACTTAAAAATTAGCTGGGTGTGGTGGTGCGCATCTGTAGACTCAGCCACTCAGAGGCTGAGGCTGGAGAATCACTTGAGCCCAGGAGGTCAAGGCTGCAGTGAGCCTTGATTGGATCAGTGCACTTCAGCCTGGACAACAGAGCAAGACCCTGTCTCAAAAAGAAAAAAGATAACTTTACAACGCTTTACAATTATAATTATTCTTGCTGTACTTTATGCAAATAATCAGGCCAAGTATATTAAGACTAAGTCTTATTTTGCAAATAAGTGTGTCCTACTATGATTTGTCTTTAATAGAAATGAGGACTGGGGAAAGAAAAATTATATTTCAGAAAGAAGCTAGAGTACTCATGTTGTTTGATTCCAGTCTTGTCTGTTGTTTTCGAAGGTTTTCAAATATTATTTTCTACAAGTTGGATTGAATCTTAAATTCTTTCCAGGTTACAAGTCTCCAAGGTAATGTTTTCAAATTTTTCTTCTATTTTTCTGACTTCAGCATAATATAATTGCTAGTATCTTTTTCCCGAGGTCCAATGAGCTTAAGCTTATTTCTGTTGGTATAGGTGAGAAGAATGTGTGCAAGTACCACTACCTTCCTTCTCTGTAGCTAAAGATGCTTTGAGTCTAACATCTGGATAGATTATGCTCACCATTAATGTTTGTTTTTCTTCTGTTACCATAGAAATACTTATTAAAAGTCTGTTTGCCTTATATTTCAAACAACAGGAGACTGGTTTTCCAGTCTATTCACTTAAATTCCAAATGGCATCTGATCTCTTCTTATAAGCATTATTAAACTGGGCTTCAGCGTTTTATTAATTATCACTGGATAGGGTTTGATTTTTAAATAATTATTTCTTATATTCAACAGGGATGCAGACAGTTATAAAAGTTTGTGTCTTCCAGGCTTCAACATTCCATGTCAAGCTGATAGTTGTGCAAGGATTCCAAACCCTCCCATCCCAGGAAGAGCCAAGCCCCTATAAAACATTAAATCAAAAGATTTTTGTGGCCCCTAGGGTTGGGCGAGGACGACAACCCTGTTCAGCAGAAAGTAGCTCCAGAAGACTAGACTGCTGCCCTTTTTCCTTAAGAAGAAGGAGGATAAAATGTCTCAGTGTGGCATGAGGCAGAGGAGAGGCAGAACTTGGCTTCAGCTCACCCCCCACAGAGCATTCCTGCTGACCACAAACCCCACACCACTACATCACTGCCACCATAATGTTTAACCATGCCTTTTACTTAAAGAATTCCAGGAACTGGCCTTAGAAGATAACCATGGTTGTGAAGTGTCCCATCTCTGGAAGAAATGCTGAACAACTGATTTACAGCTTTGTTGCCACTGGCCAGACCACCAGGTGGTCCATTACTCAAGATAATCATCACAACCAGATAATGCTGCTCTGCAAACTCCACCCCTCATGTGCTTTGCCCAGCTCAGCCCACACATACCCTACCCCTGATGTCAATTCCTGCATAGTGCCTAATTAAAAAGCCATACTGGCTCTTTCTGGGGAGTCAGTCAAGGAATCTTCTCTCTCTCTCTCTCTCTCTTTCTCTCTGTCTTGCTGCCTCCCTTATGCCCAGGCATAAGCTCCAGTGAAGCTTTGTCTGGGAATCTCTTTCAGCCTCATGTCAATTTCTGTTAACTTGAGAGCCCAAGAACACATGGTGGGTAACACAAACACAACATGAAACTAAAGTTTTATTTTCCAAGACAAAGCCCCAGTGGAACCTTTCCTCGCTATTTCCTGAGACATGTTGTCTGCCTTTTAAGAGGATACATGTGAGTAGCTGACCCCCAGAACTACTCTTTCCCCACATAATGAGGGCCTCCCATGTCTCATTTGTTTTTAGAGCTCCATGACCAGCTATGTCATTTGGGCTTGATTTTATAGGTGGAGAAACTGAGGCCCAGAGGACACATATGGGGAGTGCATGACCCAGTGTTTTGCCCAGGTCAACTTGACTCCCACAGTCAAGCGCGGCCCCGTTAGCTGATTCCCAGCGGACTGATAACCGTCTCTGGAATGAAGCAGGGAGTGACTGAATCAGGAAACCCATCAACAGTGCTACCTACCCGTCTACTTGGAAAAGAAGAGGAATTCCCACAAGCAGCTCTGGGAGACCTCTTAATGCCCAGGGACACCTACATCTCTCTGTCAACTTCTTCTCCAGGTCGGCTCCAACTCTCAGGGTCTTTTCAGGGGCCTGACCCTCCTGCTTCGGCCCCCCAGTGAATGAGGCCTCTCCTGGCCTGCCCCCTTCTCCCCGCCTCCCCAGAATATCCCTTTCCACTCTTTCAAATGAACCTAATCTGTGTCTGCTCCTGCCCAACCGCATCTTCTGCCAGGCAGTTGGTGCCTGAAACCAGCTCATGAGAGTTTCTAGCCCTGGAGAGAAGTGTGCAGCACATTGGCTGCACCCATAGCTCTGGCTTTTGTGATCTGACCCAGAAAAGCCAACAGAGGGAGGCAAGTCAGGCCAGAAGGGGTGGCTCTCATCTGCCAAAAGTGGGGAGGGGAGGTTGGGGGGCAGATTCGCCCAAGGCAGATCTTCACTTCTGCTTTCATATGGAATTTAAAATTAATTCAGGCCAGGCACGGTGGCTCAAACCTGTAATCCCAGCACTTTGGGAGGCAGAGGCAGGTGGATCACAAGGTCAGGAGTTCAAGACCAGCCTGGCCAACATGGTGAAACCCCATCTCTACTCAAAATACAAAAATTAGCCGGGCGTGGTAGCATGCGCCTATAATCCCAGCTACTCAGGAGGCTGAGGCAGGAGAATGGCTTGAACCCAGGAGGAGGAGGTTGTGGTGAGCCAACATTGCACCACTGTACTCCAGCCTGGGTGATAGAACAAGACTCCATCTCAAAAAAAAAAAAAAAAAAATTCAGGAGTTTTGTTGTTGTTGTTGTTTAAGCAGAAAATAAACTCAGTCTGCCTGGCGTTGCGGCTCATGCCTATAATCCCAGCTCTCAGGGAGGCAGAGGCAGGAGGATAGCTTGAGCCCAGGAGTTTGAGACCTGCCTGGGCAATATAGCGAGACTCCGTTCTCCACAAAAAGGAAAAAAAAAAGAAGATAAACTCAGTCCAAACCTTTTTACAGATGAACTGACTGAAATTCACAGAATCAGTGATTTGCTGAGGTCACACAGCAAGTTGGAGCCAAGACATGGTCCCAGAGACCCTGAGGATCAGTCAATTTAACATTTTCTTAGTCATGCCCCTGACCTGAATGTATCCACATCTAGTAAGGAACTAAATTCCTTAGTTCTCCAGAGGTGCTGATGGGAGTGATGAGGCTGGGTCAGATTAATTTTGTATAAAATTGCCTGGGCACAGTGGCTCACGCCTATAATCCCAACACTTTGGGAGGCTGAGGTGAGCGGATTGCCTGAGCTCAGGAGTTCGTGACCAGCCTGGGCAACATGGTGAAACGTCATCTCTACTAAAATACAAAAAATTAGCCAGGCGTGGTGGCATGCGCCTGTAGTTCCAGCTACTCAGGAGACTGAGGCAGGAGAATTGCTTGAACCCGGGAGGCCGAGGTTGCAGTGAGCAGAGATCACGCCACTCCACTCCAGCCTGGGTGACAGAGTGAGACGCCATCTCAAAAAAAAAAAATTGTATAAAATTACCTACAAATAAAACTTCACCAAGAATTCAAAGAAAGCCATGAATCCCATCTCCTGACCCATCACATTTTTTTTAACCTGTCAGATCTCCAAAGAGATTAGGTAACTCTGGAGGATTCCTTCCAAAACTGGTTGGGGTAAGGAGTCAAAAGTCAGGAGGAGCCTTCTAGGTGAGGGCTCGTGGGCATTGAGTCGGATGGAGTACAGCGTGGCTCCATAACTTAGCAGCTGTGTGACCATGGGCAGGTGAGCTAACCTCTCTGAGCCCCAATTACCCCAGCTGTAAAATGGAGATAGTAGCCACCTCACAGTGTTGTGAGGTTTAAGTCAGCCAACGTGTGCAAAGTACCCAGAGTAAAATTCAAAGGTAGGCTTCTTCCTAGCCCACCTCACTAGGGCCTCATTTCTCCAAGCTTAGTTTAGTCCAGACTTTTTTTTTTTTTTTTTTTTTTTTTTTTGAGACTGGGTCTCACTCTGTTGCCCAGGCTGGAGTGCAGTGGCACCATCACAGCTCACTGCAGCCTTGACCTCTCAGGCTCAGGTGGTCCTCCTGTCTTAGCCTCCTGAGTAGCTGGGACCACAGACATGCGTCGCCACTCTCAGCTAATTTTTAAAAATTGTTTGTAGAGATGGAGCCTCCTTCTGTTGTCCAGGCTGGTCCCAAACTCCTGGGCTCAAAAGATCTGCCCACCTGGTCTCCCAAAGTGCTAGGTTTCCAAGTGTGAGCCACCACGCACTTCCCCCTCATTATGTAGGGGAAGAGTAGTTCTGGGGGTCAGTTCAGCAGTAGTCCAGAACTTTAGAGATGCTTCCTCTCCCCCAGTTATAATGCTGCAAACTTGCAGTGGAAACTGCGATGCTGAAGGTAGGTAAGAGCAAGAGGCTGAGGGAGCCTAGCTGGGCTCCCGCTGCCCCTACCCACTATGTGCCTTTGTGATAGGCAGGGGCCGAGCCCTTCTGTGAACCCTGCAGGATGCTTTTCTTAAACTCTACTTCTTGTCCAGGCTGCCAAGCAGAACCTCTCAAGAGTCTCAGGCCCAAAGTCCCGTTTCCAAGTGGCCTCTGCTCTAAAGCCAGCTCCCACAAATCCCGTCAGCGCTGCTCAGCCAGGTGATCACATACCTGCCTCCAAAGCCAGGAAATGAGGCGCCTGGGTGAAACACATTCCAAGATTGAATGGCTATTTACAGTCAAACACAAGCACGGCAGCCCAGGTAGGTAGGCTGGCGAAGTGAGGGGTGGGGCTGGAGGGGGAGAGGAGACACCAGGCGATAGCATTTCACTGGGACACAGACTGCTTTAAAAGAAAGGGCCCAGGTTTGGTGTCAAGAGCCCAGGTCTGTGTGCTTGGTTTTGTCACAATCTATCAACTGTCTATTTCATTATCTGTAACAGGGTTTCTAAAAGTTTCTGAAAGTGTGGTCCAAGGACCCCTGGAGGAAGATTGCAAGGTCAAAACTACTTTCATAAGAATACTACGATGTCATTTGTAATTATTATTATTTTTTTTTTTGAGACAGAGTCTTGCTCTGTCGCCCAGGCTAGAGTGCAGTGGCGCGATCTCAGCTCACTGCAACCTCCGCCTCCCAGGTTCAAGTGATTCTCCTGCCTCAGCCTCCTCAGTAGCTGGGATTACAGGTGCGTGCCACCATGCCTGGCTAATTTTTGTATTTTTAGTAGAGATGGGGTTTCACCATGTTGGTCAAACTGGTCTCGAACTCCTGACCTCAGGATCCGCCCGCCTCAGCCTCCCAAAGTGCTGGGATTACAGGCATGAGCCACCACACCTGGCCTGTTCTTTTAACTCTTAGTCTCTCACTAGTATCCAGTGGAGTTTTCCAGAGGCTCCGTGCTGCTCTGATGTCATCGGTGCTCTGACAAATGATGGAATGTGTTTGTGTTTTCAAATTTTCTCAGCTTTAATTTCTAATATGGTAAAACTCAACCAATAGAACCTACATAAACTGAAGCTCTCTGGGGTCAGCAATAATTTGTAATAGCCAAAATGGGTCCTGGGACCAAGAGGCTGCTCTGATGAGGTCCTTAGCCCTTGGCCCCCAGCCTCCTGGAGGAGCAATGAACCTAGTAGAGGCCACATGGTTCCTCTGCTCCCTGCAAAAAGCCACCTATTGTAATCAGTGTTCCATTTCCTTCACCTTCTGAATGCTCCATGCCAAGAAAGCACAAGCCTGGAGAAGGGAGGCTGGGTTACACTCAGGGAACTGCTTTCTGAGTGGGGGAGAGAATGGCGGCCTAGTCAACTCATCCGCCAGCAGCCAAGTGAAACACCAAGTGAAGGCAGGAGGAGGGGTCAGGAGGTGCCTTGCCATTTACACATAAGCCACATGGTGAGTCAATCCCAGGCTCCTCACAAGCTCCTGGTTCTCTGGCAGTTGTGAATTTGGAGGGCAGGGCCTTGGGATGAGCCTCAATCCAACATATTCCAAAGCCCCAGGCCTGGGGTTGCCCTGTAGTGAGCCTTCCTTTCCCACTCCATTTCTCTAACCTCTCCCTCTGCCAGCTTCCTCCACCATCCAGACCAGCAACATCCAGTAGAAAGAGAATGGGAGCCACTCATGAGATTTAAAGTTTTCTAGCAGGCACATTTTTAAGAAATGGGTGAAATTAATTTTAATAACATCCTTTATTTAACTCCATCTATCCAAAGTGTTATCATGTCAATTAATAGTGAAATATTTTACATTCTTTTTTGTATTAAATCTTGGAAATCCAGTATGTATTTTAGATTTTCCATACATCTCAATTTAGACATTACATTTTCATTAGGAAAACGTGATCTGCGAGGTCAGGAGATCGAGACCATCCTGGCTAACACAGTGAAACCCCGTCTCTACTAAAAATACAAAAAATTAGCCGGGCGTGTGTGGCAGGCGCCTGTAGTCCCAGATACTCGGGTGACTGAGGCAGGAGAATGGCGTGAACCCGGGGGGCGGAGTTTGCAGTGAGCCGAGATCGCGCCACTGCACTCCAGCCTGGGCGACAGAGCAAGACTCCGTCTCAAAAAAAAAACCAGAAAAGAAAAAAGAAAAATGTGATCTGACTACGGATGTTATGAAATTTATACCTGAAAAAGTAGATTCACACACCCAAGTTGTTCCAAGCATATTTAGAAGTGTTCCAATAACTGAATGAAGCATTTAGATATCAATTATCAAATTTAAATTAATCTAATTAAATTTGAAATTTAGTTTGTTGGTTGTAGTAGTCACATTTCAAGTGCTCAATAGCTACATGTGGCTACTAGCTAACATATATGCAGTGCGTATCTAGACTGTTATCTCTTTAAACCCTGCTCACTCTTTGTAGGTAGATGTGCTTTGAAACTAAAATAAACGTATGAAAGCAACACATGTTCACTATTCAGAATCCCAACATTATAGAAACATAAAGAATAGAATGTAATACATCCTGTCCTCCCATCCCTCATAGGCAACTAACAACTATTATCAACAATGTGGTGTACATTTTCTCACTTTTGTCTACATATACGTATATTCACTGTTATTAGAAAATAATGTTTATAAAAATGGGATAATTCTATTTATTCCTCCCATCACTTAAGCACCTCTGTATTATGTACAGTAGTAACAGACTATAAAGTCTTGCCTACTGAGGCTCACATTCAAGTAAGGCAAAAAGAAAGAGAGAGAGAGAGAGAAGAAAGAAAGAAAAAGAAAGAAAAGAAAGAAAGAAAGAAAAGAAAGAAAGAAAGAAAAAAAGAAAGAAAGAAAGAGAAAGAGAGGAAGGAAGGGAGGGAGGGGGGAGGGAGGCAGGCAGGAAGGGAGGGAGGGAGGAAGGAAGGAAGGAGGGAGGGAGGGAGGGAGGGAAGGAAGGAGAAAGAATCAGCAGGTAGGGTTATAAGCACTTTAAAGAAAGTTAAGGCTGGGTGTGATGCTCATGCCAGTGCTTTGGGAGGCCAACGTGAGAGGATCACTTCAGCTCAAGAGTTCAAGACCAGCCTGAGCAACATAGCAGACCCATTCCTACAAAAAATTTTTAAAAATTAGATAGGCTGAGGTGGGAGGATCGCTTGAGCCCAGGAGTTTGAGACTGCAGCAAACTATGATTGCACCACTACACTCCAGTGTGGGTGACAGAGCGAGATCTTGTCTCAATTTTTTTTTTAAGTTAAATAAGGAAATGAGTTGAGGAGTGACTTGGGGATTACTAAGGAAAGGATGATGAACCTGTCTAAAGAGGTAACATTTAGGCTGAAAGCCAGATGACAGTAAGTAGCCAGATATGGAAATCTATGGAAGCAAGTGCAAAGGCCCTGAGGCAGCAACCACACGTGTGCTTTCGCAACTCCTTTTTTCATTGAATACTATATATTTGGACTATTAGTCCAATAAGTGTAGTGTCTAAGTGTACTATTACTCTTTGTAAAGGCAACTAGTTTTCTCATACAGTAAAAAAAAATTCAAACAAGACAAAACAGTGTACAACAAAAAGAAATTTTTCTCACCCAATTCCCCAGTCCACTGCCCAAGATACAACCATTATTAATTATTTTGTATCATCTTCCAGAAAAATCTTTATATGTATGTATGCATATACTTCATATATCTCATCTAATTTATACTAAGACCATATAATAAACATCATTCCACACCTTGCTTTTTTTTTTTTTTTTTGAGATAGAGTTTCGCTCTGTGGTCCAGGGCTGAAGTACAGTGGCACGATCTCAGTTCACTGCAACCTCTGCCTCCTGGGTTTTAAGCAATTCTCTCTGCCTCAGCCTCCCGAGTAGCTGGGATTACAGGCACCTGCCACCATGCCCAGCTAATTTTTGTATTTTTAGTAGAGACAGGGTTTTGCCATGTTGGCCAGTCTGGTCTTGAACTCCTGACCTCAGGTGATCCACCTACCTCGGCCTCCCAAAGTGCTGGGATTACAGGTGTGAGCCACAGTGTCTGGCCACCTTGCTTTTTTTTTTGTTTTAACAAATTAATTAATACATTATTTTGAATAGGTAATGCATATATACGTCACTAAATTTAAAAGGAACAAATAAGTACACAATGAAAAGCAGGTCTTCTACCCTGTTCTGTAACCCTCTCTCCTGAGACAGGCACAGTCACCCTCTTCCTGTGATTTCTCTCCAAGGTGGTTGCTATCATCTGAATGCATGTATGCCCCCAAAATTCATATGTTGAAATTCTAACCAAAGCCCTAAGTAATGATAGTGTTGGGAAATGGGCCCTTTGAGAAATGATTAGGCCATGAGGGTGGACCTCTCATGATTGAGATTAGTGCGCTTATAAAAGGGACCCAAAAGTGCTAGCTAGCCACTTCGACCATATGAGGACCCAGTGTCAAGGTGGCATCTATGAAGCAGGAAACAAGCCATCACCTGACATCAGATCTGTTGGCCCCTTGATCTTGGACTTCGTGACCTCCAGAATTCTGAGAAATAAATTTCTGTTGTTTATAAGCCACTTAGTTTCTGGTATTTTGTTATAGGCTCCCAAATGGACCAAGACAGTGGTCAAAGAACATGCAGACATATACATGTCTCCATGTTTGCCACACAAATAGCATTGCATCATATACCTGCCATCATCTGCCTCCAGCACCATATCTTGGCAGCTGCTCCCCATTACTGCCAATTCATTCCACAGTCCAATTAACCAGACCCCCATTGAAGGACACTGGGGTTGTCCCTCCATCTCTTGCTACTTACAAACATGCTTCCATGACTATCCCTGTGCAGATATCCTGTCACAAAGTATATGTCTACATCCTGCAGTATTTCCTTATGAGGGGAGGAGGAGTGCATAATTTATTTAGCCAACTCAATATTGAAAATCATTTAGGTGATTTCCAATTTCTATGAAACAAACATTGCTGCATGAACATCCTTGTACATAAATCTCTTAGAATAATTCCATAAAAAGAAAGCGTTAGGTCAAAATGTATTTGAAATTTAAATTTTTGTCAATATTGCCGATTTTCCTTCCAAAGAGCTTGCACTAACTTATACCTCTCCCAACTGTGTTTAAGAGTGCCTCTTCCCCTGCGGCCTTGCCTAAAGTGCTTATTATAAAAACTGTGATCTTTGACAATCTAATACGTGAAAAATATTATCCTGCTGGTAAGTTTTAATTAGCATTTATTTAATTATTCATGTGACTGGCCATTTTCTCCTTATGCTTATAAATCATCTCTCTGTCTCTAGTTGTCCTTTGCCCTGTTCTTTTTCCTGTTGCATTGTAGGTCCTTTTCTTATTGAGTTGCAAAACTTTTAAAAATATATTCAGTAAATTAGCTCTGTCTCCTATACATATGAGTTTATGTGTGTGTACATGTGAGAGGGTGGAGAAATAAAAATAAAATCCTAAGCCCCTCAACCAACTGAATGGATCCCTCTTGGCCATTGGGACACCAGAGAAACCTTGAAAACCGAGTTCCCAGCCATGATGGGGTGGGAGATCAGAACAACTCATTCTACTCTCTCCCTCGCCAACCACCATTAGGCTTCTTCCCTAAGTGTTAAACAGAAACCAGCCCTTTTGAAAGACTGGCTCCACAACTGATATCAATCAACTGCCTGATGCTGCCTCTCCCTTTTTGCGGTCTCAACACAACTGACCAGCATTCTCTCCTGATAAGATACCACTGACCAAGGAGTGATTCTGGCCAGTCTACAGGGGCTGCACACAAAGGGCCTTCGTGTCCTCTACTTCACCTGTTGAAGTCAGAGGGCCAGAAACCCCACCCTCAGATCCATGAGGAGGCACGAAGCTCAGTTGCACATGTGCATGTTTCTCCTTTCATAAATATTTATGACTCCTCTGATAGCTTATTAATTATGTACATCCAGCCATCTCACTCAGCATAAATTCCCATTCCTGTTACCCCTCCCATGAAGTGCCTGTTACTGGCTTCTGACCGGAGGCTGTGCTTCCCAGCCTGTCAGAATGGCCACCCTGCAAGCTGCAAACCTTCAGGAGAAATGAAGCTCTCCTTTCCAAATTTATGAACCTTATCATTCTTTAGTTGATAATGTGTATAAAATATATTCCTTAGACTTTTATTTGTATTTTGTGCCAGTCATGGTGGCTCACACCTGTAATCCCAGCATTTTGGGAGGCCAAGGTGGGTGGTTCACCTGAGGTCAGGAGATGGAGACCAGCTTGGCCAACATGGTGAAACCCTGTCGCTACTAAATATACAAAAATTAGCCCAGCATGGTGGCACACGCCTGTAGTCCCAGCTACTAGGGAGGCTGAGGCAAGAGGATTGCTTGAACCTGAGAGGTGGAGGTTACAGTGAGCCAAGATCACGCCACTGCACTCCAGCCTGGGCAACAGAGTAAGACTCTGTCTCAAAAAAAAAAAAAAAATTATTTGTATTTTGAATATCTCTGTGGTAATTCTTTGCTATGCAGAAATCTAAATATTTTATGTAGTTAAACTTACTGGTCTTCTGCTGCTTCTAATTTTGTCATAGATGGACTAAGAAAGTCAGGATCCACTGAGATAATCAAATTATATAGAATTATTTCATGTTTATTTCTAGTATTTTAAAAAATCATTTAACTATCTTACCCTTGTTAAATAAAAACCGTAAGAGGTATCAACCTCACAAAAGACACTAGAGAAAATTATCTTTAAATATGTGGGGTTTTCTCAGGAGTAGAAATAAGGGTTATAATCCATAACACATGAAATGGCAAGCCACCAGTGCATTTGATGAGGGAAGAGTAAAGGGAGCTTTAATTAGCAAAAAGAGATTTACATATGCTGATTAGAAACAGAATTGATTGGTTCCAAAGATTCAAAGCCACAGTTGTTGCAGTCACTGGGCAAGTGCTCTTTTGGGAACATCTTATCTGAATTAATGCAGTCCTTATCAAAGCAGGAGATGCATGAAGAATATGAAAAGGTTAGAAAGGCCTTGGAAATAGCTCTTATCTCAGACATGTAGGATATGAGCCTACTCTCCTTTGGGCCTTCCTGACCCTATTTTGTCTGGGTCTCACAGAGGTGATTTCACCCTAGTAGCTGCAACTTTCACAGAGACCATTGTTTTGGACTAAGCTCCTCTAATAGGCCCCAACCAATCAGACTAAAAATCAAAATGGTGCCACTTGTGCTCAGGTTCCACATCACTAAACCGAAACTGAGTTGTTCTCTGACCTTCTAAGAAATCAGGATAATGAAGTTCCCTCTGCTTTAATCCTTACCAAAAAAACAAAAGGTAACCTGAAGTAATCTAATGTTAACCAATCGGTTATTTCTCTATTGTTCTGTTTTTCTGTTCCTGCCCCACAAGAAAAGTAATTTTGAAATGACCAATCTATGTTTTGTTCTTTGCTTCTGCTTTTTTCAGCCCTTTTCTGTCTGTAAAATCAACCTCCTCTATTCAGCTCATTGGAACACTTTTTCTAGTTTATGGAAAGAAGAGTTGCTTGAGTTTAGAATTGCAATAAAGTCAGCTGAGATCTTTAAGTTCATTGTAATTTTGTTTTTTGACACACTTAAGTTTGCGATCCAATTGGAATTTATTTTGATATAAGAAACAAAAAAAATGATACTTCTTTGTTTGTTTGTTTTTGAGACAGGGTCTCACTCTGTCACCCAGGCTGGAGTACAGTGGCATGATCATGGCTCATTCTGCAGCCTCAAATACCTGGGCTCAAGCAATCCTCTCGTCACAGCCTCCTGAGTAGCTGGGACCACAGGCATATGTCACCACGCCCTGCTAATTTTTGTATTTTTTGTAGAGACAGACTTTCACCACATTACCCAGGCTGGCCTCGAACTCCCAGGCTCAAGCAAGCTGCCTGCGTCTGCCGCCCAAAATGCTGGGATTACAGGCATGAGCCACCACGCCTGGTGGAAAAAAATCAGTGATACACTTTTTTCAATGGAATAATCATTTAAACCAACACCATTTATTGAATTATCTATCCCCCACTGATTTGAAGCAAGCTGTTTGTTCGTTTGTTTGTTTGTTTGTTTGTTTGTTTTTTGAGACGGAGTCTTGCTCTGTCGCCCAGGCTGAAGTGCAGTGGCATGATCTTGGCTCACTGCAACTTCTGCCTCCCTGGTTCAGGTGATCCTCCTGCCTCAGCCTCCTGAGTACCTGGGATTACAGGCACGTGCCACCATGCCCGGCTAATTTTTTGTATGTTTACTAGAGATGGGGGTTTCATCATGTTGGCCAGGCTGGTCTAGAGCTCCTGACCTCAAGTGATCCACCCACCTCGGCCTCCCAAAGTTCTGGGATCACATACGTGAACCACAGCACCCAGCCTAAAGCAAGTTCTGATAGGCTTTGCCACAGCTCTTAGCATCAACATTGGACCCTATAACCTGAGACACTGCACACACTACAATAGCCGTGTGCCCCCAGATGTGAAGCTGACCTCTTCCAAGGAACGTGTTAACATTCACGTCTGTGTTCCTGGTTAGGTCTCCTCCCTCTGAATACGCAGTCACCTCAGGTGCCCATGTGTTCCTCCTAGTCGGCACTCCACACCACCAACCTAGCGGGGCTCCAGGTACTATTTCGCAGCCACAAATAAAACTCCTAATTAAAACATCACCTCAAAAATGAGCATGGTTACTAATGTAAGAGAAGCAATGTATACAACTTCCTTCACCAATCTTGAAGCAAAAACTCAAAGGAGAAGGAACTTGAAAGCATCATAAATAGGCAGCCAATCAACCAGGATAGAAAGCAAGAGCTGTGGGCTCTTGCTCCAGTTAACATGACTTTTGACAAGTCTTCTCCCCTCTTGGGGTCTTCCCTTTCTTACCTATGGAATATCAGAGTTACGCTAGAAAATCTCTAAGGTTTCTTCAGCAATAATAATAACTGAGATTCTAGAAGAGGCTTGGAGCCTCTTTCCAAGGTTTATTTCTCAATTCCCATGGAATCTTTGATGAGATCTCCTAGTTGAAGCTCATGCCCCAAGGGTTCCTTGACTTTGCTTTGTTCTGGCGGCCTCAGATCAGGACTGTAGAAGGAAGCCTCTTGTTTGTGTTGTCATCATTTTCAAAAGCCGCTTCAAAAATTTCTCACGAAACCAGCAATCTCCCACCTTCCCGTGTGTTTCCTTTGAAAGAAACAGTACATTAAGATGGCCACCCCAATCTTAATAAATTTCTCATTTCAGCCAAGATGCTAGACACTGAGAGACACAAGCACACGGTGCCTGCGATGGCCACCCCAATCTTAATAAAGTTCCCATTTCAGCCAAGATGCTAGACACTGAGACACAAGCATGTGGTCTCTGCAGGGAATTTGACCCTTGGAAAAAAGGAAATGCTGAGTCTATCTCTTAATAACAGGAACAGGCTTCTTCTGAGGACCCTGGATGCAGCCTGCATGACCAAGGAATGGGTATAGAATGCAAAAAAATCCAGGTTATGGCTGTTTCTACCCTGAAGCAACAAAATCAGGAAGTTCTCAAAGCAGTTATTTCACAAGAAGTTTTGGGAATTTGGAGCATGGGAACGATTACTACCTGTTTGCTTGTTTTCAATAGTTAGGATTTTTTTTAAGTGTACAGAAGTACACATCTAACACACAAAGCAGGCTGAAATTAGAAACCCAGAGCTTTATATTGATGAGTCTTGGCTAAGAGTTCATTTAAACAGAGGGCTGCACAGATACAGATGGAATTGTGGAGGAGGAAAGGAGATCATTAAATGCTATGAATTTTGATACGTGTGAGTTTCAGAGCAAGTGAAGATTCGCTATACACATATTTGTTAGCACTTTACATTTTCAGATAGAATAGAGAAGTGACAGAAAAAAATGAAAAGAACGGAGCCTCAACATCTACAGGCTTTGCTATTAATAATTCAGTGGCATATTCTGGTTGTCCAAGAAGCTTCTGGATTCCGTTTTGTGGTTATAACAATCTAGCATGAAAAGACCTAATTGCTATTCATTCATGTTACGTAGAAAAAACCCTGAAAGGACTCATTTCAAATGCCAGCAGTGTTTCCCTCTGGGAATAAGACAAGGGTGAATGAAAAAGAAAGGGAATGGAAACTTTCACTTTTTACTTTATTTCTATGTGTTTTATTTTATTTATTTTTAGTTTTTATGGGTGCACAGCAGATATATATCTTTATGGGGTACATGAGATTTTTTGATACAGGCATGAAAGGCGCAATGATCACATCATGGAGAATGGGGTGTCACCAACAAATGTTGGTGAGGATGTGGGAAAAAAAGAAACTGTACACCGTTGGTGGGAATGTAAATTTTAACTGGGGTGAGATAATATTTAATTGTAGTTTTTATTTACATTTCTCTGATAATCAATGATGCTGAGCACCTTTTCATATACCTGTTTGCCACTTGTATGTCTTCTTTTGAGAAATATCTATTCAAATCTTTTGTACATTTTAATCAAATTATTATATTTTTTTTCTAAGTTGTTTGAGCTCCTTATATATTCTGGTTATTAATCTCTTGTCAGACGAGGAACTTGCAAATATTTTCTCTCATTCTGTGGGTTGTCTCTTCACTTTGTTGATTGTTTCCTTTGCTGTGCAGAAGCTTTTTAACTTGATGTAATCCCATTTGTTCATTTTTGGTTTGGTTATCTGTGCTTTGGAGGAATTACTCAATAAATCTTTGCCTAGTCCAGTATCCTAGAGGGTTTCCCCAATGTTTTCTTTTAGTATTAATAGTTTCATGGTTTGAGGTCTTAGATCTAGGCCTTTAATCCATTTGGATTTAATTTTTGCATATAGTGAGAGACAGGGGTCTAATTTCTTTCTTCTGCATATAGATATCCAGTTTTCCTAGCATCATTTTTTTTTTTGAGATGGAGTCTGCAACCTCCGCCTCCCGGGTTCAAATGATGCTCCTGCCTCAGCCTCCCAAGTAGCTGGGACTACAGGCGTGCACCACCCTGCCTAGCTAATTTTTGTATTTTCAGTACAGATGGGGTTTTTCCATGTTGGCCAGTCTGGTCTTGAACTCCTGACCTCAAGTGATCTGCCCGCCTCAGCCTCCCAAAGTGCTGAGATTACAGGCATGAGCCACCACACCCAGCTGCAACGTCATTATTGAAGAGACCGTCCTTTCCCCCAATGTATATTTTTGGAATCTTTGTCAAAAATCAGTTCACTGTAGATGTATGGATTTATTTTTGGGTTCTCTATTCTGTTCCATTGGTCTGTGTCTCTGTTTTTATGCCAGGACTATTTTGTTTTGATTATTATGCTCTGTGGTATAATTTGAAGTCAGGTACTGGGATTCCTCCAGTTTTGTTCTTTTTGCTCAGGATAGCTTTGGCTCTTCTGGGCGTTTGTAATTTAGAATAAATTTTAAGGTTGTTTTTTCTATTTCAGTGAAGAAAGTCACTGGTATTTTGACAGGGATTGCATTCAATCTGTAGATTGCTTTGGGTGGTATGGACATTTTAACAATATTGATTCTTCCAATCCATGAACATGGAATATCTCTTCTTTTTTGTGTGTCCTCTTCAATTTCTTTCATCAGTGATTTACTGTTTTCATTGCAGAGGTCTTTCACTTCTTTGGTTAAGTTAATTCCTAGGTATTTAATTTTATTTATAGGTATTGTAAATGAGACTCTTTTCTTGATTTTTTTTCAGATTGTTCACTGTTGGCATAGAGAAATGCTATGGATTTTTGTATGTTTATTTTGTATCCTGCAACTTTACTGAATTTGTTTATTAGTTCTAATAGTTTTTTTGGTGGAGTCCTTAGGTTTTTCCAAATGTAAGATTATATCATCTGCAAACAAGGATAATTTGACTTCTTCCTTTCCAATTTGGATGCCCTTTCTTTCTTTTGTCTGATTGCTCTAGCTAGGACTTCCAGTACTATGTTGAGTAACAGTGGGTGACAGTGGGCATCCTTGTCGTGTTCCAGATCTTAAAGGAAAGGCTTTCAGTTTTTCCCCATTCAACAAGAAATTAGCTGTGGGTCTGTCATTTATGGCTTCTATTGAGATATGTTCTTTCTGTACTCAGATTTTTTTAGGGTTTTTTTTTTAATCAAGAAGATGTTAAATTTTATCAAATGCTTTTTCAGAATCAGTTGAAAGGATCATGTGGTTTTTGTCCTCCATTCTGTTGATATGATGTATCACATTGATTGATTTGCATATGTTGAACCATCCTTGCTTCCCAGGGATAAATCCTACTTGGTCATCATGAATGTTCTTTTTAATATGTTATTGAATTTGGTTTGCTAGCATTTTGTTGAAGATTTTTGTATTAATATTCATCAGGGATAACAGCCTATAGTTTTCTTTTTTTGATTTGTCTTTGTCTGGTTTTGGCATCAGGATAATACTGGCCTCATAGAATGAGTTTGGAAGTATTTCCTCCTCCTCTATTTTTCAGAAGAGATTGGGTAGGATTGGTATTCATTCTTTAAAGGTTTGGTAGGATTCAGCAGTGGAGCCATCAGGTCACAGGCTTTGCTGCAAGACTTTTTGTTATGATTTTAATCTTATTGTTTTTGATCTGTTCAGGTTTTGAATTTCTTCATGGTTCAGTCTTGGTAGGTTGTATGTGTCTAGGCATTTACCCATTTCTTCTAGATTTTCCAATTTATTGGCATATAGTTGCTCGTAGTAGCCACTAATGATCCTTTGAATTTCTGTAATATCAGTTTTAGTGTCTCCTTTTTCATTTCTGTTTTTATTTATTTGGGACTTCTCTCTCTTTTGCTCAGTCTGGCTAAATGTCAATTTGTTTATCTTTTTAAAAAGCCAACTTGTCGTTTCATTGATCTTTTATATTGTTTTCTTCATTTCTATTTCATTTATTTCTGCTCTGATCTTTATTATTTCTTTTCTTCAACTAATTTTGGGTTTAGTTTTCTCTTGCTTTTCTAGTTCTTTGAGATGCATTGTTAGGTTGTTCATTTGAAGTTTTTCTTCTTTTTTGTTGTAGGCACTTGTAGCTATAAAATTCCCTCTTAGTACTGCTTTTGCTGTATCCCATAGGTTTTGATAGTTGTGTTTCCATTATCATTTGTTTCAAAACATTTTTCAATTTTCTTCTTAATTTCTTCATTGACCCACTGTTAGGAGCATATTGTTTAATTTCCATGTATTTGTACAGCTTCCAAAATTCCTCTTGTTATTGATTTCTAGTTTTATTCCATTGTGGTCAGAGAAGATGCCCTGGAACCACTTGAGAAAAACAGCAAACATGCCACAGACTCCTCTTTTTGAGAGGAACCTCTGTCTTTCCTGATGGATCCCCAAGAATTCTAAGTGGACAGATTTCTCTCAAGTCTAAAGCTTTACTCTCTTTTGCATTCAACTCCTTGATCTCTTTGGCCTTTAGATGCATACATATAGACATATATGTTATATGATGTGTCTACATGTATGTATATGTCTATATATATTTGTATATTGTCTACATGGTTCCAATTAACTTAAAGATAAATGAGTACTCATTCATTAAATAAATAAGCCCAAATGTTTTTCAAGTTCACAAGACTTGAATAAGTCTTTTGATTTATAAGACTAGTTTAATATTGTTGGATTGGTTTGTTTGTTAATTTTTTTGAGACAGAGTCTTTCTCTGTCACCCAAGCTGGAGTGCAGTGTCTCGATCATGGCTCACTGTAGCCTCGACCTCCCAGGCTCAAGGGATCCTCCCACCTCAGCCTCCCAAGTAGCTGGGACTACAGGCATGTACCACCACCTGGCATTTTTTTTTTTAATTATTATTGTGTGTGTGTGTGTGGAGACAGGGTCTCACTATGTTGCCCAGGCTGGTCTTGAACTCCTGGGCTCAAGTAATCTTCCCACCTTGGCCTCTCAAAGTGCTGGCATTACAGTTGTGAGACACCAGGCCCGGCCATATGTTTGCTTTAATGAAAATAACTCTGTCTTCTGTGGTATTAGCAAAATATATGTGTATTTAACTTTAAAGTTTCTGCTTTTGTGATACTTGCCTAACATACAGTAATATAAAATGGTTAATAGAGGATTTAACTTGAGATAATGGCTAGATTTGTCCAATGTCTCATAAAATCTTCCAAACATAATTGTTAAAATTAAATAAAATTTAAATTGTTAAAATAAAATAGATGTATATGAGATAAAAGTTTTAAAATGAACTTTTTAATAATAATCATGTTTTCTAATATGTTTGCTTAAAAAGGTTTCTCAAATCTTTTTGGTAGCTATATGCTTAGAATTTTGCCAAGCAAAATTAAATGATGGATATTCATTTCTAGGTTATTTCCAATAAGATCTAATGTTAAGCTATTAATTACTAAATATGGGTTTAAGCTTACATATTTTTGGCTTTTGTGTGTGTGTGTGTGAGACAGAGTTTTGCTCTGTCACCCAGGCTGGAGTGCTGGAGTACAGTGGCATGATCTCAGCTCACTGCAACCTCCACCTCCCATGTTCAAGCAATTCTCCTGCCTCAGCCTCCTGAATAGCTGGGACTACAGGCACATGCCACCATGCCTGGCTAATTTTTGTGTTTTTAGTAGAGATGGGGTTTCACCGTGTTAGCCAGGCTGGTCTCAAACTCCTGACCTCAAGTGATCTGCCTGCCTTGGCCTTCCAAAATGCTGGGATTATAGGCATGAGCCACAGCCCCCAGCAGGCTTTTTATTTTGGAAAAACAAAAGATAGTTAAATCTGTTAGCAAATATGTTCTGTTCCACATTTAAAAATTGTTCCATTAGAAAGCCTATGTTTCTAAAAATCATAAAATGTGTATTCATAAATTGTTATTATGTGACTGACAGTTAAAACTTGCTTACTTCTTAAGTTTTCACTATGAATTAAGGTTACTAATAATTAAAATTCTGACTAGTAAAATGAGATAAAAATGGAAATAATTCTGTATACAGAGTATATAAGGAAAGTACTACATGTTTTATCAAGGAAATTATGAAGTATGAGAATATTTATTTTAAAAAGTGATTTTGTGTAGTTTACAAGTTATTTGAAAGTTGTTTCAGAAGAAATAAAAGAATGGAAAAATGAGCTAGATAAACTGAATGGATACAGAAAGTCAGGGGAAAGAAAGCGAGGGGAAATATTTTATAAGTGGTTATAGAACGTTTATAGAAATCTTACATTGTGTGGTAAAGCTAATTGTAATTAGATGGATATGATAGATTTGTTTATAAGGTTTTATTGAAATTGTTTAGTGTTAATAATATAACTGATACAAAGGTAGAATTTGGTTTTCTTTTTTGAATAAGATTTTTATGTAATATTAACAAGAGACAATAAAAGACTGGTTCACCTTTTGAGTAAACTGAAAAAAAAAAAAAAGGGAAGAGAGTTTGCTTCCTGCTGTCTTTATTAGATCTTTTGTTTGGAAAATTGAGTCTTCCCTCTATCAAAGAGTAATGGTTTTTATTTTCTGACGTCTTCTAGTAATCACTTGGCTAAATGAATGACTTTTATTTTACAATGATCTGTGATTCTATTTTAATCAAGTGTTTTAAACTTTTGTCACACTTAACAGCCTTCCCAAGATCAAATTTTGTATTCTAAATTAAGTGTTTTTTTAGCCTCAAACTAGTTTTTTGACATTCAACAGACGGGCCCTTGGAAGTCCAAGAGAGATATATTAGTCTTATTTGGTATGTTAAATTACACAGGAGACATTGTCAAATAAAAAATGTTTAATCTTCTTTGAGTTATATGTATATAAATGTATTTTTTAATTTAAAAATAAAAAAAAATAGTGACGGGGTCTTTCTATGTTGCCCAAGCGATCCTCCCACCTCAGCCTCCCAAAGTGCTGAGATCACAGGCATCAGCCACTGCACCCAGACTAAATGTATTATTTTACATGTGTTTAACATTGCGTTAGTTTTTTTTTTTTTAACTCTGATAGACTTGCTTGATGTAGGGTTGCCACAAACCTTCAATCTGTAAAAAATGCAGTTTCTGTAAAGTGCAATAAAGTTAGGTGCAATGAAACAAGGTATGCCTATATTTATTTTCTTTTTCTTTTTTCTTTCTTCTTTTTTTTTTTTTTTTTTTTTGAGAAAGAGTCTCACTCTGTCACCCAGGCTAGAATGCAGTGGCTCAATCATAGCTCACTGAAGTCTCGACTTCCTGGGCTCAAAGGATCCGCCCACCTCGGCCTCCCAAAGTACTGGGATTACAGGCATGAGCTACTGAGCCCAGCCAAATTTTTGTATTTTTTGTAGAGAAGGGGCCTCACCATGTTGCCCAGGCTGGTCTAGAACTCCTAGGCTCAAGCAATCCTCCCACGTTGGCCTCCCAGAGTGCTGGGACTACAGGCATGAGCCACCACACCTAGGCTTATTTTCTTTAAGTGTTTTTAAAACATTTCTTTAAACTAAAGACAGAGTCTCCCTATGTTGCTCAAGGAGGTCTCAAACTCCTGGCCTCAAATGATCCCCCTGCTTTGGCCTCCCAAATTGTTGGATTACAGGTGTGAGCCACAACTCCTGGCCAAAAACATTTTTATTTTTACTTTATTTTATTTTAACGTTTTGTAGAGAAAGGGTCTCACCATGTTGCCAAAGATGGTCTCGAACTCCTGTGCTGTAAGAATCCTCCTGCCCCAGCCTCCCAAAGTACTGGGATTATAGGCATGAGCCACCACACCTGAACCTAAAACATTTTTAAAAATCCACATTGAGTCATTATACTCCATGCATGGGGAGAAGGGTTTGACCAGACGAGATTGTCTCAGATTCTCTACCCAGAGCTTCCGGTCTCTGCTGAAGGCCATCCCTGTGGACTTGTCTACCAGCTCCTCTCCCCTATTTTTGCAGGGATGATCGTAAAGTTCCTTTGCTGACCTGCCCTTCAGGTCGTGGTATGAGTTGGGGGCCAGAAGGGCAGTGTGAAAGATTGTCCTGGTAGGTTGGCAGGGAGCTGGGAGTGGTGAAAGACTCAAGGTCAGCCGGTGAGGTCAGAACCAGAGACACCCGCATCTTTGCTGGAATTCTTCATCTCTGTCTTGAACGAGCCTCTAGAAAATGAAGGACTTTCAAGGTGAAAATTCCACCTTGTAGAATGAGGCAGCCTCTTGAGCTTACCAACCTAGCAGGCTAAGTGAGAACCCAGATGAGGAGGTGGGTCTGGGGGCGGGGGGAGTGGGGGCAATTGGGCTGTATTCACAGGAGGGATTCCCCTTCCAGGAGGCTGGAAAAGCTTAGGATGCAGCAGGTTTCTTGCTAAGAAATGCACCAGCATGGAGCATTTAGAGAGGTTCAAGGTGACGAGAACGAGATAAATCTCCGACTCTAGCCCCCAGTGACTGTGGGTGACTGAGCAATATTCTCAGGGGTCCCACTGTCCAGCCAATGGATGTTGATATTATTTTCAGTGCATTAAATCACTTTTCAAAATTCTGCATTCAGATGGGGCACGGTGGCTCACGACTGTAATCCCAGCACTTTGGGAGGCCAAGGTGGGCAGGTCACTTGAGCTCAGGAGTTCAAGACCAGCCTGGGCAACATGGTGAAACCCCATCTCTACAAAACATACAAAAAACTAGCTGGGCATGGTGACGCACGCTTGTAGTCCCAGCTACTCAGAATGCTGAGGCAGGAGGATTGCTTGAGCCCAGGAGGTGGAGGTTGTAGTGAGCTGAGAAGGCACCACTGCACTCCAGCCTTGGCAACACTGCAGGACCCTGTTTCAAAAAATTAATTAATTAATTTAATAGAATAGAATAAAATAAAATAAAAATTCTGGGTTAAATTGTGCCCTTTATGCTGGGAAGGTGGGGGCAGAGGAGAATGGAAATTACCTGGTTTAATTACATATAATTAAACTATGCCTTTCTCCCACTCCCCAAATAAGAGCAATATCAGTTATCATGCCACGAGCATCATTGGATGTTTACAGCATGTACATTTTGCATGTACAAACATACAAAAAATTCTCCTCTGAGTTAGACTTCGCGATGTTTATACTCCCTTGACAACCCTGCTTCTTGTCTGAGTCCACCTCTGATCCCTACCTACTGCTTCCACCATCTTCAGCCTCAAATTCCACATCCAAACATTGAGCCTGGATAGTTTAGATAGCTTTGTACCTTGTTACCCTACTCCTCAGTATCCTTTTTTTTTTTCATACAGAGGTTTCCCACATACCCTCTTCCCCACACTTGCAGAGCCTCTCCCCTTATCAACATTTCCCCACCAGAATGGTACATTTATTAAATCTGATGAATCTACATTGACAAATCATCATCAAATCATCACCAAAGTCTATAGGGTTTTTGTTGTTGTTGTTGTTGTTGTGTTTTTTTGTTTGTTTTTTGATGGAGTTTTGCTCTTGTCGCCCAGACTGGAGTGCAATGTCACGATCTCGGCTCACCGCAACCTCTGCCTCCCGGGTTCAAGCGATTCTTCTGCCTCAGCCTCCCAAGTAGCTGGGACTACAGGCATGTGCCCCCACGCCCAGCTAATTTTTGTATTTTTAGTAGAGACAGAGTTTCACCATCTTGGCCAGGCTGGTCTCGAACTCCTGACCTCATGATCCACCCGCCTCGGCCTCCCAACGTGCTGGGCTTACAGGCGTGAGCCACCGCGCCTGGCCAGAGTCTACAGTTTACATTAGGTTTCACTCCTGGTGTTGTACATTCTACGGGTTTGAGAAAATGCGTAATGACATGTATTCACCATCATAGTATCATACAGAGGCATTTCACTGCCCTAAAAATGCTCTGTTCTCTGCCAGTTAATTCCTCCATTCTTCCTACCTAACCCCTGGCAACCACTGATCTTTTTACTGTCTACATAGTTTTGCCTTTTCCAGAACGTCATATAGTTAATCGTACAGTGTGTTGTCTGTTCATATTGGCTTCTTTTACTTAGTAATATGCATTTAAGTTTCTTCCGTGTCTTTTTATGGCCTGACAGCTCAGTTCTTTTTGGTACTAAATAACATGTCATTGTCTGCATGTACCACAATTTATTTATTCATTTATCAGCTGAAGGACATGTTGGTTGTTTCCTAGTTTTGGCAATTATGAATCAGATTGCTATAAATATTTATCTGCAAGTTTTTATGGAGACGTAAGTTTTTCATTTCTTTGGGTAAATACCAAACAGCATGATTGCTGGGTTGTATGGTAAGAGAAGATTTACTTTTGTAAGAAGCTGCCAAAATGTCTTACAAAGTGGCTAGACCGTTTTGCATTCCCACCAGCAGTGTACAAGAGTTCCTTTTGCTCCACATCCTTGCCATCGTTTGGTGTTGTCAGTGTTCTGGATTTTGGCCATTCTAACAGGTGTGTGTTGATATCTCATAGTCGTTTTAGTTTGTAATTTCCTAATGACACATGATGTGGAGTTTCTTTTCCTATGTTTGTCATCTGTATACTTCTTTGATGAGGTGTCTGTTTAGGTCTGAACCTATTTTTTAATCAAATTGTTTGTTTTCTTTTTGTTGAGTTTTAAGAGTTCTTTGTATAGTTTGGATAACAGTCCTTTAACAGATATGTGTTTTGCAAATATTTTCTCCCAGTGTATGGCTTATCTTTTTATTCTCTTGACAGTGTCTTTCACAAACAATTTTTTTTAATGAAGTTGAGTTTCTTGATTTTTTCTTCCTCAGTATCCTTTTACAACTTAAATCTGAGGTTACAACACTTTACTTCAATAACTTGTTCTTAAACAAAGACTGGAGCAGTGAGCACATGGCTGTGGACCTCATCAGTGTCATCAAATTGATGACATTGACCAACTTTTTTCCTGGGTTTGGATAGTCTTAGAGATTTTTAGATCGTCTCTCATAGAATTTCAAGAAATCTTTCCATAAAATACCTACCTCTAACTTCCGCCTCTTAAGTGAGAAAAGCAAAAATTGAATTAGCGTTTTATGTCGTGCATGATCTCCGTGGAACCCGTACAGATCCTGAGGACTAAATGCGCTGACAAGGACACAGGCGCAGGCTTTACCGGCCCAGGGACGATGGGAGGAATTTAACCTAAGTGAAAAATTAATTCTCAAACCTATCCTACCCTGCCAAGATTCACAATCCCATTTTTGCCCTGTCTCTCTGCCACATCCCATATAAGCAACAATTTAACCGAAAACAGACTTGAAAATTAATTGTACATCATCCAAGTCAGCGAGATCTTCAGCCCCCCAATTTAGCATCATTGTCCTGGGCAACCAGGCTTGTGGCTCATCCATTTACCCAAATAGAACCAGCAATATCTTACCCTGGACGAATAGGTGGTAAAAAAAAATGATTTTGCCCCTCCCTTTGGATCTTTCTGAGGACAGCTGAGTTGATTAAGAAATAAAAGTTACCAGCTGGTAAGTATCTTGGATCTGTGTTTTGAAGCCGAGGTAATAAGCCTTTTGAACAAACTGCAAAATAAAGGACAAGGAGCAAATTCAAAAGGACTTTTGTGCAGATTCTTTCCTATCATTTCATGATATGGTTTTCACATCAGATATTTAACAGCTCATCAATCTGATTATAGTACCATTAGTCCCACTTCTAAGCCTGATGAGCCACTCTGGTCTTGTTTCTTACAAAAATTAATTTTAGGTTTTTCTCAATTGGGATTAAATGTCAACCAAAATGTACTACATGAAAAGTCTTATTAACATTATCATAATAACAACTTATGCTCCTTACACATTAAAGCACATAAGACATTTGCCTACAATGTGTGATTGAAATCCTTTTCTTACCAACCTTAAAAGAAAAGCAAAAGATGCTGGTACTGAATATGAATAAAACATTCTGTCAAGAGCTTTTTTGCAAATGCTGCTCTAATTCATGCAAAATCAAATTTATCTCCATTGGATTAAATTTAACTGATTCAGATCCACATGGCTGACCAAGATGGGGTGTTAAATTCCTTTAAAAAATGGTAACTTCGGAAATATCCATTGGATTCCCATACTCTTCTATTTGAACAGTCAAATGCCCTTTATGAATTAGCAATGAGATTTGACAGAACTGATTTTCCTTGGAAATTACGTGAGATGTTCTATTTTTAACCAGAAGCTAAAAAAGTGTGATGAGATCAATGCTTTAAATTAAGTCTGCCTAAAACCTCAAGAAAAAGTTCTCATCAAAGGAACCAACAAAATCACAAAAATGAGGAGCAGACTGGGGAAATCCTGGCTAAAATTCTTGATAGACAATAGTTGTCCTGTTATTCTTCTTTGCCAAGGTAGCCAGGTGTCACTGTGATGGCTTAAGAAAAGAAAAGAAAAGGAAAGAAATGACAACACAACTTCCACATGAACAGCCAGAGACTAGAGGAAATCCCCAGTTACTGTAACTGAGCTAACTTCAGCATTTATATTCTGAACCACTTCTAGAAATGAAACCTTAAAGGCAAAACTTGGGATTTTAATCTGACAGAAAAATGAATTGGAAACATCTTTAATTTACATTTTAGAAAATGAAGAAAAGCATGTAGAAAAAAAATTGAAAGCCTTACAACCCAGGAACCTAGAAATAATAACTCCTGTATTTCTAATATTGTAGGCATTCCCAACCAGTTTTTGTTTTTTTTGTTGTTTTGTTTGTTTTGTTTGAGGCGGGGTCTTGCTCCGTTGCCCAGGCTGCAGTGCAGTGTCATGATCACAGCTCACTGCAGCCTTGAACTCCTGGGTTCAAGCCATCTTCCTGCCTCAGCCTCCCAAGTAGCTAGTACTATAGGTGAGTGCCACCACATCTGGCTAATTTTTAAATTTTGCGAGGAGAAAAAGTCTTGCTTTTTTGCCCAGGCTGGTCTTGAACTCCTGGGCTCAAGCGATCCTCCCACCTTGGCTTCCCAAAGTGATGGGATTTATAGGCATGAGCCACTGCACATGGCCTGCTTATTTATTTTAATGTAGTTTTTCTTAAACCTTTGAGGAAAGTCATCACTCAACAATTATTCCAAGTTGGAAGTATTCAATGGCACAGCACCATCAAAAAGCCCTGAAAAAGGCATTCTCCAGTCTGAAAAGAGAGCTGAAATAGCCTCTCCCTTAATAAAAAGTGCCTGTAATCCCAGCACTTTGGGAGGACAAGGCCTCAGGAGGATTGCCTGAGCCCAGGAGATGGAGGCCAGCCTGAGCAATACGGCAAGACCCCGTCTACAAAAATCAAAGAAATTAGCCAGGTATAGTGGCTGACAACTGTGGTCCCAGGTACTTGGGAGGCTAAGGCAGGAGGATCTCTTGAGCCCAGAAGGTCAAGCCTGCAGTGAGCCATGTTTGCAGCACTGCACTCCAGCCTGGGCTACAGAGCAAAACCCTTTCTCCAAAAAAAAAAAAAAAAAAAAAAAAAAAAAAAAAAAAAGAACAAAAATAATAATGATAATGATGATTTCCAGAGGAACTTCTGCAAGTAGGGAAAGGCAGCAGTACCTACAAGCCTCAATTCATCCTGTGTCCCCTTGCCTCCACCATGACCCAATACCTGCTGTTGCTCTGACAAGTGGAACGGGTAGAGTCTTGGGGAAACTTTAATAAGCATTAGAGAGAGTAGAAGGAAAATCAGCACAGAGAAGTGGAGGTACAGGCTGGTTTAGGAGGTGCTGGCCTGATCTGCCCATAGCTGGCTGTTCCCAGGTCTTGGTGTGGCCTTCTCTCAATGGTAAGCCATGGGCAGCCTCAGTCATTTGCTGAGTTCCAAATGGAAGCCAATCATGAACATCCTCAGCTCAGTCCTGGCAGGCCCCAGCTGCTCTTGCTTCCATTGCTTAACTTCTTTCCTCATTTCTCTGCTCCAGGCCCACCCTGGGCAAAATTGCAGAGTAGATTCAAGATCCCCTTCAGCAACCTGGTCTCGTGGTTCTGCCCAGAATAAATGGGTGGGATGACCCATTCTTTATGAATTGTCTTTCTGGAATTGGAGAGCTTTGTAGAGATTAGAAAGAGGACTCATCTGGGCACACACAGCACTTGACACAGGTGTCCCCCCTCCTCCTGCTGAAAGCAGCCGTAGGACACAGTGGAGAGCAAGCTGGATCTCTGTCCCACAAGCCTCTCAGCCTTAGGCCTTTGTGCAGGTCATGAACCAAACAGTTGAGGCATTTGGGGGTCAGGGAACTTTCCTGGTGCCTCTGAAATTTCTTCAGAGGGGCAAGTGTCTTTTCCAGTCACCTAAGCAGACCTTGTTCTAGGCATCCCTGGACCAATATCATGGATTACCTTTGAGTTTTTCCTAACTGTTACAAAACGCTTTATGGAAAAGTTGTTTCTTTTTGCCTAGTGTTTATTTCTGTCTCCAAAGCAAGCTTGCTTTCATTTCTTTCACTTTTCACAATTTGGCAGAAAATGCTTTTCTCATTTGCCTCTTATCTGAAGATTTTTATCTTCTCACTTCCCCTTTCTTTTCTTCCTAGAAACGTCTTATCTCTTACCATCCCTGAATGTCCCCTCCAAGGTAAGGGAACCAGCTCTCACTTTTGAGCGTTTACCGAAAAGTTTCCATGCCACGTGGATGTGTCTCCTCGGGAGGGAGGTGCCTCGGGAGGGGGCTGGCTCCTTGGGGGCCTAGTCAGGCCTCGGGCCTTTCCTGGGCAGAGGTGACGAGGACAGCCAACCTAAAGTAACTGGGTTTCTGGGAAAGCCTAGAGGCCCCAGAGAGTCCTTTCACACAGTTCTCCACAGGTTACCATAGATATAAGGAAAATTTTTTTCAGCACTGATTTGCTTAAGCACTCTGTAAAATGCTGTTTTGAATTACAAATGAAGATGTGTATACCTTACCAAACACAAATATTTAAAATGGCAAATAAAAGAGTTAAGATGATTTAGAAATTTTAATGACCTAAACAATGTATTAGTACAGTTTTGGTTGGGAGTTGGAGGACCATGGTAGATTAAGGTGAGAGAAAATACTGGGTGCTCAGTTGTTCTAAGCTGTATAATGTTTTGCAAAGTATAATCAAATAGAAAGTTGAAAGGTTCCTTGGTAGCTTTAAAATGTAAACTTTATACAAATCATGCAAAATGTTGTTATACTACCCTTCAAGTTATTTCTGATATGTTACACTTTACATAAATACCTACATTAAGCTTGACTTCTTGATTAGAAAGCAAAGAGGAAAGGAAGCACATTAAAGTGTTAACACAGGTGATATGGTCTGGCTCTGTGTCCCTACCCAAATCTCATCTTGAATTGTAATCCAGATTGTAATCCCCATGTGTTGTGGGAGGGACCTCATGGGAAGGGATCAGATCATGGGAGCGGTTCCCCCATGCTGTTCTTCTGATAGTGAGTGAGTTCTCATGAGATCTGATGGTTTTATAAGGGGCTTTTCCCCACTTCGCTCAGCATTTCTTTCTCTTGCAGCCATGTGAAGAAGGACATGTTTGCTTCCCCTTCTGCCATGATTGAAAGTTTCCTGAGGCCTTCCCAGCCATGTGGAACTGTGAGTCAATTAAACCTCTTTCCTTTATAAATTACCCAGTCTTGGATATTTCTTCCTAGCAGCATAAGAATAGACTAATACAACTGGGCATCAAAAATTCAGGATTTGAAAATTTGGGCATTAAGAGGAGAGGGGCAATATTACTTCCCACCAAAGCAATATACAAATCTTATTTTTAAATTTGCTAATACACGTGATATTCCTTCCGACAATTACATTACTTTTTAAAATCTAAACTATTTGTTATTAAAATGTACAAAAGACTTTTGGTAAAACATTTAGATGGCAGGCAAAATGAATGAACCAAACAATTGGATAAATCTCATTGGTTTAATAAATGGTAACTAAAAACTAAAGTGCCAAAAGATTACATACAATATTATCCACACCCTTTTCACAACATTTAGAATAACTACAATAAAAATATACACTTCTTAGGAATATGTGCAATAAAACTCTATAAAAAGGAAAGCAAGGGTATGAGGAACATGGAATTCAGGAGGAAGATGATCATGGGTGGACAGAGGATGAGGCAGGAGTGAGGGAACCAAGTAGTTAAATGTAAATTATTTTAAAGATCTTAGCTTTTATTTTGAATGGTGGCTTCCCAGACACTAGCTGCAGTATTAAAGTGACTAATCCAGGAAATAAAGAAAAGGGAAAAGATAATATTGACGGTATCTAGAAATGTACAAATATATAAAACATATTGAATTTCTAGACCAATATCCCATAAGTGTCCATTGCTGACAATTTTCTCATATCTTTCCCCAATTTTTAATCTTGGCATTTTAAAGCATATCCTAATTCCCCAATTAAAAAGCAAAAAATAGCACACATGCCCAGAGAAAAGGCCATAAGTGAAGTCACTTGTGTTAACAGTGATCATAAGAAGAGGCTATTGCATAAGTTACAATATGTACAGTACACTAAAGTCTTTGGAAAGCACGGTAGAGTTAAGTCTTTTGCAAAAGACCTGAAAACTATTGGTGATGGCAACCCACAGCTTCCTCCTAACTCAATTCAGACTGCTCTCTGCCCTCAGAGCTGCTGGACAGATAAGTCTTGAAGCTGTTTCTGTCTGACCTGAACTCCTAGGTTTAGACTAAAGCAAGGCAGCGGGGCTGGCGAGGACAGAAGGCTCTTAACAAATCATCATCCACCTCCTCACCTTCTAGAAAACAACAGACTCTTCAGCATCCAGAATCCAGCAGAAGAGAGACTGAAGTTTCTCTTTTTGTAAGAGAACTGGGTATAATAAATAAATAAATAACCTTTGTAGGTCTAGACCCCAAATGGAGAGAACATATTAATTCCTTGTTTAGTCTCCTCCTGGGACAAAGGTCCCACTCAGTCCTTTCTAATGGAGACCATGGCTGTCATTCTCTAAGCAGGCTACCCCTTTAGCTTCTCCATAGAACAGATCACCAGTCTGCTTCCCAAACAGCCTACTTTCTCGATCGTATCTTAAGGAAGTCACATATCTCACACCATAAGCTTGAGCTGCATGTGGGGAAAGTGGGAAGGAAGTGGAGATGAAAGAGGAAATTACACCCCTAGCAGTTACAAATGACGGACTTAGATAGCATTGTCTAACCCAGGCCATTGGAATTCTGCACCATCCCCACTGCCCCTCTGCCTCCAACTGGGTTGCCACCATCTCTTCAATAAGCAATTAGATTTAATTAACATTGCACCCCGCATTTAGATTTTAGCAAATAGCATGCCAGCAGACATTTAACAATTGGTTCTATGAAGAAAAAGCATTTGTAACGTGTCTATTTCCATGGTGTAAATGCTCTCGTGGTGGCCAATTTCAAGCTGTCAACATGATGTCACCAGATGCAGATTGGAAGCTGATACCACAATCAGGTCTTGTGAGCTGCATTGAGCTGGCTCCCTCACACCACTAACTGTAATGCTTTCATTATAAGGTATTATTATTTTGGTAAGTGGATCTACAATTGGCCAATATTTTGCAGCCATGCCTCAGTTTCTTCATTGTTAAAAATGGTAAAATAAGAACCACTTCTCCAGATTATCATGAGAGTCAAAGTGCAAAGCACATAAAATTTTCAAACCTTGTCAGTCCTGACTGGTTGCAGTGGCTCATGCCTGTAATCCCAGCACTTTGAGAAAGCCATGGTGGGAAGATGTCTTGAGCCCAGGAGTTTAAGACCAACCTAAGCAACATAGCAAGACCCTGTCTCTACAAAAAATTTTTAAAAATAACCAGTCTGGTGACCCATGCCTGTAGTCCCAGCTATTTGGAAGGCTGAGGTGGGAGGATTGCCAGAGCCCAAGAGTGTGAGGCTGCACTGAGCCATGATCGTGCCACTGCATGTCAGCCTGAGCAAGAGAGGGAGACCTAGTACTTTGGGAGGCTGAGGCAGGAATATCACTTGTGGTCAGGAGTTCAAGACCATCCTGGGCAACATAGTAAGATTCTGTCTCAAACAATAACAATAATAATAATTTAAAAATATATACATCAGGCTGGGCGCAGTGACTCACGTCTGTAATCTCAGCACTTTGGGAGGCCGAGGCCAGTAGATCACCTGAGATCAGGAGTTTAAGACCAGCCTGCCAACATGGTGAAACTCCGTCTCTACTAAAAATACAAAAAATTTGGGCCGGGAGCAGTGGCTCACGCCTGTAATCCCAGCACTTTGGGAGGCCGAGGCGGGCGGATCACGAGGTCAGGAGATTGAGACCATCCTGGCTAACATGGTGAAACCCCGTCTCTACTAAAAATACAAAAAAACTGACCAGTTGTGGTGTCGGGTGCCTGTAGTCCCAGCTACTCAGGAGGCTGAGGCAGGAAAATGGCCTGAACCCAGGAGGTGGAGCTTGCAGTGAGCCGAGATCGCACCACTGCACTCCAACCTGGGTGACAGAGTGAGACTCCATCTCAAAAAAAATACAAAAAATTCGCCGGGCATCATGGCGCGTGCCTGTAATCCCAGCTACTCGGTACTCGGGAGGCTGAGACAGGAGAGTCACTTGAACCAGGGAGGAGAAGTTGCAGTGAGCCAAGATCATGCCATTGCACTGCAGCCTGGGCAACAAAAGCAAGGCTCTGTCTAAAATAAAATGTGTATGTGTGTGTGTGTACATATATATATATATATGTATATATATGCACACAAACACACACACACACATACACACACACACACACACACACACATCAATCCTGCTTCCGTCATCCTCTTGTCTTCTCATGTTGCACTTTCATTCCTAAAACTACTTTTGCAAAGATTGTGACAGTCAGAGGAATCTAGCATGGCTGACTCCATCTTGCTTCACAGGCTGGCTATCCTTGCTCATTCCTGGGCATAAGCCAGGCTAACCATGGGAGGAATTTTGTTTATAGTTTAACTTTGAAGCAAGGATGCTAATAGTCCTTCCATAAAACTAATTCCCTTGGCCAGGCATGGTGGCTCATGCTTGTAATCCCAGCACTTTGAGAGGCTGATGCAAGTGGATCACCTGAGGTCAGGAGTTTGAGACCAGCCTGGCCGTTATGGTGAAACCCCGTCTCTACTAAAAAATACAAAAATTAGTGGAGCATAATGGTGGGCGCCTGTGATCCCAGCTACTCAGGAGGCTGAGGCAGGAGAATCGCTTGAACCCGGGAGGCAGAGGTTGCAGTGAGCCGAGATTGCACCACTGCACTCCAGCCTGGGTGACAGAGTAAGACTCCATCTCAAAAAAAGAAAAAAAAAACAGAAAAACTAATCCCCTCCTTGTTCAGAGACTGAAGCTACCTTTGCAAAGCTAACTGTGGGAAGAGTCTGAATTCTACTAAAATGTAGGCATGATTTCTATCATCCCTTACTGCTCAGAAGTCCTGCAGCCAGAGGTCACAAAATCTGTGACTTCCCCAGTTGCTCCTATAGGTAATATCACTGTTGTAGGACCTAAGGTTGGTCTTTGAGATGGTTTTCAGACTTTTGCATTCTGGCAACCAGCTGACCCCATCTGGACCAGTGATTCATGACTCAACAAGTTCTGTGGCCCCCACCCAGAGGCAGACTCAGTGCATAAAGACCATTTTCCACACCTGTATGATTTCATCCCCAACCAGTCAGCAGCACCCATTCTCTAGCCCCCTGCCCATCAAATTATCCATAAAAACCCTAGCCTCTGAGTTCTCAGAGAGACTGATTTGAGTAATAACTCCAGTCTTTCCAGTTGGCTAGCTCCACATTAATTAAACTCTTTCTCTACTGCACTACCATGATGTCAGCGAATTGGTTTTGTCTGTGCAATGGGCAAGAAGAACCTGTTGGGCAATTACATTCCTCTTCCTCATTGTGAAGGCACAATCCCACCAGGGACACAAGTCCATGGAAGCAACATTTGGAACCTAGGAGATGGAGATGTGCTCCAGTCAACAGCTGGTTGGAATGCTGAGAGGTTATCTTCTTATAGGAAGATGTTAGCAGACTCTATATGACATTGAGTTCAGCACAGTGAATGAGTCTACCTGTAAAGGGTTCTGTTTGTGCTTGGTATTCCCCATAATGAAACTCTTAAGGATCCTTATGGAAATAAGTAATGGGTCTTCTCTGGTGACAGATTCTACATACCAGTGAGCTTCACACTGAGGGAGATTCTACAGTAAGACTGGCACTATCTTGCCCCACAGATACAATGTAGGTTAAGTAGGTTTTGGTGGGGTTTCTCCATTTGCTATGGAAGGCAGTTTTGTGAAAAATTGCATTCCCAATTCCAAACCTATTTAACCCATGTTGAATTCAACCTGTTAATATTTGGGGGACTATAAATATATAAAGATACAGACCCTATGTTAAATGAAAATTATAGATTTAAGAATTCTTTCTCTACTCTTCCTCTTCCAATAATGAAGTCATATCCCTCTTTCTTCATTGCCAAGTTTCTAGAAAGAGTGATGTACCCTTGCCTCCACCTCACTTGGTAGACCACACAGGCAGGTTTTCATTCTGTGTGCTTCCCTGACATGGCTCTGGCTTTTGTAGTTGTTGTTGTTGTTGTTGTTGTTTCGTTCTGTTTTCTGAGACAGGCTCTCACTCTGTCACCCAGGCTGAAGTGCAGTGGTGCGATCTCAACTCACTGCAACCTCTGCCTCCCAGGCTCAAGCAACCCTCCTGCCTCAGCCTCCCAAGTAGCTGAGACTACAGGTGTGCACCACCATATCCAGCTAATTTTTAAATATTTTTTGTAGCAACAGGGTTTCACCATGTTGACCAGGCTGGTCTCAAACTCCAGAGCTCAAGCAATCCAACTGCCTCGGCCTCTCTGAGTGCTGGGATTGTAGGCGTGAGCCACCGTGCCTGGACTTTGTAGTGTTTTTTAATCCATATATTTATAAGTTCTTGATAATTCAAGCTCTGGAAGGACAGAAACTGTGTCTTCACCTCTGTAGACCTAGCACTGAGCACAGGCAGGGACATATAGAAGGTGCATATACCAGTAGCTACCGTTTGTTGAGCACTGTGCCAGACATTGTGCTATGAGCTTTATGTGTACTCAATCTTTTAATCTGCACAATGGTTTTATGAAGCTAGGGCTTGCATTATCTCCATTGCATAGATGGAGATACTGAGGCACAGGGAGGTTAAGAAGTTTGCCTGAGGTTGCACATCTAGTAAGAGGCAGAGCAGGGATTTGAACCTGGGCTGTCTAGAGCCCACACTCTTAGCACTTATATTCTATGGCCTAACAACTAATAGTGGTTAATCTTCATAAATAAAACTAAGATGTTACCTTATAACATCTTAAAATCTTTACAATTAAAGATTTTTAATGATAAATAATGTAATCTTTGTAAATAAAATTAATATTTTGCACGCAAAATCACTTTTGGGGCCCCAGGAAGGTCATCCTAATGCTGTAGGTTTTCATCCTGTAAAGCAGCTGAAACATGAAACCATTGTCAGGGCAGCACAGGCAATAGGTATGAAGGAGCCATAGAGAGAGAAACCTATAGTGTTTCACCTTTGAGCCCCAAACCAAAAACCACAAGAACAAAGGCTTTGATGGACCAGGATAAATTTGCAATGAAGCTCCTTCTTGCATGGGCCACTGTCATGGGTCAAATTGTCTACTCCCAAAAAAGATATACTGAAATCCTAACCTCCAGTGGTTCAAATGTGACCTAATTAGGGTCTTTACAGGCCTAATTGGAAAATAGAGTCTTTACAGACCTAATTGGAAAATGATGTCATTAGATTGGGCCCTAGGCCAATATGACTGGTGTCTGTTTAAAAAGAGGAAATTTGGACACAGAGACAAACATGCACACAGGGAGGGAGAACACCCTGTGAAGATGAAGACAGCCAGTGCGGTGACCATCTCTCCACAAGCCAAGGAATGCCAGAGATGGCCAGCACCAGAGGTAAGGAGTGAGACACAGAACAGATTCCCCATCACAGCCCTCAGAAGGAACCAACCCTGCCAACACCTTGATCTGACTTCCAGTCTCCAGAGCTATGAGACAATAAATTGCTGCTGGTTAAGCCCCCTCCCACCCCAAACTGGGCTCCCATCCCACAAGCCCAGTTTGTGGTGGTATATTGTTATAGCCTCCCTAGGACATTAATACAGCCACTCTTTGCAGGTGTTCCTGGATTGTTAGAAGCTGGATTGACATTGGTGGTACATGATTCTTCTGATTCATAAAAGGAGGACAGTGAGGGAATGAAAAAGCAACAAAGAAGGCATAAACAGTATAAATCACTGTGGGCTGAGGAGGGTTTCATTAGATCTCAGGCCTGACCTACCATGTTGAAAGGGGGATAAGACTGAGGCAAACAGAGAGAAGAAAATAGGAAGAGTGTCCAGTGTGATCAAAGGAGCAGAGGGCGAGTGTGCATAATGCCTCAGAAATAGTAAGTAGACCAGCACAACCAAATACAGGGCTCTGGCGGAGAAGAATCTGGATGGCAACGGCTTACCAAATGAAAACCTTAAAATATGGCATGATTCCATATGCCAGACGTCAATACAGAGTGGATATAAAGCCTTTTATTCATTCAACAAGTACTCTTGCATGCTTAGTGTGTTTGTGATACTATGCCAAGTGTGGGCATAATTCATGAAATCTCAAGGCAAACAAAATGCTGAGATTTCAGCCAAGCTTCATCTTTGATGACAGCAGCAGTCAATTTGACTTTCCAATGTTCAGCCGAGTTATTTCTTAAAATAGTCCTAGTACTAAACTCCTCTGAACACTTTGAATAAGGAAACAAGGTTTCTATTAAGGGACCCCAGATATGGGTATAAGAGAGTCACATAACTTTATAAACTTTATACAAGCACTAAACTAGAGTTACCCTATCTGATTCTATCACTTAGAGGATTTTGAAAGGAAATTGATATTTTCACTACAACCTTCCTGAAGTCCTCCTTCTGATAAAGAAAACCAGGGATGAAACCCAACCCTCTAAATGTATTTTTAATAAAAAATCAATGGATGTCAATTTTCAGGTTGGAGGTTTATTAAATGTCTTCTTGTGTACTCTTCAATCTTTCTGCAGTCACCGTCTGTTTTATTCAACTCATGACTGCCTAGCTATACTGCTAATCTAAGTAATATTTACTTTACCACTCATCAATATTTGCCACTTTTAGTAAATATTATACCATTATACTACTTAAAGATTTATTAAGCAGTTAAAATTGAGTCTTTACCTCATTTAGTATTTATCTTTGAACAGACTGAGTACAGCATAAATAGTCATAGCTGAATTCAGAATTCTTATTTTTAGTGTAATTGGACCAAAAATCATTCTGCACACCTGGAAAGGTGTTGACCAAAGCATCAATACAGACGAAGCCTGTTTATTAATGACCCCAGCTCCAAACCTTGCTGGAAAATACTAGGTAACCTTTAATTAAAATTACAAATAAACTTTTAATCAATCTTAAAGCGTACACTGACTGAGTTTGTCAGTAAACTCGCACCAACCTAATACTTTGAACAATTCCTCATATTCTACAATTCTTTTTCACTGGGTGAAATTCTGAAAATCCAGTATTATTTCTCCTATAGCCACAGTGAGTCAGCTTCTGAGTGGCCAAAGAAAACTCATAGAAGGTGGAAAGGGGCGATAAGACTTGCTTCCTTGACACCCGTAAGTGCTTCAAATTCCACTGAGAAGGAAAGAAGGAAGGGGCACGAACCCCTGGTGAGTCACCGGTGGACCTGTGACCCAAAGGTCATTCATTCTGCAAACGTTTATGAAGCAGCTACTATATGCTAGGCACAGTGCCAGGTGCTGAGGCTATGATTTTGCATAAGACAGACCCTATAGGTTCTCGTTGCCTTGTGGAGAGACAGAAAATAGCCAAATAAGCAAGAAAAAATTCAGAAGCTGATCATTCCAAGAAATTTTAAATAGAATAATTTGATAGACAGAGTTGACTGGTGCCTCTGAATTTCAGGTCAAGGAAAACCTCTCTGAGGAGGTGGCAGCTACGTCTGAAAGATGTTAGTGCAAAGGCCCTGAGGCAAGAAAGAACTTGAAGGCAGCTTCTGGAAATAAAAAGAAAGTCCACCCCCCTACCCCCAGTGTGCGCAATAATCATGTACTATTTTATAATGAGAAAAAATGTTACTTTGGGGGGACAAACTTCATATCCTTTAACACTTGTGGACATCAATCTTAACGAAATTCTAAATGTAGAAAAAAACCTTTTCGGCACAATGATATTCACAGCAGCATCATAATAGTGAAAAAACAGAAACAACCTAAATGACCAACAACAGATAAGTGGTTATATAAATTGCAGCATATCCATTTTTTAGGGATTCTATACTCAAAATTATTAAGGCTTCTTTTTTATCTGGTCTTTTCTATTTTCCAAATTCCCTTTAATGAATATGAATTACCTTTATGATTTAAAAAAAAAAATGAGCTGGCCAGGTGCGGTGGTTCACGCCTGTAATCCCAGCACTTTGGGAGGCTGAGGCAGGCAGATCATGAGGTCAAGAGATCGAGACCATCCTGGCCAACATGGTGAAACCCCGTCTCTACTAAAAATACAAAAATTAGCTGGGCCTGGTGGCGCGTGCCTATAGTGCCAGCTACTTGGGAGGCTGAGGCAGAAGAATCACTTGAACCTGGGAGGCAGAGGTTGCAGTGAGCAGATATCATGCCACTGCACTCCAGCCTGGGCAACAGAGAGAGACTGTGTCTCAAAAAAAAAAAAAAAAAAAAAAGTCAACATGGGAGATTAGCATCCAAGATGGAGTTCCTTTAGCCTCCAGGCTAAAGGTTAATCATGGCTGTGGGTCTAGAATCCAGAATCACAAGAAAACTAGGGTTTGAGTGGTGTCACAGATCGGATTTCCTAGGAAACAGATTCTGAGAGGGAGATCTGCAAATAGATAATTTGTTGGTGTTGTGGGTTGAATGGTACCCTCTCAAAAGATAGATTTGTTAAAGTAGGCAGATAGCTAGACATGAGCAGGTGGGGCAGCCCCTGAGAAAAGGGAGGCCTGGAAAATCTCACACCCCAGAGATCACCCAAAACATGCATGCGAGATGTGAGCAGAGAGGAGGGAAAATACCTTGGCAGAAAGGAACGCCCCTTAAGACCCGAGTAATTGCTCACTCTGCAGTTCACCTGTCACATTGTCGCTAGCTACATGCTAATAGGGCAAAGGAGAAATTCCAAAGAGAAATGCAGGCACAATAAGATTTGACCACTGTACAACATTCCTTGAGTGGCAGTAATGAGCAATGCAGCCATTAGGTAGAATCCATATTCAACACGGAACCCACACGTGTGCACCATTAGTAAGGGAGGGTCCCACAAGCCTGGGGTGGGAACTAGGTATGAAAAAGGTAGGGACTTAAGGCAGAAGCAGGAAAATTAGACAAAGAAAAAAGGCAGAGACTTAAGACAGAGGTGGGAACGCCAAGAAAAAAAAAATCAACATCATAAAAACCCAGCGCAGAGTTCTCGGGCTGCTGCTGGCCCACTCTCTTTCAGCAGCCTGCTTGGGCTTATCTTTCAGAGTGTCCTGGCTCTCTAAATAAACTCTCTGCTCTCTATTTTCCTTCAATAAATTCTCTTTTTTGAGTAAATTAGTTGCTTGGCAGAATTCTTTCTTCCAAGTAAGACTAAAAACCAAGGATCTTGAAACTGTCATTGCAAAATTATAACTGAGACAGTGAAAGAGATCTAACCTAAACAACTTCATCTTGTTTCTAACTTCCAAGCTGTCCATGTTCACTCCTGGGCATAGGCTGAACTAACTTTGGGAGGAACTTAGTTATAGTTAAACTTTAAAACAAAGACAATAACAGCCTTTTCCCAAAACAAATCCCCCTCCTGCCTGGGGACTAGACTGCCTTGGTAGGACTAACAAATTATCCGAAAGATGAGAAATTATGGTTTAGGAGTCATACAACTGGCGGTTACAAGAGTCTGGAGTCTGACCCACCTCAAATTGCTCCTTGGCATAACATCACTATTGTAAAGCCTAAGGTCAGTGCTTGAGATATTTTGCAGACTCTAAACATGATGGATCATCTGGCACCACCCACATTGATAAACTAGCTCATCTTGTCTTGTGGCCCTCACCCAGGAACTGACTCAGCACAAGAAGACAGCTTCCACTCCCTATGATTTCATCTCTGACCCAACCAATCAGCACTCCCGACTCACTGGCCCCCCCGACCCAGCAAATTATCCTTAAAAGCTCTGATCCTTGAGTGCTCCAGGAAACTGATTTGAGAAATAATAAAACTCCAGTCTCCTGCACAGTCACCTCTGCATGAATTACTCTTTCTCTATTGCAATTTCCTTGTTTTGACAATTCAGTTTTGTCTAGGCCATGGGCGAGGTGAACTTGTTGGGTGGCTACAATTCCCTTCTTTCTGGTAAAAGGTTGAAGTCCTAACTCCCATCCCTGTGACTGTGGCCTTATTTGGAAACAAGCTCTTTGCAGATGTACTTAAGATGCATTCATACCAGGTTAGGGTGGGCTGACTGATATCCTTATAAGAAGGAAATGTGGATACAGACACATATACATAGGGGACATCATGTGAGAATGCAAGCAGAGGTTAGAGTGGTGAATCTACAAGCCAAGGAACACCAAGGCTTGCTGGAAACATGAGAAGCTGGTAGACAGGCATGGAGAAGATTCTCCCCCAGAGCCTTCAGAGAGAGCATGGCCCTGCCAGTGACTTGATTTGAGACTTCTAACCTCCAGAACTGTACTATAATGTTTCTGTTGTTTTAAGCCACCCAGCTTGTGGTACTTTGCTAAGACACCATTAGAAAGGAATAATGTTGAGTCTTGCTCCCAGGAACTACACATATTGGGGAGGGAGGGAGAGAAGCCAAACTAGGCAGAGGGAGAAGTTGAATGGTGATGCAGTTGGCAACAGTGGGTTCAGAACCCATATGAAGACCCTGTGGAAATGTCCCAAATGGAGGCAAGGGGCTTTTCTTCCTCCAGCATAGATCTGTCATTGGATGAGAGCTGCCCTTGGTGGAGGGGAGAAAGTTTGGGTTGAGTGAGGCAGCTTCCTTCCACAGAGGCAAATTCCGGAGAGGGACTCAGCTGTGAGCCCAGCCAAGAGCCGTTCGGCCACAGTCAACACCACTGCAGCTGGAGCTGGGGAAAGGTGAACGTCTATGGCCAGAAGGGAGAGCTGAGTGGCACACCCAGCACCCATGATCAGTGGCCATGTCATCTAAACAGGGGAAGGACTTCAGAGGCCCAGAAACAAGAGATCAACTGACTCTGGAGAGAGAACTGGAGGTAAGGGACAGACAGAGTGATCAGAGAAGACAGATCTGGCTCTGAAAGCATAAAGGGGTTTCAGAGACCTTTGATCCAATCTCACAACCCTACATGGGACTCTGTCCAAAACCAGGAAAAAAAAATGCAGTCTCTGTTGTGTTGAGTGACCCTCTTCCCTGGAGGATGGAATATACTTCCTTATTGTCAACCAACACCAGCATTCCTATGACTCAGAGTTTTTCCCACCTTACCAAAGTGTGCCATTTTCACTCTGACACCCACCAATTCCCACTAGACAAAAAGATTTGTGCATTTTCTTTTTTGTAAGTTGCTCTGCAACTTTTTCCAACTACACACATTGTCTCCTGCCACCTTTCCCAAACTGTTGTTGAGGTTCATTGCTCAGGAGCACCAGAAAACATGCCTCCCTTCCTCTACATGGCAGCTTTTCAAATGCTTGCAGACACTTTTTCTGTCCTCCCTAAATCTTCTTTTCTCCAGGCCAAAATCCTCAGGACTAGAAAAACTCTTCCTGCCCTGCTATACAATTCTATTATACTAGGAGATTCCTTGATTGTCTTCCTGTGACATTGTTTCAAACATTTATTCAATCATCGTATATTTATTAATCAGGTTCCTGATGTTATGGGATCTTTGGGGTGTTGCTTCTCTGGCTGGAAAAAAGGGCTAGTGGCACTTTTGCCGAAGTTCTTTTCCTGTGTCCAGGAAGAATGAGGTATGCAGACAAGTGGAGGGTGAACAAGACAAAGAGGAGCTTTATTGAGCATTACAACAGCTCAGGGGAAACCTGCAGTAGGGTAGTCTTCTCTGCAGCAGGTCAACCTGATGAGTGTTCAGCTCTCAGCAGAGAAGGTAGCTTCTCTCTGCAGCTGCTTATCCTGTTGTCTACAGCTCTCAGCAGAAAGGAGGCCCTGGAGAGGGTAGCTCCTCTCTGCAGCTGGTCATCCTGACATCTCCTGCTTTCAGCAGAGGGGAGGCCCTGAAGAGGATAACTCCTCTCTGCAGCTGGTCATCCTGACGTCTCGCCTGCTCTGGCTGAGTCCAGGGTTTTTATGGTCTTCAAAACCATGCTGATTGGTCCATGGGCAGCCATGGCCAGGCCCCAGAAAAAGCACCAAGAGATCCCCCTCCATTCCCCAGGACTGGCAGCCTGGCCTCCAGGCTTCACTGAAGCCTGAAGGTGGGGCTTCACTGATGATATGGTTTGACTGTGCCCCCACCCAAATCTCATCTTTTTTGGTTTTTTTTTAGATGGAATCTCGCTCTGTCGCTCAGGCTGGAGTGCAATGGTACAATCTTGGCTCACTGTAACCTCTGCCACCAGGGTTCAAGCAATTCTCCTGCCTCAGCCTCCTGAGTAGCTAGGATTACAGGGACCTGCCACCTCACCCAGATAATTTTTTGTATTTTTATTAGAGACAGGGTTTCACCATGTTGGTCAGGCTGGTATAGAACTCCTGAACTCAGGTGATCTGCCCACCTCAGTCTTCCAAAGTGCTGGGATTACAGTTGTGAGCCACTGTGCCCGGCCTCCAGATCTCATCTTGAATTCCCACATGTTGTGGGAGGGACCTGGTGGAAGGTAATTGAATCTTGAGGGCAGGTCTTTCCTGTGTTGTTCTTATGACTGTGAATAAGTCTCATGAGATCTGATAGTTTTAAAAATGGGAGTTTCCAAGGTCAGGGGCAGTGGGAGGCCAAGGCATGCAGATCACCTGAGGTCGGGAGTTCAAGACCAGCCTGACCAACATGGAGAAACCCCATCTCTACTAAAAATACAAAATTAGCCAGGCGTGGTGGCGCATGCCTGTAATCCCAGCTACTTGGGAGGCTGAGGGAGGAGAATTACTTGAACCCGGGAGGCAGAGGTTGCGGTGAGCCAAGATTGCGCCATTGCACTCCAGCCTGGGCAACAAGAGCGAAACTCCATCACAAAAATAAATAAATATATAAATAGGGAGTTTCACTGCACAAGCTCTCTTCTCTTGTCTGCTGCCATGTGAGATGTGCCTTTCACCTTCCGCCATGATTGTGAGGCCTCCCCAGCTACGTGGAACTGTAAATCCAATATGCCTCTTTCTTTTGTAAATTGCCCAGTCTTGGGTATGTCTTTATTAGTAGCATAAAAACAGACTAATACAGTAAATTGGTACCAGTAGAGTGGGGTGCTGCTGAAAAGATACCCAAAAATGTGGAAGCAGCTTTGCAACTGGGTAACAGGCAGAGGCTGAAACAGTTTAGAGGGCTCAGAAGAAGATAGGAAAATGTGGGAAAGTTTGGAACTTCCTAGAGATTTGTTGAATAGCTTTGACGAAAATACTGATAGCAATATGGACAATAAGGTCCAGGCTGAGGTAGTCTCAGATGGAGATTAGAAACTTGTTGGGACCTGGAGCAAAGATGACCCTTGTTATGTTTTAGCAAAGAGACTGGCAGCATTTTGCCCTTGCCCTAGAGATATGTGGAAATTTGAACTTGAGAGAGATGATTTAGGGTATCTGGCAGAAGAAATTTCTAAGAAGCAAAGCATTCAAGAGATGACTTTGGTGCTGTTAAAGGCATTCAGTTTTAAAAGGGAAACAGAGCATAAAAGTTCAGAAATTTTGCAGCCTGGCAATGCAATAGAAAAGAAAATCCCATTTTCTCAGGTGAAATTCAAGCCGGCTGCAGAAATTTGCAGTAACAAGGAGCCGAATGTTAATCCCCAAGGCAATGGGGAAAATGTCTTCAAGGCATGTCAGAGGTCTTCACAGCAGCCCCTCCCATCACAGGCCTGGAGACCTAGGGGGAAAAAGTGGCTTCGTGGGCCAGGCCCAGGGTCCCTGTGCTGTGTGAAGGCTAGGGAATTGGTGCCCTGTGTCCCAGCCACTCCAGGTGAGGCTGAAAGGGGCCAACATAGGGCTCGGGCTGTGGCTTCAGAGGGATCAAGCCCCAAGCCTTGGCAGCTTCCAGATGCTGTTGAGCCTGTGGATGCACAAAAGTCAAGAATTGAGGTTTGGGACCCTCTGCCTAGATTTCAGAAGATGTATGGAAACGCCTGGATGCCCAGGCAAAAGTTTGCTGCAGGGGCAGGGCTTTCATGGAGAACCTCTTCTAGGGCAGTGCAGAAGGGAAATATGGGGTTGGAGCCCCCAGACAAGAGTCCCTACTGTGAGAAGACAGCCACTGTCCTCCAGACTCCAGGATGGCAGATCCACCAACAGCTTGCACCATGTGCCCGGAAAAGCCACAGACACTCAACACTAGCTGATGAAAGCAGCCAAGAGGGAGGGGGTACCCTGCAAAGCCACAGGGGCAGAGCTGCTCAAAGCCATGGGAGCCCACCTCTTGCGTCAGTGTGACCTGGATATGAGAGGGACCTGGTGGGAGGTAATTGAATCATGGGGGCAGGTCTTTCCCATGCTGTTCTCATGATAGTGAATAAGTTTCATGAGATCTGATGGTTTTAAAAACAGGAGTTTCCCTACACAAGCTCTTTTCTCTTGTCTGCCGCCATGTGAGATGTGCCTTTCACCTTCTGCCATGATTGTGAGGCCTCCCCAGCCATGTGGAACTGTAAGTCCAATAAACCTTTTATTTTGTAAATTGCCCAATCTTGGGTGTGTCTTTATCAGCAGCCTGAAAACAGACTAATACAACTGGGGATCTACTCCTCCTGCCCAGGAGCCTGTCTGCCTCCTGCCGCCATTCATGGTGCCCAGGCTGTTTATGCCAAGAAGCGCCTGCAGGCCTGCACTGAGCTGCCTTCAGCCCCACCTCGACTTCTCTCCCATGCTTGTCAGTACCCAAAGACCAGAGGGGGCTGAGGAAACAGAGGGCTGGCATGTCAGTGCTGCCCCAAGTGTGTGCCTACCCAGTGGGGTTGCGGCAGCACCCAGGTTTGGCCCAACCTTGCTCCACAATCAGAGTGGGTGCCAGGAGAAGGGAGAGGCCAGGCAGCAGGAGCAGGCACTTCTGAGCCTGAGGTGGGCAGGGAGGCCTTCCCGGGCCTCCCACAGCACGAAGATGCCTGAGTCCACAGCTGGGCTTGAACAGCTGTGGCTGCACCTGCAGGGAGCTCCTGCCCCACCAACTCAGGAGTGGCAGGGCTCCCACTTATCCCCAGCTCCCATCAGCTCCATGGAGCATGCAGCCCTGGCCATGCCTCCAAGATCAGAGCAAGCGCCAGCAGTGGGGAGAAGCCAGGCAGCAGGAACAGGCACTCCAAGCCTTTAGGGGACAGGGGGGCCTTCCTGGGCCCCAAAGAGCACAGAGATACCTGGGTCTGGAGCCGCAGCAGGGCAGCTGCAGAGGCACCCAGGGAGGGAGAGGTTCCTATTTGCTCCATCGAGTGGGAGACCTAAGCCTGCCTCCCCACTGCAGCCAGCATCTTGGCAGTGGCCGCTGCTGCTATCACTGAGTTTATGGGGGGGAATATACATATATATATATATTCATCTACTTATTAGGAACTTACTTTGGACCAGTCACTTGGGGATATAACAATAAACAAGGAAATCTCAGCTCTGTGAATTTCAACATTACAGGAGAAAAGATAAGGAAAAACCTTTCTGGTACATGTGCAACAAAATGGCGATGAGGACTGAAGACAGAGCATGGGATATAGAGTTGTACTGTGTAGATTCTATTCCCATCTCGACCACCCACTAGCTGTGTGCCTTTGAATTATTTAATCTCTCTTGACTTTGATTTTTTTCATCCTTCAAATGGGGATAATAACATGACCTCATAGAATGGTCTTGAGGGATTAAATGGGTTAATATATATAAAGCTCTTAAAATGGTACCTGCACATAATAAGGACTCACAGAAAATTACCCTTGATGATTAAATTATTATTACTGTGCAACTGTAAATTCTATGCGAAAGCAAGGCATCCAGGATGATGCTCAGAGTTTTACCTGAGCTACTAAGCGGAGGGTAGAGTCATTGACCGAGACAAGAACTCAGGAGAGGAGCAGGCTTAGGGAGAAAGTGATAAGTTAATTTTTGTACATCTTAGGTTGGAGGAAACTGCAGGATATTCAAAAACAGTTGTCCAGAAGACAGTTGGATATCAGTTTCTGGAGGTCAAGGGACAAGTGTGGGTTGGAAATGTTCATAACCTCTCAATATCTTAACTACCCTTTTCTGAACCCTCTCCATGTTCTTAGCCTCTAAAAATAAGGTGCTCAGAACTGGACATACAGCCCTCAGGTGTGGTCAGACCAGCCCAGAGTACACACAGATAGGAAGAAAGGTAGTTCTCTCAAATGGCGGAAAAGTCAGGACACTAGTCAGGACTACACTGGGGGCTGGGCATATGAAGAAAGTAATACACAGTTGCTGCCCTGTGGGAGTTTATTGCCAGTCAATTAATTGTTACTGGGGTGAGTATAAAGCTCTATCCACAACAAAAGAGTAAAATGTTCTTTGTTTTTTGAGGTCTTAATTAATTTTTAGTAGGGATGCCCCCATTCCTATGATGAGGCAGAAACTTAATTTTAGTCATTTTGGGTTCCCCTTGCCCTTTCTGAGGGATTGTGTCTAGGTTCCAGGGTATTTCCAGAGGCATTGAGAAGGAGGTCTCGGAACCTCACTGTCATCTGTGCATGCTTGCTTCTACTGAGAGGGCCATCAGCCCTGGTCCTCATTTACAGGCCGGTTCTGGCACCTGCTAAGCCATCCTTCTATTCCTCAGCTCCCACAGGGCTTTTCAGATCTAGGATCCTTTCTTCTTCCCCTCTCCTGTAGGGAACAAGGGAAAAACTTCCCCTTTGCCCTCTGAAATTTTGCTGAAAAATCAACTTACAAAAGGTAGATTTGATCGGGCAGGGTGGCTCACACCTGTAATTCCGGCACTTTGGGAGGCTGAGGCAGGCAGATAACTTGAGCCCAGGAGTTGGAGATCAGCCTGGGAGAAACCCCATCTCTACAAAAAATTAGCCAGGTGTGGTTGCACACACCCATAGTCCCAGCTATGCAGGAGGCTGAGGTGGGAGGATGGCTTGAGCCTGGAGGTCAAGGCTGCAGTGAGCTGTGATTGTGCCACTGCACTCTAGCCTGGGTCACGGAGCAAGACCCTGTTGACAGTGGCAGGAGGCAGACAAATTCCTAAGCAGACAGGGACAGGTCTCTGGTGAAACCTAATCTTCAAGCCAAAGACAGCCTGAAGCCTGAAAACGAACTTGCCAGTTCTGGGTAGAGTCCACAACCAGAGTGACAACTTCCTTGATGCCTTTTAGCCAATGGAATGGTGCTTTTTCCAGGGGCTGCCCATGGACCAGTCAGCACTCACGCCCCCGTTCTGACCCCATAAAAACCCTGGACTCAGCTTCACTGATGGCTACACACTTTGGGGCCCCCTCTCACACTGAGGGCTACCCACTTTGGGTCCCCTCTTGTGTCAAGAGCTTTTCTGTCATTCAGTAAAACCATTCTCTGCCTTTCTCACTCTCCAGTGTCCATGAATCTCATTCCTCTTGATCACGGGACAAGAACCTGGAACCTGCCAAATAGTGGGTGCAAAAAGAGATGTAACACTGTAACCCTCCCTCCCACTTGCCGAACAATGGTGAAGAAAAAGCTGCTGGGTGCCACATGTCCCCACTTACTAAGCTGCAGGTGGCGGGACCAAATGAGAGTTGTAACATTTCCAGGGGCTCAGACCTTGGGAATCCCTGAGCAAAAGCTGTAACACCACTTGGGGCTCCACGGTTGCTGGCATCTCCGAGTTTTGGGGTGCCACCATGTCCCCCTCATCCAGACACCGGTGCCCAAGGTAGAAGCTGGTCACGGCATGCCCGGACCAGTTGTGGGCTGAGCGCAGAGCTGTGGCAGGTGCGGGATCCAGGCGAGTAGTGCTAGCTGAGCACAGCCCTCCAGGCTGAGGGGGCGGAGCAACCCCAGCAGGCCCTAGTGAAGCCTGGGCAGAGGCACCACCAGCTGCAGAGATTTCTGGCTGGCAAAGTGGCACCGAAAGGATCCTGTGTCACTGTCTCAAAGAAAAAAGAAGAAGAAGAAGAAGGCAGATTAATTGGAGAACAGGCATACAGATTTATTAACGTGCACATGGGGAGAACCACAGAGTGGTTATCCACCACTCAGTGAGGGTCAGAAGCTTATAGCCATCTTGAAGTTACAGAAAGAATGGGGCCTTGGATCCTGACAAAACAGGTTATGGGAGGTGGGAGAAGAGGAATTCTGTTGAGAGGCAGTAAAGGATTAATGGATCAGGGGCACAAGTTAACTTGTAAATAGTTCTCTTTGGAATTCGAGTGGAGCCTAAGGGACAGACACTATCCTGTAAAAGGGTCTGTTTAGGTGTGGTTACCTTCTTGGTGTTACAGGAAGGAGGAGAAAAACACAATTTGTTTTTCGTTTTTTGTTTCTTTTTTTGGTGGGTACAGACTTCAGACTGATAAAGGAACTTTAGCCTCGCTTTGAGGGAGTCAGTGAGGGTTGAGGGGGGTGGCTTAGAGAGACTTTGAGGATTCTTCATCAGTTCAGTATGTCAAAGTAAACATACTTATTTTGAAATATCAGTTTGAGAACATATTTTGGGATATTGGTTCTGAGTCCCAACATCCCTCATCTGTCTGTCTTCTATGCCTCTTTTAAGTGGTGATGGAAATGCTAGGAGACCAACTGAGGCCTTGTCGAGCTCAACACATCACAAAACCATTTCTCTCATAGGTCCTCCAAAGAAGGCTGAGCCCAGAGAGGGGCAGGGTGCAAGATGGCCCTTTATCTGAGACCCACATTGTTTATTCACTCAATTCCTCTCCAAAACAGGTCCCAAAAGTAAAAGAAATACTGGAAAATAAAACATTTCTTACTATTTCCAAGTGGTTCAGCCTATCTCTGCCCCTTGAAGCCAGGTGGACCCACCTGGGAGGCTTGACTCCAGCAATATTTTGATTCCCATGTTTTTTTTAACCCGAACTCCTCTCTCCATTGCCAGACTCCTGTTCTGTGATTTTTTTTTTTTATTCTGATTATTCCCAACATGTGGAACTTGGTGCTCCAACTTAGTTGGCTTCTCCACCTTCAGTATCTCCTAGTGTTTCAGGCAAGAGAGTGAAGTAATCAAAACCAGAGGCTGGGTGTGGTGGTGCATGCCTGTAATTCCAACATTTTGGGAGGCCAAGGCAGAAGGATTGCTTCAACCCAGGATTTTGAGACCAGCCTGGGCAACATAGTGAGACCCTATCTGTACAAAACAAATTTTTTTAATTAGCCAGGCATGGTGGTGTGTGCCTGCAGTCCCAGCTACTTAGTAGGGTGAGGCAGGAGGATCACTTAGGCCCAGGAGTTTGAGGATGCAGTGAGCTATGATCATGCCACTGCACTCCAGCCTGGGTGAAAAGAAAGGAAATAAAAGAGGCAGGTAGGAAGGTCTGAGAATGCTTGCCATAGTTTTGCAAGATGTGATAAAGACTTATTCTTAGATAGGCCCAGTGAGGGTTCAATGTTCTTCCCTCCAGGAATACCAAGGCCACTCCAAGAAGTTGGGTGGAAGATATAGTTCCTCAATTAAGGCTGATGACCAGAGGAATCAAAAAAGCAGGAAGGAGCTCAAGGGGATTCTGGAAGTAGTATGTAGATGTTCCTGGTGGCTTTTAGTGAGATCCTCAAGCAGACCTGGCAGGTGCATCAATTACATTGGAACGGTTGGCATGGGGGCAGTTATGGGAATAGAAACAAGGAATAGGGGATAGACTTATCTACGGAATCTGGTAAGCAGTTGATATAGGGAGCAAAAAATCTGATAAATTCAAATTTCATATCGTAGGGAAGGAAAAGGACTTTCCTCTACCCTCTTATATTAAATGAGTGGGACCTATAAATTAAACTGAGAAAAGACAAATTAACAAGAAAAATGGCTTACGTGTGTGTGTGTGTGTGTGTGTGTGTGTGTGTGTGTGTGTGTGTGTGTTTCTTTTTTAAGAGACAGGGTCTCACTATGTTGCCCAGGCTGGTCTCAAACTCCTCAGTCCTCCCACCTCAGCCTCCCTAGTAGCTAAGATTATAGGTACGTGCCACCATACCTAGCTACAAATTGTATTTGATGTTAATAGTGTAATTTTATTAGGTGCGCAAAGGTCTTCATGGAGAAAAAGAAAAGATCAAAAGAGGCAGTTAGACCAGGGGTTTATATACCACTTTAACAAAGTGTGATAAAGTTGTGAAGAAGTGACAAGACGAAGGAAAGGGGGTTTGGGCTTCTAGAGGTGATGAATTGCTGAAAGGTAAATATATGAGGGAAACTAATGACAGCTGGGGCTTTATTTTAGTAAGGTTTGTTTGTGCGGTCCCATCTTAGTGCCAATTTTTCTGTCTCCAGTGATAGGGTTGTTCTTCTCTGATACGGGAAAGGGGAGGGGGAACATCTTCACATAGGGAAATTTATGTCCTGCTTTTAGACAGAGAGGAGGAAGGCAAAAAGCTCTTCCTACATTGGCTGCTTCTTAGTTGCCTCCAGCGCAAAACACTCCTTATGACAAATTGGCATAAGGGTGAGGTAGTATATTCAGAACTCCTTCAATATTCAAGTCTGGGGTAGTAAGGGGAATAGGAGGGGAATATCCAAGTTTCTGACTTGAAGCTAGGTAGGAAGTGGTGGGACTCACTAATGTAGAAAGAAAGGAAGTTGGTAGCAACAAGAAGTGGATGTGTTCAGAATAGGTGAAATAGAGAGTCAGAAACAAGAGCTGAAAGACTGTGCTTAGACAGCATGATGCTGGAAGTGCATGTGCTGAAGCAGTCCTGAGTAATAGCAAGGTCCAGGATGTGGCCATGATATCCAAGAAGTTGAAACTGCTTGGAAATGAGCAGGTCTAGGGCCTGAGAGCTGAAAATGTTTGGATGAACACAGAAGCTGCTCAATATGTGGCCTCCTGGCATTACAGCTTTGCCTCCCCATAACTACACACAGTAAATGAGCCATCTCTCTCAGCTTTGGCCTTATGAACAATCTATGAACATTCCTTTCACATTACTTTTCAAGCTGCTGATAGAAATACTAAACAGGCCTGAGGCAAATACTTACCTTGAGTATGCTTGGAGAATTCCAAATATGCCTTGATGGTTTTGAAGTATTTTGTTTTATATGGTTAGGGAGCATTGTCAAGATAATGTTCAATGTAGCCGAGCATGGTGGCACATGCCTGTAGTCCCAACTACTCGGGAAGCTGAGGTGGAAGAATGCTTGAGCCCAGGAGTTTGAGGTTACAGTGAACTATGATCACACCACTGCCCTCTAGCCTGGGTGACAGAGCCAGACTCTGTCTCTAAAAAATAAAAATACAGAAGATAATGTTCTATGTATTCAGGGGACTAATCCCTCACTTCCAGTTATTTCCCACAACAGGTTGATTGTAAGGCATGGCACATGGAGAAGGGTGAGGTATTTATCTTGTGATTTATTTCCTGGATTTTATAATTTATAGGTAAGTTATGTCACCCCAAATTTACTGAGCCCAGGTCCCACTAATAACAAAAAGCTCTATATCTCCCATTAAGATATATGCAACATGCAAAAAGTCTCTTGGGCTTTTTAGCCATTATGTTTTCTGTTGCACTTAGACCTAAAACCTCAACTTCCATATTCAAGCCTGGGATGATCAAGGGGGTGGAGGGGAGTGCAGGGAGGTAGAATGAAGGGGTGCTACTGTCGGTAGACAGACTGAGATGGCAAGGAGCCTAGACAAATGAAGATAAATTGAGTCAGAAGACCTGGATTCTTGCCCAGGTCTGGCTCTTCTTAGCTCTGTGAATTGGGCAGGTCACTGAACATTGTCTACTAAGTAGGAGTTGTATTAGTTTACCATGCCTAGTTCAATAGGTTATCGTGGGTACAAAGGTGGAACAATGGATGGGAAGGTGCTTTGTAATTACTCATTCATTAGAGATGAGGGAAGAAACTGTTGGCACTTTTTATGAGGGAAGAATCTGTTGGGCCTGCGTTTCCAACCATCTGCAAGACTTTGCTACATATTAACTCTGCCTATCACTATGCATAATCCTTCCCATTGGCAAGATCCTTTGAAAATCGAGGGCTGTCAGCAGAGCCACTTGATTCTGGTTATTGAGAAAAGCTTTTCCTGCCAGTTCAACCTAAGCCTGGGCCTTCCCTAGGCCCATTTTAGCACCAGGTGGCAGAAAAAAGAAAATCTGAATGTAAAACATCTTAAAGAGTCATTTTACATTTCCTGGAAGTCTTAGGGCAGGAGGCTGTAGCCCAGAAAGAGGAATTACACTCCTATAACACACAGAGAAACACTCTCAAATCCTAGTTGGAAAATCTTCTCCCCTAGGCCTGTCATGAAGACAGCTGCTTCCCTAAGTCCCTCTTGTCTTCTCCCATACTCTTGCCTTCTCCACCTCTGCTCTCACCTCTTACTGAACTTTTTCATCCTAATTTGGATAATTTTCTGATGTTTTTCTCCATCCACAACCCAAGCAGCCCAGTGCAGCCCAACAGCTGAGCTTTGTTTGTGTATTAGAAGAAACTTATGGGCCAGGCTCGGTGGCTAGAGCTTGTAATCACAGCACTTTGGGAGGCCAAGGCGGGCAGATCTCTTGAGGCCAGGAGTTCAAGACCAGCCTGGCCAACATGAAACTCCGTCTCTACTAAAAATACAAAAATTAGCCGAGCGTGGTGGCACACGCCTGTAATCCCAGCTACTCAGGAGGCTGAAGCAGGAGAATCGCTTGAACCCGGAAGGCAGAGGGAGGGAGCCAGCATTGCGCCACCGCAGTCCAGCCTTGGCAACTAAGGGAGACTCTGTCTCAAAAAAAAAAAAAAAAAAAAAGGAGTATGAATACTTACTTTTTTTCCAGCTGCCTCTGCCCTGGACACACTTTTCCAGCTGTCTCTGCCCTGAAGCTGTGTATATGCCAGGGCATGGCCTGAGAAGAGATAAAGATCTCTCCTTTAGATCCTGGGAAGTGCGTGCCAACACCGGAGAGCTGCCTGCTCTCAGGAGCTGGAGGCCCTTGGGTAGGCTGTAGGCCCCACACTGTGGCCCACTCCCTTCCTTCTCTTCTCCTAATAACCACTGCTCAACAAGTTTGAGTCCCCAGGCAGGTACGTGGCTCATAAATTCTTCAGCAAAGGGTGGCTGTTAAGATGACTAATAGTGTGCCATGAGCTGTAGGGGTATTCAAGGGAAATATGACCCAACTCTGCCTTGGAGAAGTTTAAAATCTATCAGTGTAAGTGGGTAGTGTTTCTTACATTCTAGTACTGACAGAACCTTAAATCTGGTTGGAACAAGGGTCCAGTCCTCTGCCTTTCAGCAGGAAAAAGTCTTTAATTTACATATAAAGCCTTTGAGTCTTGGGCAAGTTAAGTAATTTTTCTCAAGATCACACATTTGGCTGGGACAAGAACTACATCCTCTCTTAGCCTTCTGGCTCTCCATAAGAGACAACATTCACATGTTTTCTGTTCTTCAAAAAGTAGCAGTTGCCTTCTAAACTTATCCGGTACAAAGTTGTGAAAATTGATCTGTCTATTGTTTTGACTGCCCTTGCAATATTTGGGTCATCTCAAACTGAGGCTACCTAAAATCCCAGAGCTGTGTCTCCAAGCCAGTGATAAGCCAGATGGCAGAGGATGAAATGTTATTAGACTCCATTTATCCAGAAGAGGATAGCTATACCATTAAGAAGGAGGAGAATAAATTAGTAAGCAATGTAACTGCAACATGGCAGCAGAGGAAAGATTTTGAATGTATTAACAGCATTTTCTTTAAAAAAAAAAATGGCACTGTGAAAAGGGGAAGAAGCAGGAAGTGGCCTTAAAAAATATGAGTACAAAGACATATTGATTAAGAGATATGAGTAGTTCCATGAAATAAATATAAAAGAAAAGCCAGGTCAGGTTAAGACTCTGCCACTTCAAGGAATTAGTGAAGATGAACATAACCTATCCTTCCTTTTGGTCTCTCTGGATCTCAGGCAGGCACTCTCTCTCCCATCTCTCTCTCTCTCATACACACGCACACACACACACACACACACGTGCACACAGACGAGTGGGATAAATATCGTGAATCCAGCACAGACCACCATCTTAAATCTCATAATCATTCTATTTCAAGGTTGCTCAAGTCTGACAGCTCTAACTACAACTCCAGAACTTCAGAAGGTTTATTTGAAGAGCTGTTCAAGTGCTATGAACTACAAAGGCTTCTGGGCTTTTCTATTCCTTGCCTGTAAACTGAGTTGAAAACTTCTTTTCTTCTTCCCCTACCCCCCTTAGAGGGCAGTCTGTGATACCATTAGTAGTTCTAAAATGGTGAACACCAGAATGCTGTTCAATTGACCAGTAACTTAAATCCATTTAAGTTTAATGATATAAACTAAACTGCTGGACTCCTGGGTGCTAGGAAACACCACATCAGAAATATGCCATGTGGGGCCGGGCGTGGTGGCTCACGCCTGTAATCCCAGCACTTTGGGAGGCCAAGGCGGGCAGATTGCAAGGTCAGGAGACTGAGAACATCCTGGCTAACACGGTGAAACCCCGTCTCTACTAAAAACACAAAAAAATTAGCCAGGCGTGGTCGTGGGCACTGGTAGTCCTAGCTACTTGGGAGGCTGAAGCAGGAGAATGGCGTGAACCCGGGAGTCAGAGCTTGCAGTGAGCCGAGATCATGCCACTGCACTCCAGCCTGGGCAACAGAGCGACACTCCGTCAAAAAAAAAAAAAAAAAAAGAAATATGTCATGTGGTTACTTAGAAAGATTCATGTTTGTGTTGGTCATACTTTCCCTGTCTCCCCTCATGGCATCCTTCTTCCCACACTCTTTTCAGATCTATCTTTTTGTTTTCTTTTAATTAATAGACTTATGTTTTGAGCAGTTTAAAGTTTTTCAGAAAAACTGAGTGGAAATTATGGGTTCCCATGCAACCCTCCCATGACCCCTTCCAGCTCCCTTATTGTTAACATCTTAGTGCATTAGTGTGGGACATTTGTATTCATTGATAAGGCAATACTGAAACATTATTATTAACTAAAGTCCATAGGTCACATTAGGATTCACTCTTAGTGTTATACATTGTATGAATTTACACATACATACAATGGTGAATGGCATATATTCACCATTACAGTATTGATGTGGTTTGGATCTATGTCCCCACCCAAATCTCATGCTGAATTGTAATCCCTAATGCTGGAGGTGGAGCCTGGTGGGAGATGATTGGATCACAGGGGCCGTTTCTAATGGTTTAGCATCATCCCCCTAGTGCTGTTCTCATAATAGAGTTATCATGAGATCTGGTTGTTTAAAAGTGTGTAGGCCCTCCTCCCATTCTCTTCCTTCTGTTCTGCCAATGTGCCTGCTTCCCCTTTGCTTTCTGCCAAGATTGAAAGTTATCTGAGGCCTCTCCAGAAGTTGCTGTGCTTCCTGTACAGCAGGAATTATGAGCCAATTAAACTTCTCTTTGTAAATTACCCAGTCTCAGGTATTTCTTTATAGCAGTGCAAGAATGGACTAATCCAAGTGTCATACAGAATAGTTTCACTACCTGTGTTAGCCTGTTCTCCCACTGCTATAAAGAAATACCTGAGATTGGGTAATTTATAAAAGAAAGAGGTTTAATTGGCCCACAGTTCTGCTGGCTTTACAGGAAACATAGCAGTTTCTGCTTCTTGGGAGTCCTCAGGAAACTTACAATCCCAGTGGAAGGTAAGCAGAGAGCAGCACTTCACATGGCCAGAGAAGAAGTAAGGGCAGGGTGGGGGGTGCCACACACTTTTATACAGCCAGATCTCACGAGCACTCACTCGCTATGATGAGAGCAGCACTAAGGAGGAAATCTGCCCCCATGATCCAATCACCTCCCACCAGGCCCCACCTCCAACATTGGGGATTACAATTGAGCATGAGATGTGGGTGGGGACAGAGATCCAAACCATATCATCCCACCCCAACCCCTCCCAAATCTCCTTTTCCTCTTACACTGCAAAATACAATTATGCCTTTCTAAGAGTCCCTCAAAGTTTTAACTCATTCCAGCATTAACTCCAAAGTCCACTGTCCAAAGTCTCATCTGAGACAAGGTTAGTCCTGTCTGCCCATGAGCCTGTAAAATCAAAAATAAATTAGTTATTTCTAAGATACAATGGGGGTACAGGCATTGGGTAAATACTCCTGTTCCAAAAGGGAGAAATTGGACAAAAGAAAGGGGCTATAGGCCCCATGGAAGTCCAAAATCCAGCAGGGCCGTCATTAAATCTTAAAGCTCCAAAATAATCTCCTTTGACCGCATGTCTCACATCTAAGGCACACTGGTATAAGGGATGGGCTCCCAAGGACTTGGGCAGCTCCACCCCTGGGTCTTTGCAGGGTTCAGCCCCTACAGCTGCTCTCATGAGCTGGTGTTGAGTGTTTGTGATTTTTCCAGGTGCAGGCTGCAAACTGCTGGTCAATCTACCATTCTGGGGTCTGGAGAATGATGGCCCTTTTCTCACAGCTCCACTAGGCAGTGTCCCACTGGGAACTCTGTGCAGGGGCTCCAACCCCACATTTCCCCTCTGCACTGCCCTCGTACAGATTCTCTTTGAGGGCTCTGCCCCTGTAGCAGGCTTCTGCCTGGACATCCAGCCTTTTCCATACATCCTCTGAAATCTAGGCAGAGGCTCCCAAACCTCAAGTCTTGTATTCTGTGCACTCACAGGCTTAACACCAGGTGGAAGTCATCAAGGCTTATGGCTTGCACCATGTGACTAAGCTGTACCTGGGCCTAGAGCCCATCCGGAGCTAGAGCAGTTGGGATGCAGGGCTTCATGTCCTTGAGGCATATCTGGAGCTAGAGCAGTTAGGATGCAGGGCTGCATGTCCTGAGGCTGCACGGTGCAGCAGGGCCCTGGGCCTGGCTGGCCCATGAAACCATTCTTTTCTCCTAGGCCTCTGGGCCTGTGACGGGAGAGGCTGCAGCAAAGATCTCTGAAATACTTTTGAGGCATTTCCCTCATTGTCTTGGCTATCAGCATTTGCCTTCTTTTTAGTTATGCAAATTTCTTTTTTTAATTATGCAAATTTCTAAGTTATTTATTCTAGTTATTTCTAAGATACAATTCAAGTAGCCTGCTTGAATTCCTCCCCTGAAAGTGGGTTTTTCTTTTATACCATATGGCCAGGCTGCAAATTTTCCAAACTTTTACACTCTGCTTCCCTTTTAAATATAAGTTTCAGCTTCAGGTCATTTATTTGCTCACACATGTGAGTATGGGTTGTTAGAAGCAGCCAGGCTGGCTGGGCACGGTGGCTCATGCCTGTAATCCCAGCACTTTGGGAGGCTGAGGCGGGTGGATCACAAGGTCAAGAGATCGAGACCATCCTGGCCAACATGGTGAAACCCCATCTCTACTAAATATACAAAAAATTAGCCAGATGTGGTAGTGGGTGCCTGTAGTCCCAGCTACTCAGGAGGCTGAGGCAGGAGAATGGCATGAATCCGGGAGGCAGAGCTTGCAGTGAGCCGAGATTGCGCCACTGCACTCCAGCCTGGGCAACAGAGCGAGACTCCATCTCAAAACAAACAAACAAACAAAAAAGAAGCAGCCAGGCTGATTCTTGAACACTTTGCTGCTTAGAAATTTCTTCCACCAGGTACCCTAAATCATCATTCTCAAGTTCCAAGTTCCACAGATCCCTAGGACAGGGGCACAATGCCTCCAAGTCCTTTGCTAAGATATGACACATGTGACCTTTGCTCCAGTTCCCAATAAGTTCCTCATTTCCACCTGAGCCCTCCTTAGTCTGGACTTCACTGTCCATATCACTATCGGCACTTTGGTCACAACTATTCAACAAGTCTCTAGGAAATTCCAAATTTTCCCTTATATTCCTCTCTTCTTCTGAGCCCTCCACACTCTTCCAACCTCTATCCATTATCCAATTCCAAAGTCACTTCCACATTTTCAGGTATCTTTACAGCAATGCTCCACTCCTTGGTTTCGATTTTCTGTATTAGTCCATTCTCACATTGCTATAAAGAAATACCTGAGACTGGTAATTTATAAAGGAAAGAAGTTTAATTGGCTAGCAGTTCTCCAGGCTATTCAGGAAGCATTGTGGATTCTGCTTCTGAGGAGGACTTAGGAAACTTACAATCATGGTAGAAGGTAAAGGGAGAGCAGCACTTCACATGGCCAGAGAAGGAGCAATACAGAGAGAGGCAGGAGGTGCTACACCAGATGGTTTTAAACAACCAGATCTCGTGAGCACGCACTCACTATGATGAGAGCAGCACTGAGGGAGAAATCCGCCCCCATGATCTAATTACCCCCAAGCAGGCCCCACTTCTAGCATAAGGGATTACAGTTGAACATGAGATTTGGGTGGGGACACAGATCCAAATCATGTCACTGCCCTAAAAATCCCATGTTCAAACTATTCATCCTTCCCTTCTTCCCTTCCATCAAACTCCTAGAAACCACTGTTCTTTTTATTATCTCCATAATTTGGCCTTTTCCACAATGTTATATATTAATCATTAAAATGATACAGTATGTAGATATAGCCTTTCAGATTGGCTTCTTTTACCTAGCAATATGCATTTAAGGTTCATCCGTGTCTTTTCATGGTTTAGTAGCTTATTGCCTTTTAGTACTAATATTCTATTGTATGGATGTACCACAGTTTGTTTACCCATTAACCTATTAGAAAACACTTTGATTGCTTCCAAGTTTTGGCAATAGTGAATAAAGTATGTGCTGGTTTTGGTGGGGACATGTTTTTAATTCATCTTGGAGTACCAAAGAGTACAATTGCTGGATCTTTGGTAAGAGAATGTTTACTTTTTAAGAAACTGCCAAACTGTTTTCGAAAGTGGTTGTACCATTCTGCATTCCTGCCAGTAATGAATGAGAGTTTCTGTTGCTCCACATTCTTGCCAGCATTTGGCATTGTTAGTGTTTTGTATTTTACCCATTCTAGTAGGGTATAGCAGTATCCCATTGTTGTTTGGATATGCATTTCCCTGATGACAAATGATGTGGAACATCTTTTCATTTGTTTATTTGCCATTGGTATACAGGCATACCTCAGAGATATTGTGGGTTCAGTACCAACCACCACAATAAAGTGAACATCTCCATAAAGCAAGTCACATGAATTTTTTGGTCTCCTAGCACATGTAAAAGTTACGTTTACACTATAAGTGTCTATTAAGTGTGCAATAGAACTACATATTTTTTTAAAGTACATACCTTAATTTAAAAACATTGCTAAAAATGGTAACAATCATCTGAGACTTCAGTGAGTCATAATTTTGTTGCTGGTGTAGGGTTTTGCCTCAATGTTGGTAGTTGCTGACTGATCAGGGTGGTGGTTGCTAGAAGGTAGAATGGCTCTGACATTTTAAAAAATGAGAGAAAACTGAAGTTTGCCACATCAATTGACACTTCCTTTCACAAAAGATTTCTCTGTAGCATGCAATGCTGTCTGTTAGCATTTTACCCACAATAGAACTTTTTATCCTCTCCAACTGTGCTACTGCTTTATCACCTACGATCAAGTAATATTCTAAGTTCTTTGTTGTCGTTTCAACAATGGTCACATCATCTTTACCAGGAGTAGATTCCATCCAAAAAAAAAACACTTTCTTTGTTCATCCATAAGAAGCAATTCCTCATTCCTTCAAATTTGTTCATGAGATTGCAGCAATTCAATCATATCTTCAGTCTCTACTTCTAATTCTAGTTCTCTGCCATTTCCACCACCATCTGCAGTGACTTCCTCCACTGATGTCTTGAACCCCACAAAGTCATCCTTTAGGACTGGAATCACCTTCTTCCAAACTCCCATTAATGTGGATATTTTTACCTCCTCCCATGAATCATGAATTTTCTTAATGGCATCTAGAATGAAGAATCCTTTCCAGAAGGTTTTCAGTTTACTTTGCCCAGATCCATCAGAGGAATCACTGTCTGTAGCAGTGATCGCCTTACTAAATGTATTTCTTAAATAAACTTGACAATCAAAATTACTCAGTGATCCATGGGTTGTGGAATGGATGTTGTGTTAGCAGGCGTAAAACAACATTAATCTCCTTGTATAGGTCTTGGGTGACTAGGTACATTGTCAATGAGCAGAAATATTTTTAAATAATTTTTTTTTCTGAGTAGTAGATCTTGGTACTGGGCCTAAACATTCAGTAAACCATGCTGTCAACATATGCGTGATCATCCAGGCTTTGTTGTTTCATATATAGAGTATAAGCAGAGTCTATTTTGCAAGATTCTTTTTATTTTATTTTATTTTTTTAATTGAGACAGGGTCTTGCTCTGTCTCCCTGTCTGGAGTGCAGTGGCATGATCATAGCTCACTGCAACCTCGATCTCCCAGGCTCAAATGATCCTCCTGCCTCAGCCTCCCAAGTAGCTGGGACTACAGGCATGTGCCACCATGCCCAGCTAAAGATTTAGCATAATTCTTAAGGGCCCTAGGGTTTTCAGAATGGTCAATGAGCATTGGCTTCAACTTAGTAGTGACCAGCCACATTAAAGTGATTAGCCCTTAATAAGAGAGTCAGCCTGTCCTTTAAAGCTTTGAAGCCAGGCATTGATTTCTCTCTAGCTATGAGAGTCATAGATGGCATCCTCTTCTAACAGAAGACTGTTCGTCTACATTGAACATCTGTTTAATGTAGCCACCTTCATCAATTATCTTAGCTAGGTTTTCTATATAACTTAGTGTAGCTTCTCCATCAGCACTTGCTGCTTCACCTTGCACTTTTAGGTTTTAAAGTTGGCTTCTCTCCTTAAATCTCTTAGCTTCCCACTTTTCTTCTGTAGCTTCTTCATCTCTCTCAGCCTTCATAGACTTGAAAAGAGTTAGGGCCTTTCTCTAGATTAGGCTTTGCCTTAAGGGAATGCTGTGGCTGGTTTTATCTTCTATCCAGACCACCAAACTTTCTCCATATCAGCAAGAAGGCTATTTAGCTCTCTTATTATTTGTGAGTTTACTGGAGTAGTGCTTTTCATTTCTTTCAAGAACTTTTCCTTTGCATTAACAACTTAGCTAACCATTTGGTGTAAGAAGTCTAGCTTTCGGCCTATCTCAGCTTTTGACATGCCTTTCTCACTAAGCATAATCATTTCTAGCTTTTGATTTAAAGCCAGAGATGTGTGATTTTTCCTTTAACTTGAATACTTAGAGGTTATTGTAGGGTTATTAACTGGTCTAATTTCAATGTTGTTTTGTCTCAGGGAAGAGGGAGGCATGAGGAGAGGAAGAGAGACGGAAAGGGCCAGTTGGTGGAGGAGTCAGAACACACACAACATTTATCAATTAAGTTTAGAATCTTACATGAGTGTGGTTTGTGAACCCCAAACAATGACAATAGTAACATCAAAGATCACTCACTGCAGATCACCATAATAGATATAATAATAAAGTTTGAAATATTGCGAAGACTATCAAAATGAGACACAAAGACATGAAGTGAGCACATGCTGTTGGAAAATCGAGGCCCAATAGACTTGCTCAATGCAGGGTTGCCACAAACCTTAAATTTGGAAAAAAAGAAAAAATGCAGTATCTGTGAAGCACAATAAAGTGAAGTGCAATAAAATAAGATATGCCTATATTTTCCTTGGCGAGGCGTCTTTTTAGGTCTTTTGCCCATTTTGGATACCAGTCCTTTATCAGATCTGTGTTATGCAAATATTTTATCCCATTCCATGGCCTGTCTTTCTATTTGTTAAATAAAATTACAGGAGGCTATTGTTTTATTTTCCTTTCTTCTTTATCAGTTTTTTCTTTTCTTTTTTTTTTTTTTTTTCCTTTTTCCTGTCAGAAAGGTTTAGAGGGAGGCACATCGCACACACAAGCACGAACATCCAGTCATCACACTTATGAACTATGAAAGGAGAAGGCTACTGTTTTGGGCTAACCTCCTGTGCTAGGCCCCAACAGACCAGAGTAAAAATCAAAATGGAGTCACTCATGCAGCGTTTCCAAGTTGCTAAACTAAGTTGTTATCTGACCTTCAAGAAATCAGGAGAGAGGGATAACAGTCATTTTTCAAAACAGGCCAGTTTCAATCTTTAATTGGCATGATAATGATGATAAGTTCCCTCTGCTTTAATCTTTACACACAAAGGGTAGACAAAAGTAACCTGATGCTAACTAATCCGTTATCCTTCTATTGTTGTTTTGTTTTCTTGTCTCTGCCTTACAAGGAAAGTAACTTTGAAATGACCAATCTGCTTTCTTCAGCCTTTTCTGTCTATAAAGCCAACCCCCACTGTTCAGCTCATTGGAACACTTACTCTGTTTTGTAGGATGAAGTATTCCTCGATTCTAGAATCACGATGTAAATCAAAAAGTATCTGAGACAAGTCTCAATTAATTTAGTAGTTTATTTTGCCAAGGTTAAGGACATGCCTATGACACACCTCACGAGGTCCTGATGACATGTGGCCACGGTGGTCGGTCTGCAGCTTGATTTTATACATTTGCAAGGAGACATAAGACATCAATCAATACACGTAAGATGTACATTGGTTCAGTCCAGAAAGGCGTGACAACTGGAAGTGGGGAGTCCCAGGTCATACGCAGATTCAAAGATTTTCTGATTGGCAGTTCATTCAGTTACTACTTACAGATCTGGAATTTAAGCAGGGTGCAGTAGCTCACACCTGTAATCCCAGCACTTTGGGATGCCAAGGTGGACGGATCACCTGAGGTCAGGAGTTCGAGACCAGCCTAGCCAACATGGTGAAACCCCATCTCTTCTGAAGGTACAAAAATTAGCCGTGTGTGTTGGTGGATGTCTGTAATCCCAGCTACTCCAGAGTCTGAGGCAGGAGAATCTCTTGAACCCAGGAGGTGGAGGTTGCAGTGAGCCAAGTTCACATCATTGCACTCCAGCCGGGTGACAAGAATGAAACTCAGTCTCAAAAAAAAAATCTGGGATTTTATTTAAAAAGGAATATCTGGGTTATGATAAGGGGTTGTGGAAACCAAGGTTTTATGCAGTTGAAGCTTCCAGGTAGCAGGCTTCAGAAAGAATAGATTGTAAATATTTCTTATCAGACTTAAAGAGCCTGTTCTATCAGTCTCAAGGTCTGTGTTGATGTTAATGGTAATGAGGCATATCCAACTCCCCCTTCCCATCATGGCCTAAACTAGTTTTACAGGTTAACTTTGGAATAAGTTTTACAGGATAACTTTGGAATAAATTTTACAGGTTAACTTTGGCTGACAGGAGGGGTCCATTCAAATGGTTGGGGGGCTTAGAATTTTATTTTTGGTTTACAGCAATAAAGCCAACTGAGATCATTAAACTACATTTGTTGTAATTCTGTGTTTTGATGGATGAAAGATCTATTTTATCCTTCTAAATTAAATGCCTTCTCTATCCTTTTTCCTCCCTGTTTCCTTGGAAAGGTCTTCTCTATTTCTGAAAACTGGAGAAAAGGAAGCCTCTGTATCAAAACTCTCAAGTGTCCTAGGAAGGAAATCAAGCAAACCAGAGTCCTGAAACAACCTGACAATTCCAGTTCTAAAGAGAATCGATTACTAAGAGCTATGGCACTGGGCCCAGGAAATAGAAGTGCTCCAACCTCTGCAAAGCCTAGAATGAAACACATAGGGGCAAAGGGGAAGACTTCCCTGAAAATCACTGACAAAAATCAGATTAATCAGAGAAAAGGCATAGAATTATTTATCATGGTTTTATGTGACATGGGAGCCTTCAGAATGAAAACCCAGCCTTCAGAAGGGAAAACTGTTTGCTTTTATGCTTAGGTTCCACAAAGCATGGACAGATGTGTAGAAATATGATTGGGCAAAAAGGATATGAGCTAATGGTAATAGACTCAGTGGGGAAACCCAGCAAAACCTCTTTTCAGGTTCTTCTTGGCCTCTGTGCAGGATTCCTGCCTTCTGGGTATGGGCAGGACCCTCTCTGGAATAGAGTTTTTATAACCTACAGTCAAACAAGGTAGGTCAGATCATTTCTTTCTCTTTCTTTTTTTTTTTTTTTTTTTTTTTTGAGACAGGATCTTGCTGTGTTGCCCAGTCTGGAGTGCAATGGCACAAGCACATAGCTCACAGCAACCTCGAATGCCTGGGCTCAGACAATCATCCTGCCTCAGTCTCCTGCTAATTTTTATTTGTTTTTTTTTAAGAACAGAATGTCACTATGTTACCCAGGCTGGACTTGAACTCCTGACTTCAAGCCATTCTCCCACCTTGGCCTCCCAAAGTGCTGGGATTATAGGCATGAGCCACTGCACCTGGCCGAAATAATTTCTTTATGGCCAGTTTTTATACAAAAAGGTGGGGGGCGGAATTAGAGTAATATTTTTTGGTCTTATGGCTGGTTTTGGGGGAAAAGGACTTCTGGTTTCTATGACCCCCCTTGGGGAAGAGGAATTCTACCTTCCATGGCTGGCCTTAGGGGAAAATGAGGAGCCAGAAACAGGAGGTCAGGAAAAGGTCAGAGAAAAACTTTTACTTCTGAGGCCTTTAAGATATCATTTTCTGAGTCCCAACAAACATCATGTAAGAATATGGAAACTGTAAGCAGATTTTAAACTCTCAGAGAGAGCTCCAAGCACAAGGGTGGGTGTAGTACTACTCAGTTGCCCATTTTCTTCATTCACAGGGCCTGAGAAACCTGTGGCTGAGAAGCTGCTGGCCCAGCTGGTCCTCATCAGCCCATAAATACTGCATGCAAAAAGGATTAATAAATCAAATCTAAGAGAATTAAGAAGGGATATGACTACATCTTACAATTTAGCTCATTATTTTCCAAATTGGCTCATCTCTGGACTGTATTAAAGAAATCGGTGGTGTTATCTGACACATCCCAGACTACCAGAAGACTACCAGGCAGCGTTGCAGCATTAACAACAATCACGTGTGCACATAAGCAGGGAAGGCTCAGAAAGACCAAGAAAGTACTCAAGGTAATGGAGACCCAAGATGTGGTGATTCCAAAAGAGAAGCCTGCAATCTTGTTGTAAACTGTACAGTCTCACGTTTGCCCTGCTTACCCTGTGGAAACAGGACAGACTCGTTGGGTAGGTTTTACCCATTTGTTGACTTTTCACTATTGCCAAATATAGGTCTCAGGAATTGCATTTTGTTGCTGGCTTAGTCTCATGCCTTTTTGAACCGCTCTCTATTAGGCACAGTAAAATAGAAGGAAATAGCCCCTATTACATTGTAATGAGTGGCCCCTATAAAATCAGCAATAATGAGATTGTGGGGCAAAGCCATGAGGATTCATCTAGAGGGCAAATTGCTGCCTCCTATCCCCTACCCACGTCATTCAAAATAAAAATAAAATAAAACCATAAATAAATGTAGAAGAGTTCAAAAAATTCTGATATTTCTTACAACTACATCAACACTTTTGTATTTGTATATAAAATAATATATCCCTTCCAAAATCTCTCTCTCTCTGTCTCTCTTTTTTCTCTTTCTCTCTCTCTCTTCTTTCTCTTTCTCTCTCTGTCTCTTTCTTTTTCTCTCTCTCTCTTTCTCTCTCTCTCTTTCTCTCTGTCTCTTTTTCTCTCTCTTTCTCTCTCTCTCTTTCTCTCTGTCTCTGCCTCAGCTGCTGGCGACCTCAACATGGGCTTGTAGCTGACTTCAAGGATCCCAGATGGAAGGTCCCAGCTACATCCTGGGGTCCATTCCATTATTACCCAAAACCGTAGAACGACCCAGTGCAGTCAGGTTATTATAGAGTCCTGAAGAAGACCCCTTATTGACAGATGTCAACAATTCTTAACTGTTTTTATCATCTGCCCCCACAATTTCTGTCATAAGCTAAATAAATGTAATTTGGTGGCATGATGTTTAGTATGATGGTTGCTAAAGGAGGAAGGGTTTCTGAAACTCCTGCGGAGTTTTCTTTCCCTGTTACTAGATACTTCTTCCAGGTAGCTGATAAATCTGTTAAAACAGAACATTTGTTTCTATGAACAATAAATACTACTGAATTGTCACATGTTCTGGCTTCTTTGCCATTTAACCAATAAAATGTGAAATTGCTGAAAGATAAATTTTTAGAAACTTTCAGGATTGGAAAATACTAATTTTCTTTCTTTTTTTTTTTTTTTTTTTGAAACAAACAGAGTCTCACTCTGTCGCCCAGGCTAGAGTACAGTGGCACAATCTCAGCTCACTGCAACCGCTGCCTTCCAGGTTCAAGTGATTCTCCTGCCTCAGCCTACTGAATAGCTGGGATTACAGGCACCCACCACCATGCCCGGCTAATTTGTGTTTTTAGTAGAGACACAGTTTCACCATGTTGGTCCGGCTGGTCTCGAACTCCTGACCTCAGGTGATATGCCCGCCTCAGCCTCCCAAAGTGCTGGGATTACAGGCGGGAAATACTAATTTTCTACCGGGCTTAAGATTGTAATTTTTTTTTCTGTGAAAATTTAACCTTTAAATTGCCTTTCAAGCTAATCTGACTTTGCTTTGTTTTCTCCTTCCTTCTGTTATCCTGTTTACAATTCTCCCAGTATGTGCTGACAATTTTCTGTCATGGGAGTAAGAGCCACCTAGCACGCCAGGCCTGTCAGCCACCAAGCAAAGTAGGGCTCTTTCTTATTGCTGAGAACACAAATGTAAAACGCAGCTCCTATTTGCACAGGAGTGAGTTACTCAAAGAAACACGGGATAGAGTCGTTTCAGAAATAATCCTCTAGCATGACAGGCAGGTTGGTTCAAGTACTGCTCTGAGACTTCTGCCTAAGGCATCTGTTTCAGGCAATCAGCACAATTTATCTGATTAGATTTAGAATGCAAGGTAACTTCTACCATCACAAATGGCCAATTTCAGATCTCTCACCTCAAGGAAAACCCCTTAAGGTTGCTGTTCACAAGGTTATAGAATATTTTTATGAGAGTCCCATTAACATTGTTGAAAAAGGGAGTGATTCTACTCAAAGCTGTGAGCGACATAATCAGGCTCAGCCTACGATGACAAATCTCATTCTCATTTTCACCAATTTGCTCGTTAAAATTCTGATTGTTGGGGTAAAGTAATTACGTACTGGAGGAGCTATTTATTACAGCTGACATTCTAATCAAGCAGCAGCAGGGGGCTAATCGACCAGTGTTATTGGATAAAGAATTACAAGTTGAAACAAAATTATAAATAAATGTCCCACTACAGTCACAGAGCTTGAATATACTAAAATTGATGACTAGGACCTGGTGATGCAAGTAATTTTGATATAATGCCCAATACAGAGTGGCACTTATATGTCTAAATGCTGCATCTCCCTGTGCTATGCCCAAAACAGAAAAACAGGGCCGTAGAAGGACTCAGAGCCTTAGGCACCAGACCCTTGTGCCTAACACATATCTCTCAGTCAATATCTCCCAAATCTTCTGGAATGCACCTGAAGGATGCAAAAATGTAAACCACACTTAGAAGATAAAAGTGTTCTTTTTCATGCTGAGGAAGTGAAGAGTTGCTAAACATATGCAAATTTCACCCTAAATGCCTGGACTAGCTGGCAAAGGTGATCATTTGGGCATTCATTCAAAGAAAATGTTTAGTGCTTCTAGAGGACAGGTAACGTTTCAAAACAACCGCCGCCCCCACCACAACAAAACCGTCAAAATATAGTTTATGTATAAAATGTTGACTCTTTTAATATGGATTTATGTTTTCACAAGTATTCAGTAGCTGTTCAAGTATAGCTCTAAAATTACTTCAATGGTCTTTTTTGCTGTCCCTTTTAAACCCCATCAAAGCAACTGAAACTCTGTATTTAATTTTTAAAAAGCATTCTAAAATGTCCAGGTTCTTAAACCCCAAAGGAAAACACAGCAAAGCTAAGTCCTTCACAAGCAGTAACAGAAATGATCTCATTACGCACCATTGTCCAAACACAGCCGCTCTTCAAACAGACCAGGCAGGGAAAGATCAAATGGAGGTGCTGGTTTCTATTTTATCTCTACCTAAAGGTTTTTCTGTTAAGTTGAAACTGAAGCTTATGCTTTTTACAGAGCTCAGTTGTTTTAAAAGGGAAGAAAAACACCTCAAAGAAATTACTTTAGAAGCTAAAAATTATGGTTTAACTAATGTTAACACCATTGATCATAACTTGAAATACAAAATCAGCAATACAAAAAGACCGGTTAAATGTTCCTACTAATTTCCCCCTCATCTTGGTTTCCTGGCTCCACAAGAACTCTGTTCACAGCAGTTGTTTTAGGGGAAAACAAACCTCTGTGCCACTTAACCCATTAGGAGCTAGTTAGTAATTTGTGTGCTTGATTCCATTCAATGAATGCTTTGTAAGTCTACTAAGGGCTTGGGACAGATCAGTGGAAAAAAAACAAAAGAATCACTGCCCTTATGGAGCTTGAATTCCAACGGGAGAAGGCAAACAGTAAACGTTATAAAAAGTAAACTATACAGTATGCTTGCATTGTTGGAGCTCAGAAAACAATACCCCAAAGTAAAACTGCCATTGCAAAACTGTAACTGAGACAGTGAAAGAGATCTGACCCAACCAACTCCATCTTGCGTGCTCCAAACTGTCCTTATTCATTCCTGGCCATAGGCCAAACTAACTTTGGGGAAAATTAGTTTATTTTTTTTTTTAATTTTTTTTTTTAATTTTTTTTTTTTTTTTTTTTTTTTTTTTTTTTTTTGAGACAGTCTCACTCTGTCACCCAGGCTGGAGTACAGTGGTGCGATCTTGGCTCACTGCAACATCTGCCTCCAGGGTTCAAGCAATTCTCCTGCCTCAGCCTCCCAAGTAGCTGGGATTACAGGCACCCACCACCATGCCCGGCTAACTTTTGTATTTTTGGTAGAGATGGGGTTTCACTATGTTTGCCAGGCTGGTCTCAATGTCCTGACCTCAAGTGATGCCCCTGCCTTGGCCTCCCAAAATGCTGGGATTAGTTTATACTTTAAAACAAAGATGATAACAACCCTTTCCCAAAACAAACCCCCTTTTTGCCTGGGGACTGGCTTGCCTTGATAGAACTAACAAATTAGCCAAAAGATTAGAAATTATGGTTTAGGAGTCATGCAGCAGGAGGCTACTAGATTCTGACCCTCCCCAAATTGCTCCTGGGAATAACATCACTATCGTAAAGCCAAAAATTAGTGCTTGAAATATTTTGCAGACCCTGCACATGATGGATCAGCTGGCACCACCCAGATCGATAAACTGGCTCATCTGGTCTTGTGGCCCCAACCCAGGAACTGACTCAGCACAAGAGGACAGCTTCCACTCCCTATGATCTCATCTCTGACCCAACCAATCAGCACTCCTGACTCACTGGCCGCCCACCCACTAAATTATCCTTAAAAACTCTGATCCCCGAATGCTCAGGGAGCCTGATTTGAATAATAACAAAACTCCAGTCTCCTGCACAGTCAGCTCTGTGTGAATTACTCTATCGCAATTCCTGTGTCTTAATAAATCAGTTCTGTCTAGGCAGTGGGCAAGGTGAATCCATTGGGCAGTTACAAAAGTATGGTGCTTTGGAGGGCTGAGTACTAGGAACCAAAGAAGATTGGAAGGCCTCAGAAGCAAGGTTTCTCTGACCTTCTCCTGTCCTCCTGTCCTCTGCCTGTCTTTATCCTCCCAAAGCAAGTCATAGAAACCAGATGATTTCTCTTCCCCAAGGAGGGGTCATAGAAACTAGAACCTTTCTCCCCAAAAGCAAGTCATAAAACCTAGAAAGGTCACTCTCTCCCTTCTCCCTTAACACCCTCACTCCAGAGGGGTCCTGCCCCATATCCAGGGGGAAGGAAAGCTACACAGAGAGGTCAGGAAGAACCTGAACAGACAGACCTTGCTGCCCTGCCCTCAGTTTATAACCGTTAGATCACACTCCTTTGTCCAATCACATTTCTATGAAGATGTCTATTCTTCATCAAACCTAAGCATAAAAACAGACAGTTCTCCCTGGGGCTTTGGGTTTTCATTTCTAAAGTTTCCTGTGTCATGTAAAACTTTGATTTTGATAAAATAAACATTTATTTATATAGATAGATAGATAGATTTTAAATATATATATATATAATATATATATATTTATTTTTGGATGGAGTTTCACTCTTGTTGCCCAGGCTGGAGTGCAATGGCACGATCTTGGCTCACCACAACAATCTGCCTCCTGAATTCCAGCGATTCTCCTGCCTCAGCCTCCCAAGTAGCTGGGATTACAGACATGTGCCACCATACCCGGCTAATTTTGTATTTTTAGTAGAGATAGGGTTTCTCAATGTTGGCCAGGCTGGTCTCGAACTCCCAACCTCAGGTGATCTGCCTGCCTCAGCCTCCCAAAGTGCTGGGATTATAGGCATGAGCCACCACACCTGGCCTAAACATGTTATATTTGTTAACCTGTCTTTTGTTACAGTAGTGTCAGCTGTGACCCTTATAATGGGTTGGGAAAGACATCACCCATTTCCACCTCTCCAAATGTGTTAGAGTGGACAAGTATTAAATAGAGTAGGCAGCACTGGAGGAGCTGAGGGGGTTAGCAGATTGGACATCTCACCCAAGAGTTTTCCAGACTGAGGGAGAGCTAGAGTGGATGCCAGGAGGTAGGAGCATAGCTGGAATCATCGAGGAATGGCAAAAACCCAGTGTGGCTGCAGCAGGGTGAGCAGGGCGGTGGTGAGAGAGAAGCTCAGAAAGGTTAAGAAGGAGCCTTCAAGGACCCTGATTTCTCCTTCCTAAAGGCATATTGCCAAGATGGCTGTATCTTGAAAGGTGACACATCCTACTGAAGAGCCCTGGGCCCAGAATGCTTAAACCCATGTCTTCAAATCACAGAAGATAATACACTGTTTACACTGCTTCATTTTTCTAACTTGTAGAAGTCACCCTGCAAATCTCCATTTATTGCCACTTTCCATCCTTAATATTTCACTTGGAAATGCTTCCCAGCAATAGTTCTTTCTTTTTACTTGCAAAAAAAAGATCTTCGTTTGGAACTTCCTGCCTTCAGATGAATGTTGTAAACTTTACATTTCTGTTGGCTACAGAGTTGTTGGCTCTTAAAAATGGCATTTGCTTTTAGTTCAGACATAAAACTTTCTTCTCCAGCCTTTCATCACAATTGTGAACCTTACCAACTAAGACATTGAAGGGGATCAGAACGTCCCATCCCAAAATACACCACTTTGTCTTATTTTATTAGCATTTTATGTTTTATTACAATTTTATTTTTATTTTATTTTATTTTTATTTTATTATTTTATTTTTGATTATTTTGAGCTGAAGGCAATTGAGAAACAAGTACTCTTTGCCCTTCCTCTTTCTGCCTAAAACCAGAACATGCATTTCCCATGAGAAAAGTAACTTCCCAGTACTAGGAAGAGAACATTCTTATCACCAGAGATAAAAAGTTGGTGCCAAGGTGAGTCTGCACAAACACAGCTTATCTTCCATTAGTTTCCCCCAGACATTTCCTAGTCACATTCCCACAATTTACTGCCCCAGAAGCTCAAACCTCTTTCTTTTCTAGTGACTTCCACACAACTTATCACCCTTTGCTAAAATAGTATATAAACTTATCACCCTTTGCTAAAATAGTATATAAACCCCTGAGTCTAACCAATTTTGGGGGGTTTTCACTTCTTTTCTATGAGGCCCCCTGTGCCATGTAAAAATACTAACATCAAATAAGATCTATATGCTTTGTCTCCTGTTAATCTGTCTTTCGCCATTTTAATTCACAGGCTCAAGAGGGTAAAGGAAACATTTTTCTTTCCCTACAATATTTTATCTCATTCCAATTCTTAGTCCCTCAATCCTCCACCTTCCACCCTACAGGCCTCTTTTCTGTGCCTTCTAGAAAGAAAAATTATTTTTCCATTGTTCAGAGGGAGGCTATCCATCTTGTGGTTCATTTATACTCTTTGCCTACTAACTTCTTTTCCCATTTTGGTCATTTCGAAGTATCATTATCAGAGAAAGTTGGAGATAATATTTTATAAAATACATTTACATACATTTGATAAAGTATCATTATTTCACCAAAAATCATTTTATTTTTCTCTTACTGGGCACTTGGGAAACTACATTTTCCAGCTCATCTTGCAGTTCTACTGAGGCCATGTGACTCAGTAGTGGCTAGTGGGGGATGGGTGGAAATGACATAAGTCACTCCCAGGTCTGAACATTAAAAAGATATCATGCAGTCCTCATCCTCTCTTTGCTTTCGTCAACAATCTTGGAGGTCACATGTTGAGGTTACATCACAAGAAGATGGAACCTGGATCCCAGGGTCTCCAGAAAGAGAATCCCCATTGGCCCACGCGTCAATCAACTTTGGTTGTACCAAGCCATTGAAGCCAATGAATTTCAGAGTTATTTAGCTCTGTAACACAACCTAGAATGTTCTATTATTATACTCTTATTTAATTCTTGTTCTGCTCCTCCATGCTGCCCCAAAAATATTTCACAGATGGAGAAGCCAGTCAGTGAAGCTACTAACCTGGCTAAGCTAGCACACCTAGTAAGTGAGCCACTCCTCGGTTCTCTCTACATCATAACTACCCTGTTGCTAGTGCTCTTTTGTGTAAACTTTCTGTGTAGAAGAGGAAAAAGAGCCCTCCTAAGTTCTCCAGCTGGGACCCTGTAGATTAAACTGACAAAAGACAGACTAACAAGAGAAAAACAAAGTTTATTAACACATCATATATATACATGAGAGGACTCAGAGATGAGTACTTAGTGTTTAGAACTTGGACACATACAGCATTTTAACAAAACAACAGGGCTGGGCGCGGTGGCTCACGCCTATAATCTCAGCACTTTGGGAGGCTGAGGCGGGTGGATCACAAGGTCAGGAGATCAAGACCGTCCTGGCTAACACGGTAAAACCCTGTCTCTACTAAAAATACAAACAAAAATTAGCCAGGCATGGTGGTGCACACCTGTAATCCCAGCTACTTGGGAGGCTGAGGCAGTAGAATCACTTGAACCCAGGAGGTGGAGGTTGCAGTGAGCCAAGATCACACCACTGCACTCCAGCCTGGGCGACAGAGCAAGACTCCATCTCAAGAAAAAAAAGAAAAGAAAAGAAAAGAAAAAAAAACCAATACGTATGTACAGAACTGGCAAGGCAAAGAAAGGGATTTTGAGCTTCTAGAGTGACAAATTGTGGAACACTAATGTGTGGGGGAAACTAATGGATGATAAGGGATAGTTAGTAAGTTGAGTTATATAGCTTCTTCTGATCCCTTACCAACTTCTCTGGGCTGATAAGGGTCTACAGTTGCCTCTAGTGATTAACCTTTGTCCTTCCTAGGAGAGAAGAAAGGGAGACTATCTTTATGAATTTATGTTCTGCTTTTAGGTGAACTGGGGGAGCAAAGAGTTTTCCATATATTTGTTTCCTCTTAATTGCCTTCAGCTAAAAATAATCCTTAGGCTAAGGTGTCATATTCTGTTACCCTTCAGTAGTGGTCTACAACCCCCAGTGGACTATTCATCCCAAAGTATCATACACTTAATCTCTTTGGAAAGGTAATTTATTCTTATCTGCCACTACTCTGTTTAACATGCAATAAGGGCTGGGTGAGGTGACTCACACCTGTAATCCCAGCATTTGGGGAGGCCAAGGTGGGCAGATCACAAGGTCAGGAGTTCGAGACCAGCCTGACCAACATAGTGAACCCCCCATCTCTACTAAAAATACAAATAATTAGCCAGGCATGGTGGCGGGCACCTCCCAGCTACCCGAGAGGCTGAGGCAGGAGAATTGCTTGGACCCAGTAGGTGGAGGTTGGAGTGAGCCAAGATCACACCACTGCACTCCAGCCCCAGCAACAGTGCGATACTCCATCTCAAAAATAAATAAATAAATAAATAAATAAATAAATAATTTTTTTAAAGCATGCAATAAGAGACACACTGTAGCTATGAGGTCATGATGGGAGATATCATAATGGGGAATAATATCAGACCTCTCTGATACTCAGCTTATAGAGCCAGAATAGCTCACAAGTCTCATGCTTCCAACCACGATGGCTAAATAAACAAAAAGCCATGTATCACAACAAGGACTATAAAGAGAGACCAGAGCAAAATTCATCATGTACTATAATGGGTGGAAGCAAATAATCAGAATTCAGCCCTTTCTAGTACCATGTGGGTTAGAACCTCAAAACCACCTCAACATGTTGCAGCCCCACTCCCATCTATAAATAATGATACCACCCAAAAGACATGAGAAACATAATTCTCCATTTACGTGTGTGTGTGTACATGTCCAGGCTTTAGAGATACCTTTGCACACTTCCTTATATCTATCCTTCCCTCTCTATATAGATGGCACCATCATCTACCCAGTAATGGAAGCCAGAAACCTGAGCATCGTCCCTGACTTATCCATTTCTTTCACCCAATATCAGGTCCAATAATTCTTCCTCCAAAATAATCTTCATTCCAGGCTTTTCCTCTCCGTCTTCAATATCACCTCATCTCTTTCCTGAGTTAATGGAGTATACTATTAACTGATCCCCTGGCTTTCACTTGAAATCTCTGCTAGTCCAATCTCCTCAACAAAAGGGATCTAAAAACATAAGTCAGATCATGTCATTTCTTCACTTAAAATTATTTTTGGTTGTTTGGTTTTGTTTTGTTTTGTTTTTGAGACGGGTCTCGCTCTGCTGCCCAGACAAGAATGCAGTGGAGAAATCACAGCTCACTGCAGCTCCAAATTTCTGGGCTCAAACAATCCTCCTACCTCAGCCTCCCAAGTAGCTGGGACCACTGGCACATACCACCAAAACCAGCTATTTTTTTTTTTTAAATAGAGACATGGTCTCACTACGTTGCTCAGGCTTTGTCTGTTCTCACATTGCTATAAAGAACTACCTGACACTGGGAAATTCATAAGGAAAGAGGTTTGATTGGCTCACAGTTCCACAGGCTGTACAGCAATCATGGCTAGGGAAGCCTCAGGAAACTTACAATCATGGCAGAAGGTGAAGAGGAAGCTGGCACGTCCTACATGGCCAGAGCAGGAGGAAGACAGAGTGAAGTGGAGTGGGGTGCTATACACTTTTAAACAACCAGATCTCGTGAGAGCTCAATCATGAGACAATACTAGGGAGATGATGCTAAACCATTAGAAATCACCTCCCTGATCCAATCACCTCCCATCAAGTCCCTCCCCCAACACAGGATTACAATTCAACATGAGGTTTGGGTGGGGACACAGAGCCAAACCGTATCAGGCTTCCACATAAAATTTGTAAATGCTTTCTTATTGCACCTAGAATGGAATCCAAACTCTGTATGGTGGTCTCCAATATTCCATATGACCTGGCCCTGCCTATCTCTCTTGCCTCATCTCACAGAGTTTTCCCTGCTCCCCACTTTCCAATCACTGTCCCCTCAGCAACTTTCTCTCATCTTTGCCTCTATATTTGTTCTTACCTGTGTCTGAAATGCTTTGTCCTGTCTCCCCTCATGGCCAGCTTCTCATCCCTCAGGATTATATTTAGATGTCACCCCTCTAAGGCAGCCATCCTGACCACCATACCTGAAGAAGTTCCCTTACCCATTATTCTCTGTCATGATATTCAATCTCTTCAGAAAACTTACCAGTTTGTGCAGCCATAAAAAAGAATGAGTTCATGTCCTTTGCAGTGACATGGATGAAGCTAGAAGCCATCATTCTCAGCAAACCAACACAGGAACAGAAAACTAAACACCACATGTTCTCATCATAAGTGGGATTGAACAATGAGAACGCACGGACACAGAGAGGGGAACATCACACACTGGGGCCTGTCGGCGGGTGGGAGGAAAGGGGAGGGAGAGAATTAGGATAAATATCTAATGCATGCAGGGCTTAAAATCTAGTTGACGGGTTGATAGGTGCAGCAGACCACAATGGCACATGTATATCTATGTAACAAACCTGCAAGTTCAGCACATGTATTCCAGAACTTAAAGTAAAATTTTAAAAAATAATAAATAAATAAATAAATGAAAATTTACTAATCTGCAATGATCTTATCCATCTTGTGTTTATTTGCTTACCTTCCCCACTGGAATGTAATATTCCTAAAGGTAAAATAACAATAATGTATACTTTCTTTGTTTTTTGTGACAGAGTCTCACTCTGTCGTCCAGGCTGAAGTGCAATGGTATGATCTCTGCTCACTGCAACCTCAACCTCCCGGGCTCAAGCAATTCTCCTGCCTCAGCCTCCCAAGTATCTGGGATTACAGGCATGAGCCACCACGCCTAGCTAATTTTTTTATATTTTTAGTAGAGACAGGGTTTCACTGTGTTGGCCAGGCTGATCTTGAACTCCTGACCTCAGGTGATCCACCTGCCTTGGCCTCCCAAAGTGCTGGGATTACAGGTGTATGCCACCATGCCCAGCAATAACAAATACTTTCTTTGCACCAGATACTGTGTTAAGCACAAATATAGCCTGCCAAGTATCTCCCAGAAACACCTTTTGCTTTTAATACCCAAACTTCATAGAATGTATGTATCTCTGGATACAGAATTCACTTGTTTATACAGTAGCTATGATCCCAAAAGTCACCAGAGGAACACACATGTTATGTTGTAATCTTTAGATACTGCTGTTGCTAAGAGTGACTGCAGAGCCTCATGCTCAGCGTGAGTCATACTAGGCTATGCACAGGTGCTTGTCTTGAAAACATTTCCCAGTGCCTTCCATTTTGAGCCATTGTTCTGCCTAGAGCTGTACAATGAGTACCAGAAAAGTTGATAGCTTTGAAAAGAATTATGGATAAGGAATTAAAAAAATAAAAATAGTGATTACAATGGAAGATATGGTAATACACATAAAGCAACTGTTTTAATTTTCTGATGTTTAATGTTTTAAACATTTTACATTCTAATGTAATCATTGTTTCTAATACATAGGCGTGTGGGTGGGGGAAAACACTTTCTATAGCCTTTTTTTTTTTAAAGACAGGGTCTCCCTCTGTCACCCAGGCTGGAGTGCTGTAGCATGATCTCAACTCATGGCAGCCTCCACCTCCCAGGCTCAAGCAGTCCTCCTGCCTCAGCCTCCTGAGGAGCTGGGACTACAGGCACATGCCACCGCACCTGGCTAATTTTTATATTTTTTGTAGAGACAGGGTTTCATTATGTTGCCCAGGCTGGTCTTAAACTCCTGAGCTCAAGTGATCCGCCTCTTGGCCTCCCGAAGTGCTAGGATTACAGGCATGAGCCACCCTGCCCAGCCTTCTGTAACCTTTTACGCTTACTGATTGGGGCCTGCGAATTAAACTCACAAAAGACAGATTAGCAAGAGAAGAGATCGATTTTTATTCAAGTAAGTATGAGGGAGGTCACAGAAAAATATGACTCAAAGAGGCAGTTAGAATTTGGGGCTTATATACATATTAATAGGGGATAGGGAGGAGCAGGGAATACTCCTGGGAGAACAAATGAGTTTGTAGAAGAGGGAGGTAGCAAGAAGGGCACTTATGGAAATACAATGACTTTTTTGAAAGCTAAGTGGCCCCTTAGAATAGATGAGAGATATGATAGTTTGTACCAATGTCTGCCCAGGTATGGTACCAACTTCTTGGCCCACAGAAGGAAGATTAGAGTTGCTCCTGGAAAGGGGATTTATGACAATTGTGTTCTTCGGGGAGGCTCTGCTTTTAGGCAGAGAAGAGATTTCAGGAAATGAAATTCCTTCAGCTCAAAATAACTCTTATGCTGAAAATGGCATACTTTGGGATGGCATATCCTGATTCCCTTCAGGTGTCTTAGTGTCCTTTAGAAACTTGGTTGGGGATTTGGGGTTGATGTGTAATGTATTATAATTTTTTTCTTTTAAAGTAACATGAAATAGAGGCCAAATAGCACAAAATGTCTAATTTTCAGACATAGAGTACTGATATTTTAAAAGAGATGCTGGTATTAACTCATTCCAAACAAACCTCTATCTTGTGTGGTGGGTATTCTCATTCACCTTCCCGCTTTTTGTAAGGCATAGAAAGGTTAAATAGCATGCCCAAGACCTAATGAATTAGGTAATAGAGCTGGAAACTGAACCTAGATATTCTATATCTGAACACACTATAGAAGATTCGAGGCCGGGCGAGGTGGCTCATGCCTATAATCCTAACATTTTGGGAGGCCAAGAAGGGTGGATCACCTGAGGTCAGGAGTTTGAGACCAACCCCGTCTCTACTCAAAATACACAAATTAGCCAGGTGTGGTGGTGGGTGCCTGTAATCCCAGCTACTCAGGAGGTTGAGGCAGGAGAATCACTTGAACCCGGCAGGCAGAAGTTGCAGTGAGCTGAGATCATGCCACTGCACTACAGCCTAGGTGACAGAGCAAGACTTGGTCTCAAAAAAAAAGAAAAGAAAAGAAAAGAAAGAGAAGATTCGAGGGCTAGGTGCAGTGGCTCACACCTGTAAGCCCAGCACTTCGGGAGGCCGAGGTGGGTGGTGGATCACTTGAGCTCAGGAGTCCAAGACCAACCTGGGCAACATGGTGAAACACCATCTCTACTAAAAATGCAAAAAAATTAGCCGGGTGTGGTGGCATGCATCTGTAGTCTCAGCTACTCAGGAGGCTGAGGCAAGAGTTCTCCATACCTTGAGCCAGGGAGGCAGTGGCTGCAGTGAGCCGAGATGGCACCACTGCACTCCAGCTTGGGTGACAGAGTGAGACCTCATCTCAAAAAAAAAAAAAAAGAAGGCTTTAGGTGCCTCTCCTAAGGGAAAGCCCACCTCCATCTCATACACTGTGCACCTCAATGCCTGACCGGGCTCAGCATATAGTATTAATAAATGATCAATTAATATCTATCCTGAATGAATGAATTAACAAATAGATGAATGAAAACACACTAAGTTTTGCCTTAATAAGCCTGTACTCTTCAAAAGTGTCAAGATCCTGAAAGTCCAAAACAAAGGAACTCCTCGATTGAAGAAAACCGAAATTAAATGCCACGAGCGATCCTAGATTGGATCCTTTTGCGCTAAAGGATGCTATTGAGGCAATTGGCAAAACTTGAACGGAGACTCAGGATTAGACGGCAGTAACTGTGGGGACCGACAACCCACCTGAGTGATCTGAAGATTTCTTCAAAGTGAAAAAAGTCTGAGCTACAACAAATGCAGAAAGACATCTTATCTGGCCTTTCCTTATGAGAGCTTTAGGAAGGTCATATGCCACAGCTCCTCCGCCTCCCGCACCTACAATCCAGGAGAACTGACCTTGAGCACCGGTCATTCCAGAGGATTGTGTAAACAAGCCTCATCCAAACCTTCCATCTTTTGAAGCTGTAAACACTACTTGCTAGTAAGTAGATCTACACACCCCTCTCTCTAGCTGTTCTCTAGCTTCATCTGAAAACTCCTACATGTGTAAATAAACTTTTCTCTGGTTCATCTGTCTATTGTTAGTTAATTTATGGGGGCCCCCATGAGCCAAACCTAAGATGTTAGAGGAAAAATTTTTCTCCTAACATAACCTATCAGTGTTAATTTCCTGATGTTGATGGTTGTGTTACGGTTATTTAGGAGAATGTTTTTGTTTATCAGGAAGAAAACTGCTTTCTGTGAACATGTTTGCCATGAAGTCTACAGAAATTTTTTTTTTTTTTTGAGTTATGAGGTGGATAAAGTTTGCATTCCCTCACAGAAGGAGATGAGCAAGTTCTATGGTAGTGGAGGAATGAGTACAGATAGCCACAAATATTAAGGCTAGTGGCCACACCTGTCAACAGAGGTAGAGTTGGTGGAACCCAGGAGAATTTCCTGCAGGCTCAGACCTCTGAACATCAAGTGCAAGCAGCCCCCATGTGATAACAGCCAATTAGGAGAGGAGCCCAGGGTGAACTTTCAGGTGACTTCCTTATATCCCCACCTCCAATCATTAACATCACCGTCTGCACCCACTCTAGAACCCACCTGAGTTGCCCATAGTTAGGCTGTAATTGAAGAAACAGTCTTGTGTGGATCATCAACTGTCCCTAATAAAGTCCATTTGGGATGACTCCAAAGATGATTGCCACCAAAATGGAATTTTCCTTTCTTTTTCAGAAGATTTGCTATCATACATCTACCTGGATTTTTCTCAACATCAGCTGACAAAGGAAGGTGCAGACCCGACCAAATGTATAGCAGTCTGTTTTCCATGACGAATGTCTTCATTTGGGGAATAATTTAGATTCTTGGCTCTCTGACTTCTTGCTGACACTCAAATAAATGCTGCCAGTCTTGGAGACTTATTTTAATTCCATTTTATATATTAATTTGATGCAAAGACATCATTAACTCTTCCACCATACCTTTTTCTCTGGATGCTTCCCTTAACTACCTGGGAATCTTGCTGATTCTCACAGATTAACGAGGGTGGCTCTAACTTTTGGTACACTTAAGAGGCCCAGTGGGGCTTCTTGTTTCTTCTTCACCTCCTAGTATCAGCCATAACTCCCTAAGTTTATGTTCTATTTGTTGAGTATCACTTTAGGCTTTATTCCCACCGTGTGGAGGATTTTATCACCATGAATCGACCCAGTTACTATGCACATTTAATTATATTGCCTAACTTTTTTCTTTGGATAAATCTTTCAAAATCTTAAGAAGGCATTTTAGAGAGTGATCAGGCTGGTTTCCAGGGTTTTAATCTTCACACTTAAGAATTTTATTTAAAATGAGCATAGTTAAAAGCAAAACAAAATCTAGACATAGAAAAATTATTGGAAGAAAATGCATCAAAATATGTTTTCTTTTTTAATTCCTATATGAGTTATATAATATTCATAAAGGAAAAATACAATTACCTTGTTAAATAAAATTTTTAAAATAAAAATACAGAAATTACCTTCCTCTTTTAAAAATTTTATGCATGTCTTTGGATCAATGTGAAAATAGAGTAGCCCTAGTTTGACACAATACTTTTTCCCAAAAAATAGCTATAAGGAATATTTCTCTGATACAGAACTTATTTCCTATCAACTCTCACTATAAAATAAATAATGTGGTCCCATTGGGAAAAAAAAATCCCTCACTAAACTAAGTTTTAAAAGAGTTGAATAAGAAATAAAACTCTCAGTAGTGATCTTACAGTACTTTTAAAACTTACAGATATACTCAACAGATAGCATAGTTTCTGTTAATAAAAGTCTCATCCTCCCACCTGTCCATCCAATCAACAGGTCACCCAATTCCTGATCTGCTGGTGTCCTGGAGAAGCCCTGGTGAACAAGACAGGCCATCTTTCCACTCTGAAGCAAGCAGGTCGCTGCCTCAGTCCGTCCAGGCTGCTGTAACAGACTGCCATAGAGCAGGCAGCCAATGGACAACAGAAAGTTATTGCTCACAGTTCTAGAGGCTGAGAAGTCCAAGATCAAGGCACCAGATTCAGTGTCTGGTGAGGGCTCACTTCCTAGTTCATAGATGGAGGGCCGACTTCTCACTGTTAGTTTCTCACATGGACAAAGGGGCAAGGGACCTCTCGGGGGTCTCTTTAATTAATTTATTTATTTACTTATTTATTGAGACAGAGTCTCACCCTGATACCCAGATTGGAGTGCAATGTATCCGCCACCATGCCCAGCTAATTTCTGTAGGTTTAGTAGAGACAGTTTCACCACATTGGCCAGGCTAGTCTTGAACTCCTGACTTCAAGTGATCTACCTGCCTCAGCCTCCAAAAGTGCTGGGATCACAGGCATGAGCCACCACACCCAGCCTGGGGGTCTCTTTTAAAAGAACACTAATCCCTTTCATGTGTGCTCTGCCCACATGACCTAATCATCTTCCTAAGGCCCCACCTTCAAATACCATCACAGTGGGGATTAGGTTTTAACATATAAATTTAAATTTGGGCGGCAAAGACACATATGCAGTCTACAGCCACTGTAAATGATTACAATTAGTGGGTACATGGAACCCTGAGAGCAGAAAAGGGGGCAGCTGGAAGTAGTGAACAGGCTTTTTGGACAATGTCCTGATAAATTTACTTAGAATTTCTTATCCTTTTGTAATATTTTTTAGCTGCAAATTTCCATGTAAATCTCATTGGTTCCCTGTTTGGCTAGGGGAACAGATCCCTTACAATAGCCTTCCTATTGGATACTGAAATTATCTGCTCCCTCCCCCTGGAGAGCTGAGACCATGTGTCCAGTTCATCTAGTCCTTTCAGGGCCTGGCTCAAATAATATATTTAATAAATGTGTGGTTGATATAGTTTGGATATTTGTCCTCACCCAAATCTCATGTTGAATTGTAATCCCCAGTGCTGGAGGTCTCAGGTATTTCTTTATAACAATGAAAGAACAGCATAACACAGAAAATTGGTACCAAGGAATGGGGCATTACTATAAAGATACATGAAAATGTGGAAGCAACTTTGGACCTGGGTAACAGGTAGAGGTTGGAAGAGTGTGGAGGGCTCAGAAGAAGACAGGAACATGAGGGAAAGTTTGGAACTTCTTAGAGACTGATTAAATGGTTATAACCAAAATGCTGATAGTGAAATGGACAGTGAAGTCCAGGCTGAGGAGGTCTCAGGTAGAAATGATAAAATTATTGGGAACTGGAGCAAAGGTTACATGTTTATACCTTAGCGAAGGACTTGGCTGCATTCTGTTCGTGCCCTAGGGATCTGTGGAAGTTTGAATCTAAGAGTGATGAACCAGGGTATCTGGCAGAAGAAAAGCAACAAAGTGTTCAAGATGCGGCCTGGCTGCTTCTAACAACCTAATTTCAGATGCAGGAGCCAAGCAATGACTTAAAGTTGGAACTTCTATTTAAACAGGCAGCAGAGCATGAAAGTTTGGAAAATTTGCAGCATAGCCATGTGGCAAAGAAAAACAAGCTTTTTGATGAGGGGAATTCAAGCAAGCTGTGGAACAACCACTTGCTAGAGATACTTGCATAACTAAAAGGGATCCAAGTGCTAATATCCAAGACAATGGGGAAAAGGCCTCAAAGGCATTTCAGAAATCTTCATGACAGCCCCTCCAATCACAGGCCCTAGGGTCTAAGAGGGCTGAATGGTTGTGTGGGCCAGACCCAGAGTTCTACTGCCCTGTGCAGCCTTGGGACACTGCTCCCCACGTCCAGGTCACACCCCTCAAGCTAGGGCTCAAAGGGGCCAAGTTACAGCTCAGGCTGCTACTTTGGAGGGCACAAGCCATAGGCCTTGGTGGCTTCCATGTGGTGTTAAGCCTACAGGTACACATAATACAAAGTGGTGGATTCTTGGCAGCCTCTGCCTAGATTTCAGAGGATGTATAGAAATGCCTGGGTGTTCAGGCAGAAGCCCACTGCAGAGGTGGAGCTCTCACAGAGAACCTCTACCACAGCAGTGCAGAGGGGAAATGTGGGGTTGGGGGCCCCACACAGATTTCCCACTGGTGCACTTCCTAGTGGAGCTATGAGAAGGGGGCCATCATCCCCTAGACTTCAGAATGTAGAGTCACTGACAGCTTGCACCCTGTGCGTGGAATAGCCACGAGCACTCCTCTCCAGCTTTTGAGAGCAGCTTTAGGGGCTAAACCCTGAAAAGCCACAGTGGTAGAGCTGTCCAAGGCCTTGGGAGCCCACCCTTCTTATCAGTATGCCCTGGATGTGGGACAAAGGAGATTATTTTGGAGCTTTAAGATTTAATGACTACACTGCTGGGTTTTAAACTTGTTTGGGGCATGTAGCCCCTCTCTTTTAGCCAATTTTTCCCTTTTAAAATGGAAATGTTTGCCCAATGCCTATACTCCCATTGTATCTTGGAAGTAACTAACTTGTTTTTTCATTTTACAGGCTCATGAGTAGAAGAGATTTGCCTTGTCTCAGGTGAAACTTTGGACTTTTAAGTTAATGCTGGAATGAGTTACAACTTTCAGGGATTATTGGGAAGGCATGATTGGATTTTACAATGTAAGAAAAACATGCAATTTGAGAGGGGCCAGGGACAGAATGATATAGTTTGGCTATTTTGCCCCACCCAAATTTCATATTGAATTGTAATTCCCAATGCTACACGTGGGTCCTGGTTGGAGGTGTTTGGATCATGGGGGTAGATCCTCCATGGCTTGGTTTTGTTTTTGTGATAGTGAGTTCTCATGAGATCTGATCATTTAAAAGTGTGTGGCACCTGCCCCTCACTTTCACTTGCTTGCTCCTGCTTTCCTCATGCAACATGCCTGCTCCACCTTTGCCTTCCACCTTGACTGTAAGTTTCCTGAGGCCTCCCTAGAAGCTGAGCAGATGCCAGCACCATGCTTCCTGAAAGCCTGCAGAACCATGAGCCAAATAACCCTCTTTCACTATAAATTATCCAGTCTCTGATATTTCTTTATAGCAATGCAAGAATGGCCTAATACAGTGGTGAATTGTTTTCTGATGGGTAACAGATGGCACATCCTTGCCTTCTATGAGGATATGTGAAATTCACTCTGTGAATCTAAATAATGACAAATTAGTGAGAATGATTATTCATTACTGGTAGAAAGTGGGGGTGGGGGAGCTTAAAGGTATTATTCTTACTTATGTACTCTGTGAACACTTCTTCTGATCTTATCCAGATAGTGGCCATAGTGGTGACCTGGGATGGCCCAGGCATGGTGAGAGCCTCAACAGATCAAAGGCCGCCACTCATCTACATGTATGCATATAGCAAAACAAAATGTATTAACATTGGTGTATTCATCAACTTGTCTGCTCCTTTCATTCACCAAAGAGGATCCCAAAATTTCTGGTCCAACTTCCCTTCCTTCCAGCTACACCCAGCCTCTGAGGAGAGGCCACTCTGCGCAGTTCCTCCTGAAGTTTATATGAAAAGGAAGTCAAAGGAGGAGGAAGAGTTTGTAGGGAAGAAAAAAACCGTTTTTCCTCTACCCTCCTGGGTTCTCCAGCTGGGGGCTTATAAATTAGACTGACAAAAGACAGATTAACAACAGAAGCCAAACAGAAGTTATGTAAATGCATGCATCGGACACACACATGGGAGAACTCAGTGATGAGTAACTCAAAGGGGTGGTTGGAACTTGGGTTTATACAGCATCTTAACAAAAGAACAATACATGTTTAGAGAAGGGACAAGACAAAGGAAAAGAACTTTTGAGTTTCTAAAGGTGGAAAATTATGGAGAGGCAGATATCTGGGGGAACTAATGAAAGATAAAGACTAATTAGTAAGGCTTGTTATGTAGATTTCTCCTGTGCTCGCTCTCGGCTGAAAGGTCTAGAATTGTCTTCGGTATATAACTTCTGTCTTTCCTGGGAGAGAGGGGAGGTGGGGCACCTTTCCAAATGTGTGTCCTGCTTTTATGAAAATAGGGGGAGTGTAGAGCTTTTCTTGTATCTGGATCTTTTCTATTGCTTTCAACTCAAAATAATCCTTATGCCAACATGGCATATTTTGGGGTGGCATATTCTGCTACCCTCCAAGTTTAAAGAGATTTAGTCAAGCCACATCTTGGAGAGATCCCACAGCTAGGAGCGAATACACTCAGGCTGGAGAGAGAGTGTTTGAGGTAATATGGTGGCCAAAAAGAAGCTGGAAGTGTGGGTTATGACACAGCCTGTGGAACAAAAAAACGGGGACCTGAGAAGGGCTGCTAGGGAGTATGACAGTCTTCTTTATCAACTTGAAGAGAACTAAATGAAGAAAATAAGCACATATGTATCTATCTGTCTATCTATCTTCTTTGCCTTTTGGGACCACACTTATTTAAACGTGACATTTTTTTCCGGGACTGAATGCTGAAGTCACACAGCATACCTAGACACCTCTGCTTGGTTCTCATGAGAACAGATGTGTGTCTCCCACTCACTGTGTCCACAAATGAACTTCTGATCTTCCTCCACAATCTGCTCTACCCACAGCCACCCCTCCTCAGACGATGACAACTTCACCCTTCCAGACACTTAAGCCAAAACCCATGATATTCTCCATGACATCTGCCTTCATTCCAACATCCAATTCATCAGGAAATCCTGTAGGCCCTACCTTGCAAATATATCCAGAATCTGACCACTTCTCACCACCACCAGGGCTCCTCCCCATGTGAGCCTCCATGGTCTTGGGTAATAGTAATATTAGGCCTCCCAACCTGCACCCCCTGCATCCACCTTTGCCTTCCTACTATTCTCAATACAGCAGCCAGAGTGATCTTTCTAAAAGTAAGCTAGCACATTTTCCTCGTAAGCTCAAAACACTGCAATAGTGTTCCTTTCTCTTAAGATAAAAGCCAACATCCTTTTAACAGCCTAGCAGGATATGTCTTTCCCCACCCATCTTGCTTCATTCACTACTCTCCCTTGGGATGACTACCCTTTGGCCACAATGGCCTCCTCAATCTTTCACACCCTCACTGAGTATGCTCCAGCTTAGGGACTTAGTAGCCTTAAGGCTCAATAGCCTTAATAGCCTCAAGGCTAACTTCCTCCTCTCCTTTGTAGGGCCTCAGAAAATCATACGCCAAAATGAAGCCCTCAGAAACAGCCTCAGAAACAAGAGTCTCTCTAACCTTCTGCTGCCCTCCTGTCCCTGGTCCCTCATCCTCCCCAAGGCCAGCCAAAGAAACTAGAATCCTTCTTTCCCAAGGCAGGTCATAGAGACTGAACCCCTTTTCCCAAAGCCAGCCATAAAACCTAAAAATATCATTCTAACACCTCCCCCACCTTTCTGTTTAAAAACTGGCCATAAAGAAATGATCTCACCTACCTTGTTAGACTGTAGGTCATAAGACCCCTATTCCAGAGAGGGCCCTGCCCCATACCCAAAAGTCAGGAATGCTGCACAAAGAGGCCAAGAATAATCTGAACAGACAAGCCTTGCTGTGTTTCCCGACCCAGTCTATTACCATTAGGTCATACTTTTTTTGTTCAATCACCTTTCTACACAGTTGTCCACACTTTGTTTGAACCTATAAATAAACATAGACAGTTTCCCCATATCTTTGGGTCTTCGTTCTGAAGACTCCCATGTCACATAAAACTATGATCAAATAAATTTGTATGCCTTTTTTCCAATTAATCTGCCTTTTGTCAGTGATTTTCAATGAGCCTTCAGAGGGTGATGGGGAAGGTTTCCCTTTGCTCCTACGCTTTCAAGTCTGCTCAAATGTCACCTTCCTAATGAAATGTACTGCTTTAAAAATTTGCCACTGTCTCAGCCAGGCATGATGGCTCACACCTGTAATCCCAGCACATTGAGAAGCCAAGGTAGGCGGATCACTTGAGGCCAGGAGTTTGAGAACAGCCTGGCCAACATGGTGAAACCCCCTCTCTACCAAAAATACAAAAATGAGCCTGGCGTGGTGGCGGGCCCCTGTAATCCCAGCTACTCGGGAGGCTGAGGCAAGAGAAATCACTTGAACCTGGGAGACAGAGGAGGTTGTGGTTAGCCGAGATCGTGCCACTGCACTCCAGCCTGGGTGACAGAGCAAGACTCCATCTCAAAAATAAATAAATAAATAAATAAATAAATAAATAAATAAATAATTGCCACTCTCCTGTAAAACCCCCATTCCTGATCCCCCTTACCCTGCTCTATTATTTTTAGTACTTACCACCTTATCAACGGTGCTGATTGTTTAGCCCAACCAGAGTGTAAGCTTCGTGAGTCCATGAGGGCAGTGACCTCTGTTTTGATCCCTACTCTATTCCTATCACTTGGAAGAGTGTCTAACACAGTGTAACAGCACAGTAAGTATTTGATGAATGAATAAATAAGTAAATAAATATAATTGGTTTATACCAACAAGCAATCAAGGATGGCTTCAAGGCTCGGGGACCTACCAGTGCCAGGAGCAGCCATTGTGAGCTGGGCTGTGAGGAGCTAGTCTTACCCCATGACAGATGCCAGCTGGGGCTCCGAGTCAAGCTCCGGGGCACCAGACACACAGACTTTTATCTTCATTATTAATCTGCTTTGCAGCAGGACAAAGGCAAGGATATTAAAGTTGACACAATTCAATGACAACTCCTACAGCATTGGTGCTTCTCTTTGTTCGATGGCTGGAAATGCAGCAGGCCCCAAGCTCCAAGCCAGATGAGGGCAGTGGATGGTTTCAACAAAAATCTTGGATATATGGGATAAACTCAAGTGTGGACACGTTTTATAAATTCCTTTCAGGAGGTCTGAGTGCCGAAGCAACTGGACTCCAACACAGTGTCTGGCAGCAGTAGGCAAGGTGGAAAGGAAAGCCAGGGGGAACCTCAGGGGTCTCTTCATCTTTTCTGGGGAGAAATGTCTACCTCTGCACTCTCAAGGTAAGAACAAGCAATGTTTACCCCTTTCACCGTGAATCAGGAACAAATGTACCTAATGCTGCAGTTACAGGGCCTCACCAGGAGCCGAAACCCAGCCCTGAAAATGAGCACGGTGAGAACTGTGAGAAAGAGGGATCAATAAGCTCTGTGGCTGGGTGGTCTGTGAGGGGGGCGCTGCACACATAAGAAAATTGAGCTTTTCTCAGCTTTGAACTTAAAATACCTGAAGGGAACGACGATAGAACACAGGATACATTTCACTGAGTGGCCCTACAAACAGCTCAGTTAATTCTGCTTGCTTGTGTTTTGTGTGCTGTGTGTGTGTGTGTGTGTGTGTGTGTGTGTGTGTTTTATGTATGAAAGTATAAGCCAGGTGTGTTGGCTCACATCTGTAATCCAAGCACTTTGGGAGGTTGAGGTGGGAGGATCACTTGAGCCCAGGAGTTTGAGACCAGCCTGAGCAACACATAAGGAGACCCCATCTCTACAAAAAATAAATAAATAAAATTAGCCAGGTATGGTGGTGCACGCCTGTGGTCCCAGCTACTCAGGAGGCTGAGGTGGGAGGATTGCTTGAACCCGGGAGGCAGAGGCTGCAGTGGGCTGTGATCGTGCCACTGCACTCCAGCCTTGGTGACAGAGGAAGACCCTGTCTCCATAAAAAAAAGTATGAGTGTGTATATATAATACATATATATTATATATTTGTAAAAGAAAATTGCTATTTTTCAAGATAATCAAATGTTGTGAATTGAATTATGGCCACCCCCGCCCCACACACCAAAAACATTTATGTGTTGAACTTCTAACCCTGTGTTCCTCAGAATGTGACCTGATTTAGAGATGGTATCCTTACAAAGGTAAGAAGTTAAAACAAGGTCATCAGAGCAGGCCCAAATCCAATATGACCAATTTCCTTATAAAAAGATGATATTTAGACTCTGGCATACATAGAGGAAAGATGACGTGAGGAGACACAGGGAGAAGGTGGCCATGCACACACTAAGGACAGAGGCCTGGAACAGATCCTTCCCTCACAGCCCACAGAAGGAACAAGCCCTGCCAACACCTTGATCTCAGGCTTCTACCTCTAGAACACTGAGACAACACATTTCTGTTATGGAAGCCACCCAGTCACAGCACTTTGTTATGACAGCCCTAGGAAACTGATAGATCAAGAAAAGTACATTCCACTGTGTAGTTAATACTCTAATCCCGCCTCAGCTTACTTCATAGCTATTTCAAAACTCACTTTGACCTGATCTTTCAGGTTATGTAGCAATGGGCCATGGTGGGCACTGCCAAAGCCCCAAATACTGATTTCAGTGTTCAGCATGTTACAAAAGGCTGTCATTCACCAGGAGAGCTTGTTCGCATTACCTATGGCTGCCTTCACTCATCCTCCATTTCCCTTTCAACCAGGACTTTCACTCAAAGCTTGGAAAAACTTATCAATGCCTCCAACATCCCCCACCCCCTACCCCATCCCTCCTCCCCAAGTCTCCCTTGAAGAATATGCTTGACGAGTGATTCCTTTTGGCAAAACCAGATTACTCTTTTTCTCAATTCTCCCTGAACCATAAATTCATGCCTTTCGGGGTGGGCCTTCCACAGCCCATTCCACAGCAGATTTATTGCCCACTCCAGCTTCCTTTTGCACTACTTAATCTGCTGTATTTTAATTGGGTAATAAAACTCTGTGTGCCACCCAGAAAAATTCCAGAGCAAGCAATCATCAGGGACATTCTCTCAGCAGCCAATTTCTAATTATTTATTCAAGCCCAAAGCCTAATTCCACCCCTGAGTGTGGTGGTTCTGAGCTGCTGCACTCCCTGTGTAGAGCCAGAGCCAGAGCGTGGTGGGGGTGAGTGGCCAACACTGGAGCGCATCCCTGGACAGGAGACTGTCTCTGAGGCAGGAGCTCTTCTCTGGGATTAGGCAAATAGGAGGAGTGCCTTGGGGCTTTCCCTTGTCAGGCCCCATGTTACTCAGAAATGAGACTGCCACAATTAATAAGGGAGTGTCCTCCACTAGGTCATGCTTTAGAAAAAAAAGAGACTAGCCAGCTACCAGCTACCAGGACAACTGGATAGGCATCTGTTCCATTTCATTCCATTCATTTAGATGGAATTTACACAAGATAAATTTACACAGGATAAATACCATCTAAATAAAAACATTATTAAAAAATTAGTATATTAAAATGTTAGGATAGGATGGGCACAATGGCTCACGCCTGTAATCCCAGTCCTTTGGGAGGCCGAGGCAGGAGGATCACTTGAAGCCAAGAGATCAAGACCAGCCTGGGCAATATGGTGAGACCCCATCTCTACAAAAAAAAAATTATTTTTAATTAGCACCTACGGTCCCAGGAACTCTTGAGACTTAGGCAGGAGGACCACTTGAACTCAGGAGGTCAAGGCTGCAGTGAGCCATGATCACAACACTGCACTCCAGCGTAGGTGACAGGGCAAGACCCTGTCTCAAAAAAAAAAAAAGATTAGGTCTTTCTAACTACAAAATCCAAAAATCTTTCTAACTACAGCACAAAATCCTAAAATCTTAAAAGAAAAGATTAACAAATTTAACTATATAAAAAAATTAGAAATTCTAGGCCAGGCATAGTGGCTCATGCCTGTAATCCCAGCACTTTGGGAGGCCAAGACAGGCGGATCACTTGAGGTCAGGAATTCAAGACCAGCCTGCCCAACATGGTGAAATCCCCTTTCTACTAAAAATATAAAAATTAGTCAGGCGTGGTAGCGTGAACCTGTAATCCCAGCTACTCGGAGGCTAAGGCAAGAGAATTGCTTGAACCTGGGAGGCAGAGGTTGCAGTGAGCCAAGATAGTGCCACTGCACTCCAGCTTAGGTGACAGAGTGAGACTCTGTCTCCAAAAATAAAAAAAAAATAAATAAATAAAAATAAATAAAAATTTAAAAATTCTAAAACATGCATTCTCCCCCCCCCAAAAAATTATGAACAAAGTAAGAAGATAAATGACAGATTGGCAAAAATCAAATCAATAAGAAATATTAACAACCCAATAGAAAAATGTACAGACATTTAAAAAGGGGTTTATTAAAGAGAAACAATGACTAGCTCTTTAAAAATTTTTAAAAGCCCATTATAAGAAAATGAAAATTAAAATTACAAGGAAATAACATTTTTCACTTATCTGCAAAAACTCAATCTCATACATTGTTGGTGGGAGTATAAATTGGTTCAATTTCTGTGAGGAGCAATGTAGCACTATCCAAGGTACAAATATATATGTCCTTTGATCCTAGGAATATGTATTCTAGATATGCTCACACATAGGAAATAACACATTGCATAGGGTTACTTATGAGACAGTGTCCAGAATAGCCAGATTGGGAAAACCTTAAATGTCTATCAAAAGGGAACTGATTTGATCAACTGTAGTAAATACTTACAATGAAAGAATCTTTAGCTGCAATAAAAGAATAAACAGAGTCTTAAAGAATCAGTACAAGAAATCATGCATACAAATACCAAAACACATAACATCCACGTGGGTAAGGCAGACAGCCACATATGTAGAAAAAGTGAGGGAGAATTAAATATGTCTTTATGAATTACTTATTCATAAAAAAATCTAAAAGGACAAACAAGAAAGAAATAATATAGAACTGGATCTAAAATAGTTGTTAACAAAAAAGAAAAAAGAAAGAACAGTAGTTACTTGTTGGGGATAGGAACTAAATGATGATGGATAGGTGGCAGAGAATCTTTTTGTTTTATGGCCTTTTGGACTTTTTGATGTTTGAACTATGTGAATATGTTACTTATTCAAAAAACTAAATTTCTGTGAAGAATTTCATAGGTAGGGTGAGAAAGACGGAGAGAACTCAGAGACTGATCATATACGTAGTGTGGTTTCCTGGCAACCAAACCTCACCGAACCTCATTCCCTCCCTCCAGAGCCTATCGTGGTGATGATAGCCACAGGAGGTGGGGGTGGAGAGAGGAGAAGTGGGAAAGGGGGGGTACAGATTTAACCTGACCCCACCATCCGTGTAGTTCTGCTTTTGATACTACTGTCAAATGGAATTATACACACAACATTATTGTCAAAGGAAATTAAACACAAAACACTGTGTTTGTATGTATGAAAGTTTATGGTTAAATGAATATTTTGCAACTCTGTTTTGTCATTTTCTATGTGTAAAAATATACCAGTAGCCTAAAATAAAGGAAGCAGCCTTTTATTTAATGGCCTCTTTGGATTTCTAAGAAAACCTACCCATGGATCTTTTGTCACATTTCCCTTTGTTCTTAAAACTTCCTCCTGAGTGTTGACTCTAGCCAAATTTCTCCAGAACACAAATATGACATGGGGCACTCACAGAAGCCTCTCCAGGAACTGCACTCCCCTAGGAGGCCCCATCCCTCTAGTTGCAGCTCAGGGAAGTAAACAGAGGCCAGATGCTGCTTGCCCAAGGTATCCGTGCTGCTTCTTAGTGATTCAATATTCAACAGCTATTTGGTGCAGCACTGCTTGGTAGGTATTTTAACACACTGTCAACTGAAGAATCATGAGGTTGATAAATTTGGAAAGGAGAACTTTATTTCTCATAAAGGGTTGCAGTTTGCAAGGTAGCCGTTCTAACAGGCTGGGAAGTGTAGCTTCTGGTCAGAAGCCAGAAACAGCACTTCAAGGGAGGAGTAAAGGGAACAGGAATTTATGCTGAGCAGCGTGACCGAATATACATATTGAATAAACTTTAAGACGAGTCATGAATAGTTACGAAACGAGAAACACAACCCTGTGTAATTGAACTTTATGCTCTTCATGGATCCAAGGATGGAGTTTGGGGCCTTCTAATGTCAAAAGGCGAAGCAGAGGACATGAAGGTATTCAGTGCACATCAGCTGTAGACTGGCCAGGACCACTCCACAGGCAGTGGTCTCTTATCAGGAAGGCAGGCTTATCAGTGTGTCAAAACCACAAAAAGGGAGGGGCAGTGTCAGGGAGTTGGTTGATATCCACAGTGGAGTCTTTCAAAAGGGTTGGTTTCTGTTTAATCTTTAGGGAAGAAAGACTAATGGCAGTTATCAAGGGAGGGGGTATAATGACGCATGTCTGACCTGTCTGACCTCCCATCCCATCATGGCCAGGAACTCAGGTTTCAAGGTTTCTTTGCAGTCCCCTTGGCCAAAATGGGATTCATTCAGTTACTTGGCGGGGGGGGCTTAGGTTTTATTTTTCTCAGTATTGAGAATTTTACCCATAGGGCTTTCTGAGGCAAAGCTTCCCATTTTGGTTCCATTGTTAGTTATTAATGAAAGGTAAGAGATGTGAATTTGTCAGCAAAGAAAGGAAATTTGATGTCTTTTAAAAACAAAACATGGCATGAAGAAAGAATAACAAAATCAGAATTCCTCTGGAAAAATTCACTCCCATTGGCATATATACTGTTTATTTAGGGTGTCGCACAACATAAAGAGGATTTAGCACCTGGCAGGAAAGACTGAGTGTTCCAAAGATGGACTAAACATAAGATCCTATAAAGAATTGCTAGTGAAAGACTCCATCTGCTTTCTTTGGCTGGAGTGACTGGTCACAAGGCAATTTTGAAGATGATTTTGAGTAGAAGAAGCCATATCCATGCACTGTTTGGTTTGGGGAGGGAGACCCAGGCCAGGGAAGAGGGGTTCAGCAAGTTCCAGGAGGTGAGGGCAGAAGCCCAGGAACTACACCATTCCACCCATGGCTCTGAAAACTTGGTAGAAGAAGCCCTCCATACTAACATGCACCAAGGCCCCAGCTCGCCTGCCCCAGCAATGCCAGCATCACCCTCCCTGCCCACCCGCTCTCTCACCTCGGCACTCTTACCAGGTTCTAGCACTGCTGCCTTGATGACTGCAGAGCTTCCAGCGGCCATCACAACAAAACCACAGTCATTTTGCACCTAAGATGTAGAGCCTTGACCTTGGGGAGTCACAGAGATTACATTAAGAGATACAGAATGCAAGGAAATGCCCACTGGGGTTTACTCCTCTTGGGCTGCTCAAGTCCTGAGGTCTTCATAAAAGCAAGTTACTATGAAGATGGGAGGCAGCCACTGTCTGGCCTTGATTGTCCTCATGGGCCTCTGGAGTGGAAGATGAACCTTTAAAGGGGCTAAGTGCACACCATGAGGAAGAGAGTTTTAAGTGTTATACTGTGGGAGGAAAAGGCTGAACAGAAATTCAAAAGGCTCGTCTAAGTGCCATATTGAAAAAAGTGAGAAAGCATAAGTCAGGGACCAGGAACAAGTAAGGCCTTGGGAACTTTCTGGAATCTTTTTAATTTCCTCATGTTTGCTTCTTCTATTATCTTCCTAGTATACTTTCCAGTAATACAACCTTTTCAAAATGCTTAAAGCAAAAAGGATCTGTGTGTTTGCTTTGGGAACAACAGTTAATCATGGGCTGGGGCAGCCTGAAAGAAGAAGGAAAACCTGAGGAACAGGGTGAGTCGGGAAGTTTTGGACAGGACACATAGTTGTCATAGAAGGAAGGAGAAGCAGCTGGGCCTGTTAGGTGACCCAGAAACTTAGTAATAAAGGAGTGGTTTCTCCGAAGTTTTTATTTTTATGCCCTTCTACAGTTTTGTATATTTCTATATAACCTATTTTTTGTTTATAATCTACTTTATTCCATAAAATATTTAAGTAGTCTATAGGATATAAGAAATATATTCAATAAAATATAAAGTCAAAAAAATGCAAAACGTTTTAAAAGGTTATGACCAGGAGAAAATTAGAACACGTGTTTGCATAAGGCTGTACTCTGTCACTAAACAGAGGCTCAGATTTGTCTCTGAACTTCCAGGCGCCTGAGACAGAACAGAAATCAGATACGTTACCCGAATCTCATTGTTCACTAGAAGACAAACAAACAATTGCTGAGGTAAAGTAAAAGATACTTATAGGACCTCACAGTGTGGTTGAAAAAAAAAAGTGACACCTCCACATTATCATCAAGAGGAAAGTTCACGAAGTTGTCTCTTACATGCTAAGAGGATGACTCAAGATGTAACTCAGAGTTTCTGTGGGAACTCTCCCCTCCTCACCTAACTAGAAAGCGGCAGAGCCAGATTTGGAACACAGGTCCTGTGACCTCAGCTCCTGTTTGCTTTGTACCTCATTTCACCTAGCTGTTTCCTACTTCTCTTGCAGTCTCAGTTTAAACTTCACTTCCTGAAAAAGACCTCTCTGGCCCTGGGCTGGACTAGGCCCCTGTTAGGTTCTCAGCACCCTGGGCCTTCTCTATCTTTCACACATCACATTCTTTGTTCTCATTTGTTTGATGTCTGTCTTTACCAACAGAATGAAAGCTCATGACAGGAGGGACCATCTGGTCATCTTTTTTTTTTTTTTTTTTTTTTTTTTTTTTGAGTCTCGCTCTGTCACCAGGCTGGAGTGCAGTAGCACGATCTCAACTCACTGCAACCTCCACCTCCTGGGTTCAAGCGATTCTCCTGCCTCAGCCTCCTGAGTAGCTGGGACTACAGGCATGCACCACCACACCCAGCTAATTTTTTGTATTTTTAGTAGAGATGGGGTTTCACCATGTTGGGCCAGGATGGTCTCGATCTCCTGATCTTGTGATCCGTCCACCTCAGCCTCCCAAAGTACTGGGATTACATTCATGAGTCACAGCGCCCGGCCTTTTTTATTTTATTTTATTTTGTTGAGACGGAGCTTCACTCTTGTTGCCCAGGCTGGAATGCAATGGTGCGATCTTGGCTCACTGCAACCTCCACTTCCCGGACTCAAGCGATTCTCCTGCCTCAGCCTCCTGAATAGCTGGGATTACAAGCACCTGCCACCACATCGGGCTAATTTTTTGTATTTTTAGTAGAGATGTGGTTTCACCATGTTGACCATGGCTGGTCTCAAACTCCTGACCTCAGGTAGTCTGACTGCCTCGGCCTCCCAAAGTGCTGGGATTACAGGTGTGAGCCACTGTGCCTGGCCCATATGGTCATCTTAATAGATGCTGACGTCCAGGTGTGGTGGCTCACGCCTGTAATTCCAGCACTCTCAGAGGCCAAGGCAGGAGGATCGTTGAACCCAGGAGTCCAGGGCCACCCTGGCAACATAGAGAGACCCTGTCTCTTAAAATATATATGTATTTATGTATTTATATATATATATATATAAAGAAAAATAGATGCTGAAAAAGCATTTACAAAATTCAACACCCATTCATGATGAAATCTGTCAGCAAACTAGGACTAGAAATAAACTTCCTCAACTTGACAAAGAACATCTGAGAAAAACTTATCATTAATATTAATATCATAGTTAATGGTGAAAGACTAAATGCTTTCTCCTGAAGGTCAGCAAGAATGTCCGTTCTAACCACTTCTATTCAACATTGTACCAGAGTTCCTAGCCTGTGAAATAAGGCAAGAAAAAAGAAATAAAAGGCACCCAGATTGAAAAGAAAAAAAATAACACTGCCTTTATCACAGATAACACAATTATCAATGTAGAACGTCTTGAGATTGATTTTTTTAAATCTGTGCCTATTAGTAAATAAAACAAATATGAAAGACAAAAGGTTAATTCATAAAAATTAACTGTATTTCTATAGAACAGTAATGAACAATTTGAAAATGAGTTAAGAAACAATAGAGTAAAATAACCTCAAAAATGTGAAATACTTATGGATACATTTAACAAAATGTATATGCAAGACATATAAACTGAAAACTTCAAAACATTTCCTTGAGAAATTAAGAATGATCTAAACATATGGAGAGACATTCCTTGTTCATGGATTGGAAGACTCAATATTGTGAAGATATCAATTCCTCCCAAATGGATCTATAGATTCAAAATAATCCCAAATAAAATTCCAGAAAATTTTTTGTAGAACTTGACAAGCTAATTTTACAACTTATATGGAAATACAAATGACAAAGAATAGGCAAACAATTTCGAAAAAGAATAGTCAGAGGACTTATACATGACCTGATTTCAAGATTTATTATAGGCCAGGAACAGTGGCTCATGCCTGTAATCCCAGCATTTTGGAAGATCAAGGCAGGAAGATCACTTGAGCTCAGGAGTTTGAGTCCAGCCTGGGCAAGAGAGTGAGACCCTGTCTCAAATAAAGAGAAAGAAATAGAACCACAGATAATGCATGTGGTTAACTGACTTTCAACAAAGATGCCAGTTTAATTCAATGGAGAAAGAATAATCTTGTCAATAAGTGGTATTAGAATAATTGGATGATTCTTTGGGAAAAAAGAAACCTGGACTTTCACCTCAAATCATATTAAAAAAATAACTAAAATAGATCATAGACCAAAATGTAAAAGCTACAACTATAAAACAACTGGAAGAAAACAGAGGATAAAATCTGTGTTCTGGCCGGGCGCGGTGGCTCATGCCTATAATCTCAGCACTTTGGGAGGCTGAGGTGGGTGGATCACGAGGTCAGGAGATCGAGACCATCCTGGCTAACACGGTGCAACCCCGTCTCTACTAAAAATACAAAAAAAAAAAAAATTAACTGAGCGTGATGGCGGGCGCCTTAGTCCCAGCTACTTGGGAGGCTGAGGCAGGAGAATGGCGTGAACCCAGGAGGCGGAGCTTGCAGTGAGCCAAGATTGCACCACTGCACTCCAGCCTGGGCGACAGAGTGAGACTCCGTCTCAAAAAAAAAAAAATTTGTGTTCTTGGTGACACAAAAGTACTCAGTGTGTACTCAGCGGATGGCATTATCTGAGCCAGTGGGGAGAACACTCAGTCCTCTCTGAGTCCCCTTCATTTTTCTTCTACTTGTAAAATAGAATGACAGTTCTTCCTCATACTTGCCTCCTTCTCTTTCCTTTTCCACACTCTCTCTCGGAGTGAAAAAAAATGGTGACACAAAAGGAAAGGGCAGGGAGAACAATTGTCCTGAGGCAGGAGGTAAATGTCCAGTTCTTTTCCTCCTGCCTCACTCTTTGATACTAATTTCATAAAGGAGTATTTGGGAGTGTGGGTGGGAAATGAAGGTCCTGTGTGATCATTAGGGCATGTACTAAGTTCTTAAAATGATACTAAATTCAACATTTGCATAATATGACTGTGATGGTTACTTTTATATATCATCTTTCTGGCCACTGGATTCCCAGATGTTTGGTTAAACATTATTCTGGGTGTCTGTGAGGGTGTTTCTGGACGGCATCCACATTCGAATTAGTAAAATGAATAAAACAAATTGCCCTTATCAGCATGGGTGGGCCTCATCCAACCTGTTGAAAGCCTAAATAGAACAAAAGGCACAGTTAGGGAGAGTTCATTCTCTCTACCTGATGATCTTTAAGCTGGGACATTGATCCTCTTTTGCCTTCAGACTTGCACTCAGACTGGAACTTACAGCATCTGCTCTCTTAGTTCTCAGGCCTTCGGACCCAGGCTAGAATTATACCATTGTTTCTGCTGGGCCTCCACCTTGTGACCACAGATCTTTGGGATTTCTTAGCCTCCATAATCACCTGAGCCAGTTCCTTAATTCTTTATAATAAATATCTTTTTATACAATACATATATATGATATGTATAAATAGAATATATATAATATGTGATATGTATATATAGAATGTATACTATAGGTATATTATATATAATATATGTATATAATATATAATATATTATATATGAATATATAATATATGCATATAATGTATTATATATGAATATATTATATATTATATATGAATATACATTATATAGACAGAATATAGAATATATAGAATATACCATATATTCTATATATATATATTCTATACCATATATTCTATATATATATATTCTATATATACATATGGAAAACTAGAGTTGGAAAACTCTAATACAATGACTCAAATGTATACAAATCAAATCAACTGCAAACAAGACTAAGTGTAAGCATATTTTGTTCCAGGCTTTGTGATTCTCCATACAGAGCTGTGGGACTTGGTTCTGCTTTGATCTCTTACCCCTAATCTTTAGCAAAATGTTGAACGAGAAACTGGAGGTGTCTGAATGAGCTGCACATTCATCCCCATCTCCCTCATCTGTCACAAATCCATTCCATCATCTCCCCACAGCATAAAATCCTCATAACAGTTAATCCTCTTCAGCCCAAAGAGAACCTCATGAGCCATATGTAAAATACAGTCTCATTTTGTTTTTCTTCTCCCTGTTTAATTATTCACTTCATTTAGTTTTATTTTTCTCTTTCTCATTGGGCAAAGACAACTTTGTATTTGGGTAAATTAGACTGAGGTCTAATGATAAAGGAAAAACATTTCTCTTTGACATTTATTACTATGATGAAAATTCCCAAATGTGCCCCAACCCATTAATATCTATTTCTTATTACAAACAAGCTCAGATCTTTTCTCTCATTAAGCACCTAAGATAATCCCATTTTCCTGCCAAAATAATTCCTGTTGGTTTTCTGTTTAAGCCATTGCAGAGAGAAGCAGCTGCCAGTGTCAAAAGGAAACAGGTGGCCTTGGGAACATGCTTGCTCAGAGGAGTCAGTGTGTGTGTTTCCAAGGAAACTCTATTGCATTACACTCGGCTGCTGCATGTTGTACATTTTCACATGTTTTATGTTTTTGTTTTTGTTTTTCCCCAGAATGTCCTTTCCTACCATTCCAGACTCCATCACAGCTGACTCCAGTCCATGGCATCATTCTTCCAACCTGGAAGTGCCTCCTGGGGTTTTTCCTAATGGATCACTTTTTCTAATGGGAACCACTAATCGCTTTCCTTTCCAGCACTACGTTTTGACAACCAAATGAAAGCAGTGTCCATGAGATGTGAAAATATTTCTTTTCAGAGGCCTCTAAGCCACTTCATCTGGCACATCTGACCTGCCTCTGCCCATATGAAGGAAGAGGAAAGATTCCATTTTCTCATCCCACAAAAAATTACACAAAAACTCCGAGGCTATGCATGGCTATGTAATGTAGTCAATCATTTTCTTTCCTTTCCTCTTTATTTTTTCTTAATGTCTGCTCACATCTACTTCAGTTTTGGACTTGTTCTATTATGAAGCCTTCCTTTTTTTAATATAAGGACTTGATATACATTGTACTTTAGAAATGGAAGAACTTTTTTGTAAAATAAGAATCAGCTGAGAGTAATACTTGTTTCTCACCTGACTAATGTGGTTTAGTGGATTTTGTGCCACTACAGGATTTTCTACCACAAATCCTGTCACCCTAGACTGGCTTTCTGGCAAAGTCTAAACAATTAATGACATTTAATATATTGTAGTTCACATGGACACGTTAGGGATTGCCACCAGCTTGAGAAATGGTTATAAAATGAAGTTTAATGTGATAGTTGCTTTCAATAGCCACTCATTTCCCACTGTTTATATTGGCTGCTAGTTCCCAAATATGATCCAGACATGGTTGGTGGTAATTAGCAAAATCTGTTAGCCATTTTGTATTTTTTATGTAATTCTTTATCTCAAGGCAGTTTCTTTCCTGTCAGAAAAAGAACACAGCAATCCTAGGCATCATGGAATCCAGTGTCTCCATTTTACAGAGGGCTACTGAGGTCCAGACGATGTTTTAATGTTGGATAATCAAGTAAAGATGGCATCATAACATTTGTGCACAGCCTTAACCATTTTCTTTCATCTGATCTTCACAAAAATCCCATGAAGTTGTGCAGGACCCGGATTTTTAAAAAAATCTTATGAGATAGGTAAGACAACTGCTGTCATCACCCTGTATTAGTTAGGGCAAAGGCTGAGCTACTATATGGAGACTAACAATACAATGGCTTAAAGAGCAAAGAAATGTATTGCTCATTCACATAACAGTGTTGAGGCGAATGGTCGAGGTTGTGGACACAGTTCTGCTCCACACAGCCATTCGGGGATTGTGATTCCTCCTGTAGTGCAGCTCCGCCATTCTCTCAGGTATTTTTATGGTCAAAATCTGGGAGGCCACAGATCCATCCCTGGCAGGAAGATGGCACAGATGAAAGTTACCCACTGTTTTAAGACCTAGACCCAGAATTGCCATATATACCTTTCACTCACGTGCCACTGGAAAGAACATAGTCATGTGTTCCCACAGCCCCCCCTTGACTGCTGGGGGTGGGAAATGCAGGATAATGTGTCCATGAAGAAGGGGAGAGTAGATTTTGGTGGATGACTAACAATTTTTACCATACTTCTCTCATTTTACAGGTGAGAAAATTAAAATTGAGAGAGGTAGCTTATAATACAGAAGTAATTAAGTAGTTTCACTTGCAAAATATCATATAATTTTGAATGGCATGTATACAAAAAAAGAGTATGGTCAATATATTAGTCAGGGTCCTCCAGAGAAACAGAACCAATAAGATGTATGTAAATAGAGGGAGAGAGATTTTTTAAGAAACTGGCTCATGTGATTACGGAGAATGGCAAGTTCAAAATGTACAGGTTGGCCTGGCAGGCTGGACCCAGGAAGGAGCTCATGTTGCAATTCAAGTCCAAAGGCAGTCTGCTGGCAGAGCTTCTTCTCCCTCAGGGGATGTCAGTCTTGTTTTTTGTTTTGTTTTGTTTTGTTTTTTGAGACAGGTCTCACTCTTTCCCCAGGATGGAGTGCAGTGGCACCATCACAGCTCACTGTAGCCTCAACCTCCTGGGCTGGGGTGATCCTCCCACCTCAGCCTCCCAGGTAGCTGGAACTACAGGCATGCTGCCACCATGCCCGCCTAACTTTTTGTATTTTTTGTAGAGACGGGATCTCTCCATGTTGCCCAGGCTGGTCTTGAATTCCTGGGCTCAAGCGATTCACCTGCTTCAAACTCCCAAAGTGCTGGGATTATAGGCATGGCCATCATGCCCGGCCAGTCTTATTCTATTAAGGACTTCAGTGGATGGGATGGGACACACTTACATTATGGAAGCTAATCTGCTTTACTCAAAATCTACGAATTTAAATGTTAATGTCATCCAAAAAAAACAACCTCATAGAAACATCCAGAATGTTTGACCAAATATCTAGGCACTGTGACCCAGCCAAGTTGACACAAAATTAACCAGCACAGTTAACAATTCCATAATCCCCCAAAATCTCCCCTAGATCCCTGATTACATGAAATGTACCTGGTATCTAATTGCACCTCAGTAACTTTAACATGCTTGACCATCAGCTCACTGCACATTAGAAATGGTATTGTTGCTATTTCCCTCACACTGAGAGCATAGTAGGAAGTAACAACACATGTGGCTATGTGAAGTTTTTTGAAATTTTGAGCACCACCAGTCCACTATTTCTCCCACAGACCAGTATTTTCTCAGGAGGCCTAGGGACATAACTTTATTTTATTTTTAAATTTTAAATAGAGATGGGGTCTCACCATGTGCCCAAGTTGGTCTCAAACTCCTGGGCTCAGGGATTCACCCACTTGGCCTCCCAAAGGGTCAGGATTATAGGCATGAGCCATTGTGCCCAGCCAGGACATAACTTTATAAGAAGGCTAGGTGCAGTGGCTCATGCCTCTAATCCCAGCACTTTGGGAGGCTGAGGAGAGAGGATTGCTTGAGCCCAGGGGTTGAAGACCAGCCTGGGCAATGTGGCAAAACCCCATCTCTACAAAAAAATACAAAAATTATTCGGATATGGTGGTGTGTGCCTGTGGTCCCAGCTACTCAGGAGGCTAAGATGGGAGGATCTCTTGAGCCCAGGAGTTGGGGGCTGCAGTGAGCAAAATTGCACCACTGCACTCCTGCCTGGGCAACAAACTAAAAAAAAAAAAAAGCAAGAAGAAGAAGAAGAAGAAGAAGGAAAAGGAAAAGAGATGGGAAAGGAAAAAGCAAAGAAGGTGAGAGAAGGGTTTTTCCATGCTACCTCTCTCACCTTTCCAAATGCCCACTGTAAAAGCATTGCATTTTGCCTAGCATTTTTCTCATCAAAAATTAACTAAGTGTCTTCTACTGTATTAGCTGTTGTATCCAGCTAAGGGTATGAACATCAGCTAAAGCCGACTTTAAATTAGAGTGCTTGGAAGCATTAGCTTCCAGGTGTTTTACCAGCTGACAAAGAGGGATGATTTCAAAATCAATGTCAATAATTTCCAGTCATTTCCTTAAAAATTACTTTCCATCTACACATTGCATAGTGTTCTGAAAAGTGGTGTGTTGTGTTTCACTCTGTTCTGTTCTGCCAGCAAAACCCTGAAATCTGCATCCTGCTCATCTACTAGGGCTGTTTAGTTTGATGTGACTATCTATGTGTCCTTGAGTTTGGGCTCTCCTCCTAACCCAGGCTGACTGCCTGCTCCATCCCCGAGGATCCTGCTCTCCTTCCACCATCGTTACCTTCTTTGTACCTTCTCTGTTACCCAAATTAATTTCTTTTCTTTTCTTTTCTTTTTTAAGAAAAAAAAAACCAGTCTCACTCTGTCACCCAGGCTGAAGTGCAATAGCCCAATCATGGCTCACTGCAGCCTCGACCTCCCCAGGCTGAGTTGATCCTCCCACATCAGCCTCCTGAGTAAATTTTTTTTTTTTTTTTGAGACAGAGTTTCGCTCTTATTGCCCAGGCTGGAGTGCAATGGCGCGATCTCGGCTCACTGCAACCTCTACCTCCCAGGTTCAAGTGATTCTCCTGCCTCAGCCTCCCAAGTAGCTGGGATTACAGGCGCCCGCCACTGTGCCTGGCTAATTTTTGTATTTTTAGTAGAAACGGGGTTTCACCATGTTGGCCAGGCTGGTCTCAAACTCCTGACCTGAGGTGATCCACCCGCCTCGGCCTCCCAAAGTGCTGGGATCACAGGCTTCAGCCGCCACGCCTGGCATTTTTTTTTTTTTTTTTTTTTTTTTTTTTTTTTTGGAGAGATGAGGTTTTACTATGCTGCCCAAGCTGGTCTCAAACTTCTGAGCTTAAGCAATACACCTACCTCAGCTTCTCCAAGTGCTGGAGTTACCAGGCATGAACAACTGCACCCGGCCTGAGATTTATGCACGTTAGAAATTAGTTTTGGGGCTGGTCACAATAGCTCACACCTGGTAACCCCAGCACTTTGGGAGGCCAAGGCAGGCAGAGTCCTTGAGTCCAGGAGTTCGAGACCAGCCTGGGCAACATAGCAAGACCTTATCTCTACAAAAAATACAAAAATTAGCCAGGCATGGTGGCACAACTGTAGTCTGAGCTACTCAGGAGGCTGAGTTGGGAAGATCACCTCAGCCTGGGGAGGTCGAGGCTGCAGTGCACCATGATCAGGCTACTGCACTCCAGCCTGGGCAACAGAGTGAGACCCTGTCTCCAAAACACAAAAAAACAAACAAACAGAAAACAAAAAAACATGAATCTCTAAGGTGGTTTTTTTTCAAAGAATCTTACCGCTTATGATAAAATACATGGTGTTCACCTTTTTCTTGTAGTTGTAGACTGTCAAAACTGGAATAGAACTTAGAGTTGTTACCCTTTCCACAGTAGTCCCTGAAGTTAAACAAGCCCAGTGATGGGGAATTCGCTGCTTTCCAACGCAGCCCAGTTCCTCTTTATAGCACACTGATTTTTATTAGTCTTTCCATTACTGGGCTTTTGTTAGTCTTCTCTGTATCTACTCTGATTAATTAGTTGGGACTATACAAAAAAAAAAAAGGTTTATCCTCCTAATCTTCTCCCCACACACAAAGTAGAAAACTTTTTCAAGATTAAGTAGATAGTTTAAAATATACTTACTAGCATAACCCAAAGTAGTATAATGTCCCATGAGTCTAAAAATAACAAAAGTGTATGTGTGCGTCGCTGTGTGTGTAAAACCAAGTTATTTGGGTGATTTTTACTGGACTTTATTTTTTAATATTAATAATAGTATTGAATGGTTCAAAAATGAAAAAGAATTAAAAGGCCATATAGTGAGAAGTCTTCTTATTTCTGTCACTCATCCATATAATTCTTCCTATCTCCCCTTTAAACTGGGAGGCACTATTACTAGTTTTTTGCGTGTCCTCACAGAGACTTTTTATACAAACAGATACAAACGTATATTATGCTTCCCTTCTTAAATAACCATAAGCATACCATGCACACTTTTTTAAGAGGAAGTGACTTACAGATACATAATATTCCATGATACAGATATACCATAAGAGATTTAGCCAATCCACTATTAGTAGACACACATGTCATGTTCTATTTCTGCTGTTACAAAATGTGCAACAATAACTAACATTGTATAGACATTTTGCATATGCCCAGTGATATCTATAGACTAAGCTCTTTAAAGTGAGTTGTTGCATCAAAAAAGACATGCATTTCAAATTTTGATTGGTATTGCCAAATTGCCCTCCATAAATGTTGTATCAATTTATATTTCACCAACAATATAAAGGAAGGCCTTGTCAACCCAGTGTTTTATCAAATATCTGGATTTTTGCCTATCTGATGTGTGAAAATGGTATTTAAGTATAAATTTGTGTGTCTCTTATTATGAACGATGTAGAACATTTCCTTTAAAATATTTAACAACAATTTGCATTTCCTTTTCTGTGAATTCTAGACAGAGCATTGTCCCACCTTTCTTCTGAGTGCTTGTTTACTTTTCCTATTGATTCATAGAAATCGATATGTTAAGGAGGTTATTCTATTATCTGTGACATGAGTTGCAGATGTTTTTTCCAGCTTGTCATTTGTCTCCCAACTTATCTGATAGTAGCTTTATACAAACATTTTCATGTGGTTGAATCTATCATTTTAAAATAATTTTAAGAGATTTTTGCCCTATTTTGAAGTATTTAAATGATTTTCTGTGTTCTTTTCTAGTCTTATTATTATTTACTCTTTTTTTTTTTTATCACCTTTGAGCTTTTTAAAGAAGTATGAGGTATGGTACAAATGTATTTTCTTCCAGAGAGCTAACTCTGTTGTCCTAAACAGTTAGCGATGATTATATCTCCTCTGTTAAGGGAAGAGGCCACCCCTCATATTGTCTTATGCCCAATTTCTGCCTCCAAAGAAAGAAGAAGTAAAAACTAAAAGGCAGAAATGAAATCCACAGGGAGACAGCCTGGCGCCGTGCCCTGGGCCTGGTTAAAGATTGACCCCTGACCTAACCGGTTATGTTATCTATAGATTCCAGACATTGTAAGGAAAAGCATTGTGAAAATCCCTGTCCCGTTCTGTTCCGTTCTGATTACCGGTGCATGCAGCCCCCGGTCACGTATCCCCTGCTTGCTCAATCGATCACGACCCTCTCACGCAGACCCCCTTAGAGTTGTAAGCCCTTAAAAGGGACGGAATTGCTCACTCGGGGAGCTCGGTTTTTGGAGACGTGAGTGTTGCCGAAGCTCCCGGCCAAATAAAGCCCTTCCTTGCTTAACTCGGTGTCTGAGGGGTTTTGTCTGCAGCTTGTCCTACCACACTGTGAACTTTATTTAAACTATTATAACATAGAACAAGGGCAGATGAACTATGTTATGAGGGACAAATTTGACCCACAGCTTGTCTTTATACACAAAGTGTTACTGGAACATAGCTTTGCCCATTTGGTTATGTCTTGTTAGGGCTGCTTTTGCACTACATGGGGCAGAGTTGAGTAGTTGCAAGAGACAGTATGGCCTGCAAATCCTGAAATATTTAACTTTCTGGCTCTTTACAGGAAACGTTTGCTAACTCCTAATACAGAAGAAGAACAAGGAGAAGAGGAGGAGGAAAAAGAGAAAGAAAAAGAATGGAGGAGAAGAAGGAAGGAGGAATAGCTCAGCGAGGAAGAGAAAGAAGGGAAAAGGAGAAGACATTCTGAAAATAAATTGGGTTCTCTTGGCATAAATGTGTGGAGGAAAAAAATATTCCTTAGGAGAAAAAAAATGAACTGAGATGGTGGGTTTATTTTCCTCTTTTAATAGTCTTCTCCCTCGGTAGGGCCTGAGGTGATTTGTTTCGGTTTTATATTATACCGTGATCCACTTCATACAACCCACAAATCTCTCATCATTTTCTCTGCCAGGCTAGGCCAGAAGTCTCTACAGAGGTTCCAAGTCTCATGCTTGTTCACGTATTTAATGAGGTGTAGGATGGCCTCAGGGGACCCCTTGGAATGTGGGAAACTGGAGTTCCTTTTTTAAAAACACATCCCTTTAGGGGTACTACCACCTTTCAAATCTCCTTCTGTCTTTTAGGGCTGACAAGAAACCCTTCTAAACTGGCTTTTTAAAATTATTTTTTAAATATGTTGTAACAAGACCGCCAAAACTTTTTTCCCAGAAAGTATAGTGTTTCTTCCTTCTACATATCCAACAAAGGATTTCCCTTTCCAGTGTCACAGTGGGTTACACGAGCATTTTAATGATCCAGCTGTTTTCCCTTTTCTTGTACACTGCAGTTTTCCACAAGTTACTGAATAATCTCATTAAGCCCTTCCAATCAGCTTGAGCATGCTTCACCTTTCTTTGAGGCAGCTGAAAAGTACCCATTATTAAAAGGCAAAAATTATTCTAACTGCATGAAGGAAAAGACCGCAAAAGGAAGTGCAGGATAAAGTTATTTTTATATCATAGCCACGCTACAGTGAAAAACTCTCAAATACCTCCCACATATTTAATTTACTTTTTATTATCATTATTTCAGAGTTATGTCCAGTTCTAAACTCCAAAATTCAGGAGGAAGCATATGGAGAACTTAAAGTGTCCATACATTACTAAAATACTAGCATTAAACATCGTATATGAAGAACACATATTTTTCAAAACACCTTTACATACACTATTCTATTTGATTCTCAGGACAATCAAATGCATATGACTATATCCAGACTATATCCAAATGGATATGACTATATCCAGACTATATCCATTTCACAGAGAAAGAAACTGAGTCACAGATAATTTATTTCATTTTTATTTAAATTTATTTATTCATTTTTATATAGTTGATGAATTCACATTATTCAAAATTCCAAAAGTACATAAAGGCGTATGCTGAAAAAAGCTCCCCTCCACTTCTCACCTCTATCCACCCAATTTCCCTTCCTAGAAGAAACTGCTATTTCTTATTTCTAATATATATCCTCCTGGAGATATTGTACGCTTAGTACAGATGGCTACACATGATTTTTCTTCTTTTTATGTAATATCTTAATATAGTCCTTGTTCTGAAACCAGCTTTTTTAAATGTAATATATCCTGGAGATCTTTCATATGAGTATATAGTGAATTTCCACTTTTTTATGGTTTCTTAATATTTGATTGTATAAACTTATACTTTATTTAAACAGTCTTATATTGATGGAATTTTTTTCTTTTCAGAGGCAGGGTCTCACTTTGTCATCCAGGCTGGAGTGCAGTTGTGTGATCATAGCTCACTGCAGCACCAAACCCCTGGGCTCAAGAAATCCTTCCACCTCAGCCTCCTGAGTAGGTGGAACTGCAGGCGTGTGCCACCATGCCCAGCTAATTTTTAAAAGTTTGTTGTAGAGATGGGGTATTGCTATGTTGCCCAGGCTTGTCTCAAGTGATCCTGCCACCTTGGCCTCCCAAAGTTCTGAGATTACAGGTGTGGGCCACCATGCCGGCCTGTTGGATCATTTCTGTGTTGGAGTTGTAGGGTCAAAAAATATGTGCATTTAAAATTTTGAGAAGTATTGTGAAATTTTCTCCATTTTCTCCAAGATTAGACAGAGATCTTAGGTGACATAGCCAAGACTGAATAGCTAATTTTTAATGGATATAAAGTTACAACAAATGTTTTCCAACCAGTAAAATAGAGGATGTGAAGAATGGCATAATTGCATATTTTCAGGGCCACTAACCCTTTGTGAAATAGATTTAATTGAGGCATCTGCAAGAGAAGAGAGGAGTTACCTCTCTTGCTGATTCCATTGTTCTTCATTGCCTTCTGTATTTTGTTCCCTGAACCCTAGAGCCAAGTGATGAATTAACTTCAGCAGGCCTAGATGAGTTTGCCTCCTGTCAGCCTGAGCCCCTCCTTCTCATAGACTACTGAGATGTGGGCTCCTCTGCCTGCACCAAAAAGTTGAAGTCTTAACGTCATCTACCTCAATAAAATAGAAGGCTAAGAAGAGAAGGGGAATGAATTGATGAAGACTTTCAAAGATATTAAAAAGGTCATCAACATTCTCTACTGGCAAGTTATACCTCTGTACAATGCTTGCCAAGCCTGATAAGCCGCTGTCCGTGGTGCTGACAACAGCCCTACGGCCTGAGGCATGATTGCTTTTCCTATTCCTAGGGCATTAAGAATCTTATACAAACTCTCCTAGGCATTCTGAACCAGGTGAGAAAGGAGGAAACAAAGGCAAACAAGAGGGGCAAAGGGACAAGGGCTACTTAGAGAGGCAGAATATTTGTGAGGTTGGATAAAGAAGAGAGATTGGTCTAGGATTGGTATTGTTTACAAATCATCATAGATACTAACAGATAATTCTGCCCCCTTCATGATGGGAAGAGGGTCATATGTACTTTGCTTTATGCTTTCCATTTGTTATATGCATATATCCCCTGAGGATTTAAAGAAAAATACGGTTATAAAAAGGACCATGGAAAGAGTTATGTGGAATTCCTTGAGTGGACAATTTTAGAAATAAGATGGATTGCCATCTGCCTGAGCCGGTTTAACTGTAATCCTGCCAAAGGCTGGAAATAGACTGGATAACCTCCTGAGACCCTCACAATATTTGAAGTTAGGACTTCAATGAAAACATTCATCCTACTCTTGCTCTTTATCTCTGTTTGGGCTTCAGCGCAGACTGGATTTAAACTAAAGTAACATCACAGGCTATACTGATTATTTTGTCTTATCTAAAGTCAGTTGCCTTCAAGTGTTGTTTTAATACACACGAGAAGTTAATAACTTTTTCAACCTGTCACTTCTTTCCCTAGCAGCACAAGAAGATAATACAGAATGTGAATTCAATAAATTCCATTTACTCCTCAGTGCTGCGCTGGAACCAAACAATCTTCCATTCACATGATTAAGTTTGAAAAAATTTACATTTTGGTGTAAAAAAGGAAACATTTGGATTTATATAAAGTTTAAGTATAAAAATATAACTGTGGGCCAGGCATGGTGGTCACGCCTGTAATCCCATCACTTTGGGAGGCTGAGGTGGGTGGATCACCTGAGGTCAGGAGTTCGAGACCAGCCTGAGCAACATGACAAAACCCCAACGCTACTAAAAACATGAGAATTAGGTGGGCATGGTGGAGCATGCCTGTAGCCCCAGCTACTCGGGAGGCTGAGGCAGGAGAATCGCTTGAACCCAGGAGGTGGAGGTTACAGTGAGCCAAGATTGCACCACTGCACTCCAGCCTGGGCAACAGAGAAAGACTGTGTGCCAAAAAACAAAACAAACAAAAAAACAAATTAAAGAAACCTGTAGTTACATTTTTATACTTGGTTTTGTTTTTATTTTTTTAAAGGGTGGATTTTCAAATTGGAGAGAACATATAATATTGGAGATTAGGCCAGAGATTTCATAAGTTTTAGAATGTATCTTTCAATATTTTAAATGGCCTCATTGGCAATGCAGTTGGCTTTGTAGGCCTGGCTGTCATTATAATTATTGCTGCTATAGGGATACATAGGTTTCAATTGTCTGAGCTTGGGGTGCACTTATCTATGAGCAATCAAAGCAACATCCAGATGTCAGGTCACCAGACATGGTCCTCAGAGGCCCCTGTTAGTGTATCTGCCTTCACATAGGGTGAGATCTACCCCCAGGTCATGGGGAAGGGAATCTATTCCCCCCAAGGGTTATCTAATTCTGCCTGGGCACTGACTCATAACCCATCTGATATTCTAAGCTTAAGGACTGTCTTCACATTCTATTAAATTTCTCTATTCCAGAGCTGGTTGACTTAGCTCCAGTGTAAATCCATTTGAGAAAAAGAAACATTTAAGGAAAATGGTATTGTCCTTTCTTACAGATCATTGGTTCTCAACATTTTTTCCTTACACGCAGCTAACAGAATGACCATCTGTCATTACACTGCAGTGGTTCTCCGCCAAAGTCTGAGTGGCAAAGGCAGGAGGGCAAGTCCCTTTCTGCTCTACCCAGAGAGGCTTATCAAAATGGGGCAAGGGTGAACTCTATAAAGCTCCCCAATTTCCAATATGTCCTCCTGGCTTGATAGCTTCCATATGTCCTTTCTTCATCCTTTCTCTGCACCAGAAGGCTAACAAGCACCACCAGACTCCCTGTGCCTGCCCTTAGCTTCTAGTTGAATTCAGCCAATGAAAAGCACCAGCAAGAGATCAGAGGGAGTAGGTGGAAAGTTAAAGGTATTTATTTCCTTGGCTTTCTGTGGGGGTACCACAGGCTGGATTCATCTCTTGACTAAAAGTCACTACTCCTGTCCAAGAGCCTTCTCTGCTCAGTCTCGGTCTCCAAGTTCTCTTCTGGTGATGGGATCTTCTCTTTATCCCTTTCAAGCCTAGGAGAGTAACAGTGCCCCTTGTTACCAGCCCTGCAGAACTGCACAATTCCTTATGGTTTCCCTGCATCCTACATACATCTTTGTAAAGAGTCCCTTTATCAACTCGAATTACCTTCTCTTTTCTGAAAAAGGATCCTCACTAATACAATCTCCACCTCCCATCCCCCCCCCAAAACAAAACAAAACAAAAAAAAACCTTACTCTGTAAAATCTAAATACTACAATCTAGGTTTTTGTTGAAGAAAAATATGTAAATTGTCTACATGAATGATATTTCTCTATCTTTCAGAAACTATGGTTAAATATGTGGCTCAATGTTTCTTGTATAATTAACTACATGATAATTTTTTAAGTTAAATATTTTTAAAACTTAAAATATTTTATCCCAAGGAACTTATCTCTCTGTTTGCAAATAATGAGAATTCTATAGTTTATAACCTATAACCTATGCTATCATAGCTTGACTACGAGGAAGCTTACAGAGAAATTTATACATAAGTCAGGGTAAAACATTAGCTTAGATTTCGCTCTACTTATTTCTCCATCCTTCGATCTAGAATCTAATGATCTATTTTCATTTTAATGGTCATGTTAAACATGTCTTTAATTGCAACTGCTTTGAAGTTAGAAAGTCCATATGTCACATATAAATGCTTGTTGTAGTTCTTAATGATTATTCATTGTGTTCCCAGTTATACTAATGTGGAACTTTTTTTTCCCAAGCCAAACTGTATCCAGCTTTATTAAAGTTACTTTCCATAAACAATCATGGTATTTAAGGCAGGACAGGGCAGACAATCATTAACGTACACAACTTTCAAACTCTCTTCTTCAGTGGACTACCAAAAATTGGAAAGCCACTATAAAACCCAATGAAGTCTTCATCTGATGCTCTGAACAGGGAAAGCTTAGAGTGAGGGTTGACAGTTCACATTTAGCATGTTTTTAACAACTTTTCACAAGCCAACCCTGACTTTCAGAAAGTGAAGTGAAAATGGCAGAATTTATCTGAAGATCCACAATCTAGAAATGGAACCACTGCTCCTTTTGACAGGTGCCATCTCAGTGGCATCACTGGAAAGTCCAGATTGCCTGACACACTGGTAACCAATGATTGGAGGTCAGGTCCCAACAGATGTCTGGGCTTAAGGGAGTTAAGTATATGCTGAAAGATGGAAAGGTCGAAGAGGACATACAAACGAATCTGTTTTTCCATACCATGAGGCTTTTGTGCCAAGAGGCCACGTGTGTCAAAGTCAGGGAATCCCTCCTCCTGGGAGCCAAGAGGAAGTCTCTCAAAACTAGAAGGGAAAGGTGTTTCCCCCACATCAATCCAGCTGCAGAGACATTCTATTAGAGACATATGCCCCTTCCCCAAAAAACAACAATGAGGTGTTCTGTATGCTAACAACATAGCTTCAAAAAAAGGTAAAACAAAATTCTGCATTTTTATAAAACTTGATAAAAATAGTATTTCAAACTGTACAGTCACCATACATACACAGTTATCAAAAATCCACACACTTCACTTGGCATCTCCAGCACCTTCAGCTTTCTGTGCCTGGTCTGTTTTGGCATCTCCATTTTCTGCAGGGCTATTCCCCTCCTTGCCAGCATCAACTTTCCCCTTTTTCCCTTTAGGTACCTTCTCTCCCTTCTTTGCAGGGGCCTTTTTAGGTTTGGGCTCTGGCTTTGGAGGAGCAGGTTTAGCAGACAACCTCACAGATCTTCCCTGTGGTTCATCCTTCCCTTTGGCTTTATCCCCTTTAGCATCCCCTTCAGCCTTTCTCTTGGGCATGGTGGTGGCGGCGACAGCGGCACGACATAGGCACTGGACGCAGGGCTTTGGTCAGTCCAGGGGTCGTTCTAGCCTCTTCTTCTTCTTCCAATGTGGGACATTTTTTTACACTTGAAAAAAGACTCAGCGATAAGGCTCTTCCTATAAGCAAACACTCTAGTCAAAAATTTTCTTTGAAGAAGTCTAAATTGAAATGAAATAGGCATGTCAGTCAAACATTTGTACCCACACTTCTGATTAATTGAAGTTTTTGTTTCTTCATTAACCATCTATTTTTAATTTTTTAAAAGCACACTAACTTAAAAAGCTGTTTATAGGCCGGGTGTGGTGGCTCACCCCTGTAATCCCAGCACTTTGGGAGGCTGAGCTGGGCAGATCATCTGAGGTCAGGAGTTTGAGACCAGTCTGGCCAACATGGTGAAACCCTGTCTCTACTAAAAATACAAAAATTAGCCAACCGTGATGGTGGCTGCCTGTGAACCCAGCTACTCAGGAGGCTGAGACAGGAGAATCGCTTGAACCTGGGAGGCGGAGTTTGCAGTGAGCCAAGATTGCACCACTGCACTCCAGCCTGGGTGGCACAGTGAGACTCCGTCTCAAAAAAAAAAAAAAAAAAAAAAAAGCTGTTTATAATGTCCAAACAATATAAACATACTACTTTATGGTAGAAACCTAACCTGATGATTATGAAAACTTAATAAGAACTTTTTTCACATTTACCTTGTTACTCTTAAAAATCAGATACAAAAAGTCACTTATAAGAGCCTTCTTAATGAAAACAGCAATAGTCTCAAACTGATGACTCTTTAACTGTAAAACACTCATTCCCTGGAACATCCTCACCCTTGACATTCGTGGGCATATGGTACATATTCCATAAATGTTTACTGAATTGAGAAAGGAAATTTATATACATGTATTGAGAAGTGTTTTCAGAAAATGCATCCCTAAAAAATCCATCCTTTAAGTGACTTACATTGCATTTATGATTACACTTTTTTTGGCGGGGGGGGACGCAGTTTCACTCTTGTTGCCCAGGCTGGAGTGCAATGGTGCGATCTCGGCTCACCACAACCTCCACCTCCCAGGTTCAAGTGATCCTCCTGCCTCAGCCTCCCGAGTAGCTGGGATTACAAGCATGTGCCATGACGCCCAGCTAATTTTGTATTTTTAGTGGAGACAGGGTTTCTCCATGTTGGTCAGGCTGGTCTCCAACTCCTGACCTCACGTGATCCTCCTGCCTCGGCCTCCCAAAGTGCTGGGATTACAGGTGTGAGCCACCGTGCCCGGCCTCTTCCACTTTTCTTATTTCAGCATGGCCGTTGAATTTCCCTCCTCCCATCTGACAGCATATGTTCCTGTTTCTTTAGTTGCTTCATAGGGCCTTTACCATTCCTTCTCCTACTTGTAATAGAGATAACAATTGAGCTAGTTTGGCCAGGTGTGGTGGCTCACACCTGTAATCCCAACACTTTGGGAGGCCAAGGTGGGCAGATCACTTGAGGTCAGGAGTTCAAGACCAGCCTGGCCAACATGGTGAAACCCCGTCTCTACTAAAAATACAAAAATTAGCAGATGTGATGACGCTACTCAGGAGGCTGAGACAGGAGAATTGCTTGAACCTGAGAGGCGGAGAATGCAGTGAGCCAAGACTGTGCCAAGCACTCCAGCCTAGGTGACAGAGTAAGACTTTGAGACTTCATCTCAAAAAAAAAAAAAAAAAAGTTGAGCTAGTTAGAGATGCAAACATCCAGAATCAGGGTGTATCAGTCGCACCATCTCCTCTTCACCATCTCGTACAGTGCTCTTCTGAGAAGACACTTGCATATATATTGTTTTTAAACTCTGATTTTGGCTTCACTGGCTTACTAACTTCATCTTCTATGGATGATTTTGTTGAGATACTATGTATTTTTTAAAAAGTATTTGTTGGCTGCTCATGGTGGCTCACGCCTGTAATCCCAGCATTTTGGGAGGCTGAGGTGGGCAGATCACCTGAGGTCGGGAGCTCGAGACCAGCCTGACCAACATGAAGAAACCCCATCTCTACTAAAAAATACAAAATTAGCTGGGTGTCATGGTGCATGCCTGTAATCGCAGCTACTCAGGAGGCTGAGGCAGGAGGATCGCTTGAACCTGGGAGGTGGAGGTTGTGGTGAGCCGAGATCGCATCATTGCACTTCAGCCTAGGCAACAAGAGCAAAACTCTGTCGCAAAAAAAAAAAAAAGTGTTTGTTGATTAACAGTTTGTTAAAATCATAAATGCAATGTAAGTTACTTAAAGGATGGATTTTTTAGGGATGCATTTTCTGAAAACACTTCTCAATACATGTATATAAATTTCCTTTCTCAATTCAGTAAGCATTTAGAGACCGTCCTGACCAACATGGTGAAACCCTGTCTCTATTAAAAATACAAAAAAATTAGCTCAGTATGGTGGCACGTGCCTGTAGTCCCAGCTACTTGGGAGGCTGAGGCAGGAGAATCGCTTGAACTGGGGAGGTGGAGGTTGCAGTAAGCCGAGATCTCACCACTGCACTCCAGCCTGGTGACAGAGCGAGACTCCATCTCAAAAAAATAAATAAATAAATAAATAAATAACTGGAGGATTGGCCGGGCACGGTGACTCACATCTGTAATCCCAGCACTTTGGGAGGCTGGCTCAGATGGATTACTTGAGGTCAGGAGTTCAAGACCAGCCTAGCCAACATGGTGAAACCCCGTCTCTACTAAAAGTACAAAAATTAGCTGGGCGTGGTGGCGGGCACCTGTAGTCCTGGCTACTCGGGAGGCTGAGGCATGAGAATTGCTTGAACCCGGGAGGTGGAGGTTGCAGTGAGCCAAGATTGTGCCACTGCACTCCAGCCTGGGCAACAGAGTGAAACTCTGTCGCATAAAAAAGAAAACAAAGTCAGAGAAAAATATGTACCCTTTATAAGCAGGCAAAAACTGAACAACATGTGATTAAATTGTTAAGAACAGCAGGGGAATTATTATTACAAAATACAGATAGTGGTAAATACAGACAGTAATACAAACATGACTCACTGCAGCCTCGACCTCCTGGGCTGAACCAATCCTCCCACCTCAGCCTTCCAAGTAGCTGGGACTACAGGCACATGCCACCACATCTGGCCAATTTTTAAATTTTTTGTAGAGACAGGTGTCAACATATTGCCAAGGCTGGTCTTGAACCCCTGGGCTCAAGCGATCCTCCCACCTCCACTTTTCAAAGTGCTGGGATTACAAACATGAGTCACTGTGCCTGGCCTCATGCTGCACTTTCTAATTGTGCTGGTGATAATAATAATGGTAGTAATGAGGGTGATGATAAAACTAACTAGCATGTGTTCCATGTTCACAATATACCACTCACAGGTCTATATGCTCTAGACTCACAGCAGGCCGTGTGCTGTTACCTAGTGTGCCTTACATTACTCAGCTAGTAACTGGTGGAGTGGAGATTCTGACGAAGTAACTCTGGCTCCAGAGCACACGTTCTTAATCGCAGCACTCTGTTCTTCTGGACACTCTTGTGTTAGTTTTCTGAGCTTGCAATAACAAACTACAGAAATTTATTCTCTCACAGTTACAGAGGCTAAAAATACAAAATCCAGCAGGGCCATGCTCTCTCCAGGGGCTCTAAGGGAAAATTATTCTTCGCCTCTTCCAGCTGCTGGTAGCTGCCTTGGCATTTCTTTTTTTTTTTTTCCTTTGAGACAGAGTCTTGCACTCTCGCCCAGGCTGGAGTGCAATGGTACAATCTCGGTTCACTGCAGCCTCCGCCTCCCGGGTTCAAGCGATTCTCCTGCCTCAGCCTCCGAAGTAGCTGGGATTACAGGCACCCGCCACCATGCCTGGCGAATTTTTGTTGTTGTATTTTTAGTAGAGACGGGGTTTCACCATGTTGACCAGGCTGGTCTCGAACTCCTGGCCTCAGGAGATCCGCCCACCTCGGCTTCCCAAAGTTCAGGGATTACAGGTGTAAGCCACTGCACCCGGCCTGCCCTGGCATTTCTGCTTAGGCTGTGGCTGCATCATTTCAGCCTCTGCCTCTGTCTCCACATGGTGTTCTCCTGTGTGTGTCTAATTTCCCTCTGCTTCTCCCTTGTCACTGGACTTGGGACTTATCTGGAAAATCTAAGACAAGTTTCTCCTCTCAAAAAAACTTGCCAGATGCGGTAGCTCACACCTGTAATCCTAGCACTTTGGGAGGCTGAGGCAAGAGGATTGTTTGAGCTCAGGAGTTCGAGACCAGCCTGGGCAACACGTAGAAACTCTATCTCTACAAAAAAACAAATACAAAAATTAGCCAGGCACAGTGGCTCATGCCTATAGTCCCAGCTACTTGGGGGGCTGGGACAAGAGAATCGCTTGAGCCTGGAAGATGGAGATTACAGTGAGTGGAGATGGTGCCACTGCACTCCAGCCTGGGTGACAAAGTGAGTCCCTGTCTCAAAAAAAAAAACCCTTAAATACCTTTTTTTGTCATAAAAGGTAATATCCACTCTCTTTTACTATATAAGTATATTTACACGTTCTGGGGGTTCGGATGTAGACATATCTTTTGGGAACCACCATTCAACCCATAAAACTATAAAAAATCAACTGACTTTTGGATATTCCATATAAACCCAGCAAACTGGCTGTATTTTCCTATCAGCTCCAATAAATGTCTGTTGATTCTTTTGAGTTTTCATTCTAGTCAATCATGTCATCTGTGAATTAGCTAAAACTGCTTTTTTTGTGGAGATTCCTTATTTTATTGTGCATGCTACCCTATTATCATAATTGTCATCACAAACAACAATGTTTAGTGAGTGTTTACTTAGTAAAAAACATTGTACTAGATAATATGGGGATCAAAAGGATGAAAAGGACATAGTCTTTGCCCTCTCAAAAGCATAATAATTGAGATATGGTTCATATACATGAAAAAAATCACTATTAAGCAAAAGGGAACAAGGTTGCAGTTACCTTTGCAGTGTGAGTCTTCACTTAAAAGAACTGCTTTGCAGCCAGGCGTGGTGGCTCACGCCTGTAATCCCAGCACTTTGAGAGGCCGAGGTCGGCGGATCACCTGAGGTCAGGAGTTCGAGACCAGCCTGGCCAAAATGGAGAAACCCCGTCTCTACTAAAAATACAAAATTAGCCAGGCATGGTGGCACATGCCTGTAATCCTAGCTACTCAGGAGGCTGAGGCAGTAGAATCACCTGAACCCGGGAGGCGGAGGTTGCAGTGAGCCGAGATTGGGCCATTGCACTCCAGCCTCTGTAACAAGAGCAAAACTCTGTCTCAAAAAAAAAAAAGAATTGTTTTTCTTCTGCCTCAATACGTGAGCATGCTGTATCACCCTACATGGGCTATTTCATCAGGACTCCCTACTCTCCCTCTCCTCTTTTTTTTTCTCTCCTTTGTTTTGGACATGTCCAGTCTGTGGTCTGAATCACTCATATTATTAGAAGTCAATGGAAAAGGAAAAGCAAAGCAGGAGAAGCTTGCAGCAGAACAGCAGAGTGAGCAATAGCTATCATTATTCTCTCTACCTGGCAGGGCTTCTTGCCTCTTACATAAAACAGAGATTACTGAGGTTGCAAAAGACTCTGAAATCTGGCTAGGTGTAGTGGTTCATGCCTATAATCTCAGCACTTTGGGAGACTGAGGCAGGGAGGATCATTTGAGTGCAAGAGTTCACAACCAGCCTGGGCAACATAGTGAGATCCCATCTCTAACGAAAAATTTTAAAAATTAGCTGGATGTGGTGGTGTGTACCTATAGTCCCAGCTACTCAGGAGGCTGAGCTGGGAGGATTGCTTGAGCCCAGGAGGTCGAGGCTGTAGTGAGCTGTGATGGTCCAACAGCACTTTAGCCTAGGTGACAAAGTAAGACACTGTCTCAAAAAAAAGACTAAAAAAAAAAAAAATCTGAACTCTTTCCCAGAAGTTGATTGCCAGGCTGAGAATTCTGAAGGAACGTAAGACAAATAAATAACATTAATTTCTTATCCATGAAAAGAGCAAAAGGTTAAGAAAATTAATAAAAGAAAATATGAGCATAAAATTTGGATTAAGGAGATATTTTTAGCCTTTCAGTTGTTTTCAGACAATTTTGTAGTAGCTTTAACTTAGCTAATCCTTGGATGGATTACTACATAAAAAATTTTAAGTGGTTTACAGAATAGGGTGTCCAATACAATCTATTTTTGACAAAAAGAAATAGATATGCACAAAAAGGAATGTCAGCTGTCAGCTGCTATCCCAAGTGCTCTGATTTTAGTTTTTACTTTCTTCTTCTATAGTAAGCACATTTTCTATATGGAATATATACTACTTTAATAATTTTTAAAATATAATGTTTAGTCTAATTTAAAAATATGTTAACTTATGACCATTGTGCCCATGTCATGCACTCTATAGAAATTATATTAGGCCAGGTGTGGTGGCTCATGCCTGTAATCCCAGCACTTTGGGAGGCTGAAGTGGGCAGATCACCTGAGGTCAGGAGTTCGAGACCACCCTGGCCAACGTGGTGAAACCCTGTCTCTACTAAAAATACAAAAATTAGCCGGGTGTGGTGGCATGAGCCTGTAATCCCCGCTACTCAGGAGGCTGAGACAGGAGAATTGCTTGAACCTGGAAGGCAAAGGTTGCAGTGAGCCGAGATCATGCCATTGCACTCCAGCCTGGGCAACAACAGCAAGACTCTGTCTCAAAAAAAAAAAAAAAAAGAAAGCATGTTTACTACACAATGTCACACCTGTGAACCAGCAGGAGAGAGACCCTGAATTGGGGAGATGGAAGATAAGGTCAATCTCTGAAATAGAAAATAGTGGAATTCCTTTAAAATAACATCCTATACAGAAAGATCATTGGCCAATTATTTTGGTGGGACCGAACTAGCTCCCAAGTTGTTTCTTGAATTATAGGAAGTTATGTCTCAGGAAGACATGGACTGAAAAAGAGCTCAGACAAGATTAGAAGAGGGGACCCCTTGGCCACTCCCGTGCTTTCCTGAGCTTGCATTATTAGTTCTATTTTCAACCACAGTTTCTTCGCAGCCACTATTCCATGGATCAGGTGGAAGTTTTCGTTAAATGAGAAAGCATAACCCATAAATCCACTAAACTGGGCTCACATCAGCTATAAGTGGTCAAAATGCACTGAGGGGCTACAGGAGGGTGCCGCCCATCCCCCTGTGAGTTGAGGCCTCTCCAACAGCACACCTGACACAGGCACCATGGCCCTCAGTTGTGCCAGATAATATGAGGATCATATTACGTACTAGACAATATGAGGGTCATATTATGTACTAGATAATATGAGGATCATATTATCTAGTACAGCTCATGGGGGTGAGTGCCAAGAGTCAAAACAAACACTGAATATTAGCAAAGCAAATTAGCAAAGCAGAATATTAGCAAAGCAGAATTTATATTTTTAGATAAATATAAATAGATATTTTAATATCTTCTTACCGTGCTCCAAGGAAGTGTTGGGGGCCCCATGCTCACACCCCACTTTGAAGAACTCTGGTGAAGAGTAGGAATGGAGGCAAACATTTCAAAAGCTTCACATAAATGTTTACATAATCCCATCAACTACTCCATGGGGTAGATCAGGACAGTCTCACTGAAAACAAAGGTTCATAGAGGGAAAGAAAATTGCCACAGTCCCATAATTAATTAACCAGGGCACAATTGAAATCCCAAATGTCCCTGCCTAACCCTGCATCCCGGGTCCCATCTCACAGGAGGTCCCTGCCAGGTGGGTTGGCCCAGGAAGACTTTGCCGGTGAGGAAGCCCCGAACTGGGTAAATTGCAGGGCAGAGGGCAGGAGCAGACGGAAAGCAATAGAAAGGAGGAGTTGCTGGCTTGGGGAAATGAAGAGTTTGTGGAGATGAAGGGGAAGTCCGTGTTTGAGCTAGCTACCAGTGAGCCTGCGGGAGGAAGTGCCCAGCACACAGCAAGAAACCAGCAGTCAGGTCAGGCATGCAGATATAGAAGTGGGAGTCTTCTGGGTGGAGTTAAAACCAAAGACATATAAGAGAAACATGGGCCGGGCACGGTGGCTCACGCCTGTAATCCCAGCACTTTGGGAGGCCGAGGTGGGCAGATCACAAGGTCAGGAGTTCGAGACCAGCCTGGCCAACATGGTAAAACCCCGTCTCTACTAAAAAAAAAATACAAAAATGGCTGCGCACGGTGGCTCACGCCTGTAATCCCAGCACTTTGGGAGGCCGAGGCAGGCAGATTGCCTGAGCTCAGGAGTTCATGACCAGCCTGGGCAACACAGTGAAACTCCATCTCTACTAAAATACAAAAAATTAGCTGGGCATGGCAGCGTGCACCTGTAGTCCCAGCTACTTGGGAAGCTGAGGCGGGAGAATTGCTTGAACCTGGGAGGCGGAGGTTGCAGTGAGCCAAGATCGCACCACTGCACTCCAGCCTGGGTGACAGAGCAAGACTCCATCTCAAAAAAAACAAAAACAAAAATTAGCCGGGCATGGTGGTGCACGCCTGTGATCCTAGCTACTTAAGAGGCTGAGGCAGGAGAACTGCTTGAACCTGGGAGAAGGAGGTTGCAGTGAGCCGAGATCATGCCACTGCACTCTAGCCTGGGTGACAGAGCAAGACTCTGTCTCAAAAAAAAAAAAAAAAAAAGAGAGAGAGAAACATGAAGAGAGGAAGGAGATGGAGGGAGCCAACAAAGACACGTTTATGTGTAACATGGAGTCACCCACAGTTGCAGTAAATCCCCGGTCAAACCAAAACTAAATAGGTCACGCATCAACACATACATAACATAACTGCAACAGAATTAGCCACAAAAAAATGCATAAACCTAATTATTTATTCAGGCACCCCACACAAATCTTATCATTGCTGAATTTTTATCACATGCCTAAAAAAATGAAATATTCAGTAGTGAAAGGTGAGCAGTAGCAAAACGATTACCTATAACAGCACTAAATTAAACAAAATTCTAATAAACAATAGCAGCAATTGAAACCCTGAATGATTAGTCATTTTAGGAACACATGTCTTTGCAGATTGAAATTTTTCACAACAGAAGGGGAGCCTGTTTTTTTTTTCTCAACTAAGCAGCAAAACCCATGGAGTTTCTGCTTCTCCAGTGAGAGGGTGCTGACCTGGCAGCTGATCCAACAGATCTGAACTGAGGGAGCCATTTACCCACTGCAGAAGGATGTGTTGGCTTTCTCAGGTCACGTGACCACTCCTAACCAGAGACACCGGACAAATTCAGTGTTTTAGAAGACATGGAGTTAGGGCTTTAAATTTGCAGAGACTTTAAGGAGATTTTGGAGGGCCATCCTAGTGGACTCAGGGGATGTTCTGAATTTTTTGGAACTTACCTTTGTTTATTATCCCAACTCTCAGTTGAGGTCAGAGCAAATATGAATTGAAGGTACCCAGCTCTTTTCCTATTGTGATGCCTGAAATGCCACTATTTTAGAGTCTCCTTTTGGCTCTGGAGACTTGCTTGTTGAACTATTGCACCTTAATTACATATTACTGTTCATCTGAACTTAGTGAGAGGAAGATCTGGTGGAAAGAATTCTTATGGGACATCAGTATTAGACAGCCACCCAAAAGTGGTAAACGAAAGAGAGATAGCAAGATGAATCCTGAAGGGAAAGCTAAGAGGGCCTCATAGCAAACTTTCCTACTTACAGTTTTCCTTGAGTCTGGATAATCACTCTAGATAATGGATTCACCTCTAGCTTATACCTATTCCAAACTATCACTTCTTAGTAGATCAGATAGACTCTTGGTAAAGACTCAAATGGGGAGAGGTGCCGGCAGAGCTGGAGAAGTCAGTACTTCTTGCAGCAGAGCTGAAAATAATGCAGTCTCACTAAGCCAGGGAAGACCTCACAGACAGCCAACAACACTTGTATCTGTGTTGGCTTCTGTGGCTTCCTTTTAAATGTAATAATGGGTTAGTCCTTCTCCCTTCTGTCCCTCTTCCTGATTCTGAGCATCTGATGAAGAAATGAACATGGCTAGAAACTGACTGGCCTTGTGCTAAATCTTGAGGTATCTAAGGGATCTTTGAGGGACAGAACCCACCTCCACCAATGGTGGCTTTTGAGAGGTTTGGTTCAGTTACCAGGTATTTAGGAGAATCTCACTAAAACCAGGAATTCTGTGTCATACAGTACGCTGTTGTAAATGCTCTGTAATTTGTTGGAAATTGTGTCAGCACTGAAAGTTAATTGCCAGATGTTTGGATAGTAAATACAGATACTGCTGAATAACACAAATACTTGCTTCCTCAAATATGTTTGATTTGGTGAAATGCATGTGCTGGTCTCTAAATAACCTAGAAAACTAGATGATGTATGGTAAAACTTAACAACCAATGAAAGGAGACAAGTAAGTACTCTTGAAGAATCATAATCAAAATTCCTTTTGTTATCTAGTCAAACAAAAGAAGAAATCCTAGATTCTGGTTGCTACTTTCAAAGGTTTATTATGAACTCACAGGAGGCCACTTGCTACTGTGGAAAGGACATCAGCTTGGTGTTAAATCAGATACCAAATCCCTGCTCTGTGACATACTGACTGTGTGATTTGGGCAAGTTATTGAACTTCTCTGAACATCAGTTTTCATCTACAGAATGGGTTGCTGAGAAGACTGAATAGAAAATGTAATTGAGGTACCTAACGGTGACCTCATCTAGTAGGTACTTGCTACAGACTGAATGTTGGTATCCACCTCCCAAATTCATATCTTGAAGCTCTAATCCCCAATGTAGTGGTATTTGGAAGTAAGGCCTTTGGAAGATAATTAAGTTATGAGGGTGGAGCCCATGTGAATGGAATTAGTGACCTTATAAGAAGAGATCTGAGATTTATGTTCTGTCTCTGTCAGGTGAGGACACAGCAAAAAGACAGCTGTCCGCACGTCAGGCCAGGAACTGAATCTGTCCACACCTTAATCCTGAACTTCCTAGCCTCCAGAACTGAAAGAAATAAATTTCTGTTGTTTAACACCCAGTCTATGATATGTTTGTTATAGCTGTCAGAACTGAGACTGTACTGTATAATAATAGTGCAGTAGGACAATATTTTTTGAAGTCTTAACTGATATTTTTTTTCCAAGTATTCTCTTACCATTTGACTTTTGGTCTCAGTCAGTCATGCAGATCATTATGTAAGGAGTATGAGGGCAGAAGGCAGAGAAAAGAGGTATAAATCCTCAGCTTTTGAATTTCAAAGGCCGAGGCTTTGAAGGAAGGGAATGAAAAGATAAGAGATTTGGGTGGTTATAGGATAAATAAGGAAGAGTTACCCTCACCTCAGACCAAAAAGATTCCCTGAGGTAGGGGAAGGAGCCAACTTTGAATGCTGGAGTTCTGCAGGGCTGAGAAAAGAAAAGGGAGTGTAGAAAGTCTGTGTAAGGAGCAGTGAGGTCCCCTGGACACTCTCACTGCTTCCCATGCCAGGCTAGGCAACCTCTATTCCCGAACTCTGGCAAAAAGGGAAAGGTCTATTAATCTCTTCAGGGTTGGGACATAAAAGGTTTAAGCAGGGCAGGTACAGGTACGCAAAGGTATGGGTAAGGGACTATAGGGAAATGAGGATTTAACGAAAGTTGGAGTTTCGAATGAGTCTTCCAACCCTCTTTCCCCTCTGACAATCAAAATGTTGACAGCCAGACATATACTCCCAGGGAGAAAATGAGAGGGTACCTTTCTGTGGAAACTGACCAAGTCAAGAAAAACACCTACAGACACTGACATTTGCTCAAAAAAAAAAAAATGTTCGTTTGCTGGCTTCTCTCTCTACAGTGAATCCCACCAGTCAATCAGTTCTTTCCTCCCCTCTCTGACAAACGCCTAGAACTTCTGATCAGCTTTTTGAGTACTTGTGTCTTGGCTGTCCAAGAATTATCAGACATTTGAGGAGAACCACTAACAGGAAGACAAAGAGCAAAACAAAGAAATAGAATTAAAGGATCTTAGAGAAAACAGATAACACAAGGCATATTTATTAATTTTAAAAAAACATTGGCTAGCTGTGGTGGCTCACACCCATAATTCTAGCACTTTGGGAGGCTAAGGTGGAAGGATTGCTTGAGCTCAGGAGTTCAAGACTGGCCTGGGCAACACAGTGAGACTCCATCTCTACAAAATTTTTTTTAAAAATTTCCACCAGTCATGATGGCGCATACCTATAGTCCCAGCTACTTGGGAGGCTGAGGTGGGAGGATTGCTTGAGCACAGGGGGTTGAGGCTGCAGTGAGCTGTGATTATGCCACTGCACTCCAGCCTAAGTGACAAGGCAAGATCCTGTCTCAAAAATATATAAAAATTTCAAATTAAGGGCATGAGGCTGACACATGGTGGATGCTGCACTGTTCGAGTTTCTACACATGGAGATGGAAGCAGAGCTGTGGGATCACAAACCCAACCCTGTCCATGGGGGGACAGAAGATAAGCCTGTTGATCCTGGAGAGCATGGATTTCTGTATGAGCCAGGTTCTAGGTGAGAGACTGCCCCTGAAGATACTCGTCTCAGGGAGGAGCTGGGTGTCCTCAAGTTCATATGCAAAAATCTGTGGGTGGCTGTGTTCCAATAGATGGACAGCTTGTGCACTAATCACCAAGGGACCTACTTTTTGCAGGACAACAGCTTCCACTCCTCATCCCGATGATCTTGGGCCTGGATTCACTTGTGGCCTCCTGCATGGCACCCTCAGTACCCTGGGCATGGAGAGTTTGGTCACTGCCTCTGTGGCATCCCTGACCACCATCCCTAACTTATAACTGGTAAGTTACCAGTGATAATCTGGAAATCCTGAGGACCCCAGTTCTCCACCCCAGTGAGCCTCACAGCTGCTTCTGGCCCTCAACCCCTCTGGAGACAGAAGATCCCTTTGCCCAGGGACCCTGGGCCTGCTGCTTTTGGGGGTGGTTTTGGGGCTGGTCCTGGGGATCCCAGCCTCTAGGGGTCACATGTGTTCAGGAAGTGAGTATCAAAAAGAGGTGGAAGCATCAT